>NC_140583.1:1003379702-1004583452 GCF_964204655.1 Triturus cristatus | reverse complement strand
ATTGTCTCCGACGCAGATGACACCCAGCTGATTCTCTCCCTCACAGACGAACCAACAGTCGCCACGTGGATGAAGGACAGCTGCCTTAAGCTCAACTTAGACAAGACCAAAGTCCTCATCCTGGGCTCCAACCTCTCCGCTTGGAACGACTCTGGTGGCCCGCAGCACTCAGAACCCCCCTCCCCCTAACCCATGGACCACGCATGTAACCTCAGCATCATCCTAGACTCCTCGCTCACTATGAACCGCCCAATCAAAGCAGTCTCGTCCTCCTGCTTCCACAGGCTACGTCTGCTTCAGAAGATTTTTAAGTGGATTGCCACAGAGTCCAGGAAATGGTTACCCCCGCACTCGTCAGCAGCAGACTGGACTACAGCAACGCACTCTACGCCAGTACCACCAAAAAGCTCCTAAAGAAACTACAGAACATCCAGTCCGCCAGACTCATCCTGAATATCCTCCGTCGCAGCCACATCACCGGTCACCTGATAGACCTCAACTGGCTCCCAATCAGCAAAATAATTACTTTCAAGCTTCTCATGCATGCCCACAAACCTATCCACAACGCCGGACTCACATACCTCAACCGCTGCCTCTTCTTCCACACACCCACCAGACATCTCCGCTCCGCCCAACTGGCTTGGCCACAATCCCATGGATCCGCAAGACCACGGCTGGAGGAAGATCCTACTCCCATCTCACAACAAAGACCTGGAACTCCCTGACTCTACATCTCAAGCAACCAGTCTCTGCTTCAATTCAGGAAGGACTTCAAGACCTGGCTCTTCGACTGAACCACTGATCCACCCTGCCCAGAACCTTGAGAGCCTAACAGGTCAGTAGTTGCGCTTTAAAAGAACCTTGATTGATTGATTAAAAGCACAGAATGTTTACAGTCCCATTGATCAGTGCAAAGACCATGCTCTGAGACAGCCCGTCTGTATTTTCTCGTTTAGAAGAGCAAACCATTTTGAGACGGTGTTAGGTTTGTTATAATACAGTATGAAATGTTCATATCCACGGTACACTTAAGTGGGCGGGGGAGGTCTAAATCATCGAACAGTATCAAAGTATTCTTTGACCCCACTGCCTCTGAGCAATACTGAGGCTTTGACGGAGGTAGTGCAAAAATTATTTTTAAGCATGCGTGTTTTATGGGTGTAGGCCACTGAGAGAGACCCAGCTAGATAGATCACGGGCATTATGGAAGGTAATATGGGATTTTAATTCAGCCTCGCAGTTGATGAGTGCTAAACACAGATGGTTTATTGCACTTAAGGACAATTCTATAAATTCAACACCCGTATCATGGAGGTTTGCCCATGGTGATAACGTTAGTGATTGTGTCCGTATACTATGGTCCTGGTCGATTCTTGAGCATTTCTGATGTAATCTGCTGCTTACCTAAATAAGTGTATATGTGAGGAAGGAATTCTTAACTCTCTTGTGGCCCGACCCTACTGGTGAGTACCCTTTATGAAGCACAGTTGTTAAAAGGCAGTTTATAAATGCTGAACTGCTTGAGACTTGCTCATTCATCCTGCGATTTTGGAAATAGGATAAGCTGCCATTTTTTCAAGTGTCTGAACAAACTAAGGGAGGTTTATCAGCTTGAAAGCGTGTATGTTCAGGCACAGGAGAACTTCAAGAGGTTGTGGAGAAAATGATAACACTTGATCAAAGACATGTAGCAGGTGAGGTTCAAGATATGCGAGTGGGGCGTGCAACACGATTTAGGGATCAAGGACTATTAGTACAGGTGTAAGAAGGGTTGTGGGTGGAAAACTGGAAGGGAAAAGGGGGGGGGGTAATTTTTACGAACTTTTAGTAATTTTAACTATTATTTTGAACTTTTGTGCGGAATGAAATAAAAATAAATTAAAAATAAATAAAAATAACACCCAGCTTTCCCATTTAAAATGACTCAAATTATGATTTCAGCCAGTGGGTGTTACTTTTTGTTCAGATTTCCAATGTGTCTGCATTACAAAAATTAAATCGTTGGAGGACGTCAGTTTTTTATGTAAAAACCTCGTGCAAAATTGTAGCTGACTAATTGTTTTACCTACAGATCGCAAGCTGAAGTCTGTACTGCCAATAACAGCCTCTGTGTGGCACTGCAGCACCAGTGTACACGTTGTGTAGCAGCCTACGCTCGATGGCGCAAAGCCCAGAAGTGAGAGTCACAGGTTAAGACTCGGGGGCTCCGGAAGGAAATGCAGTGCCTAGGCAGCTACCGTAAGAAAATGCAAGGTCGTGGCAGAGAGAGGAATGCGCTAGAGGCGGGACTTGTCAATTCAAAGAGGACGGGCTGCAAGACCACTACTGCCCTGAGATAAATATGGGAAGAGTGGCAAAGGCTGGGAGACGAGAGCGATTGATAATGCTAAGGCAGGGAAGGGGGGGGGGGGGGGGGGGGGGAATCAGGAGTGAGTGAATCCAGCAGGAAGGGATACCAGGAAGGGTGGTGCAGTAGTGCGAGCTGCACTAGCCTCCCTTCATGACTAAGGTTCAAAACATCAATTTCCTAATCCACCTCTCTGGGTCGGCTGTCCAATTCACTTCTGGCTTCTTAGTCTCACTACTTCTGGCACTGGTGTGAGATTTCACTGTAGGTAGTGGACCTGGAAAATCCCTGTTGCTGACCTACATCATGAAGGATCTCAAGACCTGGCTCTTCGACTGAACCCCAGCGCTCGGACGGTCCAGCACCCCCATCCCCCTCCAAGCGCCTTGAGACCCTCACAAGTGAGTAGCCGTGGTTTAGAAACCCTGAATTAATGATCGAGCGGTGTTGGACTTTGAAATATTGATCCCATCTAAGCTGTGGTGTTAGTCCGCCTTAAAGCCAGGTGGTGGATCAGCAAAAAGGCTGAAACTTGTTTGAACATTACAAAATGAGGCAATATTCTGCTTTTCACAGGTCAGGATAGGTTTGAGGACAGTCTGGCTCATGAACAAATATCAATCAAAAACCTTCAAGCAACTTGCACAGAACAACCCTGATGACAATCAGTGTTACTGTATGCAGGCTTAAAAAGCTCTGCTCCAAGATCAGGCAACAAAGAGCTGCCGAAACATCATCCTCCGACCACAATGTACGGTCCAGGTCATTCTCCAGCACTTGGGTGTGGGTCAACTGTTGGGAGTATTTAGCGGTTGGGTTATGAACCAGGTCAACTGAAGGAAACACTACAGAAAATATTTTTGATCCGGGGCATACAGTGAAGGAAGATCCAAACCAATCATAGCTTCCAGATTCCAGACATCTGGAGCCGCTGCTGACGTGGGCTTGACAGCAGAAAGATGGAGTGAAAACTCTGGCTCCACTATGGCTGCTCCTGATATGACATTGTTAAGTAAGTCAGATGGTTCCCAACAGGGAGTGCACATGAAAGGAGCACTGCACAGGAATGTTAGTCCCCATGAATGCCTAACCCTTCTCCATCTATGTACTAACAAAAGAAAAAGCCGGCGAGCATGTCCACAATCTCCGATGTCATGCAATGAAGTCACGAAAAAAATCCACTAATGGCCACAGTCACGAACATTGAAACAATGTGTATCATGTAATTATCTCCGAACTCATGACCAAGCCTATGAACCAGATTATCAGACCTGAGCTTGCTCAAGAACAATCTTCTGAAAACCTACAAAGAGAACGGGAATCACATGGCCTCATTAATCAGCCTGAAGAACAAGTTACTTACCTTCGGTAACGATGTATCTGTAAGAAACATTAGTTAGTTAGATTCCTCACCTTAGAATATCCCCAGGCGTCAGACTGGATCCGGAAGATTTTTCGTCAGCAATACCCCTTGCGCGTCGCTAGGCGTCGTCTGCGGCTCCGCGTCCGTCGTCGCGCGCTGACGTCAGTTCTTGTACATAGCCTTCCGCGCCAGGAACGCAGAGCCATGCAAAGACCGACACTGGTGCCAAAAATAAAATCTAGGGGCCTGAAAGGACAACCTTAACCCTAGAAGTCAGTTCGCAGAACGGGGAGGATGGGTGGGTCGGTGAGGAATCTAACTAACTAATGTTTCTTACAGATACATCGTTACCGAAGGTAAGTAACTTGTTCATCTGAAAGAAACACGTTAGTTAGATTCCTCACCTTAGAATAGATACCCAAGCAATACCATCCCCGGTGGTGGGTCTGCGAACCAAGATCACACCAGAAAGTCCTGGAGGACAGAACGGCCAAAGAAGCCATCCCTCCGGACTTGGCTGTCAAGGCAATAATGCCTGGCAAACGTGTGTAGCGAAGCCCACGTCGCCGCCTGACAGATGTCCTGCAAAGGGACTCCCCGTCCCAAGGCAGTAGTAGCCGCCGTGGCCCGAGTAGAATGGGCGCGCAGCCCAACAGGAGGGTCCTTTTTAGCCAAGGAATAGCAAATCTTTATACACAAAACGACCCACCGAGAGATGGTCCGTTTGTGCACAGCTTTCCCCTTCTTAGCGCCCACGTACCCAACAAAAAGCTGGTCGTCCACCCGGAACTGTTTTGTGCGGTCCAGATAAAAGGAGAGCGCACGTTTTGGGTCCAGACGGTGGAGCCTCTCTTCCTCTTTGGAAGGATGCGGAGGCGGAAAGAAGGTGGGCAAGGTGACAGACTGCCCAAGGTGAAATGGAGTCACCACTTTAGGAAGAAAGGAGGGACGAGGCCGAAGGACAACCTTGTCCGGATGAACAGATAGAAAAGGAGGCTTTGAAGATAAAGCCTGGAGCTCACTCACCCGTCTAGCCGAGGTGATGGCCACCAGAAAAGCAGTCTTAAGAGTCAGAAGACGAAGAGGACAATTGTGAAGAGGCTCGAAGGGAGCGCACATCAGGAATGTCAATACCAGATTCAAGTCCCACTCAGGCATTACAAAAGGGACAGGAGGGAACGTGTGTGTAATGCCTTTGAGAAAGCGTGTAACCACAGGGGACTTGAAAAGAGAAGGCTGATCAGGAAGCCGCAAGAAGGCGGAGATGGCAGCAAGATAACCTTTCAGGGTGCCCAGGGCAGAGCCCTGCCGGGCCAGAGAAAGAAGGAAGAGGAGAACCTCAGAAAGAGGGGCGGAAAGGGGATCCACAGCCTTTGCTGTGCACCATGCCACAAATTTGTTCCACCGGCAGGCGTATACCGACTTTGTGGAGGGACGCCTGGCTGCCAGAATGATATCACAGACTTCAGGAGGCAAGTCAAATGGCATCAACTGCCGCCGCTCAATCTCCACGCATGGAGGTGGAGGCTGGACAGGTTCGGGTGGAGGACCGTCCCCTGCTGCTGCGACAGAAGATCCTCCCGAAGGGGCAGACGTTTGGGGGGATCGGTCAACATACTGAGTAGCTCGGGATACCAGTATCTTCGTGCCCAATCCGGAGACACCAAGATGACTTGAGCCCGGTCGTGCCTGATCTTCTTCAGCACTCTGGGCAGAAGTGGTATAGGCGGAAAGGCGTACAAGAGACCGCAACTCCACTCGTGACGAAAAGCGTCGCCGAGCGAGTGCCGCCTTGGAAATTCCAACGCGCAGAACTGCTGACATTGCGCGTTCTCTTCGGTGGCGAATAGATCTAACCAAGGCTCTCCCCACTGCTGAAAGAGACCTTGCGCCACTTCGGAGTTCAGACGCCATTCGTGATCCATCATGCACCGGCGGCTGAGTTCGTCTGCTCTGGCGTTCAGAGAGCCCGCCAGATGTTGAACCACTAGGGTGACGCCCTGGTGTTCCAGCCATGTCCAGAGGCGCAGAGCCTCCTGACAAAGGGTCCACGACCCCACCCCGCCCTGTTTGTTGCAATACCACATGGCGGTGGTGTTGTCCGTGAACACCTGCACGACACTTCCCCTGACAGAGGGAAGGAAGGCTTTCAGTGCAAGCCGGATCGCTCTCAACTCCAACAGGTTGATGTGGAGACGAGACTCCGCCGGAGACCAGAGGCCTCTGATCTCCGCCTCTCCCATATGGCCACCCCAACCCAGGAGGGACGCATCCGTCACTACGACATGCTCCGGTTGGGGAAGGGAGAGGCTCTTGCCCTTGACCCACTCGCGGTCCGTGAGCCACCACTGCAACTGCTGTGCAGTGCCCTCCGAGATCAAGACATGGTCGGACAGGTTGCCGTGATGCTGGGCCCACTGAAACTTCAGGTCCCACTGCAGAGCCCGCATGCGCCGCCTGGCGTGATGCACTAGTAGGATGCAGGAGGCCATCAGCCCCAGAAGCCGCAACACTAGCCTGACCGAAACCCGGGATAGAGGCCGAAAGATGGGAATCAGGGCCTGTATATCCCGGACCCGCTGTTCCGGTGGATGGACCCGGAACTGCGCCGAATCGAGAACCGCTCCGATGAAGAGGAGCTTCTGAGAGGGACTCAGGTGTGACTTCGGCACGTTGATGGAAAACCCCAGCAAATGCAGGAGATCCGCCGTAGTCTGGAGGTGGGAGACGACTGCCTGGGGCGAGCCCGCCTTCAGCAACCAGTCGTCGAGATAGGGGAAGACTGGAACCCCTGATCTGCGCAGATGAGCTGCGACCACCGCCATCACTTTCGTGAACACCCGAGGGGCACTGGTGAGGCCGAAGGGGAGCACGGTAAACTGAAAGTGCTCGTGGCCCACCGTGAACCGCAGGTAACGCCTGTGGGCCGGCAGGACGGGGATATGGAAATATGCGTCCTGCAAGTCCAACGCTACCATCCAGTCTCCAGGGTCTAGGGCAGCTAAAACCTGAGCCAACGTTAGCATCTTGAACCTTTCCTTTCGGAGGAAGGCATTGACGTTCCGGAGGTCCAAGATAGGGCGTAGGCCCCCCTTGCCCTTCTTGGGAACCAGAAAGTAGTGGGAATAACAACCACGACCTACTTCTGGACTCGGAACGCGCTCGACGGCCCCCTTGGCCAAGAGAGCCGAAACTTCCTCGCGGAGAAGATTCAAATGATCCCCCGAGATACGGTGGTGCTGCGGTGGCATGGCTGGAGGGGTCGTCTCGAAGGAGAGGGAGTAGCCCCTTCGGACGATTTGCAGCACCCACCTGTCCGATGTTATGGACCGCCAGTGGAGCAGGTGATGGCGAACTCTGCCGCCCACTGGCGTGGTATGGGCCTGAAAGCTCGGACTAGGAGGGCTTTGAGGCGGATGCTGCCGGGGTGGAAGTGGGCTGACCACGTCGGCCTCCATTTCCGCCACGGCGGAAGCCACGTCCGCGCGCAGGTTGGTTCTGCGGCTGGTGGCTTTGCGGACGTGAGGAGGCGCCCCTTCCTTGGCCACGAAAGGGGCGAAAAGCGGAGGTGTGCGCCCGCGGAGCCGAGAGGCCCAAGGACTTGGCCGTAGCCCGGGAGTCCTTAAAGCGGTTCAGCGCACTGTCCGCCTTCTCACCAAACAGGCGAGTGCCATCAAAGGGCATGTCCATGAGGGTGGTCTGGACATCCCCGGAAAATGACGTGGACCGCATCCAGGCGTGGCGGCGGAGCGCCACCGTGGTGGAAATCGCCCGACCCAGCGAGTCCGTTGTGTCAAGCCCACATCGTATGGCGTGCCGTGCTGCATCCCTCCCATCGGCCAAAGCCTGGTTAAGACGCGTCCGGACCTCCTCCGGACACAGGGGCAGCACGTCCTCCACCGTATCCCACAGGGAATGGGAATAACGGTCCAAGAGACAGGCGGTATTTAAGGACCGCAGGCCCAAACTAAGGGACGAGAACAGTTTCTTGCCAAACTGCTCGAGTCTCTTGGAATCCCGGTCCGGCGGAGCGGTCGGGAAGGAGGATTGGGAGGTAGAGGCCTGGATAACCAGACTCTCGGGGGTGGGGTGTTGGGACAGGAAACTGGGGTCGCCCGGAGCAGGGCGGTGGCGCCTGGCAACGTTCCTATCCACAGGAGGAACTGTGGAGGGCTTGGACCAGGTGCCCTGCAGAACGTCAGTGAGGGCCTCGTTGAACGGCAGCAGAGGCTCTGTGGAGCTTGCTGAGGTTTGAAGCACCTCAGTGAGGATGTTAGTCCTCACAGCCACGGCAGGCAACTCGAGCCCAAGGGCCTCGGCCGCCTTGCGCAGCACCACAGAAAATGCGGCACCCTCCTCCGAAGCCACGGTCGGAGGAGAAGTGAATCCAGTGTCTGGCGAGGTGTCCAGCCCACTGGCCTCCCCCAGTTCATCTGCCCAGTCCTGAGAAAGCTGTGACTGAACAGCCATAGGGTCCTCGAACCCCTCCCAGTCGCCCCCTTCTTCCGATTCCTGATAAACAGGAGGAATGATCGGAACCGGACTGTAGAGATGGTAGGACTCAAGCGGCGTCGGATGCGGCGTCGGTCGACGCCGCTGCGGCGCCGGGTCCGGATGAGGGCTAAACTGGGGCGGTGTCGGCGCCAAAGGCGTCGGCGGCGCCGGAGGTGTAGGCGTGTGCGCCGGCGGCGCCGGTGATGGCGTCGGTGGTTCAGTCTCCGGCGCCGGTGGAGGAGTGACTAGGTCAACCGGCGTCGACTGGGGCCCAGGCATGGGCCCCGCGGGGACCTGCGGCGTCGAGACCGGAGTCGTCGACGGCGCCGGGGCCGGAGCCGCCGGCAGGCAAGTGCGCCCAGTCGAGTCCGCGGGGCCCGAAGGCGCGCCAGCGGGCGTCGACGGCGGGGCCAGGCTCCTCATGGCCGAGAGGAAGGCACTGATCTCCGCCGGCGCCGCGTCAGTCCCAGGGACCGGAAGGTACGGGGGCGGACGCGGCACCTGCGGCTCCGCCGGAGCCGCGGGGGTGGAACCACCCTGACCCTCGGCCGAGTCGCGCGACCGGCGAGGGGAGTCCGAAGAGCGGTGTCGCCTCTTGGACTTCTTTGAGCGTTTGGACTTACCCGACGACTTGGAGCCGGACGATCGATGGCGTCGGCTAGGGCTCCGCGAGCGATCCTTGGACCTCCTCCTGGACCGGGATCGCGCACGACGCGGAGCCGAGTGGCGAAGCTCGAGAAGCTTGCGGGACCGCTCCCGCCTAGCCTTCGAAGTCAGGGCCTGGCAGTCGTTGCACGACTCCGCGTCGTGGTCGGGGCCTAAGCAGTAGAGGCACCGGCGGTGGTGATCGGTCACCGACATCAGTCGATGGCAATCCTCGCAAGCCTTGAACCCAGGCATCCTACCGGCACCAGATGTCGACAGACAAGGATCAAAAATGATCAAAAAAGATTTAGTCAAAAAAGACTAAAAGGGGTAGCTCTCCCGGATCTGCGCTTACTGGCGCGGAAAAAAGAAGAACTGACGTCAGCGCGCGAGGGCGGCGTCTAAGTACTCCGACGACGTCATCCCGGCGCACGACGCCGACGACGGACGCGGAGCCGCAGACGACGCCTAGCGACGCGCAAGGGGTATTGCTGACGAAAAATCTTCCGGATCCAGTCTGACGCCTGGGGATATTCTAAGGTGAGGAATCTAACTAACGTGTTTCTTTCAGATACAGTCAGCAGAAAGGGGACCCTCAAATAAGCCCTGTGATGAACTACAAAAAGCAATATTATCCAGAAAGAGCGAGATCACCCAAAAGCCATCAGCAAGCTCATGAACAAGCCTGTGACACCTAGATAGTGTGGATCAGACCTGAGCGCACTCATGAACGAGCCAATGATCACCAACAGAGGTTTCATTCATCTGAGTACACCCAAGCATTCTTGTGAAGAAACCTGTGATTATCTACGGTGTGTTTGTTGGGACAAAAAAGTCCTCTGCATGGTTATTGCTGTGTACCCCTCCCCAGACTGCCCAACTGTACGGTTGCCTGGATACCCCTAATGCTGATATTTGCTGTCATAGGCAAACATGGATCCCGCGTATGCGCCATGACTTAGGCCTGTCCCACAGATTGCGGTCTTGTTGGACCAAGAGGGGTACCCAAAGTGCTACCTTCATAGAGGTGGAAGAATACTGCCTTCACCAGAAGTTAAGCAGCATCAGTGCAGTGGCGGCAGCATACCGCGTACTGATTAGTAGGAGTGAACAGGTCCTTTTAACCTGTGCCACGGGAGTGAGGCCTACAGGTTCACTCACCTTTTTAAAGTTCTGTGTGCTTAACTCACCCCATGTCCTAGATGAGTCAGATCTTAGGTGCTTCACAGTGCATGGTCTTGTGTGTGCCTGGGAAGGGTACAGTACAGGTATAGAGTAGTGCTCTGCAGTACATGTACTGGGTGTATGGATACCTTGTAAAGAGTATATTATATGAGAGATGTAGTGCTGTGCAGTGCATGCATGGTGACAGCATGTACTGAGTGCATGTGTACCTGAGAAAAAAAATGTAATAGTGTGCAGCAAGTGCATGATGAAGGCCTGTGCTGGGTGCATGTGTTCCTGAGAGAATGTAGTGCTGTGCTGCGCGCACATTGTGAATGTGTGTGCTCATTGTATGTGTGCCTGCAAGTGGTACAATACAGGAAGGCTACAGCACTGAGTAGTGTGCACAGAGTGAATGTGTGTGCTGAATGTATGTGTGCCTGTGGTGAGACAGTACATGGAGGTAAGAGTGCTGAACAGTGTGTGAACAGTGTGTGTGCTGTGTGCAAATAACACCTATAATGGTACATTACATGGAGGACCTTGGGATCCATTTTGGGAAGACCAGGCCTGACTGGCTAAGACATGAATAGTAGTGGAAACCCCTCAGACAGATTTGGGTATAGCTGCATTCCTGTGAGCTCTGTAGGACACACTGGAGAAGGGAGAGAGAGACTCTCTCTGAACACTTCAAATGGTGCTCTTTGATTCGGTGAGAGACCATAAGGAAGGGGCCTAGACACATCTCAGGAAGGAGATGGGGCTGATCATGAAATCATAAAGACATGGGCTGGGAGCCTGAGATTAACCTTTTGAAGTACATCACTGTGGCTAAAATCCAGGTGTGAACTCTAGTCACTCCAATGGAGAACGGCCTACAAAACTGAGTCTTGCCTTGTCCATGCCGATGAGGCCTGTGTTGCTTCAGGAAGCAAGCGTTAGCCACAAGCCAGCGACTGCATGAGCCTATGGTCCCTAAAACTACTCAATCTGATGCAATCACCCAATTTCTGACAAGCCGCATGTGCTGTAATGGACTCTCTGTTAGATCTACTGCATGAGGAATCTGGGGTGCAAACGGGAGCAATTTGTGGTTTATAATCAGCAAGAGAATAATTAAACACAGCTATATTTTGCAGCACTAACAATGCCAGGCACAGAATTGGCTGTAAAGCAGTCGTTTTCAAGAGTTCTTCAATTTGTGACGGATGACTTTCCAGAACAAAAGGGAAATTATGTCAACGTATTGATTTTGAAAAGTGTGATCCATGAGCTAGAATGACCAATAATATTCAATTAAGACATGAATAAGGCTTCTTTCCGATTGGCCAATAAGTCACTTTTGACAGTAAACCTTATACAGTATTTATTTGAATGTGCAGAACTGCCAATCTGAAAATGAATACAGCACCTATTAACTAACATCTCTGCTTAGCTTATAACGTCAAAGGTCAGCACGTGATAAAAAATGTCTTTAAGCAAATAAAAATTAATATAAACATTTCTTTAAGCAGCTTCATGAAATTCCAGGTTCAGGCAGAGTTTGAAAAATAGAATCAGGTCGAGTCAAGGCCAGAAGTATAGGCAATTGAGCGAGTTCTCAAAAGTTATTTTTGAAATGGAGGGCAATGCATCATATAGCCACAGTCCATGTGCTAAATCACCCCACCAACTCCTGCTGACAAAGTGAACCTCCTGAGTTGTAAGATATGCAAAGTGGATGCAACAGTGCAAGGCATGGCAACACATGCATCAAGATGTGCTCTTCAGTTTCACAGCGCAGGCACTGAGCCACCCGGGTGTTATGGGCCAATATGTCATTAGCTGTAGGCGCTAGGTGAAGTGTCTGCGTCCACTGGAGCACCTGTAGAGCTCTGAGGTAATGGAATGGACCTATCAGAGCCGGAATGGAGACCAAAAGCAGCTCTGGCACATTTTGTCAACTTATGACCAATTACTCGTTTCTAACAATATTAAACTGAAGCACTGTATAAACAGTGCACTACTTTGAAATTGTTGTCACATTCATATAGAAAACAGCTTTCCTTTTGCAAATTTCCTTTCAGAGGCAAAGTGGTCAATGATTGTGTCAATGCCTTGTCCCATCAAACTATCTTTTTCTACAGATACGAGCATGATGGCTTATAAACAGGACTCTAAAAGAGAGTTACGCAGTCTATTCAAATAAGGATATCATATGACCCCCATATCAATGTCTTCCTTCCGACTCACTCATGTCACCAAAAGGGTCTCCCCTTTTGGAGAGGACACTCTACATCCTTGAACAGTCAGAGCACTACACTTCACTGCAGCATGTGGAGTAGAATGAGCGGCAACGTAGAGGTGGACGAGCCACTGAAAGCTTGATCCTGCAGCCTGGCTCTGGCTCAGCTCTAGATCCTGTTGGATCCTCAAGCCCATAACGAACCAAGCTTTCATGTGTCTTCTGCATTTCTCCCTCCCACCAACTAGGATGTGGCATTACGCCCACAGCTGCTGACTTTGGAACTGGGAGCCCAGTGGCGTAACACAAAGTGATGAGAGGGCCCCAGCCCTGTTAAGTACAACGCATCAGGCGTTAAACTAACGCATTTTAGTGTGATGGTCTGCATCACCGCACACGAATGCAAAGCAACACATAACAGGCATTGTGCCTACTCGGCTGTCAAGCCGCATACTAGCACTGCTCATCATGCAGCACTGGAATGCCAAACTAAAGCTGTTGTGGCAGCGAGCCATGGCGCTGCTCCCAGCAGGCTAGGGGGCTGCTGCTACAATGTAACAACCATTCTATTCCCGGCACTGAGCAGCGGCACGCGACATGACATCCTGCTGCTGCCTGATGCGACGTAAGCGGGTGGCTGCAGTTCCTGAGAACAAAGTTGTATTAATTTACCTTGGGCTGAATGGTTGGGGGCCCCACTGAGCCAGAGGGGCTGCAGGGGTCTTTATTACGTCCCTGTGGAGAACAAGGTTTAAGTCCTGATGTCAGCTTAACATCCTGTGAGTCCAGGCAAATTACAGAATCTTCCAGTGCTGATTAAAAAATGCATGCAGCCTTAAGTAATTTAACTAGTGAACATACTAGAACCTTTTTACAGCACTCTCTTGAGTTAAACACAAGACCATTAAGTCATCAATGTAAGAGCAACGTGAGTATAGTTGTTCGCAATATGCCCAATTCAAAACAGAGATCCAAAATTAAGAGTTCTCTCTTCTCATGACGGAAATAAGGATAATAGCCCAAATTGTTCATTATTTCCACTGTTGATTTATTGTTTGTTTAGTCCAGCAACCATCAGCCGACACGTGTTTTGTCTTAATCACAAGACTTTTTCAAGGCAGGAAGGAGAATATAATACACATTGTCTAAAAATGTACAGTTTGTTAAGAAGATGGAAACAATTAGTTTATTTTTAATTTACATGTTCTCTAAAAAATAGTCAGATGAATCATAGTGGGAAAAGGCTATATCACGTAGAAGACCTATATGAATTAAGATGCAGCGAGTGCTTTTCAAAACAAGACCAAAGAAATAAACCAAACTGGGAAATCCAGTGTAACCAAAGATTTCACCCGCGAAGAGACAGTTATTGAGAGAATTCAGCAAAGAAAGAAGTGAATACAAGTAGAAAACATCTACTTATAGCGTTGTAAAGAACCCAAGAAGAATCCATAGTTCACCTGAATGAAGTTGTGAGAAAACATAGCACATGATTCAAGCCACAATATTTAGAAATAAAAGTGTATATATAAAAAGACCAACCAGTTCGACAATCTCGTGTCCAAGCGTCCCTGGCCTTTAAATACAGCTATCCCGACATCCCAATTCCACATCCAAAAGTCAGTAGGAATTAAAAGAAAGAGTCTGTAATAGGAGAACAACGATTATATGAAAAACCCTGACCTGATTTCAAATAGAGCAATGAACAATCTCAATGGTCAGATCCAACGAGATCCTAATGCGATACGCACACATCACATACTTATAGTCTATGTGATCAAAGACCGGCCTCTGTATAATGTCCTACTGTTCTATACTAGCGCAAGCTGTCTAAAAATATATTGTTATTCCAGGGCCAAGTATATATGCACAAAGAATAGAAAGTATATTAAGGTCTATCAATGGCATCCAGATTCCAAAAGTCCTTAAGCAACAGCCATATATATTTCCGCAGCACAGACAAAAGTGATGTATTTATATTCAACTTATTGTCCTACAGGAACCCCACATTAATCCTTACATGAGATGTGGCCCGTGACAATGAGTGAATCTCACAGTGAATTCAACAAGTCGTAAGAGATTCCGTGCATATTACTAAGCTATATAAAAATGATAAAATATCTTATTTACCATTTTTACCAATAAAAAGTACATGTAATAGTGTGTCCTTAGAGCGTGGTGTTTAGTCCATATACCTACGAATAATAGTTCACGGCACGGTGTGGAGTCCTTGATAAGCCTCCTTACTATACAAAATAAAATTGACAACACACATTGTAGTCCATACGGCCCATGTCCAAAAGTCCACAAATTCTAAACTTTTTAGAGTCCCGGAACTCTAAATAACAACTCACCAAAATGGAGCTTGGAAGACGCAACACAACGCAGCTCTCTGTTTTCGGCTCTGTGTGTGTGCGTCCTTCCCGGTTGATCTTTTCAAAGCCCGGCCATAATCAGGCGACTTCTCCAACCGGGAAACTCATTCTGTCGAAACGTATGCAAATGCATACCTAATGGTAGCGCCATTTTGACGGGGTCATTGAATACATTTTAGAAGACCATTCCCAGCTAGCCATTAAGGGTGTTGCCTATTTCATTAACAGTATCGTAAAATCGCAAACAAAAATAACGACAAAGAAAGCCGTTACTAGTTTATAATCATAATATCAAACGAGCCAATGTCTGGTATTTGTTGACCTATTGTCTACATTGTTACTATTACTTTAACAGCCAGCCAATTCTAGTAAGCCAAACGTGAAAGCAACTGCCATAGTTACATTAAGGTGAAATATAATGTTAGTTCCTAGACTATCGCTGTTCTAAGCACATAATTTTCTAGTATAGCCATACACAAATTCAGCGGTACTACTAACCAAACAAAAGAATCCCGCGAAAATAATAACAAAGCTCATCAGATTTTAGAGGTAAGTGGTAGAGTGTGAAAAAGGCATGCACGAGAAAATGTGCAGTAAAAGTGAGACATGGTAGGACCAAGATGCATGGCACAAAGTACAATTTTAAGTCATCACAAATAGTCCTATTCAGACATGATCTTGAGAAATAAATCTGTTGTAGTGTCAAATCACAAACCATTTTAAGATGGACATGGATAAACAAGGAAACAGTACACATATGATCCAATGAGCAAACGATTTATATCATATTAGAGAGATATTAATCCACCAATATTGATCTTATCCTAGGAAGAACGTCCAGTTGAACATTATGTTTCAGTAGCCGTACAACAGATGCAAAAAAGAGAAAACGAAGAGAAACACATGTAGTTCACTAATTCCACTGAGCAGCGGTTTAATTATACTGAATGTAACATCAACCATGAAGGAATACATGCAGTTCTCTATCTACATTGAGTCCTAGGTCTACAGATCTAAGTTTAATCAACAATTTAGTTTCAAGTTTCCTTAATGCTAGAACTCTATCTCCACCTTAAAAATAAACTAATTGTTTCCATCTTCATAACAAACTGTACATTTTTAGACAATGTGTATTATATTCTCATTTCTGCCTTGAAAAGGTCTTGTGATTAAGACGAAACACGTGTCTGCTGCTGGTTGCTGGACTAAACAAACAATAAATCAACAGTGGAAATAATGAACAATTTTGACTATTATCCTTATTTCTGTCATGAGAAGAGAGAACTCTAATTTTGGATTTCTGTTTTGAATTTGGCATATTGCGAACGACTATACTCGCGTTGCTATTACATTGATGACTTAGTGGCCTTGTGTTTAACCTGTAAAAAGGTTCTAGTATGTTTATTGTTTTAGCACATTAGTTTTCTAATCTGCAATTAGTATCTTCTGGTAGTAAGGTGGCTGAACCTACATAGCACCTCAAATTAGATTAGATATAGTCACACAGTACTGCTTGGAAAACAATATAGCAACTTTTGATGTGCGGTAAACTTCCCTATGGGAAACCACTACTACCATTTTGTGAAGTGATTACATAATTTAACTAGTGCTCAATTAAAGCACTCCAATGCCTAAGCTCGGCACGTGCAAGAGCTTTAAGGTCCGAGCCAGATCACTGGCTTGGCTCTCCCTCTAAATTTGTTGGCTCGCCCACCTCTACATGGCAAAGGTTGCTTGTCTGCACTCAAACTTTCATCATGCTTTTGTGATGGCTCAAAACTAGTAATGATTGGCAGGCCAACCATAAATTCATGGCATTTCGCTTGCGCCAACAAACTCTGACTGAGAATACAACTTTGAAGCGTGGTTGGGTTGAAATTCGCGCATAACCATCACCGTAGCAAAGTTCGTCAAAAGTATACACTTGCTGCTCAAGGGAACAAGGGGGAAACGACCACCCACGTCCCCAGGTGTTTTCCGTGGACAGGGTTCACAGAAAGCAAATTGCAAAGCTTAAGTCCAGCTCCCGAGCAAGTAGTGAGTTCAGTTAATCAGAAAATAGGTCCATTAGTCCATAATCAATTTTCTTCTTTATTTTCAAGATGTCATCATATTCAGAAGACACAAGTGTTTTACAGATGATTCATGTCATCGTGTTGATGTAGCTGATGAACTCTGACTGAGGGTTCTAAGGACCAGAAACCCTTGTTTTAGGTAAATAAATATACTCCAGTACCCTCAAAATAATCATATAAAACAAATGCATTTTGCAAAGTCAACAAGAACAAACTATGCATTCATACAGCTTCAACATTTAAGGAATACATTTATGCCTACTATTCTACGTGAAGGGGGGGGGGGGACAAATCCACTCTCTCCCTCCGCTCCCCAAAGATATGAACCACTGAGTACAACACTGGCAGGTTACATGGTAAACTAAAGCTTAAACTTAACAAAGATGGAAATATCACTGTTGTATGACTCCTAGTCACTCGTACATTTATCTGAAAATAATTCAGAGTCATAATCCCAGTATAACTGGTAAGACAACCCTCTAAAGGCAGCAAAACCTTAGCAAGGTATTCCTAATGTGTCTTAGGAGCTTCCTTCTATGCAGAGTTTTGTGTCTGCTATTTGGTTCAAAGATTGTTGGCTCTTTCTTGATTAATTATCTTGTAATGAACACACTGTAAACCAGGGGTCTCCAACCGGTCGATCGCGAGCTACCGGTAGCTCGCTGACCACCCGGGAGTAGCTCGCGCCCGGCATCCAATTATTGCTTCTTTCTAAGATCCGGTATCTATTTATTTTCACTTCGTTATTTTTTTTAGGCGTGTTATGAGCGCTTGCCCGCCCTCACCCAAACCAGCTGCTCAGATTGGCTGAACTGAGCTTTATCTGGGGCGGGGCGGGCGGAAGAACGTGACGTTCTTCCTGAACTCCGTCACAAACAGGAATCGCGCCACCGGCCTTTTCCAGGCTGGCATTGAGCTTTATATCCTGTGCGACATGTGCGCAAAGCATCAGGACGGAAAGCCTGATAGCTGTAGTGCAGGTGGCACAAGCACTGTTGAGCTATCTATCCTACCGGAAACCGTGCCACGTGCCTTTCGATCCTGCGAAGAGTGGAGCACGTTAGCAGATTGGTAAGTGAGCCCCTGGCTCAGTAGCTTCATATTAAGCAAAAGCAACTCAGTGCGTGTAAGACTCTGATTCGAACGTGTGTACCCGTTCATGCGATACTGCCCCCGCCCCAAATAAAAATCGGAGTGAAATGCTGCCTAATTTGAAGGATTCTACTACAATAGTTAATCAGCATACTGATAATATCAAGACCGAACATGCGCCATGGGAAGCACCGTCCTGCTCTTCATTTTAAAAATGCGTGCAGCTGAAAAACATTCACTATTAACTTTAAAGATAACATTTCAGTAAATGTGCTGTTTTATGTTCAATAATGCTGCCGCCTATTTAAGCAAAGGCCTACTTGCAAGTGCCGTGGATTATCATATTCAAAGATATATATTTGAAATTCAAGAAACAAGCCCACAGGAAAAAAGTACTATGAATACAAGTCAAAATGCTCTTACGATACCTATTCCCTTTTCTGGTTACCAAGTTACCAAGGGCAGGCCAGCCCCAGGGACAAGCAGTCTTTGAGTGCATGTGAAGCAGAAGGTAAGATATGCATTCTCAGAGTTGGCAGTTAACCTGCTTTCTCTGTCAGCAAACCGATTAACGAAAAGATGATCAGCCCGTACACAGAGAGATGGTCATAGAGGAGGCAGGAAGTGGGGGAAGTCACTTGTAAAATGTGACCTCGAGGGCTTCGCAACAGGTGCATTAAAAGCCCCTGATCTATCCTAGTTTCATTGGAACCAATGAGACATTGGTTAATGCAGATTAGTGAAGGAGGAGGTGCATTGACCTCCGATGTATATTCTAATCTAGAACAAGAAACTATTATCTGTAGGGAGAGGTCCTGCGTTAACCTATTCAACTATATTATTGGGGCTAGAATTAGTAACCTGCGGGTTGGAGCTCTGCATCAATCACATTAACCCCCTGAGCTTTCGTACTGGGTTTGAATCTGCGACCTTCAGTTTGCGTGCCTATCTCTGCAGCAGGCGCATTAACACATATACACATTTCTGCAGCAGGTATATGTCATTAAGCCACTGAGTTCACTGCTATGGAACCATAATTTGACCAGCATGGAAAACGCGGCTCTCATTAAAAAGATACTAGTCTGCATTTTTTTGCTTGACAGAAGCTGACAGATACTTGGCTAAGTAATCAAATGGTCAGCTTAAGTAGTATTTGAAACCTCTTACATTAACGATTAATCATTAGGTGCAGCTATCTCAAAACCAGGTGCCAAATTCAAGGGGAAGGATGTGAGAACATTACTCTGTTATTTTATGGGGTTTTTTTCTGTAAAGCTGGAGGGGTGAAAAACAATGTCGATATATGTACACAGTAGTTACAACCTTTCCAAATACCAGTCATTTGTTGTTGTTTAAATAGTCTGCAAACGCCTGGACATGAAAGAAAATCATATGTTTTCATTTGTAGCATAACTTTTCTCCCTTTGTTTATTTGATAACGAAGAAAGGAGAGGCATTTTGCTTCAGCATTTTTATAGCGCTTACTAACCCAATGTATGGCACTGTAGTACTTACCTACATGGTGAGTAAGTGTGTAAGGTAGGTGGTTGGAAGTGTTTTCTTTGGTTTTTGTTCCTTTGTGGGAAGCGTTTCCATGTCTTGCCTGATGAACACCAAGGTGCGGTTATCATGTTATGGGACGCAGCGCTTAGCAGTATGGTGGGTGATGAGGTGTGAGACAGCCTTAAAGTCAATGAAGTTGGGCGTGGGGGTCTCTCGGAAAAAAATTGTGAGCTGTTTAACCTTTTAGGTAGCTCACTACAGTTTTCACTGATCAGAAGTAGCTCTCACTACAGAAAAGGTTGGAGACCCCTGCTGTAAACTGAAGGGGCTTCGAAGGCCAGTATGGGAGCTGAGGTACACAGGGACAAAGTGATTAACAGCGTATCACACTATTTGGTCACGAGGGGAAGCCAAGTTTCCTTAACTTTACAGTGAGCAAATACTAAAGTCTTATTTCCTCCTCATCTTGACACTGTCGCATTTCTTTACCCGGGGCAGTCAAAAGGGTGAAAATATTGTCTTGTATTTTATTCGATGAGTTGTGAACATGTCTCACTTAAACACTTTTGATCACAGTATTGTGACAAGTACTGCCTGTCCAAAGTGCTTATGCTTGTAAAGCTTTTTTTTTGCATTCACTATGTTTAGTTGACAATGTAATGCATCTAACTAGATCAACAAATGCCCATTTGTGACAGTAGAACTAATGATTCTGGACAGTAACACTGAGATACAGAGAGTGCTGAATCCATACTCTCTTACTTTTAGAACACTGCCGCAATTATTAATGGCATGGTGCATTTAAAAGCACATTTGAGAGCAACATACCACTAGTATTGCTGATTGTAAATGCGCTTTACAATGACTCATTAGTTTGCTGATATTTAAAGAAATATAATGTTTGTCGAACAGAGAAAGGATAAAAACAGTAACAAACACCGAGTCGTGTGGGCTTGCACACTGACCGTGCTCGCTCACGCAGTCTAGGAAATGTTCGATTGTTTGACCTATTAAAATCATAACCCATTACCTAAAATTTAAAAAACAAGTCTTCGCATCTGTGGACCGCGACTGAAAAGTAAAATAATGATGGGTCCCACTGCCCTGCTGCAGCACAGCCCTGCCTTTCTGGAGAAGTGAGAACAAGTTACTTACCTTGGGTAACACTCTTTCTGAAGAATAATATATATATATATATATATCATCACAGATTCTTCACCATGCAAAATTCACCAGGTGCAACTGAATCCAGAAACGTATAAAAGCAATGCCCCAGTGCGCCGCTAGGTGGCGCTGCACAGCGCCATACTGGTTTTAATACCAGCCTCGAAGAGACAGAACGGACCCGCATATAAGTACCACACCTGCTTGCTGTTATCAACTTCTCATCCTTTTCTCTTTGTGCGCCGCAGACGTGGAGCTTGAACAATTGTGGGTACCACTGCGCTGAATAATAAATTGGGAGCTAATTAGATGTTGCAAAGAGGCCTCTCCAGAAATTGAGGAGGTGGTAGGGCAGTGAGGAACCTGCAGTTAGAGTATCCACCAGAGTTGGTGTTACCAATGGTAAGTATCTTGTTCTTCACATGGATACTTATAACTACAGATTTCCCATCTTACAATAGGTACCAAAGCAGTACCTTCCCAGGCGGAGGTTTTATGAAGTGGACTCAGACCAAAAAGTCTTGCAGGACTGCATAGATAAAAAGTCCTATACGCCGAACCTGGTTGTCAAGGTAGTGGTTCTTCATAAATGTATGCACTGATGCCCGCGTTGCAGCCTGTCAGAAGTCATGGACAGGAATTCCCCCATCTAGCACAATGGCAGCAGGCTTAGCCCTGGTTGAATGGGCAGTCAAACGTTTGTGTGGGGCTGCTGCTTGGCCATTGTGTTGCAGATATTAATGCAGAGGACTACCCACCTCCACAGGGTACTCTTGTGCACAGCCTTACCCTTCTTTGTTCAAGAGAACCGCACAAAAAGTCACTCAATGGCCCTCTGTACGATCAATTTAAAAGAAAGCCCTTTTGCAGCTCAATCAAAGCCTCTACTCCTCTTTCAAAGGGTGTGGGGGAGCAAAGATTGCAAGAAGAGTGATGGATTGCCTGACATGGAAAGGAGTCATGACTTTTTGCAAGAATGTCTCTTGAGTACCCAGCATCAACTTGTTCAAAACAATGTTTCTAAATGGCAGTTGTACTATTAAAAGAGGCTGATGTTCACTCGCACGATGCGATGACGTGATCGGAATGAGTAAAACAGTCCTTAAAGCCAGGAGACAAAACGAGCAGTTATGCTTCGGCTTGATGGGCATACACATGAGAAACATCCAGACCAAGTTAAGGTCCCACTGTGGCATCATAAATGGTTTTGAAGGAAAAATGTTATGTCAAACCTTTTAAAAATCTCATCACATCAGGGCGGCTGGTCCAGGAAAAGTAGTAAGGCTGAAAGGGCTAATAAGGAAAATGCTACTTACCTAGTACGCATCTGTTCTTGGCATGTAGAGCTGTAGAGTCACATGCTATACATAGCTCGCCATCTGGTGTTGGGTTCGGATGTTTGCACTTTGTTTTTCTTCAAAAAAGTCTTTCCAGTCACGAGGTAGGTGACTCCTCCTTTCGGTGATAGTGCGCATGGGCATCAAACCCATTGCTAGATTGTTTGCCGCAGAGGGTGCTAATTGAGTTAGTAAGAGTAGTAAGAGATGTCCATGTATGTATGTATCTAAGTAAGATGTAACTGCAACAGGTATAGGTACCCGGGGAGGGGGTGGGCGCATGCGACTCTACAGCGATATATGTCAAGAACAAATACATACTGGGTAAGTAGCATTTTCCGTTCGAGGCATGTGAGCTGCAGATCACATGCAGTGCATAGACTAAAAAGCAGTTATCTCCCAAAGTGGTGGCTAACCTGTAGCTGTTGCAGTAGTTTGAAATAGTGTACGTAAAACTGCTTGGCCCACACCAGCTTGTCTTGCTAACACATCAACACAATAGTGTTTTGTGAATGTGTGAGGTGTAGACCATGTTGCAGCTTTGCAGATATCATCTATGGGTATGTTTCCTAAAAATGCCATTGAAGCCCCTAGTATGCGAGTGGAGTCTGTGGGAATTGTTAAAGTTCTTTTTGCTTTTGCATAGCATATTTGAATGCACTTGACTATCCACCTTGCAATGCCTGATTTTGATATTGGATTGCCTTTATGTGGTGGAGCAAAAGCGACAAATAGCTGTTTAGTTTTGCGGAAAGATTTTGTCCTTTCTATATAGTAAATAATTGCTCTTTTCACATCTAAAGTGTGTAAAGCATGTTCTGCCACAGAATCTGGTTGAGGGAAGAACACAGGTAACTCAACAGATTGTATGATATGAAAAGCAGAAACAACCTTTTGTAGAAATTCTGGGTTGGTCCGGAGAACCACTTTGTTGTGAAGTATTTGTAAGAATGGTTCTTCTATGGTTAGTGCCTGAAACTCACCTACTCTCCTCAGAGATGTGATAGCTATGGGGAAATCTACCTTCCGAGTAAGAAATTGTATTTCACATCTATGCAATGGTTCAAAGGGTGGAGCCATTAGCCTGGTGAGGATAATGTTGAGATTCCACACTGGAGCAGGTGGAAGTCTTGCAGGAACTATTCTCTTAAGTCCGTCCATAAATGCTTTAATGACAGGCACTCTAAAAAGAGACAGATCTGGTCTGTTCTGTAGGTATGCAGCTATTGCAGCAAGATGTAAGCGTATGGAAGAGTACGCTAAATTGGAACGCTGCAGATGTAGTAAATAGCAAATTATGTTTTGAAGTGAAACGTCCAGTGGATCTATTTGATTGTTATTACAGTATATCACAAATTGCTTCTACTTTGCTGCATAGCATGCTCTTGTGGTAGGACGTCTAGCCTCTTTGATAATGTTTATGCAGTCTGGCGGAAGATTAAGGTAGCCACACTCTAAGATTTCTGGTGCCAGATCGCAAGGTTGAGATGACTGGGATCTGGATATCTTATCTCTCCATGGCTCTGAGTGAGCAGATTGGAAATGAGGTGGTTTTTGGTGAGGAACTACTGAGAGCTCCAACAGGTTTGTGAACCAGGGTTGATGGGCCCATGTGGGAGCAACTAGGATTAATGTCAGGGACGCCTGTCTGAGCTTCCGAACCACTTATGGAGTGAGTGGGAGAGGCGGAAAAGCGTAGGCAACTATCCCTGACCAATGCATCCATAGTGCATTGCCCTTGGACAATGGGTGTGGATGTCTGGACGCGAAGTTTGGGCAATTTGCGTTTAGATTTGTGGCGACCAGATCTATGTCTGCAAACCCCCACATTTGGAAGAATGGGAGGAGAACTTGAGGGTGGAGTTCCCACTTGTGAATCTGTTGTCTTTGACGAGTGAGCAGAAATGCAATATGATTGTTTACTCGTGGAAGGTGCGCTGCCAGGAGAAACATTCTGTGATGTATGGCCCATGTCCAGATGGTCTGTGCGAACTGTGATAGCTGGAGAGTGTGTGTTGATACATTGATAGTATTCACTAACTGGCACGCAATAACAGTTAGGATGCGAGCAAAATCGCCACCGCACGATACATCTGGCACGTTGATGAATTACGTACAGATACAGCTACAAGTGGCACATGACTTGACACACCACTATGTTATAGAATCACACGGCAATTGTTGGTGTTGTTCTTTGTCCTAAAGCACGTTTATGGGACACATCACTTTGGAAAACCATGAGATAAATCTACAAATACATGTTGTTTGTTTTGTTGTCCATGTCTTTTCTTTCAGATGGAATTTCGCACATGACGGATTAATCAATCAGTCGATCACACAAGGAGCAGCTACTCTGCCCTTGCATCAAAAATAGAATAGGGAATTTCCTTTCTATTTCCCAGGGAGGCCACGTTTGCCCTGAAGAAAGTCCTGGACCTTTATGGCCGTACTTGGACTGAAACATGTTGGCATTAGGGTCCTAGGACCATAATACTCCTATTAAGACCCTATTTTTAAGTTATTTTATATAACCCAGACAGACCCAATAATAAAGGGATACTGGGGATCTGCCTGAGGTTTTTTATTTCTAGCCCCCCCTGGTCTATAAATATCTTCAAAGAGCTCCCAACATTGTGGTCGAGCCCACCCCGACTTTTAGGCGTCGGGGTGACCCGATGATGAAGCATGACACCACTAGGGTGTGTGAGGGTACCTAAATCAAAAGGAATTGTTTCCTTGCTCACCTTTTGGTGAAGTTATATTCTCCCTTACTAGACATTGCATATCATCACACTAACGTGCTTTGATACCGACCACTGGATGGCCAGTTAGAGTAAAACTTTTGTGCGAGTGTGTGTCCCCCCCTGTTTCTGTAAATAGTATATTGCTGTCATGTTGTCTGTACGGATCAGGACAGCTTTGCCTACTAGATGAACTGGAAAAGCTTTTAGCGCTAGAAAAATCGCTAGCAGCTCTAGATGATTTATGTGGAGTTGCTTTTGCTGCAGGCTCCACATGCCCTGAATTGTATGTGTCTGGTGATGAGCCCCCAACCAGTGAGCGATACGTCTGCTGTTAGCACTATCTGTGGAACCAGGTCAGTGAAGGGCCGTCCTTTTGAAAGGTTTTGTGTATTCCACCACTGCAGAGAGCGATGGGTGCGGCCGTCCACCAACACCAGATCTGATAACCGACCCTGAGCCTGGTTCCATTGACGTGCTAAACATTCTTGGAGAGGACACATTTGAAGTCTTGCGTAAGGTACAATTAGGATGCAAGACGCCATCATTCTTAGTAGTTGCACTAACACTTGAGCTGATAATGAGTGTTGGGGATGAAACTGAGAGATTAGAGTCTGCGTGTTGCGGATTCTGGCTGGGTTGGGACATGCTAGAGCTTTTTGAGTGTTTATTGTGGCACCTACATACTCCTGTATGTTGGATGGTTGTAGATGAGACTTGGTCAGGTTTACGGAAAACACACGTTTGTGGAGTAGCTGCACAGTTTTTTGAGTGTGGTGTAGGCAACTTTGTTGCGAGCTGGCTTTTATGAGCCAGTCGTCTAGGTATGGGAAAACGTGAATTTCTGGTCTTCTTAGATGAGCTGCGACTACTGCCAAGCACTTTGTGAAAACCCTGGTTGCGGTAGTTACTCCGAATGGGAGAACCTTGAATTGATAATGCCGACCCTCTACCACAAACCTGAGGTATTTCCGGTGATCAGGGTGTATGTGAATATGGAAATAAGCGTCTTTCAAGTCCAGAGTGTATATAAAAATTCACCTTGTTGAAGCAGTGGGAGCACTTGCTGAAGTGTGACCACGTGAAAATGGTCCGACTGAATGTATAGATTTAGTTCTCTGAGGTCTAGTATAGGTCTGACAGAACCATCCTTTTTGGGAATTAAGAAGTACAGGGAGTATACCCCGGTCCATTGGTACTGTAAGGGGACTAGCTCTATAGCATGTTTTTCCAAAAGAGAGAGAACCTCCTGTCTGAGGAGGGTGATATGTTCTTGGGATATTGTATGTGCTCTTGGAGGAATATTTGGGTGAATGTCTGTAAGCTCCAGACAGTAACCATTTGGATATTTTGTAGTACCCACTTGTCTAAGGTTACTGAATTCCAGACAGGTAGGAATTGAGAGACACGTCCCCCGACAGGAATGGAATGTTCGGGGGTGCCTGAAGGGAGTCACTGTTTGTTTGCAGGGGAAGTGCGTGTTGAGTTGGCTCTACCTCTTCCCTTCCTGTTGTTTCTGCTAAAACACCCTTGTAAGTAGCCTCTTGATGAGGGTGATTGGTTATTACCCTTGTAAGAAGTGGAGGGAGTTTCTGTGGATACATTCTTGGAACCATCCCTGTAAAAGGAGCGACAAAAGGAGCCCCTATGTGTAGATGACTGCAAAGCCCTCATGGACTTTGCGACCTCTGTCTTTTCTCATTTTCTCCAGCGAGGTATCAACTGCTGGGCCAAATAGATGTTCTTTATCAAATGGTTGATTGAGAATGGACGTTTGCACCTCAGGCTTGAATCCTGAGATTCTCAACCAAGCATGACTGCGTAGTAGTACGCTAGTGTTTATTGCACGAGCTGCCGTGTCTGCTGTGTCTAGTGCACATCTGATAGAAGTATTAGTAATGAGTTTAGCTTCCTGGATAAGATCATTAGCCCTAGCCTTATGCTCGTCAGGGAGAAATTGCATGAGCTTTTCTAGCTCATCATAATGAGCCCTATCATACTGGGCCAACAAAGCTTGTGTATTAGCAATTCGCCAATAATTGGCCGCTTGAGAAGCTACTCTTTTGCCCGAGGCATCAATTAGCTTGGACTCCTTGTCAGGAGGAGGGGCCTCACCTGTGGTCTGTGAGTTAGCTCTCTTACGTGCATTGGAAACCACATTAGAGTCTAAGGGCAACTGACCTTTGATGTAAGTGAGGTCAATAGGTGCAGGCTTATATTTTTTCTCCACTCTAGGTGTGATTATTCCTGCCCTCACAGATCTTTGAAAATTTCATCTGCGTGCTTTAACATGCCTTTAAGCATTGGCACTGTATGAGTGGAACTTAGGGTCGCAAATAGAAAGTCCTCTTCTAATGGCTCCTTATGTAGCTCCACCCCGTGATATTGAGCAACTTTGTTAAGTAACTCAATATATCCAATGTTTTCATCAGGTGGGGAGGGTCTGGACGCATATAGATCAGGGTCATTATCTGTGTTTGTGTCAGTGTGATAATCCTTTTAGGGGTCAGTGTCCTGTGGCCTATCTTGATCCTCATCCCCATCCCCGGCATCCTGTGGGTCAGGTGATAGCGGTGGTGAATTTGTGGGTGTAATAAGTGAGTTGGGATCAGTAGGGGAAGGAAGTGGAATGTAAGGTGGAGAAGGGTTAGTACCCACACTTTTCCTTTTGAGAGGAATGTGGTAGTCCTCTAGCTGGTCTATTTTCAGTTTTTTTGGAAGAGTGGCATGGATATGTCCTGTTTCTGGGTGTATCACCAGCTTTTTCTGCTTCGGATCCGACGGCCTCGCATCGGGCCGAGGTTCTTTAGACTGAGTGTCTTTGTCCTTACTCGCCGGTGTTGGCATCGAAGGTTTCGGTTCCGACGCTTTCGGTGCCGAAGGTGGAATTTTCGATACCGATGGGATTGGCAGCGAGAGATGTTTCGGTTTGGCTTCCTGTGCCAAAGGTGTTGGTTGGGAACCGATATGGGGCCGACTCGAGCCTGAGCCACAAGGTCTTTGTGTTTCGGTGCCAAGTCCCGGGGCGGGGTGTCCGAAACTTTTTGTCGGTGCCGACCTTGGCCTGAAGGCAGAGGTGGGACCGGGGACTTTTTCTTTGTTTGTTGAGAGGCCAAGAGGATATCTTTACTCACGGTACGTTGAGCCGGAGTAACCTGTTCCTCTTCTCCCATGTCGGAGTCAGCTTCGTACAGGGAGATATGATGTTGTTCTTCCTTGGCCCCTTGAGCGTGACGTTATGTGTTGGAATCCTCACCGAGGATGTCTGGTGCGCAGCCACTTTGATGTTGCATCTCGTGACGTCGAGCCCGAAGGTCACGAAGCGTCTTCGTCGATCGAAACGATCGGCATGCGTCGGAGTCTTTCTCGTCATGTTCTGGGGATAGGCAGAGGTGGCACACTTTGTGCAAGTCGGTGCGTGGAACTTTAGCACGACACCCGGGGAAGAGTTTGAAAGGAGTCCGTTCCATCGAATGCTAGCGCTGTCGGTGTGGGTAGACCCTACGGCCCGCCACAAGTTTTCCGATCGAAGTTGTCTTGAGTTGAGACAAAATGCGAAGAATGGGGAATCGTGATCGATAATACCATCGAGGGTAGTGGATTGCACGTCGAAGGGGTCTGAGAAACGGTGCCAAACCAGAGCGCAGCAATACACATCCGAACCGGATGGCGGAAAAAACAATCTAACAATGGAGTCAATGCCCATGCGCACTATCACCGAAAGAAGAAGTCACCAACCTAGTGACTCCAAAGACTTCTTCGAAGAAAAACAAAGTGCAAATATCCGTACCCAACACCAGATGGCAAGCTATGCACAGCATGTGATCTACAGCTCACATGCCTCAAACAGAACCTTTAACACCCTGGCTGTTAAGGCTTTATCCACCCCCAGTGCTGAGCCCTTTTTTGATGTTCAAGCTCAAGCCTTCTTAGCCTTTCTTCCAGAAAATTATCCAGGCTAAACTCATAAACCGCAACACTACATATCTGTCAAGCTGGTCAGAACACTGGTCTTTGGTTGACCTAGAGACAACACAACCCAGGGGTTAAAATGTACTAATTGTATTCCCCCGCACGACTTTCACGTTATGCTGGACTGAACTACATGTTCCAAACCCATTCGCCCATTCAATGCTCAGGTAGATTATCATGGTAGAACTATTTAGGATCACAATCCGATGCAGGCTGGGTTTAATTGGGGAAAGGGGCATTCTCTGATCTTAACCAAGCAGAGAGACCCAAGCACAAGGACTCAGCTTTCCACACTAGCCCCACAGAAAAATTGGAGACTACTGTGAAGACAACTGAAAAACCACTTCCTCTCTAGAAACTGAAATGGAAGCAATCAAAGATGTGACTAGAAACCACTGTGGTGGTGGGCTGTCACTAAGCCATTGACAAAGAATTGGAAACAGTAGAAAACTCGGTATTCTTATTCGAAAGCAGTCCAATATATGATCCTGCTCTCAGAGGCACTCATAAAAGCTGCGGACACAGAGCAGTATTTCTTACTCGAGGAACTCCACCGTATCAATTATGCCATGCATGCACCCAAAGCCCACTAAGAGGGGAGGGACACGTCAAACACGCTGTTGGCATGGATTATTTAACAGGAACACCTACACAACCTGCTTTAGTCTATATAAACCGCACCAGGCAAATCCCTGCACAACAAATTTGAGATTCAAAGTTTCACAAATATTATGAAATACTGTACAGTACCACCAACCATAGTGCAGTGGAGTGGAGTGGACGGATTCCTAAATGTAATACTGCTACCTCACGTCCACTATGAACTGCAACAAGAGATGGATGCCCCTATATCCAGTAACGAAATAAGTGAGGCAATATGTGCCCTGGCAATGGACAAAACACCTGGTCTCAATTGACTTCCATTGAAAGTTTAGCAGGCATACTCTGAATTACTGATGTGCTACAAGTTAACTGCCATAAGTCTTGACTATTTACTCTCTTCCTTAGCACTCCGGAGGTACAGTCAGACCTGGGCAGGGGAAGCACTCAACTGGAAGGATGTCTCTTGCTGCTTCCTGAGAATCAGAATGTATCACTCTGAACAGGATTTATTTGATGGAATCTCACCAAAGAGGTTTCAGCTCTGACTTTTTCAACATATTGGGTATTCTAAAGGTACCCAGGGCTTGTGGATTCCCCTGTAGGGAACCAACTATATAATCAATATATAGCACTACTCGTTTTTTTGTTGAAAATGTGGGGAAAAAGTGCTGTGTAATAAAAACTCATTGGATTGGTCCACGGCACTCAGACCAATCACAACGCTGCATTGCAGCGTTGTTTTTGGCACAGGGAAGCCTGTGTGCCGGGGTGCTCCCTACAACTTCTTCTGGACTGGGGTCAGAAAGAGAAACGGAGACGGAGGAGAGGCATCAGAAAAGGTAAGATTAAAAAAAAAAAAAAATTAAAACCCGGTCTCACCACCCCCGTTCTCTTCCACCCGCCACTGAGAATAGGTCACCCCTATTCCCAAAAAAAAAACAAATGTGGACCTGTCTGACCTCAGTAATTACGCCCAGTCGCCAACATCCCGACACTAGCAAAGCGATTAGAGAAATACATACACCTACAACTCTGCAATTACATTAAGCAATTTCAACTCCTTGATCATCACCAATATGGATTCAGAACCGGTCATATCACTGAAACTGCTCTAACACACATTTTCAATGACACCCTGAGACGCCTAGACCTGAACAAACCCTACCTACGTATACTACTTGATCTCTCCTCTGCTTTTGATACGGTCAAAAAATATTATATGATTGACCTTCTTGAGAATAGGATGGGACTATCTGGCCCGTCTTAAATAGAGCACAAAGAATCAAAGTCAATCATACCCTATCTGACACCTCACCAGTCAAAATTGGAGTACCTCAAGGATCCACACTCTCACCCACCTTATTCAACTTGCTTATGGAACATCTTACTGAACTTCTGAAGCTTTCAAACATTCCCTACCACACGTATGCAGATGATACACAATTGTATATGAAAATGTCCTCTCCCGAAGACGCCAAACTGCTCAACTGCACCCTTCTGAAAACAGCAATGGCTGACCAACAGTCACCTCATGCTTAACATTCTAAAAACTGAATTCCTACTGATTGCCTGATAAAAGAATAGCTCGAACAACGTATGGCTCAACGGGCTAACGTTTGGAAGGCAATCATGGAGAGAAATTCAATTCATAATAACAAATGTTATAATATTTTGTGATCAAACACTTCTCTTGATAAAAACTCTACCCTACTTCAGTGGCTGGGCACAGTGCTCAGGACACAAAAGACCCCAAAAAGCATAAAGGTCACCTCAACATTTCCTGTAAAAAACACAAAAGACCTGTTTTGGCGATGGAGGTAGCTGCATTATTAGGGTCCAGGCTCAACCGCCATCCAGGTAACTACCAAACCCAGACATTTGGAAAATCTAGGGTGATGTGTCTTGAATGGATCGTTCAATGTTTTCCAACCTACAATGTCTGTCACGGCATTGTGAGTAAGAAAACATAATGAAATCCACACAACAATGCCCTGCAGGGTAAAATAGGATTCAACATAGGGTACACCACAATAAGCTCCCCCGGAGGTCTAGTTTACAGAAATGTCAGAGTTTGGAAGTTTTCCAAACGTGGCAGTCAAGCTAGAGCCAAAACAGTGCAGCCATTCAGCGTTCCAAGTAAGTGAAAAGTTGGATTTTCACCCACTCTGCCAGTCCACATGTCAAAACTATGTCCCAAAGAGCCCACATTTCTCACTTGCCAAGTAGATGGTGATGCTGTGTGCTCCAGTGGTAAACTTCCAATCAACCCTGGGGAAGGGCACAGAAGGACTATTATGACCATTCTGTGGTAGTGGCACAGTATGATGCCTTGGCAGGCTGCTTTAATCCTTTTTCTTAACCATTTTTCCCTGGGGCTACTGGGCTCTCGCAACACCTCCCACCCCATGTGCCTCCCCCACCCCTAACAATAAAAAGTAAAGATGTCATTACCTGGTGTTCTAGTGTGGTTTCTACCCTCATCCCAGGGGCAATATGAGGTAAACACTGCCAATCTGGCCAGCCAGCGATAGCACAAATACTATTACTCCTGTTGGGGTGCACAGCACAATGCATCCTATCAGCAAAAACAGTAAAGATGCCATTCCCTGGTGCCCAGTGGAGTGGAGTGGATCCTTGCTTGGGGATCCTGTCCACGAGGCAATGCCCTAACAGAGATGCACTAGGGAGACACAGAACTAGAAATGGGATATTATTCCCTTTAGAAAGCTGCCTCTCTGTCTTGATAGGTGCTCGGAGCACATAGTAATGTACCCACGGCATCCGATCAAAAGTGAAAGCAAACTGATCCACTGACGTAGTGTATTTCCCTTATGTTTCGCTGTGGCATTACCGCGCTGCTAGTCACAGCAAAACTAAAAAAAAAAAATATGAACTTCGGACAGGAGGGAAGCTGTTTCCTTGTGCCCCCAACTCTGACTTCAGAAAAGAAAATGTGTGTGGTGTTTTACCCAGAAACATTTTCTTTTCCAGCATGGTGGATGACCCATTAACGTTCACCACAATGTGACACTACAAAAGGATAATGTTGCATTACTGGGCTAAAAATAAAACAAACAGAAGAACATCCTATAAGCTTGCTTGGAAACGGACAGTCTTGCAAATGCCAAACTAGGTCACAAATTTGTCCTGGCTCCCGGCACAAAAGGACGTCATGAGCAGACGCCTGGTAGCAAAGATGACATCCACCAAATGCTGCAAATCAAATGCAGTCAACTGCTGCCACTTAATCTCCATGCATGCAGGAGTAGATTGTGCAGATTTGGGTGGAGGACCTTGTCTTGCTGCTGAGACAGGAGATCCTCGCAAAGGGGCAGTCTGATGGGAGTACAGATACTCTGGGCAGGAGTGGCAGAAAGGAGTGCAGGAGTCATGTGTTCCTTTCCAGCTGGGATGTATCCTCTATTGAGTGTTTGACACTGCTTTTTCTCAACGGTGGCAAAAATATCTAGTCAGGATTAAGGCGGTACATCAGCTTCCATCATCCAGAGGTGGTCCAAGAATGACTGTGCCGAGCCAGCTTTCAACAGCCAATCGCCAAGGTATGGTAATACAGGTGTCCCTAACATTCGAAGATAGGCCGCGACTACCACTATCATTTACATTAACACCCAAGGGGAGCTGGTGAGGCCAAAAGGGAGCATGGTAAAGTGCTCCTAGACTACCTTGAACCGCAAATAACTGTGGGATTACAGGACTAGTATATGAAAATATGCGTCTTGCAGGTCCAAAGACACCATCCAGTCACCTGGATTGAGAATCGCCAGTATCTGGGGCAGAGTAAGCGTGTTGACTGCATCCTTCCATAGGAAGGCATTCAGAGGCCAGAGGGTTAGAAAAGGCCTAAGACGCTGTCCTCCTTTGTAGCCAGTGAATAGGAAGAATAACAACCCTATCCCCTTTACGAGTCCAAAACTCTTTTGAAGACACCTTCAGGGAGCAACTGCCATACCTCCTGTTACAGAATTAACAGGTACTCGTAAATCTGCTCTGGTGTGAGAGGAATAGTAGGCAGGCATTGCTTAATTTGAGACTGTGGTTTCCAGCGCTTGAGAACCAGTTAAGAACACAATAATTTTTGGTAGGCACAGGGAGATTACGTGATTTGCCCAGAATCACAGGATGTTGAACCGACGCCGAGACTCGAACCTGGTTCCCCAGCTCAGAGGTCAGCAGCTCTGGCGATTGTGACCAATCCTCTCCCCGCTTGCAGGTTTCATGGTTCTGTGTTGGCCAGTGCTAACAGAAGAAATGCACTGGTGGAAGAGTCCTCCTGACAAGAGCCCCGGCACTTTCTTTTTTATACAAATGAACCCCTATGGGTAGAGCAGAAAGATAAGGTAGAGCATAGCCATTCCAAACAATTTGCAAGATTGATCTGTCTGACGTGATGGATCCCCTACCTGGAAGAAAATGTGATTGGGGAGGAAATCTAAGCCAAAAGGCACTGGCCACAGACATTTGCCCACTTGACTATTTACAGGCTGGCAAGAAAAAGGCTTCAACCAAGTATCCATAAGAATATCAGTGAGTGCATCGTTAAAAGAAAGCAAGGGCTCTGGACCAGCTGGCCCAGGCTATAAGATACCTATTAGCACATTTCTTTTGTTCTCAAAGGAGGGTAAGCTGTAATTTTAATGCCTCAGCTGCCTTCCAGGACCACCACTGCAAACTACCTACTCTATTACATTGGTGGCCCAAGTGGTGAGTAGGCAAGATGTCAATGTATAAGGAATCATCAGTATGGTGAGGGGGCAGCAAGCCATCATCATCAACATCATGGGGTGCCCTCTGCTCTGGCATAGGATCAGAATCAGAAACAAAAAGATAGTACAGCCTCTACTGATTGGTGCGACCCAGCAGAGGTACTGGGTTAGAGTCCGGGTGCATGATGAGAACGTTGGGAAGGAAGCTCTGGATAACAGCAAGAAGGCGCGGCAAGAAAGAACTGACATCAGAGCGCAAGCGTGGTGCTTATATGAGACTCTGCTCCATCACTTCCAGAGCAGTAAGGAACTATCATGGCGCCACTTAGCAGTGTGTGGAAGCAAGGCTATAAAAAGTTTCCAGATCCAGTCTGGCACCTGGAGAGGAATCTGTGGTACTGAATATCCACAAAAAAATGACTAAAAGCAGGTGCCAGGCCTGAGGATGGGCACAACATTATAGCGTGTTGAAAAGAACAACAGAGTCACTGGCAAATGTATGCACAAGAATTGGCTAAGTAGAAACACTGCCTTGATTGGGCCCCCAACGCTGGAGAGCTAATGCCCATTACAACAGAACCAGTTGAAAACAACAAATTGACATAAGATGGTTGATGCAAACATATCTACTTAAAGTGGTGCTGTGGGTGCTCCTAGCAGCTCAATACAAACGGTTTACAGCCATTGGTGCTCACACGCTATGGAGTACCAAGTGGGACTACCCACAGAAACTAAAGGATAAATCCTGAGGCAGAGGGACAGTGGCAGTTAGGAGAAGAATGACCAATCCCCTAGACAGGTTTTAGGTAGGGGGAAATAGGTCAGGGGAAACAATGTCTCTTACACAAGGACTGCTAAAGTGACGGTGTAGAGGGCTGTATATTCACGTTGCTTGGACCCACTACAGCAACCCTTCAGCCTGGAGCCTGACAAGGACATTCACAATTATACTTCATGCCATCCGGAGTTATTCGGTACTAGAATTGGGCAAGACCAGCTCTGTCCGATGCATATATTACTACTGTTTGCATATATTACCATTGTACAAACAGCATTTTGATGGAGGCGACAGGTACACAGCAGATGGGTTGCAAATGCTACATTACGTTACTATATATTATGATTATAATACTCCATGTCTATTAATGAACTTACTACCAGAATGGTGTCCTGTGCCAGAACGAAAGTCCAAAAAACTCACAAAAACACACATGCCAACCGGAAGTCACGGCTTATGGACAGTAAGTCATAAGTGCTGTGTTGCAATTCCGGAGTGGTTTCAAAACTAACATTTTCACAATTTTCCGGTCAGTGGGCAGAACAGCCATTCCTTCTCAGGCCTCACACTAATGAAATGGTGTAATTCTTTATTTAAATGCATTTTCTTTCCTCAGTTCTCATTGAGAACTCTGCAAACACACCTACATGCCTCTGTATTTCACAGGTTGTCTACATATCTTGCCTATCTACAGTATTCCTTTGTCCACTGCGGCTAGGGTTGTGTATTATAAACACTCCCAATTAAAAAAACATACATACATTACTATTATGTTTCATCAGTGCAAAACTGGAGTGGAGGAGTACTCTATACAAAGGCCAAATGTCAAAAGCCAGAATGCCATTGGGAATCCTGCCAGAAGCCAAGGAGCCAACCAGGAGCCATAACGAGCTGGGTAGCCTGACATGATCCTAAAATCCACCATCCATGCTGCAGATCAAAACTTTTTACCATCCATGACAATTTACCAAAGCAAGCATATATCATTGCAGAGGAAAATACAGTAGACTGGGGACATTGGAAAAGCAATGGAACACTCCTTACCTGTGGACATAAAGAAGGGAATTCGGAATTTTCCACTGAGGACCCTGGCCCGCAGGTTTTGGAGCGTGCTGCCATCGAATGGAAGGGCACCGCAAACCAAGACATACAAGACCACTCCCAAACTCTGTGAAACAAATAGAATAAGAATGGGGAGGTCAAAGGGTAAGGAGAGACAGATCGGACAGAGTAACTTGTCTAGAGAGCGCCTACCCTAAAATCAATGGAACTCCATTTACTCCACGAACCTTGCGCAGCTGGTGTAAAAAAACACAAACGATGACTACTACGGTCAACTACTCTGACTATTCCACTGATCCCACAATGTGGCTTTAAATGGTCCAGTGCTGCTTCTGCCTGAGACACTGGCTCTCTTCATGAAGCACTTGGTGCTACTGCAACTGGCATGCATCGGCTTCTACCCACCATGTTAGCTTTCAGACTAGCCTACAAACCATGGTTCTGCTGTAACTAGACCTGGACTACTTTTGCATGAGACATGCTCTCAAATGAACCCACAGTACTGTGGCAGCTGGCCTCCAGCCCAAGACATCAATTCACAGGCAATCCTACACAAGCTTTTGCAGTGCGGTAACTGTCCGACTGATGTTTATTACGAGATATTGCCTCAGTGTATGTAACCATCAGTCTGCACTGCTGTGGTAACTTGTCAGCCAGTGGTTCCTATCAAAGATATCAGCACTAATACTATTATATCATGCAGTCAGCTGTACTGGAATGAATCTAAGCAGGGCCTACTCTCCCAAAGTGCAGACAGTGCTCTTAGCCAATACGATCTCACTCACATAACAGGACCCAGGAACAAAAACTTGTTAGGACTGGAAATGGTGCCTCAAGTGCTCAAAAACGTCAAAGCACATTCCTAAACTTGACATTAAGATCCCCTTTGTACCTGACCACAATATACTGGATGAGAACTTGTCACTGAGAAATGACAATGGCAGCAGCTGACCCGGGTATGGTGGGGGAATGTCAACAAGGAAGGGCTCCTACAGAACAAAGATTATGAAAGTTGTTACAAACGACCTCTTTGGTCTCTGCCTGGTTCTTTTTTAGTCCCAAGCTGTGAGAACAAGCTATCAGGGTGAAGCTCATGAGAGAAGGCAGTAGCTTAGGCTACTTAAGACACTATGTAAAAGTGACGGCCACACTCCACTTGGAGGTTTCATTCAAACAGTAGTATTCTTAGAATCCTTGTTGAGTACAGAGCTCAGTTATAGGAAGGGGCTTCTAAGAAACAAACAGAAGGCGCCTTTGCTCTGGTGAAGTGGTCTAAATCCGCCAAACGTGGCACCTCCACATTTGCGAAATAGCAACTCTATCAAAAGTCTCTAACTGTCAAGGAGTAGCTCTTAGAATGAAGATAGACTTTCGGAATTCAGCAAGGTGAAAGTTCTATCTTCATTCCTTACCATACATTGCGATTTCAGAACTTTAATTGCCTAATGATGCTCTGGAACCACCAAACTCAAGCCCTCCTGAGTAAAAAGAAGTGAGGTATTCTCTTTAAGAAAGCACTACACAAACATGTTTGCCTTTGCTTATTGCATCCAGGGAAGGCCAGCTGCTGCCCAATCTGCTGTTTAAGCCCGTCGCCAAAGAACTGGATTTGCTATATTGGTTGCTCTTAAGGCACATTGACTACTCAACGAAAAGCCTCAGCTATGGGTGGTGATAAAATAGTTGGCAGGCACGATAAGGACGAACTGAGTTATTCAGACTTTAAGACCATGTTGGATCGCTCAGCTGTTAATGCTTTCACTACACATCTGCAATATGAGCATCCAACTATGGACTGCTAACCTGAACTGGAATTTTTTTTGCCAACCCTGAAACCATAATTTTAAACAGTTTACTCTGACATCACTAAACGCATATCCCCTTTACCTCCGATGTGCTTCTCAACACCTTGCCAAATAAACATGCTCATTGATACATTCACCTGGGACCTCAGGGGAAATGCATGGGGTTTGGTAAAACAGAATGCCCATTACCTACCCAAATATCCACCTTTGGCCCATCATACTCCTTCCCTTCGAAGAGCTCAGGGGCTGCGTAAGGGGGACTCCCACACCATGTCTTCAGCAGCTGCCCTGGACTGAAGAGATTGCTGAAGCCAAAGTCTGAAATGAGAAAAACACCTAGTCAACATGTGTACACACAACGTGTCAAGACTGTGGCTTAACATTTGCGTTCTCAGCAGCACCCTTCACAATAGGGTACCTTCTGCTGAAAACGCTACCTCTGAAACCCATGGATCCATGCATGAAAAGTGGTATGTTGAAGCAGTGGTGGTCTATAAAGGTCCCACATTTGAATATCTACACAACATTACAATGAAAGAGACATTTTCAAAAATAAGTAAGAGGTAGTGAGTGATGGCACTGTCCTTAATCATTCTGATTTATGAACTGGATCTAATTTTGATCCTGATTTTAATGCCACAATAGTTATTTGTTATGTGTAATTACCTAGTAAAACATGACTGATTGATTGATTGGCATCCGGGTACAGGGTGATTGCAACAAGAATACCATGCAAGTGTTTGCCTTATCACTATCATCATAATGGTACAGTCACAGTTTCTTTACCAACTGGTCAGGATTATGCGGACCCACTTACTGAACTGTGTTTGTACTCCTGCCCCACCATTATAAGACCGGCCTTCCATTTGGCCAGCGATTGAAGGTTTCTTGCTACCTCTTACTTTGCATCGCAGCAAAGAAAAGGTTAGAGAGCCGAAGTCCCAGAATCTATGGGGTGCCGGCCTGATCCTACCAGCCAGCACGCAAGCAGATAGGTGTCCTCCAAAACTGAACCAGTGTAGGGCGTGTTCAATAGGACAACTGCAGGATCACGCCGTTCTAGACCCCAACAAGTAATGTTTACCTCCGGGACATCTTTGAACAATACAGGAAGGTATTCAATGGAAGGAGACCTGCCTGTTTCCTGTTCCTGTAAGGAAATAGGCAGAGTCTACATTACGAGGCTGTTAGACCTGTCAGCCCTTTGGGTGGTCCCTCCTCATCATTATTTATTTTGTCCCACTTTTGCCTCAAACCCTGTTAGTATTTTTCCTTTTTGGGAACCACCAGACTTTTTAGTATTGATGCAGATTCAGGGAGCCATTTTATCTACCCCTGGAACTTCTGTCTGAGGGCCTGGAGCACAAAATGGTGGCCACCTGTGACATCATCAGAACCCACTGGAACCTACTAGAACCTTCTGCAACATTCTGGAACCCTGTGACAGTTGGAGGCGGTTTGGAATGTTGGGAAGCTGAGCCAGAGTTGACAGTTGGAGCTGGCAGTTGGCACCTGACTGGTGAAGAGAGAGGAGCACAGAACTGAAGGAGGAAGGAGTGAGGCAGCAGGGGTGGAAACTTGTGCCTGGAGTGGGGTCCATAAACCCACCCTTGATACTAGTCCCTACTGACTGAGCCCAGCCTAGAGCCCTGTGTGGGAGAAAGCAAGAAAAACCATCTTAAGGACCTGGACAGCAGGAACAGGCCTTAAAAGTAAAGAACAGCAAGTTCCTGACCTGGTAACTGGTAACTTCTTGAAGTCCGACGTCGAGAAGCCTGGAGACCTGGAGCCCGAGGTGGAGAAGCGGCGCTGACTGGAAAGCAGACGTCGTACCCGGAGCCGCCAGAGGTCGAGAGAGGGCGCCGACGGAGGTCGTGGAGAGTACCAGAGGTCGAGGAGGAAGTCACCTGAGGTCGAGTGTGCGGCGTCGACGGGGGAGTGAAGTCCGCCCTCCGGAGTCGCCGGAGACCGAGGTGAAGCGTGCCGGAGGTCGGGAGTGGAGATCGCACTCCGGAGTCGCCGGAACCTGAAGAGAAGCGTGCCGGAGGTCGGGAGTGGAGGTCGCACTCCGGAGTCGCCGGAACCTGAGGAGAATCGTGCCGGAGGTCGGGAGTGGAGATCGCACTCCGGAGCCGCCGGAAGTCGACATCGAGCCAAGGCCGCCCGACGTCATCGAACCGGAGCCGCCCGAAGTCGACATCGAGCCAAGACTGCCCGACGTCATCGAACCGGAGGTCGACATCGAGCCGAGGCCGCCGACATCGAACCGGAACCGCCTACCGGCGTCGTCAAGAACTGTCATTGAGCCGAGGCCACCGACATCGAACCGGAACCGCCTCACGGCGTCGACACGACTCCAGCGGCGTCGGAACTTCATAAAAAGGGCAGTAAGTGGAATAGAGGGCGCCTAAGGCCCTGTGAAGCCCTAAGAGACCATCCTAGAGGCTAGAGAGGTGCTGGAACCAGTTTAATAGTGCCAGGGGTGAGCTGAGACTAATACAGAGGGGTTGTGTAGGGTGGGAGAGCCAGATCTCTAGATTCCCCCTTGATCTACCTCAGTTTAGGCCTCAGCCTTGTCCAAGCCAGGGAGTATACCCCTCAGGCCATCCAAATCTCTACAAGCTGGGATTGGGTCAAATCATCCCATAGTACCTCAGGAATGTGAACTGATTTTCAAGTGTCACTGTTGGCTTTTATTATTTATTGAGAGCACTGTATTTATTGTAATTATCCTATTTATTGCCTTACAGTATTTAGTGTTTCACAGTATTTATTGTCGCACAGTATTTATTGTCTCGCAGTATTTATTGCCTCGTAATATTTAATTGCCTTTTATGTAATGCACTTATATTTATGCCCTGGTTATTTATGATCGACCTTATTTATTGAATCGTTAAGATAGTATTTATTTGACTTACCCTACCACAGGAAAAGCCTTGTGTACTGTGATTGTATTATTATTTATTTAATCAGCAACTAAGAGAAAAGAAGATAAAGAGATATATTTTCAGTATAATTTTTAAGGTGTAGTGTCGTTTTTGGAACGGATGAACGCATGGTTATTGTGTGGGTATGACGTATGCTTAGCACGGTGCCTGATCCCTGACCACTCGAGCCAAGCTACCACTGTGTATGTCTGGAGAAATCCCGTTACCACCACCCTTCATGGTGTGGGAGTGGGGTTTTTCTAACATAATTGGTGTTCAGTGGTGGGATAGAGCTGTGCCTACGTATACTCGACAATAACTGTGGGTAGTCCATAGGCCTACACCGGGAGTTTTCTCCAAGCGGCCTTCCTAATTGTGAGTTTTTGTTTTTTCCAAATTTACTCTGGTGGTGGGAGGAGGTATTATAAAAGGTACCCCCCTGCATAGCTTCTGCAAATAACTGTCCTCTGACCTGAGTGGGCAAAATGGAGTTTGTGCTAGAAGACCTGGAAACCTATACTGTGGCCCAACTCAGGGAGTTTTGTCAGCGGGAGGGGGTGTATTGTCCCGCAGGAGCGAAGAAGGGTGCACTCCAAACCAGCTTAAGGGCTTGGGGGGAGGCACGACGGGAAAGCAAGGCTGAGGAGGAGGACAGGGATAGAGAGCCCGACAGTGAGGGAGCTGGTTTGTACCAACCTGAGGTGGGGAACCTGTTAGCGGGGCCCAGGACACTTTCTAGGAAGGGCAGCAGTGCCTCTAGCAGTGGCTTGTCTGAAGTGGAGTTAACAGACCGGAGGGAGAAAAGACAGCTCCCATGGGGCTTAGCAAGGCTGGAGAAAGAGAAGGAGGAACAGAGGATGGCTCATGAGCTAAGGCTGAAAGAGATAGATCTTCAGATCCTACGAGTCGGGGCACACCCTATTCCTAATGGTGGCAGCGAAGAAAGAGAGTTCACCAGGGAACCCAAACCCTATTTGCCGAAGGACCTAGTGGCTAGCTATGGTGTGGGCGACGATATTGCCAAGTGGCTAGCGGCCTATGAGGTCTCATTAAGGGCCCATGGGGTTTCAGAGAAGTACTGGGGAGGGGGATTGTACAGGTACATGCCTCCAGCTGGTAGGGATGCATTATTGGCCCTAGAGCAGGATGAGCAGACCCACTACCCCACCATGAAAGTGGCGCTCATACGAAAGTTTGGACTAACACCCGAGAAATACAGACAGAAGTTCCGGGGTAGCCACAAACTGGGCACACAGAATTGGGTGGACTTCCTGGATTATGCAAAGAAGGCATTAGAGGGTTGGATTCAGGGCAGTGAAGTGAGGAACTACGAGGGGTTGTTTGATTTAGTACTGAAGGAACACCTGCTCGAAAAATGTTTCCCTGAACTGCGTCAACACCTGGTGGATAGCAAGCTGACCCATCCCCGGAAGCTTGCTGAGGAGGCGGACATTTGGGCTAGTACCCGGGTGTCCACAAGGGGGACTCGAGGGGATACTCAAAATGCCGGACAGGGCGCCCCCCAGAAGAAAGAGGGAGGGGAAAAGAAAAGGAGTTCTCCAAAGGCCCCCAAAATAATTTCCAAGGTAAGGGAACAGGATTCACCCCTAGGGCTAACCCACCCAGAAACCCTAATCCTGGCCAGAGTCAGCAGCCAAGGGTTGTCCATTGCTACGAGTGCGGTGGCGTTGGACACTACAAGGGAGATGCGAAGTGCCCGAAACGACCACCCCCTCCCATTGGAGGAAAGACCCCCGGAGTAGCTAGTGTAGTGCTCGGGGAGGAGATGCCTTTAATTAAGGGAAGGGAGTGGGCGGGTGTCACTTTAGTGTCCCTGGGAGAACGGGAGATGGTTCCTAAGATCCAGGTGCCCGCAAATACCGCAAAGTATGGGCAGTGGGTCACCATCAACGGCCAAAGAGGGGAGGCTCTGAGAGACGCAGGAGCCAGTATGACTATGGTACGTAGCCAACTGGTGTCTCCAGAGCAGGTAATTCCCGATGTACTCCACCCAGCCACGATGGCTGACGGCAGAACAGGCCACTATCCAGTGGCCGAGGTTCCCTTTGAATGGGAAGGGGTTGCAGGTTCACTTCGAGTTGCCGTAAGCCCTGCCGTGCCAGTCGTTTGCCTGCTAGGGAATGACATGGAGCACAATGCTTGGAAGGAGGTGGAATACCGGACTCACACTGAGATGCTGGGTACACCTGACTGGGCCTGTGTGAGCACAGGGTCCGCGACTACCCGGAGAGGGAGTTCGTTTCGGCTGGAGCCTGGAACAAAGGCCCAGCCAGCTGCCAGTCAAGGGAAGAACCGAGGACAGGAGGAGCCTGCCTCGGCGTCCGCACCCCGTAGGACGGATAGGCCACCGGAGGTGGTGGACCAGGAGTCTGCGGTGGGGGATGTCACCGAACTGGAGGACCTACCCATCCCGGCCGAGTGGCACGTGGAGGGAGGCCCGTCCAGGGAGGAATTCTGCCAGGGCCAGCAGGAGTGCCCTACCCTTGAGGGACTGAGGCGACAGGCCGAAGCCCAGGCAGCAGGGAACGTTGAAGGGAACTACAGTGTTTACTGGGAGGATGGCCTCCTCTACAGTGAACTCAAGGCACCCCTACATGGATCGTCACGAGCCTTGGTAGTCCCTCAACGTTATCGAGCCTTCCTTCTGGAGTTGGCTCACGAGATCCCATTGGCAGGACACCTGGGGCAAGACAAGACCTTCGCCCGTCTTGTCCCACACTTTTATTGGCCTCAGATGAAAGTGTCGTCCGACACCTACTGCCGGACATGTGTGTCTTGCCAAGCCAGTGGGAAAACAGGGGTGAAGCTGAAAGCTCCCCTGGAACCACTTCCTGTCGTTAGCACCCCCTTTGAAAGGGTGGGCATCGACATTGTGGGTCCATTAGATCCGCCTACTACAGCTGGTCACAGGTTTATCCTGGTTCTGGTGGATCATGCCACACGGTACCCAGAGGCAATACCTCTGAGGACCATAACAGCACCTGTTGTGGCTAGGGCCCTGATGGGAATCTTTACCCGAGTGGGTTTTCCCAAGGAAGTTGTGTCCGACAGGGGGACCAACTTCATGTCAGCGTACATGCGGGCGATGTGGAAGGAGTGTGGAGTGACATACCGGTTCACCACTCCTTACCACCCCCAGACCAATGGTCTGGTGGAGAGGTTCAACAAAACCTTGAAAGGCATGATCAGAAGTCTGCCTGAAAGCCTGCGGAGGAAATGGGACGTCCTCCTACCCTGTCTACTCTTTTCTTACAGGGAAGTGCCACAGAAGGGAGTGGGCTTCAGCCCCTTCGAGCTTTTGTATGGGCACCCTGTACGTGGACCTCTCAACCTGGTGAGAGACGGATGGGAGAGAACTCCCAGGAAGCTTCCCAGGACGTGGTGAGCTACATGCTGGCCTTCCGGAGCCAAATGGCTAAGTTGTGGAAGCAAGCTTCTGACAACTTGGAAGCCAGCCAAGCAGTAATGAAGACGTGGTATGACCACAACGCTCACCCGGTGGAGTTGGAGCCTGGCCAGAAGGTGTGGGTGATCGAACCGGGAGAGCTTAGCGCCCTCCAGGATCGCTGGTAAGGACCCTTTGAGGTGTTGGAGAAGAAGGGTAAGGCTACCTACTTGGTGGATCTTAAAACCCCTCGTCAGCCCCTACGGGTGCTGCATGCCAACCGCCTCAAACCCCACCACGAGAGGCCCGAAGTCATTTTGATGATGGTGACTGACGGAGCAGAGGACGCGGAAAGCGAGCCTCTCCCCGATTTGTTTGCGTCTCAAGAGAAGGATGGGTCGGTGGAGGGAGTGATTCTCTCCCCATCTCTAACTCCTGAACAGCAGGAGGACTGCCGCCAGGTCCTGGGACAGTACTCTTCGTTGTTCTCCCTTGTTCCGGGTAGGACTCACCTGTGCGTCCATGATGTAGACACAGGAGACAGCCCACCTGTGAAGTCCAAGATCTACCAGATGTCAGACAAGGTGAAGGCCAGCATTAACAGTGAAGTCACTAAGATGCTGGAGCTAGGAGAGATCGAACCTTCCAGCAGCCCCTGGTCCAGTCCGGTGGTGTTAGTACCAAAAGCTGCACCACCGGGTGCCCAACCGGAACTGAGGTTCTGTGTGGACTACCGGGGACTGAATTCAGTAACCAAAACTGATGCTCATCCGATCCCTAGGGCGGATGAATTGATTGACCGGCTGGGAGCTGCCCAATATCTAAGTACCTTTGACCTTACTTCTGGGTACTGGCAGATCTCTTTGACCGATGAAGCAAGGGAAAGGTCAGCCTTCTCCACGCCCAATGGCCACTACCAGTTCTGTGTGATGCCCTTTGGGCTCAAGAACGCACCTGCCACGTTTCAGCGCCTGGTAAACCAGATCCTCACCGGAATGGAGAGTTTCTCTGCTGCTTATCTGGATGACATAGCCGTCTTCAGTAACAGCTGGGAGGATCACTTGCGTCACCTGCAAGCTGTTCTCCAGGCCCTGAGACAAGCTGGGTTAACGATCAAGGCCAGCAAGTGCCAGATCGGGCAGGGGTCGGTAGTGTACCTTGGACACTTGGTGGGTAGGGGAGCGGTGCAACCCCTCCAGGCGAAGATCGAGGCCATCATGGCCTGGGAAGCCCCCAAGACTCAGACTGAGGTCCGAGCATTTTTGGGCCTCACCGGATATTACCGTCGCTTCGTGAAGGGGTACGGTACCATCGTAGCCCCCCTCACGGAGCTCACGTCCAAGAAACAACCTCGACGGGTAGTCTGGACGGAGGCTTGTCAGCAGGCCTTTGTGAGACTGAAGAAAGCCATGTGCGAGGCCCCGGTCTTAAGGGCCCCAGACTTTTCCAAGGAGTTCATTGTCCAGACGGATGCATCAGAACATGGCATTGGGGCAGTGTTATCGCAACTCAATGAAGAGGGTCTGGATCAACCCGTGGTCTTCCTATCCCGGAGACTACTTCCCAGGGAACAGAAGTGGAGTGCAATAGAGCGTGAAGCCTTTGCAGTGGTATGGGCTCTGAAGAAGTTGCGGCCATACCTGTTTGGCATGCACTTCCTAGTTCAGACCGACCACAGACCCCTTCGTTGGCTGATGCAGATGAAGGGGGAGAATCCCAAGTTGTTGAGGTGGTCTATCTCCCTACAGGGAATGGACTTTCAGGTGGAACATCGGCCTGGAGTGGACCATGCCAATGCAGACGGTCTCTCAAGGTATTTCCGCCTTAGTGATGAGAACTCCCAAGGGGTTGGGTAGCTCTCCCCACTTTCAGCTGGGGGGGACGCGTGTTAGACCTGTCAGCCCTTTGGGTGGTCCCTCCTCATCATTATTTATTTTGTCCCACTTTTGCCTCAAACCCTGTTAGTATTTTTCCTTTTTGGGAACCACCAGACTTTTTAGTATTGATGCAGATTCAGGGAGCCATTTTATCTACCCCTGGAACTTCTGTCTGAGGGCCTGGAGCACAAAATGGTGGCCACCTGTGACATCATCAGAACCCACTGGAACCTACTAGAACCTTCTGCAACATTCTGGAACCCTGTGACAGTTGGAGGCGGTTTGGAATGTTGGGAAGCTGAGCCATAGTTGACAGTTGGAGCTGGCAGTTGGCACCTGACTGGTGAAGAGAGAGGAGCACAGAACTGAAGGAGGAAGGAGTGAGGCAGCAGGGGTGGAAACTTGTGCCTGGAGTGGGGTCCATAAACCCACCCTTGATACTAGTCCCTACTGACTGAGCCCAGCCTAGAGCCCTGTGTGGGAGAAAGCAAGAAAAACCATCTTAAGGACCTGGACAGCAGGAACAGGCCTTAAAAGTAAAGAACAGCAAGTTCCTGACCTGGTAACTGGTAACTTCTTGAAGTCCGACGTCGAGAAGCCTGGAGACCTGGAGCCCGAGGTGGAGAAGCGGCGCTGACTGGAAAGCAGACGTCGTACCCGGAGCCGCCAGAGGTCGAGAGAGGGCGCCGACGGAGGTCGTGGAGAGTACCAGAGGTCGAGGAGGAAGTCACCTGAGGTCGAGTGTGCGGCGTCGACGGGGGAGTGAAGTCCGCCCTCCGGAGTCGCCGGAGACCGAGGTGAAGCGTGCCGGAGGTCGGGAGTGGAGATCGCACTCCGGAGTCGCCGGAACCTGAGGAGAATCGTGCCGGAGGTCGGGAGTGGAGATCGCACTCCGGAGCCGCCGGAAGTCGACATCGAGCCAAGGCCGCCCGACGTCATCGAACCGGAGCCGCCCGAAGTCGACATCGAGCCAAGACTGCCCGACGTCATCGAACCGGAGGTCGACATCGAGCCGAGGCCGCCGACATCGAACCGGAATCGCCTACCGGCGTCGTCAAGAACTGTCATTGAGCCGAGGCCACCGACATCGAACCGGAACCGCCTCACGGCGTCGGAACTTCATAAAAAGGGCAGTAAGTGGAATAGAGGGCGCCTAAGGCCCTGTGAAGCCCTAAGAGACCATCCTAGAGGCTAGAGAGGTGCTGGAACCAGTTTAATAGTGCCAGGGGTGAGCTGAGACTAATACAGAGGGGTTGTGTAGGGTGGGAGAGCCAGATCTCTAGATTCCCCCTTGATCTACCTCAGTTTAGGCCTCAGCCTTGTCCAAGCCAGGGAGTATACCCCTCAGGCCATCCAAATCTCTACAAGCTGGGATTGGGTCAAATCATCCCATAGTACCTCAGGAATGTGAACTGATTTTCAAGTGTCACTGTTGGCTTTTATTATTTATTGAGAGCACTGTATTTATTGTAATTATCCTATTTATTGCCTTACAGTATTTAGTGTTTCACAGTATTTATTGTCGCACAGTATTTATTGTCTCGCAGTATTTATTGCCTCGTAAAATTTAATTGCCTTTTATGTAATGCACTTATATTTATGCCCTGGTTATTTATGATCAACCTTATTTATTGAATCGTTAAGATAGTATTTATTTGACTTACCCTACCACAGGAAAAGCCTTGTGTACTGTGATTGTATTATTATTTATTTAATCAGCAACTAAGAGAAAAGAAGATAAAGAGATATATTTTCAGTATAATTTTTAAGGTGTAGTGTCGTTTTTGGAACGGATGCACGCGTGGTTATTGTGTGGGTATGACGTATGCTTAGCACGGTGCCTGATCCCTGACCACTCGAGCCAAGCTACCACTGTGTATGTCTGGAGAAATCCCGTTACCACCACCCTTCATGGTGTGGGAGTGGGGTTTTTCTAACAGAGGCATAAAATTATTTCTGAGCCGGAATATAATAGATTACATTGGAAAGTCACGTTAAGATGTAGGTTGGAATCCACAGCACAAAAAGGTGCACCTCCTCGGCACATATTAATGCAAAGCTGCTTTTTTTTTTTCAAACCAAGTAAAATGATCCAAGAAAAACAAACAACTGAATCTCATTACCTGTTTATTCTGGCATCAACAAATATTGGTAGCTCTCAGTCAAAGCAGTACAGACCGTAAGTGTGGCTTCAGTAAAGCCCCTTACGCACTGTGGTAGGTGCAGTACATATTTGATTTTGCAAATCTTCGTTTTAGAAGCAAAATGCTGATCTATTTTCAATGAGGTAATCTCGTTTCATTTAAGCAGTTCGTGCAGTTAATTCTCACTGAACAAATATCCTTACATCATGACATTTCGCTTTCATTAAAGCGCTTCACACAAGCTGAACAGTGCTAAGCTGCGATGACTTTGAATTCTGCAGACCGCTTCAAATACTTAAATGCCTAAGTCAGTGTTTCTAGTTAAGGAGCAACCAGAGTGCAGACCACTGGCTCCGGAGGCCGCAACATTAAAAGAGTTCAACACAGGGACCATTCAGAGCTGGGGAAAGCTCTTTGCCAAGGGCACAGAGTTACTTGCTTGGAGTGGCTGGGAGACACTCGCAGATGTGCACAAGCCTATTTGGGAGGCAAAAGAAACGAAAACATCACCCTTTACAGTCCATGGGGCTCGGGCTCTGGGGGGCTTTGCAGGGTAAAGTGAAACGAGCATCTTTAAAAGCTTGTATATAGCTTTTAAAGATGCAAGAGAGCAAGTTACAAGAGCCACTCTATGGCTTGCATGGTAGGGCTCTTCACCGGGAACCCAACTGCTGGCAGGGTGAGTCCTAAAATATGGGGTACAAGTGACTCCATGTACCAGGGTCCGAGGCGTTCAGCTGGAGCCTTCCTTTTACAAACAGCTGTAATTTGGATCATCAGTTTGAAAGATTCAGTTAAAGTGAATCAAGAGTATCCATTATGGCCGGCAGTGCCCGGCCGCCTCACAAGGGTTGCCCACAGCTGGCAGGGCCGAGCACAGTGTTTACACTCCGACATGTCTGCAGGGAATGAAAGATCCTATTCATGAAGCCAACAGAAGCCCGAGCCCGCCACACAAGACAGCCTTCTCAGGGCCGGCTCACTTGCAGCTTGGGTACAGACGACCACATTCTAGTCAGGTCACCGTGCAAATAGTGAACTCACAAGGCACTCTATGGAAGCACTCAAGAACAATGGCCCAAGCCACAGCCATGGAGTCATAGTACCAATAAGAACCCGCATTTTTCTTACAACCCTTACGCCGTAAGAGGCCAGTGTAAAAGCGCTGTACGATTATCACGCAGACTCTATATCCAGAGACGTAACGCAGGACCCCACTGTGTAAGGAGGGCGGGGCAACACTCCAGGGTGTCCGGAGACATTCAAGAGAGCCCCATTCAGCTAAGGTCATTGAATATATGTGAGATATGGGAGACCCAAGAGCCCTTCATCACATTCTGCATGGGAGGGCCCACCATTTTACATTACGCAACTGGCTATTTCCCCATTGGCTGCTCCCAAGTAGAAGGAAAGCCCCAATGGAGTGTTGCACTCCCGCCTGGAGGTCATGCGATGTGGACAAATGTCACAAAAGGACAAGGAAACCACAACAAGGTCCCCAGCAAGGATTTGTTTTCAAAATTAGGACCGGTCTAGTTCAATACTCGTGATGCAGGTTGAATCAGAACAAACCAAGGCATCCAAGCACTGAAATTCACATTCCAAATGTGAAAAGTACGTTGGATGCAGGCAGTTGCAGTAATCGAGAAGAGAGTCCTGCAGCATGGGGATTGCAAATGCAACTGCAGCGCTGGAACTCTCTGCAGACAAGGCACGGGATGTTGGGAAAGCCAAGTGCCAGGGTGGCTTGTCTCAACCTAAAAGGATCTGCAATGAAGAAGCCCTTGGGTCTTGAGAATTATCATTGGCACATTTCAACAAGACGAGAACGAAAGTGCAATTGTTACATTTTCTTATTTTTATTGCAAGCATATGCCGCAAAATAAACAAAAAAAGAAAATATAGTACTGAATACATTTGAGGGACGGATGGTGGAAATAAATACCTTAAATTTTAAGGTAAATTAACCATCGCACATACATTTTAAATGTAATAGAACAGTAAGAGTGCTTGCTAGAAAGCTGGGGACCCTAATGCAGGTACAGATTTCTTTTTTTAAGTTTTAATGCACAATACAGGAAAAATTATTCTCAATGTGCAAATAAAAGGTACCTCAAGTTTTGAATTACTGTAAACTGAAGACCGATTAAACACGCAAGAATGAAAACTTAAAGCAAGTATAAACAATGCAAAGAAAAAAGCATTGGTAAAGGAAAGTATTACCAACACCGTCCCCCTGGCACTTATGTACAAATCTCCTTCGAGGAAGTGCACATGTGATAAGGTAAAATGCCATCACTTAGTGAAAGAGTGCCAGTGGCTGAAGCGAGCTGTATGGTGTGGTATGTGAAACACAGCTGAACAGACGAATAGATAAAGATACCTGACAGAACCCCCTCTATCTATATATGTATGTATTTTCTAGATGTACATTTTTTTTAGATTAATAAAGCTATTTCTAGGCCAGACATAGAAAGGAATATGACAGCAACCCCTTTCATGTAATAACTTATATCAAACATCAGCAGTAAGGATAAGACACCCGAGTTGGAAGGCGCGTGGGATACATTTAGGGAAAATGCCTGTACCTCAAAGAGATGTCATCACTACATCCACTTTCACGCCCATGAAAGACACTGCAAGAATGGGCACCAGAATCACCAAAACTTAACACACTCAATGTCTGAGCTGTTTCAGTGGGCCAAGGTGCCCAATGGACTTTGATCTATCTGATCTGATTTGCCTGGGTTGGCCATTGGATTTTAGACCGATCTGGTTTGCATTGTCTTTACTTTCTGGACTATAAATTAAGCTTTTTAAGATAGTGCCACGATTTCTGGGTTTAGAATTAAAATATGAGTCTGTGAAGGTACAGACCATGCACGCCCAGAAAGCTAGCGTCCTCAGTTGATTACGATGCACAGGCAGGAAAGGTACATACTCATGTTGGTAAGTAGCACATGTTCTGAAGTGGGTAATGCTAAGCATCCTGTAAGTTTACATTCTCCTTGGGTACAACACTTGCACACGGTTTATGTCCTTTCGTGCGTATAACATTCAGGCTGGAAGTTTACATCCTCAGGTGAATACGGCACAAAGTTTCCGTATTCAGGTTGATACTGTGGTGTTGGCAGTAAGCGGACAGTTTCAAAGGGTTCCGCAGCACATGGTGGAGTTTACATCCTAAAATGGGTATGACCATATGGACTGGAAGTTTATATCCAAGGAGTATACAAAACAGCAGGAAGGCAGTTTATATCATCCAGGATATAACAGCACATGAAGGAAGTTGATTCCTAAGGTGGAACGAAATGCAGAAGAGAAGTTTCAGTCCCTAAGGGTACACAACAACACAGGCAGGTAGTTTACGTCATCAGGTGAGTAGAACTGCTCACAGAGGAAGTTTCCTCGATGCTAGTGGCAAATGAAGATGCCAAAGCTTTGGTTTGTAAAGCAGACTCTATTAGCAAGAGGCAGACATCAGAGGCCTTGCCCCCGCCTTCACTTACCTCCTCTGGGATTATTACAGCTTCTCATTTTATAAAAGAATGCCAGGCTTTTAATTTTCGAGCTGCGGTTGCAGGATAATGGACTTGCGTGCTGTGTGCGAGATAATTCACTGCCGGCTTCCACCAAGGGCCTGGGCAGCTCTGGGAATTACCTTAAAAGCCTTTTACCCTACTACAGAAAACATGGACCAGCCCTTCGGGACCTCATTGTGCCCCACTACATTAAGGCCAGATCTTTAACACTATTACACTTCCTTTAAGCTGCGCAGTGAAAGAACCGCAGACCAGTAGTGCCTGGAAGTGCAGATCATGGATCCGTAAAGGCACCCATCTTGTGTTGGAGTTGAGTTTCGCCCTGAAAAATGTACACTATCCACAATCAGTTGGTCAACTAGTGATCCACCTCAAATTTCCCAATCATTACCAAATACTAAACTGACCAACAAACGAAGGAGTGTGTGAAATCCCACGATCCACTTTACAACCAACAGCTCTGCACTTATCCCATCCAGACTGTGCCTACCTGGCCATTCTCACTTGCATCTTTATCACCCTGCACAAAGACCACAAAGCACAAATGATTCTCTCTTGCCTGCTCAATGCCCTGTGGGAAGACCACTGGACAGCGATAATTATAGCTGGCCTTCGCACTGACCCCCATAATGACCACTAGGAAAGCACAGATACTTATTATTTATTTTATTATTTCAGCAAACAGTTCAGTAAAAAGTAACTATACAGCTCTCAGCATTCGCATCATCAGTCCCCTGGCCCTGCCTCCGGGTTGCCGGCTGAATGGCTGTGTCCTACCATCTGGTAACGTGTGCTTATTGTCTGACTGATTCGACACCTTGGACGGTGAATGTACATTGTAAGATGATGCAACTGCGAATAATAAAGGTTTTTCCAAAAAAAAAAAAAAAAATCCCTGGCCCTGTTCACATAATTATAAGAACATAGCAATTGGCAATAGAGCACACTCCCCCACATCATCTGTATTGTCATTATATCATTATGCATCACGAAGGGCCCCGGGATGTTCCAGCAAGTATGCTGTGAGGTGGGGCCATATGTCCATCGAAAGCGATGCCACAGGCAGTTCCTCTGCGCACACTGTTAGTGTATCTCTACAGTATATAATATCTTGCAACCATCGCTGGTATTTTGGAACACTGCGTTGGCCCCAGTGTACTGCCACCTGCCTCTTAGCCACCAGGAGCGCCACTGCCACAAACCAGCGTTCTTGAGGTCTTAGCTGAGTGAGCAGTCCCAGCAAACACACCCGGATCCTGCAGTCTACCGAGTTTCCCATCATCAAACCCAGTTCTCCTACCACCCTCCGCCAGAAACTCTGGATATCTGCATATCTCCACGCTAGATGTTTGGAGTCCGCATTCAGGTCCCCACACCTCTGGCACTGCGCATCTTCGCCCAGACCATATCTGCACAATCTAGAAGGTATGTAGTACATTTGCTGCAGGTGTTTAAAATGTATGAGTCGTACATTGCAATTGGGGGTCAGCAGTCCCTTGAGTGTGCAGCAGGATACCGCTTTATCTCATGTCAGGGGTGTGTCTAGCTGCGCGTTCCATCTCCTTAGCGCCGTGTCAGAGCGCATTGAGCTGTCCGCCTGTATAGCATTAGACAGTTTAGTGACCATGTTTTAGAAGGTTGGGCTGGTAAGTAGTATCTGTAGCGCAACAAGAGTGAGGGTCTCATCAGGAAAAGTGGGGTATAGGACCCTAATAGCTGTTTGGAGGCGTGAGATATAAAAAGGAATAGCGGCGACTTATTACTGATGAAAGTCAAGCCCGCAATTTCTATGAATCGCCGGTTCAAGTACATGTCCCCCATTGCCGTGATGCCCACCTGTTTAAAGGTCGATAGACCCCCCCTCCTCTTGTGATACCGAGAGGGCCAGATGATGGCCCAAGGAGAGTGCAGATGCATATGAGGGTAATTTGTGTGTTTTCACACCCAATACGTACCATGCTGTTATGGTGCAGTGAATTGTATCTATCTTGGTGTGTGGGGTCTCCCTGCAGGTTTGGTAAGATTATTTCGTAGCGGTATGGGTACGCCCTTTCTGCCTCCACTGTCAGATGAGGTGTAAAAGCTGGAGTTTGAAACCAGTAGTGCGCATATTGCACGTATAAATAATCCAAATAAAGATCTAGTGCGTCAACCCACCCCGTTCATAAAGCAGCAGTAGCAACTGCCAAGCAATTCTGGGCTGTTTTCCTGCCCACGATAGACATATCAATTGTGTCTGCGGTAATTTGATGGGAATCTAGCTGAAAGCACAGATACTTGACTATTCTGCTACCTGTGGCATAGCCTGGTTAACTTACACTGATGCCCTACTTAGTGCCCTGAATAAAGACCACAAGCTGCTGTGATTCTCGGCTGTTCTTGATGTTTACAACACCGCTGGCAAACACCAAGGGAGGGCCTAACCATTTCCCCACACGAAGACCACCAGGCCGCACTGATTCAAACTGACTGACCATGACCTCCTGATCACCATGCTCAAAAACACAAGGCAACGCGAATACCCTGCCGCCAATTCCACTAACAGTAAATCACGACACAAGGGGCTGAAGATCAAGTGGTCAAGAATTTCATGGACTGCCTCAGAATGGATCCAATCATTTCACCAGCACCGCAGACAATAAAGTAGAACGACCCCCAAGATCCAGCAGTGGTCTCAGCCCAAAACTATGAGCAAACAGAATCAGCAGCACTTCAGACAGAAACACTAAACAGTTCTTGCCGGCTGTGAAGTGAGACAAGGCAAGATGGGATGCAGCTGCCAGCGAATGCTGAAAAGTACACTCCCCACCTTACATACCATGGATTGGCAGCCAAAAGCCAGTTAATCAAAAATGCTAGACATTATAGGAAGCACTAAGCAATGAAAAGCAAATACCTTCCAACATCCACCAAATCCCTTAACCGGAACCAGCTTTCCCTTGATCTTTGATGCGTTGCTGGACAAGGTGAGACACAGGAACCAATGACAGCTACTGAACCTCCAGTTGCCATGACCAGCTCCTGATGGCAGCTGATCACTGAAAATGTTGGAGATAATCGGACAGAATAACGAATGAACAGCAGACAATGAACCACCCCTCTAACTGCTGTTGTACAATACCAGACAACCATCAGCCTTAAAGACTTTAATGTATGAAAACCCTGTTGGAGATGAGGTGAATCAACCAATTAAGAGGAGACAATTAACTACCACTCTCATAACCGTAGGAGCTCATAAATGGCTGCTGATCTATTTCTGCTGGAAATTATGGGAAGCAAAAACAAATTAAGACATTTAACCTCCCTTGTACAATGATGACCAACTGACGGCTATCTATCCATGATGCCTTTTGGAGCAGGGAGGACACATCAATAAACACCACAGTAGTTGAATTGGCTAACACTGTAGATGAAGGGGCGCAGCAACCACTGAATGACTGTGAGAAATTAGGTTTCTGTTGCAGTAAACCCCACCTTTTTCTTTTTTTTGTTGCCAGACTACTGATGCTCTTTGACTTGGTGTGCCCTGGGCTCCTGCCAATCCTTCCCTAAAACTACCTAACAGCCAAAACCCAATTGGCCTCTCTGGCCACATGTCAGCCCCTGGTAAATGGTACCCTAGGTACCCAGGGCCCTGTAAACAGAGAAGGCCTCTAAGGGCTGCAGCACTTATTGTGCCACCCTTAGAGGCCCTGTACCCTGACACAGACACCTTTTGCAGGCTGAGTGTCTTGGTGCAGAACAAAACAGAGAGTCAACATGGCACACATCCCAGTGTGCCAATGCCCACAACACACACTGCCCTGGCATACCTCAGCCACCCCTCTAGCTGGGTGCCCTATGCCAGTGGTGTGGGTAAAGGTGCATGAGCCCTGTTCCCCTACAGTACACAGGTCCATTCCTGGGCACTGTAAGTGCAGTGCTGCCATTAAGAGTATATGGTGCTAGGAGGTCGTCAACACTAACTCCACAGCACCATGATGGCCACACTGAAGACTGAGGAGTTTGGTATCAAACTTCTCAGCACATTAAACCCACACTGATGCCAGTGTGGGATTTAATGTAAGATGCACAACTGAGGGCAACTTAGAGTTGCCCCCCTGAACCTAACCTGCAATCCACGTCCTGTCTGAGAGACTGCCTAGGCTGCCACACAGCAGACATGTTGCTGGACCCCTGGGTAGAGAGCCATCCGCTCTCCTGGGCCTGCAACAATGCACATCCTGGGCAAGGTGCTAGGTCTCCCCCCCAGGATGGGCAGGGAAAGCTTCAAAGGCATGCCGCCTTTGTGAGCTTCTCCAGGCCACTTGCTGTACTCAGCAACTAGCCCCCACCGGTTCTGGCCCCCACTCTGGCGGGAAGACTGGCGGGAAACCCCAGGAGAGGAAAGGGGGTGTGCCAGCCTCTGCCAATCCCGCCCCTCAGGTGGGGGAGACGAGGTGAAGCACATCTCCGGGCTCTCAACATCAAAGATGGGGAGCCCTGCCCAATCAGGACTAGGCTACTGCCCCCCTCCCACAGGAGAGTGGCAGGAAAGGGGGTGTACCCACCCCAGGGAAGGGACCCATTGGTCCATGCCCTTTAACTACCTGTAACGCCCCTAAATTTAGTATTTAGGGGCACCCTGATCCTTCCCTCCTAAGATTCAGATTCCGAAACAAGCAAGAAGAACAAGAAGAAAGAAGACCTGCCGTGCAGCTGCTAACAAGATGACACCACCAACTGACTTGGCCCCAGCCCTACAGGCCTGTCGACCCTCAAACCTGCTCCTGCTAAACCCCAGCGTCTCCAGTGGTCAACAATCTCAAAAACCCCGGAGGACCTGACTGCCTTGTGACTCTAAACAACTGGGACTCCCACGAGCAGTGGTTCTGCTCAAAGCAAGTAACAAGCCCCTGGCACCAGCCCGGAACCGTGACTCCTGCAAACTCTGCACCCGCCAAGCCTGGCCTGTGCCGGAGTGGACAAAGACCACGAGGACGTCCCCTCTGCAACTGTGACCCCGTATCCAGCATCCAAGGACCCACCTCGACCGTCCTGATGATGTCTGCAGCCTCAGAACCAGGGACCCCTCCAACCGCGACCAGCTGAGGGTAAGATTTCCCGACGCGAAAAGACACCCATGCACCCAGCGCCCTGCGGCCCCCTGTGCCCAGCTCCTGGGTGCCTACCTATCCTACAGCTTCCCAACTTACCCCTTGAAGTGGTGGTCGCACCTGAAGAATCTTCGTCCCCGAGCTTGCAGCCTTTGTTCGTCACTGAGCTTCTCCGTTGAAATTCATTGAGCGCACGTCGGCTCAAAAGCACCCTGCACCCAGCCGCCAGAGTGCCCCTGCCAGTGCAACATCTATCCTAATCTACTTCCCCACTTGCCCTGAGTAAGTGACCAGGAGGGCAGATCCCACAGCCGTGTGGCCTGCTTGCCAGCAGCCACCAACCAAAGGCCCCCTGCCTCCCATAGGACAACATTGGGGCTAACTCTCTCTGCACCCGGCTGCCCATGTGCCGCTGAGGGTGTAACAATTGTACCTACCTGACCCTGGGAGACCGCTGAGTCTATGCCCAGAACCTTAACTCAGCCAGTCGAGTACTTACCCAAAAGCCGATAACTCACTTTTCCTCCAATGGTAACATTGACTGGTTTCACTTGGAAATACTTCTGTCGAGTTTGGAAACTTTAAAATATTCACTAAAAATCAGCTGATCAACGAAAACGAAATTACTCACCTGCTATCAGGAGAGATCCGAGTGCTGGATCTTGGTGCCCAGCACTGACCCTGAAAAGTAATTACAACCGTACTTACGGCTAACTTGATTTTCCTCCATAGAATAACATTGCCTAGTTTTTGCCAGAAATTCTTCTAAGTGTAGATTTTTGAAACTTACAAATATTTCTTGAAATTCGCCTGTATAACAAAAACGATTTCTTTCAACTGTTGCAGGAGATGCACCAGTGCTGGATCCAGGATCCAACACTGAGTATGATAAAGTAACGATAACCCTACTTACCTGCTAAGTGAATTTCCTCCCATAGGATAACATTGGTGATTCTATGTGAAAACGTTTCTAATGGTCAACTTTTAAAATACAATAATATTCCTTAAAAATCATACCTGTAACCAAAACGTATTTACTCACCTGTTTCCAGGAAATGTCCCAGGACTGAATCTAGGATCCAGTCCTGTGGTTAGAAAAGTAATCCTAAAAGTAATTAATTGCATTTATTTAGAAATTCCCATTGAGCTCAATGTTATAATTGTGTTTGAATTGTGTTGCCTATTGCAACAACGTTAACGATTGCATTCAAAAGTCTATTGCCTATTGAAAGTATTTAACTAAAGCATCTCATTCTGAGAAAGTATATTGTGATACCTATTGTTGGTTCTAAAATAAAACAACTATATATTTTTATACAAAACCATTGGCCTAGAGTTCAGTTCTTGAGTGTGTGAGACTATTTGCTGACTGAGTGTGATGCTTTACACTGTCCTCTGATACTGCCTTACTGCTCGACCAAGGTACCACTTTAGAGAGTAAGGTTATATCTAACTTAAGCCTCGGCCAAACCTCTGGGGACTGTGGACTCTGTGCACACTGTACCTTTTTGGGAACAGTATATACAGAGCCACTTTCTTACAATGACTGACAGGGACCCGCATGCCCCTGCCTAGACTAACATGTGAAGTACATCATGGAATGAAAGACAGGGACCCTCTCCTCCTTATCCCCCCACCTAGGCTAACACGTGAAGTACATGAACAGGGTAAAGTCTACCTTTTAATTCCATGCCTCTCAATCAATGACTAAAAGACTTATCACTTGACCCTGCTGATGGACCATCAGTTGTTAGTTGCAGAATAGACCAATCATATCAGAGTTTCATTGAACTAGCTTGTGACATCGGTGCTGGTGGTGCGACGCTCCTGCCTCACAGCCGTGGGTAATCAGGACATCTTGAGATGGAACTGAGGGTGCTGCACTGTCCCAAGTATATTACTTGGTCAATGCCAGTGTTATCTGGAGTCGACTCTGTTTGATTTAAGCAGCAGGGGCTTAGTAACTAATCCTATTATCCAGTGCTACCTTCACAGCACCAAGAAGCCTTACATGAAACAGGCACTTCAGGAGCAAATAGCATTACATTAACAGCAGGGCTTTAAGTGGGATAGAAAAAAACTGGAGGGTGGGTCTCTCAAAGTGGCGTAGCCGACTTCATTAAAATATCTGTGCCTAGCATAGTGTGCCGCCCGACTGGTAAATCTGCTGCTACTGTCACTGCATCCAGATAAAAAAAATACAAGTAACATTTCACCTAGAACAAGCCAGAACTATTGGCTTCGTCAATGGTCGTTAGTTGCATAAGCTAAATAAGTAAAAACTTCGACTGCGTGGGAGAGAACATTGAAAATGCTTCCATTCTGAAATTATAAGACTCGGAAAGAACTACAACGAGTCTCTTTGACGTTACATCAAAGGCAAAGGGTGGTTTTGCAGAAGAGTTTAAAAAAAAAAAACACTTGTGGATGAGGGCAAAAATGGAGAGGCCGATAGGGATCCATCTCAGCACCTGCTTTTAGAACTGCCTCTACTGAGCACCGACAGGACCCGGTCCACTTAAAACCCTGATTAACAAGACCCATATGATTGTAATTATTGAGTGTGCATGCGCGCAATATTAGTCCAGTATTTCTGTATTTGTGCAACAACGGGCCCTAAAGTGGGTAGAAGGCACCAGGTTACTGATGTATATGAGACAATGGAAATAATAAAAATAACAGCGGCAGAAACACGCTTGAGCATTCATCTACTCAACGCAAAGATGTGTAAAAAAAAAAAAAGGAGGAAAAAAAATAATGATTTGGCAAAGGCTTGGTAAGACACTACCCCCTCAGACACCACACACATCTATGGTCGGGGCCGATATGGCAGCATCCCGTTGTCCACGCAATGGATGGGCTCGTTTGCTGCCACCAGCACCCTCCTTCTATCAATGCACCTTAATTAAAAGACAGTCGCGTCTTTGCCCCTTGCCACAACCACACTCAAACTAGGTCTGAATTTGATGAAAAAGACGAGAACTCATGTTTTCATAACAACTTTGTCGTAAATGACTGCAGCAGTAAAACATTCGTTGCCTTCAATGGGGGCTTGTGGCGCGTGAACGGCCGTGCGAAGGGCTGAAGGGCAGAATAAAGCCTGTGTGTGTGTGAAGAGAGCTTTGGGCGCGCGGAGCGGGATTCCAACAATTCCTGGTCGCCGTGGGAAAGAATGTATGGACTCAGAAAAAGCCCTCTTACAGGGGATGGAGATAAAAGTGGAACAGCTTTGGGTGGCAGCCAAGGCGTGCACGGCCTGTCGGGCGTACCCATCCATCGAGGAAGAGGTGTGTGCACTGCGACTGAAGGATCAATGTATGCTCCCGCAAAAGAGACCCTCTTATAAATAAATACAAATAGAGCACAGCGACGCTCCTGCGAAAAGCCTTCTTGTGCTATGTAATACCGATTTAATGTGGTTGCGCTGAGAAACTGTGACACTGGGTAATGGCGGGGTTAATACCATATCAGTGGCGTCTGAGTACTACAGTATCACCAATAAGCACTGCTATTATTCCAAGAACAAATTCATTCATAAGGACTCGGCTAGACAGAGCATGCGCTCTCTCTTCCAGACATGTTTACAATCACTGGGCTTACAGCCCGCCCATAACTTATCATTGGTCAGCGTTAACGTCGCTCTCATTTACTACGTTCTCATTTGTCAAGGCGTGCATGTGTCATATCCTCTTCTTGTGTTTGGACCTTCCGTGGCGCATGGATCAAGTACTTGGGTCCTTCCACTGCTCCCTTTTCGGAGCTAAATTATTTGTTTTCAAGCGCTGCATAAATGGATGCTTGTGTTTTCAAGCACTCTCAAATCACCGTTCAAAGCCCTCAGTGTATAATATTACCATATAGTCGAACAATAACTTGTCCATAATTCGACATGGTCGAATAACGCAAGATCTACCTGTAACAACCTCAAACAATATCAATATAACACAATACTTTGACGCCCCATAGCTCAACCTACAAGAGCAATAACATGCCCCTTGGAGGTAGTGGACATACTGAGACAGTACCACAAAACATAGACCTACAGTGGCTGGATATACAAACTCAAACGAATACCTAAATGAGAAGGAGACAATCACACTGCCCATGCTGTTTGTAACAAACCTTGTCCTCGGTGTCGCATATTGGTCCAAAACTGCCCTTACTAGGAGCTTTCTCGTATGTCGGACGTGCGACGACAGGGCTTACTAGGAGCTTTCTATCTTATAGTATTTAACTAATAGTTAAGACAAATTACCGGTAAATGTATCAAAATGTCTGCAACCGTACTCCTTTCATCTTAGCCATGAGTTATTCAACATTCTGTATTTTTCCCCCTCTGTTCACTTGTCAGTACATCTGCTTTCCTACTCCTGTAATACGGTGGGGGTGCCCTCCTTGTGTTCACATGCCCGCCTTGGGCTTACAGGGCATTTAATAGGTGAGGTGTACCTCTGAGACCCGTTTCTCAACCTGGACTGTCGGCTGCTGTTGCTGCACCAGCCGCCAAAAGCTGGTGGACACAGCCATATTCCCTCCTGCAACTGGCAGAAACAGGTGATTCAGGTGTAATTAGGAATATGGGATCAGCGCAAGATTTATTGCCTTAAATGTTGTGCCGGCTGGGAAGGGCAGGAGGGTCTAGGTCATCACTGCTATGTGAATGGTCGATACAGCAAATTGAAAGTCTGGGTATCCATAGCCTAGTCGAGGCCTTTCATTCAGAGACCAAATCATTCAGTGGGTTGTAGCATTGGTTTACATCAGTTGAAATGACGCTTTATATAACACTGCAGAATTACCAATACAGGGTTTGGCTGACGCGCAGCAAGGCCACGCTAAAATAATTAACAAATCGAGACGCCAGTGCTGCCACTTTCTTTAATTATTTTAAGAAAGGAAAAGAATCAAACGAGGCCCTCTCAACCACTTTTTCAGTTTGAATTAATCTTCTTTATTTAGACCAGTTTCAATCTATTTCTAAAAATGGAACAATTTACTAAAACTTGATAATCATCACAAAAAACACCAACACTTACAACCCCCACAGAAAACAAATTCCCATTTGGAAACCATTTAGTGTTCCCCTTTGCATATACTCACATCAACAATCTCCCTACCATTCAAACACTCTATGGCCAATTTGTACTAATATTCAACTAGTTGCCACATTCATACCAGCAGACTTTCTTCATTCACACTAAACCCACCCTGGGGTGCCTAAACAAAATCTTTTCTTGAAAAGACACTACATTTTTTCAAATCAAACAAAAACACAACAATAAATTCCAAGCTAGGCCATCAATAATTCGCAACCTAATACAAATTTCGAAAAATAAATTCTCTTGATTGGCCTAAAGCGTTGTGGTTGTTTTTGTTTGATTTGAAAAAATGTAGTGTTTTCGCTCAACTTCATAATCACTCGGGGGCGTTTTCGCATAGTGTGCGCCATAGAGGACAAACTAAAATGGGTTGGCAGCCGCTGCAGTAGGCAAGGAAGAGTTAGAGCAGAGCTGTTTCTGCTGGTTTGAACAGCCTCGGCTGGAGTCATGACCTCTGCCCCAAAAGGAGTATGCCTGCACCTGCGGCACAGTTTGGGGTGGGCTTTTGCTGTCAGTAGGCTAGTTCTTGTGATAACACTTAAACTTCAGGGGCTGCTGATGGAAATTCTTGGAAGAAGACAATAGTCTACGAAACATGCTTAAATCCCTTGCAGGCCGAATCAGGCTTGTTTTTATAAAAAATCTGGAGCCATCAAATGACAGGTTTAAAAGAGAGGCCTGGACATCCCCTGAAAAACCGTCTGACAGCATCTAGTTGTACATTCCAGGCACTACACTGGTTTCATTAGCTCAGCCCACACAGTCTGTGGTGTCCAAACCAGAATGCAAGACGTACATCGCCACGTCCTGGCCATCAAATATTGTTTAAGTCGGTGAGGCTTTGAGGTCTTCCAGGATCGCGTGTAAGGTTTTGCTAGCCATGTGCCATAAAGCAAGGTTGCAACTGCCCAGAAAGTGCACATTGCACACGGATCCTAAGGCTAAACTAGCTGATTAGAACAGTCTTTTTCTGAAGGATCTCCACACTTTAATTCTCTATCCAGAGGGTTGGTCAGAAAGGCATTAGGAGTGAGTTTTCTTGTTGATGCTGATACCACCAGACTTTCAGGCAGCAGGTGCCTCGTCAGAAAACCGGTCCTTGTAGCCTGGCCAGCGGGCTCCAGCATGGTTCCCACAAGTGGCCATCACGGAGTCTGTGATAGCCTCACTAAATGGCATAAGTGGCTAAGAAGAAGATGGACCTGGTTGAAGGATCTCAGCTGACAAATTTGACTTGGTTTCAGCAGTAGGCAACTGTTATAAAATCACTTTTGCTACCGTTCATACAACTACTGCGAAAGAGGCATCTTCTTCTTTGGTGATCCAGGAAGCCAGTCTATCTATCTTAGTCTCTGGGGATGGAGCCATCCCACTGGCATTTTGTACATCTAGGTATTGCCCATCCTTACTATAGTGAGAAGGGAACAGGTTGTCTGTCTCCTTATCATAGTCCAGGTCATGTGATCCAGTTTGCCTGCCCTGTCAGATTCAGACCCAAATAAGGCCTTTAGCCTCGGATAGTACTGTTGTCAATGCAGAGGCTGAGGAATAGAGTCTGGTTGCAAACTCACTGGTTGCAACTTTGTAATTTGATAGTGCAACATAGGAATACAGTGAGCAAACAACAGTTTGGGTCAGAGTTCGGTGTCAGAATCAAGTCCTGGGCTGGCGTCAGCGTATTCAATGCCAGAATGGAAGAGACCAGGGTGAACCTGGGGCAGAAATGAAACTATGAACTGGAATTGGAACGGTCCTTGGGATGTGTCCCACTGGCTTAGTTGGAGCCAAGGAATGGCCTGCTGGCGTAAGTTTAAATGGAGCTCCTTGTGGTTCTGTGGGGCCTGAAAGTACGATAGAGGGCGCCGAAGCATTGAAAAGAACTGCAGAATGGCTTCCTTAAAGGGCCTTAGCGCCATCTTAACTGATTTTGGGTGGCAGGATGGGGTTGAGTTCGGCTTTGCCCTTTGTGAGTATCTTCGACATCGAATTACCAAAAGGTTTTGAAATGGGATGAGACTTCCCTCTGGATCAACTTTTTGAGTGGGATTACGAATGGCCACGCAACTTGGAGTGAGACCTATCTTTCAACCGCCTCTCTCTATGTTTGGCAAACTACAGAACTGCCCCCCGCATTTCCTTCAGAAGCACAAGGACGTATATACTGCACTACTGGTAGTTTGAGTGTAGCTCAAACGCCAGAGATGTATGTCGTACAGTTCTGTGACTGGTACAGTTCTGTGACTGAAACCTGCTTTCTGCATTCACTAAGGCTCGAATCCTGTTGTTTACGAGGGAAAGACTGTCCCTGTCACACTGTTTGATGTAATTTAGAAGTCATTGGAAAACTAACTAATTTGAGAGTGGAGCTCCAGATCCACATCAAAGGTGCGGAAAGAATGCAATTCCATCAGCGCGCACTCTGGGTTGTATGTGAAGGACGCTACTCCATTCTGGAGGTCTAGATGTTTATTAAATTGCCTTTCCGGGATAGTAGGGAGTTACCGAGAAACCACATGGCACCACCAATCCGCGTGCTAGAGCATTACTGCGAAAATTCTCTGGAGTCAATCAGGTGACCAAGGATGTTATCAAGGTGAGGAGTCTGCAGTCAGAAGAACGAATCAAAAGCTTTATCAACCTCCGAAGGATGAAAGCCTGAGTTGATGACTGTTTTGCCGCAGAATATTACCATGTAGATGTGTCCTCTATTCTTTATGCCTCAGAGACTGTACAAAAAAGTTTGTCTTTTTTCTCCTTTAAGGACAAACAAAAAGACAGGTAATCGGCATGGGTAACACCGCTATTCACTTATGTGCTTTTGACTCTGGGGTATGTGAAGGACGCTGCAGCTAACACAGCCTGCCATTCTGGAATATAAGATACCACTGTAGATATGTATTGAATTATCTTTAATAAGCAGTACTAAAGATAAGTTTCGCATTATCACAGCCCAGAATAGACTGTTCTCCACAAGGGAAAAGTTTGAGGTTGTTATCACTGCTATTGAAATGACCGAAGCCAGAAAGGACGGGCCGCGCCTCAGAACACAAGGGCAGCGTCTCAGACAGGAGGAGACGGGCAGCGCCTCAGAAAACCATGGAATGGGTAACCCTCCGAACAAGAATGGGCGGGCACCATCTCAGCATACGAGGGGTGTGAACAGAACCTTAGAACTCAAAGATGCGGGAAGCACCTGAAAACGTGGTGGCGGTGGGCAGTACCCAAGAACACAAGGGCAGCATCTCAGACAAAGAGGAGACGGGCATCGCTTCAGAACACAAGGGAATGGGTAATCCTCCGAACAAGAATAGGCGGGTTGCGGGCACCATCTCAGCATACAAGGGGTGTTAGCAGAACCTTAGAACTCAAAGATGCGGGAAGCACCTGAAAACATGGCGGCTGTGGGCAGAAAACCCTATAACACAAGGGCAGCGTCTCAGACAAGTAGGAGACGGGCAGCGCCTCAGAACACAAGAGAATGGGTAACCCTCCGAACAAGAATGAGCGGGCACCATCTCAGCATACATGGGGTGTGAGCAGAAACGTAGAACTCAAAAGACGCGGGAAACACCTTTAAACATGGCACCTGAAAACATGGCGGCTGTGGGTAGAACCGTAGGACACAAGGGCAGAGTCTCAGACTAGGGCAACCCTCCGAACAAGAATGGGCGGGCACCATCTCAGCATACGAGGGGTGTGAGCAGACCCTTAGAACTCAAGAATGCGGTAAGCACCTGAAAACAAGGCGCCTGTGGGCAGAACCGCAGAACGCAAGGACGGCAACAGAGAACAAACTGTGCAGACAGCACTTGAGAACAGAGAGACGTCGGCAAGGCCTCAGAACACAATGGGCGTGTGGACAAGTCCTCGTATTTCAAGAGAAGCAGGGAGTATGTCAAAAAGTGATGTGTTTTGTGCACCTTTTGAGTACCCTTGGGGTAAAGGCAGTGCCTAACAATACAAGTGGTGTAAGGGAACACCTCAGAACCAAAAGGGCATAGACAGGGCTTCAGAACATGGAGGATATGGCAGCACCTCAGAACCCAGGCCTAGGGCAGGGTCTCGAAACACGTGGGTAGGACAAATGAATCCAGGGAGCAGAAAAGGCTGAGCCAGTGAAGATCTTGTCAAAGAGGTTACGAAATACGTTTTGTAAGTTTATACAGTTGACAAACTGAGATTTAAGGAGTTTTGAACAACAGTTAATATTTTAACTCAATAAGGCCTTCCCAAGAGTGTAAGTCAACGTGGTGCTAAGGAGTATGGCTAAGGAAGTTTTTATTATGGACTAAGGCCACAGCTTTAAGTGGGCCGGGTCCTGCCGATGCTCAGGGTCGGCTCTTCTAAAAAGCAGGGTCTGAGACAGGTCCCCTTCGGGCTCTCCATTTTTGCCCTCACCCTCAGGCTTTTCGAAACATCAATGTTAACTCTGCAGCAGTATCACCCTTTACTGCCTTTGATGTAAATTCAGAGAGACTCGGTATAGTTCTTTCACAGTCTCATCATTTCCGACCTGATGTATTTTCCATAGTCCATACAACGAAACAATAGTTGTAGCTTATTTATCTTATGTAACTAACAACCCTTGGCAAACCAATACGCCTGGCTTGTTGTAGGTGTCATTTTACTTCTTGTATTATATATCTGGATGTAATGACAGAAGCAGCACATTACCAGTCGGGCGACACACTATGCTAAACTCAGATTTTTAGCTTATTTTTTAAGCCACGCCCTAATTACATCAGCCACGACCGTTAAAGAGACCCCTAGTTTCTTCATACCACTTAAAGCTCTGAGCAAGGCTAATGCCCAAGTGAGTGAGTCTGGGCATCCAATAACTAAATATGTGCTCCAAAGTCTGAAAATCACCGAGTGAGTCGGTGGTGGACCGAATGTCTGGGTGTCCAGTGAGTAAGGCTCATGCGCAGTGAGCGAGACAGCGTTCAATGCCCACGGAGTAAGAGTGGGCAACCTATGAGCCAAGCTCAAGCACACTGACTGAGACCAGACATTCAGTGGGCAAGGATCACACGCCTGATGAGTGAGACTGCATCCAAAAGGGAAGGCTTACGCCCACTGAATGAGACAATGTACCAGATTACGCCGCTCGTGAGACTGTGTATTCAACACGGAAGCCTCGCTCTCAACAAATGAGACTGTGTATCCAACACGTAAGCCTCGCTCTCAACGAGTGAGATGGCATCCAACGCGTAACCCTGGCTCTCAACGAGTGAGACCGCATCCAACACGTGACCCTCGCTCTCAACGAATGAGACTGTGCATTCAACACGTAAGCCTCGCTCTCGACGAATGAGACTGTGCATTCAACACATAAGCCTCGTTCTCAAGGAGTGAGACTGCATCCAACATGTAATCCTCGCTCTCAACGAGTGAGACTGTGCATCCAACCAGTCCTGGTTCTAGCGGGTGGGCCAGGCCCACCCAAACATGAGCCTGGCCCACCCAAACATGAGCCTTGGCCCTCGCGGTGACTGCACGAAGGCCAATAGAAAACGGGTAGTATACTTTAAAACGTTCCTCCGAACGGTGTTTTTCTTCCTGTTCTGGGAGTTACATGATTGGGGATGGCTGTGAGAAAAAAACCCAGACCCAATCACGTAACTCCTTTGAGAAAGGTGGGCTTTGTACTGCAGGTACAATACGGGCATGGCAAGGGGAACAATTCTTTATTTGGCACAGAGTAACTTTTGCCTACCGTCCTGCTGCTGTGAGGATATTTCCTTTTCTATTTCAACACTGGAGAAAATACGTTTGTTTATTCTGTTTCACCTTTACTGAACCCTGCAGCTGCTAATCAGATAAGGACACAAACTTTGACTATCTGAGTAGGTAAGAGAATGTGTTACTATTTGGTCTTATTTTTAAAATCTGCACAGGCCCAGCAAGGCACATACTTTGGTATGCTTCATTTAAACCGTTTTTATCAGGAATGCAAGAAAACAAGAACAATGGCAAGATAACTGGTGATTAATGATCCTGCTGGATATCAATCTTTTGTTGGTAGTTTTGAAATGCAGATAAACTGTATTTTATGTGGATAGCTCAGTGGGTTACTGCTGTTGTCACAGAGATTCTTGCGTTACTTGCAGTTCAGAAGTTATGCTCCTAACATAGGACAGTGACCTATGAACTGTCATCATAGAGCTGCATACAAACATGAATGGTATAGTTAGAACTTCACTTTGTTCTGTGTTGTTATTTATTTAGAACTTTCCCGGTCTTTCATTATTTTAATTTTGCTAAATAGAGTTTGGGCCAATATACATTTTTATTAGTAAAGCCAACCCCTAACCCCTGGGGTATGTTTTAAATCCTGAGTTCCTGCTACCCCAGCCCAAACCTTGTTAAAATATACTGCCCACCCTTATGGATGACTTGATTCCTACACCTTGTTTTCCTCATTGGCATTCCCTATAGGCTGATTAAATACTTGTATGATTCCTTGTCTCAGTATAATATGTGCGTGATGTAAAGTACTGTGGCACCCCACACTGATATGAGTAGCGCTATACAACAAATGAAATGCATATGAGAGTGGCTACGGAGAGATGAGGGGTGCTGGTGGAGGGTGGCAATGAGGGAATCCAAGGAGGAGGTCATGGGTGGGGGTTGCTCTGGAGGGATGAGAGTGGTAGTGAGGGAGTCTGAGGGGGAGAGGCTACAGAGTGATGAGGGGCACTGTTGGCGGGTGGTAGTAATGGTATCTGCGGAGAAAGAGGTCAGTGGTAGGGCAGCAAAAAAGACTTTCGCACTAGCTCTAAAGCTGGCCCCGTCATGGCCTTTCTGTTTTTATTTAATTAGCAGTCAGGTAATAAGGGCAATTGTGGAACATATTTTAAAGTGCGCGCTAATTATATTTACTGCGATAGTCAATGTTTTAACTTTGAAGGTGATACTACTAATGTTTTTTACGGGAATGATGAAAGTGGAGCCGGATGGTGGGCGATATGGGGCTGGGGCCCAAAGTCAGCTGTGAGATAAGGTGCACAAGAGAGGGATGGTAGAAAAGTGGATAATCGGGCCTAGAAGTACTTGTGTTGAAGCCTGGCCTGTTGGAATTTGAGGGTTTGCACTGCGGTCCGGACATTGCTCTTACTTTCAAATAACTCTCCACGTGCTCTGTATGCACACAGAATCTATCGGCTGTATCATGGGGACTGTTTGCAGGTATGATGTAATCTTGGCCTTGTAGGCTACCACAAAAAGCGACAAATTGGTCCCCCAGTGGCCCACCCAAATGCACCCTTGCCCCACCCAAATAAAAATTCCTGGAACCGGGCCTGCATCCAACACGTAAGCTTTGTTCTCACGGAGGGAGGCAGTGCATCCAACACTTAAGCCTCGCTCTCAAGGAGTGAGACTGTGCATCCAAGCCTCATTCTCAGCGAGGGAGACTGCACCCAACACGTAAGCCTCGCTCTCAACGAGGGAGACTGTGCATCCAACGAGTAAGCCTCACTCTCAGCGAAGGAGACTGCACATCCAACGAGTAAGCCTCACTCTCAGCGAGGGAGACTGTGCATCCAACACATAAGGCTCGCTCTCAATGAGGGAGACTGTGCACCCAAAACGTAAACCTCGCTCTCAGCGAGAGACTGTGCATCCAACACGTAAGCCTTGCTCTCAACGATGGAGACTGTGCATCCAACACATAACCCTCGCTCTCAAGGAGTGAGATTGTGCATCTAGCACGTAAGCCTTGCTCTCAGCGAGAGAGACTGTGCATCCAACACATAAGCCTCGCTCTCAGTGAGATACTGTGCATCCAACACATAAGCCTCGCTCTCAGCGGGAGAGACTGTACATCTAACACATAAGCCTGGCTCTAAACGAGGGAGACTGTGCTTCCAACACATAAGTCTCGCTCTCAATGAAGGAGACTGTGCATCCAACACGTAAGCCTCGGTCTCAGTGAGGGAGACTGTGCATCCAACACAAGCCTCGCTCTCGACGAGGGAGACTGTGAATCCAACACGTAAACCTCGCTCTCAGCGAGGGAGACTGTGCATCCAACAAGTAAGCCTCGCTCTTAACCAGGGAGACTGTGTATCCAACACATAAACTGTGCTCTCAGTGAGAGGCACTGTGCATCCAACACATAAGCCTCGCTCTCAGGGAGAGAGAATGTGCATCCAACACATAAGCCTCGCTCTCGAGAGAGACTGTGCATCCGACAAGTAAGCCTCACTCTTAACCAGCGAGACTGTGCATCCAACATGTAAGCCTCGCTCTCAGCAAGAGAGACTGTGCATCCAAAATGTAAGCCTCGCTCTCAGCGACAGACTGTGCATCCAAAAAGTAAGCCTCGGTCTTAACCAGCGAGACTGTGCATCAATCAATCAATCAGGGGTTAGTAAAGCGAGCTACTTACCACCTGAGGGTCTCAAGGCGCTGGGCATCAAACACGCAAGATTCGTTCTCAAAAAAGGGAGACTATGCATCCAGCATATAAGCCTCGCGCTCAACGAGGGAGACTGTGCATCCAACACGTAAGCCTCGCTCTCAATTAGTGAGAATGTGCTGTTAAAAAAAAAAAAAAAAAAGATGTGCTGCAGGTTTTGGGAATCGCATAGTGAGTCAGCCCGTGCCCCCAAGCACAGCATAAGACTAACCACCGTTGCGTGATTCTGGGCCAGGAGTAGGACTGTGCTATTTCTGCCTAACGGTCACTTGTCACCCACATTTCCTCACGGTCCTTGGCGCTAAGGTATGCGAGAACGGGCTCGATGCTCGGTGCAGTTTGTCATGACAGCCAGTGGCGCGATGGATTCTGGATGAGTTCCAGGCCCTTGCGTGGGGCCCGGGGCGGAAACAGTCCTGGGACTCCTCATCCTGCCTTTGGCCAGCTGTCACAGGTGCTTCCATTGCTGTCCCCACGAACAATGCGCAGAAGAGGCCCGGCGGGAAGAAAGGAGCGCAGAGCAAGTCAGACCTTCCGTGCATCGGAACCACCGGCGAGCACTATTGTCATTCTTTCATGCAATGGAAATAATCCCAGAGATAAACCTGCTTTTCCCCTCAGTTCCCGTGGCCACTTTTTAGCCGGGGCTGTCAAGCCCAGCAGTAAACACGTGCCTGGGAGGGATCGCAAACTGTTTTAGATCCAGGGCCGCAGGATCCCAACTTCCGCTGTTCTACTAAAAACGTTTCTACTAAAAACGTTTCTACGAGGCTGGAAAGGTTCACACAGTGTCAAAGTGTTGAGTAGAAGACTTCCTCTCGGATCTTGCTTTGGCACCGACTACCTCAGAACACATTCACATGAAGCGGCTGGAACTCGCTCTCGGATTTGCTACCAAAACAAAACAAGCAATGGCAAAGCCAATACATCGTGCCTATGCAAGAGCTATTGGCTTTTCAAATGTGTTTAGCCATGTAGTGCAACAGTGTGGCTGCTGTTCAACATGACTAAAAGTTTGTGAAATAGATTAGAGTGCTATGAAGCGGCTAAGAGTGAAGTGTTGTAGAGTGGCGAGTTGTAGAGTGCAATGACGAAGATCAGAGTCATGCAGAATAGACTAGAGAGCCCTAGAGTTGAGTGGCGCAGAGTAGAGTGGGGTGGGGTAGAGTGCAGTGGTGCAAAGTAGATTGGGCTAAAGTGCATTGGTTTAGAGTAGAGTGGTGTAGAGTGAATTGGCGCAGAGTGCAGAGATTTAGAGTAGTGAGGCAAAGAGTAGAGTGGCGCAGAGTAAAGTGACATGAACTGGTGCAGCATAGAAAGGAGTAGAGTGTGTGTGCAGAGGCCTAGAAAGGCATGGAGCGGGGTAGCGTGCAGTGGAGTAGAGTAGAGTAGATTGTTTTAGGGTAGAGTGAAGTAGTGTAGAGTAGATTGTTTTAGGGTAGAGTGAAGTGGTGTAGAGTGAAGTGGTGTAGAGTGGAGCGGCATAGGATGCAGAGGCATAGAGTAGGGTAGAGTTCAGTGGCACAGACTAGACCAGCGTAGAGTGGATTGCAGAGATTGGAGTGGCGTAGAGTGGACAGTTGCAGAGTAGAGTGGCGTGGAATGGTGTAAAGTGGTGTGGAGTGGGGTAGAGTGGACAGTTGCAGAGTGGTGTGGAATGGCGTAAAGTGATACAGAATAGAGTGGAGTGGTGCAGCCTAGTTCTGCAGTGGCGTGGAGTGGGGAAAAGTGGAGTGGAGCAGAGTAGAGTGCTGTGACGTAGAGTAGATTGTTTTAGGGTAGAGTGAAGTAGTGTAGAGTAGATTGTTTTAGGGTAGAGTGAAGTGGTGTAGAGTGAAGTGGTGTAGAGTGGAGCGGCATAGGATGCAGAGGCATAGAGTAGGGTAGAGTTCAGTGGCACAGACTAGACCAGCGTAGAGTGGATTGCATAGAGTGGAGTGGCGTAGAGTGGACAGTTGCAGAGTAGAGTGGCGTGGAATGGTGTAAAGTGGTGTGGAGTGGCGTAGAGTGGACAGTTGCAGAGTGGCGTGGAATGGCGTAAAGTGATACAGAATAGAGTGGAGTGGTGCAGCCTAGTTCTGCAGTGGCGTGGAGTGGGGAAAAGTGGAGTGGAGCAGAGTAGAGTGCTGTGACGTAGAGTAGATTGTTTTCAGAATAGAGCGAAGAAGCATAGAGTGAAGTGGTGCACTGTAGAGTACAGTGGCGTAGAGAGGCGCAGATTGCAGCAGTGCAGAGTAGATTAGAGTGGTGTAGAGTGTATGTGCGCAGCATGGAGGGGCGCAGAGTGGAGGGCAGTGCTTAATTTGCACAAAAATTGAATGAAAATAAGTGCCAGGGCCCTTCTCAGGAGGCCACCTCAGCTTGCACCACCCATTGCCACTACCAGCGCTGCCAATGACAGTACCTAAACAACTACTAGCCATCACACTGCTACAAGTGTGACATTTCAGACTGTTCGGGGCCCCCAAAGCTATAAGAATGGCTTGGGAGGCTGGTATGATTTGTTTTTAAGGTATATTAAATTAAATAACAACTGTTATTCTGTTCATCTTTTAATAGCACAAACAGCGCCACCATGTGGCAGCTGTCATAAGTGATGGTGTTGACAATTAAGTGCCGGTGCTGAGTACTGGAAACCACCAGCACAAAATAAGCACTGGTGGAGGGACATAGAGTGAAGGGGCAGAGTGGAGGAGCATACAGTAGAGGGGCTTAGAGTGCAGGGGGGTAGGACTGCAGGGGGGGTAGGACAGCAGTGGTGCAGAGTGGCGTAGAGTGGATTTGCATAGAATGGAGGGACATAGAGGGGAGTGGTGGGGCATAGAGTGTAGTAGTGTTATAGAGTAGAGATTTGTAGAGTGCAGTGCTGTGGAGTGGTGTAGAGTGGAGTGGCGCTGGATAGAGTGGAGCGGAGTTGCCTAGACTGGAGTAGTGTTGAGTGCAGTGGTGTAGAGTGCACTGGCACAAAATAGAGTGGCTCACAGTAGCATAGAGTTAAGTGGTGAAGAGTGCCGTGGTGCAGTGACGCAGGGTGGAATAGTGCAGAGTGGTGTAGAGTGGAATAGAGCAGAGTGTGGTACCACAATACATTACAAACAACACATTTTCAATGGAAATGACCATTACAATTGCATAGAGATACAATTTTACTGATAAAAGTATACAGCGCACAAACAATGTGTGGAAATGTCATCACCCAGTGTACTGGTTTGTTTTGATCGTATTAAAATATTTGTTCTCACCACACTTCAGAATTATAAAAATATGTTCCTCATTTGTGCTTTCCTAATTCTGATATATTCTGAAATATCTGCACTGCTCATTTACAGACATTTACATTTTGTCAGCTAGAAAAAGTTTTTCTCTTTCACAGGAAGATTGTCACGTAAGACCTCTCACTTTTAAGTCAGAGAAAGAAAAGTAAACACCAAGCTTCCCCGGATGAAAGAGCCTTACATTTGACCTTGGTACTTGAAAGCACAGCAAATGTGACAAGATAAAAACAAGATTTAAAGGTCTGTTCACAGAAAGCGAGCACTTGGTGAAAGAATACAGTAAATAGGGTATGCTCCACGGGAGGGACAAACTCAAGCTGGACACCTAAAAACAAATAAACCCAGCTAATAGAAAGCAAGCAAATGTAAGTTACAAAGGCAATGGTGAGCAAATGGGCAGAATGCATTCCCAGGGAAGCTTTCCAAACGTCCCCAAGAAGTTTTAAGCAAACCAGACAGCTGCACCATCTGGTAGCCTTCGACCTGGAGGAAGGCTTCAGCACTTCTTTTTTTACCACCTAGCACGTTCCACATACCTTCTTCTTTCGATATGGAAGTCGGTAGGTTGTGGTGCTCACTAAGCTGGACAGTTTTTATGCTGCGTGGATGTTTTTTGGATGGACAGAGATTGTTCAAAATATTCAATGGGTAACAGCAATCTCACATCTCTTTATTAAGTCACCAGTTTTTACAGGTGCACGGATGTCACAAAAAGCTCTGCCTACTATTCTTGGTTGTAAGGCAGAGAACTTGGCATATAGTGCCCCAACTGCCTGGAACTTCTTTGCTGGCTGTGACATAAGTCAATTATGCTCTGGTTGGGGATCATACTGGTACCCTGAGCACAGGAAAGCAAATGCTGTCCTCTAGCAGTGCACAGTTAATAGCTCCTTCAAGTGTTCATTGCTCTTGCAGGCCCACCTTACCTTTTACCACTCCAAAGGTGCCTTTCTGAGTGGTTGCACAAGTAAACCCCAGATTGTGAAGGCCACAGAAGGTAGTGAAAAGCAATATAATGGACAATTTTATTTTCTGGAGGCCTGGAATGGGGATACCGCCTTTGTTAGCTCACTGAGCAACACCATCAACATAATCACCTACTTCATTATCATAACGAAAGTAATTGAATTAACATTGCATCTGGATGCTTGTTCTTGTGTTTCTATGATGCAAGCAGAGCCATTTGCCCCACTCCTCAGGTGCCGGACCAACAACCATGACACTACATGCCCTACCAAAGTGACCATCCACCATAACATTCATTAAGTTTATAATTGAAAAATGCTTGTTCAGCACTTTCCTTTTGCCCCATTTCCTTGTTTCCTGATTCGCTGTATACTACCATTTACCAGAGGGCTTTTCTCACTAGTTATTCAGCATTTTGGATCCTGTATACATTATGCGGTACGAATTCTGCTCTTTGGGAGAATTTTTCATGGAGGCTGTGCTTCTCAGTTTGCGTATCTCTCTGCGAGAGGGACGGACTTCTCATGGACCACAAAGGTGCAGATTTTGGAAAACAAGACAGTTCAAGGGGAAACTGTACAGAATATTCACACAATCATGTCAGCCTTCACATTTCACACATCAAAAACTCATGGGTAATCAATGAAATAGCGCTCTGTCATTTTGTGAATGAGCTGGGAAAATAGAATCCTAAGGGGAAATTCCAGTCTCTCAGGTTTCCGATTTATTTTTGGGGTTCTTGACACAGACTAGCTAAATACAGACTTATAATGGTTGGCACATGGCTAACGCCCGAGCAAGCTGTCCGCCTGCACCTATCGATCTGTTCTATTGGGCTCTCTACATTGCTTTACCACCTTTTTTAAGCCTGTGTGTTGGAATGCTGTGAAATGATTATTGATCCACAAGATCCTTGCATCGAAAATCTGCCTCCAAGAACACTCCAAATCTTCTCCTAGGGCCGTAGCAGACGACGATCAAACCCAGAGCCAAGGTCAGGCATCATGCAACATGGCTATCGCTACCAGGCTTTGATTTCTTCATGGACACCAAAATGACAATGCAAACGGGCAATGGATAAGACCGTATAAAATTACTTTTAGTTCGCTGACAGTGCTGGGCTTGATGTCAAGTCTGTCTTTAATAATGAGTTCTACAAGTCTCTGCGCTCCACAAGCTCACTGGTATTGGCAAGGCAAGCGTTTAAGTTACAATGTCTGCGGCAACCCTTGGCAAAGCTCTATCGTCTATTAAGAGCACCAGGAGCATTTCATGATCAAGAACAGTTTCTCCTATATTTACCTGGGAATGTGTATATTCCAACAGGGCACTGTAGGGAGAGACTGGTTGTTTCTCTCCGCTGAAACAAATTGACAATTATTGATATTGCGCTGCTTCTATAGCCCATGTCAAATGTTGCTGCCCTCCTCCACCCAGATTCACAATCTGCACACAAGCAATCCATCAGTGGATTATTATGCCATGTTCACCATGAGCCCTTCTAAACTCAGCTGATGATCTTTGCTCTAGGTAACGCAAATGTTCACAATGTGAAAAGCAGGCTATGAGATTCTCTGCTCGACAACATGGGTCCTAGATTACATCCGACATGTGGCCAATGCTTTACCACTACACAGCAACCTGAAGACTCCACATGAGCAGTACTACATCTTAAACTATCCAATACAATTGTATGCATTGTTAAGCCAGTGGAGCATATATCACTCCATTTATTCCTAGTCGTGGGGCTCACTGGTCACAAGGTCAACTTGATATACAACAGGTTATCACGACTAGAAGACACCATTAATTTTCACTATAATCCTGGGCTTAATGCCGCGATTTTGTGGCACAGGTCCCCCTGGAGTAATTCTGAATATCGAATAAGCTCCTCCTTCAAATAGTTGATCCTGGCTAACATAAGATATCCATACAGCTTACAAAGATCTCACCACATTTTTTCTTGATTATTCTTTTCAACAAAGGCTATTTACTACATGCAAGTTACTAAAAGCAACCAAGGTCTTTATCACTTACTCCTAAAATCACGAGCAAGCTTAAGGATAATAAAGAAATCAAAACAAGTTAAAAAAAGAACCAACCTTGACCCACTTCTGACTCTCCTATAAAATAGAAACAGACAGTACACCAACACAGACCTAATTCTAGAGAGACAATCAGCCTTACTTGAACTAGTCCAAGAAGCAAAATCACGCACTGATATTGTGTAAGTAGAAATTTAAGGCATAAGTAAGGACCTTAAAGAGCTTGCGGGTGGAATCTCTAAAGCCAAATCGAGGATTATTTATCTTAAGGATGAAAGAAGACAAAGTCAGAAGCTGACCAGTTCCCTGTGTACAAATATTGCTTTACAGAAGAAATCATGGAGCTACAAGATCATAACCAAAGCGGCAACATAAGAATTTACGGCCTCCTTGAGGGGTCAGAAAATGGGGCCAACTGCTGCACTGAATTTCTAGAATCATAGATACCCTAAATACTGAGGCTATCTTTTGCAAAGGACTTGGAAATAGCAGGAGTGCATAGAGTTCCAATGTCAAAGTTATCTACTGAATCACTTAACTTGAAAGATCCAGGAGAAATTCTCTTCAAGCCCTTAAGATACAGGCATGCAGAAGGAACCCTCAACCAAATGAAACAAGCATTTGCAATGCAATCAGTCTTGCCTTTGGGAACTTATATGTATTTAGCTATGCAGCACATTAGCGTGGGTGCTGAAACATCTACTGTTCTTTAAAATGGAAGGAAAGTAAGCACCAAACTGCGTAACACACCAGGTATGGGAACACATGGAAAGAAATATTGCCTTTCAGCTGCAAATTGTATAGTCCAAAGCTCTGTATTTAATATAAAATCAGGGTCTTTGGTGGGCATATCACAGAAAATACAAGATTTGAAAAAAATATTATTGTCTACAGGTGCTTGTGGAAGACAATTTTTATGGACTGGAATCTAGAGAATGCTACAGTGATTCTGGTATTCTACTGTCCTCTGCTGGTCGTTTTCTATCGAGTAAGTTAAATAGAGGCAGTTGTCAGAAAAAATAAAAAAAATAAGTTCCTCAGCAGAAAGCAATTCTGGTATTTTACTGACCTCTATTGGTTGTTTTCTATCAAGACAAATTAAATAGAGGCAGTTGAACAGAAGAAAAGTCCCTAAGCGGAAGCAGACAAGTCCTAGGGCTGATCTCCAGAGCCCACAAAGTACATACACATATAAGTATATACTAAAGTATATGAAAGAGGTCTCGAATGCTCGGCCAAAAAGAGAAAAGATGACAGACTGTTGCTAAAATTAACACTGGATTACACAAAATAAACCGTTCTACACAGAAATAGCTTTCTAGCACACAGAAAAAAACTCAGACCTTTCCAATCCCTTCTTCTTTGTTGACCGATCACACTTCAAAATTATATTCAACTGGAAACCCTGATTCTTTAATGGACCTCTGGTTCTTCAAGCATTTATTTAAAAACTTCCAAACCAGACTAGTAGTCTTTCTGCATCTCGTCTGTATAAGTAACCTCATGGTTTCTTGTGAGTTCCAAAGTGAGCCCACCAGCTCAGGTACTAACATAACTTACAGACACTGGAGGCTAACTTAGGGCCTTAGCTTCTTATTCACACATTATACGTCCTATTGTTGAACATTTTAGCCTATGATAATATTGCATGCAATATAACTTTACAACCTGCTCAACTGTGCACATATAGGATCACATAAGAGTCGCTACAATATCAATGTGCCTTAGAAGTCCATATTCTTTAACAGGTCCATGACGGCCAAACTATAGTGTGTCAGGTGACCTCTTCGTAACCTCACCTTAGCCTCATGGATGATTAAAATCTACTGGGTGGTGTTACAGAGGTCATTACATGTTGTTTTTGTTTATATCACTACAATTATTATTGCTTCACTTTCTCAGGGTATACTGTGTCATATGTTGTTGCATTACTCTCCAAATACTCTGGTGCATAATATGCTGTACTTCAATTCACATTACCTTTGGGTATTTGGTATTCATTATTGCTCAGATGCAGTCAGAACCATCAGGCAAGCTGTCTGCTAACTGGAATTTGTGGTCGGTTAGCTGGGCTAGCTTAACAGGATCTGCCACTTAGTTACTCTACAACGGCCCCACCAACTTCGAAAGCTGTTAACTACTTGGTGGCTCACAGGAGCTCCACCACCAAAGCCCTGACTTTAGATACAACCACTCAATTTAACCCACAGAATATGTTATCAGCATCTTGATTATTTATATTCCCGTTTATGTGACAACCTCTGTTATTTGGAGCAATGCTCTTAAAGTCAGACGCCAATCTGACACTTACAGCCCTTACTGTTTTTACTGATGTTTACAAGTTGATTCTAGCCTACAACTGGCAATGCCATTACTATTTTACAATATGCTAATATCACTTTTTGGGAAACAACTGCGGTGCTCCTTCACTTCAGTTAGCTTAAGCAGTGGTTTGAGAGCATTGCTGCTCTCACCGGGAGGGTTGGGATGGGGTTTTGCTTCACTGTTTTTGCCTTTTACTCCCTTTCTTCTCCTCGTTCGCTCTTTTTCGTCTTCTTCTTCTTCCTGTGTGGTCAGCACTTTTCACAAGAATGAGAAAGTTAGATCCCAGGTGCACCACGAAGGTCATGAATAATCACATTGAGTACTGCCCCATGCGGCCCACTATAATTGCTCCAAATGGTATCTCAGAATAATCAAAAGTTAAAAGTGCTTTAATTGAATACAAAGGTCTTACTTAAATCACCCTGTGAAAAGGAAAACAATATCTCTCTGTTGCTATAAACTCAAAGATGACATAATACTAATACAGAGAAGAAATAGAGTTGAAATACAGTTAAACTGAGTTGAAGTGCTTCACTGCTCCTGGCCAAAAGAAGAAAAAAAAGGAGTTATAACTCGGAGATCCCAAAAATCAAGCATTAGTATCCAGTTCCTAAAACATGATAAACAAGGTTGCTGGTTATTTTGAACAGCGAAGAAAGATAATACTGAGTTCTATATGATAAATGTATATGACCCGAACAGCAACGCTCTAGACCTTTGGTTCTCCTGAAACAAAGTTATCCTGAATTTAAATCAATACATAGGTATAGTTCTTGGAGGTCCCATTAATTAACAGATCAGCGGTAACCTAGACTGAATATCCAGAGTCAAATTGAGAGTCAATAAAGCCCATGCTCAATTATTAAACTTCATAACCTACTATATGTGTGGCAGAACTACAACCCATCGGGAAGTGATTATACTTTCTATTCACAGTCCCAAGACTCCTTTTAGATGATCAACTGTATGCTAATAGATAGTTGTTACCTAAAAAAGTCTTCTGACTCCAGGTTTGAACTGATGGTGATTTCAGAGCAAGCCTGTATTTCCATCTGCTAAGCAGAGGTAACACACACCTAAACAATGTAGAATTAATGATACACTCATTGGCAATGGGGATCTAAAAAAGCAAAACTGGTGGGCATTGAACAGCATAAAAAAGAATGAAGATAAGAGACACTATCTGAACTCTTTTGGGATGCTTTACAAGCCACTAGAGAGGCTCTATGATCAACCTGATGACAGTTAATGACAAAAAAGACTACAAACATTCAAACCACCTTGATCGAAAATTAAGGCCCTTGAGCACAAACGTAGTCACACAAACGGTTCATCAGTACTATCGGACCTGAAAATTGTAAATGCGAATATGATAGAATCTTAACTGATAAATCTAATAAATGGGTTTCCCCTTAAAAAAAAAAAAAAAAGCAGAGGAAGTTTGAGGAAAGAACAATTTAGGTTGGATTCCTACCAATTACTTAAATTTTAACAAGAACAGCACAATCGTACTATCCATAAGAGATAATACAAGGGGTCAACCTGACAGACATGAAATCCCAAATGTCTTTCAATTCTTCTATGAAGACCTGTATAATCCCAAAAGCCACATTAAAATTAACAACTATGAGGCTCGCTTGAATGGTCTCTCACTTCCCATTTGGATAAAGATCCAAAAGAATTCTTGAAAACACCCATCTCGCAAACAGAAATACAAAAGGCAATCCATAGGTGAAAAATAGGAAAAGCCCCAGGTTCTGGTTGCCTATCTAGTAAATGCTAAAAAATACTGTGGTCAGCCTTCTGGACCTTATTCATAATCCATTCCTTCACTTTGCCAAAACAGGGGTTATACAACGTTCATCTACAAACATTACTGCAGTTGTAATACCCCAAAATGCTAAAGATCATTTAGACATCAGACATTATCAGCCAGTCTCGCTAATGAACATAGATTGCAAACTATATTCCAAGGTTCTTCCCCACCAGACTATAGAAGATTCTTACTAATTAATACCCCCTGCACAATCAGGTTTTCTTAGAGACAGAATGGCATGCAACAATATTATTTTTTTTTGTCACGGTTTGGAAAAAGCCAAATCGCTAGACTCCCCAGCCACCATTTTAGCAGTAGACATGGAAAGGCCTTTGACATGGTTTCTTGGGCGTTTCTGAAGCCAGTTTTGTTTAAATATGACCTGGTAGAAGATTTTATTAGCATTTCTTTGGCACACTACTCAAACCCAAAAGTATCAGTAAGAATCAATAGTAATTTATATAAATCATTTAAATGTAAACAAAGCATGAAACAAGGGTGTCAGCTATATTGCTTGATTTATTTCTTCTAACCACTGAAACACTCCTTCAATTAATAAGATACAATAATCAGATAAAAGGTATCTCCTTTCCATCCAGGGTACAAAAAGCATGAACTTATGCTGGTGATGATTTGCTATTCACAGAGGAGGCAGATAGAGCGTTACCCTTTATTATGATAGAGATATCGATGTACACTGCTGTGTCATGTTAGCCCTCAAAAAGGATAAGACCAGAGTATTCCCTCTAAATATCCATTTTGCTCCTCCATCATATAAGATACAGGCTTAAATTTGCACAACAACAACGCCCTAAAATACCTTGTCATTTGGTGTGGTGGAGGACTCGGAGAAAATATAGTACTGATTTAAACAAAACTTTGACCAAAACTAATGCCAATCTTTCACAATGGTCTCTTAAATGTATATACTGATGGGGCAGAGTGGAAACAGGCAAAAAGATAGTTCACCCTGTGAACTTTACAGCCAACATGTTACACATCAAATTTTATCTGAATATCTTTAATGTAATAGATAGAACTATAGCTAAACTGCTTTGGAAAAATAAAAAAAAACAGAATCTCTCTGAACAAACTTTGAATGTACAAAAATGAAGGGGGAATTTATTTTCTGACTTCTCAAGATCTCAGACGGCGTTCTCAGCACGACAAAGGACATAGCAGCTCTTGACTGACGCACATCCAATTCAAGATGATTTACTTTATCTACTTTCCATCGAGCAACACTACCAATTAATCATATTAACCTTTTAAAGACTCATTACTCTCCCAAGGGTCTTAAAACACTATTTGATTACTTTGTTCGATTCATGAGATATTTGGGTCTGGAAACTAACTACTCTAAACATTAACAACGAAATGTAATGTGGGGGAAACCAAAATAAGGGGCATTGAGATAGAGGGTCATCCAGTGGACCTTACTGCATAATTTTCCTCTCTGGGCGTTGTCCTTGATTCACAGAGGAATTGGGGACCCTGTATCTCCGCTGTTCGGTGAAAAGTTTCCTGTTCTACTGCGTTCATTTTTAATTTAACCCGGAGTATTAGCAATAAACCAATAATGTCTCTTCTGGAGGTCTACAGGAGAAAGTGCCTCCTCATGTTAATGTATGGTGACGGCCTGCGGCAGGGTTATATACATTCTAAGCCCCTTCAGGGTGTGCACAATAGACTGTTAAAAAGACTCCTGGGGGATCCACCAGCTTGAGACACCTATCGAACTCATCACAAGCTTGGTATGGAATACGTAGAGGAAGCCATAAAGTTCACTCCCTTGATTTTATGGTGTTCTGTATGGACAAATGTGCATGCCGCCTTTAACAGGGAAATCGTGCAAGACTGCTTGAAGTGTGATAGGGCGTTTACTATTCCCTGCCTGAATTATGTGAAGGCCGGGCTGGATGATCTGAGAGAGCCTCATCGTTTACACCAGCCTGAGACGATGGTAAAGCAAGACCTGGCCAGAGTCAAATCAATATTTAAGCAAAAAAGGCAAATCACAGAGAGTTGAACGTGCTCTCTAAAATTACAGTTAGAGAGAATGCCACATGTCATGTGCCCCTGGCAATGGCTCCTTAGCTGGGCTGGATTGATTATTTTTGGGAGAGTGCGCTTCTCACGTGTTTTCCGTCTAGGTTTTGCAAGATGGCTTCTGTATTTTCCTTTGGGCCAATACGAGACAGACAGTATTTCAACCTGCCCCTGTGACGAAGTGTCAACTCAAAACCTGTTATGTATTTTTGAAATTTTTACATGCAGTCTAGTAAGCTATTCCTGCTTCCCACCGTTAGAAATCATGGCCTTTGGACTTCTATGGTTGCCCTTGAATACCTGCAGCTATTGGATTCCCACTGTGTCATTATCTGCTCCTTCTTAAAATGCGCCATTAAAAGGAAACATTCTATGTTGTTTTAGCAGGTTTTTTATGCCTGTTTAACTTTTAACATCATTTGCTGTATCTTTGACTTTGTTTATGTATTTGCTTGTTTTTATCTATGATGTATTTTTTTTTACCAGATATGCTTTGCTTTATTTTATTCAATGTACTTTTATGGCCACAACAGTGACCGAAATAAAGGAATTTTGATATTTCTGTTACCTCCAGTCAGACCCACACAGCTGGATTGCTGAGAGGTCATCAGAGGCTATGCCCCCTTTCCCCACCACTCTGCAAACACCCCTCCTGGCGCACTACTGGATGGAGGAAGGAGTCCACTTTAGTCCCGAGGCCCTCAGGAGGCATGGGAACATCGTCCACCCACCAGCAGGGCGCATTTTCAGCTCTGCCAAGCCATAGAAACTGCACTGTCTCAGGGGGTGGGCACCCCGAGAAATAGCTGGAGCCGGACATAAGGAGTGGTAGTCCACAGGGCCATCTAGAGCTCCAGGAGGGGGTCCTTGCAGCCCCCAGGGCCATCTAGGACTCCAAGAAGGGGCCTTGCGGCCCCCCCCCTTTGTTGATATTTGCCCCGGGGAGGTGGTAGTCCCAGAGGCTACAGAGAGAGGAGGGGGCTGCGATGCTCCCTCGCAATACAGCAAAAAAAAAATTGAATAAATTAAAGTCCCGGGGAGGTAGCGTGGGCTGGGCCTGAGAGTCCCCCCACTCCATCCATTTAAAAGGAAATAAGCCCCTGTGAGGTAGTGGTCCCCAAGGCAAAATGTGCCTCAGGAGCGCGGTTTATTTTTTCCAACCGGATCCTGGTGAAATTTTGCTTTTAAAAATGCATTTTTGGTCCTGGGGCTCCTCCCCACTACACCCCCGCGGGCCTAGGGAGGTCAGTGTGTCTCTACCATGCCCCCTTTTATTTTTTTTACATTTTTTGTGGGACTCAGTTCTACCAAGTCCCAAGATTGCTGCCAACACCTCCTGGTTGAAGTGTTGGCAGCCAATCCAATTTCAGTAGGGTTTCAATAGGCTGTTGGGCTCCCAGATATCTATATATTTTTTTTTACTTAAATATCTCTTAACTACTGAATCACAAAAAGCATGCTTTCTGGACCAACATCTAGCTTTCTGCCAAATTTGGTGTAATTCCATTCAGCGGTTCCGGCTGTAGTCCTATTCAAAAAATAAAAAATCCCCATGGGGAAAACGTGTTTTGGGACCAATCTTTCCGGATCACCCCGAAACTTTCAACACAGCAGCTGAACCAAAAAGGGAAAGTTTTCTGAACATTTGTTAAGCGGATGGGGAGAGATTTATATATATATTGCATTAACGAAACGCGTCATGTCGAAGGTCTGAATAAAGAGCAGCTCTTGCCTGATAACCCGTGTGTGCTCGACTTTCTGTCGTAAAAGCAAGGGAGTGTGGTGTTTGATTGAGATATATCTCAATCAAACACCACACTCCCTTGCTTTTACGGCAGAAAGTCGAGCACAAACGGGTTATCAGGCAAGAGCTGCTCTTTATTCAGACCTTCGGCATGACGCGTTTCGTTAATGCAAACTTCCTCAGATGTCGATACTCACAGCTGGTTCGCCCGCCCACCTTTCAAAACAACGATGCCCTTCTGCGTTTGGCCAAGGCATCGCGGTCATAGTAAAACATGGAGTGACTCGAACTCAACGGTGTAAGTCTGTGTGGAGAAGACACCAATCGTAAGTACTGGCCCCAGTGGCCGGTGTCTGCTCCTTCCCCTTGCTTGCCTTTTGATGTTATGGTGGGTGGTGCGCAGCTCCCCTGATCCCTCACCTCGCCGCTGCAATCCTGAGATGACGCCTATTGGCACTGCCTAAGTAAACGGCAGCCTTCCACTAAGTCGTAGTCCATCACTGATGGTTTAGGCACAAATTCCAGGTGAACGGGGTTCCGGCGTTACCAAAAAGTCTTTAGTACACCAAGGATTGCCACCAAAACTGGCAGACCACTTTAAAGGTGAGTACTTCTAAAAGTGCTGATGGCCGCACCCAAATATCAAACACCACACTCCCTTGCTTTTTTTGTGCTCAGGCCATGCACCCAAACCGCCCCCCACAGGCATACACCCTCTGCTGTGCATGGCGTGGATTAGCTGCAGGACCAACCGCCTCTACGCGGGCATCCCTCCATAGATACCCACATCCACTTTTTTCTGATCCCAGGGGGCTCTCACGAGAGAAAACGTGTGCTGGTTAGCTGCACCAGATAATTGAATAACAGTGTTATTTCTGAATAATTATATGTGAAATTCGTTAATTCTGTGAATTTGAGGTTGCAAATTAAACATTATTAAGATGTGTGGAACTGGTAGTGGCCTTTGGTTTGTCTCATAAGTTCCACTTTCTTGTGCAGTCTCTCACTGCTAGCCGCTTACAACCTCTTTCTTTCGATAGCTTTCTGAAACACTGCATATTCAGATCTCACACTGTCCCGCAATTACAACTGGTGCATATGCGACCATCACTGTGAGCTATGCAGCCAAGCCATGGATTAAATGTACATGGTGTTTGTTCACCTTTGTGGTCCACTGACAGGTACTATGATAACTCGCACTGCCTTCTGTCTCAACCTCGGAGCTGCTACTCGTGCGGCGTGAAAAACATCCACCCACAACCTGAACTCAATAAGACACTTGGAGGTGACTCAGTTCAAAGTATGCACACGAGTCATCTGATGCCTGGAAAAAACTACAGAAACACATTTAGAGAAAAGAAAATATTTTTTATAAAATGTAAAACTAAGAAACACAATAAATGTATACGCAGATTGTATCGCTCACATGATACTTCGAGGGTTAATTCATAGCTAAAAAATCATTCCTCCAGCTCCTGTGCAAGGGAAATCTGGGAGAGAGTGAGGAGTGCAAGGAGGGGTGAGAAAAAACAGAAACAGAAGTCCGAATTGTAAAGCTGGCCCTCTGATCCCAGCTTCTGGTAGAGGCTAAGTAGCAATATGCTGGGCTCACCGGTTGTGCACTTACATCTATACTTCTCTGGCATTGTGTGCCAAGTGGGGCACATGGGAAAAAAGTAAGAAGAGAAGGTCCGTTACCCGTGCCCCTGTGGTCCTACGGTATCTATGGAGGTTCTGAGCTGACCTGTGTTCTGAAACCTGTTTGAGAGCTTCAAGGTTATTCTCTTCTTTTCAGTGTCAACGGAGCTACTATAGCCTGGATTTTTTGGGCTTTGGCCATTGGGTCCATAATAGGAATACAGTTGTGGAAAGGTTTCCTTACCTGCTGTCCTTTCAGAATAACAAGCCTTCCACTATGAGACCAGGTCGCATAAGGGTACCAACTCTGCTTTCGTTACAAGCCCAATTACAAAAAAGGCGAAAGGATGCAAGGAATATTCAAACCTGTTCCCAAAAAGACATTGCACATGCAAATGATATAGACCTTGAAGAACTTTCAGTCAATAATAGGTCATTATCAAATTCGGAGTGTGCAAAAACTGTTGTGGGTCAAATACATAATCAAACTTCCGTCTGTGGGACTCACTTTTCTCAGCCCAGTATCATGGAGTATTTTAAACAGCAAGACAAAGTCCAATGTGAGGCTGCATCTATAAATATGTGTCCATCACTAGCCCAGATTGTCTGCGATGGTGTTCTATCCCAGGGTGAAGAAACGAGTGATTGCTTGAAACAGTCTCTTGCTTCTTCTACTTCTGATGTAAAGAATATTGCATATAAAAGTGGGCATCCTCATGTAGTGGTGGCTAAAGCCCAAGTCCATCATGTTCCAGAAGTCTGTCAAGTAAACATGCAATCAACAAACTACGTCGCTCCCTCAAAAGAAGTGTGCTCTACAGGTGGAAGATAAACCCTGGGTTACAGCGGAGTGTAACAAGGCCTCAAATGATTGTGATGTCTCTGTTATTTGTTTGGGAGAATTACAAACTAACCATTGTTTTTTTAAAACTCGGTTGTCTAAGACTGAGAATGAGAGTGCCTGCGAGAGTCTAGGGATATCTATAATCCAATCACCGAGTGATAAGAATGTTTTAAACCCATTTACACCCGGAAAATGTGACGGTGAACAGGTCCTGGACGTTCATCCAACTTTAACTCCCATAAAGAGTAAATCTACAAATTTTAAACAGGGACTAAAGAATTTAGTCCAAGGAGATAGTTCCTTGAACTCTGCAGACCTCTCATTCTTAGATAAATATGATGTTCCTACAATAACAGATGAGTGCCCTGCTAAATATCAAAGTGCAGATAACAATGGTGCATGGTGAAGCCTGTTGAATATAATGGACGCAATAACGACAGCATTAAATTTCCACTCAAGTAAGCTTGACATACAGGTGGAAGTACTAAATACTTTAGCAGTTTATGTGGCGGGTATAGACACAAAATTACACAATCTAACAAACCTGGTGGTAAAAGCTCAGACCGATGTTAAAAACCAATTAATTAAATGCACGTGTTCACATATCCTAGATAAAGTATCTGACCTCCCGACAATAGTAGGGTCCCTCATGGATGAAATAAAAAAAAATAGACGTGATACCATATCCAGAACAAACACCAGTTTGCTATAATGAAGTGGGACTAGGTGTAACAAGGGTGAACACAAAGCTGCAACAGGCCCAGCGAGTTGAGCCCACCGACAATACTAGGGCATCAGGGGGGGTGTTGGGGAGACAGAAGTATGCTTCGATTTAGCTACATCATTAGATGAACGTCATGTCTCTCAAGGAAAAGCTGAAGCTGAGATAAACCAGGTTACTAACCCCAGGGGTTCAGACCTAGGGGATAGCCTTAGTGATAACTGTTTTTGTCAGTAATATTAAGGACATGGACATACAGCTCGATAGGGAGCTATTTCAAAATCGTTTATTAATTACTTCCGGGTCTGAGATTGGGCTGGACCTGCCCACTTAAAGTCCCGATTTTCACCATCCATAACAGTGCACGCGAGAGAGAGGTGTGTGGTTCCCTTTGCAGTGGAATCCATTGCAAAGCAACAGCCCTCCACAGGGTAGTCTCACTCTCTACCATATAGGGTTTGTGAGGAGTATGTATGGCTTTCCGCACACCAGAGTCCGCAACAAAGGAATAGCTCCTACCCGCATTAAGCACACTGACCCACACAAAGGGGGAACTTTCCTTCCTCCCTGTGGTTACAATGGTTTGCTTTCAGTTTGAACTTGCGTTCATCTAAATCGGACGTCTCCTTCCCGATTCGAAATAAATACAAGTTCAACCAATTCACTGCACAGACCAATATGTCTCTCCGCCAGACAAACGATGCAAGGTGAAGAGAGGGCAGGGTGTTGGAAATATACAGTGGAATTACACCAGCTGCCACAGGGAACTTGGGCGTTGCTGAGTGGGGAGGGTACATGCAACCACTAATGGGACCCGAATCCATCGAGTTAGAGGCTTCGAAACTGACGTCTAACATTTTAACAGGAAGGTCGGGACACCCATCTGGGCTACGTGTATAACACTGGGGGAATGCTGAGCCAGCCGCGTCGTATGGGGCCTCAAACCTAAAGTGTACCATTTAACATAAGTTGCTGAACAACTACAACGACACTGGCCGCATCTTACACTTGTGCTTTTAGATGTCCCAAAGATGAACTCTGACGTAAGCAAAGCGTGTTGGTCTCCACACCACGCACACTTGACAATCACGACTCGTGCTAAAATAGCAGTTCCCACACACTACGGAGTAGGGAGTTACATGCAACAGATGCAAAAACATTTCCAAAAGAGCCGGGCAGAGTGAGCGAGGCCGTGATCTGCACCCGGATGTGAGGCACTGGTGGCTTTTACAGTGTGGACAGTGAGTTCTTCAGGCCCCGGGGGCCAGTGAGCGCCCAAAGGAGCCCGGGCTCTCCCACCACGACCGATGCCACACCCGAGTGTATTATTAGAAAGTTAAAAATAGTAAGCACTAAAAAAGAGTGAGCAAAAGTGTAAAAATAGCCCCGCTGCCTGTGTGTTCAATGCGGGTCTCTTCAGGATTAGTCTTTGTGCTTATTCTTGCCGCAGGCCCCGGGGCACGGTCGCACACCCTACTCTCCTCTTCGGATCTATTTTCAGAGTACATTAATGGCTCCCGCCCTTCACAGGCTGAGTTCTGCTGACACATTTTCTTCTGTCACCCGCCTTTGTATCCAGCTTCCTCTCTCGGGGGCTGGAGGTGAAAGGTCGCGCTTCAGGCGTGTTGTGCTTCCGAAGGTGACAATGATGCGCCGGTCTCGCGCACACAACGTTAGCGGGACTGGTGGGACGGTGTGTTTATTTACTGCTGGCATCTGCGGTGCGTCCCAGAGCACCGGCGGGTCTAAAGCCCCCTGAGACAGACTAACCGGGCAGAGGGCTTCCCAGGCCTCCGGCCGCTCACTATCGTCACTGACCGTTGGGGGGAGGGGGTAGCTGGGGCGGTTGTCTCCTGTCAAGGCGCACAATGGACTCTCTAGGCACGTGCCAGATTGGTGGGGAGCCTCGTGCTGCCCAAGGACTGAGGCAGCTCTCCATCAGCCTGGAAGACACTGCTGGGGCGCGGAGTGATACTCCAAATACACACAGCTCTCTGCACGTTGGGAGGGGGGCTGAGGAGGGAAGAACAGGCTGCTTGGGGTACAGTCAAACCTTTACGCGCAGCTCTCAATGTGCCCGCCATAGATGGGTAATGCCAGAGTGCTGGCAATGGGTAGTTCTCGAATGTTGAATGTCGGGGCCCTTCACAGATTCACCTGCCCGAATCATTTTAAGGCATTAAGCTGGAACTATCACAGTTATCATTTACATCTTTAAAAAAACAAAAAACAAAACTAAATCAGAAAAACCGAAAGGGGCTTCACTTTAGTTGTACAATCACCTTGCTGCAAAAAGACCCAAACTCAGGCAATGAGGTACGAGGACTTCGCTCCTCTAGTGACTATCATACTTCAGATTTTTAAAGCACCAGTGTGTAAGAGCAGATAGTATGAGCATCGGAACGAGGAGGTGGGCCGGTTGGATGTGGATATATGAACCATTCCAACACCAAAAGACTGCAGTTACAAGTAAGTAACTTGTTTCTTCTCCAGCATTGGATCCTTCATAGATTTAAATGCGTGAATCAGAATAGTTGGCAGTACTAAACATTCAACAGAAAAACTCTCATGTAATGAAATAAAATAAACATCAAAAACATACTGCAGGTAAAGTGAAAGGTGAGAAGATGCACACCTCTCTGAAAAGAGATGCCGAAGGACTGCGAGACCAACTACAGATTCCATTGTATCTCTCCATCCAGAAGTACAACTTACTTACATTGGGTAACATACTTTCCTCAGATGGATACAGCTAACTGCAGATTCCTCATCTTTAAAATAGATACCAAAGCAGTACCTCCCAAGGTGGAAAAGAAGTCCTGCTGCACCAAACAGCAGAAATGCCCTTTCTGTCGGACATGGCTGTCCAGATAGTTGTGCATCATGAACGTGTGTATGGACGTCCACATAGAAGCCTGACAACCGCCAGAATAGTCCTCCGCATGCGAACGGAGTGGTAGTGCCTTGGCTTGGGTGAAATGAATCCTCAGTCCTTTCGCAGGCTGCTTCTTGGCCAATGTATTGCAGATCTTGGTGTAGAGGACTATCTACCGTGACAAAATCCTTTACTGTGCCACTTTGCCTTTTTACCCTAGAAAAACTCCAGAAAATGCTGACTGTCCACCAGATGGACTTTGGTACGATCAAAGTAAAATCTGAAGGCTCTTTTTGCTGTCCAGCCGATGGAGTCTCTCCTCGTTGAGGAGTGAAGTGAAAAAAAACAACGTTGGGAGGGTGATGGATTGCTCAACTAGAGAAGGAATCACAATTTCTGGCAATAAGGCTGCCTTAGTCGTCATCACCAGTTTGTCTTGGAAAAAGGTGGTGTAGGGTGGCTGCACAGAGTGAGCCTGGAGATCACTCAAGCAATAAGCGTAAGTAATCATGACAAGAAACACAATCTTCAGAGTCAGAAGACAATTATCAGTTGTGTATCGTCTCAAAAGGAGTACACAAGAGGAAAGTAAGGACCAACCTGAGATTTTACTGTAGCATCGGAACGGGTTTAGGGAGAAATATTTTTAACCTATTAAAAACCTCATCACAACATGAGGTTTAACAAGAACATCTGGCAGGGCAATTGAAATAAGAGTGACAACAATCTTTAATATTGCACACTGCAAGCCCTTGTTTGGCCAAAAACAATAAGACATCCAACAGTTTGGCTTGTAATGGGTCTTTGTTGCAAACACCATATCAGGCCACAAATGTGTCCCAGTGCCTGCCATAAATGGACTTTGTAGAGGAGTGCTGTACAACAGAGATGACATCCACAACCTCAGACATGATATCGAATGCAGTTAGTTTTCGGCGCCCAATCTCCACGCAGGGAGGTGTAGATTATGCAGGCCCTGGTGCAGAACACTGGACTGCTGCTACGACAAAAGATCTTCCTGAAGCGGAAGCCTGATCATGGGGCAAATACTTATGCCCAGAACTTCCAGATATCACACACTCTCTTGACCCAATATGGAGCCACTAGTGTGACTTGAGCCGGTCATTCCTGATCTTCTTCGGAACTCAAGGCAGGTGCAAAAAGTCGTACAAGAGTCCTGTGCTCCACTCTAGCCTGTATGTATCTCCCAGTGGGAGCTGTTCTTGGGAACTCCAAAGCACAGAAGTTTTGACACTGCACATGCTCGATGATGGCAAAAAGACACATCCAGGACTCTCCCCACTGTTGAAAGATGCCTCGTGCAACCTCGAGATGCAATCACCATTCATGATCCACCAGGCATCATCGGCTGAACTCGTCCACCCTGGCTTTGGAGATCCTGCCAGGTGGTTCATGATCAGAGAGATGCTCTGAAGCTCCAGCCAACAGAGGCACTATGCCTCTTGACATAAGGCCCAGGACCCTACTCTGCACTGCTTTTTGCAGTACCACAAGATGGTGGTGTTGTCCGTGAGAACCTGTACTGGCCTTCCTTTGATGGACAACAGGAAGGCCTTCAGCACCATGCGGATGGTCCGCAGCGTCAACAGATTTATGTGGAGCCGGGTTTCAGGAGGGGACGAGAGCCCTCTGATCTCCACCTCCCCTGATGGCCTCCCCAACCCGGCAAGGAGGCATTTATCACAACCATCATCTCGGGATGAGGAAGGGAGAGGGGTCCCCCACTGGTCAGGCTTCAGTCAAGCAGCCACAACTACAGATCTTGTGCAGCCGTCTCTGAAACCTGGATGATATCTGATAGGTTTCCTTAGTGCTTGACTCTCAGAAGTCAGATCCCACCACGGAGTCCACATTTGCCACGCGGCAAAGTGGATAAGTAGGATACATGAGATCCATACACCAAGAAGCCTTAGAGCTGCTTTCACCAAGATTCAGGACTGAGGCCGAAACATTGATCATGATAGCATGCATGTCCTGGATGCCTTGCCAGAAAGAAAAGGCCCAGAACTGCATCATGTCTGGAACAGCTCTGATAAAATGAAGCCTCTGAGAAGAGGTCGGGTATAATTTCGGCTTATTGATCGAGCACCTCTATGATATCAAAAGGTTCGGCATCATATAGAAGTGAGCTCTGACTGCATGTAGCAAGCCAGCCTTCAATGAGGTAGAAGAAAACTGATATCCCCAAACTGTGAATAAGGGCAGTGAATACCTAAGAGGCGCACCTAAGGTCAAAGGGGAGAACAGTAAACTAAGCATGCTCCTGCCTACCTTGAACATCAGATAACATCTGTGAGACCGCAGGACAAGCATGTGAAAGAACACATACTGCAGGTTCAAATCAACCATCCAGTTGTCAGGATCCAAGGGAGATAGAACTTGGGTCAGTATGTGCACTTTGGATTTCTCTTTCTGCAGGAAGACATTCAGCGGGAGAAGATCCAAAATAGGACTGTACGGAAATGCCTCTTTTTGCATGTTTACCCCCACAAGTTTGGACTGATGCTCCTGGTTTTTCGACTAAGAGTGCACTGAGACCTGCTAGCTAGACTTCAGTGTTAGTGTTCTGACCCATTACAAAGTGTATGTTGAATTGGCTGTTCCCAATTGGTAGAGACTGACTTACTTATAAGTAGGGCTCCTCGTTTTCTGTTTTTACTGATTTTTACAGATAAATACAGACAGAACACATTGTGTTTCCTGACTGTATTTATTTTTTAAAGCGGAAATATGAGATAATGTGGCTTCTTTTGAGTGATTCTCCAAGCTGAGGTTAATTACCTATAGGCCAATAGTTGTACACATTGGCATCATGGTCAATAGCTCAACATATTGGCAGCATGGGGCGGTACAAAGCTCCATTGCTTAAATGGCGGCATACATGTATTTGTGCTAATATGCTTATTTTTGAATGTGGGTTCATTATATTATTTTGGGCTCTGTAATGTGACGGGCATCGAAGTATGAGTGGCGATTTATCCGTTAAATAAATCCGAAAATATACAAGTTATCACCTCATCTGTTCATAAAACACTAAATAAATCTGCATAAATACAATAAGATGGCCCAAGAATAAATATTAGTAAATACAGATGGGAATGTTAAAAACAAATACCATGAAACCAGGAGCCCTTAGTATATGGTACCCAGTGCATGTAAGGCAAAGCGTCCACCCAGGGCCACAGCACTGATTGTGCCGCCCTGTGTGTGATGAAGTACAAAATGGCTCCCAGCCTGCCACTGCCGATTGGAAGGGTAGTTTTAAAAGTGCTAGTTCGACTTTGCCATTTAAACCAAAGGCAAAGCCCCCACTTCCCATACCGATATATGTCAGTGTCCCCCAAGGAAGGCCTACCAAGCCCTCAGGCAGGGAGCTGTATATTATTAGGTGGGACATGTATTTTGTTTTATATGTCCTAGCAGCAAAGCTTTCAAATTGTCACTTTTGCTTTGGAAGAGTTAGTATCCCCATTGGCTAAAAGAGTTACAGGCTGACACCCCAGCTCAGCGAACTTCTGAATGGGACCACTAAAATGGAAGCTTCAAGGTATCAAATTAATCGTGGCATTAAATCGGACTTGATGCCCAGGTCGAATTTAATGTCACGTTTATGGAAACAAAACTTCTAGAAGGTTGCCACTCTGTGATTCAGTCTGTCCAGTGACCTCACATGATCACTGGCCCCCAGACATCTTTCTGCCCTCCTGGGAAGTAGTATGAATGACTCCCAAGTTTAGGAACAATAGCAGCCTGCTACAGGGAGAAGTGTTACCTCCCCCTCGAAGGAAACCACTCAGGGTGGTGGCCCAAAAAAGGCAATGCAAAGCCACCTGTGGGGGGAAATGGCAACCACACTCCTGAAGGGTTGCCCCATTGTTCAGGTAGACAATCTGGCGACAGGAAGAGAGAGGGGAGACTAGTGCCCAAACCGGTTTTCCCGTGGGCATGTATCCTACGGGCAGGCACACCTTTAGGGTGGGCTACCAAGCACCTAACATTCGAGGAAGGGTTCAGTTTGAGAGTCAGCAGAATAGTGCACTCTGGGATTGATAGATGCCATACATAGCCAGAGGATGGAAGGGATCCTGGTAGCCCATTGGCTAGTGACCACACTATCCCCCCAGGACACCTTCTCGGCATAAATATGGCATCCTGAACCTCAGATCATGACAGAACTGGAGACCTAACCAAAGGACCGCCTTGCTGACCCCTGGACTTGGCAAAGAGGCTGCACTGTCTGGTGGACTGCACCTGCCGCACCTTGGGCTAGCAAGGAGAGGACTGTGCCAGTGGCTCCTGGTTTGAGGAAAAGTCACACCCAAGCCCCAGACTGACCCTCTGGAACGAGCACCAGGACCATTAAACCTGAAGAAGCCCAACTCGGCAAGTCAGTAGCCACTTCTAGAGAATTGCCACGGACAGCCCCAAGACACTGATCTTCGACGGACCTTCAAAGGAACCCGTTAGGTTTTGCTTCACAAATTCAACTGCTGGTCTCAATTTTCCCTGTTCAAATACCATATCCTGGTTGGACTGTCCTGTGCGGTTCAATGCTTCTCAAGGCTTCTTTGAGTTTCATGCACACAGCCTACTGACAATATATGCTTTACTATGTACGACCTGCATGACTTGTGATTTTGAAAATAAAGAAATTCTGATGAAAGCAAAAAACTTGATAACTTGTAGCACCTCATTCACATGCACACTTAACAAACTCACCCTTTCAAAAAGCATAACTGGAATCCGATTTTGTACCTTAAAAAGGGAAGATGTTGCGCAAAACCAGCTCTGGAGTCTAAGCACAGCGGTTTCCGCCATCTGTCAGAAACCCAAAGCAGTGCAATCCATTGCGCCATTGATAATGGCTGTAGAGATCCTTTGTCCCTTCTGGAGGATGGCCTTTGTTTCTCCCTTCTTAACAACTAACAGCAAGTCAAGAATGGAGCCATATATGACCTCATCAGTCTTTCGTAATAACCATCGATGGCCAAGAAATAAGATGCCATAGCAGAGGAGGTGGTTAAGGCAGAGATTCTCTTCTCAAAGTTGTCTATTTTGCGACCCTCACTATCAGAGAAGGAGGTTAGTGCATGAAGATGGGAATGTCGTGGGGCAGCTTGCCTGACAAGGGTCCACTTTCAAATACCCGTTTAGGCATGCTGGTATACCATCTGGTCCCCAATACTTTTTATTGAGCCTGGAAACAAATGTGGGAACCAAGGAGGCATATGTATGATTGGCAGGCAGATGTAGTCAACAATGTGTATATACTCACATATTTTCCCACGGATTATTTAAAGTAGTATAAAAAGCAAAATGCAATTCAAAGTGTTTCGACGCCTTTTCTACCTTTCGCGTTAAAGTGGACAATAACGTCTGGTGGTGAGTCAACATGTTGGTGCGCTTGGTGCGGTGGTAATATAATTGCCCTTACTTGGGCTTAACCAGATGGGAACTCGTTAAATTTGGCATCTTCCTCCTTCACTCTATTGGTGGTATCTGTTCCCACTGATCGAATGCCTACTGGAAGTGGTGGTAGCTGCAGAGGAGCAGGTGGAAGCTGTGCTAGTGGTTTGCATACAGGATGATACTGAGAAGTTTCCTGCTTGCGTTTGCGACTCCTAAGCAGGATTTTGTTGAGATGGTAGCTTGGAGCAATGATCTACAATTGTGTGCAGAGTATGACACAAATTAAATCTATCAGTACTCTGAGCATCATTTGTTTCTGGTAACGTGTCCCCTCATAATTTTTGCCATTATAGCACCATTTCAACTTCTGATCCTCTAGGTAGTAAAGTGTGAATCATTCCCCTTCTACCCTTTGTCCGAGTCATATGGCCTGTTCCCTTCATCCTATTTTTCTTCCTCCAGGCACTTTATTACACAGCTGCGCAGAGCTAATCACAGGGACAAGAGGACCTTCCTCATAGGATTCTTCAAAGGTGTAGAAAAACTTTGTAGGAGCTTGTGGGAATTTCTTGCTTGTGGATGTGCCCGAAGGGAGCAGGCAGTGGATATCTTTTGGAGGAAATTAGTGTGACCTTTCCTGTACTCTTTGCACAAGTCATCATCCACTGTGTGAAGAACTATCGACTGAGTGGTGGTTGTAAAATACTTGATGTAAGTCAGATCATGCATTAATAGTCAAAGATGGTTCTGCCTATGGTGGAATAGACAAAGAAAAGGCGCCAATACTGGCAATTGACAACGATAGAGGAGCTGGCAGAGAATGAATGGAGAGGGGCCTCGAAACAAAGGAGCCTGTTGTATTCATCCATAACTTGTGCAATACTGGTGTTGTTAACAAGGATTTTGGCAGGATTTTCACCTTAAAAGATGCCTTAAAGGATGCCCTGGATAGCCTGTCTGGCTTTTTGTCTGTTATTTGCTGGCCTTACGATGGGGCTCCGCTGAAGTCGAAGTCAACTTCTCACAGATAGCAGATTTTAGTGGGGTCTTACCTCATTCCAGAGGTTTCTTAATCTCCAAAAGGGCCCTTTGTGAGAATTTATTTTCCGGAGTAGAAGAATCCTGGCCGTGGATTTCTTTTGAAGCCATCAGATTAGGTAACTTTCATGCTCATTGATAGTGTTTGCAGAGAACGTTCTGCAAATTAATTGATTCTTTTGGTTTATAATGGGTGTAAAAGCAGGAGATACGCTTGTCGGAGCCATCTGAATGCAGACACGTGGAAGCCAAAAAAAAATAATAATTTCACTGGATCAAAATCTAAAGGTAACTTCCCTAGTAAGGAAATACCAGAAGAGACGGCGTAATGTGGAAGAAAAATCTGAAGTTTTGGTTTGAAAGAATACCTGTGTAGAGCTCCGAACTACCACATGACATGCAATCGAAATCTGAGCTGTGGTGTCCTCTTGGAGGAATGGAGTTCAGGGCACTGCTATCTCAATGGCTGGAATTTGGATCTTTGTGCTAGGAGGTGATGGTGCTACTGAAGTGAAGCTAGTTTTAGATTTTCAAATGGGTTTTCCCTTACTGCTTGCTATATATGATTGTCAAGGGTCTCCCACTTCAAAGACGATGAATAATTCAAGCATGTGAAACTTTGAAAGATCCATTTCGGGAGAAAAAAAGATACCCCTTTCTCACACAAAGATAGGTATAGGACATACTAGTTGGCAAGCATTTCGCAACAGGACATATACTCAAAAAAGTCCAGTTAGCTACACAATGTCTGCTCCTGGCTGTGAGTCTACCAGATCAGATCCACTCTATGATACCTACACCAGTCCTGACCCTCAGCCAAATACTAACATTAGAAGAGCCTGACAAAATACTGTGAGTTCCACACTACAACAGCCAGAGACGTTGTACATGGCAGTTATGCATAGCGCTTCACACACTAAGTGATGCCGCATAGTACTGTTGTCTCTTATTTTTAAGTCTGTATTCTATAGCTCTGTACATCTGTAGAGCACCTCACACCAAGGAAAAGGTCATATGTCCTTTATATTGTCTTAAAATATCACCCTCTGGAAGCTAGGACTGGGTAGTGCAGACTCATCCAAGGAAATCATGCAACAAAGATCCGCAAAGCATCCATCACTGCATGCTTGAACTATGAGGCAGTGAACTGACCCCACAAAAGAACTCATGCCTGTGAGCAGCTAGGATCGAGAGATTAAAGTAGGCATCTTGGAGGTCCAGGGACACCAGGCAGTCCTCATTAGTGAGGGCCAACAGACCATCAGAGGGTTAGAGACAGCTTCTTGAACTTGTCCGGCTTAAAGAAAATATTTAGAAGGCAAAGTTCTAAAACAGGTCTGAGTCGTCTGTCCTCCTTGGTTTACAATGTGAAACTTTTGAGGTCTGTTTTTGATAGTAGCCTGTCACAAGTACCCCACATTAGAAATGTAGCACATAGCTGTTTTCATCAACTAAGGAAGCTAAAACACATCCTTTCTCTTCTGTCACAGGAACATAAAGACCTGGCAGCAAGTGCCATGATTAAGTCCACTCTGCATTACTGCAATGGCCTTTATGCAGGGCTAGCAGCAGCAGCTTTAGGATAGCTACAGAAAATGCAAAATGTTGGTGTTCAGGCAATATTAGGGCTTAAAAAGGGAAATCACATCTCTAAGCTTGGAGGTAATTATACTGGCTATAAATCATTGATATGAAATTCAATTGAGCATTCTGTTTGGTTAAAAAAATACCATTGACTAGGGAGTGAATCTCTTTAAAAAAAAAGGAGAGTTTCATCTCATCACACACTCGTGTCATAAGTAGTCAGATCAAGTCTTTTAGCAACTTTAGGTTTAAGCTTAAAACCACCACAGACCACAAGAATTGGAGGGCCTTCAAAAACATTAAATCGCACCGCCCCAGATCGCACCACTGGGGGAACTGCCTCCTCACCCAATCATTTAAATCAGCCTTGACCGTACCACTGGTAGAGCACCCTGTCTCAGTTATTCACAGCACAGCTGGGAGAACATCCTGAGCTAGTCAGTCACACTGTCTCATACCACAGAATGCCTTTCATCAGAGCTCTACATTCATACAACGCAGAGCATACAGCTGCTACTGGAAGAGCTGTCAGTTCCTCTTACACATTGCCTCATATCTCAATAGTCAAACCTACAAATATAAATTATATACATTATCCCAGACCCTCAACTCACCTGCTATTTTAATGTTGAGGTTGGCATCAAGAAGCAGATTCTCAGCCTTCAGGTCACGGTGCACAATGTTCCGACAGTGACAGAAGTGGACAGCGGCAACAATTTGCTTGAACTTCCGGCGTGCTTCCTTCTCAGCCATGCGTCCATGCGCCACCAGGTGATCTGTGGAGTAGCAGACAGTGTCATGGCACATATTAACACAATTCCCACAGCATTCTCCCACAACTCTGCAGTGACTCATTTACGGGTATATCAAGCATGCCAGGCTTTCCTTGAAACACATTTTACAATCACAAAAGATGTATAAATGCAGCTAATTGACCAGAATGTCAAACCTGCTGAATAGCAGACCGGTCCATCCAGCGAGATTGCGTACAATACAAATTGGAGATGTAACACAGGCAGAAGACCCATGGCAAGATTCTCTGGGAACTGTCCAGGGCGGACAGTCATGGCCACATCAGGAGCCGATCTGGAAGTCCTTCTCAGAGCTGTAAGTGCCCTTGGCAATACACTGTCATTTTGTTTTCTTGGAATTGTGAATATGTCTACTATTATAAGTTGGTCCTCCGGTCAACATGAAAGTCTGTTGTAGCCATCATTGTGTACAATATGTGGTTTAGAAGAACAAGTTGCTTTCCTTAGGTAACACCCATGCCAGTGGATATACTATTTAACCACATAACCCCATACTTTTTTATTTCCCCAGGTGACAGATAGGATGCAAAATATTTCTAGCAATTGACCTCACGTGCCAGTAGTTGGTGTCAATGGAGTTCGAGTCATCGTCACAACTCTGGTAGTGAAAGTGTGGGGGTCGTATGTAAAAGCCACCCCTGCACACCGACCTTAGTTTACAACAAAGTATTTTGCATCCTTAGATGTGAAGTATCAGAAAAGGACTGGGAATTGTGACAGCGTGCAGAATCTAACACAGAAACCTATTAACACATCAAAACCCACTCCATAGTATAGGAGGAGGGTGGGCAGTGAAGAATCCGATGTTGGACAGAGAATCCACCAGAATGAGCACTACCAAAGCCAAGTAACTTTTCTTCTTATAGCTACTGTTAACTGCAGATTTTTCACTTTTTGAATACAAACCAAACCAGTACCCCTTAAATGTAAGACTTGGACTCCATACCGAGAGGCAGGTGGCAGATGTCCAGCATTGCAACACCCCTGGCCAAGGATGTTTTGGTAGGCATAGGTTTGGTAAAATAAACGGTAAAGCTCCCAGGAGGCTACTTTTTGGTCAAAGCTTAGCATATTTTTATGCAAAGAATGCTCTCTTGTGATGGTCAGTTCCTGGACTGCTCTTCGCTTCTTCACACTACAGAACCCCCCAAAACGTTAGTCATCTACTTGGTGCTCCTTAATCAAATAAATTGATATCAAATCTAAGGGCTCTCCTGGGATCCAACCAATACAGCCTTCCCTCCTCCCTAGAGGGATGAGGTGGGCAGAAGAAAACAGGGAGCATGATGAACAGGGAGCATGATGGACCGCCCTGCATAGAAAGGCAGCACCATATTTGGCAGAAATTATGGCAGAGTCTGAAGGTTCATATTGTCTGGAAAAAAGGTGGTATAAGATGGTAACAATGACATATCTGCGGTTCACAAACACGGTGCATGATGTAATCACAAAGGCAGTTTAAATGATCTGTAGCCTTAAAGACCAACTGTACATAAGCTCTAAAGGCATGCACTATAGGAAGATAAGAAACATATTAGATCCAATTGCAATATAACAAAAGGTACTGGTGGCAAAAATATATGTAAGAATCTTCAAAAAAGGCACTGCAACTGGTGACTTAAATAGAGAGGGCAAATGTAAAAAGCCCGAGAGGGAAGACAAATAACCTCTAAAAGTGCCCATCGCAGGGCAGTAATGGGCCAAAGACAGACCAACCAGAAGAGCAAGCGACAGCTTAGCTTGAAGCTAACCAACCGGACGGTCCTCGCACCAGGGTGAAAGCTTGGTCCTAGTAGCCAGAATAGACTGATTTAGTGGACAGATGGGGAGCAGCCAAAATAATGTCCATGACCTCCAGAGACAAATCACATCCACTCAGTTGGTTCTGCTAAATGTTTATACATGGGGTAAAGGTTCAGAAGGTTTGAATGTAGAACCCTGCCCTGCTGGTGGGAGATGATGGCATATACTCGACTAGGGTACACACCATGACTCAACCAGGTTGGCACACCAGACCCTATGAGCCCAGTCTGGGGTTATCAGGACGACTTGTACCCAGTCCCTCCTGAACTTCTTCAGAACCCAGAAAAGAAGCAGCAGAAGCAGGAAAAAGTGGGGGAGAGCAAAGTCCAAAGTATGGTGGAACGTGTTCTCCAGAGAACAGAAACTCTAGAGGAAAAAATCACTGCAGTGCAAAAAGCTCAACAATGGGCTTAGTGAAAATATCTACCAAAGGCACACCCCACGGATGAATATGCCTTAAACTACCTATGAATGCAGAAGGCACTTGTAGCTGGCTAGATGATACCTGCTGACATGGACTAGTGTGGCATTCAGGGACTATACCAAATGGTTGGCAGTCACGAAATTTCCCACCACATCAGTACACGTGACCTAATAGAGCCTTATTTATTGCAGTACCACAAAAGGATCGTATTGTCCATTCAGAACGTGGATGGGACTGCCCTTGATGGAAAGCAAAAATATCTTGAGAGCCAGGAGGATGACAAGCAGATCTGGAAGCAGAGACCAAAAGCATCTGTTCTCCACCTCATTCAAGTGGGCTACCCAGACCAGAGTCAGTGTATTCATCTCTACTGTGAGCTCTGCATGGTGTAGGGAGAAAGGCCTGCTGCAAGTCAACTGGCATTCTTCACCCACCTGAGAACAGATGATCTTAAAAAGGCACTCCCAGTGCGGAGCTCATTGAAGGCACAGGTTCCCCCACAGAGCCCACTTGTGCCAACGCGCATCAGGCACTAGCAGGATACGTGAGATCAAGAGACCAAGAAGTCTCAAGATCGTTAAGCATGCAACACAGAACAGAGCCCAAAACATCGGTATTCAACTTAAATGTCCTGGAACTTGTTGTCGGGGAGAAAAGCTTTGAATAACACAGTCCAGAACAGCCACTATAAAGGGAATTCCTTGCACTGGCCAAGGAGCATAGCATGGAGATCGTGATCCACAAGTGGTCCTTGACTGACTGTGATTAGCCTGCCTTTAATAGCCATTCGGCAAGGTACATGAATATGTGTACGCTTGATGTGAAGATCGGTCCCAACTACTGCCTTCACCTTCATAAATATCCAGGGGGCTGAGATGAGGTTGAAGAGCAGGATGGTGAATAGCTATCGTTCAAGCCCCAAAACGAAGCAGAGGAAATGCCAGTAGGACTGCAGGCCAGGTTCATGAAAGTACTCATCCCACAAGACTAAGGACACTATCCAATTGCCAGGATCTATGGTATTGAGAACCTGGGCCAGAGTCAGCATCTTGAATTTGTAAGTTTTGAAGAATAGTGTTAAAGAACAAAAAGGTCCATTATCAGTCTGAGCCCACCATTTTTTGGGTATCAAGAATTAAAACTTGTTAGCACCTGTTGCCTTTCTCTGGGACTCTCCCTATTGTCCCTCTGGACAGAAAACACTGAAGCTCTTTGGCAAGAAAGAGGAAGCATGTTCTGCTGAGGGCAGGGTGAAACCAAGAGGAAGCTTATGTGGGTTTGACAGAAGGTGAAGGGTGAAAACATGACAGACAACCTGCAGGGCCTATTGGTCTGAAGTGACATCACAACATTCAGGCCTTTAAAAAGATATTCTGCCACCCCCTACTCTCCGCTGGCCAGGAGCAACTCCCAAAGGACGAATCTGACTAGCTTGACAGCAGCAGAGGAAGATGGGGACTAGCCATGATGCAGATCAACCTGTCCCTTGCTGCCAACATTCCCCCCTAAAGCCTCGAAACTGATGGACTGGCTGCTACTCTCGATGTGATGGCTAACTCTGGTTGTAGGTCAGGTCTGAGAAATTACTCCTGAACTTCTGGTATTATTGATGGAACTGGTGAGCCGGGGACAGAAAGAGCACGTAGAAAGTCATAGCACAGCTATCTTTAAAACTATACAAAGCTAAATACACATTGTCTCTAAACAGCCTGTAGCCACTAAAAGGTATACCCATGACGGATGCCTGCTCGTCACTGCATCGAACCTGGAGCATGCATCTCAGCATGACCACAAATCATTACACTAGAGCCAATAACATGGCATACACAATCTTTGGTATCCAGTCTGGTTCACAAAATATAATTGGATGTGCATTTCAAAACTTCTTAGGGACTGCAGGAAAATTCTTGCTCACCATATCCCATAGGGCATGAGTGCATATGCCCAACAAGCAGACCATATTCAGTTACCACAATGTCAAACTGCCGGAGAACACTCCCTTGCCAAGTACATTAAAGTGCTTTTATTCTCTATCAGGGAGAGCAGTAGGCCAGGCAAGTCTTCAACCACACCACAGTCAGAGCTTCATCGACATGTAGCAAAGGCTATGAAGCTACATGGCTGGGTTGCAAAATGTCTTTAAGCAGATTAGCCTTAGTGTCCAAAGTTAGCAACTGCAGTTCCCACACCTCTGCTTCCTACACACTACTACAAGAAAGGAAATATTTTCTTCAGTGGAAAGCCCCAATGGATAGCCCAATTCAGTCTCTTGTGAGGTATTAAGTTCACTAGCATTTTGGAAGGCAAAAACTGTTCATAATCAGTACAGTGAGGGGCCAATAAATTGTCCTTCTCCTCCTCCTCATCATGTAATGACATTCCGAAGGTCCTGTACAGCATCTAAATCTGAGCCGAATACGGCCACAAGGGGTCAAAGATATTGGCACAGAGGCTCTACCAGAGTCCTCCAACAGCTGTGCCATGGTAGTGTTGTAAAAGAGACATTGGCTGAGATGTAGTTGAACTTGTTTCCAAATCTGAGAGCGGGCTTTCAAGAGGAGGGGCCGGTGCCGAACTGGCAAGAATCAGCATGACTTTTCACTAGAAAGTGATGGTGAGGCCAGGCACCATTAGGGTATCAGGAGGAGACCTAAAGGGTAAGTCTGCACCATGGAAGGCCCTATAGCCAGAAGTTTTATGACTGGACTGGAGGGTCCAGCAGATCCATTAATTCCAATGGCATGCCAGGGGGACCTTCAATCGTCTAAAAAACACGCAGCATGACTTCCTTCAAGGCCTCTACCTGCTACTAAGTTGAAGATGGCCTGAGGAATTCGGGGTGCATAGGCCCCAGCCTGACATCAGCGCCTAGGAGTGGCTATCAATTCCGGAGGCAAGACGATGCCGCTACCAAGTCGAATGTGCCACTTATTAGTGCAGTGGAGCAGTTGCTGGGAAAGTTTTGCATCCAGCCTGATGGGATTCAGAAGGTGGGTGTGATTCACAAGGCAAGGAACCTCGAGGTAGAAGCAGCCATGAGACCATTAGAAAGGACTGGATATTAACAATAAAAACAATAAAAGGTTTTCCAAAGAACTGGTTGGAGGCTGATCCAGAGGGGTTTGCCTTAGCAGTGGTGAAATGACACCACTGCATGTACCGTTTTGATAAAAGGAGCAGTGTTTCAATTTCTGTGTGATGGCTGAACGCCTCTAATGAGGGTGTACTGCTAGTAAACCATAGGAGAGTTACAAGATAACTACTAGCATGATCCAAAAAAAGCCACTCAATGTGCTGTCTGAAACAAGAATCGGCAAAGCCAACAGGTCTCGCATGTGGGACCTATTGCTTTTAGCAGTGTTGTACAACATCGGGACATTGTACAACACCGGGACACTGTGCAACACTGTGAAACTTAAAAAAAAAAAAAAAAGTGCCAAGGTAGTTGTGTCATTCAACTGACGTGTGCATGCTTTAAAACACATGCCCTTGGCAGCAGAACAACACCATATTTACCGATCTGAGATGAAAGTCGCAATTGCATCAGTGAATATAAATATAAAGACTTTTTTTTAAAATGTATTTATTAGCATTTTCTTAATCACATTGCAAAGCCACTTCAGATATACAAAGCATCTTGTGTCTGTTTTCATTACAGGTGGAGCGAGGTCAAACAATCTTAGCACGTAGATAATCAACAACAACGAATATTGTCTGTCAACGGAATCTCTCATCTCCCCCCCTCCGCCTTGCATCACCGCTTTCCCCCGAACTACTGTGAATCTGTGAGTGTCAGGCCATAGTAAGTTAGCCATGGCTGCCATATTTTCTCAAAAAAATTCGGGTACCCCCTCGCTTTATATGTGGTCTTCTCCCCCAACATATACATGTCCATCCCTCTCCGCCATTCCTCCAGTGTTGGATTAGTCGCCGCTCCCCAAGCCCTCACCATGTCTCTTTTAGCCACTACCTGACCCAGCTTGAGCAACACCAGCTTTACTTTGGGGAGACCAATCTCTGTGGGTATACCCAGCAGGATGAACATAGGATCTGGGGTTATTGGTTCCTGCAATATAAGCTCCCACTCCTTCAGAAGTGTGCCCCAGTATAGCTGTGCATGCAAGCATCCCCAGACAGTGTGAAAGAAGGTCCCTGCCATGGTTTTACATTTCAGCCAATTGGGGGACTCTGCTGTACCCATCTTATACAGTTGGGACCTGTCGTAATACATTCTGTGTAGATACTTAAATTGAATCAGTCGCAGTCTAGATCTAATGGCTACCTCCCTCGGGTACATCAGGGCCATTTCCCAGTCTAGATCTTCTATGTCTCCCAGGTCGGTCTCCCAGGTCGGTCTCCCAGAGTAGTCTCAATTTTCGCAGTGGGTCGGGTGTGTTGTTCATAATTGTCCTATAGGTCTATGACACTGCTTTCCCTCCAATGTCACCCATCAAGAGTCGCCCTTCTAACGGGAATACTCTGGGAGTCCCTCCATATCAATATGTTGCGCCCACCAGGCATGCCTCAGTTGCAGATACTTAAAGTGTTGCGTCTTGTTCATGTCATATTCTAGCTGGAGGTGTGGGAATGTCACCAGCTCTTTACAATATATTATGTCCTTAAGCTGGGAAATACCCACCAGATCCCACTTCTGAAAGCCCTTCAACTTGACAAATTCCTTAAGTCTTGTTCCCACCCATAGCCGGGTTTCCCTGGTCACCCGGTTTTCCCACTTCATGCGCCTCTCCGCCTTTTTCCATGCCATTATCGCTATTTGAGTGACCGGCAACAATTTTGCAACACCCTTGCCTCTATATAGGTAGTGTGAGTATGGCCTGCAGAGGAACTGTGTGTGCTCAAGCGCATACGCCGGATGATCCCTCTCGCCAAAGGCCCATTCATTTATTACTATCAAGTGAGCAGCCCAGTAGTAAGCCCGTAGGTCCGGCAGGGAAATGCCACTGCTATATTGGTTTCATTGCAGTTTCCCCAGTGCCACCCTAGGGGGCTTCCCTCCCCAGAGGAACTTCCTCAGGATGTCATCAATTTTGCTGAACACCTTTTCCGGGATTGAATGGTAGGTATTTTGCTGAACATACAAAAACTTTGGAAGGATTATCATTTTGAAGAGTGATGCTCTTCCAAGCAGTGTTAGGGGTAGGGAAGCCCATCGGTCCACGTCTAAATGGAATTCCCCCAGTACCTTGTACAGGTTCTGTTCCAACGCCTGTTGCCTATCTACCTAAATATTTTATTCCCGTGGTTGCGACCTGTAGTTGACTAGGATAAACAATATTTTCGACCTCTTGCCCTTCCGGGTACACTTGATTTCTCCCAGTTAAGTCTATACCCCGCATACCTGCCGTAGTCTTCACAGCTCTCCAGTATCTTAGGGAGCGTTGTTTCAGGACTCGTAACATATAACAGTATGTCGTCAGCATACAGAGAAATGCGTTCATCCAAACCATCCTTGTCATTTACCCTAAAGCCGGTTATGTGCAGGTGTGCACGTATGACGCATGCCAGGGGTTCCAGGACTATCGCAAATAATAGAGGGGACAAGGGGCAACCTTGTCTAGTGCCCCTTTCGATTGGGAATTTTCGGGATGTTACGCCGTTGACTCTGACCCTAGCTAACGGTCCTACATACAGATGGGCTATTCATCTCCTGAACTCAGGACCAAATCCCAGTATGTCCAGTACAGCCATGAGAAACGGCCAATGGACCGTGTCAAATGATTTCACGTCATCTAGGGACAGAATGAGGTGCGGGTCGGTCCTATGTTGCACCAACTCCAACCAGTTGTAAGATTGAGTGTCGTCGGCCTGTGAGGCATAAAACCCGACTGGTCCCTATGGATAATTCCTGTTATAACCTTGGTTAGTCTGTTGGCCAGAATTCTGGCCAAGATCTTCGTCTTCATGTTTATGAGAGAAATGTGTCTATACGAGTCACAGTTCTGTGGCGGACGCCCCTCTTTAGGTATCACCACAATTGTCGCGGTCCTCAGGTCTTCGGGAAGTGCACCCTTTTCCCGCACCTCCAGATACATCTGGAGTATATACGTGCTAAAAAGTGCCCCATGCTGTTTAAAAAATTCCGGCGGGAGCCCGTTAGGACCCGCGGATTTCCCTGTTTTCATCTGGCCTATGGAGTCTACAATTTCTTCTTTTGTCAATTTTGCCTCCATCGCTTGTGCTTCACTGGACTCTAGTTGAGGAAGCTGCATAGATTGTAAATATGTGTGTATCTGTTCGGTGCTTGCTAAAGGTCGTTTTGCATAAAAGGCCTCGTAGTATCCCGCGAAAGCATGTGCTATCGCGTCTGGGGTCTTGTGAACCTGACCCTCTTCCGTCTGTATTTGGGCTTCCCATCTGCTTTCCATCTCTTTCTGGCTGAGCCAGGCAAGCAATCTACCAGTTTTATCACTAGCATCATACAGTCTCCTATGCATGGCTTGTATCGCCAGTTGCACGTCTTTTTTGGCTAGCGCAAGATATTCGTGTTGCAAGAGTTTCAGCTTTCTTAACCTGAAAGCATCGTCTCCTGTGCTGGCTTGCGATTCGGCCTGTAGGAGTTGTGTTTCCAATTTCTCTACCTCCTCGGTCTCTTTGCGTTTCTATTGGGCGATAATGTTTTGAGCCCTGTCCCGAAGGACTGTTTTGTAGGCTTCCCACAGAACCATGGCGGAATACACCGACCCTACATTTTCCCGGAAGTATAACTCCGTGTCTACTCTAAGCTCTTGAGTCACCTGCAGGTCTCGTAGTTCCCATGAATTCAATCTCCAGTCTCTGGGTTGGCGCTGTGACTGCACACCAATAGTTAACCATAGGGGCGAATGGTCTGAAAGACCCCTCGCTAGGTATTCAATCCTTTGCATTTCCCCTACTTCTCCTGTCAGTGTAAATATGTAGTCTATTCTCGAGAATGCCTTATGAGCCCCGGAATAGAAGGCGTATGCTTTGGTCTGGGGATGCTGTTTCCGCCACAGGTCCGTGAGTGTCAGTGTATCTACGAACCTTTTGAGTGGGGTTTCCCTAGGGCCTCCTTGGTGGACTGTTGTGCGATCCTATGTAGGGTCCATCACATCATTAAAGTCTGCCCCTATGATGTGGGTGTGGGAACCTGCTTCAAGAAGAATGGGTGCCAGTCTGTTCATCGTCTACTTCTGTAATCTGGGGGGTGCATATACGCTAATAAGTGTAATATGTCTCTTGTCCCAAAGCCCTTGCACTGGCACATATGTCCAGTTAGGGTTACTCCACGTGCGTTCTATCCCGAATGGCGGATTTTTCTTAATTAATATAGCGACCCCCCGTGCCCCAGTGGAGAAGCCCGCGTGCGCCAGTGTGGTGTATGGTCTGCGGCCCAAAAAGTTACATCTCGTGCCCTTTAAGTCCGTTTCTTGTAAGAGGATAACATCCAGTTTCAGCCTTTTACAATATGCGGCTACCAACCCCCTTTTAACCTTATTTCCCATCCCGTTGACATTCCATGATAAAACTGAATATGGGGCGTGATTAACTGTCATTCTTGCTATATCCGTGTTTCCCCTGCATCTCCCCCCGCTCCGTATCTTCCCCCCTAGCCCCCTGAGTGGCCTCAACCAATACATTCCAACTCGGTACATTCCTTTTTTGTTCCAGAAAACCATAATGAACTCACCCCCACATCCCTTCCTCCCCCTCACCCCACACTGAACCCCCACCCAATCAACTCCCCCACATGTCAATGTGACCAACTTTGTCGCTTGGATCAGGAGAAGTCTTTCACCCACCCCCGCCCCCCAACTATTAAACCTTCAAAATTAAATTACTCTCAAGTACACAAAAGAAAAGAAAACAGCACACACAAAGGGAGGCGGGAAAGCCCCTTCTCAGCTTACTGTCCGCACCACTCTCCCAGTCCATCTCTGCTCAGCATTCAGTCACCTCTCCATGTTCAGTTTGCGTCTCCGCACCAGCCACCATGTCCAACACCCCCAAGTTTTCAAGGAGGTTAATGTTCTGCATGAGGGGCTGTTCCCCCTCCGAATCTCTGGTGATGTCCTGGTCTGTACAGTCCGCCAACCTTATTTGGGCTGCGTCATCTCCCACAAGACTCTTGTGATGCCTGTTCCTCCGCGATGTGCTCTCAGAGTCCGAAGCTCTCGGAGTTCTGCCTGTGGCCCCCGGGTGTCGTATAGAGTCGTCCTACTGAGGACCCTCTGGGATGTCTCACCTTTTCTCCATTCAGGCATCTGCGTCCATGGCCTGTTACTGCGTCCGCGTGGGACCTTCCCACTGGGGGATCGCTGAGTGCCCAAGGGTCGAAGCACTGGGCGTTCCTCAATCCAGTGCCAAGCCTCCTCCGGTGTCGTAAAGTTCATTGTCTTGGCCTGATATATCCCTTTCAGCTTTGCCGGGAAAAGGAGCATGTAGGTAATTTGCATCCGTCTCAGCTTATCCTTGACCGAGTCAAATATTTAATGCTGTTTCTGGACTTCCCGCGAGTAATCCGGGAATACCAAGATTTTTGCATTGTGGATCCTGCTTTCCCCCTTCTTTCGAATACCTTGAAGGACAAGGTCACGGTCTTGGTAGTTGAGAAAATTCGCAATCAGTGGTCTTGGCGTAGCCCCTACCGGCGGCCCAACCCCCGGGATACGGTGAGCCCTCTCAATGATGAAGCACTGCGAAAAGTGCGTGTCAGGCAGGGTGTCTAGTATCCACTTTTTCAGGAAAGCACTGGCGTCCATCCCCTCGAAGATTTCCGTAAATCCGATAAAGCGGAGGTTGTTCCTTCTTGCCCTGTTTTCCGCATCATCCACCTTCCACAGTACCTCCTTCATGGCCGTCTACAGCTCTGTAACCTCCTTCCTAAGGGTCTGCGTGGTGTCCTCCACCTCTGATATTCTGTGCTCTGCCTGTGTGACTTTCTCTGACACATTCAGCAAATCCTGACGGAGTAAGTTGACATCAATCTTGATGCCATCAATTTTACCTTCAAGTGCCTCCCTGGAGGAGCTGATGGCCTGAAGGAGAACATTATTGTCAGGCGCATCCATAGCGGTCTCTGCGGGGGGCTCCGTTCCCAGCAGGGGTTTAGCAAATGTATCCAATTTCCCCAGCCTCTGCGTTTTAGTGTCCTTGTCACGCGCCACTGTGATCCCTCTCTGTTGTGCCTAGGATCCGTGGCTGAACCACTGGAGTCCCTCCGTCCTGTGTTAAGGGGTTTGCTGAATCAGTGCGATATGTCCCTTAAGGCGCTATTGTTGCACCACCGGGCCATCCACCGTGCTCCTCCGGCTGCCGCGCGATGTCTCTCAGATCTTATGTCCCTTCACTGGTACCGTCTCGGCTACAAGCGTCACGTGTGCTAATCTGCTCCGCCTGCACTTGGGCGGTTAGGACCCCCAGGCCCTGCGTGCGCTCCCTCCGGTGCCTCGCTCCTCTCCCCTGGTGTTGTGCGTGGACTGCCCCACGCCACCCGGTATTGCCCTGGCAGATGTCGGGTGCCCCCTCGATGCCAGGTATCAGCAGCACTCTCCCAGGGTAGTGGGTCGGCCCCACCACGCCTTGAGGCCCGTCTGGCTCACACAGGTACGGCACTATGTAGGTCAACCTGCCACGGCGGGTCGCCAGATCGCCCAACAGCCTCTTTCTGGGCCCCAGCCAGACCACAGCACGCCGGTCCCAGCTCCCGCCTGCCACCTCTTCTTCCGGTGTCCCCTGTGACCACCCGGTCCACCAGTCACAGGCGAGATCGTGTCGCCGCAATCCCCCACCTCCAGCACTGCCAATAGTTAACCATGCTGCCTGGTAGTCCAGATATGCGATAGGGGGGAAGGGGGGGCGTGAGGGGCACAGCTACAGCCGCCCTTCAAACAGGTCGCCCTCCCAAGATCACAGTCTTTCCCCATCCGCGGCCCCACCAACAGGCACTGCATCGGCCAGGGAAGGAGAGCAAAGGTCCCACCTCTCATCCCCAGTGCTCCGACCGTCCCTGGATCACCGCCAATCCTCGCCTCCCGCTACAGGCATCCACAGGGGCAGTCGGACCTCCAATATGTTGGGAAGGGCAGGGAGAGAGGGGGGCGCGGCGCCGCCTGCCTCTCGAGCACCGATGGCATCCGCCGCACCAGTTGCCCCCTGCCGTCAGCCTCCCCCGGTGTCCCGGTCGTTTCTGGCAGGCGGGGACAAAAGGGATATGAGAGACAAGGCTCCATTGGTCCCCCGAACGTCTCCGCTCCACGTTGCCCTCCCGTGGCATAGTACGGCTCCTCACCCTCCCGCGTGACTCTCTGCCAGATCTTCCAAATACGGTGCCTCCTCCGCGGCCATCTTGTCTTCTCTCAAGAGTACGCTCCTCTCGTCGAGTCCCCGGTCACCTCGGTGTCAGACGGGGCCCCGATGTCCCAATTCTTTCCTCGCACGATGCTCCCACTACCTCTCACATGGGCACACGCTCGTGGGCTGTCTGCGAGCTTAGGATATCGTCAGGATCACTCGTGGGCTTGGAGAGCTACGGCAGGACATGTCTAGTCCGCCATGCTGTGTAGCCAAGCCCCAAATATAAAGACTTTTTAGCACAAAAGCACCAATTAAAAAGAAAAATGGACTGCAAGTTTTGGGGGCATTGGAGGCAATGGAGGAGTGGGGGAGTACTCTAATTCCTGATTCCTCAACATTCAACTGTGTGTTTTTCACCTGTAGAATATGACCAGGTGCCAGACTGGACCCGGAAGTTTTTTCATGCCAGCCCCTGGTTGCCAGGAGGTGACACAGTGGGTTCCCGCGTCAATTCCGTTCCACACTGGAAGTGACGGCTGCAGCCTCACTGATGCCTGTGTCGTAACCTGACAGATATCCAATACAAGCACTCCTCTTGCCAACACAGTAGTAGCAGCCATTGAGTTGCAAATTTTAATACTGAGGAATAGTCATCTGATAGAGCTAATTTCTGTACTGCTTTACCTTACTTTGCCAAGAGAATCCTACAAAATGCTAATCGTTCACGCGATGGTCTCTGATACAATTCATGAAAAAAATAAATGCTCTGTTGGGGTCCAAAAATGAAATCTCTCCCCTATCAAGAGTTGAGGTTGGGCAAAGAACTTTAGAAGAGTTATGGGCTCTCAGATGTAAAACGAAGTCACAACTTTTGATGAAAAAGGCCACTCAAGGCCTCAGCACCAGTTTGTCCGCAAAGAAGGTGGTGTAGGGAAGCTGGACTGATAGAGCTTAAAACTGACACATGCGATGCGCTCAAGTTATTGCAATGAGAAAAAACATCTTAAGGGAGCAGTTGTGTAATGGCTCAAAGGGAGTACACATAAGCAAAGTAAGGACCAAACTAAGGTCCCACGATAGATCACAAAATGCTTAGAGGAAAAGTGTGGACCAAACTTTTGAGAAAATGTATCACAATAGATAATTTGAACAAGGATGGTTATTGGGGTAAACACACAAGCCAAAAGCGCCGACAGATCCTCCCAACCAGGAAGAGATGCAATCCAGTAAGCAGCAGCTGCTCAAACTCCACGTACGGAGCTGTAGGCAGCACAGGCCTGGGTACAAGACCCTGTCCTGATAGTGTTGCAGAAGATCATCACAAATCGGCAGGCTGGTCAGAAGATAGATGCTCATGCCCAGATGTTCCGGATACAACACTCGCCTGACACAATTCGGAGACACTAAGATTAATTGGGCCTGGTCATTCTTGGACTTCTCCAGAACTGAGGGCAGGAAATGCAGCGTTAGGAAGGTATACAGGAGTCCAGTGCTCCGCTCTAGGTGGAATGTGTCTCCAAGAGATAGCCTTCTCTGGAACTCTAATGCGCAATAGTGTTGAGACTGTGTGTTCTCAGCTGTGGCAAAAGAGATTAAGCCAGGGCTCTTCCCTTTGTTGTAAGATTTCCTGTGGCACCTCAAAATGTAGTAGTCATCATGATCCGCTTGGGTTGCTAGCTGGAGTTCCTCCACCCTGGCCATTAAAGATCCTGCGAGGTGATGTACGACTAGGGGAAAGCCATGATGATGCAGGCAGGTCCAGAGTCGCTGGGACTCCTGGCACAGAGCCCTTGAACCCACGCCGCCCTGCTTGTTGCAAAACCACTTGCCAATGGTGTTGTCTGTGAGGACCTGAACTGGCCTCCCCTTAATGGATGGCAGGAGGCTTTCAACGCTAAGCCGATTGCCCGCATATTCCCTTGCACACAGGAAAGAAAATAAGAAAAAATCATCAACTGATGAGAAAAAAGTGGGAGCTACCTCTAGATCTGCATACGAAGGAGCGGATAAAAAGTAACGGATGTACACACTCTAGAGCGGTCCCTATACGAGTCTCAAACTGTCACTTTTGGGGTGAAATTGAGTCAATGTGAAGCCGCATGACACCACCTACTGGCACACAGGGATATGCTGAAAAATCTAACCATACTTTTTCTAATATAAAAGAGGAACAAGAGCCACCATCCAAAAATCAAGCTGAACGGCTCGTTGGTGTACCAATATTTCACGATAGAGGCAGACCACATTCACCTTTCACGCGACTGGATGATCAAGTTGGACTTTAAGGAAGTCCACCCAAATGTTACTATTTTGGGCTCACATCGAGGATTCCTGCAGTCTGACTTGAGGGCTCGCTCAAGTGTTTGGCTTTACGGACCTTCCAGTTGGGCTCGCGTCAGCTGCATAGTACTTCACAATGCTTATTAAGCTCGTAATGAAGCCTTTGAGGAAAAGGTGAATCCAGGTTCGCTATCATAGACCAATTTAAACTAAGACTAGAGTCACCTATCTTGATAACAGTCCTCCTTTAAAATTTAGTGTTTGTAATCAACGAAGACAAAGAAAAATTACGGTCTAGCTAGATGATCACCTTTCAGGACTTCGGCATAAAATTGTCTATGGTCACCTTGCACCTGCCAGACAATACCACAAAAGAACTGAGGAAGGGCCTCTGAGAGAATAATTTTCTTTGAGGTGACTCACCAGGATGGAGGTATTCTGGTCATCCTCAAATCAAATGATTTTCCCCAGACCGCCACTTTATAGGCCCATTCAGAGGCTTCCCATTTGAGGAAGAGACTAACTTACTCAGGATCACATGGATGCCTTGAATGGGAAGGCAATTGTCAATGTTTTTTCAGGCGTAGAGATCAAGTCCGGTGCCAAACAACAGGGCTGGCTCCTCCACGTGGCGCCTTGAGCACCAGCATAAAGTGGTTAGAAGTAGAGCTTAATCTTCACAACAATTGCTTGAAGTGCCTGGCAGGCTCAAATATCTGACCAAAGGCAGAGTGGCCTACTCTAGACTCTTGAAGCTAGACAGAATCTCAACCACTTGGAAGCCACCAGTTTGTAGATGATCATGGAACTGGCCTAAAACTTTTGGCACTTATGTCTGGACAAAAACATCCTGGTCACAGCTGAATATTGAGGACATCAGAACCAGGTGGAGGATTGCAACTCCATCCACCTTCAGGCAGCAAGCGACTGAAAATTGAATGTAGATTGTTCCTGGAGCGGATGATCAGATTAGATCCATTTCAGAGAGACCTCTTTGCTCCAATACTTATTCTTCAGCATCCCTACTATTTCAGCAAGAGATGAGATCCAGGAGCAGAGGAGGTGGACTGCTTTCGCAAGGATTGGTCGATAGAGACTATATACTTTCTCTCCTGTCAGCTTGTTTGCCAGACTGTCAACTCATTTGAGAGGCAGAGAATGGCTCTGGTTCTGGTGACACCAGTTTTATGGCCCCAAGCTTGCTTTCTGTTCTATTAAAATTTTGTTGGAAGTATATGATCACTCTCCCTGATTTTCAGATAATTCTGGGTTTCCAGCACCAACTGGTAGCGGATGGCTCATTGCCGTTATGGCTGGGGGATTTCAAGGATTGATTCAAAGTATTCATGCCAAGCTGTCAAGTTTATCAAGTAGGCATGGTCAAAGGGTATGCTCAATTGATACCACTCAGCCTGGGGTAGATAACCATACTGGTGTGTGGCAGAGGACTCGGATACCAGTGGTATAGAGGTGGTCTATGCACTCGTATTTATTTTTACCCAAGTTGTTGGGATAAGAATGGCATATAGAAGATTCAATTCCTCTATTACAGGGGTGTGGAATTTAATAAAATATCTACTTGCCCATGTGACAGGCAAGGTTCATGAATCTACCTGTCCTGTATCAAAATCCACTTGTCCCTTTGGTGTGATGTAATGCACCGTCAAATAATGGCAGCAATCTAATTATAGAAGAGCTCGGATAATAGCTTTGTTGGTTTTGTCAGGCTCATAGTATAGAAGGATTTGAATACTAGCAATTCTCTTATTTTGCCTCCTTTGTGCATATTTACATACTGGGGTTGAAGGTAGCAGTAGGCAATAGTTCCAGGGTTAGAAAGCTCTTATGAGTCTGGGCAAAGCTACTAACTTGCATGCTTTGGAGGGTTTCACCAGCTCTTCTCTAATGTTTTCCCATATTGAGAAAGGTTGGAAATTTACTTCTGACGGCAGAAGTAAAATTTATTCCAGGGCTGGGAAAAAATGTGGTTGGAGAAAGTGATCTTGCAAACTCTCAACAGATTTTCGCAGGGGCAAAACTACACATTCATATTTGCCCATGCTCAAATGCAGTTCACAAACATTTCCTAGGAGTACGGTCTCCTGACCTACTTAAGGAAATTCATGTGAATTCATGAAAGACGTAAGTCTGCATAAATGATTCTCTTTAACAATCGAGACCCTAATTAGATCAGAGTTAACCAAGACCTTTTGTTTTGAATAAAATGCTATCTCTAGCTATCTATCGGCTGGCTTCACTGTGTGTAACAGCATTCTACTCTTTTACAAGGAGCATATCGTCACAAAAAGTAGTTTTGTTCAGTGCCAGGAACACCTACCTGATAAGCCCCAGGTAGAGAAAGAAGCATTGTGCAGGCCAAGTGAGTAACAAGAAAATTTAAATATTCCCCCACTTTGAACCAAAGTTCTTATGCCACCAAGCAAGCGAAGAAAGTCATTGCAACCTTCACCAGAAGAGCTCCCTTGTCTCTTCCATTCAAGCATCTATCCATTCATCCTTTCATCCACACACTGATATCTAGTATTTTACTTTTACATTGTCATCCATTCAGCCTTTTCATTCTGTTTTTCCGTCCATTACATCTATCTGTCCACGCATCCATAGCCAAAACTACCCATCCATCTTCAAACCTATTTCAGCCATCCGTCCATCCTTTCGCTCACCCATCCATCCTTCCACCCATCCATCCATCATCCAACTAATCCATCCATTTACCCTTACACTAACCCATCCTTTCGTTCCCTAATTCAGCTACTCTGTAACCCACCCTCCATCTATTCACGCTTTTCTTCAACACATCCATTGTCCATCCACCATTCATCCATCCCTGTCACTCATTCATACATCCCTGTCACTCATTCATCCATCCATCTATCTAGCCAGCAACACTTACACTTACTCATCCAACCACCCTTTTACCTACACATTCATCCATACTTTCACTCACCAACCGTTTCACATTAATTATGAGGCTTTGTATGCCGAGCTGCAGACAGAAGAGGCCCATCAAGAGCTCCACCCCTGATGTAGCTCCTAAGCGGGGGGTTCACAACGCCCCTGACGAAACCTATTCTTCTATCTCCAAATCCATCCATCAAACTTATCCATCCACACTTTCACCCCACCCATCCTCATTTTCAATCATATCCATCCACCCTTTCGCTCATCCATCCATCCTTTCACTCCATCTATCCTCCATTTCACTCATATATCCATCCAGCCTTTCACTCATATTCACTCACCCATTCACTCATCCCTCCATCCACCTTTTCACTCAACTATTCACCCTTCCACCCAGCCATCAGCCCACGATCCATCCATCCATCCATCCTCCCACCAATCCACTCACCCATCCATCCATCCATCCACTCATCCATCCATTAATATACTCTTTCTCTTGGCCATCCATCCTTTCACTCATCCATCCACTTTCACCCCATCCATTCACCCTTACATGCATCCATCATTTCACTCATCCATCCTTAAATCCTTCCTTTCACTCATTGAGCCATGCATCTATCCATCCACCCTTTCACTCAATCACCCAACCTTTCACGTCAATTATGAGCCTTTTTCTGCAGCCAGAAGAGGCCCCCTAGGAACTCCACAGCTGCTGTAGCTGCTACAGCAGTGTGTTCACGATGCCCCTGGTGCAGGCAAAAAGTGAGATGTGAGGCCCAGTGCAAGGACAGAAATGGGGGTGGGCCTGAGGCCTGCATGAAATCCCCATGGGGAAACGAATGAGCTTTTTATGTAAGCCCTGGATGACAAAATATGAGAGGCCAAGGTGAGCGGGGAGGGCTTTCAGAGAGGGCAGCGGGGGTGGGGATAGCAGGTACAGGCACCGGGTGAAACACAAGGTGTACAGGAAAGGCAAAGGGTGCATGTGCGCGAGCTGCATGAGAAGGGAAAGCAATGCGCTTTATTGTAGACCCCGGAGGAGAGAGGCGAGGGTGAGGAAGGATGGTAGGAGGTCCAAAGGTGGAGCACAGAATAAAAGGCCGGGGTCACACAGTTCAAGTCAGAGAAGGGGCCATGAGGTAGATAAGGCAGTCTCTTGCATGTCATTCCTGTGAGAGTGCTGGAGCTGCAGAAGCTCGATGCTCCACAAGAGGAAAATGAAAGGACCAGGGGACGGCCTGGAAGGCACACTTCGGAGAGAAAGCAAAAAGACTCTTACCTGACAGTGCTGTGGATGCGCTCCATCAGGTTGTTCTGCTTTTGGGAAATGTAAGTGCATGCCAATTATGTGTAAGCCAATTTTTCCATGATTTAGGGAATGAGCACAAACACTAGTCAGCAGTGGTAAAGTGCACAGAGTCCTAAGGAAAACAAAACAGGAACTCCGCCAAACAGGAGGGGAAAAGGCATTAAGATTGGGGGAAGACCACACTAAGGCTGACGGGTCTACCAGTTATCCTTTCCTCTGAGACCAAGTACTCAATTTATTGGGTATATCAAATAGTACTGAACCTCTTCCAGTCTTGAAATGGGAATGAATTCCTTTGAAGGAAGGAACTTTCAGCGAATCTGACTACACTTTTGTGTGTGATTTCTTGCTGCCCGGTGCTCTGATATCTCAGGGAAGGTGATTATGGCGGAGAGAGAGTAACGTTCACCACTGTGACTGCTCTTCCTGAAGGTTTATGCTCATTCAATGTAATGTCAAAGTATGGATCGCTGATCGGTATTTTTAAGGTTCTAATTAAGTTCAGATTGCCAAATGTTTTGATTTTAGTTTGAATCAAAAGAGGCTGTGTTCCTCGTTACGAATTATATTATCGAATCTGGGTCTTGGAGAGTTGAAACATATGTAAAATTTACTTTTATTTACTATCTTGATGACCAGGTCGGAACTGAGCAAAAACCAAAGGAAATGATGGACGGAGTGTTGAACATTGTAAGCACTCACCCCCAGTCAACTGATCTGGGTTTAATCCATCACCGTTCTTTAGCCCACTCTGCCACCCCAGTTCAGACACGGCCATATGCAAATCAGTCTGACCCTGTGCCTCATGGGAACAGTCCAGCCCGAACTGCGAAGCCATGTCTTCCCTGGACCGGAAACAAGCTTCCTAGGACCGGTTTCTGGCATTTCAGCCGTCTTCAGCCAGGCTTGCTTGAATCCAGTGGCAAAGTGAGCAAGGGACTCACGTCTGAGCATACCCTGCCAACTTATGGCGAACAAAGCAAAAGCCAAAGGAAATGATGGACGGAGTGTTGAACATTGCAAGCTCTAAGCAACATCTTCTGACCTGGGATACTAACAGCGCATTTCAGCGCACAGCAGTGTTGGACGCAGCAGCGTTTTTTAAGCGGACCCCGTTTTTTTATTTAATTTAATATTTCGTTTGTATTCTACCCTGTTTTTAAATCCTACCCTTGTCCCTCACTTGCACGATAATTGTCAACTCACCGCTCTTTGGCGGGTCCCTGGATTCCCCGGCTCCTCCGGACTTCGGCCGCCATATTGGGGATAGTTTTCCTGGACGCCGGGCGGCGCCAGATTGTGCGAGCAGACCAGCTGTCACAAGGACACGCTGGCCTGCATATAAAGCGACCCTTCTACGCGCAGCGTTTTGCCGTAGTGACGCCGGAGTCACGCCAGAGTCCAGCCCGTCTGTGTCCCGGAGGCGAACGGAGCGGCGGACGGGGCTGTATCATTGCAATTACTAACTCCTGCTGCCACTATGGTATGTTATACGTCGCTCGAGCTTCGGTCTCTGCAAAAGGTGTCCTGCGCTTGTTGCAAAGTCTTTCCCGGCCGATACAGGGGTAAGAGACGATGTCCTGGTTGTGGTTGGTTCCCAAGCAATGCTCCGGCCACTATACCAAATAGGGAGGTGGACAGTGTGAAGCATCTCTGTCTGCTTTTAAATACTAGATCAGTGCGCAGACATGCTCAGGATATCTATGATCTCCTGACCACTGAAAACCCGTTATGTCTGATGTTGACAGAGACCTGGTTAGGGGATTCTTCTAATCCCAACATAGCTACAGCAATTCCCCCAGAATACAATATCTTCAGGCAAGATAGATCGGAGGGAAGGGGTGGGGGTGTGGCACTTGTAGTGAATAAACTCGTCGCATGCTCCATTATTCCCATGGATGCCATCACAGGATCTGAATCCCTCGCTTTCTCTATAGCATTGGCGCCTCATCAATCTCTTAAAGGGCTTTTAGTTTACAGGCCCCCTGGACCGGCTGGATCCTTCTTTGACGAGCTCCAGTCGGCAATTTCGGCGCTGGTTCTGAGAGCTGAGCACTGTGTATTGGCCGGGGATTTTAATTTCCACATGGATGAGGGATTGGACCCTGACACTATCAAATTGACTGATGTCATGGCCCCCCTAGGTCTTGCCCCCTACCTCTCTGGACCAACACATGACAAGGGTCATACCTTGGATCAGGTCTTTTCCACGTCCCCCATAGAGGTGCTGGCACTTTTGCCGGTGCTTTGGTCAGATCATAGGCTGGCCAAATTTTATGTACTGGGCATAAAGAAACCATCGAGCACTGCTCCTAGGCAGCAGGGACGTGCCCCTAGGGCGTATCATCGGGTGACTCCTGAAATGTTGGCTCAGGCATCTCTTGACCATCCCTGCCCTCTTACGGGAGACTTGGAGAGGGATTTAGAGTCCCTGCAGGCGTGGTTAACGGATAGGCTGAATGATCTAGCCCCTGAGATGGCCCCCCGATTAATATCTAAGCGGGTCTCGGCCCCCTGGTTTACTGAAGCACTGTCGGCTTCTCGACGGCAGTGCAAGGTGGCTGAAAGGGCTTGGCGGTCACAGTATGATCCCGCGGCCAGGCTTGTCTACAGGATAGCGGTTAAAGCATACCATCGGGATATCCTCCTTGAAAAAAAGGCTATTTGGCAAGGAGGATAGAGGCTGCCTCTAACTCCTGCAAGGAGATTTTCACGATCGTTAGAGAATTTACGGCCCCACGACATAATTCGAACAAGGCCGCTCCTTCTGAGTCGTGGGTTTCTGCCCTTGCCAACTTTTTTACCACCAAGATTAAACTGATCCAGGACTCTCTTCCCTTGAGGGTGGCTGAAGTACCTCCCAGCTCCGAGGACGGCTCATTTCCGTTGGCCCCTTTGGGCCCAGTCCTGGCAGATTTTCCGCCAATCTCAGTTTTCTCGTCACTAGCACTGATGGCCAACCTTAAATCTGGGTCGCCTCTTGACCCATGTCCGGCCAAATTCCTGGCGAAAATGGCTGAAGTTGTAAATCCGTTGGCGAACCTACTTTTGAATCTCTCCTTGAGTCGGGGGGTGGTCCCGCAGGCCTGGAAGCAGGCGATGGTTATTCCCCTTCTCAAGAAGCCTGGCCTAGACCCTGAGGCTTTGGCCAACTATAGGCCTATCTCTCTTCTCCCTGCGCTGGTTAAGATCTTGGAGAAGCATGTGCACATCGTGCTTTCCAATTTTTGGGAATCTTACAATTTGCTGCACCCCACTCAATCTGGCTTCCGCCCCAATTTAAGTACCGAGACGGTGCTTTTGGAGGTGTCCGAAGCCATTAAAGAAGCACTGGACTCGGGGGGCAAAGCTATGCTCGTAATGCTTGACTTGTCGGCGGCCTTTGACACCGTCCCCCATGAGGGTCTCCTCGCCAGACTTCATGAGATCGGTCTGAGGGGGACGGTGTTCAGCTGGTTTAGATCATTTTTGGCTGGCCGTCGACAAACGGTCTGGGTCTCAGCCAGCTCTGCCGTGATGCCGCCTTTGGGAGTCGGAGTTCCGCAGGGCTCTGTGTTGAGCCCGACTCTTTTCAACATCTTTATGACCCCTTTGGCGGCATTGGCGGAGTCTTTTGGGGCCCAGATCGTATCCTATGCCGACGATACACAGCTCCTCTTTACGTGCAGTAAAGAACAAGTTACTAACCTTCGGTAACGATGTATCTGTAAGAAACATTAGTTAGTTAGATTCCTCACCTTAGAATATCCCCAGGCGTCAGACTGGATCCGGAAGATTTTTCGTCAGCAATACCCCTTGCGCGTCGCTAGGCGTCGTCTGCGGCTCCGCGTCCGTCGTCGGCGTCGTGCGCCGGGATGACGTCGTCGGAGTACTTAGACGCCGCCCTCGCGCGCTGACGTCAGTTCTTGTACACAGCCTTCCGCGCCAGGAACGCAGAGCCATGCAAAGACCGACACTGGTGCCAAAAATAAAATCTAGGGGCCTGAAAGGACAACCTTAACCCTAGATGTCAGTTCGCAGAACGGGGAGGATGGGTGGGTCGGTGAGGAATCTAACTAACTAATGTTTCTTACAGATACATCGTTACCGAAGGTTAGTAACTTGTTCATCTGAAAGAAACACGTTAGTTAGATTCCTCACCTTAGAATAGATACCCAAGCAATACCATCCCCGGTGGTGGGTCTGCGAACCAAGATCACACCAGAAAGTCCTGGAGGACAGAACGGCCAAAGAAGCCATCCCTCCGGACTTGGCTGTCAAGGCAATAATGCCTGGCAAACGTGTGTAGCGAAGCCCACGTCGCCGCCTGACAGATGTCCTGCAAAGGGACTCCCCGTCCCAAGGCAGTAGTAGCCGCCGTGGCCCGAGTAGAATGGGCGCGCAGCCCAACAGGAGGGTCCTTTTTAGCCAAGGAATAGCAGATTTTTATACACAAAACGACCCACCGAGAGATGGTTCGTTTGTGCACAGCTTTCCCCTTCTTAGCGCCCACGTACCCAACAAAAAGCTGGTCGTCCACCCGGAACTGTTTTGTGCGGTCCAGATAAAAGGAGAGCGCACGTTTTGGGTCCAGACGGTGGAGCCTCTCTTCCTCTTTGGAAGGATGCGGAGGCGGAAAGAAGGTGGGCAAGGTGACAGACTGCCCAAGGTGAAATGGAGACACCACTTTAGGAAGAAAAGAGGGACGAGGCCGAAGGACAACCTTGTCCGGATGAACAGACAGAAAAGGAGGCTTTGAAGATAAAGCCTGGAGCTCACTCACCCGTCTAGCCGAGGTGATGGCTACCAGAAAAGCAGTCTTTAGAGTTAGAAGACGAAGAGGGCAATTGTGAAGAGGCTCGAAGGGAGCGCACATCAGGAATGTCAAAACCAGATTCAAGTCCCACTGAGGCATTATAAAAGGGACAGGAGGGAACGTGTGTGTAATGCCTTTGAGAAAGCGTGACACTACAGGGGACTTGAAAAGAGAAGGCTGATCAGGAAGCCGCAAGAAGGCGGAGAGGGCAGCAAGATAACCTTTCAGGCTGCCCAGGGCAGAGCCCTGCCGGGCCAGAGAAAGAAGGAAGAGGAGAACCTCAGAAAGAGGGGCGGAAAGGGGATCCACAGCCTTTGCTGTGCACCATGCCACAAATTTGTTCCACCGGCAGGCGTATACCGACTTTGTGGAGGGACGCCTGGCTGCCAGAATGATATCACAGACTTCAGGAGGCAAGTCAAATGGCATCAACTGCCGCCGCTCAATCTCCACGCATGGAGGTGGAGGCTGGACAGGTTCGGGTGGAGGACCGTCCCCTGCTGCTGCGACAGAAGATCCTCCCGAAGGGGCAGACGTATCGGGGGATCGGTCAACAGACTGAGTAGCTCGGGATACCAGTATCTTCGTGCCCAATCCGGAGCCACCAAGATGACTTGGGCCCGGTCGCGCCTGATCTTCTTCAGCACTCTGGGCAGAAGTGGTATAGGCGGAAAGGCGTACAACAGACCGCAACTCCACTCGTGACGAAAAGCGTCGCCGAGCGAGTGCCGCCTTGGAAATTCCAACGCGCAGAACTGCTGACATTGCGCGTTCTCTTCGGTGGCGAATAGATCTAACCAAGGCTCTCCCCACTGCTGAAAGAGGCCTTGCACCACTTCGGAGTTCAGACGCCATTCGTGATCCATCATGCACCGGCGGCTGAGTTCGTCTGCTCTGGCGTTCAGAGAGCCCGCCAGATGTTGAACCACCAGGGTGACGCCCTGGTGTTCCAGCCATGTCCAGAGGCGCAGAGCCTCCTGACAAAGGGTCCACGACCCCACCCCGCCCTGTTTGTTGCAGTACCACATGGCGGTGGTGTTGTCCGTGAACACCTGCACGACACTTCCCCTGACAGAGGGAAGGAAGGCTTTCAGTGCAAGCCGGATCGCTCTCAACTCCAACAGGTTGATGTGGAGACGAGACTCCGCCGGAGACCAGAGGCCTCTGATCTCCGCCTCTCCCATATGGCCACCCCATCCCAGGAGGGACGCATCCGTCACTACGACATGCTCCGGTTGGGGAAGGGAGAGGCTCTTGCCCTTGACCCACTCGCGGTCCGTGAGCCACCACTGCAACTGCTGTGCAGTACCCTCCGAGATCAAGACATGGTCGGACAGGTTGCCGTGATGCTGGGCCCACTGAAACTTCAGGTCCCACTGCAGAGCCCGCATGCGCCGCCTGGCGTGATGCACTAGTAGGATGCAGGAGGCCATCAGCCCCAGAAGCCGCAACACTAGCCTGACCGAAACCCGGGATAGAGGCCGAAAGATGGGAATCAGGGCCTGTATATCCCGGACCCGCTGTTCCGGTGGATGGACCCGGAACTGCGCCGAATCGAGAACCGCTCCGATGAAGAGGAGCTTCTGAGAGGGACTCAAGTGTGACTTCGGCACGTTGATGGAAAACCCCAGCAAATGCAGGAGATCCGCCGTAGTCTGGAGGTGGGAGACGACTGCCTGGGGCGAGCCCGCCTTCAACAACCAGTCGTCGAGATAGGGGAACACTGGGACCCCTGATCTGCGCAGATGAGCTGCGACCACCGCCATCACTTTCGTGAACACCCGAGGGGCACTGGTGAGGCCGAAGGGGAGCACGGTAAACTGAAAGTGCTCTTGGCCCACCGTGAACCGCAGGTAACGCCGGTGGGCCGGCAGGACGGGGATATGGAAATATGCGTCCTGCAAGTCCAACGCTACCATCCAGTCTCCAGGGTCTAGGGCAGCTAAAACCTGAGCCAACGTCAGCATCTTGAACCTTTCCTTTCGGAGGAAGGCATTGACGTTCCGGAGGTCCAAGATAGGGCGCAGGCCCCCCTTGCCCTTCTTGGGAACCAGAAAGTAGTGGGAATAACAACCACGACCTACTTCTGGACTCGGAACGCGCTCGACGGCCCCCTTGGCCAAGAGAGCCGAAACTTCCTCGCGGAGAAGATCCAAATGATCCCCCGAGATACGGTGGTGCTGTGGTGGCATGGCTGGAGGGGTCGTCTCGAAGGGGAGGGAGTAGCCCCTTCGGACGATTTGCAGCACCCACCTGTCCGATGTTATGGACCGCCAGTGGAGCAGGTGATGGCGAACTCTGCCGCCCACTGGCGTGGTATGGGCCTGAAAGCTCGGACTAGGAAGGCTTTGAGGCGGATGCTGCCGGGGTGGATGTGGGCTGACCACGTCGTCCTCCATTTCCGCCACGGCGGAAGCCACGTCCGCGACCGCGCGCAGGTTGGTTCTGCGGCTGGGGCTTTGCGGACGTGAGGAGGCGCCCCTTCCTTGGCCACGAAAGGGGCGAAAAGCGGAGGTGTGCGCCCGCGGAGCCGAGAGGCCCAAGGACTTGGCCGTAGCCCGGGAGTCCTTAAAACGGTTCAGCGCACTGTCCGCCTTCTCACCAAACAGGCGAGTGCCATCAAAGGGCATGTCCATGAGGGTGTTCTGGACATCCCCGGAAAATGACGTGGACCGCATCCAGGCGTGGCGGCGGAGCGCCACCGTGGTGGAAATCGCCCGACCTAGCGAGTCCGTGGTGTCAAGCCCACATCTTATGGCGTGCCGTGCTGCATCCCTCCCATCGGCCAAAGCCTGGGTAAGACGCGTCCGGACCTCCTCCGGACACAGGGGCAGCACGTCCTCCACCGTATCCCACAGGGAATGGGAATAACGGCCCAAGAGACAGGCGGTATTTAAGGACCGCAGGCCCAAACTAAGGGACGAGAACAGTTTCTTGCCAAACTGCTCGAGTCTCTTGGAATCCCGGTCCGGCGGAGCGGTCGGGAAGGAGGACTGGGAAGTAGAGGCCTGGATAACCAGACTCTCGGGGGTGGGGTGTTGGGACAGGAAACTGGGGTCGCCCGGAGCAGGGCGGTGGCGCCTGGCAACGTTCCTATCCACAGGAGGAACTGTGGAGGGCTTGGACCAGGTGCCCTGCAGAACGTCAGTGAGGGCCTCGTTGAACGGCAGCAGAGGCTCAGTGGAGCTTGCTGAGGTTCGAAGCACCTCAGTGAGGATGTTGGTCCTCACAGCCACGGCAGGCAACTCGAGCCCAAGGGCCTCAGCCGCCTTGCGCAGCACCACAGAAAATGCTGCACCCTCCTCCGAAGCCACGGTCGGAGGAGAAGTGAATCCAGCGTCTGGCGAGGTGTCCAGTCCGCTGGCCTCCCCCAGTTCATCTGCCCAGTCCTGAGAAAGCTGTGACTGAACAGCCAGAGGGTCCTCGAACCCCTCCCAGTCGCCCCCTTCTTCCGATTCCTGATAAACAGGAGGAATGATCGGAACCGGACTGTAGAGATGGTAGGTCTCAAGCGGCGTCGGATGCGGCGTCGGCGGACGCCGTGCCGGCGTCGGGTCCGGATGAGGGCTAAACCGGGGCGTCGGCGTCACAGGCGTCGGCGGCGCCGGTGACGGCGTCGGTGGTTCAGGCGTCGGCGCCGGTGGAGGAGTGACAAGGTCAACCGGCGTCGACTGGGGCCCAGGCAAGGGCCCCGCGGGGACCTGCGGCGTCGAGACCGGAGTCGTCGACGGCGCCGGGGCCGGAGCCGCCGGCACGCGAGGTCGCCCAGTCGAGTCCGCGGGGCCCGAAGGCGCGCCAGCGGGCGTCGACGGCGGGGCCAGGCTCCTCATGGCCGAGAGGAAGGCACTGATCTCCGCCGGCGCCGCGTCAGCCCCAGGGACCGGAAGGTATGGGGGCGGACGCGGCACCTGCGGCTCCGCCGGAGCCGCGGGGGTGGAACCACTTGGACCCTCGGCCGAGTCGCGCGACCGGCGAGGGGAGTCCGAAGAGCGATGTCGCCGCTTCGACTTCTTAGAGTGTTTAGACTTACCCGACGACTTGGAGCCCGACGAGCGATGGTGGCGTCGGCTAGGGCTCCGCGAGCGATCCTTGGACCTCCTCCTGGACCGGGATCGCGCACGACGCGGAGCCGAGTGGCGAAGCTCCAGAAGCTTGCGGGACCGCTCCCGCCTAGCCTTCGAAGTCAGGGCCTGACAGTCGTTGCACGACTCCGCGTCGTGGTCGAGGCCTAAGCAATAGAGGCACCGGCGGTGGTGATCGGTCACCGACATCAGTCGATGACAATCTTCACAAGCCTTGAACCCAGGCATCCTACCGGCACCAGATGTCGACAGACAAGGATCAAAAATGATCAAAAAGATTTAGTCAAAAAAGACTAAAAGGGGTAGCTCTCCCGGATCTGCGCTTACTGGCGCGGAAAAAAGAAGAACTGACGTCAGCGCGCGAGGGCGGCGTCTAAGTACTCCGACGACGTCATCCCGGCGCACGACGCCGACGACGGACGCGGAGCCGCAGACGACGCCTAGCGACGCGCAAGGGGTATTGCTGACGAAAAATCTTCCGGATCCAGTCTGACGCCTGGGGATATTCTAAGGTGAGGAATCTAACTAACGTGTTTCTTTCAGATGGAGAAGATTTTGATGGAGAGAGTATCCGTGAGTGCCTTGGGGCTGTTTTTAAATGGTTCCAGCTTAACAGCCTCAAGTGCAACTCAGATAAATCTGAGGTACTCTTCTTCGGATGTCCATCTGACCCAGATTGGCAGGAATGGTGGCCTGTTAATATGTTTCCTCCAGCGTGCTCGTCCCAGCTAGCAAAGAATTTGGGGATCAAGATTGATAATGGTCTGACGTTAAAATCTCAGATCCTTGGTCTTACGGGAACATGTTTTGGCCTCCTCAGGATGCTCCGTAAGTTCCTTCCTCTGCTCTCAGATGATCATAGGAAGACGACGGTGCAGGCCTTAATTGGTTCAAGACTGGACTACTCCAACGTCCTATATCTTGGCCTGCCGGAAGATCTCCTGCAACGGTTGCAGGTGGTCCAGAACTCGGCCGCGTGGGCCATCTTTGGCCTGTATAGGCGAGCCAGAGCCTCCGGTCTTTTGCAGTCACTCCACTGGCTGCCTATCCGGAAACGGATAGTTTTTAAGGCCTTGACCTAGGCTCACAAGGCTCTCCACGCTTCGGGAGCAAAATATCTCCAAAGGAGGCTTGCCTTTTACCATCCGGCCCGATCTCTGAGGTCTGAATCAATGTTCCTTGCCGTGGTCCCCCGAGTAAAAAGGGCTCGCATTGGAGGTCGCTCTTTTAAGCTGCTGGCGCCACAGCGTTGGAATACTCTGCCTTTGGCATTACGCAGCACCTCTAATTTGCTGACTTTTAGGAAGGGCCTGAAAACTTGGCTTTTTGCCCTTTAGTCCGCTTTTCTTTCTTTCTGCTGGGCCCGTTTTATTCTATTGTGTTGTATTATTCTGCTACAGGTTGTCAATAAAAGCGCCGGGACACTCTATGGAGTACCCGTGCGCTATAAAAGACTAAACTAACATAACATAACATAACACTCACCCCCAGTCAACTGACCTGGGTTTAATCCATCACCGTTCTTTAGCCCACTCTGCCACCCCAGTTCAGACATGGCCATATGCAAATCAGTCTGACCCTGTGCCTCATGGGAACAGTCCAGCCCTAACTGCCAAGCCATGTCTTCCCTGGACCGGAAACAAGCTTCCTAGGACCGGTTTCTGGCATTTCTGCCGTCTTCAGCCAGGCTTGCTTGAATCCAGTGGCAAAGTGAGCAAGGGACTCACGTCTGAGCATACCCTGACAACTTATGGCGAACAAAGCAAAAACCAAAGAAAATGATGGACGGAGTGTTGAACATTGCAAGCACTCACCCCCAGTCAACTGATCTGGGTTTAATCCATCACCGTTCTTTAGCCCACTCTGCCACCCCAGTTCAGACATGGCCATATGCAAATCAGTCTGACCCTGTGCCTCATGGGAACAGTCCAGCCCGAAATGCCAAGCCATGTCTTCCCTGAACCGGAAACAAGCTTCCTAGGACCGGTTTCTGGCATTTCAGCCGTCTTCAGCCAGGCTTGCTTGAATCCAGTGGCAAAGTGGGCAAGGGACTCACGTCTGAGCATACCCTGCCAACTTATGGCGAACAAAGCAAAAACCAAAGGAAATGATGGACGGAGTGTTGAACACTGCAAGCACTCACCCCCAGTCAACTGATCTGGATTTAATCCATCACCGTTCTTTAGCCCACTCTGCCACCCCAGTTCAGACATGGCCAGATGGAAATCAGTCTCACCCTGTGCCTCATGGGAACAGTCCAGCCTGAACTGCCAAGCCATGTCTTCCCTGGACCGGAAACAAGCTTCCTAGGACCGGTTTCTGGCATTTCAGCCGTCTTCAGCCAGGCTTGCTTGAATCCAGTGGCAAAGTGAGCAAGGGACTCACGTCTGAGCATACCCTGCCAACTTATGGCGAACAAACGGAGTGTTGAACATTGCAAGCACTCACCCCCAGTGGGCTAAAGAACGATGATGGATTAAACCCAGATCAGTTGACTGGGGGCGAGTGCTTGCAATGTTCAACACTCCGTCCATCATTTCCTTTGGTTTTTGCTTTGTTCGCCATAAGTTGGCAGGGTATGCTCAGACGTGAGTCCCTTGCTCACTTTGCCACTGGATTCAAGCAAGCCTGGCTGAAGACGGCTGAAATGCCAGAAACTGGTCCTAGGAAGCTTGTTTCCGGTCCAGGGAAGACATGGCTTGGCAGTTCGGGCTGGACTGTTCCCATGAGGCACAGGGTCAGACTGATTTGCATATGGCCATGTCTGAACTGGGGTGGCAGAGTGGGCTAAAGAACGGTGATGGATTAAACCCAGATCAGTTGACTGGGGGTGAGTGCCTGCAATGTTCAACACTCCGTCCATCATTTCCTTTGGTTTTTGCCCAGGTCGGAACTGAAACAGAAATATCGCTGGACTGCTGGCGACATTAGTAGATGACGTCTGCTTACAAGAAAGAGAAAGTGTTCTTTCTTTTGGGAGAGTCTGGACTTTGATTGGTGGATCATTCTTGTTCTTCCTGTAGGGGCTCATGAGATTGATAGCACTAGAGTTAGCTTTATTTTTTCCTAATGTGTTCTTGAACATTATTGGCTGAAGTACAATTACGCGTGGAAAGAATATGCGTAATCCTCACCTCCCAGTAGTCAGTAGAATTGTGACAAACAACAAGGTGATGTAAGGAGCACTTAAATTATTCTGTCACTGGCATTCACTGGGGTCGCATTTCAGCCCACTATGTCACTGTAAACAGAGACCTGACAGAGGCAAATTAAGTCTTGGTCTTGGTCCAGTAGGAAGCAAACAGCCCGAACTGCCATACTGTGTCTATTCAGGCCCTGTTGATGACGGAAAACTGGTGTCATGTAGCACAAGAACCCCGGCCTATGCATTGGGCATTGCACTGAGGGCATCTACAGCAAAAAACTTCAAGGTGATGGAAGGAATGATTGAATTAATCTCAGTCACTGGCGATAGCTTGGGCTGCATTCCAGTCTATCATTTCCACCCATTATGTTACTTTAGAAAGACCTGCTATATGATATTCAGTCGTGATCCTGCTTCAATAGGACCAGTGCATCTCAAACTGCCACCCCACATCTCCTCCAGATGTGAGCACACACTCTAGTTAAACTTTTCTTCACCGTGGCTTAGAAAGTGTACACCCAGTACCAAGTTAATAGCCAAAATAGTAATCCACCCGAGTAGGATAATAATGCTATTTTCAAGAAAAATTAATGACATCATTCTGCAGTGAAAACAAATTACAAATGGAGTTCAGGACAGTTGCCAGAAACCCAAGAGTGGGCCAGCCAATTTCCCTCAAGATCAGATCGTATAAAGCTCCCACAGATTGCAAAGATTTTCAAAGCTATGCCCAGTGATCTAAAGATTTTTGTTAACATGCTAAAAGTTAGAGTTCATGATTCTACCAGTAAGAAACAAGGATGGCTTTTGTAGAAGAGTAGAGAGTAGGAAAACTCATCCTCTCTAAAAACAAAAGGATATTACAGCATGGCTTAGGTTTGCAAAACAACAATCTTTTCAACAATGTCCCCTGGACATTGTTCTACCCCTTCTGCCCTTTAATGCTAGGAAACTGTTGGTGCAAGCCCTGATGCTTTCGCGACTTGATTACGCCGATGTGATCTACTTAGGCCCTGCTCTACCAATAAAAAATTGCAAACGGTCTAGAATTGTGCTGCATGACTTCTTATGCAGGCTCATAACCGGGAATCTGCTAAGCCACATCTCATCTCTCTGCATTAGGAAGGGGACATATCTACCCTAGAACCCCTGCAGTTAGTGATTCAGTCCACATGCTTGTATGCCCAAAGAAGATAACATGCAAACATCTGATTGACCACAGAGTCAGAGTTGCTTCTAAATTTGTGTGTAATCAAACACTGGGTTGCCCTCTTGGGGGCTACAAGGAAGCCAGGTGAACAGCAGTGATTAACTTGAGCCGGTGGATGCAGGTGGGGACCACCTGCACTCTTCTTGGGGAACGGCACTAATTTTTCTCCCTCAGACTTTAACCCAGAGCAAAAGAGAAGCAAGCATTGGCATGGCCAATAGGTCTCGCTTTTCGGACCTTATAAGTATTTAGTTAAGCAGCACAATATCCTTGGTGCAATAACATCAACTGTTGCATGGCTAAAAATGTAGAAGGTCCCAAAAGCGAGACCTATTGGCTATGCCAATGCTTGTTACTCACGGTAACACTGTCTGGGAAAAGATTTCACCACTGACAGCTAATACGCATTCGACAGCCTTCTATTGCATATCTGTAGCTGATGCAGGTATCGATCGCCTCCATTCTGCCGGCCTGTAAAGGCGCGATTGTTTCAAAAGCTGGCATGCCCATATAAAAGCGCAGCAGCCGATATGTAATCCTTAAGCAAGTGACGTGCATATCGCATGATTCTCCGCATCCCGCGTGCACGAACACACCCAGTTTTAAAAGCAGCTACCGTGGTCATGTCTGTCTCATGCATTGTCCCGATAGTTTACATGCACTCACATACATACATTGTACCAGTAACTTACATTTCACCAGGCCCTTTATTTTCAAATTAGCTTGTATTCACGCTTGTTCTCTACATCCTACCAGAAGATGATGTGGGCAGATCTAGACCATGCATCCTTGCACAAGCTACACATGGTCCAATCATTGGTGTACCTCGTTTCTCCACAGTACGCCATCTCCACCGCTACCAATGCCAGATCACGTGACTCCTCACATGTTTCCAAGCGGCATGTGACCAATACGGAGACATCCAAAACCAAATTAGTATAAATACAGAAGAAGGACCAACGGTTGCCATGGGGACTGTGAACACTGGTACCGTTAAGCAGGACTCGGACTAGTGAACGTGGCAGCGATGATGCCACCAAAGCGAAAGCGTTTACTTAATCAATGAACCTAGTCAGCAGACTGAAAAGAAGGGCAGTCAAAATAATGGCAACATTCTTAACGTTTAGAATCCGAATTCAGAACTTGCGAATGATCCCGAACCTGTTAGTTTGTCAAGCACTGACTCACTCATGTTGTCGTACACACAAATACACCCCGAGCCATTGCCTCACTCGTAATTCAACAAAGTATATTTCTCGTCGCAATCGCACTGTATACCAAAGCACCAAACTCTGTTTTCAGATGGAAAAACTTCAATGCCAAGATGGCCGTCTTTTTTGGAGTTCAGGTAGCACTATAGCGGACGGCCATCTTGATTTAGGCAGCCGACCCCATTCTGACGATTATACAAATATCACTATGTAAATATATTTACACTCACGCCCCCCATGAGTCATGATGGTTGGTGAACCCGTTGCCCCTGCTGTAGATTTCACTGCTTGAAAATGTCAGCGGAGTCCAAATGTGACAGTGGGGTAGGATAAGGGAAGGTGCGAGGAAGGACAGGAGGAGGAGGAGGAGAAGACGCTAGAGAAGTTGGAGGAGGAGTGAAGAGCGCAAGTGGAACTAAAGGTGGTACCGGGAATGAGTGCTGGTGCTAGGAAAGGTAAGGAAGGGTGATGGTGAGTAGGAAGATGTGGTAAGATGTGGTGAGTAGGAAAAGAGATAATGAGAGCGGGGATTGAGATACGGAGATGGAAAACCGGGAGGTAGAAAGAAAGAAAAAATAAAGAGCGGATGAAGAGGAAAATAAGAACGCGACCGAGAGAATGAATCCAGCGGACAGTGATAAAGGGGAGCACAGAAGAGAGAATGACGAGCGAGCATGAGGGGAAAAGTGGGGGGAGTAACAAAGAGAGACTATATAGAGCCAAGGGAATTACCAAACCAATGAAGTACTAATTCAGGAAGTGATTTCCCGATTGCCTGTTGGCATCTAAGTGTATCTTTAATTTCTCCTGCAATGAGCCTCATTGGGCGCGCGCTCTGACGCACTCCGTCGCCTGAAATGAGTTTACAAGTATCTCTGTTTGATTGGCTATAGAAGGGAAATGCTACTTACCAGTATGCATCTGTTCTTGGCATGTAGAGCTGAAGATCTACACACTGTGCATAGATCGCCATCTGGTTTTGGGCCCGGATGTTTGCAGTTGTTTTTCCTCTTGGAAAGTCTTTGGAAGTCACGAGGTATGTGACTCCTCCTTTGGATCATATTGCGCATGGGCTTCAGCTCCATCCTCAGATTGTTTTTCGCCAGCGGGGAAATGATGGAGCATAGTAATAAGCAGTGAAGATGCCCATGTGTGCTGTATCTAAGTAAGATAAACTGGAACAGATAAAGGTAGCCAGGGTGGCAGGTGGGCGTGTGTAGATCTGCAGCTCTACATGCCAAGAACAGATGCATACTGGTAAGTAGCATTTCCCGTTCGAGGCATATGAGCTGCAGATTACACACTGTGCATAGATTATATAGCAATACTCGCTCCTAGCGGCGACTACCAGTATCTGTTGCAGTTGTTTGAAACAATGTTTTGAGTACAGCCTGGCCCACACTAGCGTGTTGCTTAGTTTGCACATCTACACAATAGTGTTTAGTGAAAGTGTGCGGTGTAGACCATGTAGCTGCTCTGCAGATATCATCTAAGGGAATGTTCCCTAAAAATGCCATGGAAGCCCCTATCTTACGTGTAGAGTGGGCTTTAGGGGGAACAGTGAGCATACATTTGGCTTTGTGGTAGCAAATCTGTATGCATTTGACAATCCACCTATCTATCCCAGATTTGGAGATGGGGTTGCCTTTGTGAGGTGGTGAGAAAGACACAAACAGTTTGGTCTTACGAAAGGGTTGTGTTCTCTCAATGTAGTAGAGTAAGGCTCGTTTGACATCTAGTGTGTGGAGAGCTCTTTCTGCAATGGTCTGTGGCTGCGACAAGAATACGGGCAGTTCCACAGATTGGTTTAGGTGAAAGGGAGAAATGACTTTAGGGAGGAATTTTGGATTAGTGCGGAGATCAACCTTGTTATGGTGCATTTGCAGAAAGGGTTCCTGAATGGTGAGTGCTTGTATCTCACTGACCCTTCTGAGGGAAGTAATGGCTACAAGAAATGCAGTTTTCCATGTTAGTAATTGAAGTTCACATTTGTGTAGAGGTTCAAAGGGAGGTCCCATTAGTCTCGTGAGAACGATGTTTAGGTTCCACACAGGTGAGGGTGGCACTCTGGGGGGAATCATTCTTTTGAGGCCTTCTATGAAGGCTTTTATGGCAGGTACTCTAAAAGAGTGATAGATGTTGCCTGTTTTGTAGATAAGCTGCTATGGCCGCAAGATGCAGTCTAATAGACGAATAGGCTAGGTTGCATCTTTGTAGATGTAGTAAATAGCCTATGATTTGTTGAATGGACACATCTAGGGGATTGAAGTTATTGTTTTGACAATAGATCACCTAACGTTTTCACTTGGCTGCGTAGCAAGCTCTAGTGGTAGGTCGTCTAGCTTCTCTAATGACATTCATACAGTTAGGGGGAAGATTAAGATAACCGAATTCTAGGATTTCAGGAGCCAAATCGCAAGGTTGAGCTGAGCTGGGTACGGATGCCTGATCTCTCCATGGTTCTGGGTTAACAGGCATGGAGAGAGATGTAACTTTTGGTGCGGTACTACAGATAGTTCCAGCAGTGTGGTGTACCACGGTTGTCTGGCCCAAGTTGGAGCTACTAGGATGAGAGTGAGGGAGTGTTGCTGTAGTTTGCGCACCACTAATGGAATGAGTGGGAGAGGCGGAAAGGCATACGCAAATAACCAGTTCATCCATATCACATTGCCTTTGGACAATGGGTGTGGATACCTGGCGGCGAAGTTGGGCATTTGGCGTTTTCGTGGGTGGCGAAGAGGTCTATCTGTGGATGCCCCCACATTTGAAAGTATGGGTGAAGAACTTGTGGATGGAGTTCCCACTCGTGGATCTGCTGTGTTTGTCTGCTCAGCAGATCGGCCATAGTGTTTTGGACTCCTGGGACATGTTGGGCTAGGAGAAAGATGTTTTGGGGTATGGCCCATCTCCATATGCTCTGTGCTAGCTGAGAGAGCTGCGGAGAGTGTGGGCCACCTTGTTTCTGTATATAGTACATGGCTGCTAAGATGTCAGTGCGGACTGGGACGGCCTTGCCTGAGACATGTGTTTGAAAGGCCTTTAGGGGTAAGAATATGGCTAGTAACTCCAGATGGTTGATGTGGAGTAACTTTTGTTGAGGTGTCCACCTGCCCTGCATGGTGTGATGTAGTAGGTGAGCTCCCCAGCCGGAGAGCGATGCGTCCGCTGTCTGTACTATCTGAGGAACCGGCTCCAGGAACGGTCGCCCTTTGGAAAGGATTTTGGTGGTCCACCACTGCAGAAAGCGATGGGCACGACCGTCTACCAGCACCAGATCTGTCAATTTACCCTGGGCCTGGTTCCATTGGCATGCTAAGCACTCTTGGAGAGGACGCATCTGGAGTCTTGCGTGAGGTACTATGAATATACAAGAGGCCATCATTCCTATAAGTTGCATGAACACTCGAGCTGGTAGAGTGTTCCGGTTGAAATTTGGCACGTAGAGCCGGAGTGCTTGCTATCCTGGCAACATTGGGATAGGCTAGCGCTTTTGAGGTGTCTATGGTGGCACCGAGGTATTGTTTTACGTGGGACGGTTGCAGATGGGACTTTGCGTGGTTTACTGTGAAGCCCAGTTCGTGAAGTAGTTGGATAGTGGCGTGAGTGTGTTGTACACACTGGTTGTATGAGCTGGCTTTTACGAGCCAGTTGTCTAGGTATGGGAAGACGTGGATGTGTTATCTTCGCAGGTGTGCTGCCACTACCGTTAGGCACTTGGTAAACACCCGTGGTGACTCCGAATGGGAGTACTTTGAATTGATAGTGTTGACAGTCCACTACAAATCTGAGAAAACTTCCTGTGAGCGTCGTGAACGGGAATGTGGAAATAGGCGTCCTTGAGGTCTAGGGTGGCAAGGAAGTCGTTCTGGGAGAGTAGGGGGAAGTACCTGCTGGAGTGTGACCATGTGGAAATGGGCTGAGTGTATGTAGTGGCTTAGGGTCTGAGGTCCAGGATGGGCCTTAGAGTGTCGTCCCTTTTCGGTATGAAAAAATATAGGGAGTAAACTCACATGTTTTGTTGGTGGGCAGGAACTGGTTCTATTGCACTCTTTTGTAGGAGGGTGATTACCTCCTGCTTTAGAAGTGACAAATGTTCCTGTGACATTGGGTGCTGTTTGGGTGGAATGTTTGGGGGGTAGATGTTAGTTCACCCATCTGTCTGAGGTGATGGTAGTCCAGACAGGAAGGAAATTGTGGAGTCTGCCCCCGACCAGAGTGGGATGGTCTGGGGGGAGTGGAGGGAAGTCATTGGGCAGGGGTGAGTGAGGGAAGTCATTGGGCAGGGGTGGAGGCAAAGCGGGAGGTGTTAGTTTGGCCTCTGCCTTTATTGTTGTTACCCCTGTAGCTGCCTCTCTGGTAACCCCTAGTGAAGGTGGATTGGGTAGGGGCCTTATAGGAAGTGGAGGCGCTGTCGGAGGAGTAGCCTCTGGGGTTGCTTCTAAAGGAAGAGCGGCGAAAGGAGCGCCTGGGAGCTTGCGACTGCAAGGCTCCCATAGATTTTGCCGTGTCGGTGTCCTTTTTCATTTTTTCCAAGGGCAACGTCGACGTTGGGGTCAAACAGATGTTGCTCGTCAAAGGGGTGGTTGAGGATGGAACTCTGCACCTCAGGTTTGAAACCTGAAATTCGTAGCCAGGCATGCCTACGCAGGAGGATGCTGGTGTTAATTGCCCTAAAGGCGGTGTCGGCTACATCGAGGGCGCAATGAATGGAGGTGTTAGTGATGATTTTGCCCTCCTGGATTAGCTCGTTGGCCCTATTCTTGTATTTGTCAGGGAGGTGTTGCATTATGGCTTCCAGTTCATCATAATGTGCCCTGTCATATCTTGCTAAAAGCGCTTGGGTGTTTGCAATGCGCCATATGTTAGCAGCCTGTGATGCAGTTCGCTTGCCAGAGGCGTCCAGGAGTTTGGACTCCTTATCGGGTGGTGGAGCCTCACCTGATGCCTGGGAGTTTGCACGCTTCCTCGCACTGGAGACTACTAGGGAGTCTATTGGTGCGGGGCCTCTGATGTAGGAGGGGTCTGTAGGGGCGGCCTTATATTTTTTCTCAATGTGAGGGTTGATGACCCTGGCCCTGACCAGGTCTTTAAAGACCTCCCGTGCGAGCTTAGCTTGGGCAGAATGTTAGTGGCCCTCTGTGTAGTGTCAAAAGTATCTAGTAGGAAGTCCTCCTCCACGGAGTCTGTATAGAGATCACCTCCGTGGTAGTGTGCACCCCTATGGAGCAGTTGGTTAAACCCCATTGTGTCTTCAGGGGGGGATGGTCTTGAAGGGTAAAGGTCGTCCTGCGGGACATTAGGGACGTCTGGGATGTTGTAGTCGTCCCATGGGTCTGGGGAGCCTGTAGGAGTGGGGTCCCCTGTGGGCTGGTCATCCGGCCCGTCCCCTGTGTCGTCGTAGACGTCGTCATCATCCTCATCAGGAGAGGGTGTGGGAGAATGATGAGGTGGGGGAGGCGGAGCAGGAGGAGGTGGAGGAGGGGGTGAAGGCAGTCTCAAAGGGGAGGTAGCAAAGTCTCTTCTTTTTGGAGGTGGAGCTGGGGCAGGCTTGTCCAGCAGTCTCTTTTTGATGCTGATCATCAAATGTCCAGTTTTAGGGTCCTTCACAAGTGTTTTTTGTAGTGGATCGGGCCGAAATAGTTCATCTGTGGGGGGCCGATCCTTTGGTGCCAAAGGTGTCGGAGCCGTAGGTTTCTTAGGCGTCGACTCGGCATTGGTTCGTTGTTTTGAACCGTGGGGCTTCGAAATGTCTGTTTGTTTCCTCGGTTCCGAGATGACTTTCGGCTTCGAGGTGTGGGTTTCGAGGGCCTTTGGTTTTTTGCTGGGCTCCGGGGATGGTGTCGGTACCGAAGAGCTAGTGCCAGTCTTCGGCACCGAGTGCTTCGGTGTGGAGCTCGGCGCGGAGGAGGAGGAGGCTGTCTTCTTTTTCGGTGCTGGTGCCGATGAGTGTTTCTCGACACCGACGGCAGGCTGGCTCGAGCCCGAGCTGCCGGAAGGCTTGATGGGCTTCTTAACCGGGCCCGAAAGCGAGGTATGGGAAGCAGTGTCTTTGGTCGTGCCTAGGCCCGTGGGCGAAGGCGTGACCGAAGCCTTTTTCGATCTCGTCGAGCGTGGGGTCGATGTTAGTACTCACGCCCCTCTGTGCCGGAGTGATGTCCTCGACATTGGAGTCGTTGGCTTCGGAGGTGCTGACGAGGCCCTCTTCGGTGTGCTACTCTTCCAGAATATCGACGCCTTCTCCGAAGATGTCGTCGGAGATCGAAGTCGACGAGTGAGCCATTGTTCTCCTCGCTAGTCGGTCCCGAATAGTCTTCTTCGAACGGAAGGATTTGCAAGCCAGACAGTCTCTTGCCTTGTGTTCTAGGGCGAGGCAGAGGTTGCACACCTCATGTAGATCGGTGTGAGGAAACTTCAACCAACATCGAGGACACTTTTTGAATGGCGTCCTTTCCATCAGCCAGGACAGGGCCCAGGTAGGCCCGAAGGCCTTCGTCGACGACCGGAATCGAAGACTTCGAATGATGAGTCGCGTCGAGTGTGGAGATCGTGATCGAAACAATACCGCGGAAAGGGAAAGGATTGCGCGCCGATCAGAAGAACTGTAACGGTTCGGAACCGGAGCGCGAAGAACACAGCCGAGCCCGATGGCGGAAAAAAACAATCTGAGGATGGAGCCGAAGCCCCTGCGCAATATGATCCAAAGGAGGAGTCACATACCTCGTGACTTCCAAAGACTTTCCAAGAGGAAAAACAACTGCAAACATCCGGGCCCAACACCAGATGGCGATCTATGCACAGTGTGTAATCTGCAGCTCATATGCCTCGAACTGCTATTTTCTTCACAGTTCGTTACCACTGTATCCAAGTGCTGAGAGATCCTTAATGACACTGGTAGCTCTCTGATTACCAGCTCGCAGTGAGCTAACTGTGGCCGTGCAAGAAGAGCTAGTAACAAGACGGATCCACTTTATGCACATTAAACACCAAGCGCTGCTACAGGATCTTAAAGTTGAATCCTAAAATTAACCGATTTAAAAGTGAGCGGGAAGTGATCGCAGGGACGCGCTCTGTGGTGGGGGAGGGGCAGAGCAAGGCACTTGGGAGAGCGCTGTGCTTTATGAGCCATGACGGCCAGACGGAGGAAAGACAGATGGCCGCTGCGCATGCGCACGTGAACGCAAGCTTGAGGCCAGGAAAAGCCTCTGGAAGCACTTTAAAAATCCACTAACTAAATGTCTCGCAGCGCATGAGCTGGCTCAGGCGAGACCTAAAAATGCACAAGGGGAAAAGGAGGAGAAAGAGAAAGGCTGAAAAAATGTGATAAAGGGAGAAAGCAGAGGTGAAAAACAACCTGTAACTGTGAGATGAAGGGGTAGAGAGTGTTTAGTGGTGGATTAAAGTGGCATTAAGTGGAATTACGACTACGCACACCATCATTCAGTGTTGCTGGCCTTGAGGTTCTGAGTAGAATTTTGGGGTCCAGCACTTATTTCTTTATGAACTGAGTGGAGCATACTCTCTGATGCAGGAGCCAGGCGTTTCACAAGTTAAGTGAATTAAGGATTGACCACCGCAGACTCATTGTCTTGTATGCCCGGACTGAATGATTCACCCTTCAACAAAGTCCCACTGCAACACAAATTTCTTTGACCCCTTTGTACATCAAAATCTGACAACCACACTTTTAAGGACTGAATTTGACTCTTCCCTCTTCGCTTATGAATGTGGGAAGTATATGTTTCCACGCATCATTGGTCTAATGTGTCTTAACGATGCACAGCATCTGAGCCATGAAAACTGTGACTGTCCTGAGTGAGTGTTCTGTTTTGCCACTCTATCCTCGCCTGTCCAAGTACACCTCAGGAAGCAAGTTACCTAAAACAGAAGTGTAGTCTAAACAGGCCGCAGATTTCAGATCTCTTGTCTAAAGCAAAGTGCTCATCAGACTGGCGGCCAAACAACTTCTAGATCGTTCATGCTGCTTTATCACCACTTACTTTACCCACATACTCACTGATCACTGTTATAAGACGATTTGTCCCACTGTACCTCCATCCAGACCTCACTTTATAAGCCCTCCATTGATGCCAAACTCTAATTTTCCTCTATCCAGAGCAACTCACCTCCACTGGGCTATTGGGCTAATCCCTGGGAACAAAAGTTCCACATACCCAGTCAAATATGTATCCCAAGGAACTTTTCAATCCACCTCCAAGGCATCATCTTTGTTCTGTGAAATATGAAACAGACACTTGCATACACAACAAATAATATATGCCGCCAAACATCCACAAAGCCACACGGACAGAGGCGCGCACACACACCGCTAAACACAGAATGCCCTATCCCTTACCCTTGAATGGAAGCAGAGATCCTCCTTTCCTGTGGTCAAGGTGTTAGATGATAGTGGGCTCAGGCAGTCTTGTGAGCCCTTACGGGTGGTGGGGTGGATGGAGGAACCTCTCTTTCCATGCTCACAAAAAATCATTGACTCTTGGAGGACAGTGAAGGACTCCTCTTTTCCATAAGCAGGGCACAACTGGAACGTGCACTCAAAAAGACTTGATGATCCTGCTTAGATGTGGAAGAACCCCCCCTTTACACGGGTACGGAGTGAGAGTTCAGTGGGCTCAGAAAGACTCGACAGCCATGGATCAAAGAAGTGGAACCTGCCTTTACTTGACAAATATGTGAGAAAGTGTGGGCTCAGACTGCCTCAATAACCACAGCATGGAAGTGGAGAAATACCCCTTTCCATGCTCAGACACCCTTCATGACTCTTGGGTGCGAGTTCAAAATCTGTCAATTTCATGCACAGGGTGTGAGCGGGCAATGGACACAGAGAAACTTAAAATCATTTGATGGGAGCAGCAGAAACGACTTTTCCAAATTCAGTTCGTCCGCTGATTGAGGGTGCAGGCATACTTGATGAACCTTGCTGTGGAGCAGAGGAACGCCCCTTGACAGGGTGCGAGTCACCCATGGGCTCAGATAAACCTGATAACCCTTGTGTGAAAGCAGAGGAAGCTCCAATTCCAAGCGCAGGGTGTAAGCGGGCATAATACACTTGACAGCCCTGAATGGGAGCAGGGGAACTTTGTTGCACACATTCAGGATTTGAGCAGACAGTGGACTCAGACAGACTCTGTGACCCTGGCTTGAGCGTGGAGGAACCTCTCTTTCCATGAGCAGATGAGAGACACAAACAGACTTGACAGTCTTGGGAGAGAGCAGCGAAGCCTCCTATTCCATCCTAAGAAACAGTCGATGACCCTTGAGTGGGAGTGGAAGAACCTCTCTTTCTACAGACTCAATATCCTTGGATGAAGCACAGGCACATCTCTTCCCATGCGAAGGATATGAGCTGAAAGTCCAGGTCGCTTTCTGTAGCTAAAGTTGGAGAACACATAGCGTGTTTCTTGCAATTCTCTACACTATTGTTTGTAGGCGTTTTCCCTGAGACATGCATGAAAGCCTTTTGCACTGAATTCTACAGCAAAAACTGTTCTTATAAAAAAAACTGAGGACGTCCCACACTGCCTGCTATGTACGAGGCTAGATCTTACTGTTGCACAGTGACTTACAATCTGTTTCAGAAAGTTTATTTTTCTTTAAAAATTATCTGAAAGTCAGCAAGCAATGGAGATGAATACACAATAGTGAAAAACACAAACTGATCTGCTGAGAAGATATTCTGCTATAAAGAGATAAGAAAAGAAGAGGTAAGGAAGAGTAGAGAGGATGAGGAGGTAAGGAAAGGGTGTGAAATGAGGGAAAGAAGAGAGTACACAAACAGGCAAGGAAGAGAAGAGGGCAGATTTGGTTTTAGTAAAATGGGAGAAAAGAAGCCAGTTTGACCAAGAGCTGAGATGGAGGAATGAGGCAGAAGTTAAGGAGAAGACGATAAGGGGAGAAGCAAGGGGAACAATAGAAGGGGGAAGTTAAGAAGATAGAGAGAAGGAAGGAACCTGGCAAAGCAAGATGAAGATTGCAAGGAAATAAAAGCTGAGTTGGCAAGAATAAGAGAATTAAATGAGAGAAGGAAGGGGGAGGACGAATGGGAGAGGAAGCAGAAAGTAGGTAGTAAGGGAAGGAAAGGAATTGGGGGGAAAGAAGAATGCTGTGGAAAGAAGAGTAAGAGGAGGGCTAAGAGGTGGTGGAGTGTGGGAAAAAAGAGGGTTGAGTAAAGAAAGAGTAGTAGAAGAAAGGAGTGTTGAGAGAAGGGTGCAGAGGAGGGGAAGACAGTGAGGATGCTAGTGGAGGGAAAGGAAGAGGAGGGATGGATGAGGTGGGGAGAGAACGAAGAATGAAACAAGAGTTAAAGAAAAGGTAAGACAAGAGGAGTGAGAATTCAAGGTGAAAGAGAATCTGCTCTGAAATCTTTTTTACAACAGACCACACTATACAAAATCACAAATTTATCAATAAGAGGGTAAGGGCCAGGGAGACGGGGGCGGGCAAGGAGGATAGGGAGGAGGAAAGAGAAGGAAGTAAGCACATAGAGACAGAAAAAGTAATGGGAGAGAAGGCAAAAAAGTAAAGGGGAAGGGATGGGGCAGGTTGGGAGGAGGAAAAGAGAAGTATGAAAGCAGAAGGGGATATGGTGGGAGTACAGACAAGGCAAGTGGAAGGAGAAGAAGGAAACCGAGAATGGGCAAGGCACGAGGAGGGAGACGGGGAAAGGAATGAGTAAGGGATAGATGATAAGTAAGGAGGCAGGAGAAAACAGAATGAGGGGGAAGGGAGGAAAGCGAAGGAAGGAGGAAATGAGGGAGAAGGAGGCAGCTATAGAAGATGAAACAGGAGAAGGAATAGAGGAGAGAGAGAGGAGGAATGGGGGCGGTACAAGACAGAAAAAAGAACCAAAGATGGCGAATGTATTGAAGGAAGGAGAAAAAGATAAGGTGAAAGAGGGGGAGTAGCCAAGGACAAAGGAGGACGGAAGCAATGAAAGAAGAGGGAGGAAACAGGAAAGGTAAGTAAAAAAGAGAGAGATGAGAGGATAGGATAGGAAGTAAATATGGAGTAGAGTTAACGAAGCAGAGAAGAGTTAGGATGAGACGGAGGAAGCCGTGGAAGAGAATGATACGGGTAAGACGAACGGAAGAGAATGAAGACAGGCAATGGTTAAGAAGAAAGTGGAAAGTGAGAAGGAAGGCAGAGAGAAGAGGGTGAGGAGAAAGACCAAGCAAGGAAATGAAACTGGCAAGGGAACGAAGGATGAGAGAAGGAGTGTTGCATGCAATGACGGGGAGTAGATAAGAAGGGAGAAGTGGCAGGAAGGAAGGAAAAGGAGGGATGGAAGAGGGATAGTGACAAAAGAATAAGGCAAAAGTATTGGAAGAAAGGCAAAGTAAAGAGAAATGGAAGGCACTCAATAGGAGGGAAGACTAAAGATGTTCCGTGGGGACAAATTAATAAGGGCAAGAAACAACAAGGTTGGAGGGTGGAAGAGGAAAGAATGCAATGGTAAGAGAAGAGTGCCAAAGGCTGAAAATAAGGCAAACGTAAGAGTGAAGAAACAAGGAGGCGGAAGGAAAGGGGGCGAGAAGAGAGAGAGAGGAAAGCAGGAGGTGGACAGAAATGAAAGGAAGGAGGAAAATAAGATAGGGGATAGAGAGAAAGGGTGGGAAGAAAACTAGAACTAAGGGAGAATAGAGGAAGAAAGAATGGGAAATTAGGAAGGATGGTGGAAACGATAAAGTGGTGTGGCAGGAAGGAGAGTGACAGAGAAGAAAAGCTTCAAGGAGAAGAGCAGGTGTTCCTAATGGGACCCTGCTCTGCCTCAATGGAGATCAATCTAACCAAGTCTGAATTAAGAGTAATGAGGTGCGTCTTATGCAAATAGCAGAGGTTTCCCCTGCACCCGGCACCCTGCCTGTAAATGATAAACGTCCAGCTAAAGTGGGAGAGCATCACTGTATCCCAAATCGTCCTCTGATCCCAATCATACCCCCCCCCCCACCCCCCCTTCTCACCCTTTAAGGTCTCATTTTGAGTGCCATTAAGGAACCCGTTCCAGGAGTCTAACAACGGGACTGGCGGCAGCAGCCCCTCCTAACTAACTAGGCTGGCAGAGAGCAGCCCCGGTGGGGGACGCCAGGTTGCTATGGCAGCTCTGCTAGTGCCAAATGAAAGAACTTCTGCCTTCCTCGGTAACAGTGTTCTATCCTCTTGACAAGCTCCACTCTGACACCATGGATTGCTTTTCAGGGCAGGGCTGAGCCACCAACTAAAAAAGAGATTTATCATACTGGTTGGTATCACCGTGCAAGTAAAAATCACGCGCCTCTAACCACATGCCTGATATTCAACATCCAAAATAAAGTTTAGACGGAAAATTGTCCACGCATCCAACACAGCACCTCAGAGGTGGGTACACACCCAACACAGAGCTGCCCAGGTGGGCACACACCCGACAGCACTGCACAGGTGTGCACACACCCGACAGCACTGCACAGATGGGTATCACTGTGCAAACAACATTGTATGTCTTCAATCACATCCCTCTTACTAAACATTGAACCATAAACTTTGGACAGAATATTGCCACACGTCCGCCAGAGCACAGATACACCCTATAGTAGGGTATCGCAGTTACAATAATAGCATATTCAACTTATCTCAGACACACCGTGTACTAGAAGAGAACAGACTACATTGAGACTCCTAAAGTTATTCACTGTGCCTTTAATTGGCGAATACAGTATTTAACAGCAATCAATGTCACCAGTAACAAACAATCTAGTAGATGCGTTTGCGATTCAGTATAGCCCTCTGGTCTCACCAAACAAAACTTCCACCCACAATTCAATGAAGTTGACACATTCATCCAGCAAAGGAACAGACCCTACAGAACACACTACTGATAGCAAACCTTCACGAGCCAAAGCAGACTCCTGTCTGCAATGGAAACCTGGGAACCAGTTGGAAAGGTACTACCCAAAGCGCTGCAATGCCATCCAAATGGCACACTGGTGTTGTTTTCTTATTTGCTTTGTCTCCTAGGGGAGACTGGGCTCTGAAGTTCTTGTCATGCGTAATAAAGAGTTGCATTTGAAAGGCATTCTGAGGGTGGTCAGTTGGAGCGAGGAGAAGATAGGAAGGTTGGAGGCTGGCTACTATTCAGGGCTGAATAAAGCATGTACTACTCAATCTTTCATCGTGGAGTGATTTCTTCGATGTAAACCACAGAAGTGGCGACAACTTTTCAGCCCTGGCAGAGAACCCATGGAGATTGCAAGTGAAGTCCATGCCTGTTTGGAGAGAGGCTGCAGGATACCCCAAACATATGTACTGTGCAATTTGACCAGTGGCAGTTCAGGCAGACAGTGGATTAACAATGTGCTACTTGGGTGTCGCTGTAAGGAAAGTTGTTAGCTCTAGCATGAGCGATTGGTTTGGCTCAGCAAGTCAGCCTGCCTTAAAGCCCATGTGCGTGTCGGAGTTCCACCCACTGCAGAGTACTAATGTCACACAGAGGTTAGTGCAGTACACGCTACATCACACACAGCTAGGTCAGGCTGTGTGAACCCTGTGGACGGCCATCTTGAAATGGTTGTCCAAGAATCATATGAAGTGAGGGTACATTTGAACAGCTTTATAAATATATAATGTTGCGCTGTCGCTGTTACATCTCTCCTGGAAGTAAGCCTCCTTCGTACCTACACCGAGGCAGTTTATTTCAAGGATACATTTTGGGTAGCAAATTCATGACATTTATTTGTGACAATGTGCACAGTAAATCCGCATATCTTGCAACTTGTAGTCCCTATATCTCGCCCAACGAAGAACAATACAAATAAATATAAAATGTACACCTCACAGACTTTCTCATGGACACCTCCACAACCATTTTTAGCAATGCCTGGGGATCCACTGTTAAAATGGCAGGAACAAAAGTAGTGTATTAAAAAAAATTATATAGACACTATTGAGGATGAAGAGTTGAGTCAAAAAAAGAAAAGGAAGATACTGTTACATTCCTTTGGCCCTCAGGACTAACAGTCTATAATACAATGGCAAAGAAACCAAGACTCCCAGAGAAGGGAAGTGTATTTGTGAATGCATCAGCTAATCTTGAAAATTACTATTCACCACAGGTGTGTGTTGCTATTGACTGATTTCATTTTTTTCACAGGAAACAGAGACAAACATAATCCGTAGAAGCGTGTTAGTCTTAAAGAGACTGGTGATTAATTACAAATTTGGTCCCCTGCATGACGAACTTATTAGGGATCAAATAATTATGCATTTCAACAATGAATACGTACAATAAAAATTGAGATCACATGGAGATTCATTGTTGGGGAAGGCAATTACCCTGGTGAAAAAAACAGGAGTGTCTAACAGATGTACTAAGGCAGCATTGGAAATCTTGGGTGGAGGAAGCTCTTGTGAGGTAGTGGCAAAAATGTAATCTGGGAAAAAGGAAAGTGTGCAGAGTAAATAAATGAGGGTGACAAACAAAGATGGTGATACAAAATACAAAGTCAGTGGTCAGAACCAGTATGGGGAATTTTTTTTATCTCAAGAGATGCTATAGATGTGGAGCACTTAGCATACAGTAAACATTGCCCAGCAGTCAATCATAAATGCTTGGCATGTGGCATTAAAGGGCACTTTGCTAAAGTGTGAAAAAGGAAAGACAGCGAATCAAGGATGAAGGAGATTACAGACAGTAGTTCAGAATCGGATTTGAGAAACTACTGATAATGAGGGTGAGAGTAACAGGAGAGAATATGTGGTGAGCATAGATGAGAGGCAGAAAACTTCATCATGGTTTGTGAGTAGTCTGACTAAAACTTGTAGGAACAAACCTTTGTGAGAGATTAAATTGGGGCATACAGATGTTGGTAGTGGTGGACTCCGAATCCCTTACACAATTGTGGACATGGAGGTGTGCAAGGAAACATTTGAAGGAGTGTTGGATGCCCAACTCTTACAAGCTGATATTGACCCAGATAATTTCACAGGTGAGCCCATATCTATGATAGGGTACAGATCAATCAGTTTGAGTTTAAAAACAGAAGAGCAGTGGGTAAACTGTATACAGCGGAGGAAGGTCTATCAGTGTTGGGGTGGATGAATCACAGGGCCCTCACTATAATACTGGAGCCTAACAGTTCAGAACAGTTATTAGTGGTTGGTAGTGGTGTGGAAACTGGGAAAGCTTTCTTGAAGGATTTCCCAGAAGTATTTTCCGGGAAGGTAGGTGTATTAAAAGGATTTTCCCATTGATAATTCTTAAGGGAAATACATAACCTAAAGGGCATAGGATGAGGAATTTACCCTGGAATATGAGAGACGAGGTGAACATGGAAATTGAAAGGCTGTTGGGAGCTGGCATCATTGAAACTGTGGAGGCTTCAGAATGGATTGCCCCCGTAGTGGTGGCAAGGAAACCTAATGGAAAGATTCGCCTATCTGTGGATCTGCGATACTTTAATCATAAAATTGTGGTGGAGAAATTTCTTTTGCCAAAAATTAACTAAATGTTAGCCATGACTGAGGTATGGAAAGGTTTTCGACGGTTGATTTATCATCAGCTTATCATCAGATTTGCTAACACCCAGACAGTAAGGATTTGACTGCATTTATAACACCTAAAGGTTGTTATTGGTTCGCAAGGATGATGTTTGGCTTAGCTTTGGTGATCACATTTTTTCAACAGCTCATGCATAAACTTTTTAAAGGATTTTATTGGACATTATTTTTTCAAGATAAATTATTAGTGATGGGAAAAAACAAGGATCAACATGATCGCTGCTTTAGGAAAGTACTGACCACTTTGCAAGAGAATGAGTTTTCCGAATGAAAGTTAGGGGTGGAAACATTAAACTATTTAAGGACTTGAGGTTAGCAAAAAAAGCATAAAACGAAGAAGGAATTAGTTACTACCTTAAGTGACGCACCTATACCAGCTACCATAGATGACCTAAGGTCTTTCCTGAGACTAGTGGAGTTCGATTCAAAGTTTGTGATTTTTTTCCCCAAGAAAATGTATGGACTGAGACAGCTGTTGAAAAGCACAGTCAAATCTGAGTGGTCAGACAAATGTGAGCCCATCAAGGAGGACATAAGTACGGCAAATACCTTGCATGGGTTTGACCCTAGCAAGACATGCATAATCACTACAAATGCGAGCTGCAAAGAAATTGGAGTGGTATTACCACAAAGAGATAATTGTGACAAGAAATTGACAGTGGCTTGCGTGTCTAGAGTACTTTCTCCTGCTTACTCAATGGTGGAAAAGGAGACATTGGCTATGGTATGGGGGCTGGAGCACTTAGGGAGCTCTGTGTCGATTTTCAAAGTGTTAATTAGATGGGACCATAAACCCCTTGTAAAACTGTTATCCACAGAAGGGATTGTTGACAGCTACACCCAGAACTCACAGGTTATCCGTAAAGCTTATGCATTATAACCACAAGGTGCACTATGTACTGGGTGTAAAAAACAAGGTGGCTGCCTTTACAGTTATATAAGTTTACTGAAGAAAATTGGGAGGAGTTAACGGTGGCCTGGACTGGGGAAGAAGAGAGTGCAATAATTAAGGATGAACGGAGTGAAGCTCTGTGTAAGGATGTGACACTGGAGCACATAAATCATATGTGATGAAAGGGTGGGCAGAAAAGACATTTCTGGAGGAAAAGTGTTGTAAGTTGTGAGAGGTTTGTTCGGAGTTATCAGTGTGGGATGACAATTTATTGAGGAGAGAGAGACTGGTACAGTCACAAAGTTTGAGGAATAAAATTGTGGATTTATGTCACGAAGGACATTTAGGCATTGTGAAGAGTAAGAAAAGGGTAAAGGAAAGGTAATGGTGGCCTGGGATGGCTATTGATGTGGAACAGGCAGTAAGGGAATGTGAATGTGCGGACAAATAAAAAATCACATTGAGGCCATCTTTAGTTCAGTTAACAGGAGCTAGTATGGCTTGGGATACTTTTGGGGTGGATATTTCAGGTACTGTGTAGGATGAGAGTGGTGATTATGTCCATGTTTTGGCTGCCATGGTTGACTTTTCCAAATGACCAAAGGTGGCTTTTGTTAAAGTCACCAATGTGGAAAATGTGCTCATATTTTTGGATGATTTGTTCCAGAGGGAATGTACAAAAAGGAAGGTATTTACTGATAATGGCACGCAGTTTAGGGCGGCAGAAGTTTAATCATTTTTTCAACTAAATGGGGTGGAGCATAAATGTACTTCAGTGCATCATCTAGAAGGGAATAGTGAAGTTGAGAGGTTCAACCGTGTGATCAAATGTGCCTTGCAGATGGCTAATAATAGAAAGAAGAAGTGGATGTTGGAAGTAAAAAAACACAATGGTGTGGATGTATCTCATTACACCAAGGGTTACAGTCCTTTTACTGTCATGTGTGGAAGAGTTGCATTCACTAAGGATACTCAGGGGTGGATGAAGAATTCCAAAAAGGGTCAATGATCACAGAAGGTAGTTAAAAAGAAAATAAAAAACTGTGCAGTACAAATTATACAAAAACAGTAAATCAGGTGCCAAATGGCACTGATGCGAGTGGATTAAATGGCGCAAGTAAAAAAAACAGGGAAGGCGAGGAAGGAAAAAAGTAGATTTTCTAAACCTTTGAGGGTGGAGGTTCTTTCTCCCTATTTAAGTTGTTGCTACCATCAGAGATGGGATTAGGCGCATCTCAATTCTTTCTTTTTCTATGGCCAGAAAGAGGCTGCAGGCAGCGACTGGAAGTCTAGTCTGGGCAAATCCAAGGATTGGCTTAGCTCTTGTGGGTCTGGGGACGCCATTTGTGCATTCAGCTCCCCTGGACTCGGGCTCTGGAGCACGGGCGCATAGGTGCTTTGAGGCGTGAGGTGGCAGTGGTCGCAGACTTACTCTATGTCTTTGGTTATGCTGCAGAGGGGCAAAGGGGACAGCTGAGCCACTCTCGATGAGGGTCTCACTGTCCCTGAAGTCCCTTTATGTGCAGGTCGGTCTTCCTCGGCATTGGTGTCTGGACTGGACACAACAATCCCTGGCTACTACAAGGGGTTGGGTACCTCATGTTTGGTGTCGTGCTGCTTAGGTCAGTCCTGACGTCTCCACATTTGGACGGAAGACGGAAATTACCTGTAGGAGCACTGCTACCTCTTTGTGGGCATCTGCTGCGTCAGTAGTACCTTTAGGCGGCAGGTCAGTGTACTAGGTCTTGCTTGATTGGGGCCTGCGGATGCAGGGGACTAGTTCCTCTACTTCAAAGAATTTCTTTTGGTAGAGGGCATGGTCACGTGGAGCAGGAAGATGCCCACTCAGAGGGCTTAGCTGGTCGAACATCACCTCCGTACATAATCCGTTTTTTCTGAGAGGAACTGGTGCTAGAACCCACAAGCATGAAACTCTAGAACAACCCGGACCTGTCTGGTGCGATCGGTGAGTCCCCCCTCCCCCTCCCGGGGCCTGTAAAGCTGCCTGTTGCTCTGCAGGAGCGACCACACTATGGAGGATCGGCCTGCAGCACCCTCATCAGCTGAGGCCATGGCTGGCAGCCCTACTGAAATACCTGGACCTGGTACGCCTCTGTGGACCATCATGGACTATTAGCCTGGCGCTCTGGCCTACTGTAGTCAATACCCTTGTTTGTTTGTGGCCCATGCGACAGCACACCGACCATACCCTGTGGGGAACTTGGTTGTCATTACAGCACTGGGCCAAGCAGTGTGACAGACTACTCATAGAACAGACGCCTGCCACTCTGGAGATGCTGCGGCCTCTCCTCAGCAAGACTAAATAAGCCCCTATGTGTACCATTTCACCAGCGGCTATTTGAACTTGTTGCTACCCTAGGCACCTTACCACTGCTAGTCACCTAATCATTTGCCCTGACGCTGGCACTGTCCTAGCAACTTTGACCTATTCAAACCAACCTACTGCCATATAAGGTTGTGCTAAGGCCATCTTGCGTCTCTTGCAACTCACAGCTCACACTGTCTAGAGCGAACCTCATCAATGTACCTGCCGCCTTCATTCCACTTGTTCACTAAAGCCTCTATTTGTCACAATCAATTTTCGCCAGACAACAGTGGAGTCTGCTTGTGCCCCCTGCGGTGGCGTCTACCCAGGGCGTGGTGAGACTTCGTGGACCCTGCAATCTCAGATGAATCTTAATCATTCAGGATCTGCTTCAGTTGGATGGACAATTTACCTGCACTTGATCTCTTCCAACTGTGTGATCTGAATTGTGCTCAATCCCCACAGATTGAACACTCACATACGCAAAATGGGCAAACACAATACTAAGCAGTCCAAACATTTCTTTAAAAGCTGACACCTTACTCAAAACACTGAGCAGGGCCAGGATCTGGAGCCTAACGTTACACAATTGAGCAAGGAAGATACATAGGATATTGATATACGTGCATTACTCCTGGATGTAAAAAAGTGCCTTAATACCATCTATTCTAAACTGGACCTTCTCACAAATCGCCAGGACCAAGTCAAACACTGGGTCAACATACATGAAACACGACTGGACCAGTAAGAGAACGGAGTTTCAATGCAGACGATATACAATCGAAATCCAAAGAACACTTACTAGGGCTGGACAAGGTGCTTGAATTAATCAAAGCAAAAAAATAAGACCTCGAAGCACGTTCCAGAGGCAATAACTTTCACATAACTGGAATTCCAGAAACCAGAGCCAACTCCAAGATGGAAGACTATGTTGAAAATGTGCTCCGTGAACTTTTCGGCAACAATTTATTGGATGTATTAATTGTGGAGCGGGCCCACCGGTCCCTAGGGACCAACTTTAGTAAGATAGAAGCCCAAGTCTTTCCATCCTGATGAATGCCACGGGGCCTAAGGCCCACTTTGGCAGAAACATGTTGATGACAATGACCACGGTGGTGATGGGGTACTAACTCTCCCATTCCCCACACTTTTAATACCAAGTAAATGCCCAGCGCATAAATGTATTTCGGCTTTTACAATGGATTTTAAATCACTTTTTGCACAGGCCCTCACTTAGACTTTAGGAGTGCCTCCCTGTCTCCAGGTGTAGGCCCGCTCTCTACCAAACGCAGTTTCTAGAGAGCGAGGAATGCGGATGATGAAGCATGACACCTGGTGGTGTGTGAGGACAGCCCTTCACTTTGAGATGCCTGGTACTCCACCTAGTACCTTGTAACTCCCGGTCACTTCCCTTCAGGGTAGCTTCTTTGTGTGTACACTCCATATGATGTCACCCATGAAAAATTGTGGAAAATAGGTAGCTAACGCCAACATTGGTATTTTCCTTTTTTATCTAAAAAGATATCTATAATTCAGCTATATGTGTTCTATAATGCCCTTTTCACATTTGTGGTTATCATAAGTTAGATGCTGTGGTATGTACTATGCATAACATTTTCTATGATTATGTACTGGCATGTTTTTCGCGACATCGTTTCCTACACTGGTCCTCGTCTTCCCTTTTGTCCTCTTTACCTGTTGTGCTGATAATGTTGTTTCATTGTACAATTTTCATTGACAAATGCTAATAAAAGGAATATGCTACTTACCAGTATGCATCTGTTCTTGGCATGTAGAGCTGCAGATCTACACACTTTTGCATAGATCGCCATCTGGTGTTGGGCCCGGATGTTTGCAGTTTGTTTTTCCTCTTGGAAAGTCTTTGGAAGTCACGAGGTCGGTGACTCCTCCTTTGGATCGTATTGCGCATGCGCTTCGGCTCCATCCTCAGATTGTTTTTCGCCAGCAGGGAAAGATGGAGCGTAGTAACAACAGTGAAGAAACCCATGTGTGTTGTATCTAAATAAGATATACTGGAACAGATACAGGTAGCCGGGGAGGCGGGTGGGCGTGTGTAGATCTGCAGCTCTACATGCAAAGAACAGATGCATACTGGTAAGTAGCATATTCCGTTCGAGGCATATGAGCTGCAGATTACACACTTTTGCATAGACTATATAGCAGTTCCCAACCTTAGCGGCGACCACCGGTATCTCTTGCAGTGGTTTGAAATAATGTTTTTAGTACAGCCTGGCCCACGCTAGCTTGTTGCTTGGTTTGCACATCTACACAATAGTGTTTAGTGAAAGTGTGCAGTGTTGACCATATAGCTGCTTTGCAGGTATCATCTAATGGGATGTTCCATAGAAAAGCCATGGAAGCCCCTATCTTCCGTGTAGAATGGGCTTTAGGGGGAACGGATAGTGTTCGTTTTGCCTTGTGGTAGCAAATCTGGATGCATTTTACAATCCACCTAGCTATCCCTGATTTTGAGCCTGATTTTGAGATGGGGTTGCCCTTGTGTGGTGGAGAGAAAGAGACAGACAGTTGTTTGGTCTTTCTGAAATGTTGTGTTCTTTGGATATAGTAAAGTAAGGCTCGTTTAACATCTAGCGTGTGTAGAGCCCTTTCTGCAACAGTCTGAGGTTGCAAGAAAAATACTGGTAATTCTACAGATTGGTTTAGGTGAAAAGGGGAAATGACTTTAGGTAGGAATTTTGGGTTGGTACGGAGAACAACCTTGTTCTGGTGCAATAGAAGAAAAGGTTCTTGTATGGTAAGTGATTGCATCTCACTGACCCTTCTAAGGGAAGTGATAGCTACAAGGAAAGCTGTTTTCCATGTGAGAAATTGCAGTTCGCATTTATGCAAAGGTTCGAAGGGAGGCCCCATCAGCCTTGTGAGAACGATATTTAAGTTCCACATAGGTGAGGGTGGTACTCTGGGGGGAATTATTCTTTTGAGGCCTTCCATGAAGGCTTTAATGGCAGGTACTCTGAAAAGTGACAGATTGTGAGAAGTTGGCCTGGTATATGCTGTTCACTAGTTCTAGTGACCACCTTGTACCATGCCAAGCAACCCTTATGGTGTGGTTGTAAGTCAACCTTTTCGGACCAGCTGCCCTAGTGGTAGCGTAGGCTAAGCAGTCTTTGAGGCTAAACTCGTGATGCGTGTTAAGCCAGCTGTTTTACCAAATGCAACCCCCTTTTATACCAATGAAAGGACACCACACAGATATATATTCAAAATATATATGTATTTATTTCTCAAAGTAACCCCTAGTCTCTTTATGAGCACAGGAGCACAAATCGTCAAACAAGATTATCACAGAATACACAGAAGTTGCACTTTATATGGATAGGCCCTGGTGGCCACTCGAACCATATACTAAAATAGTGGTATAAGTACCACGAACAGAAAAGGGAAAAGGCCTAAGGCCTCTAGAATCGCTGGGCCTACAAGGAGCTAACGTCAGTTAGTGACCAGGAGGTCCACGGGTGGCGTGTGCAGAGCAAATAGTCACACGCGTGCTCCCATAGGTTTCAATGGGTGCGTAAAAAGTACAAAGTTACTGCAAAAGGAATCTTCCGGATGACCTAGGAACTTAAGATTTGGAACACAGGCACTAGAGATGTAATACTACACTTGGGCACAGGTGTGCCAGCTTTACCTCACCCACAGGAAGCGGGTGCATAGGCCTCGAAGTGCGTCGGGTTTCTTCTATCTGTTCCGTGGGGCCTGTAGACAAAAGTGCTGCAGGCGGTCGGTCGGGAAGAGATGCAGTGGATCCAAGAGTGGATCGGAGATGTTGAAGACCTGTAAGCAGAGGGGACAGTGTTCACAGTCACTAGCCAGTGACCAGCGTGGCACCAGGTGGGTACCAGGCGATGTCGGGTGCAAACAGGTGATGAGGGGTAGCTTGTCTCCGCAGCCACGTGGTCCCTGAAGGTCGACGACGTCCAGGAGTCGGCTCACGAGCTGTACCACGCAGGCTCTCGCTGTCGGCGGTGTCGGCGACTTGATCGAAGCAAACAAGCCTTGGCAAAAGCAATTGAAGGAGGATTCGGAAATCAGCTGTTGGTTCTGACCAGCAAGGTCAGAGGGATCGCTCCTTTGGAGGGGAGCAAGGGCCAGTCTGGAGCAACCAGACCAGCGGTGTTTGTCGTAGATTTCGTCGCCAAGATGGCCACTAGCCAGCGGGCCAGCAACCGGTTAGGCGCGTCGAGTGGCAAAATGCAGAAGGGCCCCACGCAGATCGTGGAGATGCTGGAGGGCTCACCTTTGGTGCAGATGCTGCTCGAGGGTTGGGCTTCTAAGGACCCAAAGCACAACTTGGAGGGAGCCTCGGTTGTTGCACTGGTCAGCTTGTCGTAGTCGTTTCAAGATGGCTGGCTCCACGTGTCTCGGTGCCTCCACGGGTCTCCTCTTTGCAGGGACTGTGGATCGGGCGGTGAGAGGTCTGGAGGTCCAGGTCTTGTCAGTCTCTGGGCTCGGGCTCCGGCGGGAGGCGGCGGCAAAGCAGACGTTGATTCGCTGGATGGTGCTTGCGTTAGCAAGGTGGTCACTCCCTGACCACAGGGGAGATTTTCTTCAGTCTTCTGTGCAGCAGAATGTCGAAGTTCCCGTCTTCTTCTTAGTTTCAAGTTGATTCCAGGATGTCTGAAGTCTTAGGACACAGCTCCTACCTTTAAGCGGATTCTAGGGGCCGGACTACCTGCTAGGTCCCTCCCTATGGGTGGGACCAGGAAGGGGGGTGGTTACACCCCCAATCCTTTGTCCAGCTCGCCCCAGGCCCGGGACTGGTGTGCCCCAGGACCGGTTTGAACTGGCATATGCACCGAGGCTCCTTGTGAGCCACAGGCATGTCTGGTTTCTTTCAAGCCCTACCTGACCAATACACAAAATCCTGTCTGGGGTGGTGCACGCACCTCCCCTGGCAGGAAACCCTTTGTCCACACCTCCCAAGCTGGAAGGACTCCCAGCAGCAGGAGGGCAGACTTGTGTCTGTGGTGGCAGCATCCATTTTGTGGAGCTGAGGCTATGTCTGATTTTACCCGGGTTTCAGGTACTGTACATGTCGTGTCCCTCTAGAAGGGTGGAATGCTAACCCCGTCGCCAGAATTGGCGAGGGGTTAGTATTCCAATTCGTATGACACCTTACTCGACATGTTTTGATAAAGCCAAACCAAAGATAGCATTTAACCGCGAGGTTCATAATGCACTTAAGAGTATATGGTATGACGATATCTGGAAACAGTAGAAGGAAGTTGTTCCGACCACTGCAGACAGGCTCAGCTCATGCCAGAGCACCATCTCACATGGAACCAAGCACTCTGCCTTCAGGATTGTTAAGGCCTGCCATAGGAGTGACTTATAGGTTACCAGGTGTCCCATTTAAGGTTAGGTATAGGTATACTACACCTAAGTAAGAGGTGATTACACCAACTTACCCCAGCTGAGTGATCAGCCAGTTGTGTCAAATTGTTAGGCCAAGCCTGGGGTGGCATAATACATGCTGCAGCCCTTGGCAGGCCTTGGGTACACCAATGCCCTGGGTACCTAGTGTACACTGGTACAGGGGCTGACAGGGTGATCCAACCAATTGGGTATGTACCTAGGGTACATGGAGTCCATTTTACAGAGAGAGCAGATAGCCTGAGAGCCTGAATGGCAGGATCTCAGGCCAACTAAGTCGAAAAACCAGCTAGACACTAGGCAAAAATTTGGGGGTAACCATAGTCAGATATCCACCTTCCTACACAACCCCCCCCCAAACGAAGGGAGATAAGGCTGACCTTGACCAGGTAAGCCTATATTGCCCAAGTGGCCATATAAGGAGGAACCAGCACTGGCATGGTTACCCCCTGTCTCATGGTCCACTAAGCAATCCCTCACCCTAAGGGTATCAGAGGGTCTCCACCATAGGGAATCTCTACCTGTGGTGTGTCTTGGCAAAGTAAAAGGCTGGTGTTGAGATGGAGTACTGAAGTGAGTGTCCTCAAAGTGAGGCCTCAGCTTCCTCCAATCATCCTCCACCATGGATGCCTTTCTTTCTTTAACTGAGTTGCACTGTGCTCTCAGGGTCAGCCTCTGGCTACCTAAAGCTGGAGGCTGGGTCCCTTTTGTGGGCTTACTGGAGGGACAGGTCAGGTTTGGGGCCCTAAGGTCCCATGTTTGCCTGTGCCCAACAGAATCCCCCTGGGGGAGGTCCCTAACTACCTGTAAAGGAGATCCCTCAGGAATGTTTTTACCCATCACCTGACTAGGGCTACTAGCCAGGCAATCCTCATTCTTTTGATGGGGGGGTTCTTGTGGACAGGGGCCCTCTGGGGGTCCACTGGCCTCCCTGACCTCTGCAGCCCTGGGCTGACTGAGGCAGGGTAGAGAGAGGCAGGCTACCTGCACCAGACTGGATCCCACCTTGGAAGGGGCCACTGACATCAGAGGCTCTGCCAGGCCAGGCCTGGCTACCTCTGGGGCAGTTCCTTCACAAGGGGTGAGGTCAGATCCCTGAGGAGGCTGACCTTTTCCTAATGTCTGGGGAGAGGGAGACTTTTCTTCCTCCCCACTACTCTCAGTTTGTGTGGAGTGATCCATTGTTTCAGGCTTCACTACACCTATGTCAGTCTGAGTATAGGCTGAGACCATTACAGCCTTGCCAACCTTTTCAGGGGGGCACTCAGTTTGTGTTTGAGCTGTGACTGTCACAGCTCTGCCAGTCCCTACAGGGAAGTCTGTCTGTGCCTGGGCTGTGGCTACCACTGCCCTTCCAACCTTTTCAGGGAGGAAATCTATTTGGACAGGGGTTGTGAATGGCACAACCCCCCTACCCTTTTGTGAAAGGCCTACCATTTTAGAATGGGTGTCTTGTTCAACTCCAGCCCAAGCTGAGAGTTCTAAGTCATTCCCCAGTAAGCAGTCTACAGGCAAGGTTGGGGACACTGCTACCCTTTTAGGGCCAGTGACCCCTCCCCAGCTGAGACATACCTCTGCCATGGGATGACTGTTCTGTTTGCCATCAATGTTAGTCACCTGGTAGGAGAAACCGGGCAAAAGCTGCTCAGAGGGAACTAGCCAATGGGCCACCATTGTGATGCTAGCCCCAGTGTCTCTGTAGGCCTCAGCTTTTGTACCATTGATGTAGGGCTCCTGTCTGTACCTACCCAAAGTGTTGGGACAGGCAGTGAAGTTGGCAAACCCCATGCCACCATCACAGACAAGAGTGGTTGCTGTAGGGGAATTGGCTAAGCCAGGGTCCCCCTGTGTTCCCCAAGTAAACCCACCCAGATTTCTGGGGGCACTCCCACCACCTGGGGGATTACTGCTGACAGTAATAGGTGGTGTGACAGGAGTAATTGGAGGAACAGTTTTGTTTTTAGCCCTTGGGCAACCGCTGTCAGTTTTCCAATGCCCAGGAGTTTTACACTCATGGCAGTAGGGCTTTTTAGCTGTGGTAGAGGAGGGAGCTTGGGACCCACCACCCTGTGTGGAGTTTTGGGGCCCTGAGGAAGGTTTCTCTTTTTCTTTATCCCCACCCTTCTCTTGAGGCTTGGTGGTATCTTTCTTTTGGTCACCACCCTGGTTTTTAGGCCTGATCCTGGTCCTGACCCATTTATCTGCCCTCTTTCCCAATTCTTGGGGAGAGGTCAAATCTGAGTCTACCAGGTGTTGATGGAGAAGCTGGTTTTGACAATTACTTAAAATCTGCTCTCTCATCATCAAATTGTACAATCCTGTATAATCAGACACCTTACTTCCCAGCAACCAACCCTCCAAAGCCTTAGTGGCACATTCCACATATTCAGACCAGTCCTGAGTCTGTGTCTTCTGGGTGTCTCTGAACATTAACCTGTACTGTTCAGTGGTTAAGCCTAACCCATCAACTAGGACACTCTTCAGGACTCTGTAATTTCTGACATCCTCTTCTCTAACAGTGAGGAGTCTATCTCTGCCTCTCCCCTCAAAGGAGAGCCATAAGATTGCTGCCCACTGGTCTTCAGGAACCTGCTGCACTTTGCAGGCTCTCTCAAGAGCAGTCATCCATTTGTGGATGTCATCCCCACTTTTGTAGGGGGGCACAATCTTGGACAGGTTCCTATTGTCAAAGACCCTATCTTTGTCCCTAGGGACATTGCTGCCACCAGTGGGTATAGACCCACTCTCTCTATGCTGCCTAGCCTTGCTCAGTTTTTCTTCCATCAGGGCTACTTCTAGCTCCTGCTTCCTGATCCTCAGCTGGGCTTCCTGCATTCTGGCCTCATGTTCCCTCCTCTGAGGGGTGGTCAGTCTCCTTCTGGAGTGACCTTGAGAGCCTCTAGAGCCATGGGAAGCATTGGAGTCACCTGAGCGATTCCTTTGCCTTCCAAGCCCTGTGTTAAGTCCACTGGGGAGATCCAATGGGGTGAACCCACTGTCAGTCCCCAATAGCCTTAGTTTAGCTGGGCCAAGTATAACACTTGGCACTGGGCTAGTTCTCCCTTCATCCCCACTCACATCTGTATCCCCATCACTTTCTTCCTCTGTGGTAGGCATCCCATCTAAGGGGTGACTATTGGGAAGGGGTACTTCAGTGGCATCTTCAGAAGGGGGGCCTCCTGTTCCTGTCCCTAAGGGGGCTAACTGGGAAGCTTTCTTGAGTGCTCTCTGATTCTCATCATTCTGTAAGAGCTCTCTGAGCTCAGCAGAGTTTGGGTTCTTGGGCTGTTTAAGGCCTCTAAGAGTTGCCAAATGCCTGAGCTCATTCTGATTAAGGGTAGCAAAGCTGGTTGGTGCCCTCTGGGGGTCACTCTCGACAGAGATGGGTACAGTGGACCCCTCTGCCCCGGCCATTGCTCTTAAGTGTGGGTGGATGTGTTGCAATCTACCTACACTTGGGTTTACCTACTAAACCTATCTAGTAGTTGTAGTCAGGGTGTGCTACTCCCTTTGCTCTACAACAACTAAGTTCAGTAGAACTTAAGTATATCTAATCTTGTTTTATATGTACCTACAGGTACCTATGTGATCTTTCAATTGGTAACCAAGAGATTACAATGGTAAAACACAGCAAGCTCAAATCCCACCGCTGCTCACCAATGTGAGAAGTTGGCCTGGTATATGCTGTTCACTAGTTCTAGTGACCACCTTGTACCATGCCAAGCAACCCTTATGGTGTGGTTGTAAGTCAACCTTTTCGGACCAGCTGCCCTAGTGGTAGCGTAGGCTAAGCAGTCTTTGAGGCTAAACTCGTGATGCGTGTTAAGCCAGCTGTTTTACCAAATGCAACCCCCTTTTATACCAATGAAAGGACACCACACAGATATATATTCAAAATATATATGTATTTATTTCTCAAAGTAACCCCTAGTCTCTTTATGAGCACAGGAGCACAAATCGTCAAACAAGATTATCACAGAATACACAGAAGTTGCACTTTATATGGATAGGCCCTGGTGGCCACTCGAACCATATACTAAAATAGTGGTATAAGTACCACGAACAGAAAAGGGAAAAGGCCTAAGGCCTCTAGAATCGCTGGGCCTACAAGGAGCTAACGTCAGTTAGTGACCAGGAGGTCCACGGGTGGCGTGTGCAGAGCAAATAGTCACACGCGTGCTCCCATAGGTTTCAATGGGTGCGTAAAAAGTACAAAGTTACTGCAAAAGGAATCTTCCGGATGACCTAGGAACTTAAGATTTGGAACACAGGCACTAGAGATGTAATACTACACTTGGGCACAGGTGTGCCAGCTTTACCTCACCCACAGGAAGCGGGTGCATAGGCCTCGAAGTGCGTCGGGTTTCTTCTATCTGTTCCGTGGGGCCTGTAGACAAAAGTGCTGCAGGCGGTCGGTCGGGAAGAGATGCAGTGGATCCAAGAGTGGATCGGAGATGTTGAAGACCTGTAAGCAGAGGGGACAGTGTTCACAGTCACTAGCCAGTGACCAGCGTGGCACCAGGTGGGTACCAGGCGATGTCGGGTGCAAACAGGTGATGAGGGGTAGCTTGTCTCCGCAGCCACGTGGTCCCTGAAGGTCGACGACGTCCAGGAGTCGGCTCACGAGCTGTACCACGCAGGCTCTCGCTGTCGGCGGTGTCGGCGACTTGATCGAAGCAAACAAGCCTTGGCAAAAGCAATTGAAGGAGGATTCGGAAATCAGCTGTTGGTTCTGACCAGCAAGGTCAGAGGGATCGCTCCTTTGGAGGGGAGCAAGGGCCAGTCTGGAGCAACCAGACCAGCGGTGTTTGTCGTAGATTTCGTCGCCAAGATGGCCACTAGCCAGCGGGCCAGCAACCGGTTAGGCGCGTCGAGTGGCAAAATGCAGAAGGGCCCCACGCAGATCGTGGAGATGCTGGAGGGCTCACCTTTGGTGCAGATGCTGCTCGAGGGTTGGGCTTCTAAGGACCCAAAGCACAACTTGGAGGGAGCCTCGGTTGTTGCACTGGTCAGCTTGTCGTAGTCGTTTCAAGATGGCTGGCTCCACGTGTCTCGGTGCCTCCACGGGTCTCCTCTTTGCAGGGACTGTGGATCGGGCGGTGAGAGGTCTGGAGGTCCAGGTCTTGTCAGTCTCTGGGCTCGGGCTCCGGCGGGAGGCGGCGGCAAAGCAGACGTTGATTCGCTGGATGGTGCTTGCGTTAGCAAGGTGGTCACTCCCTGACCACAGGGGAGATTTTCTTCAGTCTTCTGTGCAGCAGAATGTCGAAGTTCCCGTCTTCTTCTTAGTTTCAAGTTGATTCCAGGATGTCTGAAGTCTTAGGACACAGCTCCTACCTTTAAGCGGATTCTAGGGGCCGGACTACCTGCTAGGTCCCTCCCTATGGGTGGGACCAGGAAGGGGGGTGGTTACACCCCCAATCCTTTGTCCAGCTCGCCCCAGGCCCGGGACTGGTGTGCCCCAGGACCGGTTTGAACTGGCATATGCACCGAGGCTCCTTGTGAGCCACAGGCATGTCTGGTTTCTTTCAAGCCCTACCTGACCAATACACAAAATCCTGTCTGGGGTGGTGCACGCACCTCCCCTGGCAGGAAACCCTTTGTCCACACCTCCCAAGCTGGAAGGACTCCCAGCAGCAGGAGGGCAGACTTGTGTCTGTGGTGGCAGCATCCATTTTGTGGAGCTGAGGCTATGTCTGATTTTACCCGGGTTTCAGGTACTGTACATGTCGTGTCCCTCTAGAAGGGTGGAATGCTAACCCCGTCGCCAGAATTGGCGAGGGGTTAGTATTCCAATTCGTATGACACCTTACTCGACATGTTTTGATAAAGCCAAACCAAAGATAGCATTTAACCGCGAGGTTCATAATGCACTTAAGAGTATATGGTATGACGATATCTGGAAACAGTAGAAGGAAGTTGTTCCGACCACTGCAGACAGGCTCAGCTCATGCCAGAGCACCATCTCACATGGAACCAAGCACTCTGCCTTCAGGATTGTTAAGGCCTGCCATAGGAGTGACTTATAGGTTACCAGGTGTCCCATTTAAGGTTAGGTATAGGTATACTACACCTAAGTAAGAGGTGATTACACCAACTTACCCCAGCTGAGTGATCAGCCAGTTGTGTCAAATTGTTAGGCCAAGCCTGGGGTGGCATAATACATGCTGCAGCCCTTGGCAGGCCTTGGGTACACCAATGCCCTGGGTACCTAGTGTACACTGGTACAGGGGCTGACAGGGTGATCCAACCAATTGGGTATGTACCTAGGGTACATGGAGTCCATTTTACAGAGAGAGCAGATAGCCTGAGAGCCTGAATGGCAGGATCTCAGGCCAACTAAGTCGAAAAACCAGCTAGACACTAGGCAAAAATTTGGGGGTAACCATAGTCAGATATCCACCTTCCTACACAGATGCTGCCTGTTTTGTAGGTAAGCTGCAATTGCTGCGAGGTGTAGCCGAATGGAGGTATAGGCTAGATTACATCTTTGTAGGTGAAGTAAGTAGCATATGATGTGTTGTATAGACACGTCTAGAGGATTGATTGTGTTGTTATGGCAATAAACAACAAATCTTTTCCACTTGGCAGTATAGCAGGCTCTAGTGGTAGGGCGTCTAGCTTCTCTGACGTTCATACAGTCAGGGGGAAGGTTTAGGTATCCGAATTCTAGGATTTCAGGAGCCAGATCGTAAGGTTGAGCTGAGCTGGGTCCGGGTGTCTGATCTCTCCATGGTTCTGGGTTAGGAGGCATGGTGAGAGGTGTAGCTTTTGGTGTGGTACTACAGAGAGTTCCAGCAGTGTGGTGTACCACGGTTGTCTGGCCCATGTTGGAGCTACTAGGATCAGTGTGAGGGAATGCTGTTGTAGCATTCGCACGACTAATGGAATTAGTGGGAGAGGTGGAAAAGCGTACGCAAATTTGCCTGACCAGTTCATCCATATCGCATTTCCTTTGGACAATGGGTGTGGGTATCTGGCGGCGAAGCTTGGGCATTTTTTGTTTTCGTGGGTGGCGAAGAGGTCTATCTGTGGATGCCCCCACATTTGAAAGAACGGGTGAAGAACCTGCGGGTGAAGTTCCCACTCGTGGATCTGTTGCGTCTGCTGAGCAGATCTGCCATGGTGTTTTGGACTCCTGGGACATGTTGGGCTAGGAGAAAGATTTTGTGTGGAGTTGCCCATCTCCATATGCTCTGTGCTAATTGAGAGAGCTGTGGAGAGTGTGTGCCGCCTTGTTTTTGAATATAATACATGGCCGTCATGTTATCTGTGCGAATGAGGACTGCCTTGCCTGAAATCCATGGTTGAAAGGATTTTAGGGCTAGAAAGATTGCTAGTAACTCCAGATGGTTGATATGGAGTAACTTTTGTTGAGGCGTCCATGTGCCCTGCACTTTGAGGTGTAATAGGTGAGCTCCCCAGCCAGAGAGCGATGCGTCCGTTGTTAGTATTATCTGGGGAACCGGGTCCAGGAACGGTCGACCTTTGGAAAGGTTTGTGGTGTTCCACCACTGCAGAGAGCAATGGGTACGACCGTCTACCAACACCAAATCTGTCAGTTGCGCCTTGTCCCATTTGCGGGCTAAGCACTCTTGGAGTGGACGCATCTGGAGTCTTGCGTGAGGCACTATGAAAATGCAAGAGGCCATCATCCCTATCAGTTGCATAAACACTCTTGCTGGAAGGGAGTGTTGAAGTACGAATTTTTGTCGCAAAGCCTGAATGCTTGCAATCCTGGCCGGATTGGGGTAGGCTATTGCTTTTGAGGTGTCTATGGTGGCACCGAGGTATTGTTTTATGTGGGATGGTGTTACCTGGGACTTTTGGTGGTTCAACGTGAAGCCTAGTTGGTGAAGTCGTTGGATTGTAGTGGCGGTGTGGTGTACACATTGGTTGTATGAAGTGGCTTTTATCAGCCAGTCGTCCAAGTATGGGAAGACGTGAATGTGCGGTCTTCTGGGGTGTGCCGCCACTACCGCTAGGCACTTGGTGAATACCCGTGGTGCTGTTGTGACTCCGAATGGGAGCACCTTGAACTGGTAGTGTTGTCCGTCCACTACAAATCTGAGGTACTTTCTGTGAGCATGGTGTACTGGAATGTGGAAATATGCGTCTTTCAATTCCAGTGTGGTGAGAAAGTCGTTCTGGGAGAGGAGCGGAAGCACCTGCTGAAGCGTTAACATGTGAAAATGGTCTGAGTGTATGTATGTGTTTAGGGGCTGGAGATCTAGAATAGGTCGTAGAGTCTCGTCCCTTTTTGGTATTAGAAAATATAGGGAGTAGACCCCTAAATTTTGCTGATTGACGGAAACGTGTTCTATTGCCTGTTTTTGCAGGAGGGAGATTACCTCCTGCTTTAATAATGTGGAATGTTCTTGTGACATTGGGCGTTGCCTGGGTGGAATGTTTGGGGGGTAGATGTTAATTCCAGGCAGTATCCTGACCGAATAATTTGGGTCACCCATTTGTCTGAGGTGATGGTCTCCCAGACATGAAGGACATTTTGAAGCCTGCCCCCGACCAGAGTGGGATGGTCTGGAGGGAGCGTGGGGAAGTCATTGGGTAGGCGGTGTGGCAGAGCAGGCGGTATTTGTTTTGCCTCTGCCTTTATTATTGTTGCTCCTATAGCCGCCTCTTTGATTACCCCTTGTGAAGGTGGACTGAGTGGGGGATTTGTAGGAAGTGGACGCGTTATCTGAGGAGTAGCCTCTAGATGTACTCCGAAAGGAAGAGCGGCGAAAAGAGCGCCTAGGAGGGTGTGACTGTAGGGCTCCCATGGACTTCGCCGTATCCGTGTCCTTCATTTTTTCGAGGGCCTCATCTACCTTTGGGCCGAATAGGTGTTCCTGGTCAAAGGGATGATTAAGGATGGAGGCTTGTACCTCCGATTTAAATCCTGATATTCTTAGCAAAGCATGGCGACGGAGGAGGACGCTAGTATTAATGCCCTGGAAACTGTCTGCTGCATCTAAGGCACAGCGTATAGAGGTGTTAGTGATTGTCTTACCCTCTTGAATTAATTAATTGGCCCTAGTTTTATATTTTTCAGGGAGGTGGTGCATTATGTTTTCCAATTCATCATAATGTGCCCTATCATATCTGGCCAATAGCGCTTGGTTGTTGGCGATACGCCATATATTGGCTGCCTGTGACGCAGTGCGCTTTCCTGATGCGTCCAGTAGCTTTGACTCTTTGTCAGGTGGTGGTGCTTCGCCTGACGCCTGGGAATTTGTTTTTTTTCGTGCAGTGGAAACCACTAGGGAATCTAGGGGCGCTGGCCCTTTGATATAGGCGGGATCTGTGGGGGCTGCTTTGTATTTTCTTTCTATGCGTGGGTTAATGACCCTGGCCCTAACTGGGTCTTTAAAAACCTCTGGTGCATGCTTTACCACCCACTTAAGCATAGGTAGTATGGAGGTAGACCTATGTGTGGTATCAAATGTGTCGAGGAGGAAATCCTCCTCCACTGGGTCAGTGTGCAACTCTACCCCGTGATAGTGTGCCGCCCTTTGAAGTAGATGGTGGAACCCTAATGAGTCTTCCGGTGGAGATGGCCTGGAAGGGTAAAGGTCATCTTGTGAGACGTCGGGGATATCTGGGTTATTGTAGTCGTCCCATGGGTCTGGGGATCCTGTAGGGGTGGGATCTTGGGGCACATCCCCTATATCGTGATATGGGTCCCCCTGATCATCATCATCTGGAGACGGGGTCGGAGAGCGATGAGGTGGGGGTGGAGAGGGCGGAGGGGGGTGAGGTGGAGAGGGTGGAGGGGGTGGGGAAGGTATTCTGAAAGGAGAGGTAGCAGAGTCCTTCCTCTTTGGAGGTGGAGGCGGAGCTGGTTTGTCCAAATGTCTCTTTTTGGAAGAGAGTGCCAAATGTCCAGTTTTTGGATCCTTGGTGAGAGTCTTTTGCAAGGGATCCGGTGTAAATAGTTCCTGTGAAAGAGTTTGGTCCGTCGGTGTCGAAGACGTTGGGCCGATGTCTTTTTAGGCTTTTCCGTGCTAGTGTGCTTAGCACCGGATTTGGGAACCTCCGATTTCTTGGTTGGCGCCGAGATGGACTTCGGCTTGGAAGTGTCGGTGCCGAGGGCATTATGGGGTTTGCTCGGTACCGAAGATGGCGTTGGTACGGAAGAACTGGGTTTCGACCCCGAAGGCTTCGGTGCGGAGCTCGGTGTCGAGGTAGAGGTCGGTTTCTTTTTCGGTGCCGAAGTGTGATTCTCGGCACCGCTGGTAGGCTGGCTCGAGCCCGAGCCGCCGTGAGGCTTACTTGGCTTCTTCACCGGGCCCGAAGGTGGGGTGTGTGAAGCAGTATATCTGGTCTTGCTTAGGCCCGGAGGCGAAGGCGTGACCGAAGCCTTTTTGATTGTTGGCGCGGGTGTGGGGGTGGGTATAGTACTCACGACCCTCTGCGCCGGAGTGATGTCTTCCACATCGGATTCGTCGGCCTCGGAAGCACTGACGAGGTCGTCTTCGGTGCGCTGCTGCCCCAGATCTTCGATGTCGTCTCCGAAGATATCGACTGGAACGGAGGTCGAGGAGTGTGCCATGCTCCTTCTGGCTCTTCGGTCTCGAATAGTCTTTTTCGATCGGAAAGACTTACAGGCCGGACAGTCTCGAGCCTCGTGTTCAGGGGAGAGGCAGAGGTTGCATACCTCATGAAGATCGGTGTGGGGGAATTTGGACCCACATCGAGGGCACTGCTTGAATTGAGTTCTTTCCATCAGTCGGGACCGGAGCTTGGGTAGGCCCGAAGGCCGCCATCGACGAGTGGAACCGAAGATTTGTCGATGAGAAGGTGCGTTGATTAAGGAGATCGCGATCGAAACAATACCGCGATTTGAGGTGAGGATTCCGCTTCGATCGTCGAACTGGAAAATGTTCGGAACCGGAGCGCGAAAATTACATCCGAGCCCGATGGCGGAAAAAAACAATCTGAGGATGGAGCTGAAGCCCATGCGCAATACGATCCAAAGGAGGAGTCACCGACCTCGTGGCTTCCAAAGACTTTCCAAGTGGAAAAACAAACTGCAAACATCCGGGCCCAACACCAGATGGCAATCTATGCAAAAGTGTGTAATCTGCAGCTCATATGCCTCGAACATAATCTTTGGGGTAATTGGCGAATCACTGGCAGCCCTCCGAGTTTTCTTGAGGTCTGTAAAGCGCCAGGACAAGTCAGTTGCTCCACGAGGGTTGGGTGTAACAGGAAGGCTGGCAGGGTTGGCGCCATGTTAGTCGTGCACCTTGGTTCTCGGGTCAGGCAGTCTTCTTCTTTGTCTACTTCTTCTTTTGGTCAGTAGAAATCTGAAGTCCTAGTATCAGTGGGTCCCCTAAATATTCAATTTAGGGGCGTTGAGGGGAGTGAGGGGTAGTAGCCAATGGGCAACTTACCGCTGGTGTCACCACACCCTCTAGATAACCACTTCTTTTGGGGAGTGGGCATCATCCTGTCCCAGAATTCCTAATTCATCCACACACAAGATGGAGGAATTTCTAAATTTGAATTCATATCAGGTAGGGTCACCCTACAGGTGTGACCAGCCTGGCAGTGGAACACACCTCCTGCACAGTTAATTTTCCCACCTGTCCTAGCACCAAATGGGCCCTGGTCAAGGGGGTTGGCATCCCCTCACCTCTGAGGGAAGTCAGTTTTGCATACCAAAGGTGGTGGGTTATTTGAAGCTCCCTCACTTTAAATGCTAATTTACCAGGCTTCCTGGAGAAGGCAGTGATAACACCTCTCCCCAGAGTAGGCATTGTTTCTGTCCTCTCAGAGTGGGGCTCTCACATCCTAGGGGGGGGGGTCAAAAACTCGTCTGTGGTGGCAGGCTGGACTGGACCAGTCAGCCAGCACACTCGGTGGCTGGTAGGTTTCAGGGGATACCTTTAAGGTACCCTCTGTGTGCATGTATTAATAAAGCCATCACAAGAATCAGTGTGGGTTCATTAATACGAGGTGTTTGATACCAACCACCATATGTTTCAGCGAAGCCATTATGCAGCTGGGGAACTCATTTTGACCAGTGCCCAGTACATACCTTAAGATGGCTTTCCTGTTTGCTTGTACTGTCAGTAACTGGACTGGCAAGCACAGGAGCGTATCTGCTCATGCAGACATGTCCTCACAGATAATATAATGCACCCTAACTTAGGGCTGTAATGTCTGCTGTAGGGGTGACTTACAAATATTACATGCAGTGTTAGGGGACAGAGCACACAAGTGTGCACCATGTTGTGTTACACTTTTTAGAGCACCTTGTCACGCAGCCTGTAGTGGCTGTCTGTATGCGTTTGAAGCTGGATCCTTTAGAGTGGCACAAGATATGCTGCAGTACTTAGGAACCCCCTTTAGTACCTAGTTGGCAGAATAATGCACTATGGGATTGCTAGAAGCCACATAATTGGAAAACTGCAACAACAAGGTGATGGATGGAATGCTTGAATTAATCTCAGCATCTGGCAATCGGTCGGGCCGCATTCCAATTGTTTTTCGCCCACCAAGCCAAACCTCAGTTTGAACCCAACCATATGCAAATCAGTCTAGACCCTGCTCCGATGGGAAATGTCCAGCCTGAACTGCCAAGCCAGGTCCTCCCTGAACCGGAATACAACCACAACCTAGGACCGGTTTCTCCCTTAGTATGGGCTCTTCAGCCAGGTATAGCTTAATTCCGATGGCACAGTGAACATGGATCCATGTTTTGGCATACCCATTGCAATTAGGGCGTCAACTGCAACAACTACAAGGTGATGGTTGGAGTGCTTGAATTAATCTCACCACTGGCAATCACTCGGGCCACATCCCAATCCACTGTTTTTTGCGAAGCGACCAGGAGACAGAAGTTAACAGCAAGGCCTCACGAAGCGGGGCAGAGATGGGCACTCAGGCCTAAGGTATACGGGGGAAGTTGTTGACCCACAGTAGCTAACTTAGACCTGAGGTGGAGAAAAGAGAGCCTTCTCAGAGATGGCAGGAGTCTGTGTACACGTGCCTCCCCTGGACACCACCCTCTTCTCGGAGCACAGCGGTGAACGGTGACTGCAAACTGGATAGACACCAGAGGCAAATGAGGAGCTCCCAGTTTCCTCAATGGCTCTTCTTTCCGTAAAGCAGCCACCTCCTTTCTGCATGGTAAAGGGGTTAAATACAAATGCGAACACTCTTTTCTACTGATAATTGTGTGGAACAAATAAACTCACATGATTCGCACTCTGGAAGAGGCCCGGCCCATTCTGGGTCTGGGAAATTGCTCTTAGGACTAGGACTCAAAGATTCAGCAACGTGGATTTCTGATACGCCGGATTTCTAGCCATACACCCCTCCAGAAAAAACGCTGACAAACCAACGGCAGATGAGAGCCGCTGAGAACGCACCACATTGCTCCACCAGCTTTAGAGCCACAACGCTGCCCAGTAGCAAGAAATCTAATGACTAACCGGCCACCTATCCCTGCAGACCACCATACAGGGTATCCTTGAAGCTACAACTCCCCCGCTTTAACAACAGGGGACGCATTCCGCAGAAGAGGCTGAGGCCTGCAACAAATCCTTAGAGACCACTGAGCTGGTGTTGGCAGAGAGCCAGCACCTCCATTTAGTAAATGTTTTGCCACAATGCCCAATGACACAGCCTCCATACAAGAGGAAGACTACCATGGTGGAAACGGTCACCGTTCTTACCCCGGCTTGTTATTATCTCCTACAAGGGTACAATCTCCGCGCATTCAGGTCACTTTAGGATCTAGAAAAGACCTGTGCTGCTGCAAGTGCCCACTGCCATGAAACTCCCCCGGCCCTATGGTTAAAATACTGAGCCTAGATGTCAGAGGCCTAAATGCCCTCGGAAAACGCAGAGCGTTCTATGTTCAGAGATTCATATTGTGACATCTGGCTCCTGCGAGACACACACCTTCTTAAGAAAGACTGGGGAAGACTGCGATCTTGTTGATTCGATAAACAATACTTCTCCTTTAGGCCAGGCAAAAGAGCTGGGGTGGTAATTTTACCAGCTTGTGCGTTTCTGGGACAAGCGCTCCAAGCACAAGCGGAGGTGACCGGGTGGCTCCTTTTATTGAGGAGCTCTATGAATAATTACACATTTACACTGGCCATTGTATGCTCCCAATGATCAGCAAGAGTGGCTCATCTTTAAATCACTAGGCCTCATCGGTTCCTCCACAGACACTAACATTTTAGTGGGTGGAGCTTCACTATTGTTCCAAATACATCGCTGGATAGGTCAGTTCAGAGAAGAGTGCAGTCAGGAGCTTTCACACCAGTAGGCCTGCTGTGGTTAAACGACATAGGCCTAATGGATGTTTGGGCCACCCGGAACCCCACCTATGGAGCTATACCATTTTCTCCGTCTCTCATCTGACATATGCTCTGATTGATTACTTCATAACCTCTCCACATCTCCTAGTATCCATCCCTCAAAGGATCATACTCCCATTATGATATCATTCCGAGCACCGGTGCCAGCAGCTCCAATTAGTTCAGGGCAACTCAACAATGAACGTCTAACACACAAATCTACCGAGGAGTAGGTCATGGAGGTGTTCCAACACTTCATTCAAATTAACAACACCCCACATACCCCAATCTCCCTGTTATGGGAATCACTGAAGGCAGTAAACAGGGGGGCTCTACTAGAGATCCCTGCAAGACTTATTAAGGCTAGGAGAAACAAATGTTACGACCTATTAGAACAAACGAGAACCTTGGAGAAGGCACAGAGTGCGAAGACAATCTGCTAGGAAGCAGCTCAAAGTTCTAGATATGGACAGGGCTGAGTTTGCCCTCCCCCACACCAAACAGAAAAAAATAGGCACAGGGCAATAAGGCAGGGAGGCTCCTCACCTAAAGCTTGAGGGCCCAGATCCACGACGGAAGGATCATAGAGATCCTAGCAAGAAATGGCCATAGAACCAACAATATTGCAGATAAAGCACGGGGATTTGAACACTTATATGCTGACCTTTATGCAGCGGAGGGGATGGACCTCCAAGAGGCCAATGCATATCTCTACGCAGCTCACACCACACATTTCCTGGCATGGGAGGAACTCTGTTGGAGGCAGACATTAGCGTAGATGAGTTCCTCTCCGACATTGCCCGGCTCCAACCTGGCTGTAGGGCAGGACAGGTTCATCCTTGGCTTCTACAAGTTACTGACTACCCAAATGGCGGCTTTTCAAACCCACCTTTATAACTTCTTTGGCAAAATGGGCAGTCTCACCGAAACAAGGTAGGAAGCAATGATCACAGTGATCCCTAACCTGGGGAGCATCCCACGTTATGCTTCTCCAACCGAATAATATCCCTCCTAAATTTTACCACCAAGCTCTTCAAAGGCATTCGGACTATTTGCCTCAACCCATACATGCAGGGCCTGATATACCTGGATCAGTCAGGATTCACACAGGAAAGGGGTTGTGGTGACACATAACGAACACTGCATCTAATAGATAAGGCTACCTGCTTTCGAGTTCCAGCTCTTCTCATGTCAATTAGATGTAGAGAAGACATTTGATCACATGCACTGGCCTCTCCTGAAGCAAATACAAGACAGGGTGGGTCTGGGCACATGTTAAAAAACTTGGGTACTGTGCAGCTATTCTAGCCACATAGCCTGGGTGAGAGCCAATGGCCTATCCTTGCAGGGCTTTGCAATAGGTATACCTGCTTTTCCCGCTTCTCTTTGTCCTGTATATGGAGCCACTGGCTGAGCAAATTACAGGCTAACCCACAGATCAAAGCCATCACCATAGGCCGACAGGAGCCCAAAACAGCTCTGTACACAGACAACATAGTGGCAGATCTTGCCCAGCCCCATTACTCTCACCCACTCTCCTACGATAAATGGAAGAGTTTGGCAGAGTATCCGCTTTCAAAGTTAACATTCAGAAATCCCAGGCCCTCAACCGTAGTCTCCCACAGGAAGACAAAGCCCACCAATTCCCCATTCCCTGGGCGACCCACTGGGTACCCTACCTGGGGATATAAATGTATCCTTCCCTGGGAGAAAACAGCGGAAGGTACCTACTCTGTACTGCTGATCACAATCCTCTCAGACTTGCAATCCTGGAAATCGGGAGGCCGCTTGTGTGTGGCAGGATAGCCTCTCTGAAAATGTCCCTCCTTCCCAAAAAACTCTATACAATGCAGACACTCCAACTATAACCAACCACCTGCCACCTAATAGGTAAACTACAGCACATGAGTGACGCTTTTGTTAAGGAAGGTAAGAGAGTGTGCATGGTGAAGACAAGGGTTTATTTATCTGTTGCAGAGAGAGGCTTGGGCATCCCACATCTAAACCACTACTACTTTGCCACTCAACGGCGGTTCATGGTGGAATGGAATAAGCTCCTTATGGTGAAACAATGGTGCTTCATTGACCAAGTCATAGTGGGGATTCACATCTGGAAATTTCCCTGGCTCCCCAAAAAGCACCCACCCCAGAAGTCTGCATATCACCTGTTGTACGAGCAACGGTTGATGCATGGGATAGGGTCATGGTCACTAATGGCTTGTCCATTTATTCCTTTTCCTCATGTCCATCATCGGCAACCCCGCTTTCCCAGCAGCATTATCAAGTCCCAACTTCCATAACTGGCAAGAGGCCAATTGCAAAAAGAACTGTTGATCTCTTCAACCACGCCAACCTCAATGACTTTCCCTGGCTTCAATCTGAATGTGGAGTCCTGGCAGAGGAACACTGCTGTTGCATCACCACCAAGCATTAGGTCACCCAATCCGCGATATGATCCCAATCCAGCAGACAACTTACGGAATTTGAGGAATGGTTGATCACTAGAAAAGATGATAAGGGCATACTCTCTGACATCTACCAGTTCAAAATTTGATAATTTTACAAGTTCACAATTTGACAAAATGTGGGGCCCATTCCTCCAATTTTTGGCACAAGTCTTTTGTGAACTTCTTGTCCTCTTTAACTCAGAGTTTTACAGCTTAGAGGGCAGGAGGTCAAGCTGGGCCACCATGACAAAGACTGATCACAGTGGGTAAGACACATTATAGGACCCAGCCCGCTGACACCGAATATGTTGCAATGGAGCTAACTTTTGCGAGGACGTACACAATCCATGGGTGAAAATCCCCAATATCCTATGCCTTACCCCCCTCCCCTCCCACATCCTTCCCCTGTTCTACTATTATAATGCGCCACCGGCCTTTGGATGTAGGTGAGAGTATTTGTTATCGGATCAAATGAATAAACAGCATTTGCAATGCAATAGGTCTCACATTTATGAGAGTTTGAGCAATGGGCATTGTAATGACAATGCCTTTTATTTATGTGTTGTTTTTAAAACAGATAAAAGCCATTGTCATTTACAATGCCAATAACTTAAATTCTCGCAAATGCGAGACCTATTGCATTGAAAATGTGTTCATGCTGTAAAAATTATTAAAAAGTGTTATGAGAGAGCGTGTCCTGCCTCCAACAGCAGGCAGGACAAAGCTATTTGAGAAAATAGTGCTCGAAAGCTGTAATTAAAGCCTAATGAGTAACAACACTAGTAAAAGAAGGTGTCGCCATGGGAGGTTACAAAATGAGACAAGGTGGTACTAAGGAGGGACTACTAAGCCTATTGACCAATGAACAGCCACAGTTTACAGTGGACAATGACACAAGCCAATGAAAAATATGGACAGAGAGTTGGCGGGGCTCCAAGTCCCTACCTGAACACAGCATGCCTCGCAGAGCAGCGCATGCACTGCCCAGGCTCGACCTAAAAAGATTTGAACCACAAAAGTGCCAGGAAAGCTGTTACATGGAGTGCACTCGGTAACAAGACTGATGCAATGGGGCATCTTCTTCTGGCAAGGCTAATACCTCAGCTTAAACACGCATGTTCGGACAAGACAGCAAGCATAGGAGGGATTTCAATTGGGTCTCACTCCCCCAAAGCAGCACGTCGCCAAAGAATGTATTTTGGATTTGTTAATACAATTGTTTATCGGTTTCAAGAGCCTAGACAAACTGTAGAGTGCGCTATATTGGTGCAGTAATTATCATTATTTATTACTTTGTGAGGCGCACAGATGGTAAATTTTAAATATGCAACCTGAATAATTAAGACCGAGTCTAGCATCAAAGTTTATTTTAGTAAACGTTTTAAAGACTGATTTTGCTTTTACATCACTGTACACCAGAAGAGCTAAGTGACGGGTAAGGTGGTAGAAGTCTTTTAAAGACTGTAGGTCTGGTGTGGAAGTATGAGATGGGATGCACAGCATCCTTTTTAACAGTCAAGAAAATGCAACATATGAGGGATCAGATTTCGGTCACCAAGACAAGAGTTCAACAACATGGCTATGATAAATTACGTTATGAAGGCATTTATAAGACTTACCTTGAGAAAGGTAATTTGAAATTTCCTCAGAAGTAATTGGTTGTTCCGAATAACAGACTACTATTTCGCCCTTCTTGCATGGACCCAGTTCACAAAAAATCTACTTGCAGGCTGCTGTGTGACATATGTACGTCTTTTGCCAAAAAGAAGTGCAAAGGGCTTTTTGCAATAGCATTTATTCGCTATAGATTTGGGCTCCCTGCACAACTGTTCACAACACATGAATAAGAGAATATATATGAGGATATTTGACAACTCACCCACATTTAGAGGGTAGAACCAGTTTTTTTAAATTTCTATTCACTTCACCTGGCAAACCAAGTGCATCAAAAGACTTTTATGACGTCACCCACTTTTCAAATCTACTTAACCCCCCAAAAAGCATTTATTTACCATTGAGCTTAATGGGATCACCCTTTTTAATATGTCAGTTCACTCACATTTAAGAAGTAAAGGGCTGACGTATGTCGGAGGGATAAACGTTTTGCTAACATCTTAAAGATTATAAACCTGGAACTGTAGTATATTGAAATATTAATACATTTGAACTAAACTTATTATAAACACAAGCGTTTGTTGGTAAGGAAGGCACAATGTTCTCGCTCAGCTGTGGAAGTTAAGAAGGCGACGGAGAGGAAGGGCATGCAAACGTGTTCTGAACAGATTTCCAGGGCCCTGTGTGCGAGACTCTAGATCAGATGTGCCCCGCATTAGGTAGACTGCTTGCCGTTCCCTAGGCCACTGACTGCGAGCTACGGTTAAGAGGGGCCTACAGAGTAGCGTTGCTATGTGGCCCAACTACTGTCTAGCTCAGAGAGGCAGGGGCACAATACCTTGACACATCTACCCTCCGTATGATATACTATGTAGTAAACAGTGATCAGTATATTTGCAGTAAACTGCAATATATATATATAGCTGAAAAAAATATTTGCATTACCAGCCAGTACGCGTAAGGTTTACTGATTTGCTGTATCGAGTCAGCTATATGCAGAGGGAACGAGGCAATGCGATACCGCACTTAACAACCAAATAAGTTGAGGAAGTTATTATTCTGTATGTGGTGCACCGAACCAGGAGTACAACCCCTCTCTACTCCAATTTGAAAACGACTCTCAAAACAAAATTTATCACTAGTGGTCCAGCACTCACAATATTGTAAACAATATGTCCAGTTAGTGAGAGTTCGGCATATGTTCACCAATGATTTGTACTTGCTGTATCAAGTGTTTCTCACCCAGTTCAAAGGTAAAGTCAGGCCCCAGTAGACTAACGCAAAATAATGCCCCAATCCCCACTGAGTCTCCCATATTTCTCAGCAATTCATTGGCCTAGGGCTGAAAGGGTCACTCCATCCGCCCCCCCATGCCCCCACGCCGAAGGGTCACCTTTACCGTGCTGCCGGGGCTATAGGGGCCTGCGTTATGCTCCTGATTTAAGTGTCCGAGAGAATTTTATAGGTAGCAAGTATAAACGGCTAGGTCTTGCTTAGCAGGGACCAACTATCACAGTGTAACATAGTAACCCTACATTATAACGCAGAGATGCGCGCCAAGAGACAAGAAGCTACCATGTATATCACCCGGTGCCTGAGAAACATGAAGTCCCAACTAGCCATTGCAGAGGACACGATTCAATGCAGTCTGTCGCTGATTTGAGGTCTAATGCTAACTGAAAATACAGTGAAAACCATCAGCTGCATTTCTGCACAATATGCATTTGATACACGGGATTCTGTGACCCTTGAATAACTGCCACTCTCCAATTTATCACCAGAAGTCTCTACCAGATTGGAGTGGCTGTGAGTGGAGTAGAGTGGAGAAAAGTGGCATGGAGAGGCGTACAGGTAGTTGCATAGAGCATCGCAGAGTGGAGTAGTGTCATAGAATCGCATAGAGTAATGTAGAGTGGAGTGGCATAGCGTGGAGTACAGCGTCACAGTGGAGTATCATGGAGTGTAGCATTGCAGAGTGGAGTGTCAGAGTGGACTAGAGTGTAGTGGTGTAAAGTACAGTGGTGCAGAGTATATTGGCGTAGAGTGCATTGGTTTTGATAAAAATTGTGTTGAGCCCATTCACGTAGTGTAGTGATGAAGAGTGGTGCAGAGTGCAATTGCCTAGAGTGGTGTGGTGGAAAATGGCGTAGCATGGCGTAGAGTGCTACATAGTAGAGTGGAATGATACAAAGCAGAGTGGAGTCATGCAGAGTAGAGTGCAGAGGTGTAGAATGGAGGAGAGTGGAGTGGTGCACAACAGATTAGAGTGGAGGTATGCAAAGTAGAGTGGCATAGAGTGCAGTGGTGCAGAGTTCAGTAGCGCAGAGTAGTGTCAGAGCACAGTAGCAAAGAGTGCAGTGACGTAGAGTGCAGTGGTGCAGTGCATTGCAGCAGCATGGAGTGGTGCAGAGTAGAGTGCAGTGGTGCAGAGGAGAGTGTTAAGAGTTCAGTGTTCGAGAGTTGTTTCGTAGAGTGTAGTGTTGTGTAGAATGTAGGAGTGTGTAGAATGTAGTGGTGTGTAGAATGTAGTGGTGTGTAGAATGTAGTGGTGTGTAGAGTGTAGTGGTGTGTAGAGTGTAGTGGTGTGTAGAGTGTAGTGGTGTGTAGAGTGTAGTGGTGTGTAGAGTGTAGTGGTGTGTAGAGTGTAGTGGTGTGTAGAGTGTAGTGGTGTGTAGAGTGTAGTGGTGTGTAGAGTGTAGTGGTCCAGAGTGTAGTGGTCCAGAGTGTAGTGGTCCAGAGTGTAGTGGTGCAGAGTGTAGTGGTGCAGAGTGTAGTGGTGCAGAGTGTAGTGGTGCAGAGTGTAGTGGTGCAGAGTGTAGTGGTGCAGAGTGTAGTGGTGCAGAGTGTAGTGGTGCAGAGTGTAGTGGTGCAGAGTGTAGTGGTGCAGAGTGTAGTGGTGCAGAGTGTAGTGGTGCAGAGTGTAGTGGTGCAGAGTGTAGTGGTGCAGAGTGTAGTGGTGCAGAGTGTAGTGGTGCAGAGTGTAGTGGTGCAGAGTGTAGTGGTGCAGAGTGTAGTGGTGCAGAGTGTAGTGGTGCAGAGTGTAGTGGTGCAGAGTGTAGTGGTGCAGAGTGTAGTGGTGCAGAGTGTAATGGTGCAGAGTGTAGTGGTGCAGAGTGTAGTGGTGCAGAGTGTAGTGGTGCAGAGTGTAGTGGTGCAGAGTGTAGTGGTGCAGAGTGTAGTGGTGCAGAGTGTAGTGGTGCAGAGTGTAGTGGTGCAGAGTGTAGTGGTGCAGAGTGTAGTGGTGCAGAGTGGAGTAGACTGCATTAGTGAAGAGTGCAGTTGCGTAGAGTGGTGAAGTGTAAAGTGACAGTACAATGGGGTAGAGTGGCGTAGAGTGTTGTAGAGTATAGCGGCGTACAGTGCAGTGTAGAATGGAGCAGTGTGTAGAGTGTAAGGGGTGCAGAGTGCGTTGGTGTAGAGTGCAGCGGAGTGGAGTGGGGTAGAGCAGGTAGATTGGAGTAGCACAGGGAGGAATGGCATAACGGGGAATGGTTCAGAGTTGAATACAGTGGCATAGATTGCAGTGGTGTAGATTAGATTGGCTTAGAGTGGACTGGTGTAGGGTGAAGCAGCAAAACGTGCAGTGGTGCATAGCAGAGTAGTATGGGGTAGGGGCATTGGCAAAGTAGAGTGGTGTAGAGTAAAGAGGCATCGAGAGAAGTAGCGTGCAGTGATGCAAAGTGGAGAAGTGTACAGTGGAGTAGTATGTTGAGGAGTGGTTACATTTGCACAGACACAGTTTTACTAATAAACGTATACAGCACACAAATGATAATACATGGAAATATCATCACCTAGTGTATTGATGTGTATAGAGCGTATTAAAATATTTTTCATCACATTTCAGAATTACCCGCCAAAAATGCTCCATTTGTGTTTACCATATTCTGAAATATCTGCACAGTTCATTTACTGACATTTAAATTGTGTTTTGTGCAAGATTAAAAAAATAACATTGTACAGCACAACCCGAGTTGCCAGCATGATTGCCACACAATTCCTCTCATTTTGAAGTAAAAGAAAGAAAAGAAAACACCAAGCTACCTGGAACAAAGAGCCTGACATCTGACCTCTGGCTTTGAATACATAACAAATGTGACTAGATAAAAACAAGTTTTAAAAGACTGCTTACAGAAATTCAGCACTGAAGAAAGAATACAGTAAATAGGGTTTGGGAATGGGAAGATACGAACTCAAGCTGGACAGATGAAAACAAAGTCAGCAAATAGAAAGTAAGCAAATTTGATTTCCAAACCACAAAGCCAGTGGTAAGTAAGGGGGGGAATGCATTCCCAGGAAAGCTAACCGAATGTCCTCAAGATGTCGTTAGCAAACCAGACTGCTGGGATCTCTAGTAAACTTCGACCTATGTAAAGGTGAGACCTTAAGTGCAATTATAAGACTAGAACCCTGATAATGGGACAGCAACATAGCATATGCATGCAGCAACAGAACACTGCCCCCCCCCCCCTTTTCCTTTTGGAGGAAATGCAATATTGAGAGCACAAAACAACACTCACCAAAGATTTCCCCTCCGCTTGCGTACTCCGTAACCAAGTAGATCACCCGCTCGGTCTCCATAACCTGGAAGTAAAAGTAAGTGTGATGAGTGCATTCAGACTGAGAGGCTTCCTGCTGCACTTCATAACCATAGCGCCAACAATGCACACACTGCTTGATATATTTAATATCTGTCCGTGCTGCTTTCTTTCAGCGCACACCATAGTTTCCGAGTACGGGGGTGAATGCTGAAAAAATGTCTGCGAAAACAACCAGCTATTTGACCTTGAACAAGTTCAGGGTGGGGGGAGCCGCGGGGGCGGCATCAGTCACTGAATTGGGGACCAGTGCAACAAAAACCCATGACGTCAGCAGTTGTGCAGGTGTTATCTATATGACAACGTGGGGGTTACAGCTTTTTGAAGATGGGGGTTAAAGGGGGACACGTCAAATAGGGTGCTGCCATTATATGCATGATTAGCAGACAGTGGAGTGATCTGCGGCATTTTTTCAGCAGCTGGCCTATGCCCATGCATGATTTACCTACCGAGCTTGGCTGACGCCAACAACTCCGACACCCTAAGACATGCATGAATGAAATGCTGCAAACAGTTCATGTGACGCCCAGGCCCTCACCCTACCCTCCGGCGACAACATTACAGAGTCATTACCCTCTTTCGAAGCCTCTAGGTGAATTCCTCCACAGCACTCGCCTAGCAGCCGGGCTGGTTCCGCCGTGACCTGGAAGGACCTCAGCCACTGCATGACTGGTCTCGTGCCAGACTTCAAGGAAAGCTCCCAGAGTGTGTGTGAAGATAGCGCCGTTCCCGACACATGCAGATCTGTTATCAACCCTGGCACCCTGTGGGCTGGTGAGGCGAGGAACTTGTCACTAATCTATTATTTACAACCAGGGCTTCGGAATACAGCACCCAACAGAAATATTTCACGGTACACCACAACACGAGAGAGCAAAACCTAAAGACAAAGGTTGTGAAGGGAACAGTAGAGATCACCTATCTAAGCACGCAACGAAATATCAGTGTAGGCCCCTCTCTTTCTTTCATTTAATTAAGTTTCTGTTGAACAAGTTACTTACCTTCAGTAATGTCTAATCTCTGTAGGGACTATCTAGAAGCAGATTCCTTACCTTTGAATATCCCAAGCCTTCAGACTAGATCCAGAAGATAGTTGAGCAGCATCCCTGTGCTCTGGTAGGTGGTGTCCTTCGGTACCGCGCCGGAAATGAGGTACGCAGTACCTCAGCATGCACACCTCAGTTACTTTCGCGACTTTCCACGCCAGGAGCGCAGAGCCACGATGAGAACGGACCACTGGTGTGGAAAATATTAAGGCCCTTAAAAGGTTGTCCTTTACACCTGATCTGGTTCCCCAAGTGGGGAGGATGGGAGGGTGGGTAAGGAATTTGTGCGAAAATAGAGTATTTGACAGATAAGGCGTTACTAAAGGTAAGGAATTTGTTCATCTGATATAGACTTCTAGATACAGATTATGAATAGATATCCAAGCAATACCCTTCGGACTTGGCTCAGCAAACGTGATTAAACCAAGAAGGCCTGCAGGACCGAACAAGCGAAGTTGCTTTCCCTCCGGATCTGACTGTCCAGACAGTAATGTTTTATGAACGTGTGCAGTGATGCCCACATTGCTGCCTGTCAGATGTCTAAGAGGAGACTAACGCAATGGTCGCAGCTTTGGCTCTCGTACTTTGCGCCTTCAAGCCCACAGAGGGCTGATTCTTGGCCAATGCATAGCAGATCTTAATCCACTGGACAATCCATCATGAGGTGGCTTTTCTGTTCAGCTTTCTCTTTATTTGCTTACATATGGCCCACGAAGAGTTGATAGTCTACCCGGGACTCTCTAGTGCAATTAAGATAGAACAACAACGTTCTTTTTGGATCCAGGCGGTGGAGTCTCTTGTTCTTTGGAGGGATCACGTGGAGCAAAGAAAGAAGACAGCGTGATGCTCCGGCCTGCATAGAATGGAGTGGCAATCATTGGCAGCAAGGAGGCATGCGAACCAGCTTGTCTGGGTAAAAGGTGGTACAGGGAGCATGCAGAGCAAGTGCTTGCAGTTCGCTGACCCGCCTGGCCGGTTTGGTCACTAAAAAGGCTTTTTTGATGGTCAATAGCCTAAGTGGGCAATTGCTCAGAGTATCAAATGGTGCACACACGAGAAAGGCGAGGACCAAGTTGGGATCCCACTGAGGCATGATGAAGGGCATAGGTGGAGCATATGTTGCAAGCCTTTAAGGAACCTCTGCCACAACAGGTGACTTAAAAGAAAAGGCTGGTCCGGCAGGAGCAGAAATGGCAGGAACGTAACCCGTAACTGTGCCCAAAGCAGTGCCCTGATGGCCCAAAGACAATGCAAACAAGATAACTCGCAAGAGAGGTGCAGATAGGGGCAGTGGGGGGGGTCAACACAGTGGGAAGCACATCATGAAACAAATTTCTCCAAGCACCAGGCGTATACCGATTTAGTGGAGGAATGCTTGGAAGCCAGTATAACATCACAGACTGTAAGAGAAAGGTCGAAAGCTGTCAGCTGTCACCACACAATCTCCACACATGCAGGTGGAAGGTGCGAAGATCCTCCTGAAGAGGCGGCCAGACTGGAGGACCTATGGTCATGCTCAACAACATGGAATATCAGATTTTCCATGCACAATCCAGAGACACAAAAATTACTTGGGTCCAGTCATTCCTGATCGTCTTGAGAGCTCTGGGCAGGAGTGGAATTGGCATTAAGGCGTACACAAGACCGGAGCTCCACTCGAGAAGAAAAGAGTCTCCATGCAAAGCCACCTTGGAAACTCCAGCACGCACAAATACTGAAATTGCGCGTTTCCGGCTTTGGTGATTTGGTGAACAGATCTAACCAGGGCTCTCTCCCCTGCTGAAAGAGACCTTGCACCACCTCTGGATGAAGACGCCATTCGCGAACAACTAGGCATCATCGGCTGAGTTTGTCCACTCTGGCATTTAGAGAGCCCGCCAGATGCTGCACCACCAGGTAAATGACCTAACGTTTCAGCCATGTCCAAAGTTGCAGAGCTTCTTGACAAAGCGCCCACTACCTCATCCCACCCTTTTTGTTGCAGTACCAAATGGCGGAGGTGTTGTGCGTGAACACCTGCACCAGTCTTCCCTTGATCGAAGTAAGAAAACGTTTAATGCCAAGTGAATGGCCCGAAGCTCCAACAGGACTATGTGAACCTCGGATTCTGCCGGAGACCAGAGTCCCCTAATCTCCACCTCTTCCAGATGGCCACCCCAGCCCAGATGTGACGCATCGGTCACTACAGTCAACTTTGGTTGGAGAAGGCCGAGGGGGTCTGCCACTGAACCAATCATGGTTAGTTAGCCACCACTGCAGGTCTTTTCCATATCCTGCTGTAATCTGAACTATGTCGGGGAGATTTCCCTGATGCTGTGTCCACTGGGTCTTCAGGTCCCACTCTAGATATAAGAGGGCATGAGGCCCAACAGCCTCAGAGTCAGTCTCACCCAAATCCAGGATCGAGGCTGAAACATCTACATCATAGCCTGAATACCCACCCTGGACTTGCCGGTCTAGAAGATAGGCCCGGAACTGCAGAGTGTCCAGAACTGCTCAGATGAAAGTGAGCATCAGAGAGGGAGTTGTGTGGGACTTCGGCATGTTGATAGTGAACCCCAGATAGTGTAGGAGGTCTGCCACAATCTGGAAGTGGCTGAACACTGCCTAGGGCAAGCACACTTTCAACAGACAGTCATCAAGGTAGGGAAAGACTGAAATCCCCAATCTCCTCAGATGAGCTGCGACCACCGGCATCACCCTGGTGAACACCCGAGGGGAGCTGGCAAGGCCGAAAGGTAGCACAGCAAACTGAAAGTGCTTGTGGTCCACTGTGAACCGCAGATAGAGTCTGTGGGTTGATAGCATGGGAATATGGAAATAAGTGTCCTACAAGTCCAATGCTACCATTCAGTCTCCAGGACTTAGGGCAGACAAAACTTGAGGGAGTGTGCACTTTTTCTTTCTTCAAGAAGAGGTAAAGAAGGTGCAGATCTAAATTAGGACGAAGCCCTCTGTCCTTTTTGGCACCAGAAATTAGCAGGAATAGCAACCATGACCTGTTTTTGATGCAGGCGCCCTCATTATGGCTCCCTTGGCCAGGAAAGCCTGTCCTTCTAGATGGAGCAAGGAGATACAGTCCTCTGTAAGTCGACCGTAAGTGGGTGGCATGGGTGAAGGAAGTGTCACAAAGCACTCGGACACCAAAATGTTGGGAAGCCTGTTGGTCATAGTGGCTGGAAGTGTATGGGCACAGTTGGAGACTCCTTCAGTGGACACAAAAGAGACGTAAGGCAGATTGAGGTTGAGAAGGACACATACACAAGCCCAAGGACCTGGCTGTAGTCCTGCTGTATTTGAAGTATTTCACTGCTGAATCCGCCTCATCTCCAAAGAGACGAGAGCCATCAAAGGGCATGTCTATGAGGGAAGTCAGTTTCTCATACCAGTTGTCCTCCTCAATTGGGTCTCCTCCCTAAGAGTCCATAGACACCCGCCCCCCCCCCGTCCCAGTAGAGGTCCCTCCTGCACCTATGAGGCCCGCAGGCATTCCAGATGGGCCAAGCCACCCAAATTAAGACTCATAAAATTCCTTCAGCTGGGCAGGGGCTCCTTCGGCTCAGGGAAAATCTGGGAAACATGCAGCGGACTCAGGTTCAGGTGCCATTGACTCGCAGGACCTAGAGTGCCGATGCTACCCAGTGTCGTCTGATGACGAGGGGAAGTTGAAGTGTGTTTGGACAATTTCGACTTCTTGTGCTTGTGGGACTTCCCCGACTTCCCCAATGACTTTGTGTGCGACGAGGAACATCAGGAGGGGTTCCGCAAACAGGACCTCGAGCGTGGAGTGTCGAGGAGCTTGAGAGATTGCTCCCTCAACACTTTTGGGTGGATGGCGCTGCTGTTCTCACACACCTTGTTGTGTCACGGCTCCAGGCACCACAAACACTAAGGTGGGATCCGTGACCTACATTTGCCTATTACAGGCCCCACATGGTTTAAAAACAGCCAGTTTCTTGGCGACATCCTCACACTAGGAGATTAAATCTCACAAAAAAAGGTCAACAAAAAGTAAAAAAAGGCCAGTCAAAAAATTTCTGAGGAGTAGCTCAACCGAGAACAGCACTATCTAGCATGGAATGGAAAGAATCGGCGTGACATGCCGAGATGGAGTCATATGGGTGCCACGCGTCACTTCTGGCGCGCATGACACAGATGCGGAACCGAACAACGTCACCTACCAGAATGCAGGGGTACTGCTCGAAAATCTTCAGGATCCAGTCTGAAGCATGGGGATATTCAAAAGTAAGGAATCTGTAGTTTGATCTCTATCAGGTTACAGTTTACCTTTGATCTAGAGTATAGGACAACTATTTATTTGTATGCCTTCTTCTTACACACCCTGACAACTGGAAACCTCAGAATATCCTTATTAGGGCCTGTTGATAATAGGTCTGGCTTGGAAGCTGAAATACCATTCCATTTGTAACCTAGACCAGTTCCTAAGCTTTAACTTTAAGAAGAAGGGTAATCTGCCCTTCTCTGGTTTGGTTGCTCATCAAAACTTTAAACCCACCACCCCTGGTGCTTGAAGTTTTACACTTGTGCTCACCTCCTAGAACCTGAATGATGCACCCTACAGGCTAATAGCAGAGAGAAGTAGGTTTAAACATAACTATGTGGACTTCACTGGAACAACATAGATCTTGATGATGGGCTTTACCCATTATACCTCCCAAGTTGGAATCAACATGGAAAGTTCCTCCTGTGCTCTAAACTGCATGCCTGCTGAAGGGCTTGTCTGTGACCCAGAAGCATCAGAGACAAAAGCAGACTGACTGCCTACTCCAACATTCATACACCATCACTCCCCAGTGTGCAGTATTGCTGTCCCGATCACAATGGAGGACTATCACACACAACCGGGGTTACTACTTCGTTTATCACCTGCCACCATAATACTGGCCACCTTGCATTCAACAGTGTCCCAACATTTGCTCCTCCTTAGCTTACTGCTCAAAATGGCCTTCAAGATGGCTGTCCTTGCTTTCTAACCAGGGTAGTTATAGCTGGAAATGATAATTTCTTTCATATTCTTCTCTGGCAACCCCAAAGCAGGAGGGTCTGCCTTTCAGCCTGGGACTGACACCCCACATTTCCCCACACTGACGTTTGGACATATAGCCTCAATTTCTGCTGATCTCAGTCCCAGAGAAGTGGGATCTAGAAAGTTAGTGGTCCTCAGATGAGCATTACTTACTCAACTCGGATCCAGAGTACTCTACAGCCTCAGATCCATTAAGCATGAGTGGGGAGCTCAGTGGCCTTCAGAAGGAATGCAATCTTTAGTATGCAGTAAACCAGATCTAACAACGTTATTATTCTACAGCAGTCGTTTTTTAACTTGCGGTTCGGGAACCTTAAAGGGACGCAAACCCTACTCACAGGGCTGCAACTGCTTATCAAATTAAATATTAACGGATTCATAAAGTGTATATAAATAAACAAGCAAAATTGAAATTGGAAATTCTAAAACTTTTTGTAGATGAGAAGGAATTTGAAACTTGAGGCAAAAAATGAAGTTGGTATCCTGAGACTGATTTGTGGAACACTGCAAGCGCATCAAACAGAATATGGTATGAATGATGGGTTGCCTTAAATGAATTTAAAAAAGATCCAACATTACCATTAAAAAGATTTCTGTATATTTGTTTGTGAATTAAACAAAATATTTCCTCCGTCGGGGATTGTTTTGTGGTTGAAGCCATTGGAATTGCTTAGGCCGGGATCCTCAACCTCCAGTAATGACCCAGTAGGTGTCGCGGACACCGAATAATTATTCAGTGGGGGTCCCCGGATTCGAGTAATGATAAAGTGAGGGTCCACAGAATGCTAATAACCACTGTTCTAGAGCTTTGGACTGCTTTCTAGGTATAAAGGCAATTCTTTCACTGATGCATGCAGGACCGTGCAAGTCCACATCAACAATACTACAGCACATGTTCATTCCCTTTCTCCAGTGATTAAGTAAGATAGTCATTCTACAAATGAGCTCTCCTTAAGTGGACGTAGAAAACACCAGCGCAGACAATCTCTGTGAACTGAGCTCTTCTTACCACACCTGAGCTATTAATAATAATCAAGTGAGAGTTAAGCGTGAGTGACATTTCTGTTCCAAAGTTGGGGGGGGAGGGGACCAACAGTGGTGTGGTTCATCTCCAATGAGAATTTAGTTTGCCATTCATTCACCTCTTGGACTAACAAGAATCTTGGTTTCACATAGATGCAATTCTGGTTGACAAGATGAGACAGTTTCTTGATGCCCGTCCCCAAGTTACCTTTATTCCCAATATTTTGCTAAACTGTTCAAGGAGAGTGCACTGCTCAATAATTTACACGGCTCTCAGGAATAGGTTCAATAGTGTTTGGTTTTCAAACATCCTATGGTTCACTCTTGCTAATTTTTTACCCTTAATGACTTGGTTTGCACACCGAGTCACTGAGGAGTTTGCAAGGAAAGCAAAGGGGGCGTACTTTTATGCACAGACCTGAGAGAACTTCATAAGGCAGTAGCAGTAGACCACTACCCCTTGCCGGATGTAACGGAAATGTTATGTAGTCTAGATGGAGCGAGGGTTTGCTCCTCGCTAGATTCGACACCCGCATACCATAAGATTACCTTACATTCTTCGTATCAGGATCGCACTGCATTCATAACCCCATTTCTTACGTTTAAAATCTGCGTATGCAGTTTGCCTTGATTTCAGTGGCAGAGGTATTTCAAGGAACCATGGAACAAGTGTTAGGTGGCGTCAATGGAGTAAAAACATATCAAGATGATGTTCTAGTAAATGGTAAGACACATAGCAAGTGTTAAAAAGGCTCAGTACAAGCGGCTTAAGATTAAAACTTGAGAAGTCTAAGTTCAGGGTGACAAATTGATTATCTAGGACATGTAGTTACAGGCTAGGGAATTTGACCCAAACGGATTTGCTAAAAGGCGATTTTGAACCTGCCACAGCCTTACAATATGGAAGAATTGGTGACATATTTAGGGACAGCTAAGTACTACAGCAAGTTTGTCCCTAACTGTGCAGGATGGTGTGGTAACATGAGGAAGCTACTAAAAAAGGGGGAAGAGTTTAAGTCAGAGGCATGTGAGGGTTAGCTTCAAGGAGTAAAGGAGAACTCAGAGGGTCTCTCATCTGTGCAGTTTAGAACCAGGAGCCAAAACCATCTTAAGAACTGATGCAAGTGCCGAGGGTCTTAGAGTGGTGTTAGAGCAGGTGAATGGAGAGGAGGTGAACACAACTATGTTTATCTCAAGAGGGTTGCATGGAGCTGAGATTAATTACTCAGTCGTTGAAAAGGAGGCGTTAGCTGTCTACTGGGTGGCCAAAAAACTCAGGAAGTTTGTGTGGGGTAGTATGTTTGAGGTGAAGACTGAACACAAACCTTTAGTAGAGATTTTTGGCAGTAAAGGGGGCTGATGCAGTATCCAACAGGATAAGAAGATAGGTAGTGACGTTGCAGGAATTCGAGTTTGCAGTGTCATATTTGCCAGGTGTGATGAATACAGTGGTGGATTGGTGTTCGAGTTTACATGTGACGCACAACAAGAGTGAAGAATACGAGGCAGGCAAAGATGAATTTGGGGAGAAGAACAAAAAAGGATGCGTCTAGAATTCAATGATATTGTGTAAGAGGAAGAATGGAGGCAAGTGCAAGAGAAGGATGGGGATTTACAGGTTGTAAAGAACAAAGTGAAGGTAGGGTGGTCATTAAAACATAAGGACAGTAGTACTCTCAAAGAATATTAGAACGTCAAGAATGAGCTCCTAGTAGAAGATGGATTGATCATGAGGGGCAGTAGACTAGTACCGCTGTTGAGTCTCAGGAGTGAACAGATTGAGTGTGTGCATGAGGGTCATCATGGAATCTGTAAAACTAAATAGAGGGCATGAGAAAGTTAGTGGTGGCCAGGCATGGATCTCATGATCGAAAGAGCAGTGAGAGAGTGCATAGAATGTAAGCAAAGTGACAAAATATTTAAGTGTAGGACTCAACCCATGGTGGTCAGAGACAGAGCATATGGTCCATGGGTTGAAGTGGCCCTACACATAATTGGACCTTAAAGATTTCTAGTACAGACAAATATATAATTACTTGCAAGGACATGTATTCCCGGGGGCCGTAAATTAAAGTGGTAAACTCGGAAGACACCAATGTAGACATAGACTTCTTGGAGGAAGTTTTTGGAATAGAGAAATTTCCTGTATCTCTTTTGACAGACAATGGAGTACAACTAATATCCAAGTCTATGGAGACATGCTTGTGGGAGAGAGGTATAAAACATAAGAAATCTTGGTACATCACCCAGAAGCAAACGGAATGAGTAAGAGCTTTAACAAAGTTGTTAAAGAAAGCATTCAACACTCTTTGGTCAACAAACTTCATTGGATGAAAGAACTCAAAACTAAAGTGTACATGTTCAGGATGACCCCACACTCCTCAACCAGTGTTACCCGTGGTTCTTGTTCCAGAGGGGAGAGCTCCAAACATTAGAGTAGGTCCCTCATGGGTGAATAAGTTGAAAGTACTGGGAGGAAGTTGTAGATCTAAAACCAAAGAGAGTTGGGAGAACAGAGAAACTGAATTGATAAAGAAAAAGGAAGGTATATTTTGATTGGAAAATGGCTGTAAAAAAACATAGGTGTGCATTGGAGATTGGGTTAAAATAAAGAATCTAAGCATAGGCAGATTGACTGACAAGTTTAGTCAGCCCATGAAAGTCAAAGTTATCAAGAATGCGATCAAGACCAGCGATCATCACATTTGGAATTTGGGACGGATAGCAGTGTAGAGAGATTGCAAGGGATGCGATACGGTCACAAATACTACAGGGATTGTGCCTCTCATGGAAAAGAAGAGTGGGGGCTGGGTAAAAAAAAAAAAAAGTTTTTTTTAAAGATTATATGTAATTGCCTGCATTAGTGTGACTTACACACTAATTTGTATTGTGATTCAGTGCACTTTCTAGTTAATATTTGTACTTTTGTGCACTTTTCAATTTTGTAAGATGGAATTTATAATACGTATTTATGTATTTAAATTACTGTTCATTTTTGTTAGGCTGTTGGGGTATTGGAAGGGAGGTGTGTAGTATCCTTGGCATGCGCCTGTAGTGACAGCGGATTATCCGGTACTGGAAAAGCAGCAGACTTGCTAAGTGATTGGAATGTATTAGTTTGAACTCTGAGGGTTGAGCATTCATATTGAACTGGTTTGCTGGTGGGTTGCTGATGGGTGAGGCTGCTGTTGTACAGCACTTAATAAACCCTTTTGGATCATGGTTTACGTGTGAAGACTCACTTTTACAGACTCTTAAAGGAGGCTAGACCAGTAAGCCAAGATGATCACTTCTGTAGGTAAACGGAAGGTATCTCATTGGCAAGGCTCAACCTCCGAGAGTACAGCCACAGTGTATGAGGATTTGGGAGGAGGACTTGCCCACCTTGCTTGGAAAGCAGTACCGCCCTGTGTGAGAGGTAGAGGGTTCTGAATGCTGAGCTCCAACAGATCGATGCACCATATCCTCCTCAGCTGATCCAGGTATCAGATGACTCGATCCTCCCACACCTCCTACATGACTCTTAACAAAAGTGAGACTCACAGAAACAAGTAAAACGGACCGTGAAACAAACTATTCTGAAGGTATCCCTCAAGGATCCATTCCGTTAGAGGGAAAGGGAGGGGGATGTCCGGTTGAATATACAGCACAAAATCAAGTACACTTTCTGTACAAGGCCATGGCGAACAGATCTGCACATGGATGTCCCAACCTGGTGAAGATCAGGGTCCATTCCTTCGAGGTGGCACACCCACTCATGGATCGCTCAGAAGAGAGGACTCAGAACATCATCACTTACATTGTGGTATTCTGCAGGGTGGGCCCTAACAGGGCAAAATGCCATGTTGTAGAGCCCCTCACTATAGCCATTTAGCCTCTCAATACTGAGTCCTAGACTCTTCACTGCCCTACATGTTGATGTAATAGTTGCCCGAAAGAACCTGAATGGTGCACTGTGAGATGGAATGAAGGAAGGCTTCAGGGCATGATGGACAACCAGCAGTTCCAGCACATTTCTATGTAGTCAACAGTCCAACATGGACCACAGGCCCATCGTGATGAGGCATCCATGACCACAGTAGCCCATGACAGCAGAGTACTGAAGGGATTACCCAAAAAGAGATTGGCGAGTGTACATTTACCAGTGCAGATCCAGGAAAATAGAGTTGTAAATCTGTACTGGAGAAAAGAGAACCCCCTGATGCTGGAATCACTATTTCCACCACTTTAGGGTCTGCATACAGCACTAACAGGATGAATGAGGCGCTTATGACTAATCTGTCCAAGACTTGTAGAACTTGAATTGGTGTCTGAGTCAAAAACATCGCAATAGCCCAAATGTTTTTTCTCCTCCTCTGGGGAGGAAAAGCCTTCATACATGTAAGGTTCAACACTAAACATATGAAGGTCAATCTCTACATGGTGAAGAGGTGGGCTTCTACGGGTTGTTGGTAATGTCCATTTATGCAGAAGGGCATAGTACAATGAAGATGTTCTGCAGCAAGTGCAAGGGACCCAGCCTTCACCAGCCAGTCCAAGTATGGAAATACACAGACTGCAGATGTCAGTAACAAAATAACCAGCATCTTGGTATACACTTGCAGTCTGGTTGTCTGACCAAATGATAGGACTGAAACCGATAGTGATAACCAAACAATACTTCAGATAGTGCCTGAGAGAAAGTAGGGCTGGGAAATTAAAGTATACAGCATGGAGGTCCAGGCACTGTTGCCCAATAACTGGGTCACGAACAGCATTCCAAATGAACCGTTCAAGAGGCAGAGGTCCATGATGAGTCTCAGTCATCTATCCTGCTTGGCATACAATTAAGTGAAGGAAGTGAAATCCGGTGTCTCTTGCCTACGAGAGCACAACTGTGGTGTCTCCTTTACTCAGCATGGCAAGAACTTTTGGTGCCCCAGAACGAGAGGCTGGCGGAGTGCACATCCTTTTGGAACCAGAGATCCTCAAAGGGGAAGACGAACAAGTTACTTCACCTTCACAATATCCCCAGGCACCAGACTGGATCTGGAAAAATTTCAGCATAACCCCTGTCGACAGATTAGTGGAACGGCTGAGCATCATCTCCGCTCAGCCCCAAAAGTGACGAGTATAGGCACCAACGAAGCACACTTATGTCAGTTTATTTCCTGACACAGTCCAAGGACTCGGATCCGGAGTCCAAAAGTAATTAATTGTGCCAATCGGCCGATCTCCAACTTGGGACCACAATAGATGGAAAAGGAGCCATTCCACAGAAAGGCTGAGAAAAAGGGTGGTGAGGAATCTGCCGTTACATAGAGCATCCACTGGAAAGATCATCATCAAAGGTAAGTAACTGGTTCTTCTCATGGATATGTCTAATCGAAGATTTCTCACCTTCAAAATAGATACCTAAGAAGTACCTTGCAAGGTGGTGGGTATGTAGAGTTACTCGGACTAAAAAGTGTTGCTAGACCCAAAAGCCAAAATGCCTTTCCTGTTAGGTCTGGATATCAAGGAAGAAGTGTTTCATGAACCTGTTCACAAATGCCTACGTTGTACCTGGAAGATATCCAGTACAGGTACCCCATGTGCCAAAGCAGTAGTAGCAGTCTTGACCCGGTGGACTGGGCCCTCAAACCTTCTTGAAGCTTGCGTTATTTGACGGCCCTTTCTGCCTTTTATTTTTATTTAATCTGCCACCCGACCTTGTTCAATTTACCTGTTGAGATGCGTTTTCACAAAGGTTTGGCAAACATGTATCCCCCAAAACCTTTTGTGATGACACAGTAGTCCCTTAACTTGGTCCTTACTTTTCATAGATGTATTTCCTTTCACTCTTTGCACTGCTGTTCCTATATCTGCTGACCCTGAAGACTGTTTTCATCATAACATCAGCACATTACATAGGTGAACTTGATGTTCTGTCAGTTCAGATGTGAAGAAAATAAGTGATCCTGAGTCCCACGGAGTGGTTGTGTGCCACTAACTTGAAACTAAAGCCGCTTGGAGGCTGCTGCCGGTGGGGCTGGGAACTCCATTGTCCCTATTAGTCTGAGCTTTCCCTGCAAGATCCCCTATGCCGATAAGACTGGGGTACCTGTTGTTGGGGTGGTGAGAAGAACTATGGGCTTGATGCTCTTCTCTGGGGTTACTGTGGCATCAGCAAGGCAGAAACCAGCAGAGATGGTGGTGTGGAATGGGAGTTTGTTCGGAAACCGAAGCAGGTTCAGGAGGCACAGCCGTTGATGAAAACAGACTTGCTGATGGTAACTCGGATGGAGGCCTCTGCGGATCCACTGGGCCCTAAGGGATGCCAAAGGGAGCAAGTAAGGCCTCAAATTTTTGAGATGCATTGGATCAGCCGTGGAATGAGCTCCTTAGCAGGGTACCAGGAACAGGACCAAGGCACACCTTGAAGTCCTCACAGCTTCTCAAATGTAGATGGGCAAGGCTGGGACAAGGTCCACTTTAACATCTTGTGCTTTTTGTACTTTTTTTTTTTACTTCAATTTACCCGAACACTTGTGCTTGATGATCTGTCCCAGAACTGGCTCTGTGAGCAGGAATTGGTCAGTGTTCTTGTCCTCGAGCGGGAGCCACCTTAACACAGCTTCCATCAGTGCTAGGCCACGTACAACTTGGCTTTGCAGTCCTAGATTACCTTTGGTTTGCTCAGTGCACACTCGCCGCACAACTCCAGAGTCGTGGCCTGACCTCAAACACGAGACACACACCTCTTGGTGGTCCATCACAGACCTTTGTTTACGACATACCCTACAAGATTTAAAATAAAAAATAAAAAAAAATGGGGGGAGGCTGTTCATATTCTCTTGGACACTGGAATTTTTGGGAAGAAGACATCCGCGTACCTACGTGGTGCCTATACGGCTTCAGTCACTTCGAGGACAGAGGAGAATCAACAAACTATCTATTACATGCAGGACCTATGATGTAAAATATTCCGGATCCAGTCTGGTGCTTGGGGATGTTCTGCAGGTGAAGAAACTGCAATTAGAAGTTTCCATCATTAAGGAAGGGTATGGTGTAGCCTTTGTCGAAGTGCAGGAACTCTGGAGTAGTCCGTACTGATTGAATACCATTTGGCTGAGAAATGGGGAACCACTGCCACTGGAAACTGGGGGCATAAGGAGAGTATTTGAGGGTAAGGATAGTAGTCAAAGAGATTTGGAGGCAACAAAACTAGAACAAGATGCCAAGGACTAGAGTCACTGCAGCTGATGGCATCCCTGATGTGGTATTTGGATTGGTTTCAACAGCTAAAGCTCCCAGGACTGTTGTGCCTTAGAGAACCCACAACATTTCATGTACTGTTCTAGAACTGTTTCTCTGTGAAAGCCAGGTTGAGCAACATGTTTTCCAGAAATACTTCAGAGAAGAATCTGCATTTTCACTGACCAGCCCCTGAACAGCCATTTGCCAACAAAAGGCATGCATAATCAGGCAGTCACGATTAAAATGGCAGTAAGCGTATATAAAATATCAGAGGATCTAGTTTTGCAATGACCTTGACCATACTGAGAAGGCACTGTCCAAAATCAATGACCTATTTGCGATATGGACACTAAAATACATAACTTGGTGAGGAAGAAATTCGGAACTATGAAAATAGTGGAGTTCAGCTGGTAATGAATACATTTCCTGAACCCCTATCTGGGAATTTCTTTAAAACTATTGATAGATATGTGCCTGATTTCTTATGGAAATAAAAAAAGACCACAATATCACACTAAAACGGAGGGTCACAAAATCAATGAGCAATATTAACCTTTCAGATTCCATTAGGTACAAGGCCTCTCATCTCATTAGACAGGGTGCGTTGTGGTTCCATGACTCCCTTATGACTATATTTTCAGAAAGGGTAACTATCTCTGTTTGACATGTAGCCACAACTGATCATAAAACATATTAAGACTGATCACTCTCTAAAAATTGTTCAAGGCACAATAAAGGTGCTGCAGAAGCTGTGTCGAAATCTTGAATACAAAATGTAAAACATATGCACAATACGGTTGATGATACGATCACAATATCGAACAGAAGGAAGGAAAGACACTACACCGGAGAGAATGGGCTAGAGTAGACCTCCTACTAGTCAAAGACAAACACCCCAGATATACCCTTATCTTATACAAAGCTACAAATCATCTACAACTTGATAAATAGGATCTCTCAAAGCTTCCGTATATTGAAAGTAGTGTTTGCTAGGATGGTGAAGCCACCTGCACCAGACATCCTTAAACTATTTAAAAATTGACTTCACAGAGGAATGTTGCAGTGAGAACATACAAACAATTACTACCATGCATGTCAAAGCTAAATGACAATGCAAGAGAATGTCAACAGTGATGTCATCAATGATATCTTTTAACATGTCATGTCATGCAATGATGCAATATGTGAGGCCATAAGCAGTGCATGCAGAGTTTGCTTTGTTTTTTAAACATTAGATTTTACCTCATTTCAACACCAAACTATGACATCAATTTAACATTTGTTTTTTCAGGGGATATATATTTGCCCACCAAAATACTACTATTTTAAAATTAGGGATAAGTTAAGTGACTGCGAACATGGGTAGGCTGAGTAAGTAGATGTATAAAGGTGATGCTGTACTTATGGAAACGTCTCCCACTACAACTATTTGTAGCCCTTTTTAAAACACATTATGCCTCAAATTACTAACAACCCATACCTCCCCTCAAATATAAAAAGAAAATCTGATTTCATATCTGCATTACTATCTCAATGCTCATTTACTTCAGACTGCTCTTCAGGAAAGACTTAAATGAAACAGTTTCTATTCCAAAAAGATGGCGCTCAGGAATGCCTCACTGTCGTCTTAAATACAAAATGTTAGCACTGAAGTTGTTCTTTAGAACTCTGTGATGATGCTGCAGGTGGTACTGGGGAGTGAAGTGACAGACTGCTGCAGGTGTTGAAAGTACATCTTTCAGTCTGCATGTCAGAATGTTTTACTGAAACGGACAAGGACGATATTTGAGAACTCCTAGAAAAGGGTCCACATTTTAGCTTTCTGGAGCACTAACCATAATTTCTATGACAAAAAGAATCCTTAATTTTGTTAATTTCTAAAGAAAATGCTTTAGGCTTTAAAGTTTTGATTCCATTAAGATGACTTTGTGTGCCACACTTCTGTCAAATACAGAGTACAGGTGAATTAACTGACAGACTTCTGTTGGAGTTGAAAGTGCATGTTCAGTCTGCATGTTAGAAAGCTTTGGTGGCACGGATAGGAAAGATATTTAACAACTCATAGGAAATGTATCCTTATTTTAGCTTTCTAGAGCACTAACGAACAAGTTACTTACCTTCGGTAACGATGTATGTGTAAGAAACATTAGTTAGTTAGATTCCTCACCTTAGAATATCCCCAGGCGTCAGGCTGGATCCGGAAAGATTTTTGTAGCAATACCCCTTGCGCGTCGGTAGGCGTCGTCTGCGGCTCCGCGTCCGTCGTCTGCGTCGTGCGCCGGAATGACGTCGACGGAGTACTTAGATGCCGCCCTCGCGCGCTGACGTCAGTTCTTATACATAGCTTTCCGCGCCAGGGACGCTGAGCCATGCAAGAGACCGACACTGGTGCCAAAAACTCTAGGGCCCTGAAAGGGAGAACCTTAACCCTAGATGTCGGTTCACAGAACGGGGAGGCTGGGTGGGTCGGTGAGGAATCTAAATAACTAATGTTTCTTACAGACATATCGTTACCGAAGGTAAGTAACTTGTTCATCTGAAAGAAACACGTTAGTTAGATTCCTCACCTTAGAATAGATACCACAGCAATACCAACCCCGGAGGTGGGCCTGCGAACCAAGATCACACCAGAAAATCCTGGAGAACAGAACGGCCAAAGTGGCCATCTCTCTGGACTTAGCTCTCCAGGCAATAGTGCTTGGCGAACGTGTGCAGTGAAGCCCACGTCGCCGCCTGACAGATGTCCTGCAAGGGGACTCCCCGTCCCAGGGCAGTTGTCGCCGCTGTGGCCCGGGTGGAATGGGCTCTCAGCCCAACAGGAGGGACCTTTTTCGCCAAGGAATAGCAGAGTTTAATACACAAATCGACCCATCGCGAGATGGTCCGCTTGTGCACAGCTTTACCCTTCTTAGCACCTACATATCCAACAAAAAGTTGGTCGTCCACCCGGAACTGTTTTGTGCGGTCCAAATAAAAGGACAGCGCACGTTTTGGGTCCAGACGGTGGAGCCTCTCTTCATCTTTTGAAGGATGCGGAGGCGGAAAGAAGGTGGGCAGCGTGACAGATTGCCCGATGTGAAAGGGAGTCACGACTTTAGGAAGAAAAGAAGGACGTGTCCGGAGGACAACCTTATCCGGATGAACCGAAAGGAAGGGAGGCTTAGCTGACAGAGCCTGGAGCTCACTCACCCACCTAGCGGAGGTGATAGCCACCAGGATAGCAGTTTTCAGAGTCAGTAGACGAATGGGACAGTTGTGAAGGGGCTCAAAGGGAGCGCACATCAGAAAAGTGAGAACAAGGTTCAAGTCCCACTGAGGCATTACGAATGGAACAGGAGGGAACATATGAGTAATGCCCTTGAGAAAACGTGAAACAACAGGGGACTTGAAAAGAGAAGGCTGATCAGGAAGCCTTAAGAAAGCAGAGATTGCAGCAAGATAACCCTTCAAGGTGCCCAGAGCAGAGCCCTGCTGGGCCGAAGAAAGAGGAGAACCTCAGAAAGAGGGCCAGAAAGGGGATCCACAGCCTTTGCTGTGCACCATGCCTCAAATTTGTTCCACCGGCAGGCATATACCGTCTTTGTGGAGGGACGCCTGGCTGCCAGAATGACATCACAGACTTCAGGAGGCAAGTCAAATGGCATCAACTGTCGCCGCTCAATCTCCACGCATGGAGGTGGAGGCTGGACAGGTTCGGGTGGAGGACCGTCTCCTGCTGCTGCGACAGAAGGTCCTCCTGAAGAGGCAGTCGTATCGGGGGATCGATGGACATACTGAGTAGCTCGGGATACCAGTACCTTTGTGCCCAATCTGGAGCCACCAAGATGACTTGGGCCCGGTCGCGCCTGATCTTCTTCAGCACTCTGGGCAGAAGTGGTATAGGCGGAAAGGCGTACAACAGACCGCAACTCCACTCATGACGAAAAGCGTCTCCGAGCGAGTGCCGCCTTGGAAATTCCAACGCGCAGAACTGCTGACATTGCGCGTTCTCTTCGGTGGCGAATAGATCTAACCAAGGCTCTCCCCACTGCAGAAAGAGACCTTGCGCCACGTCCGAGTTCAGACGCCATTCGTGATCCATCATGCACCGGCGGCTGAGTTTGTCTGCTCTGGCGTTCAGAGAGCCCGCCAGATGTTGAACCACCAGGGTGATGCCCTGATGTTCCAGCCATGTCCAGAGGCGCAGAGCCTTTCTGACAAAGGGTCCACGACCCCATCCCGCCCTGTTTGTTGCAATACCACATGGCGGTGGTGTTGTCCGTGAACACCTGCACGACACTTCCCCGGACAGAGGGAAGGAAGGCTTTTAGTGCAAGTCGGATCGCCCTCAGCTCCAATAGGTTGATATGGAGCCGAGTCTCCGCCGGAGACCAGAGTCCTCTGATCTCCGCCTCTCCCATATGGCCCCCCCCATCCCAGCAGGGACGCATCCGTCACTACGACATGCTCCGGTTGGGGCAGGGAGAGGGATCTGCCGCTGACCCAATCGCGATTCGTGAGCCACCACTGCAGCTGGTTTGCAGTGCCCTCTCAGATCAAGACATGGTCGGACAGGTTGCCTCGATGCTGGGCCCACTGAAACTTCAGGTGCCACTGCAGAGCCCGCATCCGCCACCTGGCGTGAGGTACCAACAGGATACAGGAGGCCATCAGCCCCAGAAGCCGCAGCACCAACCTGACCGAAACCCAGGACAGAGGCCGGAAGATGGAAATCAGGGCCTGAATGTCCCAGACCCGCTGTTCCGGCAGATAGACCCGGAACTGCGCCGAATCGAGAACCGCCTTCTGGGAGGGACTCGGGTGCAACTTCGGCACATTGATGGAGAACCCCAGCGAGTGCAGGAGGTCGGCCGTAGTCTGGAGGTGGGAGACGACTTGCTGGGGCGAGCCCACCTTCAACAGCCAGTCGTCGAGATAGCGGAAGACTGGAACCCCTGATCAGCGCAAATGAGCTGCGACCACCGCCATCACTTTCCTGAACACCCGAGGGGCACTGGTGAGGCCGAAGGGGAGCACGGTGAACTGAAAGTGCTACTGACCCACCGTGAACCGCAGGTAACGCCGGTGGGCCGGCAGGACGGGGATTTGGAAATAAGCGTCCTGCAAGTCCAACGCTACCATCCAGTCTCCAGGGTCTAGGGCAGCCAGAACCTGAGCTAAAGTGAGCATCTTGAACCGGTCCTTCCGGAGGAAGGAGTTCACGCTCCTGAGGTCCAAGATCGGGCGTAGGCCCCCTTTGCCCTTCTTGGGAACCAGAAAGTAGTGGGAATAACAACCACGACCTACTTCTGGACCAGGAACGCACTCGACGGCCTCTTTGGCCAAGAGGGCCGAAACTTCCTCTCGTAGAAGATGCAAATGATCCCCCGACATACGGTGGTTCAGCGGCGGCATGGCTGGAGGGGTCGTCTCGAAGGGGAGGGAGTAGCCCCTTTGGACGATTTGCAGCACCCACCTGTCCGACGTGATGGAGCGCCAGTGGAGCAGGTGATGGCGAACTCTGCCGCCCACTGGCGTTGAATGGGCCTGAAAGCTCGGACTAGGAGGGCTTTGAGGCGGATGCTGCCGGGGTGGATGTGGACTGACCAGCACGTTGACCTCCAGTACCACCTCGGCGGAATCCACGTCCACGACCGCGTGCAGGTTGGTTCTGCGGCCGGTGGCTGGGCGGACGTGAGGAGGTGCCCCTTCCTTGGCCACGGAAGGGACGAAAGGCGGAAGTTTGCGGCCAGGGGCCGAAAGACCCAAGGACTTGGCCGTGGCCCGGGAGTCCTTGAACCGAGCCAGCGCACTGTCCGCCTTCTCACCAAAAAGGCGAGTGCCATCAAAGGGCATGTCCATGAGGGAACTCTGGACATCCCCTGAAAATGACGTGGACCTCAGCCAGGCGTGACGCCGAAGCGCCACCGTGGTGGAAATCGCCCGACCCAGCGAGTCCGTGGTGTCAAGTCCACACCGTATGGCGTGCCGTGCTGCATCTCGACCGTCAGCAAGTGCTTGAGTGAGTCGTGCCCGGGCCTCCACCGGGCACAAGGGCAGCACGTCCTCCATCGTATCCCACAGAGAGTGGGAATAACGGTCCAAAAGGCAAGCGGTATTAAAAGACCGCAGCCCCAAACTCGGGGACGAGAACTGTTTCTTGCCAAACTGTTCCAACCTCTTGGATTTCCGATCCGGAGGAGCGGACGGGAAGGAAGATTGGGAGGTTGAGGCCTGGATAACCAGACTCTCGGGGGTGGGGTGTTGGAAGAGGAAACTGGGGTCGTCCGGAGCAGGGCGGTGGCGCCGGGCAACGTTCCGGTCCACAGGAGGAACTGTGGAGGGCTTGGACCAAGTGCCCTGCAGAACGTCTATGAGGGCCTCATTAAACTGCAGCAGAGGCTCAGTGGAGCTTGCTGTCGGTTGAAGGACCTCTGTGAGGACGTTAGTCCTCACGGCCACAGCAGGCAACTCCAGCCCTAGGGCTTCGGCCGCCTTGCGCAGCACCACTGAAAAAGCTGCACCCTCCTCCGAGGCCACAGTCGGAGGAGAGATGAAACCAGCGTGCAGGGAGGTATCCAGACCACTGGCATCCCCCAGTTCGTCTGTCCAGTCCTGTGAAAGTTGACCCTGGAGGGCCATAGGGTCCTCAGACCCCTCCCAGTCGCCCCCGTCATCCGATTCCTGATAAACAGGAGGAACGATCGGAGCCGGACGGTAGATGAAACGGTCATCCATCGACGTCGGGTGCGGCGCCGTACCGGCGTCGGGTCCGAACAGGGGCTGAACCGGGGAACGGCGTCGTCCGGAGACGGCGCCGGAGGTGGAACCGGTGTCGGCGCCGGCGGAGGAGGAGTCGTGAGGTCGACCGGCACCGACCGAGATCCAGGCCTTGATCCCTCGGGGACCTGCGACGTCGGGGTCGGAGCCGTCGACGGCGCCGGGGCCCGAGCCGCCGGCACGCGAGGTCGCCCAGTCGAACTTGCGGGGCCCGAAGGCGCGCCTACAGGCGTTGACGGCGGAGCCAGGCCCCTCATGGACGAGAGGAAGGCACTGACCTCCGCCGGAGTCGTGTCAGTCCCAGGGACCGGCGGGTATGGGGACGGACGCGATTCCTGCGGCTCCAACGGAGCCGCGGGGGTGGGACCACCCTGACCCTCAGCAGAGTCGCGCGACCGGCGAGGGGAGTCCGAAGAGCGATGTCGTCTCTTGGACTTCTTGGACAGCTTCGACTTACCCGAAGACCCCGACGAGCGATGACGATGGCTGCGGCTCCGCGATCGGTCCTTGGACCTCCTCCTGGACCGGGACAGAGAGCGACGCGGAGCCGAGTGCTGAAGCTCGAGAAGCTTACGGGACCGCGCCCGCCTAGCTTTCGACGTCAAGGCCTGGCAATCGAGGCACGACTCCGCGTCATGGTCGGCCCCCAGGCAATAGAGGCACCGGCGATGGTGATCCGTCACCGACATCAGGCGATGACAGGCGTCACATGCCTTGAAACCAGGCATCCTACCGGCACCAGATTCGAGTCGATAGACCAAAAGAAGTCAAAAAAGTTAGTCAAAAAATGACTAGGGGTAAGCTCTTCCTGGATCGGCGCTTACTGGCGCGGAAAAAAGAAGAACTGACGTCAGCGCGCGAGGGCGGCGTCTAAGTACTCCGACGACATCATTCCGGCGCACGACGCCGACGACGGACGCGGAGCCGCAGACGACGCCTACCGACGCGCAACGGGTATTGCTACAAAAATCTTTCCGGATCCAGCCTGACGCCTGGGGATATTCCAAGGTGAGGAATCTAACTAACGTGTTTCTTTCAGATCATAATTTCTATGACAAAACGAACACTCTGTAGAAGCGTTTTTAATAATAACAAAAAAATGCTTAATCTACATTTGTTTAAATTTGCATGACTATGCCAGAAGAAATGGGAACAGATTTGGGGGAACTGACAGGGTTATAGAGGGGTATGAGCGAAAACTGTTGCCCTAATAAGTGGGTTTGTCATCTCTATCTAAAGTAGGCTAAATGTAAAATCAAGGTATGAGAAGATGCGTTGACATTGTATTTTGAGATATTGTTGTTCGAGAACACAGCAATGAAAATAATTCTAAAAAACCAAAATGACCATGACTAGGGCTCAAACAGCTTGCACTGACATCATCTCACATCTGCAGAAAGAAAGTACATTTCAATTTAATGTGAACAAGCATTCTCCGTGCGCATGCGTTTCTCTCTGTGGTTTTCCATTTCAGAACACCAGCAAAATAAAAGCTTCATTTGTGGTGTTGTTTACTGTATTCATAAATGTATTCATGTGTCTTCCTCACAAGCATGTCACATTCAGGATGTTACTGTCTTTGTATCCTTTGCTCAAGACCTTTTAGGGACTGTACATCTGCTGAACTGTCTATTGTATTTCTGTATAATATAATAGTTATGTCATCTCCTATGTGGACCACTTTGTTAATTTGTAGTAGAGTAAGGGTTACTATCTTTATCTTATTTTGTGTATCTTGTGTATTTATTGAACAGCAATTGGTTTACGTGAATGAATCTTTATTAATCCAGATCTATATTATGTTATGTTAGACCATACTGAGTGTGTGGCTTCTTTGCAGAAAACCTATAAAAGGTAATGTTTTTAGGATGTGTGCCAGACCGTTGCTTACTTGCTTTGGTGGCAGGTTCTAGGTTGGACTCTTACTTAACTATACTTTGGTTCTGGCTGATACATGATTTAGACATCGACCTTATGTCAATTCTCTGGCATTATCGGATTTTGAGTTAATACAACTGCTGATTCCCATGATTTAACGAATTACTTTCTGCCTTCTGTAACGACCTTCCCTTTGAATAAACTCTTATGGTTTTGACTTGAATTTTTGTCATGTGGAGTACAAATCCTATGTCTCAAACCTCTTAATTGTTTTAATGAGATTGTTGACACCCTTCATTTTGTTCATTTCCAATGGCAATGTTTAATTCTTACAACTTTTGATTCCATCAAGTTGGCTTCAGGTGTGCCACAGTTTTGTTATGAATACAGTATGTTAGCACTCTACGTCTTCATTAAAAGACAGTGGTGAGCTGCAGTACAACATTGGAGAACCATCTGACCGGCCGATGTCGCTGTGGGAAGAACAGGTTTTATTCAAGAATATTAGACTTTGTTCTCAAATAGCTTAAGAAGATAGTGTAAACATATAGACAAATGCGCTTTTATTTTTAATTCTTCAGCACCTTCCATAGCCTCCATGAGAAAATCATGAGAGGCATTTCTTTTCTATCAAATCTAGCTCCTAAAATCCCAGCATAGAGTCAGCATTTTCACAGGGTAATATCAGGGTAAAATTCACCACAGCTGTCAAAATGAGTATGGCACCAACAACAAATTATTTTTATTCTGACTGCAATCAACTATCACCCTTTATATGTGCTCCTTTCGTTGACTCTGAGAACTTAACATTCACTAAAATGCATTTCAATGGAATCATGTCCCAGAGTCCAGTAACGTCTGCTAAATCATTTTGTTCAGGTTGTGGTCAGCCAATCGGGTTTGAGTAGTCCCTTTTAAAGAGGACATTTCTAAATACCAATAGTCCAGATATACCAAACTTTTTTACCTCCTCACGAGCATTCAAGCATCTCTTCAAACAAGAATTTCTCGAAAATGGCTGAAAGGATTTACACCAAATAATAAAAAGCACACTTTCGGAGTAAAGTTCTACGTTTCTGCAAATTTGGTGAAATTCAGATCAGCTGTTTTTTTCTGTATGACTTCCCACAACTTTCAATGGGAATTTACAAGGGAAGTTGACGTTTTAGAAACACTTTTGCAGGAAGGCACATAGGTGGATTCATGAAGATTTGCCAAATGGTGCCACCAAGTTTCATGCAGATTCGGCAGTCAGTCCCAAATTGTTCTAGAAACAAACAATGCTCATTCAATGGAAACTCTGAACTAAATGGGGGGGGGGGGGAGGAGAAGGGATGAAGGAGAGAAGGGATGAAGGGGAGAAGAGCGAGAGAGAGAGAATTAATTCACTGAAAAACCCAAAGGTTACAGGAACATTATAGTTAGGTTCAGGTTTCACAAGGGCAAAACCATAGAAATTCAGCAGTTATAGTTACCTGAGCTAACTATAAATTATGTCCGCAATGCACTGCTTATGACCTCACATATAATATCACTCATGACATGTTCTATAACATTGATAACGTCACTGCAACATTTGAAATAACATCATTAGTGAGAAGACTGTGCATGGCAGGGGCTCAAGTTATAGTTACCTTACAGCATAAGTTATAGTTACAAGAGAAAACTATAAGGGGTGAATTCAGTGTTTTTCTGAGCTTAAGAAGTATGCTGTCAACCAAATTTTCGGAAAACAGCCACTACAACGCGGCCGTTTCCATGCATACATTTAACCACACATGCTTTACAATGCACGCGTGATTACCACGAATAGCCCTTACCACGCATTCCTTTACTACGAGATACATAGTAAAGGAATGTGTGTTAAATGCTAAAATTAAAAAAGGGGGCTTGGGGGGGTCTCTCCCCCCCCCAAAAAAAGTGAGAAAATAAGGGGGCTCGTCTCCCAAACCCCCCCCCCCAAAAAAACGCACCTGTTTCAGTCGCGATGTGGAGGCAATCGGCGTCGTTAGAGGAAACGGAAAAACACTTCCGCTTCCTCTTAACGACGTGCAACGTCACCTCGGAAGATCTTGGAGAGGAGACGACGTGGAGAGGTAAGGGGAATTTTAATTTAAAAAAATATATAGAGAGAGATTGAGGGGGTTGTGTTACTTAGGGGTGCGATTTTAGGGTTAAAGTCAGGGAAGGGGTATTTGTTAGAAGGGTTTGGTGGTGGGGGAATCTTTACCATGGAAATACCATTATCATGCATAATTTTACAACGAAAATCGTTGTAAAGGTATGCGTGGTAAAAGCATTTTCGTGGTAAAGGATGTGCGTGGTAATGGCATTCGCGTTGTAACGCATGCGTGGAAAAGGCATGCGTTGCAACTGAATGCGTTGTAACGTCATACAATCCAAATTTTCAAGAACTATAACATTTGTTTTTTAGTACAAAAAATCTATTTACATATATAAGCACATATATACACACATATATATTTATATATTACCAACTGGCGGTTGCCAGTAGGTAGTTATAGTTAGGAAAAACCAAAGGAAATGATGGACGGAGTGTTGAACATTGCAAGCACTCACCCCCAGTCAACTGATCTGGGTTTAATCCATCATCGTTCTTTAGCCCACTCTGCCACCCCAGTTCAGACATGGCCATATGCAAATCAGTCTGACCCTGTGCCTCATGGGAACAGTCCAGCCCGAACTGCCAAGCCATGTCTTCCCTGGACCGGAAACAAGCTTCCTAGGACCGGTTTCTGGCATTTCAGCCGTCTTCAGCCAGGCTTGCTTGAATCCAGTGGCAAAGTGAGCAAGGGACTGACGTCTGAGCATACCCTGCCAGGTATGCTCAGACGTCAGGGTCAGACTGATTTGCATATGGCCATGTTTGAACTGGGGTGGCAGAGTGGGCTAAAGAACGGTGATGGATCAAACCCAGATCTGTTGACTGGGTGTGAGTGTTTGATTGGTTCTGATGCTCCGTCCATCACCACCCCCTTTTGTACCGCTTTGTTCGCCATAAGTTGGCAGGGTATGCTCAGACGTGAGTCCCTTTCTCACTTTGCCACTGGATTCAAGCAAGTCTGGCTGAAGACGGCAGAAATGCCAGAAACCGGTCCTAGGAAGCTTGTTTCCGGTCCAGGGAAGGCATGGCTTGGCAGTTCGGGCTGCACTGTTCCCATGAGGCACAGGGTCAGACTGATTTGCATATGGCCATGTTTGAACTGGGGTGGCAGAGTGGGCTAAAGAACGGTGATGGATCAAACCCAGATCTGTTGACTGGGTGTGAGTGTTTGATTGGTTCTGATGCTCCGTCCATCACCACCCCCTTTTGTACCGCTTTGTTCGCCATAAGTTGGCAGGGTATGCTCAGACGTGAGTCCCTTGCTCACTTTGCCACTGGATTCAAGCAAGCCTGGCTGAAGACGGCAGAAATGCCAGAAACCGGTCCTAGGAAGCTTGTTTCCGGTCCAGGGAAGGCACGGCTTGGCAGTTCGGGCTGGACTGTTCCCATGAGGCACAGGGTCAGACTGATTTGCGTATGGCCATGTTTGAACTGGGGTGGCAGAGTGGGCTAAAGAACGGTGATGTATCAAACCCAGATCTGTTGACTGGGTGTGAGTGTTTGATTGGTTCTGATGCCCCGTCCATCACCACCCCCTTTTGTACCAGTTATAGTTAGGACCCTGTTTCCATTGGAAAAGCGTTTTTTGACTTGCCTCTATCTTTGGCGTCATTTCACCCATCTTCACAAGTGTTATAGTGAATCTTGTTGTGCATCCTAATTTCCATAGACTCTGTAGACACAGCTGCAGCCCGAAGCACTAGACGAAATTACACCAAATTTGGCAGAAAGGTAGCTTTCTTTCTGAAGATTGTGGTTTTTGTTGGTGTAAATATGTTCAGTAGTTGTTGAGAAATCCAAATTTGTTTATCTGTGATCGCACATAATTTGTGAATAATAACAAGCTTGTGCAGGGAAATGCAGAGCTCGGATTTGCTGCTAACACTTCAACCAGCAAATGTAGGCAGCCATTTGGTACTCTGCTTCAGCCGAGTCCAAGGGGGCAGGGTAGGAATACCCTACCTCCCAAGCCTGTGTCTTCCATGCTTCTTTACATCTCAGTCTCTGGGTGGGCCAGGTCCCGGGGGCATGCCTGCACCTCCAGATGATAGCCTGACTACTTATTATGTGTACGTTTTTTAAAAGAAGCCAAGTCAATTTGAAGCTGCTTCCTAAAGTGTTTGTGTTCTGAGCAACAGGCGTAGCGAGGACAGCTGATTAACCAACGGTGTTCTAGTGCTGGCAACGAACAGTGCCGTTTTATTGCACAACATGTGCTGCACACTTGTGTTTCACAATAGTGCACAGGAAAATGGATAGACAACACAGCGACTGTGCCCGAGGAAGTAGACGTGAGATGCAATATACTGCATAATACCAGGGCCCTACAAGCGATGGCAGTTCAATGCGTTCAGCACCTGACAATGGTAGGTTAGGGGGACACTATCAATACACTACCTGGTCTTGGAGTCACTAGACCCTTTTGACATCATCTGTGCCTGGTGGACCCATTCCCCACCAGGATACTTGCCAGGAGACATGACTGCATAACATAGTCCATAGTCACCCCAGGCTAAAAGCGCCTTTGCTATCCCGCCATGTGGGACAATACACTACCCGGACTTGAGGTCTCTAGCCACTTTTGCCTGTTGACCCCTTTCCCTACCAGGATACGTGCCCAAAGATGCGACTGCAGAATGGAGCCCAAGGGGGTGGGGCCATCATCCCAGCGCTAAAAGCGCATCTACTATCCACTGTCAATCAGAAGAGGAGGCCAAGAATGTAAGAGCCATTAATGGAAAAGGTAAGCTTTAGCGGCAGATGCTCCAATTTCTCTGATATTCGTTTACACCATAGTTACTTCTAAGTACCCTTCTGATCAGGGATGCTCAGTGGACGACAGACAGCAGGTACCCATGTAAGGTGGACCAGGGATGCCACATCCGCCAGTTCCTCAGAGGATCACCTCAATTTATTGACGCCGTTCCTTCCCCTGGGAGGATGTTCCGGGAGAGGTGGGTAAGAAATCGTGCACGCCAAGTGCACCCCATGTCCCATACCCTGTTGCAATCTGGAGACCTTTCTCCAGGCCCCTCCATAATCCCCACTGTCCTCACAATAGAGCAGGTCTGCAAGTGATCTGAGAGAGGCTCTCACGCAGGGGCAGAGGGACATGGGGGAAGGTCGATGAGAGAGGAGATGGGTGGAGGGTGCTGGTGACATCTTAACCAAAGAAACACTTACTTCATATAGTTGAGAGAAGTATCCTTGTTTGGGAAAGATTTACCGCTATATAGTCTTGTTGTCTTCTCTGTTGGAGAATTCATATTAATACAGATTTATGCATAACGATGCATAACATTGCAAAAACGCACACAAAGTCACTGGAGACATTTGCTTGTGGTCCATTAAGCAGATGTAATGTACAGTGGCACTGAGTACCCCTCGCTTTTGCAGTTTAAGCGCGGGTGGTGTCGATACTCACAGTTAATTATCTACTTACCTCTCTGCAGCTCTGCAGACAAAAGCTCTTACAAATACAGGAAACGAATATCACAGGTCACGCAATGAAAGTTAATTACAACAAAGAAATGAAGATAGAAAGAGGGAGAGGGCTTGAAGGAAGAGTGAAATGAAGGACATATGAAAATAAAGAAGAAACCAGAAGGAAGGGTAAATAGGATTAAAGGATGGATACAAGGGCAAATGGACTTATGGAAGTAAGGATCAAACAATATTTGTATGAGTGAGAGAAAGTGGCTGGAATGATAAAAGTATGGATGAATGGGTGAATAGATGAATGGTCAGCTGGATAGAGGTGTTAAAAGGCTGGATTGATAAAAGTAGGATTAATTGGTGGATGGATGAAAAATGGATGGATAAAAGGATGTATGAATGTTTGAGAAGTGTGAAAGGAAGGATGGATGAAATGTTAAAAGAATGGATTTAAGTATGAAAAGATGGATGTATACATGAAAGGCTTAAAGATTAATTTAAGGCGTTAATAAAGGACATCATCTAGAGTGGGTATGGCTTACTCGGGTCACTCACCCAATGGTAATCGAGGTCTGGGTCAAAGTGTGGAGAAGGGGCGGTATTTTACTTTGCTGGCTACTCCCTTGCTAATATAGAATGCACATTGGGTATTTAACCAATGAGGTAGTTCTTAGTAATTAACCAGAAGAGAGTACTCTAGTTAGGTAGACATTTTGTTGAAAACGGTGTTCTCTTTTAGGATAAAGGGGAAGGTCAGGTTCTGTTCTGCACAGTCACTCACTCGGCTACTGACACATCCACACAGACACTTACACACCCATGCTGCCACTCTCACATCCATACAGTCACTAACATCCATTGACCGAGCCATACACCACTCACACACTTGCAAAACCACTCGCACACCAATGCGACTAATCACACAAGCACTCAGAGCTATACAGCCACACTCACACCCACTAATTGAACAATATAGCCACTCATACCTACTCTCAAAGGTCACAGGTTACAGCTAGAAATAAAACTAAAAAAATTGGAAATTCACTAAAAAAAAAAAAGGTTACAGGGTTAGGAAATAGAATTTTTAAAAACATAGAAACTTACTGTAAAAAACAAAGGTTTCAGAGCCGTTATAGTAAAGAAATAGTATTTAAAAAACGTTAGAAATTCACTGAAAAAAACAAAGGTTACAGGGATATTATAGATAGGATGTAATATGTGCGGTAACTAGCTGTGCATGGCACTGGCAAATATTTTACACACAGTGAGATTCATATTCTACAACTAATAAAAGGCACTCTTGCATATCTGTATTTTTCCTCTCTTTAAAAAGTTAATACAAATTTGTTAATTTAAAAAACAAATCACCTGAACATTGCCCAAGAAGGCTATGGAACGCATCCAACCACGGAAGCACAAGGTAACAATTGTGGCCATATACAAAGCCACCATATCAGTAGAATCTAAGCCACCATTTAAATTTCTGTAGAGGCATCTAGGCCATAGATGACCAAATCCGAAAATGCTGTTTAAAGCGTTTAGGAGGATAATGATGGGTATTTTCACCAGCTTTCATAGGGAATAGCCATACTGGCCATGATCGCTTATGGCATTAATAATTCAAAGGGCTAGCCAGCCAAAGGCGAAGACCATTCAGCCCACAGAGCAATGTGTCTCTCTGATTTTCAGGCTGAACGGACTGAAGAACAAGCATTGGCAATGCGAAAAGGTCTCGCCGCGAAGAGGAGTTTAGTGGCGGAATAGGAGTGAAGAGTAGTGTTATCAAGTAGTTTAAAGTGATGTGAAGTGATGTGAAGTGTTGTGGAGGGTATATAGTGTTGTAGAGTGTATTGATTTACAGTGTTGTGTAGTGGTGTAGAGTATACTGTAGTGAAATCAGCTCTGCATTGGGGGCCCATGTGAAGAGAGCTGATATTACAATAAACACAGTGACACCGAATGAGCTCTAGCACCACACAGAGGGAGAGAGTTTGTCTCTGAGACAGAAAAGTGAGTTGTGCCTGACTATCATGGGAAGAAGAGAGAGTGGACTGCTGGCTGTAGAGAGGGGCAGTCTCCGGGGGGGGGGGGGGTGTAGGAGAGAGAGCGAGAGAGAGAGAGAGCGAATGAGAGAGAGAATGAAAGAGAATATATGAGAATGACAATGACAACTGTCAGTAGTAGGAACAGAACAACTGAAACCAGACTGCAGGGAGAGACAGTCCATGTGATAGAAAAGTGAGCTGTGACTGACCCCCAAGAGAGGAAGAAAGCGTGGCTGCTGGATGTAGACCGAGGCAGTCTCTGTGACGAGAGAAAGTATGACAGCTGTCAGTACTGCGACTAGAGCAGTTCAAGCCACACACAGAGGGAGAAAGGTCCTGAGACGGAAAAGAGAGCTGTGACTACCAATAGAAAAGAGAAGGGCTGGTCTGCAGGGAAGATGTTTGGGGAGAGAGGGCTACCTGCTGAGAGAGGGTATGGCTGTCACTTTACAGAACAAAGGACATAACCAGAGTCTAAAAGAAGTAGGTCCATAGGAAAGAGACATGAGAGCAGTAACTAAGAAGGGGAGTGTAACTCACAAAGCGCCCCTGTGATCAGTAAAAAAAATCTATAATGTCAGAGAGGTCCCGGCTGTAGGAATTGAGAGCCTAAGTGGAGAGGCTGGATTGACAGCCATCACTAAAGAGGATACGACAGACCACAGGCTGTAGGGATAGACAGCTCTGCAGAGAGACTGGAGTGACAGCGGTCACTAAAGTGAAAATATGACCCGACACTCAACTGGATGTAGAGGTGGCTCTGAGGAGATACTGGAGTGCCACCTGGCAATTAAGAGTAGGCAGAACCTGGCACACCCTAGGCTTTAAGTATAGACAGCCTCTGAGAAAAGACAGCTGCATTGGGAGCCCGTGTGAAGGGAGCCGATCTCGCATGAAACGCAGTGACACCGTGTGAGCTGAAAAGCGTGCCACACTCCCAAAAAACAATACAGGAAAAACATAGAATTCCCAGTTACTTCAGGGCATTTGAAATTTTGCACTTATGTGGCTGCACGATATTTCACATAATTATGTATTTACCTCATGTTCATCGGCTGCAGGGAAGACGATGAGCTGCTGCTTCCAGGGCCCTGGACAAATCAAGCATGGGGGCAAGGGAGAAAGCAGAGCAGCTACATGCAAGCTGGGATTTAAAGGCGCAGGCACTTCTAAGACGTGCTCGGTGTAAATAATAATTAAAACATTGAGCGAAGTACGACGTGTGAAGAGTGTGCCTCAAAAACACTTGAGGGAAGTGCTTCTTTACACTGAGGTGTGATGGCTGCACACACGCAAACATATAAATAAATAAAGAGGTGATCTCACTTACACAACAAAACACGGTCGCATACGAAACCAATGAAAACACGGTTGAATCTGTACAAAGATGTTCAAATGTACCAAAAAAGTCCCTGAAGAGAAAGTAACGGAGAAAAAGCAGATGCCTACAGGTCCTTCGACGATTCTCCAGGGGAGTGAACAACTTTAAAAAGAGAATGACCAGGTAGCCCAATAACCCACTGTCAAGGCAGGATTTTACAACACAACCAAATAGACAAATCCAAAGCGATGGAAGGAGTCAAACCCCCACAACGTACATATAACAGATCGTCATGCAGCGCAAGCGCTGTAAGCACAACCTAAAAAGAATTATGGCTCAGATTAATGTGAGAAGCTTCAACCACCAGTCTCTCCAGAGATTGATGCAATCACAAACTTTGGGTCTAAAAGTGCTGGTCAGTGTCGTCATGCAATATTTCTCTGAACTGGTGGGCCTGAAAATGGGTTCTTCCAGACAACTAAAAAAGCTACAACAGTTTTCACATCGCTGGTCCAAAGATTTCAGACAAAAAGCTGGACTTAGCCTTTGTGCTGGAAAAGTCAATTACAAAGACACTTGCAGCTCTACGTCCCTTTGAGGTGATTAAACTGGACTTCCTATGAAGGTGTCTGGCAAGGGTATATATCAAGATCACTAGCCTTTTAGAAGTCCATGAAAACCCCAGCATCAAAATTGGAAGGAGGTTATCAGCTTCTGTCCAACATAGCTAATGCCGAGGAGTCTGAATTCTTCAATTCAAGTACATATCCAGGTTCCTAGAAAGGTATTCTCGTGGAGGTACATTGTGAAAACAGGCAAGAACCTGGTCTCTCATTCACCAGATAACATTTGCTGAACACAAAGATGGAAGCGACGCCGGAAGCTCAGTGCACGGTCCATTGAAAGGAATTTGATTCTTTGGAAGTTGTGAGGAACACAGAGGCTCTGGAACCGCAGTGTTGTTGGGTGTTGGGCTGGAGACAAGGGTCAGGGAAGGTGCTGAGTTTCTAAGCAGTCCAGGGAATGGGACTGTTGTCTCAACGATTACCTTGCTTCCTTCAGTACTTTTTGAGTAGTTGGCTTTCCGTTCTCTCATGCACTCCAGATGCACTGAAGAGCAGGAGACGCTGGCTGATGGATCTATATTGGCTCTTAGACACTATGTGCAGATGTCTTACAGCATCTACAACAGGGTTTAAACCTCAAAACCTTACAAGGAGACATGACCAAGGGCATTCCGGACTTGTATCATTCAGGAGCAATAAAACAGACACTAGTGCTAGTCTTCACTTTATATGTATATGTCCTGGTGTCATGAAATCCTGGGTGCGTGAAGCCACGTGGTGCTACCTGGCAGGACTGGAAGAGGGAAGAGATTGAGGATCTAGACTGGGACTTGGAGGATGTCCATTAAGTGAGGAATCTGCAGTCATTTAGAAAAGTACCTTCTGATATAAGTTTTCTTTGGCTATGTTTTTCTTGAGTTCTACTCTGAAAATGGATTATGCTCTCCTTTGAGAATCTGGAAGTAAGCACTATTTTTTGACTTTCTCTCCTTGTGCAAGTTTGGTAAATATTTGCTCACAAGACCAAGCATCACCTCCTGTGTTTCATAACTGGCATCTAATGATTATTCTTAAGTGTAGGACCAGGAGTCCCAGAGCAATCAATGATTACTGGGCTCAGAACATGACAATCAGGGTCCTTTACCAATAATGTTCTGGGGTTTAACCTTACTATTGGGCCCAAAACGTAACATCAAATATGCCTTTTTAGATCTCGGGACCATCCGGTCTGCCGAAGGCAGAACCGGAAGTCGAGAGATTTAATGACTTGGAGAAGAGGGGCTTGAACCCGCCCCTCTTCTCCCCTGTTCTCCATTGGCTGGCCTCTTGAATGCTGGCCAGCCATTGGAGAAGAGGTCCCGTCACTCAGATCAGGCCCCGTCCTTTTCGGATCGGGGGCGTGTTTTTTAAAGAAAGTCTGTTTCTCTCCTCCAGCCAATGGCTGGAGGAGAGAAAAGACAAACACGCCCCCGAATCCGAAAAGGACGCTGCGTTTCTCCGAGGCATTTCTGCTCTGCCTCGGAGAAAGGCGGTGGTGTCTTCCGGTGCCCTCGGCTTGTTTCATTAGCAGGCAAAACCGCTCTCTTCGACCCGAGTGGCTTCGGAGCTCGGGCAGGGCACGGGTGTTACACTGTATTGCTGGCATGTCGGGTGTGAAGTGTGCAGCCGTTCCTGTCTTTTTTTTTAATCGCGCATCACTAGCTGTCGGCCCCCTGCTGCCCAGCCCCGCAGCTCAGCAGAGATCAGTTTCTTTTAAAGCGATTCTCCAGCCTGAGCCTGGGGGCCTACAGAGGGAGGATTCCTGGCTGTCAGAGTGACACGCCTGCGGGACTTTCCCTCACCGATCCATCATGAGAGTTCCTCTGGAGCCCTCCGCTACAGAGCCCCCCCCTTTGTGGTAGTGCCCCCTAGGCGGGTCCTTCACGTGTTCTTCGTGACCGCTCCGTCAGTGCCCTCTTTCCAGGGCGCACTCAGGACGTCCGGCTGCAGCGCCTCCTTGGCACCACTTACTCCCTGCGCTCTGGATGACAGCGGCTCCCCCAGCGCCTCCGGTTCGCTGTAACAGCGGCTGCCCGCTGGGGCTCTTCCGTTGAGGGTGTGCTCTTGCTTCAGCTGTCCCGACACTCGCCTCAGGGACCGGGCGCTGCCTCAGGCCGGTGAAGCGGTGCCGCGCCCCCCAGTGGCCGGGCGGAGAGTACCTGCGCGACCATGCAGCCCGCGGCAGAGGGGGGTGGCGGGAACAAAGACGACGCCGGAGGCGAGGAGGAGCAGCAGCGCAGCCCGAGCCTCACGGAGGAGCCGGCCGTCACCTACCGGGACTTCGTGAGCCGCAGCTACGTGGAGCTGATGAGCGTGAACCAGCACTCGATGCACGCTCTCAACTGGAGGCGCCTCTACCTCAGCCGCGCCAAGCTCAAGGCTTCCAGCCGCACCTCGGCGCTGCTCTCTGTCTTCGCCATGGTGAGGCTCTGAACGTCTGTCCGTCCGTCTGTCTTTGCGTGTCTTTACTTGGCCGTCGCTGTGTGTATCTCCAATTACGTGTTCTCCCTGAACTACTTCTGTCACTGTCATGCATGAGTGCATGTTCGTATGGCTGTTTGTCGCCCCGACTTTCCTCCACTCTCTCTTTAGCTCATTTTATAAATGTGCTCTCACTGATCAGCACTATGTCAGTATGACTGTTCAGAGGCGTAACACAGGCCTCTAAGGTCCCTGCGGTGCGTGTGTGTGGGGAAAGCCATTTAGGGAGCCCCATCCCATTCTAGTCCCCCCTATTGAGCCACGACCAATTAATATCTGTGAGTTATGGGAGGGTGCGGGGGGGGCTCCCCACAATCTGCAGGAGGGCCCCAACAGTTTGCGTTACAACACTGACTGTTAGGTGTGTATATCAGTCGGTGACTGTCCCAGTGTGTGCGCCTCTGTCAATCTATAGCTGTGTATCTCTGTGTTTCTTAGTATAAAAGCTCAATGGTGTGTGTTAACAGGATGGTTACTGGTTCCAATCCTGCTGCTGTCACTCCGTTTTTTTTAATACTTCTGAGGTCGGTAAAATGAGTACTATCGAGTTGGGTCATCACCAGGGCTCCTGGAAATCTGCATTTTATTTCGCCCTGACGTTTTTTTTGCCTTATTATGGATTTGCGGCATTTGCCACATAATCCATCATCTGCTACTAATCTGCAAATGTGTACAAAGAAAATCTTTCTAGCTCAAACTGATCAAAAGTTACTAAACACACAGTAGCTTGTTGCCTCTTGCTTATTGCTGAATTTGGGTGCTAAACTAGTTCAAATGAGGTGAAACCTTTGTCCAGATAGTGTTAACCCCTGTAAAAATGTCAACATAAAGCTATCGTAAAATGTGCTGCGTTATGCTGCTTGATTGTCTTTTCTTGCTGCATAATTTAGTCGCACATGCAACATAATTTGGTCCTTCCCTACTACATAATCCCAGAGGCCTTCGTCGTGTTTAACAACTGTTTTCAACGCCTAGAGATCAGAGAAACTTTAGAGAGCGCTACACAAATTATAGAAATTATTCTTTGTCTGTTCCTACAAATCTCAGTGCTTGTTTACCCCAACTCTTTCTGTCTGTTCTTCTGTGTATAAGTTCACTCCTCTTTTCACTTTAAACATTCCATGAAAGCACCCAGGCCTCCCGCCTGTGCTATTAAACTAGGTTGGCGCAAAAAGACTAGCTACATTTATTTCAGAGGCAGCCCTTAGGGTACGGGAGGTGGGGACCCTTCTGGGGGTCCCCGATTATCTCAAGGATACATTATCTGATATGAGTCTCATGGGCCCCTCCCCATATTCTATAGGCCCCCCCCCTCATGTTTTTTTTGTTATGTTAATGATTCATATATATCTGTATATGTCCATCCCTGTATACTCGTGACTGCGCGTCCAAGGTGTACCTGTGTGTCATACACATCTGTTGCGTCTATCCCAGTGTCTGTCTATGGGTAGCTCTGTCTGTCTGTCCGAGCACCTCTCTATGCTGGCCTGTCTTTGGTATCTTTGTCTACCAATCATGTGCACTTGGTACTCTCAGAGTTACAGTCTGGAAGCTGGGTGTATTTCTTAACACATGCTATGCCCGGGCTGAATCTCGTTCTTGGAGCCTGGGGGTTGGGTTTGCGTTTCCTTTTACTAGTGATATTAGCTGCTGGGGTCTTCTCAGAACTTATGTTGTGCGAATAACCAACTCTTTTCGGCCAGGACAGTGCAGCCTGGAAGCCACGAGTCATATAGAATGTGAAAAAGGCTACTTTAATGAGGCAGGTGCAATCCGTAGGTAGACAAACCCTTGGCAATGTGCCATTGAGAATAATTTAAAGCCACAGCCTCACTAAGCATCCGCCTTCCCCTCCTGTAATAAGCTTTAATCATAACCTTGTAGAACATCAAAAAACTTTCATCTCGCCAAACCTACATTCATCCAAACATCACTACGTTTAGGACTTGCATATGTCCATCCTGCTGCCACCTCTGGCACTTTCAACCTGAGTCTGATGTAGATCTCGGTGGACGGGTTACCCGTCACAACGGTGATGGATATTCCGTCCATGGATATTCCGTCCGCTGAAATACAAATTACAGAGGAAATAATGGGATTTATATTCCAGAGGACGGTATAACCGTCATAGTTGGAGTAACCCGTCCGCCGAGATCTGAATCTGGCCCTAATGCCCTTAAAATCTTGACATCCTGTCTAAAAAAAGCCACCCTACCTGCACACCTGCTAATCGGCAACAATATAACCATTTCCATACACTGTTGCGCCCTGTCTCATCAAAACAAGACCCATCAATAACCAAGTAAAATCAAACCCTTACAGTCTGCTGACTTAAGGGGGGGGTGTCACTGCCCCTGCTGACTATAGGCTGTACTTCACTAGAACAAAGGAGGGGTCAGTCCTAACTTCCTGTTCCTTTGAAGAGTCTGGCTCCAGCTGTCTAACCTCCCCACCAATGGCAGCCCCTGTGGTCACTGGACCACTGACACACCACCCGCCCGAAAAGCCCAGGGTGGTAGGGCTCTAAATCACCCACGCCTCTCAAACCCTCTTGGAGTTGACAAGATGCTACTCCGACTTTTTAGGTCTCGGGACCATCCGGTCTGCCGAAGGCAGAACCGGAAGTCGAGAGATTTAATGACTTGGAGAAGAGGGGCTTGAACCCGCCCCTCTTCTCCCCTGTTCTCCATTGGCTGGCCTCTTGAATGCTGGCCAGCCATTGGAGAAGAGGTCCCGTCACTCAGATCAGGCCCCGTCCTTTTCGGATCGGGGGCGTGTTTTTTAAAGAAAGTCTCTTTCTCTCCTCCAGCCAATGGCTGGAGGAGAGAAAAGACAAACACGCCCCCGAATCCGAAAAGGACGCTGCGTTTCTCCGAGGCATTTCTGCTCTGCCTCGGAGAAAGGCGGTGGTGTCTTCCGGTGCCCTCGGCTTGTTTCATTAGCAGGCAAAACCGCTCTCTTCGGCCCGAGTGGCTTCGGAGCTCGGGCAGGGCACAGGTGTTACACTGTATTGCTGGCATGTCGGGTGTGAAGTGTGCAGCCGTTCCTGTCTTTTTTTTTTAATCGCGCCTCACTAGCTGTCTGCTGACAACGGTGGACGGGAGCTGCGTGTCCAGTGCCAGAAAAGACTAATGGGACTAAAACGCTGGCACCGACTTACCATTTCGTACCTGTGAGACACGTCGACTGCTCCTTGTGTGTGTAGTTTTCCGTGACGCATGATAGGCCTCGGAAATTGGGATAGCGGTACAAGTGAATCCGAGTAAGTTCTCATTAGCCACGACATACACCCCCACCCCGGTTTGCTTTTTAAAAAAAAAAAATTTTTTTTATAGTCTTTATTCTTTCTGGCAATAAAATCTTGGAAAGTATTTCCGGTTTCCTTAAACGGCAGGCCGATCGGGTTCGCGGAGTAATTGCTAGGCAACGTGGAATGCTGATTCAGGCTGACAAGTCGAGGTCCCTCCCATCCCGGAGTCAGACCATGCAGCACTGCAGCTCCCAGCGCCGCGGACCTTGAACTGCCGTGGGAGAGCGGGGCTGGGCTTGGAAAGGGACAGCCGGGGCCCACGACACTTAACAGGGTGACGTGGGGGTCCAGGTTCGGCCTCTGGCCCCGGGAGGTAACTGCAGGACGGGACGGACCCTTTGAACACGCACATCTCCCGGGAGGATTCGCTTACCGTGGGCTGCCGCACTTTTTGTCTGCTACAAACTCTTGTGGTTTACGGCAAAGATGGTGGGGCGCAGACTGCAAGGGGGGAGGGGCGAAAGCAGAGGGGGAGACCAGGGTATCCGGCGGGGGGAGGAAACATAGAGGTGAATGTGGGACACAATGACAAGGGGGCGCACTCACAAACTGTGTAACAAGAGGGCAGGGGCGCCTACTGAAAAATGGTGGGGTGCAAAAGGAAGAGATGGGGCAAATTAGAGGGGAATCACAAATACAGTGGGGGAGCAGCTGGGAAACAAAAGAGGAAGGGGAGATAACACAAGGAGGCAGAGAGGAGGCAGCAAGGGGGCGGCGAGGCAGAGTCACAAAAGATGGGTACGTCAACAAACGGGGTGGGGTGGGGAGGGCACGGGGAGGTCAGACTACTAAACAATACAGTACTGTAATTATTGTTATCGTTGCGTAGCACTCTTGTAGCGCTCAGTGTGCAATTATTCTGGCATCAGGGCGCCTTTCGTGGTGGGAGGTCCGTCTTGCGACATATTGCTGTAAGGTGGTGTCACGTATGATCAAGCATGTGCTTCTCATGTAGAAATCTCACATTCCCAAGGGGTTCTTTCAAACAGTGCATTCTAGGCGAAATGGGCCAGTCATAGCGCTTACAATTTGACAGATTTTAAAGAGCACTTAAGGGGGTTTAGTACTAAACAAACAGGCAGTACTGCGATGTGTTGCATTCTAAATGGTTTCGGGTCCTTTGATTTGCGTACAGTCGTGACCCCCTGCCCTGAGTGCCCGGATGCGTGGACTTGACATCCGGCTTTTGATGTTGCCCCAGCCTTGCTCTAATCTGCTGTGTGCCTAGAAGCCTGGGCCTGTCACCTCACACACGTGACGGAGGGGTGCATCGTTGTGACAAGACCCTCTTTTCTCTGTCACTGTTGTGGAGGCAGTGTTTAATTCATTTAAAAAAACACAAGTGCCAAGGCTCTCGTCAGGAGGCCATTGCAGCGTGCACCGCACATTGCCCCTGCCATGCTGCCAATGACAGCACCAACACAACTACTGCAAGTTTTACAATTCGGACCATTCCAGGCCCCAAAGCCTTAAAAATGGCTTAAGTGACAGGTAATAGTCATTTTTAATATATATTGAATTTATAATTAAACTGTTGTTGTGGTCATCTCAGACAGCGCCACCTTGTGGCAAACTGCCAAAAGCGCTGGTGTTTACAAGTGCCAAGCACTGGAAACCACCGGCTCAAATGAAGCACTAAGTGGAGGCATACTGGCTCCCCCATTCCACCTCTCCTCACTCCAAAATGGATCCCACCGGCCTCCATTCCTCTGGCTCACTCACAAACACCATACATGTACCACTCAGGCCACAAGGGGAAACATGCATAGCACACGCTTGGGGCTTTCGTGCTAGGATCTGATTAGTGCATAGAAGCACAACTTTACACAAGTGAGCGGGAGCTGTGGTGGCAGTCTCTCTTAGTCACTTAGCACAGTTTTCCCCCAAATACATCCGATGCGTCTCAGTCAAGGTGAGACAAGGTGAGACTCCAAACTTGCTGTTGGCTGTCCTGAAAGCTAAGACCCATGAAGAGGAGAAGGCCAGGGAGTTTGAGAGAAATAAGCAGATGTCAGCTCGCCAGGAACAAGAGTAAAGGAAGAGGGAGAGACAATAAGAACACGCCCACGAGGAGAGAACAAGCATTTACAATGCAATGGTCTCGGAATTGGTAAAGTTAGAGCTATTGGCATTGCTCATGACATTATTTTTGTTTATGTTTTTGTTTTTAAAACATTTAAAGAAACGGCATTGTCATGAGCAATGCCAATAGCTCTAACTTTACCAATGCCGAGACCGTTGCATTGTAAATGCTTGTTAATACTTTACCTTCCTGGAAACAGAGTTGAGCAGTTCCACATTACTCAGGAGCAGGCCCTCGCGCCAGCTTCCCCTGTGACAGTTCCACTGCCTAGCTTGCCCGCAGTCTGCTACCCTCTGCTGTCTGTCGATCTGCTGCCCTCTGTTTGTGCCTCTTCTGCTCGTTCCTTGCTCAGTTTAGTTATTTCTGCTTGTATTTCTGCTTGTTTTTCTGCCCTCTGTTTTGACTTTTCGGTTCGTTTTGCTACTATGTTTTGCATTTTTCTGCCATCCATTTGGCCTTTTCTGCCCTCTGTTTTGACCTCTTCTGCTTTGTTTGGCCTTTTCTACAAATTTTTCTGCCCTTTGTTTTGCCCTCTTCCGCTCTGTTTTGACATTTTTGCTCGTTTTTCTGCTATCTTGCCTTTTCTGCTCGTTTCTTTGCTCTCTAATTTACCTTGTCTGCTTCTTTTTCTACCCTCTATTCTGCCTTTTCTGCTAGTTTTTCTGCCCTCTGTTTTGCCTTTTTTGCTTGTTTTTCTGCCTTCTGTTTTGCTTTTTTAGCTTGTTTTTCTCCTCTCTGTTTAGCCTTTTACTGTTAGTTTTCTGCCCTTTGTTTGGCCTTTCTGCAAATTTTTCTGCCCTCTGTTTTGCCCTCTTCTGCTCTGTTTTGCCTTTTCTGCTAGGTTTTCTGCCCTCCGTTTTGCCTTTCTGCTCGTTCTTCTGCATCCTGTTCTGCCTTTTATGCTAGTTTTCTGCCTTCTGTTTTGTTTTTTCCAATCGCTTTTCTGCCCTCTGTTTTGCCTCTTCTACCCGCTCATTTTTCTGCCCTCTGTTTAGTCTTTTTTTGCTCTGTTCTTCCCTCTTCCCGCTGTTTCAAGAACTGGTTTTTGATGGAGACCTCACACCCCAGCACCCATATACCGACAAATGCTGATTGATTCACGTGTTCTGGGGCTTATCCTTACTGATGAGCCTAAAACGGAGTACTCAGAGTAGTGTAGTCGATCAGTCCAAGGCTTACTCAGGAAGGCAGTGTGGGGTTGGTTAGAGACTTAGCACTGACCAGCCAGCACTTTAGTTTGTGTAAAAAAATAATAATCTTAATTACTAACACAATGCAGTTATTGTATATTTTCATGTGAGGGCATCGTAAGCAATATACTAATTGATATACCAACTGCATCACTTTCTAACTGCTTCCTAATGACAGGTAATCTGAAATACTACAAATGGGCTCATAGCCCTCTCAGGGTAGATGAGCGTAGGCAGCTTCTGTGAATCTGTTTGCCCATTTGCCTAATGGTTCCTGCTTGTACTGCCAAAAATGTGATCGGTCTCCCCACCCAATGGGTTTGCAATGATGCAGCACCTGGTGGCTTCTGGTGCCCGCTTCTTTAGCTCGTGGCTCATCATCGGCCTCGCAAATCCACATGGTGTACACTGTTCACATATCACCAAGCTGAACTAGCCCTTCATTCTCCTGGCCTAACTGACTTAGGTTCTGAACCAACAAGAATATGTTTGGTGGGGGCTGTGAGCATCCTTTTTGATATTACAGTGTCAAATCCTGATTAAGTGTCAAAGCATGGTTGACAGGTCTACTGAGTTTACATATAACACTTGAGGGAACACATGAAAGGCAGAGAACAGGAAGCCAAAATAATGCTTATGTATCTTACTGTCTGGTTGCTGAAGGACCCTGCTTTATCCCGTTAGTCCTGCTTTATCCCTGCTTTATCCCATCCGACTTGTAACATAACATAGCATGTGTATATGTAAAGCACACATTCACCCAGAAGGGTATCATGGCGCTGAATTACCCAGCTCAATGGTGCTCATTCTATCGACCTCAGAAGGATGAAAGGCTGAGTAGACCCACTAGGGTTAGTACCTGTGACCATGAGGTCGAACACGGGCCCCTACAGTGGACACATTAGTCCAATAAGCCACCAGATCTGGCGTGTGTCTCTGGGATTTACATGTAACACTGGGGCGCACTTGAAAGGACTAGAACAGGATGGCAAGACAATTCTTGAGTATCCACTGTCTGTTTGCTTACAGACTTTCTTTGCCCCACCAGCCTTCTGTCTCTGGGTTTATTGTGGGAACAATGGCTGCCTCAAACTAGATTTTAGTGTTAGATGTGGAACAACACTAGGATTACCATAGTACGCTCACCACTCACACTCTCAGTCCTCAGAGCCCAAGTTTAGTATGCCCGAAGACTTTTGCCATCTTGAAAACACCCAAAGTGGGTAGGGTTGGCCCCAGGAATTTTTACCCCATTGGTTAGGGTGTGCCCAGGAGTCATTCCAACCACCATCTTCAGAACACTCCTGGAACTTAGGTAGTTCATAAGAGGACTGGATCTGCTGGCAGTGGCCTGACAAGAGAGCTCTGAAGGACTAGACTTGCTATGTCTAGTACCCTGAACAAAGAAGTGGATTCCCAGGATCATAAGGCTGACCTCTTGTTCAAGCTACAGGAATACAACAAGCTACAATAGGCCTTTCCTGCAACTGACGATCTAGTCAGTGGCAACTGGATCTGGACTGGAATCTGCTATTGGCCTCTGCCTGATACCATGTGAGTCTCTAAGTACCTCCCTTGAGGTTCTGGGAGGGCTTTAGAAGTGTGTATTGCGAAATAAATGACTAGGTGAGAAGGTAAAATCATTGGCCAGGACAAACCTGGTTAGTGTATCCAACCTCCGTTCTTTTTATTTTTATTAAAATTATTCTTCCGCTCAATTTTTGCACCTTGCGTTTTTGGGAACATGGATGTTAATCTAGCGAACATGAAGAGCCCTACCATGCCAGAGCTGAGAAGCATGTGCAAGAAAAAGGGACTGAAGCTGAACAAGAAGTCCAAGAAGGAGGATTATTGCATTGGCCTCAAATTCTATCAGCTACAGCACACCTCAGGGGGGAGAATGTAGATGCTGTTGAGGTGGGAAATGAGGAAGACATTAGGGAGGCCCTCATGCCAAAGGAAAGTTTTTTCCAAGTAGCAGCATTACTTGCCTTGTCAAGGCAGAGAGCAGTGTGTCTTTCCCCCACTTTGGTCCTATCAGAGCTAAAGGACAGGCAGGTTTAGAGGGCCTTGAACATGCAACTGGCTACACTTGGCCTTGAGGAGAGAAAGCTAGCTGCTGAGAAGATGAATATAGCAGCATAGAAGGCACTTGCGGGAAAGATGAAATTAGCTCTGGCATTGGAGGAAATGAAGGGCCTGTTGGCCTATGAGAGAAGCCAGCGAGAGCTGAACCTGAGAGCTAACAGGGCTTCCGAGTCCAGTAAAGACAGTGGCAGCGACAGTGAAGTGCCTGTGAAAGAGTCCACATTGCCTAAGACCTGATGCATAATTGTGGTGGGGGTGTCATAAATAATTGTTTTGCAGCATATTAAGTGGCCCTTTATATAGACAGAGTCCAAGAGGAGGACTGGAGTTGGAGGGGAGTAGAAGGCAGTCTGTGGAAGCATGAGACTGTTGCGGATAGGGATTTCTAAATGGCCCTTGAAGTAGCTGACCAAATGAAGTATGCCCCAATGCAGGAAACCATTATCACTATGTTTGGTCTGACCTATGAGAAGCACTGCCTGAAGCTCAGAGATCGCCAGAAGCAGTCACACAATTCATGGGTGGATTTTGTGAATTTTACCTTTAAAGCACTGGTTTATTGGGTGAAGGGCAGCAAAATAAAGGATTACGATGAGCTGTATGATTAAGCTGTGAAAGGAGCACATTTTAAGTAATTGTTTACAGATTTGAGCCAGCAACTTATAAACACCACGCTTACTGTGCACAGAGAGTTTGGGAAGGAAGCTGGATCAGCATCAAAGTGACCAGGAAGGTACTCTGCATGGATGACAGGAAGGCTGGTTCAGGTTTCCCTCCACAGAGGGAGGACATAATAATACACAGAAGTTCCACCAAGGGCCCCAAAAGAGTCTGGATGGAAAGGATTCTCATTCTCCTTTAGGGTAGAGAAGGAGAGAATTTGATCGGCATAAACCCATGGCACCCACCCACCTCAGTCTTACAACTAACTGTCTCCAGTTAGGACCCAAGAGAGGTGCCTCTGTGTCCCAAGAAGCTACTCTCAGGTGGGCACTCTACAGTGTAGCTCTTGGGGGAGGTTATCCCTAGGAGGAGAAAGTAGAGCATTCCCTAGAGTCAGTTAGTTGGGAGGTGGGCTCAGAAGATGAGCTGGTGAAGCCACTGGGTGATAGCGGTCACTTACAAGAAGTCACAGTGTACGGGGTCCCTGTCCATAGTGGTAGTAAGGCTGTTTTCCCAAGAAAAGTATCTGCCAGGACAGGCATGTAGTGTGACCCAGACCCATGGGCAGGACGTTGTCCCTCCCTGTGACCATGGTATCCTTAGAATGGTAAGGGGTACTTGGCCAGAGGATGGTCATCAGTCCCCAGATGCCCATTGACTTCACAATGGGCAATGAGCTTTTACTGGCGAGAAAAGAGCCATGGGAGTGGTTGCCCAGGGCTCCTCAAAAACACAACGAGTACAGGCATGTGTGCCCAGGGAGGCAGGGATTGAAAACGTACAGCTTGATATGATGAACCTAAGGAAGAGGTACACACTCTCCAGTGCCATGCTGGGGACCCTTCTAGATCCCAAAATTAAGTCAACCTTTTGCTTTAAGTCAACCTGATGAGACTACTTTCTGTATTGAGAGTGCTGTATAGGTTTTGGTCACGTTTTGCACCTTAGAATGGAACCTCATACCCAGTGCTATCAGAGGGCCTTTCATATGGGAAGAGAACTTGTGAATGCTTGGTTTTTAACATTATAAACTGCAAACTTGCTCACTTTATCATACACTTTATCATAACTAGCAGCTTTGAAAAAAAGGAAGACATGGACTGAGGGAACTGACTTGTATCTATTGTGTTTATAATTTTATACAGTTGATTTTCAACTACGGTCACATTTTTGAAAAAATCAATTCTATCTCAACAAATGCAACAAAACATTTTTTTACTCTTAATTAATACATCTTTGTACTTATCTAGTCTATGGACACAGTTCTACATCTTCCCTGGGTCTATTTTGTGCTCCTAGATATTCCTGTGCTCCTCACCCTTCTCTTTAACTTCTAACTTTACTCAACTTTCTTATCCTGCTTTGTGCTTCTCTATATTTCTAAACCATCCAATACTTTTCAACACTCTAAGTTCTTCCATCTCTCCTCTAAACTACCCTTGCCTTCAACACTTACCCTTCTGACCCGGCAAACTTTCCCCAGATCTTCCGCACTTTTCACCAACCTTCTGCCACAGTACTCCAAACTTCCACAGCCCTCTACCAAATGTTCCCTTCACGCCCCTGACACCAACCATCTCCAAATGTTCACTGCCTTCTCCTTACCTGCACCTAACCATTCATGTCCTCCTATCTCGTCTGCAGTGTTCAATTACTCCTCAATCTTCACTTCGTTTCCCTCACAATAATCACCTTTCTCCAAGTTGATGGGGCAAAATTCAAAAAAGCTTAGAACCAGAGTCACTTCAAAAGTAATCCTGACAAACAAATTCAGCTTTTTCAAAAGGAGATGCAAATTACAGGAATATTCTTTTCAGCCCGATTCTCGAAATGACATATTCTGCAAGAACGGAGAGTCACAAACCCTTCAAGATCCAAGGTATTGAGAGTAAGGACGAACAGGAGTATGAGAGAGAAAGACTGGAGAGCTGACCTGGTGCAAACGGATAATATGTGGGTGGCAAAGAGTCTTCATGATCTGAACTTCCCGGAAGATCTTCTTTAGGTTCTCTTCATCGAGCTGCGTCTTGTCAATGATCTTAATTGCAACCTGGAGAGGAGAGAAGTGGGCATCATTACAAATGCTTAAAAGAATTCTTTAGCATCCCAAACTGCATTTCTAACATTAAATCGTGCTTGGGAGATAGAAATCATTAAATAATACATGTGCCTAAACCACCGTTGTACACACTGTGCCATCTTCCAGGGATGAGATTTCAGGCCAATGTGTGGGCAATGCTTAGCTCATATCTGGTTCCGATACGGGTAACAAAGTGCTCTCCAGAACGATTACAGAACCTCTGTCAATGTGCCCAATACCCTGATGGACGAAGTCTTCTCACATCAGCACCATGGAAGCCAGTACCCTATTTTCAGCACCTCTTCCTCTGTGGCGTGATCACCAATCATCACCTCTCACACAAATGCAGGACATTTGATACATGCTCAGCTCAAGCCTTCTGTCTCTCACAATTGGATCATGGCTCCCGAAGCATCAGATAGATATAGTGCTGTGCAAAAGAGGGTAAGCAAACCAGAACACAAAACGGCTTATGTTTTCAGACAACTCAAATGGAGACCCTAGAGCTGAGCATGCCTAATAAAACCAGGGTCTTGGAAAAAGCCCCCAGCACTGTGGAGCCATGAAGTCTCTCGCCATCTACAGTTTCATGGGTCTGAAAGGATCCTAAAATGCCAAAGAGCCCTGATTCCACATTGTGTGTGTAAAGGTCTGGGTCTTCAAACACCCCTCGCCCTGCTAATACTTAACTAATCCAATGTATCTTTGAAACTTCCTCCACTCATGAGCAGGCATGTGCAGAGTCCATGTGTAGGAAAGTGCCTTTTTTGTATGGTTACCCCCCACATTTTACTCCAATGCTGATGTGCACTGGAGCCTGCTGCCCAGGCCCCAGTGCCAGTGCTCTCTCCCTAAAACTGATGTGTGAATTTGTAACCTCAATTGGCAAGGACTTTAACCTCCTTATAAGTCCCTAGTATATGGTACCAGGGGTATTCAGGACATGGGTGCTAAAGGAGAAAACAGGGCCTGAAGCAGTGTTTGTGCCACCCTGAGTGACCCGAGTAAACTACTGACAGCAGGCCTAGTGTCCTCACCATGTGTGGCAAAGTCAATGCACTACTTTTAATATATGACAGCCACCTATAAGGAAGGCCTCCTATGCCCAGGAGGTAGGGTGCATTATATTAAAGGTGTGGAAAAGTCAGTGCAAGCTTATATGTCCTGATAGCAGTCTTTACCATTAAAGGCAACTATAAGTGATAGGTGGTCTATAGGATAACATGGGCTGGCACCCGGGTAAACCGGAGGTTGGCAACTCATTACGGTACAGCAGAATTAGGCCATGTTTGGTATCAAACAATTTGCCTCATTACCCCCGACAAGAATCTTTTGTCGGGATGATGTGGCATGCACCCAGGGGCCTACCTTAGAGGTTGCCTACTTGGTTGCCCCAGTATTTCTGTGCTCTGGCTGCCAGCCCGCAGCTGCTGCTACCAAGGCAGGAATCTGACCACCTTCCAGGAGGTGTGAACTCTCTCAGGAGTCAGAAAGATTGACCTGGAAGGGGAAGCAGGTCACACATGACAGGATGGCAAGTGAAGTAGCACATCAAGGCAGTGAGCTTCCAATGCTGCACTGCCTGTGATATGCAACTAGGCTGCCTACCAAAGGAGGAAACAGCCTTCACCCTGGCCGACAGGCACATTTGCTTCCAGGCAGGTTGTGAAATTAGGCATTCAGGAGGTGTACAACCCCAGAAGGCCAGCCACACCTCTAGGATGAGCTACCTGGTCTGTACAGCTAAAGAGGTTCTTCGCCATTTTTATAAGTGGTAGAATAGAGGGTTCCATGTAGAAAAGGTGACCTACACCCCCGGATGTGGCCACCTCAGGGGCAGATTAGCCACTGGGGCTAGTATCCCATTGGCCACTTGCACCCACACCTCCAAAGTCCCTGAATCTAGGATTTACGGGCTACCCCCGACACCAGAACCTTGGTTCAGATCTGACTTGCAACGAAGGACACAAGAAGAGGAGTCCGAACCTCCAAGAAGTTTCAGGCGGCTACCATTTCCCCCTGGACCTCCAGACATCAAAATAACTTTCTGTTGACCATACCACTGCCAAGGCTTGTTGGTCGCCAGCCAGCAACCACACCATTTACTCGATGCTGCACCTTGAGGGAATGCCACGAAACCTTCATCGGACTTCAGCAGTGGCTTTCTTGTTGACTTTTTGCACCAGATTCCCCACCAGCACAATGTAAGCCGTAAAACCAGCTCTCCCGTGGCTCCCGCTTCAGCACCAAGGACAGCCATGACAACTCTGCACCTGGGATTCTCGAGCAAGGGAAAATTGAACTGACTGTAGTGGCTTGGTCCCGGGACCCACATAAACTGAACCCTCCTTGGGTTCCACGCAACTGTACCTGCAGCTGATGGATAGTCACTAGTGTTTCTTCCCATTGACCGCAAGAAGGTTTTGCAGTCCTGTTTTGCAAAGATTGAATATTAGTTCAAAGATCTGTAACTCCGGTTTTTCTTATCTGATTTACTTAGTTGGTGTCTAAAATTATATAAAAATCTGATTTACTTTTATAAATTTGTGTCGATTTCTGTTGAGTCGTGTCAATTACTTATTGTCCATGTTGGTATTCTGAAATGCTTAACACATGATCCTCTAGAAAGCATTATTGCTCTTTGCCACTTTAGAAGGGCTGAGCTAAGGATTTATTTTTGTGAATCCAAGGACCATCTTTGCAGTATTGTGAGAGTATTGCATGGTGAAGCCTAACCAGCCAACATCACCACATAATATTTCACTTTTACTACACCATGTTGTTGCGAAGAACATGGGCCTAGTGGTACAGGCTCCTTTGCCAATTGCTGACACAGGAACATTGCCAACCCATGCTCCAGACATGTCAACTTTCCAGAGGCTGTCAACATGCACCCAGAAGCACCACACACACGGTGTTAACAGACCATGTGTGTCGGTTAATATGGAAACCATGCAGCGTACAATTCAGTTGTACAATTTGGATGGGTTGATAAATATTTGAGCCCTTGCACTGCCCTAAGTGCACACACACATAATCAGATCCAAGGTGTTGCCCTCTGGAAAAAGTTCCTATCTCAAGCCTTCAGAGGGCACACGTCATACTATAGTTCTGTGTTACATCCTCAAACATCTGTCTTCTGGGGCTATCCTTTGCCCTCAGAGAAAACCACTAGGATTAAGAGATTACAAGCACCACTCACAGGTAAAGGCTTGCCCTCCATGCCAACACTCTGTCTTCAGTTCACATTCACTGTTCTTCTAGCTCAAAAGGCCCTTACAGATCATACACCCTGCCCTCAAAGTCCTGCACTATCTTCAGAGCTAGCTTGCTGTCATTACAGCCAAAGAACTGTCCTCAGAGTTCATGTTTCCATACCCTACCCAATCCTGCCCTCGGAGCCACAAGCTATCCTAAGAATCTACTCACTATTCACGGACAGGCACACTCATAGCACAGGCATCAAAACGCTGCCCTGAGAATTTAGTCAACACACTGATAAAAAACATTTTTTTTTTTTTAAAACACCCTCCGAGTCCATGCACCGTACTAGGGGTTTGTGTATCCCCAGCCTGTTCTTAAAAGTCTAGCTGCAGCTTTAAAGCATACATGTAGCTAGCTCTCAATGCCCATACCACATACCCTGCCATCAGAGCCACTCACTGTGCTCAGAGAATGGCAGGGTGTATCTTTACTAGTTTGTGCACTACTTGGACCGTGAAAGTGAAATGGTTCCATTCCATACTCATTTTCCTTGAGATACATGCCTATTGCAGGAGACAGCACTATTACAGATTAGACATATGGATTAAAAAGAAATTAAAAATGTGAAATATCATTAGGGGTGTGGAAATTATGATTGTCACTGGCTCTGACTCCCCTTATATGATTATCAACAAGGATGTTTAGCTTGACAAACTTAAAGCAACATTTGGAGAGCATTTACAGCCACCAGACATTTTAGCTAAAAGCTTCACTGGAAAAGCTATTGAAATTATTGGTTTTAGGAAATTGTTCAAATTTTAAAATAGGCATACGGAGTGTAAACTATATATATATTTTTTAAAGGGCTGTCAGTATTAAGGTGGAGAGAGTAAGGGGATTTAGGCATAACTTTAGGTCCTCACAGTCCTGAACCTGTATTAGTACTTCAAACTAAACAGATTTTAAAAACCTATCCCGAGGTTGTTTTCTGGACCATAGTAGAACCCCAGGGTTTCTAGCACAAAATAGTGTTGAAGCACAAGTTACTTACATGTGTAACGATATATCTGTAAGAGACATTAGTTAGTGATAGATTCCTTACCTTAGAATATCCCCAGGCGTCAGACTGGATTCGGAAAGTTTTTGTCAGCAGTACCCCTGCGCGTCGGTAGGCGTCGTCGTGTGGCTTCGTGTACGTCGTTGGCGTAGTAGTCCCCGAGATGATGTCGTCGGAGCTACTTAGACGTGCCCACGCGCGCTGACCACAGTTCTGTACACGACTTTCCGCGCCAGGAACGCAGAGCCATGCCAGAGACCGAATACTGGTGCATTCATTAAAACTAGGGCCCTGAAAGGGATAATCTCAACCCTAGATACCAGTTCGCAGAACAGGGAGGATGGGCGGGCGGTAAGGAATCTATCACTAACTAATGTCTCTTACAGATATATCGTTACACAAGTAAGTAACTTGTGCACCTGAAAGAGACACGTTAGTGATAGATTCCTTACCTTAGAATACATACCCAAGCCACACCAACCCCATTGGTGGGTTTGCGAAGTGAGATTACACCAGAAAGTCACGTAGAACCGAACGGCCAAAGAAGCAGTCTCTCCGGACTGGACTGTGAAGGCAATAGAGCTGGTAAACAACATTTACCACAAAACTTTTTCCCCGCAGGGAATCACAACGCGGCCGTTACAACGACCAAGATGTGATTCCGCATACCATTACTCCGCAAGTCGGAACAACGACTTGCGGAGGGGCAGGGGGAGGTGTTGGATTTAAAAGCCAACACCTTCCCTAGTGTCCGCACAGACTGGAGTTGGATTAGTAAATTATACTATTCCAACATCCAGCACCCCACCCCCCCCCCCCTCCGCAAGTTGCTGTTCCGACTTGCGGAGTAATGGTATGCGGAATCACAACGTGGTTGTTGTAACGACTGCGTTGTGATTCCCTGCGGGGAAAAAGACTGCGGGATGACGAGATACATTCAATAGAGCTTAGTGAAAGTGTGCAGCGAGGCCCACTTGGTCGCCTGACAGATGACATGCAGTGGGACACCGCGTCCCAATGCTGTAGTAGCCGCCGTCGCCCTTGTCGAATGGGCGCGCAACCCTACCGGAGGCTCCTTTGTAGCCAAAGAGTACAGGCTTGAATACACAAGACAACCCAGCGGGAGATAGTTCTCTTGTGCACAGCCTGGCCTTTCTTGGCGCCCACGTAGCTAACAAAGAGCTGGTCATCCACTGGGAATGGTTGTGTGCGGTCGAGGTAGAATGAAAGCGCACCTTTGGTCCAGACGGTGGAGCCGCACTTCCTCTCTGGAAGGGCGCGGAGGCGGAAGGAAAGTGGGCAGAGCGACAGTTTACCCCAGATGAAAGGCAGTGACTACTTTTGGTAGAAAGGAGGGACGTGGCTGAAGCACAACCTTGTCCGGATGAACCGCCAGGAAAGGAGGTTTACATGAAAGAGCCTGGAGCTCACTCGCACGCCTATCAGAGGTGATAGCCACCAGGAAGACAGTGTCCAAAGGTAAAAAATGCAAAGGACAGTTATGAAGAGGCTCAAAGGGAGTGCACAGTAAGTATGTGAGAACCAGGTTCAAGTCCCCCTGAGGCATCACAAAAGGAATAGGAGGGAAAAGGTGAGTAATGCCTTTGAGAAATCTATTGACAACAGGGGACTTGAAAAGAGAGGGCTGATCAGGCAGCCTGAGAAAGGCTGAAAGAGCAGAAAGGTAGCCCTTGATGATACCCAGAGCAGAGCCCTGCTAGGCCAAAGAGAGAAGGAACATTGGGACCTGAGAAAGAGGGGCAGAAAAGGGATCTACAGCTTTCACTGTGCACCTTGCCACAACTTTGTTCCACTGACAGGCATATGCAGTTTTAGTTGCGGGACGCCTGGCTGCCAGAATCACACTACAGACTTCAGGAGGTAAGTCAAATGGAATCAACTATCACCGCACAATCTCCACGCAAGAAGGTGGAGGCTGGACAGTTTTGGGTGGAGTACGTCCCCTGGTGCTGCGACAGGAGATCCTCCCGAAGAGGCAGTCGGCTTGGGGGATCAACGTTCATACTGAGTAGCTCGGGATACTAAACCCTTCGAGCCCAGTCCGGTGCCACAAGAATGACTTGGGCCCGATCGCACCTGAACCTCTTCAGCACTCTGGGCAGAAGTGATATAGGCGGAAAGACGTATAACAGACCGCAACTCCACTCGCGACGACAAGCGTCGCCGAGCGAGGGCCCCCTTGGAAACTACAACACGCAGAACTGCGGTCTCTTCGGCGGCGAATAGATCTAACCAAGGTTCTCCCCACAGGTGAAAGAGACCTTGCGCCACCTTCGAGTGAAGACACCATTTGTGATCCATTATGCACAGACGGCTGAGTGGGTCTGCCCTGGCGTTCAAAGGACCTTGCAAGTGGTGAACCACCAGGAAAATTCCCTGATGTTCCAGCCATGTCCAGAGACGCAGAGCCTCTTTACATAGGGTCCACGACCCCACCCCGCATTGCTTGTTGCAGTACCACATGGCGATGGTGTTGTCTGTGAACACCTCAACTACTCTCCCCTTGACAGGGAGAAGGAATGCTTTCAGTGCAAGTAGGATCGCCCTGAGCTCCAAAAGATTGATATAGAGCTTGAACTCCGCCTGAGACCAGAGACCCCTGATCTCTGCCTCTCCCATGTGGCTGCCCCATCCCAGGAGGGAAGCGTCCGTCACCACTGTGTGCTCCAGTTGGGGAAGGGAGAGGGACCTGCCGCTGACCAAACGCTGGTCAGTGAACCACCACTGCAAGTTTTGTGCAGTGCCCTCCGAGATCTAGACGTAGCCGGACAGGTGTCCCTGATGCTGCGTCCACTGGAACTTCAGGTTCCACTGCAGAGCCTGCATATGCCATGTGGCGTAAGTGATATGCAGGAGGCCATGAGGCCCAGCAGCCTCAGTGTCGTCCTGACCGAAACCCAGGACAAGGGCTGAAAGATCGGAATCATAGCCTGAGTGTCCCGGGCACGCTGTTCGGGAGGACAAACCCGAAAGTGCGCCGAGTCCAGAACCGCTCCAATGAAGAGGCGCTTCTGAGAGGGAATCAGATGCGACTTTGGCACGTTGATGGAGAACCCCAGCAAATGCAGGAGGTCAACCGTAGGCTTGAGGTGGGAGACGACTGCCTGGGGCGAGCCCGCCTTCAACAACCAGTCGTCGAGATAGGGGAAGACTGAAACCCCTGATCTGCGCAGACGAGCTGCGACCATTTCCACCACTTTTAGGGAACACCCGAGGGGTGCTGGTAAGGCCCAAAGGGGAGCCCGGTGAACTGAAAGTGCTCGTGGCCAGCCGTGAACCAGGGGTAACGCCAGTGGGACGGCAGGACGTGAAAGTAGGCGTCCTGGAAGTGTAAAGCTACCATCCAGTCTTGTGGATCTAGGAAATGATTGATGTTCCAAAGGTCTAAAACACACTCGATGGCCCCCTTTGCCAAGGGTGCCGCAACTTTCTGTTTGCAAAGTGTCAAGCGATCCCCTGACATGCGGTGGTACTGACGTGGCAGAGCAGGAGTAGTAGTTTCGAAGGGGAGGAGTAGCCCCTTCGTACTGTTTACAGAACCCACCTGTGTAAAGTGATGGCGCGCCAGTGGGGGAGGAGATGGCGAATCCAGCCACCCCCTGGCGTGCGGTGGGCCTGAAACAGTGGACTGAAACAGCAGACTGTGAAGGTCTTGAGGCAGCGGTGGTAGGGGTGGTGGTTGACTGATCAGCCCGCCAGCCCTGGGACCCACCCTGCTTTTACACAAATTGCTCTGCCCATGGAGGATGCGGGGTCAAGAGCATAATGGATGGTGAATCCCGCTGCATCTTTGCCCTCGGCAATTGCTTGAGAGAGCAACTTCCAAGCCTCCGCTAGACACTGTGGCAGCACCTGCGCCACAGTGTTCCACAAAGAGTTGAAATAGAGGGCCAAAGGCCCTTGGAGAAGCAGAGCCCCGGACCACTAGACACTCTGGGGGTAGGTGCTGTGCGATGAAACTGGGGTTGTCTTGCATGCAAAGGCACCCCTGTGTGACTTTTAAAGTGCGGTATTGAAGGGTAGTAGCAGCCCTGTAGAGGAGGCCGCTGCTGAAGCACTGCAGTGAGGAGATTTGCCCTGATAAGCACTGTAGGGAATTTGAGGTTAGGAGCCTCCCCTACGCCATATCATAGAATGAACCCACCACCTCCGTAGCTACGGAGGAGGGGGACAGTGTATCAGGGTGTGGAGATAATTCCAGCTTGCTGGGATCCTTCATATTGTCAATCTAGTGTAGATCATCCTCACAGCGAGCTGCGAGAAGGTACTCAGACCCCTCCTAGTACCCCCCTTTGGTCAGGAACAGGAAATGGAGGCAGGACAAGGCAGGCTCGATATTCTCCGGCCCTGAAGGCAACAACGCAGAGGCCGGCGCCAATGCCGGATCTGAAGGTAGCGCCGAAGCCGGAGCCGATGCTGGATCCGAAGGTGGCGCAGAGGCCGGGGCCGATGCCGGATCCGAAGGTGGCGCAGAGGCCGGGGCCGATGCCGGATCCGAAGGTGGCGCGGGGGCCGGAGCCAACTGCCGCGCCGAGGCTTCCAGCAGTGCTACGGCCAGAGTCAACGGTGGCGCCGAGGTCGAAGCCAACAGCGCCACAGGGTATGCGTCGAGGCCGGAGCCTGCAGCGTCGCCTAGGCCGGAGCCAACTGCGGTGCCGATGCCAATGGCAGCGCCGAGGTCGGAACCGGCGGCAGCAGAGGCCAAAGCCAACGGCGGTAGCGCCGAGGCCGGAGGGTATCTTGCCGGCGTAACCGGGGCCAAAGGTGGCAGCACGGGGTCAGAACCACCCAAGGGGTCCACGGGGCCCAAAGGCGCTCCGGAGGGACCCGATGGGACAAAGAAACTGCCCATGTCCGACAGAAGTACCTGTACTTCTTCCGGAGGCATGTACGGACCCTAACAATGCGGATATGCCGCAGGCAACAATGCAGGCCCCAAAGGAGCCACGGGGGAGTGACCACCTGCCCCCTCCACCGAGTCCCGCGACCGGTGAGGGGTAGACAAAAAACTATGCCGCTCCTTTGACCTTTAATGGTGCTTGTGACTTACCTGTCCCCGATTCCGATGAACGATGGTGTCGGCTGCGCCAGCGATCCCTCGACCTCCCACGGGAGTAGGACCTTGAGTGGCGCGGTACCAAGTGCCGGGCCTCCAACAACTACCGGGAATGCTCCCGCAAGTCATCTACGCCATGGCCCGACCATCAGGGCACGTCTCGGAGATGGCGTGCCCCAAGCAGAAGAGACACACGTTGAGGGGGTCCGTCACCGACATGGTGCGACGGCAGTCCCAACAGGACTTAAACCCGGGCATCCCTACTGCATCAAAAGTCGAATTGTCGACAAAAACAAGATACAAGTCTCATAAACAAGTCAATTTTATTGACTAGGAGCACCACTCTCTCAGATCTGCGCTTGCTGGCACGTAAAAAGAAAGAACTGACGTCAGCGCGTGTGGGCACGTTCAAGTAGCTCCGAGGACGTCATCTCGGCGACTACGACGCCAACGACGCAAACGACGCACACGGAGCCGCACGACGCCTACCGACGCGCAGGGGTACTGCTGACAAAAACTTTCCGGATCCAGTCTGATGCCTGGGGATATTCTAAGGTAAGGAATCTATCACTAACGTGTCTCTTTCAGATAGAAGATGCTGCCCCTTGAACAATAAAACAAGCAATATTCCCATCAGTATTGGAGATGAGGTCTCTCAGAAATTAGACAAATTACTGTCTTCTGATATCCTAAAACCATTAGTTGTCAGTTCTGCTGCAGCAATGTTCCAGAGGTTAATGTACAAATTGTTCCAGGGAGTTAAAAATTTAATTTCAGGATGATATTCTGGAGATGGAAAAGACAAAGGAGGAACATGACTGCAAACTTCCAAGTGTGTTGGGAGTTTAAAAAGAAAAAGAGCTTACTGCTGAATATAGTAAGTACAGCTTTGAAAAGAAGAAAGTTACCCAATTAGACCATGAGTAAGAGGGGAAGATTTAGATCAGAAGCAAGACTGGTGGAGGTAATAAAAGATTCAGAGACGATGCAAGGGCCTTCCTGTGGCTCTCTGAGTTTTATTCTAAATTCCTAAATATTTTCTCAAGCAAAACTTACCCCAAAAGCCATCTTATAAAAACCAAAAACAACTCAGAATGGTTAAAGGATTGTCAAAACGCATTTCAAGAGATGAAAGCTTATATTTGTAGTGAGTGCATCCCCATTACAAGGTTTTGATCCTAGTTTAAAGGCTGTTATAACTATTGATGTGTGTGTTAAGGGCATTGGGGTAGTGTTGACACAAATAATGCCAGCAATGAATGCATTGTTGCATTTACTGCTAGTTCACTAATACTCACAGAAAAAAATGCATTCCATCATTGAGAGGGAAGCTCTTGCATGTGTTTACGGGCTTGAACATTAGAAGCAATACAGTTGGGAACCTCTTACATATGTTCCTATGACAAAGGGTTTGTGAAAAGGGTCTCCACGCTTGGACCACGTCTATTAAGAGATTAGATTATATCTATCAGGTGAAATACATGCCTGGGGTACGGAACAGGACTGCAGATTATTTTAGCCACTTTTGTTTGCTCCTGAAAAATGCACCAGAGAGATGAATTGAGAAATGTTCTGTGGCTGACATATGTGAAAAAGCTGATGGTCTTATAGACAAGTGTTGCAAAAGGTGCATGAAATGAGAATGGAAGACTGACGAAGGAAAAATATGTTGAATGAGATTTTAAAATATAAGGAACCAAAGCATGAGCTTTCCATAAAGAAATTGTAGATTGTGAGAAATGGCAGAGTGATTCCACCAGAAAGGTTTGAAGATTGATTACTGCCATGAAGGGGAATTAGGCATTGCAAACACCAAAAGCAGAACGAAGACCTTGCATTGGAGGCCTGGGTTGGATTTAGCTGTGGAAAGGAAAGTGAGGGAATGTGTGAGTTGCAACGAAGTGGACAAAACTGTGACTATAAATTCACCCTTATGTCCTACCCGCAAGTCCTGATATGCCATGGGAAAGGATTGACATAGTATTAACTGGTCCTGATTTTAACAATGGTAAACCAAATTATATTACAGTGGTTACTGATCATTCTTCATAGTGGTCTGAAATTGAAAGTGTGCTTTGTTCCGACTCGGATGCGGTGGGAAAATTTCTAGACAAGGTCTTCTTAAAGAAGTGTTTACCTAAAGTTACGATGAGTGATAATGGGACACAATTAATTTCTGAAGTTTTCAAGGCATTCATAAAAAGGAATAGGATTTTACTTAAAACAACTTCTGTGTACCACCCTGCAGGGAACTGTGTGGTTGAAAGGTTCAATAGAGTTATTAAGGGACTATACAGTTAGCCAACAATGCAAGAGTAATTTAGACGAAGGAGGTATTACGCATTTTATGGGGGTACAAAATAACATATTGTGGTTCCACTGGACAAAGTCCTTTTGAAGTCATAAGAGGAGAACAACTGTTTCAAAGGACAGTTTGGAGTGGGCATCTAAATCAAGGAGAGTTAATTGGTCACATACAGTTGTTAAGGAAAAACTACTGCAGGCTCAACTGGCTTATAAAAGGCATTATGATCTTAAGCAGAATTGCAAGCATGCTGAGATTGCCACTGGCGATTTTGTGAAGGTTAAAGCTGGTATCCAAAGGGGAGAGTTCGTTTTCTTCACCTTTAAAGGTAAATAAAAGAATTTGCAATTGTGTACTTTTCAGCGATGGTAAAGAGTGACATCTAAACTGCATTTCCATTTTCAAAGGGAAGGAGAAATACCTGCAAATTGATATTGATTAACTGAGTAATAGCTAAAGCTATGAATGGTTGCTACGAGAAGACACTGGAGGTGGCAATAATGTCCTGGTGAGAGATCCAAGAGGGAAGAACAACATGTACAGCGGCTTGGTTCAAGCCGAGCAGGGTACAAGGATTGGGAGATTCAGAAGGTTGGTGAAAAACCCCAAAAGATTTAGAGATTATGTTTGTAATTGATAACGTTTTTTCAATTTTCCCATGGTGTAATTTTCCTGTTATGTGCAGCATTTCTTGGATTCATAGGATATCCTTAAAGTATTTTTTTCCTAGTCTTGTTACAGCGTATAGCTATTTTTTTCCCTTTCCTTTCCATGTAAAGGAGGTGAGATGTTTTGTGACATATTAATATGTTTGTGCTTATTTTATTGTACTTGAGACATTATATTTACCATTTCCTTGGTATGGGGATGCAATATATAATGGAAACTTCTGTGCCTTTCTTGTGGACGGATGAAGATTAGAGGAGCTGGTGGCGTTGCTCTTCAAGTGTATATTGTGCCAGGGAAATTCCCTAATAAACTACTGAAGTGTACGTGCTCCCTGAGTGATCACTATACTTGTGCACAGCCGGAGAAGACTTCAGGGGATTAAAATGTGGAGGTAAGACTCTGTTTCTACATTTTTTAATTCACCAGCATATGAGGCAAAGGTAAATCAGGTAGCATCACCATACGACTCAGAAAAGAACAGTGCTGCCAAATTCAAGAGCCCTGATGAGAGTCCACATATTCAATATTAGAGACTCAAAACACGTTGGCTTATGATAAATGATAGAAACACTGAAGAATTATGAATTTATTTTCTGTCTATATATAGAGGAAACGTCCCATGTATTAGACATTGATGTGTTCCCTGTGTTTCCCCATTCTTCCTTTATTGAAATTTAGATGCACACAATACCTTTAGAATGTCTATAAATTAACATTTAGATTTTATTGCTAAAGGTAACATAAGATCATCAACATAATTGGATGTTTGTTTGTTCTTGATTTCTTCCCATGTATGCTTGTCCATTTTGTGTATTCAAAACACATTATTGTTGTTTAATTTTTTGTGAATCAAATGTACATATGAACTTTCTGTACATAGACTTTATTGTCTCTTTCTATTTTTGAGTATACAACCAAAAACTAAAAAAAGTTAAAGAAAAGTTATAAAGTACCGTCTCAAACGAAAATAGATTGTTTGATCTAGCGTGAATCAAAAGACGCCAATCAAAATAAACCAGGTTCAGGCATTCCCACTTGTTTCACATATATATATACGGCCCAGCCAGAACCTGGCCTCTTGGGCCTAACTCCCTTTGTTATCGATGCCTTAAAAAGGAGCGTAAACAACTGTTAAGATAAATGAAGGCGTAGCAGAATAGAGAGAAATAGTAGCTTCATACACAACTTTATGACATCAGATAGACATGATTCATCTATGGCAGTTTTTTAAATACACAAATGTATGATACGCTGTAAACAAATGTTGGAATGGGTGAATATCCCCAGGCGTCAGATTGGATACGGAAAGTCTTTTCGTAGCAGTACCCCTGCGCGTCAGTAGGTGGCGTAGTGCGGCTCCGCGTCCGTCCCTGGCGTTGTATGCACTGAGATGGCGTCACGGAGACTACTTAGGTGCCACCCATGCGCGCTGACGTCAGTTCTGTACACTACTTTCCGCGCCAGGAACGCAGTCATGCAAGAAACTGACCACTGGTGCCATGAAACTAGGGGCCTCAAAGGGGATGACCTTAACCCTAGATACCAGTTCACAGAACGGAGAGGATGGGTGGGCCGGTAAAGAATCCATCACTAAATAATGTCTCATACAGATATATTGTTACACAAGTAGTAACTTGTGCATCTGAAAGAGACACGTTAGTGATAGATTCCTTACCTTAGAATAGATACCCCAGCAATACCAACCCCGGTGGTGGGTCTGCTAACATATTACACCAAAAAGTCACAGAGCACAGAACGGCCAAAGAAGCCGTCTCTCCAGGCCTGACTGTTAAGGCAGTAATGCTTGGTAACCGTGCGCAGCGAGGCACACGTAGCTGCCTGACAAATGTCCTGCAAGGGGACGTCGCGTCCCAAGGCAGTAATGGCTGCCGTCGCCCTGGTAGAATGGGCACGCAGCCCAACAGGAGGCTCCCTCTTAGCCAACGAGTAACATGCCTTGATGCAGAGAAAGACCCACCGAGAGATGGTCCGCTTGTGCACAGCCCAACCTCTTTTTGGCGCCCACGTAGCTAACATCAGCAATAATTATGCCAATGTATGTCATAATCCATGCTTGTACAATAATAATATTGTTGCCAATAAGAGCAATGTCAATGAACGTTCAGACCAAAGCAAACATAACGTTGTCAATACCAGTAACAACAATTTCAATGTACAAGATGACAACTGTATGCACATTGTTAAAAATGTCGATAAAAATGATACCAGTGGCTGCCATATTATTCTTGAGACTTCCAACATCATTGCGGTCGGATTTACACAAGGTGGTCTCATCATCAACCTGGAGTCAGAGATACGTGGTCAGGCAGGTACTGTGACCCATGCCTGTTGAGTAACAGCTCACAGGAGGGGTCTCCCATAAACTAAAGGCAAACATTCACCCAGGTAAAATCCTGATCGATTACACAGATTGATAGCTGCACCACAAACAAGTCCGAGGTAATTGGCCCCAATAAACACATTTGGCCTAAGGCTCGCGTTCCCCAGAAATACCACAAAGCTAGACACCACATGTAGGCTGGTGCACTCCCCCAAAACGCTCCCAAAACCTTCTAAGGTCGACCCATTGCATCACACCTCGCCAAAATCGACCGATCCAGAAGATCCGGGGCCTGGGCAAGAGGTAAGCAGCGGGAGGTAGAGGGTCTCCACAGATAATTTTCTCAGCCCACATCAGGGTTACAGGGGTGGGCATGCCAACCATGCTTTGCTGTTCAAAATACCACTGACAGAGCCCCATGAGATGGCATCCAAAGAAGTGGATGGCCCGATCCCAGCCATAGCTGCGTTCAAGCCACAGGGTACACAGAACAGCATCCGACCAACAGAACCTCAAAGTTCTGACAAAAGAGCCCAGCTCACGGGCCCCAATCTATTTTAAAGTCCCACCAAGTTAATTTACAACACCTCTATCAGGCCTGACACCTAAAGTCCCAAGGGGAACCTTGACTCTTGCTGAGAAATCACTGCAAGCAAACACAATCTCAGCCATATTTTCCACTGCAGGTCCCCAAAAAGGGGTCCCCCCACAACCTTCCAATCACCTCCAGTATCCTTTGTTATAAGTGGGAATGCCCAAGAACAGGGAACAGCCAACTGGGACCCACACAAAAGAGACCAAAGATTCTCAATCCTTCCAGAAGAAGGGCGGTACCCAGAAATTCAGCATAAATTAGAGAAACCTTGTTCTGTGGCACGTGCAAAGACCCAAGGGGCATGCATGTGTCAACAGAAACCTAAACCAACAAATTAAACATCCGTCTCTCCTCACAATCGCAAGCAGACCAGATAGGTCAAAAGGACACCTCAGCACCTGTTACAACATCCCGCTCTGGACAGAATAACTTGCAGAGAAATAAATTGTCCCCTCTGTAGCAAGGAGAGGGAGGCAAAAGCCATAATACAATTTGCATTAAAATTTGTTTAAAAAGCCTCGGTCGTATCCGAAATCCTAAAGCTCACTGAAATTAGTTTTAAACCGTCACCAATGCCATTAAGAAAGTCTATCACCAACATCTAATCTCGATAGGAAAATTCACTCCTCAGTAAAACTATATAGCCCCCAAGAAAACCATATAGCAGGATCATTTTACAGATCAAAAAAGGAGTATTCCAATAAATTGCCTAACAAATGTGTTTTTCCAAGTTAACCTACGACCCACAGCCCTTACCCTACAGGTCAGCGATCGAACTGTAAGTGCACCAATGTTGCCGCAGCCCACCGTTCCTTTATTCAGGACTCTCAAAAACTTTCAAAAGAACAGTTGCTTAAATACTTCAGAGTTCAACTGACTTGGTAACGTCATTTTTTTTTTTTAAGTGACATTCATTCTGCACCACACCAAGACAAACATAACACTTGGAACCCAGACAAGAACCACCAGACACCGAAGCACAGACAACAGCCACCCAACCACAGACAACGAACAATAAAAGACATATCTGATATTCTAGTCTTCACCAAATCGTTAAAGTAGAAACATCTAATACCATATGACAAATAATCATTATTTGTAGAAACAAGATACAGAAAAGTTTTGATTTTTGAGAAGAGCTACAGCCTGTATATAAAAATCTCAAACTCTGTCGATCATTCAGGTTTCGTAACACATCATAATAAAGTAGAAGAGCCCTTTAACAAGGGTGGGACGGAGTAAGGGTCTAAGAGGGTCTCATGAGGAAACCTGTGTAGACAGAAGACTCATGGGGGGTGATAGGGCCTCATGCAGAAAACTCAATACGTAGTAGTCTAATTGGGAGGAAAGAGGGCCCCAGACTCAGAGAACCTCATGGGTAAAGCCTTGAATTGATAACAGGACTCATGGCAATGATATATGCAAGCTTCGACCTGCAGTGGGTGCTTGGATATGATGCTCAGAATAGGGAGCGTAGATCTGGGGGGCCAGAAGTACAGTAATCTGTTATGCGAGAAACCAGTAATGCTTTGGTACAACTTCTCAAAATCCGAAATACTAAATCTGAATCCCCACCGTAAATGTACATGTCCGTAGCCTAAAAAGTAGAACTGACTGTGCTTCAAGAGCTCTTTGCTCAGTTATGAGACTGCACAATGCCACATCAAACATTGCCATGTCAGCAGCCAAAGTGAGCAACAGGAAACTCTTGCTCCTGTCTATGGCGGCTATCATAACCATCCACCCCCATTACTTTAAGATTCAGAGCCAAAATCACATAGCATGCCTAGCACAACTCTTAGACAATCTAGGTATTGACATCTCAGAAGAAAGCCCAATCGGTCTCCAGTGCTCATGCCATGGAAGGTGTAGACACTCTAACCAGTCCACTATCAGCACAATCATGCATATTCAACCTATTTAAACCATGCTCTCACAATGAGGAAGGTGAAGAGTAAAAACAAAAAAGGAAAGCTTTGGTGGTTGGTCTTAAATGGGAGTCTTCGGGTATTAGAGGCACCACCACACAATGATATGAACTTCACTGTGCTGGGCGAGCTTGTCCGGAGAAGCCATCTTTTGAAGAACAAATTTCCCTAGTTCAGAAATGTAGGCTTCTCCTCCTCTCCAAGATGGTTCACAGCTCTGCTACCATGGAGACACTCATACAGCCAGTTCTACAACTGAATGGATTGTGTTTTTATGGAACACAAATCATGGAGCAGCACTGTTCAGCCTCACATTGCAATAGACTACAGAGCCTACATGAACACTGGCTGGAACAGAAGGCATCCGTCATTAGAATATGGGGTTGCATGTCCAGATTTCAAATTGCTTCCTGAACTAAGTGTGATGTTGACCACAAAGAGCTTCCAGGACTAATGTTATAAATGGGCTCAGTGTGGCGAATCACAACCAAAATTACATGGTGGTGGGATACAGCCCTCACACAGAGATAAAAAAGCAGGGAAGAAGCATGTACAATGTTTAAAGAAACAATATCATAGGTTGAAGAGTGTGAACTACTAACAAGACCGAGGTCAAACGACAAATCCAAATCAATATCACAGGGTGGTGAAGTGTGGACCATAGACTTTCACTAATGAGGTGACAAAGGCTGCGGTCATATGAACTACAACAGAGATTATAGAGTGGCCCACTGCAGACCACCTCTACGACTACAGTGAAAGAATGGCACAGTGTGGACACGTTTTAAGACCGGTATCAAGGGGTGTTAGATTATGAATCTCTTTTAAACTGCGTAATGCATGGATGGAATACAAACCTCTTGCTGAACTGTGATCAAAGGAGGTTGTAGTACAATTCAGTTCACAACCACGCAGCACTCAACGACTAATGACAACGGACTGCACTCTGGTATCTCCAGGTGAATGATAGGAAATCCTAATTTTACAAGCATGGTTTTACTGCAGACGGATGGTGAAAGCTGGCCTCTGCACTCAGTGCCACAAGAACTCGTTACAGATACCTTAGCTCTTGAAGCTGAAGGAAGCTTTCTCAGACATAGCAGTGTTTCTCCATGCTCCCTCTCAATCTGCAGAAAGCCCAGTGACGCCACAACCTGCATGGTTGCTATGGTGATAACAGAGGCACTCATTGTAATGCAATGCATGAGGTAGGTATAAAATGGAAAAAAGTCTATCAAGCAATCTGTTCCCAGCAGCACCCATAGCCACCCAAGTCATAAACAGAAGGACACATTCCAACCAAAAATGCAACAGAGAAGACACTTGGACATGTATCCACTTGACATAGGCCACATCAATTTGTTCTAACTCATAATGACCAATATAATTTCAGGTACTACAAAATAACGGAACCTTTAATCTGTGAGAAAGTGAGGTCGCCGGTGATGCGACTAAACAAACTGATGCCAGCCAGGAGAGCCACCTACCCTCAGAACTTACAGCCATGTTAGGTAAAGAGGAAAAAGGCTGATCTAGTGGGAGGGGAGCACAGATATCTTAACAGACAGAGAGATTTCAGTTCCAGAACAGTGGTGCGCTTTCTGGTGAGAGTAGGCCATGTGCCAAGCTCACAAAGGAGCGAGACAAAATAGCCCCCCAACCAAACCTTCTTGTAAAATCATAGTAACACCGAATCTCCTGGGGTCAGCTATTGCCCCAAACCAGCAGTCAGCAACCAAAGGCTTTTGATGCTTAAGCACACCTTAAAACACAGGGCACAGACAGTCTGTCTGAACACTAACAGAATTCTGGTTACAAGGCAATATAAACAAAGGAAACAGAGAAATCAAAAGGTCTCCCACAAGGATCAAAGTTGGCTCCAAAGTAAGCTGATCAATGCAGCGGCACTTAGTAGTAGTACATGTTTTGGGCTAACCTAGGTCCTCAGATGCAAACCATAACACTACGTGTACCTGCCTTCTGTGGCACTGTGGGGGTCTGAAGCCTCATGACTCCACAATTTAGGCGACAACAAGGGCCAATTTACCAGGAGTGTGGGGCGCTTTCAGATTCAAAAGAAAACAGCAGATTGAACCATAAAAATTGCAGCTTGGCTCTGATTGGCATGATATATAGGATAATCAGAGCCAAGCACTGCTTTGCATCAGGATGCATGATTCAACACGAGGGGACCTGTAATTTCTAGAATTTTCTGCAGCAATGCTCTTTTGAAACAGCATAGTGTAGCCTCAATGGGCACATAATTTTAGCTATATGCACACAAACGAAAAAAACTGCTTTGGACCTCCAAAGAAGCATTGGCCTGCTCTAAGGAAATCGCACCACCCTCTGAAAAATAACTAATAACCAAGTTCTCACATTTGTTATGGACATCCTTATAATTATATGATCTGTCTGTGCATATGAAGGTGTGAATATCGCCGCATATAACGGGTTTAACAAAGAACTGTAGCTCATCACTCGACCACAACAGATGAAGTTGCAAATACCAAGCACAGACCCTAAACACACCCAATGCCCAAGACTAAACAACAGAACATGTAGTGAACTCTACGAATACCAAGTATTGAACTTAAACCTACCGACGGCTGACCACAGCAGGTTAGGTGAGCGCTGCCGATACCAGGCACTAGCCTAAACTTACCTTACAACCCACTACTTGACCAATGCAAATTAAGACCTCTTCAGATAAAAGGTAATGGCCTAACATTTTTTCATAGCCTACCACATACGCACAGCCGATTTAGTGAGCTTTGAGGTGCCAGGGACATGCCAAGCTCTTTCCCACAATACCCAATGCATGACACTTTATGCACATTTGGAGGAGGCCTGCATATATCGGTTTTCAGTTTTGTTATTTTGATTTACTTGCCCAAAGCATGCATGACATCGCTGAGAATGTGGCGAATACACTTATCAGTGGTATGGCCCGCCCCTACCCACTGTACACACTATGCAATCTCCCAATCAGTAGCAAACACTTCTAAATGAACCATGGGTGTGCCAAGTTTCTATTCACAACACACCACACTGGATATCGTGAAAGGAGTGGAGAGCTCTGCAAGAAAGTGTTGAACTCCTATCAATGGAAACAAGGTGCAATGACAGCAGATGAGGTGAGCATCACTAATTTTCTTACACTCTAACCAACAGAAGATCACAGCAAATGTGATGACCACTCCAGGTACCAGATCCATATTCTACTGACACCCACAGAAAACAATATGCAACACAATAAATTCGCTGTTTAGTAATAGCAGACAATAATGTAATAAAGTGTGTTTGACACTTTTTGTTATTCCTAATGGGTCGCAAATAGACCTACTTCATGAATATTAATGAGGTAGGTCTCTGTTTGCAACCCATTGAGAATCACAAAAATCACAGGAATGCTGCTGGCCTGCTGGGGTCAGTAGACCACCATGTCTTTGATTGCTTTTAAATAAAGCAATCTTTTTTTTTTATTGTTAATGCAGCTGCTTTCCTGAAAGGTAAATGGGATAAGTTTACAAAATAAAAAAGAAACAAAAGTTTTATTTTTATTTTTTAAGAGTAGGCAGCGGTCTATGGGACCACTGCCTGCTCTTAAAAAACAGATCAACCACTCTCAAAGGAGAAAGGGTCCCCAGGAGGGAACTCTTTCCATTCCCGAATGGGTTACCACCAACTTTGAGTTGGTGGTAAAGTGGAAATGTTTTGCAAACGCCTTTCAATCACAAAAGACTTCTACGTACCCTTCAGAGTCAGTATAAGGGACGCCCTCATCATGCCCCTTCCAAATACCAAATCGAAAACACAAATTATGACTCTGTAACGTGTTACTGAATCCCAATTTGTGTTTTGTAAAAACATTTTTGCAGTTGGAAACGGCCTGATCGGCACTTTACAACCACAAAAATGCTTCGTTATTCGGACCCATGTATCTGTCCAACTCTCACCAACAGAACACCATGTGCAGCACCACGACAAATGTGGAGGAGCAATGCCGTTCTCTTCCCAGTCCCAGGCCGCAAACAGTCAGGGGGCCGGGCGGGCAGCAAACAGTCAGGGGGCTGGGCGGGCAGCAAACAGTCAGGGGGCTGGGCGGGCAGCAAACAGTCAGGGGGCTGGGCGGGCAGCAAACAGTCAGGGGGCCGGGCGGGCAGCAAACAGTCAGGGGGCCAGGCGGGCAGCAACAAGTCAGGGGGCCGGGCGGGCAGCAAACAGTCAGGGGGCCGGGCAGGCAGCAAACAGTCAGGGGGCCAGGCAGGCAGCAAACAGTCAGGGGGCCGGGCAGGCAGCAAACAGTCAGGGGGCCGGGCAGGCAGCAAACAGTCAGGGGGCCGGGCGGGCCGCAAACAGTCAGGGGACCGGGCGGGCCGCAAACAGTCAGGGGACCGGGCGGGCCGCAAACAGTCAGGGAGACTGGCGGGCCGCAAACAGTCAGGGAGACTGGCGGGCCGCAAACAGTCAGGGAGACTGGCGGGCCGCAAACAGTTAGGGAGACTGGCGGGCCGCAAACAGTCAGGGGGCCAGGCAGGCAGCAAACAGTCAGGGGGCCACACTGAACCAAACAGTCAGGGGTCCATGCAAGGCCAAAGAGTGAGCGCCACGCAGGGCAAAGCAGTCATAAAGGGACATCAAGGGCTACCAAGAGCTGAAAAGGGCCACAAGTTAGGGAACCAGACAGGCCCACTAGTCAGCTTGCACTGGACCACCAGTAGGGGCAGAGCCACTAGTGGGAGTTGTATAGGACCAACAGTCAAGGGACGCACAGTGCCACCAGTCAGGGTATGCAGGGCAACCATTCAAGGTCCTGCCAAGAGTCAGTGAAAAAGCAATTCCAGCTGGAGATCGCACTGTCAGCAAGGGGTCAGAAAGGTAGCTGCCAGCAAGACACAACATAGAGCTCTGCCAGCCAAGGGACCAGACCGAGCGCTGCAAGCTAGGGGAGCAGATTTAGCACTGACAGTCAGAGAGATATAGCTGATAGCCCAGGAGTCAGAGAAACTGTTGTGAGCCTGGGTAACAAAAACAGCACTGCAAGCCAGAAAGTGTGATGGCCACAAAGAGTGCGGTCAGAAAAGTCCAGAAGAACATGGGGCATCATTTCACACACCTACTGAAACCCATGAATCTGTGATCAAGGTCATCTAGCAGCACACAGTGCCATAAAGGTTGCCGCCTCTCATAACCAGAACTCCCAGAAGCTCAGTTTTCTCATCATGGCTGTTAATTAATTAATGCCTTCCTGCTCTAACCGCGCTCTTTAGTGGTGGATACTGCCATCAACGTGAGGGCACCAGGAACAGAGTCTCAACCCACAGTACAGCAAAGGCAGCTCATTCCGTACTAATATGTATAGTAGCCGTCCAGTGCAGAGGACAATGCTGGATGCCCTTCAATTATCAACAGGGTACTGAAGCGTATGCAGGCAACCAGTGGCAGTTTGCAGGGATGCTGCCAGTGCTATACCTGTCCCGAATATATAAAAGCCTTGAAAAAGTCATTGAGTGCGACGAAACACGTGTCGGACGTTTATGTGATCTTATTTGCATCTACATATGGAATAAAAAAATGAATGGAACTATCGGTTTCCTGTGTTTACCTTATTTTCATTGAAGTTGATCCTACCAAAACGGACCCGTTAGAGTGATGGACCCCTTACTACTCTTTGTGGTGGTGCTCTGGACATCTTTTGGATATTCTGTGTATACGGGGTTTTCCCTTATACTTGACAATATTGGGATGACAGTGTTATCTATCTTCATTGAGCACACTTAAATGTACAAATGCCATGAATATTTTGCTGAAATTGTGTATGTGCTGGCGCTGGTATATACCATTGTCATCCCTTTGTTTGTAAATATACAACAAAGGTGTGCACTAGTGCATGTTCAGCCTGAAATGCAGGGGGGAGATTCAGGTATGCATGTTAGGATAACGTACACTGCTGCTGAACTTGACGCAAGATATGTACAAGAGGACAGCTTGCTCTCCTGCTTACAGTCCTGTGCCTCCAGTCACTTAGTGGGAACTTGCCCTTCGGTCCGTGCTGATGTTACAGTGCTCGTGCCAGAACTATACTGCTCAATGCAGGGGAAGCTTGCACTGTTGCTGCACACAGACACCAGTTCTGTATGTGAAGAAAGTTGGTGCTACCAGTGTTCTGACAGCCTACGCATGTCTGCAGCTTGTGCTGTGCTCGTGGTCAACAAAAACATAATATATAAGTTATGCCATTAAGCAGAGAGACATCAAGCTACCAACAACAGAGCTAACTAAACAAGCGTAGCTGTAGGGCACCAGTCTTGTGAAAACGTGTAGTCTAGATTTTAAAAACTATTGAAAAGTCACTTCCACAACTTTTTCATTCGAGGGAAATATCAATCAAGTACTAACCAAAAAAATAAAAATATTGAATATTAAATTGAACAAAAAATAAAAAGCAATTTAGAAGGTGTCAATAGCTAATTCTGGCGCATACCCAACATAAAAGTCAAATTATACGCAGCAGCCAACATGACAGTTGACCAGGTCTCGAATAAATGATCAGATCTGCTTAATAAAGGCAGTGAACATTTCTTTAGATCCAGGAGAATGAAACACTGTCGCTAATGACATCTCCTGCGACATGAAAGTAATGCTGTGCATCAGTCCAAAGGAAAAAAGATGTAGGATACCAGTAAAATACCTATTCCAACCATACGAAAAACGCTACCTACCATCAGTAACGCTCCTTCTTTTGGAGACTCTATTCATCTGCATATCCATCGCTTTAAGATTCTCCCAGACTTGATTTTATTTAAAAAGCAATAGCTCTCGTGTCAACAGGTGGCGCCATGCCTTCCGTTCTACTGAAGCACCTCAAGCAGTACCCCACAGAGAGTAGTCTGAGGAGAGAAGCAGCTAAAGGGAATGCCATCATGGCCATAACGTCAAACTATCCAACCCTAGGCACTGGCAGAGAGCAACAGCATCCTATAAGACAGTGTCTCACGACAGTGTGGAACAGCAACAGCAAAACATGGCAAAAACATCAATCTGAGGAGCATAACCTTGCGCACCAGCTAAGAAACTGAACACAGAACACAGAAAAACACAGAAAAAGAGAGTAAACTCCCAGACTAGACAGTAACCTCCAATACCGCAGAAAAATGGGTCTGACAAAAAAAGCGACACTGACAAAACTGAAAGTGATAGCTGCCCAAGGGTAAGGAGGTCATGTTCCAGATCCCAAACACCAGAACGAAACAGATGAAAGGAAACAAGACTCATCTCTCACTTCCAGATACTAATGAAGAGAGCCATGTCTTAGTACTGGAAGGGAGTGAACCCACAGAAACGTCCAAGTCATTCAAGGAAAAAAGGAAACCAGGAGCACCAAATGAATGAAGAGCAAAAGAAAAGTATACCGGTAGAAAGAAAAGCAAAGGTCATAATGGAATAGCCCACAAAAAATCTTTGCCCGAGTGCTTCTGGACCGATTGCAGAACTGGATGGAGGAGTTTTCCATTGTCACCCCCTATCAGGCCAGCTTTCGTACAAAAACGTCCATAATTGGTCAAGTTTTCAGGTTACAATTATTGCATTGGAAAACAGTAATCTTGGAGGGCGGCAGTCTCTACATGATCTTAGTGGACTTAAAATCGGCCTTTGATCTAGTCCCTAGAGAAATATTATGAGCTATCTTATCTGACTTAGGGGCACCTCCGTACCTATGCGAGATCTTGAAAAGATTGCACGAGAACAACTACGCTCAAATTAGATTTGGGAAGAACGGAGATCTCACTGATCGTATACCCATAGAGAGAGGTGTGAGACAGGGGTGTGTCCTAGCCCCAACCCTCTTTTGTCTCTTCATTAGTGGCCTACTGGGAGCATTGGCAACGGGAGGGGACATAGACGCTCCAAAACTAGCGGGCCGCAAGGTACCTACCTTGATGTTCGCAGATGATACCCCCCTGCTGTCAAAATGACCAATGGGTATTCAAAGGGCTCTGGACACTTTTTATCTATTTTGTAAGAACAGGGGACTGGAAATAAATACCCAGAAAACAAAATACATGGTGTTCAATGCAGGTCACTCAAAACGTCCCAACCCACAACTAGCTGGGGAAATTCTAGAGAAAGTCCCTGCATGTGACTACTCAACTTAACCCTCAACGAGAAAATGGAGTGGGGTGACCAAATCAGGAAGGCTTGTCTCAAGCTGACGCAAACATCAGGGGGCCTTGCAAAACAGCAGAGGAAGTGTGTATTGTGTACACAAGATGCTGGGGCCGGTGGTGGAAATCTATAAGGCACAAATCAGAGGGGCTACCCTGAACGGAGCTGAATTATGGGGCCATAGGCCACCCGACCAACTTGCAACGATCAAAGACTCATTCCTCAGACAGCTAGTGGGGCTCCCCAATAGCACCCCTTTAACTCTGCTCCGAATGGATTTGGGTGTCAGCCCAATGGCACAGGAGGTTGCACTTAGACCCCTACTTTACTGGTGCCACTTAAGGAGCACCCCAGAGTTATCCATGTACAAGGACGAATTGAGGGAGGTGGCCAACCTTTGGGGGGGGGGCAAACAAAAGCTCGTGGCTTACCTTTATTAAGAATTCCTTCCTAGCTATTGGAATGGGAGACTTATGGGATAGCCCGGAAGAAAGCTCTTTGGTAACACCAAGAAAAGTTCTGATAAAAAACTTTAAGGATCACCCGCTCAACTTACTCCAGAGGGGCCCCAAGACAGGCACACTTACTACATCCTTTCTAGAAGTCAAATTCCAATACCGCCTTCAATCTAGCATTGATGACATACAGCCTTCCCTAGCTAAAAATCTTTACATGCAATTCAGGTATGGTGTACTCCCCTTACGCGCTGTTACCTATATGTGGGGGGTAGTCCTACGAAAGATTGTCCGTCTTTCAAAAACTGTACGGAGACCGACTTGCATGTGTTGTTTCTTTGCCCTACATACAAGGCTATTAGGGCTCGTTGGTTACGACAGCTTTGTAGGAATCTCGGAACTTCCCATTGCCTACAGGATCCTGAAATATGACACTGGCATGCCAATTGTATACTCGGTCTCCTGTTACTTGTTTTCAATGTGGTGTGCTTGTTGTGCAGTTTTAAAGCAAGTTCAAGTTTAAACTGCCCACCCTCTACACTTATTAATATCTGGGACTTCGCATTTTAATTAGTTTTACTTTCCAATACATTTGACTGGTATTTTATGAATGAGATACACAGTGCGTACCAAACTATTCAATATTTTATCTTTTTTTAACTTCTCAGATGTTCTTATATTTTTTCTATGAGTAGACAAAAAAATGTATACTGATAAATTGTAATGAATTTTTAATTGTTTTACCTGTGCTTTTAAGGTCTTGTGAGGCCGAAATAAAGTACCTTTTGACTTTTACATAATGGAATAGCCCACACAGTGACGAGCAGAATATGGTGCTAGAAAGTGAACCATCCAGAAGAGGCCACTGGTACAAGGGAGGTCACTGGTACCAGGAGACCACTACCTGCAAGCAGAACTTACTCCCATGAGCAATCTAAGCAACCTCCAGGAGGACCAAAATGACAATTTCCTCCATGGCACACCAGAAAAACGGGCATTCATGGCCTGCATAATGGGTAAAGAAAAAAGCACTGGAGCCAAAATGATGGCAAACCTCACAGAGACAGGAGAAACAGCCATAAATGCAGAAAAGGGCACCAAGCAAGCACAAGGAAAAAAAAAAACCTAAAGAGAATTTAACCGCCAAAGACAGTGTCAGAAAACTATCCCCAGGTGTGAAAATAGAGCATAAGGACATCTAGAAAGAAACGATCTACTTGTTCACTCAACGTAGTGCCCCAACAGCAGAGTGCAGCCTGAACTCCACTCACATCACAGAGAGAAGGTCAATAGCACACAGAATCAAAGAAGAGGAAGCCGTAAACATGGGTGATCATCATGTACCAACAAAAACATCGATCTAATTTAAAATATGACCATATTGAACCATGAACACCCAGCGCACTGTACCCCTACAAGGTGAGGTGGATGACAAGCAGGTAAGCAAAGCTGCACGAGGCCACCTGCCCCCGAGTCAGAAGGCATCAACCAAAATAAAAATGCAAATGCAAATGACCCATACCAAGGCTTTTTGATAAGCACCCACAGCTAAGGCTAACTAACATTACTATAAGAGGCAGCAGCAGCAGCCTTCATCTACAGCTTTCCAGGCTTATAGAAGAGGAGAGCCAAGAAGACCGCAGAGTATCTAGAGAGGATATGCTGTAAGAGCCTAGGGGGCAGGAAGGTAGTTCAGAATAACAAGTTACATAATTTCAGTAACGTTCTTTCTAGTGAATAACTAACTGTAGACACCTCACCTTTTGATTTCTCCCTGGCACCTGACTGGATCCTAGACTTTTCAACAATTGCTCCCATGTGCTAGTAGGTGGCGCCATCAGACTCCGAGGTGGGTTGAATCCCCTATGAAACTGGCGGTATGGAATCAAATATGATGCTACCTCTGCAAGCTGACATCAATTTCCTTTTGAAATGTGGATCAATAGTGGCAGATTATAACCATGATAGGTGCAAAAACTATTTCAGGACCTTTTTAGAAAAAACAGAATTACCCTCTACTGAAAGGGGAAGAAGAATGGCAGTGAGCAATATGCAGTTGTAACAACCACAAAAAAAGAGTGCTACCATTGGTAAGAAAATTGTTGTTCTGATTGATACATCTAACAGCAAATTCCTCACCTTGTGAATAGATATCGAAGCAGTAGCTCCCAAAAGGTGGAGGGTCTGAGAAGTGGACTAGCAGCAGGAAGTCAGTCCTACAGGAGCAAGTGAGCAAAATAGCACTCTCAGCTAACCTTAAAGTCAAGACTGTAATGCTTAGTGAAGGTGTAGATGCACCCTGACAGATGTTCAGCGCCGCATCACCAGTGTGGCAGCAGTCTTGTCTCCTGGGGGTCTTCAGGCTCATACCTCCAGAGCCAACTCCTTGATAAGAGCATAACACATTGTAAGCACAGAATGGTCCATCTGCACAAGTTTTGTTTCTGAACCACTCATTTATTTTTAGCACTGACAAATTCAACAAAAAGCTGGTCATCCATCAGGTACTCTTTTGCCCGCTATAAGTAAAAACTAAGGTCACTCACTGGATCCAGCTGATAAAGCCTCTACTACTCCTTTCAGGAATGTAGCAAAATGAAAAACGCAGGAAGCCTGATGGATGGTCTCACATGGAAAGGCAATACCACGTTCAGTAGAAAAGATGCCCAAGTCCGAAGCACAACTTTGTTAGTGGCACTAGGCAGCTGCACTGACAGCACCTGCAACTCACTGAAAAGGCACAAAGACATAATCGTAATGAGGAATATAGTCATCTGGGCAAAGCACCTGACAGTGTCAGGTTCTAGTTCTGGGTCTCTGCCCGACCCGAAAGGATCCAGGTCTGAAGACAATGTTGAGGTTGGAGTCAAAAGGTATCCCGGAAGAGTCAACTTGACCCGAGGTCAATACAGATGTCAGATAATGGGAGGTCAATAGAGATGTCACCCCTGCACCCTGATTGACGTAATGGGCCCAATGGGAGCAACATAAAGGCATTCAGACCTCAAAATTACCTTGGAAGCTGGGTCCAGAATAAGATCAGGATCAATGTCGCCCTTGTTGGCTTTTATCACAAGTCGGAGAGCACCTTCCGTCCAGTGAAGGTCACCTTCCGTCCAGTGAAGTTTGCTGGGACAAAAACCTAAAGCAAACAGGATCCTAGATGACTCCGAACTAAGACTCGCCAAGGATGAAGATACTGGAACAGTGAGAGACAAAAAGGGAATACAAACAGCCAGAAACACTTCTGTTGGATCACAAAATTATTAAGAACAGAGGAAACCTTCAGCACATCAGGTCCACATATAAGGCTGCAGAAAATAAGGGAACAAACATTAGAGCAAAAGGTGGTACCTTTGTGACATCACATTCAGGGAGGAGCAAGAGCCGACTTGGAGTCATAGTGCTACCTGTTGGCACAGAAGAACTACTCCAAGTCCAGTCTTGCCTTTGGAGGAGAATAATGAGGTATGGAATCAGTGGGTAGAAGTACCCATCAGAATTCACAAACAGTTATCTACTTATTTCTCAAACACTTGGTCCTTTCTAAGGCAATTGAAAAGCTATCACAAAAAGAAACCACAATAAAAAATATTTCTTCAGTAGGTCTTTCTGGAAAAGGGCTGAAAGTCACACATTTTGGTTGAGGTAAAAGTAAGAATCCATCTTAGGTATAAAATATTTTTTTTTTTAAGGAACAATATTACACTGAATCAAGCACTAGCAAAACCTGCAGGTTTGTCACTTGTGTGCCAACGCATGTAAACACAGGCATTTGTAACAGTTTATATGCACAAATGATGTTTATGACATTAATGCCTGACCGGCTGGCTTTGCCTGTGCTAGAGAAAAAGTAGCAACAAAGGATTTCTTTCTTATAAAATGCATATATGGGATAAATATTTGAAAGACAAACGTCGTGCTGATTGGGTGTAGTTTTCAAGTATTCAATAGTAGTTCAAGTGTCCAAAATGAACACCTCCTAGAAGGCGGAATGATACATCACACAGCCAAAAGCATTAGCTGAAAGAGTACTACTCCGCTAGGAGTAGCCAAATTATACTCGAATATTTTAGAGAACTGGTAACAATAATGCTTGCAGACAGCTGTGCAGTCAAGGAAGACCTAACAAAAGAATCATGGGGTATATCATCAGTGAACATTCATTTATGACGATATAGGATCATCCTTGGTGATGAATATATCATACTGTCATCTGAGATAAGTAATGGCCATGAGGCTTGATGAAGTCTTACTGACTGCACCTAGGCCCGCAGCTAAGTTTTCTGTATTCGTATTATGTATAACACGGACAAAATCCCCTTTTTAGGCATGACGGGTATCATGCAAATAGACTACAGAGTATACTAAGATTGAGGAGTTTTGGTTTAGCCTCCCTCAGTCTTTGGCATATTTTGCTGCTGTTCCTTCAGCTATTAGCTTGAGACATTGTCAAACTCATCTTGAATCACCCCACAGGAATATTTTAGTCTCAAAGTTTTCCTAACGGCTGTTTGCATGTGTGGCCTCCGCCTCCACTGCAACCGAGGGACTATTAAAAATGTGTCCGCTGCAGTCCCGCAGCAATAGAGAGGGAGTGCAAGAAATTCTTCTGAAAAAAAGATGAAGAAAGCAATTCTTTTTTCAGATGACATAAGAAAACATTGCCAAAAGGTTTGACGTTTGTATGGCATAAGCACACCTCTCACACACACAAAAAAAAAAAAGATTGATTTTGCCAGTGCTCGTTTGTGTTTTCTGAACAAAAAGGATTCTTTTAAGGGCACTAAAATGTAGCACAACAGGAGGAAGGGTATAGGTGACTGCGCAAAGACCTATTGAATAGTCCACTCCCTTCCATTTTAATGACTTGTGTTATTCAAAAGGATACTGGTAATAAAAAGATTTCCTTTCGTGAAAGAAAGGCAGGAAACACATTTCTGGCCGTTTCTGGACTATCTTTGGTCTAGATGTAAAGACAAAAGTATCGAACCCTGCATTCTCCCCTATAAAAACATGTCCCAGTTCTGTCCTGGTCTCTGATGCCTCACATCACCGAGATGCAAGCTTGATGTGCTCACCAGCCAAGCTCTCTGCGCTCTCTGGCAGGACGCACAGAGTGCACACCAATTAACATGTTATGGACTAATCCCATATGCCCAGTTATTAATGTATCCTTTGTGTCAACGTCTATCAAAACCACCCAATCTCTGGTCATAATTAAAAAAAAGTGTTTCATTCAGCGCAAGAAAACAAAGGGCAGGTCACCTTTCTAGCAAGGAAAGAGGAAAATGTACAAGCCACACTCAGCAGCAGGGAATATAAATTCAAACGTGTACATAAGAGCAGATCATCACTGGAATTTGTGAGCCAACTTGGTAGGTGTAGCTGGATTATCAACACTCAGGGTGGATTTCACACCACTGGTTTGAAAGTGTGCATACAGGGATCATATAAAGCATAGGCTTTTTTTAATCTCTTAACACCAATTGTCCAAAAGAAACATAACACTCTTCCCAATCGGCAGTACTATTAGAAAAGCAATGGTCAGTTTTTTCTTATGCATAATTTCTGTGCGTCACTTACTTGTAAATAAAATGTACAAATATTAGGTTTGGGGCCCATGAAAAAGCTCGGTGTATCCAAACAGCAGTGGGAAATCACAGAGCTAGTAGCCTGAGAAGCCTGGAAGGGCTCACTCTTGACAAGCAATAATTGTCTGTAATTCAAATCAGGCAGAGTGATGCCAACCTCGAGGTAGCCATATTGGGATATTGAAACATTTTTTTTTTTAAACTTAAAAACATCAATTTAGAAACCATGTATGTATGTAACCGCATTTCACGATCGAAGCATGAATGACATATAAACTGTGATGTGACAAACATGTAAATTTGGAGCTAAGAGCTCTCAAAGAGGGGTGGACGTGCAAACACATATGCAGGGATGCACACATCCAAATCTCGAACAATCTTTCTTTTGAAATAATTCATATCCCAGAGCTAGGACACGGCAACCGCGTCACCTATCAATCAGATTTAGAAAATGATCCGTTCTCAAACTCAAACCTCTGTGATTTGGAGTGCATCACAAGAGAGTCCCACTGCATTAGGCAAAACTACTAGTTTGTGTGAAAAGATGATTAGGCCTGTCAAGTAGTCGTATGGGGTGGCACTGGCTCTAGAACCCTCTCAACTATCTTCACGCCAGCTCTTGGCCAGTGAACGACTTCTCTCTGATCTGTATTATCCACAAGGAATATTCTACTTACCAGTATGCATCTGTTCTTGGCATGTAGAGCTGCAGAGTTGTACACTTAGCATAGATCGCCATCTGGTGTTGGGCCCGGATGTTTGCAGTTTGTTTTTGTTCTTTGGACAGTCTTTGGAAGTCACGAGTTCGGTGACTCCTCCTTCGGTCCGTACTGCGCATGGGCTTCGGCTCCATCCTCAGATTGTTTTTCGCCAACAGGGACATGATGGAGCGTAGTAATAACAGTGAGAAACCCATGTGTGTTGTATCTAAATAAGATGTACTGGAACGGATACAGGTAGCCGGGGAGGCGGGTGGGCGTGTACAACTCTGCAGCTCTACATGCCAAGAACAGATGCATACTGGTAAGTAGCATATTCCGTTCGAGGCATATGAGCTGCAGATTGTACACTTAGCATAGATTATATAGCAGTACCCAACCTTAGCGGCGACCACCGGTATCCGTTGCAGTGGTTTGAAAAAGTGTCTTTAGTACAGCCTGGCCCACCCTAGCTTGCTGCTTGGAATGCACATCTACACAGTAATGTTTTGTGAAGGTGTGCGGTGTTGACCATGTGGCTGCTTTGCAGATGTCATTTAAGGGTATATTCCCTAGAAAAGCCATAGAAGCCCCTAACTTTCTTGTAGAGTGGGCTTTAGGCGGAACAGATAATGTTCTTTTTGCCTTTTGATAGCAAATTTGTATGCACTTTACAATCCACCTAGCTATCTCTGATTTAGAGATGGGGTTGCCTTTGTGTGGTGGAGAGAAGGAAACGAACAATTGTTTAGTCTTCCTGAAGGGTTGCGTTCTTTGTATGTAGTACAGCAAAGCCCTTTTAACATCGAGTGTGTGTAAGGCCCTCTCTGCAACAGATTGAGGTTGCGAGAAGAAGACAGGTAATTCCACCGATTGATTGAGATGGAAGGGGGAAATGACCTTGGGCAGAAACTTCGGATTTGTGCGAAGTATGACCTTGCTGTGATGTATTTGTAGGAAGGGTTCCTGTATAGTGAACGCTTGTATTTCACCAACCCTTCTAAGGGAAGTGATAGCTACGAGAAAAGCTGTTTTCCAGGTGAGAAACTGTAGCTCACATTTATGCATTGGTTCGAAGGGCGGACCCATTAGCCGTGTAAGAACTAAATTTAGATTCCATACAGGGGAAGGTGGTGCCCTGGGAGGAATTACTCGTTTAAGGCCTTCCATAAAGGCTTTAATAGCGGGCACTCTGAACAGTGATAAATGCTGTCTGTTTTGTAGATAAGCAGCGATCGCTGCTAGGTGTAGGCGTATGGATGAATATGCCAGGTTACACCTGTGAAGATGGAGCAGATAGCATATGATGTGCTGTATGGATGCATCTAAAGGGTTGATTGTATTGTTACGGCAGTAAATTACAAATCTTTTCCACTTTGCGGCATAGCATGCTCTAGTGGTAGGACGTCTGGCTTCCATGATGATGTTCATGCAATCAGGGGGAAGGTTAAGGTATCCAAATTCTAAGATTTCAGGAGCCAGATCGCAAGGTTGAGCTGAGCTGGGTCCGGGTGCCTGATTTCTCCATGGTTCTGGGTTAGGAGGCATGGGGATAGGTGCAGTTTTTGATGTGGTACCACTGATAGTTGTAGTAGTGTGGTGTACCACGGCTGCCTGGCCCACGTCGGAGCTACTAGAATGAGTGTGAGGGAGTGTTGTTGTAGTTTCCTTACCACTAATGGAATTAGTGGGAGAGGTGGAAAGGCGTATGCAAATCTGCCTGACCAGTTCATCCATATCGCATTGCCCTTGGACAATGGGTGTGGGTATCTGGCGGCGAAGCTTGGGCATTTTTTGTTTTCGTGGGTGGCGAAGAGGTCTATCTGAGGATGCCCCCACTGTTGGAAGAATGGGTGAAGAACTTGTGGATGCAGTTCCCATTCGTGTAGTTGTTGCGTTTGTCTGCTGAGCAGATCTGCCATGGTGTTTTGTACGCCTGGAACGTGCTGTGCCAGGAGAAAGATGTTTTGGGGAATTGCCCATCTCCATATGCTCTGGGCTAAGCGGGAGAGCTGGGGAGAGTGTGTCCCCCCCTGTTTTTGGATATAATACATTGCAGTCATGTTGTCTGTGCGAATGAGGACTGCTTTGCCCGAAATCTGTTTTAGGAAGGATTTTAGGGCTAGAAAGATCGCAAAGAGCTCCAGATGGTTGATGTGGAGCAATTTTTGCTGTGGCGTCCATAGACCTTGCATTGTGAGGTGTAGGAGGTGCGCTCCCCAGCCGGAGAGCGATGCGTCCGCTGTTAGAATCACCTGAGGAACCGGGTCCAGGAACGGCCGCCCTTTGGAAAGGTTTGTGGTGTTCCACCACTGCAGAGAGTGATGTGTGCGGCCGTCCACCAACACCAGATCCGTCAGCTGACCCTGGGCCTGGTTCCACTGTTGTGCTAGGCACTCTTGAAGTGGACGCATGTGGAGTCTTGCATGGGGCACTATGAAAATGCAAGACGCCATCATTCCTATGAGCTTCATAAACACTCTTGCTGGAAGAGAGTGTTGAGGGAGGAATGTTTTGCGTAAGGCTTGAATGCTTGTGATTCTGGCCGAGTTTGGATAGGCAATACCCTTGGAGGTGTCTATAGTGGCCCCGAGATATTGCTTTGTGTGCGATGGTAAGAGGTGGGACTTTTGGTAGTTCACCGTGAAGCCTAGCTGGTGGAGCAGTTGGATGGTGCTGTTTGTATGTTGCACACATTGGTGGTAGGACGCAGCTTTTATCAGCCAGTCGTCTAAGTAAGGGAAGACGTGAATGTGTTGACGTCTGAGGTGTGCTGCCACTACCGCTAGGCATTTGGTAAACACCCGTGGTGCGGTGGTAACCCCGAAGGGGAGAACCGTGAATTGGTAATGCTGCCCGTCCACCACGAACCTGAGGTACTTCCTGTGAGAGGGGTGTATTGGAATGTGAAAGTATGCGTCTTTCAGATCCAAGGTAGTGAGAAAGTCTCCCTGACAGAGGAGCGGGAGGACTTGTTGTAGGGTGACCATGTGGAAATGGTCTGAATGTATGTAGGCGTTTAGGGGCCTGAGGTCCAGAATGGGCCTGAGGGTCCCGTCTTTCTTTGGTATTAAGAAATATAGGGAGTAGACCCCTAGATTTTGCTGATTGACGGGGACCTGCTCTATAGCGTGTTTTTGGAGGAGGGAGAGTACCTCTTGTTTGAGCAGTGAGGAATGTTCTTGAGACATTGGACGGTGCCTTGGTGGGATATTGGGTGGGGTAGATGTTAGCTCGAGACAGTACCCTGACCGAATGATTTGGGTCACCCATTTGTCCGATGTTATGGACTCCCATGCGTGGATAAAGTTTTGTAGCCTGCCCCCGACCGGAGTGGGATGGTCTGGGGGGAGCGGAGGGAAGTCAATGTGCGGGTGGGGTAGCAGAACGGGTGGTGTTAGTTTTGCCCCTGCCCTTATTGTTGTTGCCTCTGTAACCACCCCTTTGGTTGCCCTTTGAAAAGGTATTTTGAGGAGGGGACTTGTAGGAGGTAGAGGCGCTGTCGGTGGAGAAGCCTCTGCCTGTGCCACGAAAGGATGAGCGTCGAAAGGAACGTTTAGAGGCTTGTGTTTGGAGTGCCCCCATAGACTTTACTGTGTCTGTGTCCTTTTTCATCTTTTCCAACGCTTCGTCTACCTTTGGCCCAATAAGAGTTTGTTGGTCAAAAGGGTGATTGAGTATAGACGCCTGGACTTCAGGCTTGAACCCTGAGATCCTGAGCCAGGCATGGCGACGAAGCAGGACACTGGTATTTATGGCTCTAGAAGCAGTGTCGGCTGCATCGACGGCACACTTAATGGAGGTGTTTGTAATTAGTTTACCCTCCTGTATCAGGTCATGAGCCTTGCGCTTGTGTTTTTCGGGAAGGTGCTGCATCAGAGCCTCAAGTTCGTCATAGTGTGCTCTGTCATAGCGCGCAAGTAGCGCTTGTGTATTTGCAATGCGCCACATGTTTGCAGCTTGGGAGGCGGTGCGTTTGCCAGACGCGTCTAGAAGTTTCGATTCCTTGTCTGGCGGTGGGGCTTCTCCTGAGGACTGGGAGTTAGCCCGCTTTCTAGCTGTGGAGACAACTAGGGAATCTAAGGGAGCAGGGCCCTTAATGTATGCAGGGTCTGTGGGTGCCGCCTTGTACTTTTTCTCTATTCTAGGGTTTAGTACCCTGGCCCTGACAGGGTCTTTGAACACCTCTGCAGCATGCTTGGTGACACCCTTAAGCATGGGCAAAATAGACGTGGATTTGTCCTGAATGTCAAATGTGTCCAGTAGGAAGTCGTCTTCCACTGGTTCGCTATGCATGTCCACCCCATGGTAGTGTGCTGCTCTCTGCACTAAGTGATGAAACCCTAAGGAGTCCTCCAGAGGAGACGGCCTGGATGGGTATAGGTCGTCCTGAGGCATATCAGGTATGTCAGGGTTGTGGTAGTCTTCCCATGGGTCTGGGGTCCCCGGTGGAGTGGGGTCCATTGGGGCGTCCGCTGGGTCATAATGTGGGTCCCCGAAGTCCGGATCTGGGGACGGGGTCGGGGAGTGATAAGGTAAGGGTGGCGGAGACCTGGGAGGGGGAGGGGGTGGAGGAGGTGGAGGAGGCAGAGGAGGAGGTAGTGGGGAGGGCACTCTGAGGGGAGAAGTGGCAGAGTCCTTCCGTTTGGGTGGTGGAGGAGGAGCCGGAGTGTCAAGGTGTCTTTTCTTGACAACTAAAGTCAATAGCCCAGTCTTTGGATCTTTAGATAGAGTCTTTTGCAAAGGGTCTGGTGTAAACTGAGCCAGTGGCGTCGAATCGTCCGCTGGCGCCGATGATTTCGGAACCGAGGGCTTCGATGGTTTCTGTGCGCCATGCTTTTTTGGGGTCTCCGGTTTTTTCGGCGTCGAAGGAGTTTTCGGCGCCGGAGCCGACGGATTTGTGTTTGTGTTTGGTCGGCACCGAGAGTCCAGGCTTCGGCACCGGTGGCTTCGGGGTCGAGCTGGGTATTACTTTCTTCGGTGCCGGATGCTGTTTTTCGGCACCAGGCGTCGGCTGGCTCGAGCCCGAGCTGCCGTGAGACTTTTGAGGCTTCGACACCGGGCCCGAAGGTGGGGTGATAGAAGCTTTGTGCTTGGTTTTACCCAGGCCTGCAGGCGAGGGTGTAACCTGAGTCTCTTTGGTTTTGGGCGCGGGGGTGGGAGGGGGTACAGTACTCACGACCCGCTGCGCCGGTGTGATGTCCTCCACGTCGGAGTCGTCGGCCTCGGAAGCGCTGACGACGTCGTCCTCCTGCTCGGTGTGTAGTTGCCCCGAAGCTTCGGCGCCATCTCCGAAGATGTCCGGTGGAGCTGCGGACGATGAGTGCGCCATGGTGCGTCGAGCTCTTCGATCCCGGATAGTCTTCTTTGATCGAAAAGACTTACAGGCGGGGCAGTCTCTGGCCTCGTGTTCTGGAGAGAGGCAAAGGTTACACACCTGATGGAGGTCGGTGTGGGGAAATTTAGACCCACATTTTGGGCACTTTTTGAACGGAGTCCTTTCCATCGGCCGGGACCGGAGTCGAGGAGGGCCCGAAGGCCGGTGCCGATGTACGGGATGGAGAAAAGTGCCGCTTCGAGAGATGAAGATGATGATGAAGAAACTCGAAGAAACGAGGATTTTCCGTCGAGGCTGGAACCGTAGAAGTTCGAAGCCGGAGCACGAAGTATCACATCCGAGCCCGATGGCGGAAAAAAACAATCTGAGGATGGAGCCGAAGCCCATGCGCAGTACGGACCGAAGGAGGAGTCACCGAACTCGTGACTTCCAAAGACTGTCCAAAGAACAAAAACAAACTGCAAACATCCGGGCCCAACACCAGATGGCGATCTATGCTAAGTGTACAATCTGCAGCTCATATGCCTCGAACATTTAGTTACATGAGCCTGAATCCTTTGCTAGCCATCCGTGGCCCACTGACAAAATGGGCTGAGCTTATCTAGAAGTACCAGCCCATAGAGGGTGATATAAAGAGTAAAATTATATTTGTGCTGACTCGTCCAATCCCCTACACCTTTCCTCCTATATTTCTTTGTGCCCCATGAAAGCGCTAATTGTCAATAGCAAACTAAAGCTAAAATTATCCACCAACCCGACACTGTTTAATCTAACAAATACTTTGTGTCCGCAGGGGAAATGTCCTGAAATATATGCCATATGAATCAAAAGTAAAACTAATACATAATGAGTATCTGTTTCACTATACATTGTGTGGAAGTGTATTAGGCTACAGGTGCTGCCAAAGCAGCAGATACCCTTGGACTGCTAGCCTAACATATGAATGCAAAGATGGCTACGCAAGTAAAGAGAAATCCCACGACTTATAACTAGCCAATGGTTGATAGAACTGCGAGTGTAGCACCTGAATAGGTTATCAATTTAGCACAACTCTCCAATCTCACCGACCATTAAAAAAATGTATTCAAATAGAAGTACTAACCAAACGCCTTCACAAAAAAAAAAAATCAGACTTCCATATACACTGGAAATGTTTGTAAGGTCTTTCAGTTGGTTGAAAATTCCTTATGAAAAACATGTAAACGAATCTAGAAGTAGCTATTTAGTAGACCTTCTAAAATCTGATGTTTACATATTCCCTCACTGGTGCTACTGTAAGGGGATGTGATGTCATGCTAATGGAAGGTCATGCGCTATGCACGAGTTAATGAACATAGCAGTTCCCTATTCAGAAGAGGAGAAAGAACTCATTCACAAACGCGGTTTCCTGCCCTGAACTTTTCACTTGCAAGTCACTGATTTTAGGCGTATTAGTCTAATTAGTTCAATGAAAGCACAACAACACTACAATACCCAGAATGCCTTGAGCTATCACACAAAAGTCCAGGCCTGGACACAATGTCCTTGTAACAATTAGAGTTTAGACGGATCTGCTAAATAGCTGGTTCTAGATTCTTTTACACACTTTACATGATGAATGTTCAAGCAACTGATAAACTAACCATCTTCAAGGCAGTCTACTCTACGTCTCACTACCACGGTCAATATAACAGCAGGGACACGGCTCTCATAATCAACTCAATGGCAAACTAGCTAAGAAACAAGCCAGTGGGCAGAATACCTAGTGCAAGATGAGCGTGGAAACAGCAGATTACAGGTTGTAATAACATTTAAAAATAATAACATTTTAAAAAGCGCCAAGAGAAAGCTAGGTTTGTGGCATGCCAATGTAAATGTTCATTATTGCATGTGTGAAATCGAGGAAGGTCGACATGATGAATTTAGAAATAAATACATTAAAGGTGAAACTGAGTTTTTACACCTGCTATTAAAAAAATGATAAAATAACGTCAACCCAGTTTTAAAAAAGTTTCATCTGTTTTCACTATAGTGTAAGTTCAGAAATATGTGATCCGCAAAAAAAGAATCACCAGCGGAAAATCCTGAAAAAACTCTTTACATTTTAACTAAACTTCCAGCCACCAAAGTACTGCAGAAGTGGGTAGGGGCCACAGTCCCATGGCGCAGGGGTCTCAGGACTATAGCTCTCAAACACAGGGAAGAACTTCAAATGGTCTTAGCTCTTGGTCAAGCGAGAGAGGACCTAGCTCTAAGTCACAGCAGCAAGGATATAGCTCTTGTCCAGACCAACACAATATTTTAGTTCTCGCCTCAAAGGCAGGAGCCAGGAGGGCAAACGTGCCACCAACATCTGCAAAGGATAATTTATTTTTTTGTTGTAAATTATGTAAATGACAAATGTACGCACAAGCATCTTCAGAAACAGCTCAATACAACCAGGCACATCTACCTACCGAGCAGCAGACCAAGGCTCCTCAATGTACCTTCCTCAGAAAAGCTAAGTGCCCCTCCAGCTACTGCCCAGCACACTCAGACTTCAAAACCAACCACACTGCAAACCAAGGGTCGCACATCCAAGTCTCTCGAAAAGTATTTAAAAATGTGTCAGATCCGCTGCTAAACTGACAGGCCAAGACCTTGGATGAATAATATAACGCAGCATAAAAGGTTTAGGTTCAAAATGGGTATGTGTCCACCCCTCTGGTGGGGTTTAGCAGGAGAGTATCTCTCTTGGGGGCAGGTTAAATCAGATGCCTGAAGCAGTTTGACAGGAAACTGAACTTATGACATTTCTCATTACTTTCATCATAGAATAATAAGGAAAGGAAAAAAAAATGATATATGTGAGGACCAGTAAGTTAAGTGGGAAGAATGTCCATTGTAGGACAGAGGATACCGCGGTAAGTTAGTGATGATTCTAAAACTCCAATGCTGCACCTTAAGTGTTTCGCTTCTCTCCTAAATAATTGACTGCTCACCCTTCACCACATCAAAATAACCCGGAGCCACTGAAAATCCTTTTGCACCACCTAACAGACTCAGCCGCACAACAAACATCACAGTATGAACCCAATATACCACCCTCGTGTCTTGCCTATTACAGATGAATGATAGTGGGATAAAACAAAAATATAGTAAGGTGTGATGAAGAACCTTCAAACAGAGCAAATGATACCATGTTACAGGAGTGATGGGGGGGGGGGGGGGATTTAGGGAACAGAAATACAGAGAAATACTAATAAAAAGGAAATGTACCCAGGTAAAAATATGTTCTAGAACCAGAGGAATATTTCAAGCAACGCAATTCTGCATCTACTGTCTACAGAGAAGATTTGGTCATTCTATTAATCTGTCAACTTGAGACGCTGGCGTTGAGTAACGACACGTAAGCTATTGGCAACAGACTCACCCACCAAAGCACAGGAAAAGTAGTAACTAGTTACTAGCCCATACAAGGTTGGGGTAATGTTGACACCTCAAGTGCACCCCCCCCCCCCACGCTGACTCCGGTTAGGCAGAGGGTAACATACCTGCTCCCCCATTATGATACACCCCAGAGAGGCAAACCAACCATATATTAACTCCACACAGGTTAGGATGACAAGATGCAAAACCAACCTTCTCCCCTGTGGACCAAGAGAGCAATTTGTGAACGTGCACTATACAAACAAGCATTTTCAATGCAATAGGTCTCGCATTTATGAGAGTTTGAGCGATAGGCATTGTAAATGACAATGCCTTTTATTTATGTGTTGTTTTCACAATGCCAATAGCTGAAACTGTCGCAAATGCGAGACCTATTGCATTGCAAATGCATGCTATTATTATTCATTTTTTTTTTTTAAGTCTTAGGAGAGAGAGTGTCCTATCTGCAACAGCAGGCAGGACAAAGCTATTTAAGAAAATAGTGCTTGGAGGCTGTTACTAAAGCCTATCGAGCAACAACACACGTAACAGGTGGTGTTGCCATGGGAGGTTACAAAAAATGTCGGTCCTAAGGAGGGACTACTAAGCCAGTCAGTCAGTCAACAATAGCTTTATTCGGTTAATAATTAAAACCATCAAAGCATACACAAAATTTCATTTGCAAATAGTTACAATTGGAAATAATTAACAAAAGAGTTTCAAACAATACGCAGTACACAAATATACATAAAAACATATTTGAACAAATAATTGGCGAATGTTGAGATTAAAAAGTAAGGCAGGCCAAAATTTATAAAACTATTTCATAATTTCAAGAGAAAAAGGTAAAAAGGCCCGGTCTCGGACTGTCAAACATGCTAAAAAATAGAGCTAAGATATGTTAAACTACATTCGATTTCTACTTCTAATAGCCCCCGAAAGATAGCTGGCAACTCCGAAACAGACAAAAGGAGAACCCAGCATTTGCAGAAATACCAAGGCGGGCCTTACTTGGTCAAAGTGACAGTTCTTAAAAATAGGGCAAATAAATTTCTTACGTAACAGAGTGTAAAATTTACAGTAAAAAATCATATGCAGCGTATTTTGTTCGGAGGCGTTATCACAGGGACAGGGGCCCAAAGTACCCTCTTTAACCCCTTCCATGCTGCGCAAATTCCGCCGCTGTGCTGACGGTTTCTTGCGCGGGCGTGGTCATGACGGAACGGTTCCGTCATGAGCACAGCTCAACCGTGGCTCATGACGGAACCGTTCCGTCATGAGCACCGAAGGGGTTAAAAAAGCCCTTCGGGTGTGCTAGGAGCCAAGGTAACATGCCATGTTTAAACCTAATCAATAAGAACAAATGGAAAGGGTTATTTATATAGGTCAAGTATGGCTGAATCTCGTTGCCCATATTTAACATGACAAATCTCCTGACAGACGGTTTACACACTTCCTCGCCTTCTCTCAGCAACTTTGCCCTACACATGAACTGAGACTTTAAGTCTTTTATTTCCAATTTAGTCAGCTCACATGGTCTCTCAAATAGTTCTAAGCAGCCGAGAATCGCCTTTTGACCTTGGATCAGACACAGTTTACAGTGGACAACGACAGAAGCCAATGAAAAACAAGCATTGGCATAGCCAATAGGTCTCGCCTTTGGGACCTTATAAGTGTTTAGCCATGCAACAGTTGCATAACTAAATACTTATAAGGTCCTAAAAGCGAGACCTATTGGCTATGCAAAGGGAAAGTGATCGCGATCAAACATCAAAGCGGCCGCAAAAGTGAAAGTGATCGCGGTTAAGCGCGGCGCGCGCGCCCGCGCACATACACTGTAGCTCTAGGCTGGCCTGGTAGCACTTTTTGGAGACCTCTCAATAAGTCTCCCCAGACCAGCGCATGCGCTGGGTCAGGCGAGACCTAATGATGGCGGAGCTTCCAGTCCCTGCCTCAATACAGCATACCTCTACCTAAAAAGAACTGAACTGTTGTGAAAGAGGAAAATTGGACTACAAAATACTGCTAGGTCGCACAGTCATCTCATAACTATGTCGTTGGGTTTGATGCCTTTGGGTAACTGTCTGCGCTTTACAAATTTCAAATCAAATCAAAAATGGTAAAGTTCCTCTTCGGTGGAGAAATAACAATGCTACATTCTCTTGTAACGTCCTATTTCAAGTTTGGGGACACAGCAATGGGAAAGTGAACATAGCTTGCACTGAACCAAATTTGTGGTTATTTCAGCTAAAATTGAACATTTTCCACTCACTGTACAAAACCGAAGCTTAAAGTGTGAGTTTAAAGCTGAAAAGCCAAGACGGGCAGTTCTATTGATGGGAGAGAAGGGGTGCATGTTGTTCCAGCACATGCCCTATGAAACACGGCCAGAAGATATCGGTAGAACAATCTGTAGGTTTATCTTAAAAGGGTGAATGTACTTAATGAAACTAGCCCCAACCCTTAAGTAAGAGAAGTCTGTCACCCAGGTGATGACTGGGCAGAGAGTCTTTATTTCGTTAGATAGCTCAGCTGGCTGAGTGCTTCCAATGGATTTCCGTGAACAGGCAGAGCCTTGGGTTTTCATGTCAACCAGAGGCTGGAGATTTGAATCTCTGCAGCGCCGATTCATGGTTTCATCTGTCTGTTTTTTTTTAAATCAGCCTGCTTACTGCATGGGGTTCTTCTCTACATGAAGATCTTTTGCATGAATAAATAACCGAAGGCAGATTTTTGTGCATGAAAATTATTGAGAAACATCCTTTAACAATAAGAAGGGAAAAAAACGTATCCAGTTAGGAGGCTGAGACTCCGATAATATACAGCCCTCGGTGGGTGATGGTGTTGTAAAAACCTCAGGCCAAACACTGCCAGTGTAATAAAACAGACCGCAGCCCAGGACAGCTGTAGAATCTGCCCAGAGCAGTTGGCTACCACCGTGCGGAGGATGACTCCCAACCACAAACCGAGCAGCACTTAATTAATTAGGCATTGAAATGCCCTGTGAGCCGGCAAGTCAGAGGTCAAACTTGCTAAGTGAGGTCAGACACGTGTCGCAGTAACGCAAACCAATGACCCCAGGTCAGCCGAGTAGCAAAGGTCATCAGGAAGGAAAATGAGAGTAAAGTAAAAGATCTCCCTTGCCAGGCACGGCAGGGTGAGGAAGCACCTGCAGGCAAGGCCAATCGCTTTCTTGAAATGGGGAAAATTGGAGGTGGCACCAGGTATGAAGTCAAAATTACGTCAGAACGAGTAAGTTCACTGTAGTGTTTTATTTTTCTTCATATGACATGTAAAAACAACAGCCAACGCGTTTCGTTCCCTTTAAAGGAACTTCATCAGGGCAGAGTTTATTCAGAAAAAAGCGTTTTATGAGAACTTTCTCTTGTAGATATCCAAGTAGATAAACGTCAAAGATTGGTAAGTTATATATACTGGCAGCGTTGCGATTGACGCCTCTCGAGAAGAGATTCCACACCCACGGTTCAGGGAGGAACTGTATTGTACACACAAAGCATTTCTCAGCACACAGGGGACCTGGGGATTGTGGGGAGCATACATTCAGATTCTGCAGGTCTGTGTGCCTATTTTGGATAGATGATTCTGCGTGGCCATTGGGGACGTCTGGGTGCGGGCGACTTTAGGCGGCTGGTATGGTTGTGCGTGGCTGGAAGGTGTTGTGGGAGGTTGACGTGACTGGTTCTGGGCAACTGGTTGGGAGTGCCCTTCTGTGGGCAAATGTGCGCGAGTGGCTGCTTAAAGACGTCTGGTTGTGCATTTCCCTGCCAGCAATTGCCATTGGTGAGCACGCTGCAGCCTAGAGTTTCCAATAAACACAGTACGCATAATATCTTGTCTGTCACATAGGGACACAGAGGCTCCACTGTCTGCCCCTTTAAAGTAGCGTTCGCGGACATATTACGCACATAAGGCTCTCTGATCGCACATGTTTCACATAAAGTGCAACGGAAGGCCGCAGCACCTTGTACCTGGCACGGGCTGCACCAGCTGTCACCAAGGGTGAGTGTAGGGCGAGCACAATGAAGGGTGCCCAGAACCCAGTTAACCAACGTGCAGTACGTCACGGGTCCGTTGATATGAAAGGGCAGTACATACCGCCGCCACACAGCACCCAGCCAATGAGGCAAGGGTGTGTGGGGCAGACTGACGCAACGGAAGGAGCTGGGCTCCCGAACACCCTATGCAGTGCACACCTGCACCTCATTAAAGATTCCCACCCCAAACTACGGCTACGGACCCGCGGAAGAGTGTGAGGGACAGTTGCGCACCATGGCTCTGGCTGAACTACCAAACGCGGGGGTAGCGCATGAGCAGACCAAAAACTGCAAAGCAGAGGGGCAGATTCAGGGCCGGACTGGCCCTAGCGGGCACCGGGCAATCCCCCAGTGCGCCGCACGGGTAGGGGCTGGTTTTGGGCCCCTGGGGGCCGTTTTTGTTACAGGGCCGTTTTTGCAGCAAAAACGGCCCTGTAACACAATCGGCCGTAAGCCGGGCCTGGCAAAGAACTTGCGGCACGGGGGGGGGCGGGTGGGGGGGGGGGGGGGGGTGGAGCACTTTGCCATGGCCGGTTGTGGTTACCAGTCCAGCCCTGGGCAGATTGATGGCGCCGGCTGCTCCAGCACAGCGTGTAACAAAGCTTAATGTATGAAGAGGCAGTCAGGAACAATTGGAAGTACCTGGGCTCCCAAAGACAAGGGCACCACAGCAACTACGTCTGCAGAACACATTCAGGGGAGGGATTATTCAGAAAACACAAAAACGCACAGCTTTGAGTGCTAAAATTAGGCCGACCGTGGGACGGCGCTTCTGTCGTTGCAGAGACTAAAAACAAGTCTGTGTCAGTATATTTACCAGAAAGAGACGCATATTAATGTGTGATTCATGTAATGGGAACAAAGCGATCCGAAGCCATGGCTGCACGCCGAATCCTCAAAAAGGCAGAGAAGCCTTGCTAAAGAACACCTCAAAGGGCAGAGGGGCCTAGCAGAGGATCTCGGGACGATCCAGGTAAGAGGAGCCTCGCCGAGGAGAACCTCAAATGGTAGGGGATCTAGCTGGGAATCACGGCCAGAAAGGCCTTTAGGCAGGATTACTGGAATTATGCGACTGGGAGCACCGAATTTTGCGACTGGGAGCACCAAATTATGCGTCAGTGTTGACTAAATTATACAGCAAAAAAGCAAAACTATGTGGCATTATGCAGCACTCTTTTATAATATTACTTCCTTATTTCGAACTTTTACACAGGTAAAATAGAATGCCTGAGCAAAAATTTCACATCATTAGTACCACTTTAACAACCAAAAACAGCAAAAAGGCAACCAAAAGATAGCCACTTAACCTTCGCAAAGGACCTGTGTGAACATATGTGGCCACGTTTTAGTACGTTTTGATCCCTTTGAGCTAGAAACATTTTTTTCTTCACAGATTATGTGGCAAATGCAGTAAACCTATGCAAGAAAGTTGTGGCAGCAGAATCGCATAATTCCAGTGGCCCTGTCGGTACGGCAACCAGGCCGTTACGAGGTCTGGTATCACAGGTCAATGCGTAGGCCGTTTGTGGGCCTGTTTTATGGTCTGCTGGGTCGGTTTTTCACTGTCGCTGTCCCCAGTATTAAAATAAACACTGCCTGCTACAAGCTCAAATCCATACAGTCTTCTAAACTTTTCAAAACAGTTATACAACATGTCCTTACAAGTTTATCACAGCCATCATTTGCACACATGTGTAAACAAGAGGACAAGGGCACCCAAAGTAATATGACAGGGACCTTGGGAAGTCAAGTATTACAGGAGACAATGGTCCCTGAAAACAGAAAATATTTGCACATATAATAAATATAGCCAAGGTTGGTACTATATTTGCCAGTGTCCAGCCGGACCTGGGAGCTTTAATAAGTAGGAATAATTATCAGCAATTCAAGGGATGTAAGTCCAGTTATAGTGGGACACAAGCCTGTATCCAGCGACTTACATATCAGGAGGACATACAATTGTGAAACAAATTCAGGCAATTATAATGATGTTTCGTTTGATAAAAAGTAGTGAAACATCTTAATACAGATTTTGCCACCTTCACAATGTATTGTATACACAGTTTCTAAATGTGTAAGGTAGGCAACACAGTCGACGACGTTTCGATCCTTATCTGAGGGATTTCGGATCATCATCAGGACTACACAGTTAAATTGCCCATGTTAGAATGCCTAAAGTTACATAAAATTAAAACAAACACGTAAACATACAATAATTGGAGAGAAAAGGGGGAAAGAAAATAACAACATAATAATTATTATGTTTTAGAAGTTAAATCTAGAATAAACAATGTCGTCAGATCGGGGGCAGTCTACATGCGAACTCCTAATAATTGCTTCAAAAGGTAAACCTAGAATATACATATATCAACATTGTCGGCAGTCTACATGCGAACTCAAATTAGTGGCGTCATGAACATAGTGCAATCAGGGAGAGTGTATATGAAGCCCACGAAAGAAGAAAAAGTGAAAGTAAGAGGGGAGAGTTAAGGAGTGAGCGTGCCTTCATAATAGCGAAGTGCCGGAAGGAGGATCGTCGTATGGTCTAAATGGCAAGCCGTGAGGTGATGTGGTGAACCTGCGCAAGTGGAATTATGGCCGGGACGGGTAGCCAAAATGTAACGATCACGGGGACGTGTTTACCGAAAGGACGCCGTGTGGTCTCATGCCGTGAAGGAGGCGGGAGGTGCCGTGGTAACAAGCCGGCAAAACAATTACGGGAGCGAAAACAATTTACCTGCAATTGCCACATAAGGCAACTAAGTTAACGCCGCGTCTTGGCCAGGAGGCCGTGATGTAAAATATAACAGGGCGAGTTAATACCTGTGAAGGGAAGAACTGAGTTAAGGTCGAGGCATGGTATCGGATCGAAACGGGCGCTCCGATTGAAAAACAGAGCTTACCTTAACGGTTATAGAGGTCGGTAGAGGGTGCACATACGGGAGATACCTGGAGAATAATTGAGTAGGGTTTAGGAGAACGAACGAACCGAGATAGAGTGAAGGGCAGGATTAAGGGCTGTGAAGAATCTTACCTCGGTGCAATGTAGGAGACATGGGATGAAGGCGCGATCGGTCAATGCCTGATGAGCTGCCAGATGGGAGTGAGCTCGCGGTGCAATGAAGGTGTTATTGATCATGTGACCAGTCACATGGGTGGTCACGTGCTCTGGATGAGTACACTGGGAGTGATTAAGATCGAGGGGATGTAAACGGGCGCCATGTTAGTTGAGTGAAGGAAGCAAGGGAGGTAAAGGATTAAAAGGATTAAAGCGATCCCGGAATAGAAAGATAGAAACGACGGGACATTAGAGTTGGCGTAGTGATAAAATTAGTGCTGCCATAATGGTAGACATAGAAATGTAAGAGAGACCAATAAAATTAATGAACATGATAATAATGAATTATTCAGTATTGACAATTTGAATACATTGAGATGCTCATTATTTTCAAAAATCACAGTTGTCTTACTACTGCTGTATTGGGACCGCAGTATTCGCCATTTAGGGTGAAAAAAGGGTTTTACATGTTCTTATTGGGGAATCCTCTCCTCTAGACGTTTCAGCAAAGGAGGGGTCCATAAAGTTCATGGCAAGGAGAAAACCAAGAAGTTCATAGTAAGGAGGTCCAATCCTCGAGGCGGTTCAGCCCTCTATGTATACTTCCCGTTTTAAGAATCCATTTAAGTTCCTCTTTATTCATGAGTTGGGAGAGATCTGCGCCTCTTGGTGGAATTTTCACAACAGAAACCACTGTCCAGCGTATATCGTCCTCGGTGTGTCCTGCAGTTTCAAAATGTTCTACTAGCGGTGCATTAGGGGTTTTGCATCTTAGTCTACTTCTGTGTTGGCAGATTCTTATCCGGATTTTCTGGGTGGTCTGACCTATGTAAATCATATCGCAGGGACATAAAATGGCATAGATGACATTGCAGGTATTACAGTTACTAAAGTGACTGTGAGGTTTGCGTATGTTCTCAAATATAAACTCTTTGCAGTCAGTAGTAAAGCCGCACACAGAGCAATTTCCACATTTGTTGTGACCAGTCACCGGAGGCAAGGACCAATGGTCATGAAGTGTGCCCGTGTTTGTAGTACTGGGGAGTGCTGCTCTAACCAAATGGTCTTTGATATTCTTGCTTTTCTTAAAAGCAAAGAGGGGTCTTTCAAGGTTGAGTATACCTGCATTGACCACATTCCAGTGTTTTAGAATACTCTTGCGTAGTTTGTTGGAGGAGAGAGAAAAAGTGGTTACGCATACTATGCGGTTTTCAGTTTTCTTAGGTTTGGGTTCCAAGAGAACTTCCCTAGGGCAATACCATGCTCTCTTAAGGGCACCACGGATCAGTTTTTTGGGGTAGCCTCTGGAGGTCAGTTTATTGCTCAGTGTCTTAGCTTCCCTAAAGTAGTCTTCCTTGAGGGTGCAGTTCCGTCTAATACGTAGGTATTGGGAATAGGGAAGAGAGTCTTTTAAAGCTCTAGGGTGATTACTGCTGTATTTCAGCAGAGTATTGCGCTCAGTCGGTTTCCTGAAAAGGCTAGTGATCAGATGTCCATCTTTGTGTGTTATGTTTAAGTCGAGAAATGGTATGGATATTTTATTGTGTGTGAGAGTAAATTTGAGACCACCACAATTATTATTTAGCCAATGGAGGAAATTTTCAAGCATGGTTTGGGTATCATGCCAGATCAGGAAAATGTCATCTATGTAGCGTTTCCAAAGTGACATAGCAGAGAAGAAAGGGTTCTGTTGAACCAGTATATTATTTGTCTCAAGTGCATTCATGTATAGAATGGCCAGGTTCGGTGCGAAAACTGCCCCCATGGATGTACCCTTGGTTTGTTGGTAATAATGACCATCAAATAAAAAGAAATTCCTGGTCAGGCAGATTTCGAGGAGTTGCAAAATAAAGATGGTCGGGACTGCGTGTGGTCTAGTGCGTGTATCTAAAGTTGCTTCAATGATGAGTAGTGCGTCTCGTTGAGGGATGTTAGTATATAATGATTCAACATCAAGGGTGCAAAGTGTATCAGTGGAAGGGTTGTAATTATGATTTTCAACTAAGGTGATCATCTGCATGCTGTCTCTGACATAATACGGAGTAGATGGGACAAATTCTCTTATGAAGAAGTCTACATATAGACCAAGTGGCTCTAAGATGGAACCACAACCAGAGACGATAGGGCGTCCAGGTGGATTTAAAGTGTCCTTGTGGATCTTTGGTAGGGTGTAGATAACTGGTATACGAGGTGCCTTTGCATTCAGAAATTCATATTCATGTTTGGATAGGAAACCTTGCTCCAAACCTGACTTAGTTGTCTGCTGTATAATTTGTTTAAGTTCCTTAGTAGGGTTAGTCGGAAGTTTGCAGTAATGATCGGTATTCCCTACTTGTCTAAGAATTTAATTTTTATAAGCAGTGGTTTCTTGTAGCACTATACCACCGCCCACATTTTTTGCTGTCGGATTTGCTTTTGAGGGCCACTTTTATTCTGGTGCCCAGGCCTATTTTCTGTCCCAGTCCCATCCTTTTGTTCATCTTTGGAAGATTTAGGTCAAAAATGCCTAGTCGAGGAGAAACCTATTGGAGTGTGTACCTAGATGATGAGCTCTGGAAACTCCAGTCAAAGGAGCCTCGCTAAAGAAAACCTGTAAGTGCATGGGGGACTGATGACGAGTTTTAGAAACTCCAGGTTAGCAGAGCCAAAACAAAGACCAATAGCACCTCAAAGGTAAGAGGAATCCTCGTCAAGGATATCACACAGCTCGTGGTTTGAGCAGCTTAATGTACTCTCGAACGAGGAGCTCGTGAACCCGGTTCTGTGGTTTATCTCTGTTTGCTGTGCTGTATTCTCTTGACTAAATGCGCAGCGCGCAGAAAACTCCCAGGTCAAGTCGTGCTCAAAAATACTTGAAAAAATAACCGTTCTATATTAACACTGGTGGAGTGGCGGACTGGTGCGTGGTAGGCGATCCGACCCCCTCAGGCTGTCAGCTGTCAGAGCTGTACAATCCTGACCCCAACGCACGTGTTTGGGTGCACTGCGCAGCACACATACCTCGCGCTACTGGAATCAGAATACCGATAGTCGGAATGAGTGAGAGGAGTGTTCGGTCACATGAAAGTGGGAAACGCATTCCACCGCCCCCGCGTTAGCGTCATTCAACGCTGTGCAGAGCACTTCAAAGGCGAGCATCAAATTCTGCTGCCGTCTGGGTCAGCATCATCCAGGCGGGAAGTAAAACAATACAGCGAAACAACAACTCGCATTCCACCGCTCCTGCCTGAAAAGCACCCAACACGATGCATTAAAAAAATAAAGCATCACAGCAAACGCTGCATTCCACTGACTTTCACTGGTGTCCATAAAACAAAGGACTGCGGCAGCATAAACCGCATGCCAGCGCCCCTGCGCGAGGAGCCCCCAACACCATGCATACAACACATTACTCAAAAGGCGAACACCTCCTTCCACCAAATCACTGCCTTCTTTGTTAGCCTCATTCAATAATGTTTTTAAAACACAGTACTGGAACAGCACAAGATCCATATGGGTGAGGAGCATCCAACGTGGTGCATAAATCTCCTTACTGCACTAAATTATATTAACTTGGGCGTTAGCGTCATTTAATGATGTACTTAAACCCTCTACTTCAGTACCGCAAGCCACATTCCACTACCTCTGCATAAGTAGCATCCAGTGCAATGCTTAAAACTCAAGTACTGCTAAGGGAAACACCGCATTCCACTACCTTCTGTGTTGGCACCACTCAAAGCTGTACTTAAAACACAGTACTGCAAAAGCAAACTTGCTTTTAACTGCCTCTTTGTACGGATGATCCTACGTTAAGCATAAAATACACCTCTTCAATGTCCCAGCATGATGCGCATCCTATGCTATGCATAAAACACAATACTGCAAAACACACACTCGCTGCATTCTACTGTCCCTGCATGAGGCGCATCCAATGCTATGCACAACATACAATACTGCAGAAAACCAACACCGCATTCCACTGTCCCAGAAAGAGGGACAGCCAATGCTATGCAAAAAAAAAAAAACACACACCGCAATACACTGTCCGGGCATGAGGCCGATCCTATGCTATGTATAAAAATTGTACAGCAAAACACACACCGCAACCCACTGTCCTGGTATGAGGCGCACCCAAAGTTACGCATAAAACACAGTACTGCAAAAAACTCACCACTTTCCACTGCCCCAGCATGAGGCGCATCCTATGCTATGCATAAAAAAAATAGTACAGTAAAACATACACCGCAATCCACTGTCCTGGCATGAGGCACACCCAATGTTATGCATAAATCATAGTACTGCAAAAAAAACACAGCATTCCACTGCCCCAGCATGAGGCGCATCCAATGCTTTGCACAAAACACAGTACAGCAAAACAACAAACCATCGCATTTCGCTGGCCCGTCAAGAGGCGCATCCAATGCTAAGCAAAAATCATCGTACTGCAAAAAAAACAAAAAACGCATTTCACTGCCCCAGCATGAGACGCATCCAATGCTATGCATAAAGCATAGTACTGCAAAATAGCGCACAGCATTCTACTGTCCCGGCATGAGGTGCATTCAATGCTCTGCATAAAGCATATTACTGCAAAAAACACACCGCATTCCACTGCCCCAGCATGAAGCGCATCAAATGCTATGCATAAAACACATACTGCAAAAATAAAATATATACACACCGCATTATGCTGTCATGACATGATGCACACCTAATGCTATGCATAAAACATAGTACTGCAAAGGGGAACACAGCATTCTACTGTACCTCCATGTAGCACATCCAGTGCTATGCATACAAAATAATACTGCAAAAGAGCTGAACGTATTCCACTGTCCCAGAATGAGGTGCATCCAATACTATGCATAAAAAACACACCACTGCAAAAAAACATACCACAATCCACTGTCCCGGCACGAGGCACATCCAAAGCTATGCATAAAACATAGTACTGTTAAAATACACGCCGCATTCCAATGTCATGGCATGATGCACACCTAATGTTATGCATAAAACATAGTGAAGTAGAGAAAAAAAAACACATTGCAATCCACTGTCCCTCCATGCGGCACATCAAATCTATGCATAAAACATAATCCTGCAACACAGCACACCACTTTCCACTGTCCCAGCATGAGGGCGTCTAATGCTTTGCATGAAACTTACTACTGCAAAAAACAACGCATTCCACTGTCCTGGCATGAGGAGCAGCCAATGCTATGCATAAAACATAATACAGCAAAAAACGCAGACCACATTCCACTGTCCCAGTATGAGGCGCATCGAATGCTCTGCATAAAGCATAGTACTGCAAAGTGCACACAACATTTCTCTGCCTTCTGCAATAGCATTATTTAATGCTGTGTGGAAAACAGAGTACTATGGAAGCACACACACCGTTCAAGCCCTTCAGAGAGAAGCACCCTTGGCTATGCACAGAACACAGTATCGCAAAGGCGCACATCGCATTCTGCTGCCCACAGCAAGGGAGGGCAAGCAATGCTCCGAGCAAAGCACAGTACTGTGAAGGCACCTGATGCATTCCACTGCCATCTACATGAGCATCATCCAGGGCATAACAGAGCACTTCAAAAGCACGCATCACCATCGCTTTCAACCCGAGGAGCACGCTATGCTGTGCCGAAATCACAGTACTGTGAAAGCACAGACCACATTCAACTGCCAACTGCTAGTTACTGATCGAAAACGATGAGCAAAACAGTACAGTAAAGGCACACGACGCATTCCACGACCCTCTTCATGAGCATCAAGCATCCAATGCCCTGGAGGGTCCTTGAAAGGCACACGGAAATGGTCAAAGCATAAGCTCCAGCTGACTCCACCGTACAACCTTCAGGAGCACCCAGTACTGTCATTGACGGCTGAAAGAGTATCGCGATCCAGCAGACGCTGCCAGCAGAGACCAATCTCAACCGTGCTGCTCTTAGGGAAAGTGAGAGGAGGGACATCTTTCAACGAGGTCAGCAATTTCATGGAAGAAAGTAACTTACTTTCAGGCCCTCGCGCAGAGATGCAATGAATCTGCCCTGATTTGCATTTGGGACAACAAGAAGTCTAAGGGGGGCGAAAATGGTACTGCTGCTGTTCTGCCAACTTTTACAACACTTGCTTTCAGCACCGGGTTTGCCATTACCTGTGTTCTGAACAAGGGTAACCCCCTAAAAGGTTTGCGATCTTGGGCTAATAATAAAAAAAATATATATATATATATATATCTCTCTGTCAAAGAACATTATGTCTTCAGTCATTGAGGACACATCATGAGGTGCACAAGGCAAGGAAAAAGAAGGCAGGCAATCAATACATATAGCAATTAATTCAGTAATACATACTCTTTTCATTATTATGCATTTTTTGTTTTCCGTTACGGGATCCAGTGCCGACATATAGGTGAAGAGAAGTGCAGCGTTAAGAGATAAAAAGCGGAAAAACAGGTATCAGACATAAAGACATATGACTCCTTTATATTATTGTTTTAATTTTTGGGGAATGGAGTCTATATAGGTCTATTGTCGATGGTGTTTCAACCTCTGGCAATGTGAGGTCGTCATCAGGACGGTGCATGAGCAACCAATATCTGAAATTAAAGCATACAGTTAGGGATCTGGGGGAGCGAGATGGAGGTAATACCGAACTTAAACAAGCCCTGGCAAAGCCAATAGGTCTCGCCTATGCAAGAGCTATTGGCTTTGCCAAATGTGTTTTATTAGCCAGTTATACACAAGCATGGCTGCTGTACCACATGGCTAAAAGCTAGTGGCATAAAGGAGAGTCGTGTGGAGTGTTGTAAAGAGGAATAGCGATGAGGAGTAGAGTGTTGTACAATGGAGTGGGACAGTGTGTCGTGTGCTGGAGTGGCACAGTGTGGAGTCACAGAGTGGCATACAATGGAGTGGGATAGAGTTGACTGATGTAGACTACGTTGGCCTAGAGTGTTGCAGAGAATAGCAGAGTAGAGTGCAGTGGTACTGAGAAGAATGAAGCGTCATAGATTAGAGTGGTACATAGGGTGGAGTGGCGCAGAACAGAGTGGCATAGAGTTGAGTGATGCAGAGGGAAGTGGTGCAGAGTAGTGTTGAGTGGCAGAGTGCAGTGGCATACAGTGCAGAGTAGAGTCAAGTGCCATAGAGTTCAGTGGCGGATTGCACAGTGTTGCAAAGTAGAGTGTCAGAGTACAGTGGTATAGAGTGGAGTAGAGTACAGTGCCTCGGCTACAAATGCAGTGTACAAGAAGTACTACAAAGGTAAATACATCGCATCCCACTGTTCTGTGTATGCTGTTGCAAAATACAGCTTTACTTACATAGGCATTAGCCAACAATTTGTAATAACTAATACTATTATATTTTATTTATTTCTAAAGCTACATGGATCTCGAGGCTTCATGGTGCTGATTTACAGCAGAAATAGTAATCATACTCTCAGCTGCACAAGTGTAGCTATGATTACAATAATTAAAACAAAAAAACAAAGCCAAGACCTTTATTCCAAATTTGGAGTAAATGCAAGTTCAGCTGGTAAAGGGAGCTGATGGCTGAATCCAAATTATATATCAAGTTGAAATACCGCACTCCTAGTATTCTCCCACCCACCGCTAAAGCGGGACACTTTGAGTAAAATATGGTATCAACTCCAGTTGGGAAACCAGCTGAAAATGGAAAATTACAATGGGAATCATGATTATACTGATTCTGAGGCAGATCCCTATTTCCAGGCATCCATCAGGGTCCCCACGAGGAATTTATGGATAGTTCTGTACCTCAGAATTACTGACATCACATATTCAAGTTTCCCCTAATTGGAAAGTGGTGGTCTTGGGATCGCAGTTCTGAGGGAAGTTTACTGCACAGTTGAGATATTTGTACTACATAGGCTCTCCCACCTATGAAGGTTTTTCAAAACCTGCTTAGCTGCAGACAAGTTGCCCAGTGAGGATTTTAGAGGTTATCCAGGAACATAGCGACAGAATATATGTCTGTAGAATGTAGGGCATATGCCCTTCCACTGCCTGGGTGCTGTATTTATGGCATTGACTTTGATGCAATGCCATACTGACAGCCCGTATTCTTTTGACAAAACTGTGTAATGGTGTTCAATGCAACAGACACTGTTAACTAACTAGGTGACCTCTTGCGATATGCAAATTCTGTGTTAGATCTTACAATAGTGTAGTTTTGAAAGAATCTGGGCCCTTATCATTACATTGTGTTTTGATCCAGGGAAAAAATAAGAATGAGATGCAAAATAAGAATTTTGTAGCTGCATGTCGTTTTTGCTGTTTTAACCTTTAAACAGTGTCTGACATTAAAATACATTTTAGAAATGTGAAAATTTTACATGGAAGATGGAACAAGGCTAGAGCCCAAATAGATTGGTCAAAAGTTGGAATTCCAGAGGAGTTAAGGAGCTCAGTTTAGCTAGCCATCGAAAGTTGCATGACATTGATTGCTGGGAATTCACCTCTAAAAGTGTCTGCAGCCACCCAGGCTGCTTAGTCAGCACGGATGAATAGTTGGGTTCCAACCGCGTATGTGAAACATGCCTTGGCAAAGCCAATAGGTCTGCACTTGATGATCTGACACAATGGTTATTTTAAGAAAAAAATAAATACATTCAAACATATCCCACAAAAATAGAAACGGAAGATTAAAAAATGTGATGTTAGCTAAAGTGGCCATTTTATGCTTGCAATAGAGATTTTAAATTAAACAAGCTTTCACTAATGAGGCAGTATTAATAGTGTTTAAAAAAACGTAATTCTTTTTTTTTTAAAATTTTTTATTTACCAACATGAGAAAATTTATACACAATAAATAGTAATGACAAAGCATAGCATTTTTCAGAGAAGAAAAGGGAATTGGATTATAAAACAGAAGAGCATCTTACTTATACGAAAATATTCCATAAATTTTAGAACAATGATCCCCAAATTTTCTTGAATTTACATAGTGAACGGGTCCCCGTCGTTTTAGCTAGTACTAATTCCATGTTGTACGTCTCTCTAACCAAGCCCCACCATTCCATAGCTGATGGAGCACCCCTGTGAGATCCAAACCCGGGCAATTATCAGCCTAGCACATACTAATAAGATGGTAATTAGATGATTCTGGCTAGATTTCATATTTTGCACGCTCATCAGTGACACTTAAACACTTTATAACAAAGTTTATAAAGTAGTGCAGGCAGATGAAACAGGCTGTCTTTAAAGTTAAATAATTTAAAAAACGGAATAAAAAAGTATATTTTGAACCAGATTTGCCAAATGCGAAGAAAGGAAACAAGTCTGCAGTGACCACAAAAATTATTTCAAAGGCCAGACCAAAAAAAATAAAGTTATGCTAAAATTAGCAAGCGAGGCAGCTAAATGACTAAATATATATATTAATATGCAATAGGCTTTAAGAGGATACCTGCAAGACTCCCAATTCCTCTGCACTATCAGTTGAACTGTACTTTCCCAGCTTAACTTGCTGGGTACACTCCTGAAAAAAAAAAATACAGGCAACCGTGATCCCATGCAAACATCATCCCTTGGTCTTTCGAATAGCCTCTCATGATATGCGGTATCGAACGCTGCTTATGGACCTAACCAAATGAAAGTTCCAAAACCACTTTTGCCTGCAATCTGGTGAAGCTCATCGGAAAGGGGTAACTTAATGTAACATGACACGTGAATGTAACATGCACGCTCACCAAGAAGGGTATACTAGCGCTGAATAACAAATGTTTATTGTTACACAACTCAATGGTACTCATTTTATCGACCTCAGAAGGATGAAAGGCTGAGTGGAACTGTCGAGATTTGAACCTGTGACCATGAGGTCAAACACAGGCCCCTACAGTGTACGCATGAGTCCACTAAGTCATCAGACCCAGCTTATCCAGTACCAGGGCAGGCCTATGTCCTGCCTAATAGGTATCAAGGAGGTGATTAGTTTCTAAATAGAAACCTAGCTGTATTGTACACGGCTGCTTCTAGTAATTTCAAGAGATATGCCAGGTTGGATGTAGGCCAATGCTCTGCAAACTCACGTAATCGGCCTTGAGTTGTGCGGCGTCAAGGTGTATGTGCTTACAGACATTCATTTATGACGCACACAGCATTTAAACCAGCCTTATGTATGTACAAAACTGACTTTGAAGGCAGAAACTGCATTCCAAAACACTGAACATAGAGAAGAGAACCTGCTACCAGCCAGTTGCCCAAGTAAAGACACATGAAAAATCAACATCTGATGTCATCTGTGGCAATCTGTAACGTTGATTCATTTATAGCAATTTGCAACAAACTTCAGTAGTATCTTCTACAAAAGAAAATACAACGTTGTCTTATTAGTTAATTCATCAACAATGTCATCTGTAATATTACTAAGAGGTCATGAGCAATGCCCTTGTGGCACTTCTCTACTACTGGGATAGCTTTAATTACTGCAGGGTTAAAAACTGTGAGGAAAACAGTTTATTACATGGTGCGGTTGTGCGACCGCACTGTGTAGTAAGCTAACAAACCTGTATTGGGTCCTGTCAGGTTTGTTTTAGAAAAAAAACCTTAGCTCAACCCTGGGTGGCTGTGGCTCGCAGTAGTCAGGCTTTAGCCAAGAAACAAATGTAAAGCATTAAGAAGTACAAAACAGTTGAATACGAAGAAAAAGCAACACAAAAATCCGACACCATTTTATAAAATAGGTAATATTTTTATCTTGAACTAGACTCCTCAACGAAGAAAATACATCAGATGGTTCAGGAGATTTGATTTTTTTTAAATAAACAAATCACAGCTTTTCACTGAGCACAATAAATCATTGTAATGGACCACAATGGTAAACGTTCCAAACTTTTATAAAGTTACAAACAACTACTTTAGCAGTCTAGGGACGACCAACTCTGGCAAGGAGCTAGTGACAGGTACCTATAATGTCCAATAAGGCTCCACTGAAGAGTTACCTCACAGTCAAAGCAGTCTTCAGTACAGTTCCAGGCTTTGAGGGTGAAACGCAACAGACCTTAATACAGTGGTGTGATGCGAAGTACACAGGATGCCGAAGATGCTCAAGAATGCCGAGAATACAGAGTTGGTGAAGGTGGTCTTACTGAGGCCACTCCTCGTTCAACAAACACGGTAGGCCGCCTATGGACACAGGGATCGATGCCCCTCGAGGTCTGGGGGAAGTCTAGCCAAAAACTAGCTGCCACTGGTCAACTGGTCTCCGGTTACAGCAAAACCAGTGGATATCTTTAACTGTTGGCAACTTCTTTGCTGGGCGGCCAAACTGCACTCAGACGACGCTCATGGATCCACCAGTCTCAAAGGCAACTTTTGAAGGACAGGACTCTCAGGCTGCAATTCCGCGATCAGTTGTAATCAAACATTCTTGGCTACCAACTCGCTAAGGCAGGCTTCTTCAGTCTTAGTGGGCCATTAGCTGTAATAGGAAGTCAGCCAACTGACTCTTGGAGTTACTTCTTCTGTCTGAGGCTCGGGCCTTTACCTCGAGCAGGGCACAACAGCACAGTCCTTGCTTTGCTAGCCCAAGGTGCAGTTTAGACTTTGGTGAGCCTCTCTTTGCCAGCAGGGCAGTTATTATTCGATCCTTTTTCCAGGACAGATGTGGTCTGAGATCTGGGTGCTACTTTTATGCTCAGTTTGTGCCCTCGGTGGATGCAGTGAATACTATCCAATTCGCTACCGGGTCCCCTACAGCTTAGTGACGACTTCCTGTAAAGTGTGGCATCTAGATAGCCCAGAATGGACCATTTTGCCCACTCTCAGCAGGCGTGTGGGCCGCCCTAGCCGATCCCAGAGGTGTGGCTACCTGGGGTCTAAACGCCCATGGAACAATAACTGTTGGCAGCGGCTTAATGCTCTCTGTCTTCGATGGCAACTTGTGTGCACAAACAAAATAGCAACCCCCTTGTGTGTGTCCACCGTTCGCCCTTCAAAGGCATCTTCCCCTTTGAGGCTCGCATTTTGGGCTCAAACATGGTTTGGCCTTCTTGCCAGGAAGAGGTCACACATCTTCCAAAGGCAGACCCTTTTTGTTCCTTCCTGAGAGTCGTTCACACCACCGCCAAGAAGGGCAGAAGGCGGTCTCATGGCAAAAATCATTAACGGTCACTGGAAAATTTGGCCAACAAAGTGGCAACTTTCTAAAGTTGTCATTTGTGCAAAAGTTGCATGAAATTTGACTTGATCATCAAATCAGGTTTATTGCAAGGATTCTTTTGATACCATGAGGTATTATATTTAGTTGCCTCATTCAGAAGTTAGCACTGCTGAGTTGTCAGCATGCTACCTTGTACTAGCCTTTTTACAGTAAAAATGAGAAAGTGGGATTTTTGCTGTCAGGACATGTGTTCTCTTTAATATACAGCAGCCTGCCTCAGGGCTCGTTAGGCCTACCTTAGGAATGGCTTTTTAAGTTAAAAATGAAGATTTGAGCTTTGCTATTACTTCAAATGACAAAGTTGAGTTAGCAGTGTAAAACTGTCAGTCTGCAGTGGCAGGCTAGGAGGCATGCTTTGCTTTGTCACACTCGCAATGGCACAATAAGTACTGCAGTCCATGAGGGACACTTTAACTTACAAGCCCTGGGTAACACTGGCACCATATACCAGGAGCCTATACGTTAGCTAATGCCAATTGTGCGTGAGCCAATCAGACATATATCTTTTAAAAGTCAGAGCAATGGCATGTACCTTTTTGGTAGGACTCTGTGCAACTTCAAAGCCAAAAAACCATCAGCATCAGTCCAAAAACTTGGGGGTGATCATGAAAAAAAGAAACATTTCCTTACAAGAACATTCTTAACAAATAAGTAAAGACCATACACATGGAGTACCTCATTCCTAATCAGTGAGGAGTTATTGGCCCAAGGCGTTGGAAATCTCAGTCAAGAACATTCTTAATTAAGAAGATAACCAAATAGATGTGTGGGATACCCTTGTCAACAACATTTCTGATCAACAGAGAGAAACGGGCAGGTGCTTTGAATCCCACAGCCAAGAACATTCCTAATTTGTGAAAAGATGAGGACTAGCCAATATGGCTACCCCCAACAAGAACATTCCTAATCAGTTAGGAGAGAAGGACCAGGTGCGTTGGCTACTCCAACAGAGAGCATAGCGATTGGTGAGAAGAAAAAGAAGACCAGACACATTGCCTGCACAACTTGTTTAGCAGTAGGAAAATGCAGAACAAGGTTAACCACAGAATGCACATTAAAAAAAATATATATATTTATTTAATTTACAGTGAGAAGAAAAAAACTTACATTTGGGACATTGAGTCCTAATAGTCATAGAGCTTAATCACGTGTTTAAACCATGAATAGTGGAGAACGTCATTCATGTTTCTTGGAAGCAAAGCAATACATAAAAGGAGTATCTTATACATTTATACAAGGAAGCCTAAATTTCACATGAAAATAAAATAAAAAAATACGTTTAGTAACAACATAAACAACCAACATGATACTGCCTGACACACAAATGTATAATCATCCACTATCTTCTCCACCATCATATGTTTAAGCGGTCCCAACTCAGCACACAATAAAATAGTCAACGTTAACCTTGTCTAAGACCTGATTGTAGGAAGCTGGCTCTTTATATGATATACCAAAATGAGGTATATCGTGCAAAGAGTCCAGGTATTGCCTTACTAGTGGATAGGGGCATGCTCTAGCAATCTCAACGTGCTCTTCTAGAAGGTAGAGCAGCCTTAGGCTTATCAGCGAGGAGTATTAGACATCTGCAGAATACACACAATCAATAAATGATGCACACGACCCAATAAGGAGATACACAGATACACATATATATATATATCAGAATCAATACAATCAGGTAAGTACGTTTTGCAAGAGAAATGCTTTACATTTTCAAAAGCCGACAGCGCAAGTTTCAGTACCTGCAATTTTATCCTTTGAGAGGAACATCAAGTACAGCATACAGGTAGAATACCGCGACTTACGAGACCAATCTACTGGACATAAGGTGAGTAAGGGGCAAGGTCCAAGGCAGCACTGGCAGGTCACCTCCAGCGGCACTAGGGCGGATGGGTGTAGAGGTACAATACAGCTTCTGGTGCCCAATGTTAGTCTATGGGGATCATTCTGCTTGAAAAGAGGCTGCAGGTTTGGAGTGGGAGGCTAGTCGGGCTGAACCAACAGGAGGACTCAGGTCTTGCGACTTGGACCTTTGGTCCTCTGTCCATGGGCGATAGGTGCAGAGGTGTCCTTAGGCATTGGGGTTTTGTCATCAGGAGCGGTAGAGGGGGCCTTCAAGCAGAGGCTGCAGGTGGCATCAAAAAGTCCACAGCAGGAAAACCCAAGGAGGAATTCGGGTCTGGGAAGGAGTAGTTTCTTTTCTGTAACTCCAGTTCTGTAGTAGGGGTATCTCTGTTATAGTCATAATCTAGTGAATAGTCCCGCCCATGTGCGTGGACCCCGGAGCAATACAAATAATCTCTTAAATTGTCAAGCCATGCAGACCTGCATCTACACTTAAGAGAGGATTCAAAGACAGATAATGCAGCCTATATCCACAGGCTACACTGTCCAGTACTTCAACTAGAAAATTCCACCAACATCCACAAACAGCACTGCCTGCCCAGCTTTTTCCACAGAGAAAAACCTGCCTCTACCAGAAAAAGCCTCTGGAATGATAGAGAGGGAGGAATGGACAGACAAGCCCCATAGGCTGCCATTATGTGGTTCAGAACAGGATACTGTGCCTTTAAGAAAACTTTCCAGAACTTTTCCAGTATCCCAGAATGCACAGCAGGTCCCTTTTACTTTCAGTTCTTTTTGAAGGCGTAACACGCCAAACCTGTAGCATTCCTTACATTAACATTTATCTCTACACCGGGGAGGAGGGCAGGCGCTTGTGACTATAACAGAGATACCCCTACTACAGAACTGGAGTTACAGAAAAGAAACTACTCCTTCTGTAGTAGGGATCTCTGTGTATAGTCATAATCTAGTGAATAGAATGGCAAGCCCATCCCCACACCAAAACGGCGGTGGAGAAGACTACAAAATAATACCACTACTGTGCGAACAAATTTCGCAGCGAAGCCTGCCCAACCTGAGCATCTGCCCTGGCATCCGTGTCCAGACAGTAATGCTCAGCAAAGGTATGGACCGACCTCCAAGTGGCCGCCTTGCAGATTTCTGCAATCGGAACATTACGCTGCCAAGCAGTCGTGGCAGCTTTGCCCCTGGTGGAATGAGCCTTAGGTTTACCCCCTAAGGTCTTATTAGCCTTTTGGTAACACAATTGTATACAGGACACAATCCACCGAGAGATGGACTGTTTGGAGGTAGCAAGACCGGCCCTGACTGATCCATAATTGATAAACAATTGGTCTAACCTACGAATATCTTTGGTCTTATCAAGATAAAACTACAACACCCTCCTAACGTCCAGGGAATGTAGAGACCTTTCCGCTGTAGAAGAGGGATTCTGAAAAAACGTAGGTAAAGTTATGGTCTGGTTGACATGAAAATCAGATATAACCTTAGGAAGAAATTTAGGGGGAGTACGCATAACAACCTTAGCAGCATGAAATACCGTATAAGGTTCTTGGCAACACAACGCCTGAAGTTCACTCACCCCGCGGGCCGATGTAATGGCCACTAGGAATGCCGCCTTCCAAGACAGGTGCTGCAACGAAGCCTTGTGAATAGGTTCAAAAGGCTCCTTCATCAATCTAGACCGCACCACATTCAATTCCCATGAAGGCGAGGGAAGTCTGACAGGAGGGAACACTTTCTTCAAGCCTTCCAAAAAATCCTTGATCACAGGGATCTGAAAGAAGGAAGTCTGTGAAGGGCATTTCCTGTAAGCAGTCAAAGCAGCGAGATGAACCTTAATGGAATGGAAATAAAGGCCAGACTGCGCCAAATGCAAAAGGTACGGAAGGATGACATCTTCCTTACATGTCGTCGGGTCAAAGTGCTTGGACTTGCACCAGATGCAGAATCTCTTCCACTTGTAAGCATAGGACGTCCTAGTGGAAGGTCGCTTAGCCTCCTTCAGTATATCCATACAATCTGCTGGTAGATTCAAATGGCCATATTGCACTATCTCAGGAGCCATGCCGCCAAACTCAAAGACGAGAGGTTGGGGTGCACCAACTGACCCTCCGAACTTCGTGAGAAGGTCCGGCCTGCACGGCAGCCGTATGTGAGGAAGGAGAGACCGGTGAAGCAGGTCCGTGAACCACCACTGTCTGGGCCATTCCGGGGCAATCAGGATCATCCGCGCCCCGGACTGGGACAGCTTGATGAGCACCGCCGGAATCAGGGGAATGGGTGGAAAAGCGTACAGAAAGCTGTTCGACCAGTCGATCCATAGCGCATTCCCCAACGTCCCCCACTGGTAGTACCTGAAAGCGAAGTCTCGGCATTTGCTGTTTTCAGCGGTGGCGAACAGATCTATGCCTGGAGTCCCCCACCTTGCGAAGACGTCCCCTAGTACTTCGTCGTTTATGACCCATTCGTGGTTTTCCTGAATCAGTCTGCTCAGTGCGTCCGCCTGAACATTCTGCACACCTGGCAGATGCGTGGCCGTAATCGTCAGTCCTCGGGCCAGAAGCCAGTGCCAGATCGACTGCGCCTCCTGCGACAGAGTGCGTGATCTCGACCCCCCCTGCTTGTTGAGGTAATACATCGTGGTTGTATTGTCCGTCTGTACAAGCAGCAAGTTGGTCTGGAAGGACGGATGGAAGGCCTTCAATGCCAAGTAAACGGCTCTGAGTTCCAGGAAATTGATGTGGTACGTTGACTCCAACGGGGACCACTTTCCTTGTATATGTAAGTCTCCGGAATGCCCTCCCCAGCCTTGGAGAGACGCATCCGTCATGATACTCTTCGTGGGAATGTCCTTGTGGAAGGGAACCCCCCTGAGGAGATTTTCCGCCGAACACCACCACTTCAGCGACTGAAGAGCATGCAGAGACAGCCGTATCTTGTCGTCTCAAGAACCTGTCCTCTGATCCCACTGATCCTCCAAGCACTCCTGCAGTGGTCTCATGTGCAGCCGTGCGTGAGGAAGATCCCAGCAGCGAAGACACCTTCCTCAGTGTCGTCGATGGAGCGGTCATAAGAGCCTGAGCCTTCCGAAGGAGTGATAACCGTCTCTCCTCCGAAGGAGACACGCTTGCTGACAGCGTATTGATGGAGGCCCTCAAGTACTGTATGCACTGATCCGGAGTCGGGACAGACTTGGACATGTTGACGTGCAACCCCAGCTTGTTCAAGAGAACGCACGTCTTCTGGAAGCGCGCTTCTGCTTACGAGAAGGAGAAGGCCTTGATCAACCAATCGTCCAGGTACGGGTAGACAAACACCTTGTTCCTCCGCAGGTGTGCAGCTACCACCGCCATGCACTTCGAGAAGGTCCTGGGCGCAGACTTTAGCCCAAATGGCAGTGCTGTGTATTGATAATGATTGGCGCCGACTTGGAATCACAGGAACTTCCTGTGCTTCTGTGCAATGGGCACATGGAAGTACGCATCCTGTAGGTCTATGGCACAGAGCCAGTCTCCCTGTTGCAGCGGAGGGTAAATCTGATACAACGATAGCATGCGGAATTTCTCTCTGAGAATCCATTTGTTTGCTTGCCGCAAATCCAGAATGGGCCTGAACTCGTTCTTGTCCTTCTTGCGAACCAGGAAGAACCGAGAGTACAGACCTCTTCCCCTTTGAGACAGAGGTACGTCTTCCAACGCCTTTTTCCTCAACAGGATGTCTGCCTCCGCCTGGAGCTCTTGCAGTTGATACTGTGAGCTTACCGGCGGAATCGCTGGAGGCGGGCTGATGAACCGAAGACTGTATCCATTGCAAACAATTTTCAGCACCCACTTGTCCTGAGTAATTTTTCTCCACTCTGCCAGAAAAGATTGAACGCTTCCCCCCACTGGAATGGGTAACGGTTGCAGGGGAAGTAATCGCTCAGGGCCGAGACCCAGCCGGGCCCTTGGTCGCTGTAGCGGACTGCTGGCCTCCTCTACCCTTCTGGCGCTTCTGGAAGGGCTTCCGGAACTGCTGCTGCTGTAGTTGCTGCTGTCCCGAGGCCTGCCCACGCCCTCTGCCTGCAGCCCCGAACCGTCTCTGGAACGGGCGCTTTTTCTTCTCAGGCTTCTCTAACCCGACAGCCGTCAGGGTCTCTGCCTCGGTCTTCATGCGGGCCATTTCGTCGTCCGCATGCTTGCCTAACAGGGTTTCCCCCGAGAAAGGCAGGTTGGCCACTCTTTGTTGTGCCTCCGGTTTGAGTGAGGTAAGGCGAAGCCAAGCGTGACGCCGTTGGTTGATGCCATGACAATATCCATGTGCCGCTAACAGAGTCACATCCGCCGCCGCGCTGATAATCTGATTTGACACCAGCATCCCCTCACGCAAAGTCTCTAGAAAGTCCTCCTTCTTGTCGTGAGGCAGCAGCTCCGCGTACTGCTGGAGAGACTCCCATAGGGCACGGTCGTAGCGCCCCAACAGAGCCCCGGCACTTGCCGCTTTCATGGTGGTAGAAGCCGTCCCACAGACCTTTCTGCCCGCCGAGTCTAGCCAACGGCTATCCTTATCAGGCGGCACTGTCGAGGAAGGAGTGGTAGCATGCTGCTTCCTTGCCGCCGTCACAATGACCGAGTCCGGTTACGGGTCCATCCTCAGAAAGGTCTGGTCCGATTCCGGCGCACAATACTTCTTCAGGAGCCTTGAGGGGGCTGGTTTCGTCACCGCCGGAGTGAGGAACAACTCCGTAGCGGGCTCCACCAATCCCGGCACTAGTGGCAGCAGGGGGCGAGGCAGGTGCTTCTTGTGCAGCGTCTCGAAGATCACGGACGTTGTAGGTGTTGGCACCGTCACCGTGATCCCTAGCTTGGCCGCACCCCTCAGTAGCACCTCCTGGAAGGAGACTATTTAGTCGACAGGCGATACTCCCGTCCCTGGCGAGTCCGACAGCGTAGGCGAGTAGTCCCTGGCAGACGATTGGGTGCGGGAACTGGCTCTGCGCCTCCTGCGGCGTCGCCCAGATGTTGATGACGACCGTCCACGGCTCCGTGATCTTCCTCTCCGTCCGGAGCGGGAGCGCGATCTGTTTGGCTTCGGCCGCTCAGCCGGCCTCGCAGGCGATTGGTGCCGCGGCCTCGGAGTTCTCTTCGGCGGCGGCGGATACCTAGGCAACGACACCGATCGTGGCGGGGCCACAGGTGGGCCTGACGGTGTGCGAGGCGGAATGATATGAGGAGGAGGAGGAGGACGAGGAGGAGGAGATGGACGAGGAGGAGGAGATGGAGGAGGAGGAGGTGGTGGAGGCGGTGGCGTAGGGATCCGTGGTGAGGGCTCCCTTGGCACAGGAGGAAAGGGTGGCGACCTAGGCTTAGGAGGTGTATACACCACTGAGTACACCGAGCCCGGTGACTCCGTTCTCTTCCTTTGTGACCCCGAGGGACTCCCGGCGTCAGGACTCCTCCTGCGCTGCCTCGGTGTCGAGGAACGCCTCCTCGACGGCGAACGCCTCCTCGACAGCGAACGCCTCCTCGACGGCGAACGCCTCCTCGACGGCGAACGCCTGTGACAGGTCCTCGACGTCGGGGATCCCCTCGACGGTGACCTTCTCCTCTTTGCCGACGGCGAACGGCGACCTCGCCTCGACGGCGAGCGCCTACGCCGGTACTGTTCTCGACGCCGATGACTCGACGGAGAAGTCGGCGGCGTCGACTAAGATGATGATGCCGTCGACGGCGGACTGCTCAGCTCCCTCGACGTCGAGCGTCGACGCCGTTTCTCCCCAGAGCCCCGGGGAGATGGTGAACAGACTGCAGTCATCCCCCTCGACGCCGACGGAGAATGGGGATGTTTGCTGGGCTTCCTGCCCCTGGGGAGCCCCCCAGGGGCCTCAGCATGGGCAGAATCAGCCCGTCCTGACCCACCTTGTGCCCTCAGCCTTCTGTCCTCCAGGCCTTGGAGCCTGATCTTCATCCTTTCTCTCAGGGTCCTGGCTGAGAAAGATTGGCAAATGTCACACTCCTCTGGAACATGGGACTGGGGAAGGCAGACGATGCACACCCTGTGTGGGTCCGACTTGGCCTTCCTTCTCTCGCACTCTGGGCACTTGTCAAACAAGCCAGGCATGTTGACAACACAGAGCACACACAAGAAGGAAGGCAACAAGGTACTTAATAAGCACTTGAAAAGTGAACAAATCCAAATAAACCCTTGAAAAGGGAGAGCTCAATGCTCCAGGGTCCTGCTAGCAGGAGCCGGAAAAAAGAACTTAAAGTAAAAGGGACCTGCTGTGCATTCTGGGATACTGGAAAAGTTCTGGAAAGTTTTCTTAAAGGCACAGTATCCTGTTCTGAGCCACATAATGGCAGCCTATGGGGCTTGTCTGTCCATTCCTCCCTCTCTATCATTCCAGAGGCTTTTGCTGGTAGAGGCAGGTTTTTCTCTGTGGAAAAAGCTGGGCAGGCAGTGCTGTTTGTGGATGTTGGTGGAATTTTCTAGTTGAAGTACTGGACAGTGTAGCCTGTGCATATAGGCTGCATTATCTGTCTTTGAATCCTCTCTTAAGTGTAGATGCAGGTCTGCATGGCTTGACAACTTAAGAGATTATTTGTATTGCTCCGGAGTCCACGCACATGGGCGGGACTATTCACTAGATTATGACTATACACAGAGATCCCCTACTACAGAAGCATGTTAGCACCGTTGGCCCACTTCAGCCCAGGAAAGGAAGCTCAGGTGCAGTGGTGCTTCCCGGCGTTTGTTTTCTTTGCGGTTTTGGGGCCTCACTTTCTTGGTATCTGTAAGGTGCAACGGAACGGCTCTGCAGTTCCACAGGAGTTCCTGGTTTTTGGGCGAAGTGCTGGCAGTTTTCCCCGGCTTTGTAGAAACAGCAGCTGGAGGACAAGTCGTCTTTTGGGACAAATGTCGAAGTCAGCATACAGGTCAGCAGGTTTGTCGCCAAGTCAGTTGCTGGTTCTTCTGCTCTTGTGAATCTTCACATCAGTCTTCTTCTTTCAAACCGGCAGGATCTGCTTCTGTGGTGCTAGGAGCTCCCTTAAATACTGAATTTAGAGGTGTTAGGGGTGGGAAGGGTAGTAGTCAATGGGCTAACTACCCCTGGGGTCACTACGCCTCTATATGATCACATCCTGTGGTAAGTGGGCATAACCCTGTCCCAGAGTTCCTCAGGGTCAGCATACGCTCCTGTGAGGGAAGCCAGGTTCACATATCAAAGGCGGTGGGCTCTTTGAAGCTCCCTGCCTTGGCATGCTAAGTCACAGGTCATCCAGTGGGAGGGGGTGTAAACACCCTCTGCCCGAGCAGGCTTTGTTCCTGACCTCCCTAGAGCAAAGGCCCTCATCCTTGGGGTTCAGAGACTTGTCTGGAGTGGCAGGCTGGGTAAGAACAGTCAGCAAAGACACCAGTAGTTGGTAGGTTTTCAGGGGTCACCTCTAAGTGCCCTCTGGGTGCATGTATTATTAAATCCAACACTGGACTCATTGTGGGCTTATTAATACGAAATGTTTGATACCTAACATCTCTGGTTTCAGTGAAGCTATAATGTAGCTGGGAACTCGTTTTCACCAGTGTCCAGGACATGTACTTAAAATTGCTTCCGTGATCACTTGTTCTAGAGGCAACAGAACTGCCCAGCATAGGGGAATATCTGCTCATGATGATATATCCACACATGTAGTACAGTGACACTGGCTTAGGGCTGTAAGGTCTACTGTAGGGGTGACTTACCTATACTTCATACAGTGTCTGTGGGCATGGCATACATGGATGTGTTTTCACTTTTGTCTGCACCAAGACACGCAGGCTGCAGTGGCAGTCTGTATGTGTTTGATGAGAGTCCCTTAGGGTGACACAATTCCTGCTGAAGCCCTTAAGGATACGCTTTAGCCTCCTTGCCCTAGGTACCAGGGCTATCATCTACTAGGGACTTACAGGGAGTGCTAAAGATATTGCCAATTGGGGAAAAAATTGTACAGTTTTGGGAAAGAGATCTGGCACTGGGGCCCTGGTTAGCAGGAACCCACGGCACTTCCAGTGTAAATCAATCAAATACCAGGCAAAAGGTGAGAGTGACCATGTCAAAAAGGGTCACTTTCATACACTGATGTGCCAAATACTCCCATTTTTGCAACCACCCCACTGCCTTCCATCCTGTACAGTGCACTTTGTCCATCAGGTCAATGTACTGCTAGTTGATGATTATTCGGAGTAACTCGGATTACATATACCTGATGCACACACTATTTTCAGTATTCGTCCTAGCCCCAGGCCTTTTCCACTGTCACTTAATGTAATTACAAAAGAGGTGAATGCACATGTTTTGTGTGGTACCTGCCCATCCAGAGGAGTATTTTGCCCTTCTGAACCAAAAAGGGTTATTAACCTCCCTAAAGGATGTGATAAAAAGGAACGTAAAAAAAATGTGCATTCAACATAGGAGTTAGCTTATGAGAGGTTTGGAACAACAGCATGTGCACCCTCTGAACCTTAGCAGCCATTCTGGGAGGCGTAGGTCTGCATTTTTAGGCAATCTCGTCTTCAGGTGGCTCTGGATAGAATTGTCTAGTGAAATTTGGATTGCCCTTCGGTGAATCCAAGCAGCAGACAGCTTGAACTGCAAGGATGCTACTTGAGGTCTTTGAAAACAAATCTGGTACAAAACATTTTAAAGCAATCAATGTTTACAGTCTGACCATCTTCAAGATTGCTTCTCTATCAAAATGTATTCATTCAAAGCAGCATCAGAAAACTCAAATGCATGAGAGCCGTTTTTTTATGGCACCCTCCCCTCTAGAAAACATTTAATGGGCTCTTTGTTGTCACGGGCAAGACAATCTCCACAGCAACGTTTGTAGACATACATTGAAATAGTTTACATTCTTACAGCCAAACTCTCAGAGGAAACACATGATCCAAGTACACTGAGATGCATAAACCAGAGACAGGGCAGAGATTTGAGTTTTTCCAGGAGAAGAAATTGCCTTTGGGAGCTGTGGAGTTAAAAAAAAGCATTTATTTAGCAGGGAGGCATCTCCATAGCATGTATACTCTAACACTGCTGATGTTCTATTCTTAAAATGTTTAGATGAACTTCCTCAGCTTAAGGAAGGACTTGCCTGAACAAGTTGCTTGCCTTCAGTAATGCAGTTTCTGGTGTAATTCTGTCTAACAGCAGGCTCCCACCTTTAGCATATCCGCAGATGCTGGACTGGATCTGGAACACTCTTCTAGCAATGCTGCTGTATGTCAAGCCGTCGTGCAGGAGCATTGCTGGAAGAGTTCCATTTAGCACCATGGTGACATCATACTGCCCCAGAAGTGGCTATGCAAAGCCACATAGAACCACCACCCTGAATACTGACATTGGTTTCTTTGTCTTTCTCTTTTCCAGTACTCAGACGCGGAAGGCAGAACAAACTGTCCATCGCATTCTGATGATTCCTAATGTGGGAGACCATTTTAGATGGTAAAGAGGCCAGTCCACAGAAATAGATGGTAGGTAAGCAGTGAGCAATCTGCGGTTATATAGAGTATCCGCAAGAAAGAGCTTTACCAAAGGCAAGTAACTTGTACTTCTGATGGATACTTCGAACACAGATTTACCACCTTTGGAATAGGCACCAAAGCAGTACTTTCCAAAGATGGAGGGTGTGGGGAATGGACACAGACCAAAACATCCTCCAGAACCCAGTTGGCAAAGTGAACTTTGCCACTGAACCATACTCTCAAGGCAGTGATGTTTTATGAATGTATGTACAGACGCCTACATAGCCGCCTAGCTGATGTCTAGTACAGGCACCACTCAAGCCAAGACTGCTACATTGACTTTGGCCCTGGTAGAATGGCCCGTAGGCCGTCAGGGGGGATGCCTCTTGGCCAGTGTAAAGTCGATGGTCTCTCTTTTGAGGGGTGAGGCATGGCAAATTTTCAACATGGAAGGGAGCCATGATCTTCGACAGCAAGGTATCCCTGGTTCTCAATACCAGTGTGTCTGGAAAGAAGGAGGTGTAAGGCTTAAGAAGGAGCACTTGTAGGTCACTCTCCTGCCATGCTGATTTAACTACAATGAGGAATACGGCTTCCCACACTGTGTCATAAGAACAGCTATGCATCAGCACGAAAGATGTGCATTTGAGAATTGTGAAACCCAAGTTTAGGTCTCACTGAGGCATAACAAACAGTGACAGGGAAACACATGCATTACAACTTGTATAAAACACATCACAAGCATCTACTTAAACAAAGAAGGTTTGTCAGGGAAACTGAGCTAGGCAGAAAGAACCAAAAAGTAGCATTTCACTGTGCCCACCACTAGGCCTTACTGAGCTAACAAAAGAACATCAGAAAGACTGGTTTATAGCGAGTTGGTGTTTTGAACACCAAGCAAGTAATTTTTCCCAGCGCCCTTGCATAGATCAACTTCGTGGAAGCTTATCAGGACGCATTAAGAAGTGTGTCATAGGTCTGGTTGGTACGTGCCAGTTACCATTGCAGATCTGTGTGGTCTCCTTTGGGATTCTAATGGATTTGGAGAGGGAGTCATGATACTGGGCCAACTTGGACCTGAAGGCCCACTGCAGGGCCTGCACAGGCCACCTGGCATTGGGCACAAGGAGGCTAAACGGAGCCAGGAGACCAGGAAGCCTCAGAGCCATCCTTGCCGAAACCCAGGACTAGCCCTAAAACATCTGTATCGTATCTTAAATGTCCTGGACTCCCTGCTGCAAAGGAAAGGCCTTGAAGCCGCCAGATTTAGAACAGTACTGATAACAAAATCCTCTGCTTGAGACTTTGGTGAGACTCCAGCTCGTTGATGGTAAACCCCAGCCATCGTCCGAGGTGGTCTATGACTGACTGAAGCAAGCCTGACCTATGCAGCCAGTCGAGGTAAACGAATACGCACACTCCTGACTTCTAAAGATGAACAGCAACCACTGCCATCATTTCCGCGAACTGCCTAGGAGGCAAGGCAAGGCCGAAGGGGAGCACGGTGTATTGAAAGTTGTCCTAGCCTACCTTGACCCAGCAGTAACGAAGTGGGAATGCAGAACAGGTATCTGTAACACACGTCCTGCAAGATCAAGGATGCCATCTAAGCTTCTGCAACCACAGCTGACACATCTGACCTAGAGCATTCTGGATTTGTCGTTCCTCAGAAGCGATGCAAACCTCCTATAAAATACGAAGACACACTAAGACCAAACGCTGACCAAATTTCCCTTGAAAATAAAACAGGTGTGTTAGAAGCAGTAGTGCAATGTTTCCTCAAACACATAAAGAAGGTACAAAACAGGCAAAAGCATAGATTGCTTGCTTTGCAGCGAGAAAAGATGCACCAAGGGTGGAGGCAGTCCAAACGTGTCACACATATGCAACAAAGGAATCAGCAGTGCAAGCTTCCTCACATACACACACATAATAGATTCATTATAAGGAGCACCAATGCAGAAATCCATTTAACACGAAAAAGACATCAAAAGCAGGAGCTTTGGCTCCTTCCCTCAAGGGGCAGGGTTATTTCAGTAAGTAAACACCACACTCCCAATACCACCGCGCCCCAGTTCTCTACAGATCGCATTTGCTGCTAAGCTCACTTTAAAAGGAATCCCTTCCCACATGTGAGGAGCCTGAATATAAGCTTCTCCTACTCTCATGACATCATTGGCTCCTGCGGCCTGGTTTTCTTTTAATTATGACTCACTGAAGTGTGCCTGGGCAACAGAAGGAGAAATGAAAAGTGCCGCCAGCCTGGTGATGCACCGAGCACTGGCACTACCTGCCAGGAAACAGTGAGCCCTCAGCCTTCGAGGCACGCGGGAGCCCGCTGTGATTCACTGGGTTCATCCCTGGCACGAGGTGAAGGAAGGGCCCGGCAGAATCCACCAGCATGTAAGACTGCTCAACGCTGGCTCTCAGAACCTCGGAGAGCGAAGAAGCTTCGCGAGACCTGTGCGAGAGTTTAACCTGAGCTGGGAATAATGTTTAAGGGAGTTGCATATTTAAACGCCGACAGCTGGCAGTGGAGGATCGCTCCGCAACGGTACTCGCTTGTGTAAAACATCACAAGGCGGCGCTTTTAATATTAAAACGTACTACTAAAACTTGTGGCAAGACTCGAACCACGACCTCAATGGCGTCTCGCCTGGCGGCCCCGCATACATCCACGGCCGCTGCCTCATGTAATAGGCTGCCTGCACTAAATCAAAACTTACACATCTAAGAGAGTTGGGCTCTGCAACCCCAAACGTGGTCTAAATCCGGAAACTAACCTGATGTCGAAGGTTCTGGTGAGTCTGAAGGCAGCACCAGGGGTTTAGTGCTGTACGAATTTCCTACTCAATGTTCCGTGCAGGGGCTCGCTGACAGAATGTACGAATTCAAAATAAAAACATGAAAAAGTACAACTCCTTTTTAGATTCGCTCGCGCAACTGCCTCCAGTTCAAATAATTTATCTGACACTCCAGAAAGGATCACTACGTTTGGTACACATGCAACACACACAAATACTCTGAAGGATCACTACGTTTGGTACACATGCAACACACACAAATAATCTGTTTGGCTCAAGTGCCATACACACCAAGTGTTCAGTGCAAGTATCCACACAATTTCGGATGTTCGGAAACATCTCGAAGTAAAACCACCTAGTTTGCATCAGTCATGCTCTAAATGAAATCACACAGTTACCATTTCTTATGGGTCTGTATGATATTGCAATATTTCAAAAGGCCTCATCTGCCTACAAAACCCATATGTGCTTTTTGGAAGTAGGAAGACATTTTGACAGAGCAGTGTATTCTGAGATGAACAAAAGTTAAACAGCTTCTCACCTCACATAGAAAAACGGTGTGAGGTAGGACCACTCTACAAAACTCATTAAGCAAGGAAGGATAACTTCGTAATCAGACCTCACTTTGCTTCACATTGCCTGCTGAGAGCATATAATGTGTGTTTGCAAGTGCCTATATTACAGCTGCCACCACAACTGTAGACATGAGTTAGCGTCGCTTTCCATTGAAAATACATCTTTCGGGCTGCCGATAACCTTTGCAAAGTTGGACCACTGCAGAAAACTTTACCATATACAAGTTAAAGGGAGAAGTATGTGGGTGGTGTGAAAGCGAGAAGAATGTGGGTGGTGTGAATGGGAGACGAGGTGGGAGGGAAGTGGGGGTGTGGAGGTTCAAAAAAGAAACAATGCCCATTTAAGCTCCCATCGGAAAGTGTGCTCTCCACTACAGCAAAAACCTCTAAACCGAGTTTCACCAAACCTGACATTAAAGTACAATTTCTCACAGAAAGTGTGCTTTCTGGGGCTCGCATACAGAGTTAATTACCTACCCCAACGATCTTTCTACTGGAAACTACCTGCAGATTCCTCAACTGCAGAATAATCCTAGGCGTCAGACTGTATCTGGAAACTTCAAAGCTCTCACTGCGCCGGTAGGGGGCGCTGACTTCATGCCGACGCCGGAAGTGGCATCAGATGGCGACACTGAAGCCATGTAGCATACACCCCAGCATAATGTTAGCTTCCATCAATTTTTTAAACAGCCTTTAAGGTGAGTGGATGACTGACATTGAATGAGTCGTGCAGTACCAAAATCTCAAGTGTAATCTAATTATCTTTCCCTATAACTCTTCATCAAATGTGGAGGTGGGCGTGTCAGTGAGGAATCTGCAGTTATAGTATTCACCAGAAAGATAGTTACAGCAGGTTAGTACATTTTTCTTCTGCTAGATACTTCTATCCTCAGATTCCTCATCTGAAAATAAGGTTCCAGAGCAATATCCTGCACTGGAAGAGGGTTGATGGATGGTTAGATAAGGAAATCTTATCAAACAGGCCTGGTAAAGTGATCATTCCAAGGGACCCTGAAATCTAGGCAATAATGCTTAGTGAAGTTATAGAGGGAAACCCACATCACTGCCCTGCAGTTTTCTGCTATGGGAACTCCTCTGGCAAGGGCATAAGTGGTAGATTTGGCTCTCGTGAAATGGGCTCTGATGCTTTCCGGAGAATCCTTTTTGGCTAAAGCATTGCAGATTTGATGCTGGAAGGGTCCTCTTGTGCACTGCTTTCCCCTTTTGGGCTCCACAGGACCCTATGAAGAGCTTGCCAGTCAGTTATATGTCCTTGGTATGGTCCAAGTAGTAGTTGACCAACACCCACCTAGGATCTAGCCTACGCAACCACTCCTCTTCCTTAGTGGGATGGAAAGGGTGATAAAAGTAAGTAAGGTAACATACTGACCCAGGTGGAAGGTAGTCATATCTTTTGAGAGGAAAGCAGCCCTGGTAAGCAAAACCAAATTGTTAACGGAAAAAGGAAATAAAGGGTGGACAGGAACTAAGAGCTTGTAGCTCCTGCACCCATATGGCAGAAGTGACAGGCACCAAACACAATTATTAGAGAGTGAACATACTTAAAGGACAATTTTGCAAGGGCTAAAGTGGAGCCCCCATAAGAAAAGTCGAACCAAAATTAAGATGATACTGGGGGAAAACAAAAGGGTTGAAAGATACAGATTGACCAACCTCTTCAGAAAACGCACAACAATGGGGATTAAAAAGGGATGGTTGGTATGGCAGATAGAGGTATGCTGACACTGCTGCCAAATACCCTGTGACTGTTCCTATCACACAACTATTCTAGAGAAGGGGGAAGTGCATATTGGAGAATTTCTTGAAAATTTGGCCTGTAAGGGGTCTACACTGTCGTCCGCCTACCATGCAACAAAGTTGCCCCATCTCCCAAAGTAAGCAGATTTGGTCGAGGGTCAATGACTAGGATTGCCACCTGAATGGTTTTGTACTGGCACCACCGATATATTAATGTCTCAGACGGAACAAAAAGTTGTAAAATCACCTAAAGCCTGTATTTGTGGCCCTTATCTGTACATATTTCAACCTCAAATATAAATAATAAGCAAAATTCAAATGTTTTCTGGAGCCGGGTTAATGATCCACAGCTAATAATTAAAGTAATCAAAAGAAAGAAAAATCAAGTTACAAATGAATGCAATCGATTTTGTTATCACGTTCAGGCAGTGGCAGACTATTAAAACAACAAAGGGCGGTATTTTTCTCTTTGAAAGTTGGCAACCGGAGGAATAACGTCCATCATTTCCGGTGGCAGCTGAAAGGAACTCCGATGTACTCGCTCAATTATAAGCATGTAGGTGGAGGTCTAGGAGATGGGGATACAGAATGAAACAATCAGAGTGGGAGAGGAGGTACGGTCTGAATGGCAGCTTGATCAGTGGACATGTGGAGAAGCGCAGGAGCTCTACATACCACACCCTCCTTGGCCAATTTGAGGCAATGAGAATGGCTACGACCAAGTCTTGGCACGTCTTCTTTGGGACTCGAGAAATTGTGGATAATGGGGAGATTTGGGGGAACGCATAGTGTAGCAGAAAATTCGATTACAACTGAAACACAACCCCCAATGCTCCCTTCAAAAGATACTGTAGGGTGCAGAATTGCAGGCACTGAGCACATTCCGAAGAGGCAAACAGGTCCATCTGAGGAGTGCCCAACTAGTTGACCATGTCCTGGGCTACCTCCAGCAGAAGTCGCCACTCATAATCAGCAAGATAACACCAGCTCAGGCAGTCGGCTTTGACATTCAGAGACAACCCTTAGGTGATTGGAATTTAAACAGGTCCCTTGGCAGTGTGCCTAAGACCACAGTCTCAAAGCCTCCAGACAATGAAGCTAAGACCGTACTCCCGCCTTGCTTGTTGGCATACCACATTGCCGTCATTTTCTCTGTCATTATCTGGATGAACTAACCTTGAATGGGGGCGAGGAAAGCCCTGAACAGCAGCCGAATCCCCAATGTTTCAACAGGCTGGTTTGTAAGGAAACTCTTCATAGAAAGCAATCTCCAGATCCATGTTGAAGATAGGGGGAAAAAAGGAACTGCCATTGCTGGGCTGGTGTGGGTGCTATAGGGCTTCAGTGTGTCATCTGATACAACTTTCGTCACTGACATGAAGCCAGAGCCGCCTACCAGCAACATGGGAGCTTTGAAGTTTCCAGATTCAGTCCGAAGCCGGGGATTATTCTACAGGTGAGGAATATTCAAGTAGAAGACTCCATCAGAAAGACCTCTAATGGACCATACCATACGATTAGAGTAGGTTTAGAGCCCATCCACTGCTTATCATTGATTGGCTTTGTTATCACTAATTTGCTTGCTTGTTATTCAATGACTTTCTTTCCCCTTCTTACGTTTGTCCCACACCTGGACCACAGCTTCTTAATCATCTTTTGACTGAACGATTTGTATGGTTCCACTGCTCCCCTTTCAGGAACTACTTTTTTATGCATGTGTTTTCGTGCTCAGTCTCTTGTGTTGCTCCCACACAACAGTGTGTTGTTCCAGCCCCACATTTGTTCACTCCGAGGGCTACTTCTCCTGTTCAATACCGACCCACCACTGCACGTGCTCTATGTTACCCTCTTCTCCCTAACCCAATTTATTTCTCTCTCCTTGGCCTACAGTTCATCCGTTGCAATGCTACAGACTCACTGTTGCTTCCCCCCTAGTGGCTCTACTCACCCGCTTCTTCACTGGTCAATACCCCTCATGGTCCTTGAAATAAAATGTTTTATTTTTGGAGGGACTGGGCAGGTCCCATTTGCTGCTGGACTACCTCACTAAGTACAAGCCAAAATGATTTTTTTTATTCACCGCTGAGTGGCATATGCAATCTTGGAACAGGTAAATAAACAAAATAAATAAAATGACACCCTGTCTTTCCATAGGCACATATGCCTGGAGCTGCATGCGAGTACACACACCATCATACACGCACGCCTACGTAACTTTGTGACCGCCAGCAGCATCATGTCACACATTCATGTGCACGTTTGTGTCATCATTCCTTTTTTCGTTGTTTCAGATGCTGCAGTGCATTGTCAAAAATCATTGGCAAAGCCAATGGGTCAAAAAGACTAGGGACATTGGCTTGGCCAGTGCTTGTTTGATTTGGTAACCATCACATTCAGTAGTTTCTGAGATATAAGTAATTGAAAAAGTATTAGGTGAAAATTGAAGAATTAAAAATTTAGAGTAATCTTGACTGGTAAAATAAAGGTTTTATTTTAATGCAACATGATCACCGCTTGCTGAGTTTGCACAAAACTTGGCAAAATCTTAAAATGCATAGCTTACTCTTTGTATTTTTAAATGTATGCAGATCATTTGTGGATGGGCAGAGTTAATTGGGGGTGGTGTCAAAAATGCCATGCGTGGAAGGAGTTGCCCAGACAGAAGGAGTTGCCCAGTCAGGAGGACTCGGAGCTCAGTCAGCCCTGCAGCCAACCCCTAATTTGATTTTCTAACTCACAGAAGTTTAGTGAACAATACACATTTCAAATAACGTAATGGTTAAGACAATGAAAACAGTAACGCACACATGGGAAAAAAACAACAAATTCACTGGAAAAAAACAGTTAAGTGGCTATTATGATCTAACATCTAAACCTAAAAAAACAAGAAATTTGTAAGGTATGTACCACTACAGAAACTGCACTCTACTTTGCAGTTTGCCAAATGTAAATGCACATAGCCCTATAGTGTGAAATAGAAAGTTGGCATTCAGTGACTTAGAGGGGACCTTTCTGGGTCATGGCAATGCAAAGAGAAATGGAGGAGCTCTATAAAAACATGGTAAAGTGCACTTGGCGTTACTCAGTGTCTTTATTAAGATGAGGAAGAGAGGAGAGAGGCACAGATATGATATATATATATAAACTACGCGTTTCACGCGTGATCAAGGCGTAAAGCCGAAATGCGTAGTTTCAAACTTGCCATTAAAATACGGAATTTTTGCAGCACGTGAATGTGTCCGAGTGGTTCCTGTTGACAACAGAAACTTTGGTGTGCAGAATATAAAGGACTTCCGGCGTCTTTACTCAGACCGCCCGCGACAGCCTGGATCTGTTTTGACCAGAATTAGTGTATCGATATATATATATGTATATATATTCGATCAATGAAAACTAACGTGCAAGCACTCCAGCATAAATGAAACAAAAATAAAACCACAAAAAGTATTTAAATCAGGCAAACTAGCCTTTACCATAAATGCGAAATCAACGTACTTTCAGAACATTACCACCTAACTCTTACATACCCACAACTACGAACAATCAACTGACTTTAGTCTACACAAAGCAAGTGGGACACACAACATATAAGCCAACATATTTGCTGTCTCCTCCTCTTCCAGAATCTCTACTATTAGAACAGCTCTCCCTACTCAACTAAGCAACTGCTATCATCTACAGCCCAAATATCCATTTATCACAATCTGCTGTACTCAAGCAATTCAACAGCACATCACCTAGAGATTTTATGCCAATAATTAAATCAACAAATCCCACAGGCTCCCCTTCCGATCCTTGAAGTCCACCGATTACCAACCCACTTGCTCTCCCTCTAAGGCTCTCTCCTTAACTACTGTTTTCAGCTCTTACTTCGCATGCTTCAAATCAGTTACAATGGTTCCTTCAAAAACTACACCTGACAAATAACACCAGGGTCTCAACTTCATATCTTCTATCAAATTCTGGAACATATAGTCTTCAATATACATACTCAGTACCTTCCAACTAATTATTAAATTATTTTCAATATCAAATCTGTGCACTACATCCAAAAGAAACGGAATCAAAAATGTTGTAAATTAATCACAATCAGCTGATTTATATTATTCATCCTTGACCTTTTTGCCGCACACAATATAGTGGATCATCCTACCATATCTGTCTCCCTCATTACCTCAAGTCTCAGTAGTTCAACAGGTTGTCCTACAAACTTTCTTACCAGTGTTTTTCTGTAGTGTTCAAGTGTCCAAGCTATCTTAATCCACTTCTTTCTAACTTGTTCTTCAAGGATCAATACTGGGCCCTAGTTTTTTCCTCGCACATCACTTCCTTCAGGGACCATAATCTGCTTATTTAGTGCCTCTTACCATCTCTATATTGACATCCAAATTTTTTCCTCATTTCCAACTCTTTCTTATCTCCAGGAATATATATTCAAATGGATCACTGCGACTGCCACTGGATGCCTCTACAGTCCCTTACAATGAACTCGCCAAAGACAAAGGTATTCTATTTATCTCCTTCATCTGTACCTATGCCCATAAACAACTTAATCCGCTTTACTACCAAATTACTGACATTCGCCTCATCTGCCAGAAATCTTGACATCGTCTTTAATCAGTATATGTGACTTGAAACTTTAGTCATCACCTGTGGCGCTAGGGTGTACTTAACAGTGTACACATGAAAGACTGGCCCTTAAATTCTATTTTATACATAGAAAAAAATGATCAGTTCACAGCTCAGTAAACTAGACTACTGCAATAGTTAAATGGTAGACCTCCACCAGTAGTCTTCCCCCCAACTACATAATGCTCCCAACTGTGAAGAAAGAACCCTGTATATTTCCCAAAGCAGAAGTGTACGGTCATCGAGCCAACCAGCTCTCTGCCGTGCACAAACACTGGATACCTCTACTTGAGGTTATACATCATTTTTCCATAGTATCTTTCCAAATCCCTAACCTCACTCCCAACTAACATGTAAAACCCTCCAGTCAAAATCTGCTAACACCACATAAACCTTTTTGCGCTACATCTATATTTTGCTCCCTTCACCTTGTAGGGAAAGCACTTCTCCCAGAAGGGTATGTGTATCTCACTCCCGCCCTAAATAGTCATGTCCTTATACTAGAAGGAATAGAATCATCCACACATTATACTGTCATCATTCATAGTAAAAACACAGATTGCTGCCTGTGTATCAAGACACATTAATGTAGGTTTATCCATGGTCTGCCCACTTTCAAATAAGAGTGCATGCATTCATCTTTAGTGCTCATGTTAACTTTATTCTTTTCTAACAATATAAACTCCCCACAGGTCTCATATGTACTGTGTATTCCAAAGTACACCATTTCTAACCAAAATAAATAACAAATAAAATCTCTTATTCTTCAGTCAGCGATCAGTAGGTTGTTGCGAAGGCGGGAGGAGAGCACCATCGTGCTATCAGAAAAACAGGTACCTTTGGTTAGAAGGATACACCTATATCCGCATCATTGGGGGTTAGAAGGAGCGCTCCTATTTTCCCAAGTCTTTATGATCTTTTGGAGTTACAAAGATGCTTAAGTGAAGACCCCCAAAGGCTGCGGAACAAATGGCTTCGTCTCACAATACGTTCATCAGTCTTCATGCAGCACCACCATGAAAACTGCCCCTTAATGCCAACATTAGATATACATTTTTACAGAACAGGCAAAGGCTTTTCACAAAGGCACAACATATGAAGCTAGTCAAACAGATGACTGGAGTACATCCATAACTGGTGGCAAGCAGAATCCAAGAGTACAGTAAAAAAGACAGCCACCATTAGAAATGAATCCCTGATGAGGCCGGTTTGTTCAAACACAGTATATAACTACCAGTTATAGATTAGCGGTTATGTGGTGAAAAGAAGCGACGTCTGAGTACTAGCTTTAAGGGGCTTAGGGAATATCAAGAAGAGACTTAAAACACTGTTCAAGACCAGGATGCTGTTGGCATGTTTCTGTTCCAACTACAAGGACATTGCCTAGGTCAGAGCACCAGCCGGCAATGAGCCTAAGTTTCACTCCCATCGAGGCTTTCTAGTTATTCCTATATTACAGGAGTGTCGCTTTCAGAAAATGAGCCGCCATAAGAATTCCTAACAGCCTGGCAGTGGAGGTGTCCCAATTACGTTGCTTGCTCCTTTTAAGGCATGTGTGGGACAAGGGAGAGGAATAAAAAGAAGGCTGCATCACATCCTTCATCCAAACCTCAAAACAATTCAAGCCTCTATCACCTGAGTCACAAGCCTGGCAAGATTTAAGTCTCTTTTCACTCATGTCTTACATGACCAAGATGCAAGCCTCGGTTGCCATCCCATATTAAAGTGCAGCAAGTTTAAAATATAGGTCTCAGCTGCTCCAGCATATATGTTCAAGTAAACTGGAATGCAAGGGACAGGTAACAGCCACATCCTAGCTGGAAACCATTTAAGTCTCAGTCAGCCACCTTGCACCCCAAATATCCAAGTAAGTACAACTGAAGCCTCAATAGTCTCCCACATCAAAGTTGGGCACAACTCAAACCTCATTTAGCTACCCCACCAAATCTATGAAGAATAGGATACAACCCTAATTTTTAAGCAATACAATAGGCAAGCCTCAGATGTCTTGTTTATTCAAGGATAGCACAAGGCACTCTTCAGTATCTCCTACATCCATGTCTCAGTTGGCTCCTCTCTATAACAAAGAAAGGCAAAATCAAACATCAAGTTAGCTCCCACATCTATGTTCAATGTCATAGAGCCTCAGTCATCTCTGATGGCCAACTGCTGTAGTAAGTTGGCCTTAGGTAGTACCTCAGTGTTCAAGCTCCGCTTTCCAGCATGGCTAGACTACTGCCACGGTCAGGAATAATCCAGAATACAGACCTATCTAGGCGAGGCACCCCAGAGCCACATGTCTCCTTGCAACGGATTCTGATTATCAACATAGGTAGGTTAGACACCTATGAACCACATGCCAGGAGGCAGCTGTTTCTGACGATGGACAAGCCTAGTCCAATACAGTGGCTAGTGACCATGCAATGAGGCCATGCACCAGCAAGAGGCAGTTCCTGATCACATACAGACCTACACCAGAAGGACAGAACCACCTGTCTACAGAGCACTACTACTCCAGATAAGAGACACAAACACCAGCCAGCCAGCAGAGATGGCAAGTGCTAGGAGTCGGAAAACATGGCATGACGGGCCATGTATCTGGAAAAACGCATTCAAATCTGTACTGATCCTGGAAGAATAGCAAGGAATAACGAGAAGGTTATGATGTAAATTTTAAATGACACATGAAGATTAAGACAAGAGGTGGCCTCGTTCACTCTGTGGCTTAGAAGTCATTGATAGAGCCTCGAGGAGCCTTTTCATACAGGCTTAATATACGTTTTAACACTCTACACCAGTTATAATCGCTGATGCAGGATTTATGCACATCACATTCTTCAGAATAAACTACATTTTACACACTGCGTCTTCCACTAAAGTACTGTCTACAGAACAAGTATCAAACACAAACACAGCAACTGTCTTCTTTTTTATCGATGTTAGCTATTGTTGTAATATTATAAAGCAAAATAGATTGTCAAACGATTCTAAAACTATGGCAAGGCACAAAGAAAGGAAAAATAATGCAACATACAAAATAAAGGGACTGACAGACATAGGCCCAATACTTCTGGCTGACAGCACTTTAGCAGTTAATTTTGTGCAGCTCCTAAAATGTATGTATCGGTCAGAAAAAAAATCACTGAAACGCTATCAAAGACTGATATTATAAAGCCCACACCCCACTGTGAAAACTCCACCCAAAGCTGTGGTCCTAAAGGAGGAGTACAACCTATCGGCACAACTTAAGGGTTCTGGTACACATCTTGCAGCCATTTGCAGTATTTGAGACCAAGGCCCCAGCCATGTCTGATTAGCAGTCCCTGGGCATACTCAGTGAAAATACAGAAAACTTCCCGGAACGGATTGTGAAAAATGCCTCACATGCTATCTCCGAGCCAGGGGTAAAGTCACAATGTCTCAGTCTTATCTTGTGTGAATTGCTAGAGCACGGGTTGCCTAGCAGTCAAAAAAGATCAGTCAGTCCCACGTGGTCCGCTTACAATCATGGAGCAGTTGCAGATAGAGTAAGCCATGGTTTCAACAGCACCAATACCTCCATAGCATAACCTTGAGAGCAGCTCATCTCTTGGACAGTAACATTATTAGGCAAGACTGTCTCTGCACAAAGGGATCAAACTCTTACAATAAAAATCCAATAGAGCGAGCTCAGGGCTGACGAATGATGAATGGATAAACAACAGATGCCAACTGTAAGCAAAACAAGCATTGGCATAGCCAATAGGTCTCGCTTTTGGAACCTTATAAGTGTTTAGCCATGCAACAGTTGCATAACTAAATACTTATAAGGACCCAATAGCGAGACCTATTGGCTATGCCAATGCTTGTTTCTGTTTATTACTGCTCTGTAGTAATGGCGGCACCCGTGCTTTAGCTTAAACATCTTAAGCTAAAGTCGGGTGCCGAGATTGCTTCAAAAGTAAAGAATTGTCTATTTCTTTACTTTTGAAGCAATCTCAGCACCCGACTTTAGCCTAAGATGTTTAAGCTAAAGCACGGGTGCCACCATTACTACATAGAAGTAATAAAGAACGAAAAAAGAACTGGCTCACGGAGAATGAAAGTGAAAGTGATCGCGATCAAACATCAAAGCTGACGTGCGGCCGCGAAAGTGAGGTGGGTAATGGTGAGGGAGGAGTCTAGGATGATGCCGAGGTTTCGGGCGTGGTCTGATGCAGTGGGTGGGTTTACGAAGGCGGAAGGCCACCAGGTGTTGTCCCAGGCGGTGGAGGAGGGTCCAAGGACGAGGACCTCTGTCTTCTCAGAGTTGAGCTTAAGGCAGCTGTTGTTCATCCAGGCTGCAACGTTGTTAAAGAAGGTCACATCAAGGTGAGCTGGATTGGTAAATGGTTTAACTGAAGACACAGCAGGAATACAACTCAACGCCTGCTGACCAACTGCTAACTGGCATTCCGAGAACCACAAGATAGAACTAGAACACAGACATGTATTCTGGAAGGTAAGAATAGTGTTGGGGATTAAAGGTAAAGCATTTACAACACATGTTCTTCCTTTGGGAAGGAAAACATAAAGAAGTAAACTAAGAAAACACAATAAAACTAGGACAAAGAAAATTAAGAAAGTTCTTCACAATAATAAACATTTAGATAAGTTATTCGCAACAATAATCATTAAGGTAAACAGGTGGTCTACGATATCTTGCAATTCTGTTATTGGAGGACAAGGAAATACTCTCTGTGATAGAAGGATCAGCAGAAGTGATGCTAGAATGACCGACATTGTTGTAATCAGAGCATCACCTCCACCGGAACAACTTCTGCTGGTTGGAGAGGAAGATGAAGTGCTGTCTGCCATAGTGGACACCATGTAACCACTATTGGTATTGTTACAATGGGATTGTGAAGATTCTTGTGGGAGATCTTTACTGATGGAGGATTTCTTTGGATAAAGAGCCACTCTCCTAAGATTCAATTTTTCACCATTGCTTAAAACCATCTAATGAGGAAATAATTCACTTACACAGAAAGGCCCTTTGAATTTGGACAAACCTTTAGAAATCCTACAAGGTTTAACTTTAACAAAAGTCTCCTTTTGAGATAAACGAAGCGGAGGTAAGGCTGGTACAGGTGGTAGGTGCTGAGACTAACTCACCATTATTGGAGACCAAACTTTTGATCCACGAAGGAGTGAGTTTTGTACCAGGGAGTCAAACCCGCATAAGTTCAAAAGGTGACTTCTCATTAGACCCATGTACGGTAGTGCGATAGGCATTAACCATGTCTTGGACAATATCATGATCAAAGGTACCCCTTGAACAGGCTAAATGAATGGTACCTTTGACAAGCCTGTTGATTCTCTCACAAAGGCCATTACCTTGTGGATTGTATAGGGATGTTCGATGATGTGTAATACCAGATTTAAAGAGAAAAGAACACATCGCATGGGAGACCAGTTGTGTCCCATTGTCTGTAATTAAAATGCTGGGATATCCTTCATCCTGAAAAATCGTTTCAAGAATGTTATGGTGCTCTCAGTGGTGATATCTATTACAAAAGCAACAGTGAGCCATTTCGAAAAGACATCAATGGAAACAATTGCAAAGCGTTGATATAAGGGTAGTTCTTCCATGGGCCCAATAAAGTCAAGACAAATACTGTGCCAAGGAATATTAAGATTGGTCGAATGACCCATGGAGGAACCAACAGCGACTTTAAGTCTCTTCTCACCTTCTTTACAGGTTGGACACTTCTCTATCCATGAAGACACCTGTGAGTCTACCCCTGGCCACCAAAAGTTGGCTTGTAGCCTGTGTTGGGTCAGCGTCTGTCCCAGGTGGTCATCATGAGCAATATTGAGTAGTTTAGATCTTAAGTCTGAAGGGGGAATGAACTTGTCACCACGCATGAGGATATTGGTACCATATGTAGATAAATCATCAAGTACTTGAAGATATGGGCGCGCAGAAATGTGTACACAACTTTAACGTCTGGAACCATTTTTGACGAAGCGGATAACTTCTTGTAATACATGGTCATTGACCATGGCCTTGGACCAGTCATCTTGTGTGAAGCTTCCTTCACAAACTGATAAAACATCGTGGACCCAAGCAACAGCCTCATTGTCAATCTCTAAGCTAAGAGAAACATCATCTGTGTCTTCATGGTTAATAGATAATCTGTATAAGCAATCTGCTTGGAAATTGCGCCAACCTTGGACATGGGAAATTTCATATTGGTACTCTTGGAGTCTTGATGCTAGTCTGGCTAATCTCGGGGAACCCTTGCCTGCACCGCCTGGAGACGAGATGCGGATTAAGGGTATGTGGTCCGTTTTGAGAAAGAATTTAGTACCCCATAGATATGTGCGAAAGTATTGGACACCCCACGCAGCCGCTAGTGCTTCTTTCTCGATAACAGAATAATTTGGTTCTAAATGTGTGAGGGTGCGAGAGGCAAAGGCAATTGCCCGCTCACCTTCAGTGGGAGCACTGCGCCTAATCCAGTTGCACTAGCATCAACCATGACAATGTGTGAAACGGAGCTAGGATATTAGCTTCACAGATTTCTTTTTTAATTTGGGTAAAACATGAATCTTTTTCATTGTCCCACACAAATTTTGTGCCTTTCTTAAGTAAGAGTCTTAGTTGTATAGTTTTATCTGAGAAATATTTTACGAACTTAGAATAATATTCAATCAGACCCATGAATGATCTAAGTTGGTCTTTATCAGTAGGGCGTGGGGCAGAACAAATGGCTTCCAAGAGATTTTTCTTGGGCTGGGCTCCCGAAGCAGATATCTCATAGCCAAGATACTCTATTTGCTGTACAAGAAAAGAACACTTTTCCTTACGTAAAGTAAGTCCAGCATTCATGATTCTATGTAGAACATCCTTGAGTACAAGGTTATGGTCAGCTATCGAGTCACCAAACACAAGGTTATCGTCCTGGAAAAATACAGCTTTATGTAGACCCTTGAAGATTTCTGTGACCATACGTTGGAACACACTGGCTGTAGAAATTAAGCCAAAAGGAAGACGTGTGAATTGAAAGATGCCCTCAGTAGTTATAAATGCAGTGAGGTGCTTAAAGTCATTGTGAAGTCTGATTTGGTGGTAAGCACTTTTTAAATCTAGTTTTGAGAAAATCTTTGCGCTCTGTAGGGTAGATACTAGTTCTCCGATGTTCGATAAAGGAAAGGTATCTGCAACCACACATTTATTGAGAGATCTTAGATCAACACAGAATCTCAATTTTCCGTCCGATTTCTTCGTGATCACGACCGGAGACACCCATGGGGATTCTTCGACAGGCTCTATCACTCCATTTGGTAACATTTCGTTTAATAGTGACTTGACATCAAGTCGAATTAGGAGAGGGATTCTCCTTAGTTTATGTTGAATGGGTACACTATTTTCTTTAAGTTTTATGAAATGTGCATACCCTTTCAACTCACCCAAATCATCTTTAAAAACAGTATCACACTCATGTAGAATATCATCTATAGAATGGTCTTCATAACCATAACTTGGATGGGAGCTCTCGGATTTATGATTAGATGAAGATCAGATTGATGAACCCAACCTGGTATAGGAGGACCATCAACAGAGACTTACATTTTGCCAAATGTAGACCTATTTTTAAAAAGAATGTTAGACTCAAAATAACCTACAATGTCAATGGTTTCACCTTGAAAACCCCTAGGCAAAATATCACTTTTGGATAACGTCTCTCCATTGTCCGTCCATGAAGGATTGAGGAATTATGGTATATCTGGAGCCCGTGTCAACCATAAGAGGTACCTCACGACCGTCAATTGTGAAAAGAGCTTTAGGTCTGTTTTGTCTCTTGTCGTCATCTTCCACAATGTCTATATCATCAACAACTAGTAGCTTGTCTCTCCCTTGTTCAATATCATCGTGAATAACTCAGATTTTCTGACGATTTTTTGTTCTGCACATTTTCGAGAAATGTCCCAGACGACCACATTTGCATCCGATGTACGATTGGTACTGCCACAGCGAGAACAAAACTTATTTGGAGGGGAGTTCTTTTTATTGGGTGGTTTGATTCTGTTCTTGACGATAGCGACAGATTTATCATTGGATTGCTCGTTTGCAACCCCAGACATTTTTTCAGAGACTTCTGAAATATCTTGTTGGGTGTTGTTTTTCTTTTGGGTCTCGATTAATTTCATACAGCTTTCAGATTCCTCAATTACTTTTGCTAGATCAATGGCTACAGTCAAGGAGGGATGTTTTGCAGCCCATAATCTCTCCTGGACCTTTTTGTTGTTGCACTGGACTATTAGTTGGACTCTAATGAGTTCGTCATTCATAGCTCCGAATTTACATTTGACTGATAATTCTCTGAGATGAGCAACTAAATCATCTATTGATTCATCGCTCTTCTGGCGAGGAGTATAACATTTGTATCGGTTCATAACTAGATTTTCTTCCTTTAAGAAACGTAGAGCTTGAGGTAAGAATCTGAATATGCGCTGACCTTCTTTGCCTTAAGTGCTAAGTAGAATTGCTTTCTTGTGTTTTCCTGAGAACTCCTGGCCATCCAAAGCTTCAAGGTAATTATCAAAAATGATAAACCAATCTTCCCATGGTATTGGAGGATTGCCAGGTTCAGGTAGAAATGGTGGTGGAAGAGTAACATTCACTTGTTGTGACATAGTTGGACTAAAAGTAGTGATTGTGAGGAATAACCACTTTATGTTCAAAAATTAGTGTCCAAGCTAAAAATAAAACGTTGAAGATGAAAAGATAGTTATGCAAATTGTCACAGTTTAATCACAGGAGTGAATAATCGTGAATTAAATACATTGCAATATACTAAGCGCAGTAAAATGCCAAAATGCCTGGAATTAAAGAAAATGGAGCAAATGGTGAAGAAATACACAGTAATAAATACCGAGAGTTGGCTGATGGTGTGCGTATCACCATCGTATGAAATTATCCTTTCAAAGGCTTAAGTTGTAAGGTGTGCGTATCACCGTATGAACAAGAAGTGATACGCTTAGAAATCTTTTTTAGATAATAATCTTCTTCTTTAGTTTACCGCGAGGCTTCCGCTCGCATTTAAAGAAAGATTGGACGCGCAGGGCTCGAGCGCGTGGGTTACGATGTCCTTTCTTCTTTTGTTGAAGAGCTTACGCTCTGAATTGTGTGAAATCGAGGCTTGAGGCGCAAGGCTAGAGCGCAAGGCTGGTAGCTAAGCAAACGAAGTCTCACGCTGCTGGGTGACGCATTGCAAGAAGACGCCGGGTAGCCAGGGAGCGTTGCTAGGTGACGTTTTAGCATGCGCGTAGCTGCAGCGGACTTACAGTTAATGACGTAGCCTTATCGCCTGTATTTTCTCGGATATTTCCTGCAAATCCTTACTCCTCCGTGGAGCACAGGAGGGAGACACCAATAGATTAGCGTGGATTTGCTTCTCCTTCGTTACTTTGCGAAGAGTTGTTTGCACTGCTGTGGACAGGAACAGAGGATGTGACGATGACTCACGGATGACTGCCGTGAGTGTTGGTTCTTCTCTTCCGTTCTCGATGATGGTCAGCTGTCATCAGGATCGTTGCCAAATTGTTAAAGAAGGTTACATCAAGGTGAGCTGGATTGGTAAATGGTTTAATTGAAGACACAGCAGGAATACAACTCAACGCCAGCTGACCAACTGCTAACTGGCATTCCGATAACCACAAGATAGAACTAGAACACAGACCTGTATTCTGGAAGGTAAGAACAGTGTTGGGAATTAAAGGTAAAGCATTTACAACAGACTTCTTTCATTTCTTCCTGGAAGGGGAGTCTGGTGTCTTCGGGGTTCTTCGTGAGGGAGAGGATGAGCTGGGTATCGTTGGCATAGGATACTATGCTGAGCCCATGTTAACGATGGCGGCGAGGGGAGCCATGTAGATGTTGAAGAGCGAGGATCCTGGGGGTACTCCGCAGTTGATCTCTGTGGGTTCGGAGAGGAAGGGTGGGAGTCTGATCCTTTGGGTTCTGCCGGTGAGAAAGGAGCGGATCCAATCGAGGGCGGTGAGAAAGAAGCGGATCCAGTCGTGGGCGGATCCAGTTGAGGGCGGTTCTCTCCCTCAGACTGCTGTAGGAGATATCCGTGTAACTGCTTAGATAGTCCTTCTTCTACTACTATCGAAGGGCAAACATGGGTAACTATGGAGAGGTACAATATTTCGTTCCAAAACAGGTAGAATTTTTCATGAAATCCCAAGGTTTCAACTTGAACTGCAGTGGCCCTAGCTACCAGGGTTCCGGTCAGCTACTCCCATTAAAGTGAAACTGAATAGATTTTTTTTTTTATATTAACTGGGATGCTCTTCAGGATCAACTAGATCATTATTGTCAATTAATTTTACAGCAGATCATTTCAGAATTCAAAGATGAACGCTCAAGTATAACATTTGAACTGAGCTAAATTAAAGGATTTTTGAGCAAAATATGAAAAGCAGAATGCACGCAGACAAGCCGTTAAATTTGTTGTTCAATCGGGATATGATAAAATTATTATATCTTATGGAGAACAATGGCCTGTGTTGAATGGATTGCACTAGTGTCAATCAGTTGTATCCCAACAAATCAGTTTATGCAGACCCCACAAAAGAGGCATACTGACTGAGGCTGCTTTCAGGTGAAAAACACATACGCCTTAAATATATTAATAAAGCAGCAGGTCAAAGGGCACCCCTAATGGATGACGACAGAAGCCTATCCCAGCAAGCAGCAGGGGGGGATATGATTCCCTAGAAGGGTGAGCCAGACCAAACAGGCCCAACCCCGAGCATGCGAGGTTGATAACACTGACCGAGTTGTGCTGAGTCATGGGGTGGTATCTCTGTTCCTATCGCCCGAGTCACCATGGCGGTGATTTGCTTCAGTACAACCGAACTTTAATACAACGCCCGTCAAGAGTGCAGCTTGCTTTGTGCGCTTGATATCAGTGTTTCCAATAACTCATTAACAATCATTTTATTGGCAGAAGGGGGTGAACAACTGGGTGAACAACTAACTGGCGGCAACTGCCAGGAATTAGGCTGGCGCAGTGGACGCTGCAGTGAGCTGCATGACTGGCTCGGGGGCAGAGCCGCCTCTCAGTACGGAGAGGCTTCAAAAGAAAACGTGTCACGTCCTGCCCCCGCCATTTACATGCAGCTCCCCCGCACATACAACCTTAGTGCCGCACTGACATCTGATCAGTTGGTTTCGTGCTGGAGGCTGTTTAAAAACGGTTTTACCTGTATGCACTTTTTACCGCCGATGCACCATTTATTTACTCACGGTTAGTGGGCGTGGATTAAGCAAGAATTTTTGAATAAAAAACAAGTTTATTGGATGGAAGGATCTGCTTTAGATAAAGCGGTCTCTTCTCGCTGTCTGTTGAGATATACACATGGTATATATAATACACACACTGTTTAGATATATCTACACCTGCTACACAGAAAACATCTACGCATGCGTACATGTTAACTGACGGAGACATATCGATGCATATCACACACACAAACTAAATGTATCAATTATACAAGCACGGAAATACACACATTACAGACCCACAGAAACGTATATGAATAAGCCGATATAAAATGATTATGCATGCATCTACACATATATGTATATGGACACACCGCGCATAGGTTATACATACATAAACAAGCATAGAAGTATACACGCATGTGCATCTTTAAACAGTTCAAGTATGAGGTAGTTTTGAACAGTAAGTTACTATTACCCAACTCAACTGCGCTAAATGTTATGGCCGCCTTAAGAATGAAAAGCTGGGTACGCAGTCTGTCAAACAGGCAGTGCGTGACCTATAAGCTCCACACAGGTTTTTTATTCCGGTGTATAAAGCCACTGGCTAGAAACCCAGGGTAAGACAATAACGAGGCGGGAACAGCAAGCAGTTCATCCTCAAGAGAAACTGCGAGCGCGCTAACAGGAGGAGACCCTGGAGTGAACCTCCCGTGGCCACGTCAGGGCACAGGGAAAGCAGGGTTTTCTGAGGCAGACAGCCGGCTAAATACCCAACCCGGAGCGGCCACAGGCAGCAGCTGGCAAGGAAACGAGATGCGAGGAGACGAACGGATGCTGCAGCTCCCTATGTGGGACGCTCCTCACGCATCCCAGTGAGAGACATGGCGCAGCCGACAGACCCAAGAGCTCAAGAAGGCGGCAGGTACCCGCATGCTTCGCCCCCAAGGAAGGCATTCCCACTCTCCGCCAGAATACACTATAGCCAGTCCTGGAATTGGGAAACAAAGATACGTCAGAGAAGCCTCGCATAGGGAGACTGCTGGTGTTGAAGAGAGGGGAGGCCTCAGCAAGATTCGGATTCGAGAAAAAAAAAAAAAAGAACTGGCTCACGGAGAACATCAAAACGGCCGTGCGGCCGCGAAAGTGAAGTGCACGCACCCGCGCACATGCACTGCAGCTCTAGGCTGGCCATGGTAGCACTTTTTTGAGGCCTCACAAAAAGTCTCGCCAGACTAGCGCATGCGCTGGGTCAGGCGAGACCTAAAGATGTTTTCATTCACGAGCAAAAGTACATTATTTCTTGTGGAAGAGAATATCAATTACAACCAATTTCAACAGACCTTCAATTCCTAAACTCCAGAGTGTGTCCACTCTAGTGCATTTAATCGTACACACCATGCTGTCATTGTTCTATTCTCATCTCCTTGATCTTCCTTAATCAAAGTTTCTGCCACTGTCCGGGGCAATGAGTGAATATTTCACTTTAACGCACCGGATTACTTATCCACTCTTCTCTCCTGCAATCATGCCCAACATTGCTCTCACAAAAAAATCCATGTGTCATCAAAACCTAGGATTCACTGCACCAGAACAGGTGTACCAAAAAATACTCATATAAATTATGTGACAGGATGGCCACCTTCCATACGCCCGCGAGTAGTTAGATGAAAATCAATTAATTCAATAGCAAACGTATAGATAAGTGCGTCCATTTACTGCCAGTAGTTGTCCAGTCCACAATGCGCTTTAAGAAATTGTCGATCACTGCCAAGCATAATGTCAATCTGAAAAGGTAATACTCCTGGCCAGCTATGGTAATGCAAAAGTCAGACACTCAAGACTAAAACCACAAGGCATCTAGCAAACAATAGATGCTCACCTAAGCTCCTGCTTACTCTGTGGCTCGTTGCTGTTACAAAATAAGATATTTAGAAAACTATAAGATGATTCTGGGACCCCACCTAAAGTGTCTCATTGCTTATCTCGGTTGTAACAATGTTTTAGAAAATCGGCTCTCTATGAACAATGGGGGGAAAAAACTGAATTTTGCTCATGGGCCCTGTGCACCCAAATCCACAGACTATATAGCCTGGCTAGAGTAATTACCACTGAATTAGGTCAATTAAAGCAATCCACCTATCACTTTTTTTTCTCTGAATACAGGCCTGCTTTACCCATGTGCACTGGTAAAAAAAAAAGTCTGCAATGTGGAGGTGTTGACTGGTCGTATTCTCTCCTTCAATTCTCAAATAAATACAATTTCTAAATCAGCATTACATCACCTACAATTGCCCCAAGTAGTTCTACAATTTGTTAATGTATCTCAGGAAATCATTCTCGCACTACCGGTGGTCATTCGCCAACTGGACTGCTGCAAGAGGCTCTACACTGGCCTCGTTAAACTTAATAGTCCAGAAACAGGCTGGTTGACGCATGTTTGGTCTCAAAACACCATGAACACATTGCAACAACAGTGATGCTTATTCAATAGCTCCCAGTTCAAGAGCAATCACGTTTCAAAACTCTATGCTTTGGTCTTAAATATCTACACAGCATTGTAGCAGGACTACTGAAGGAAGCTGGCTCTTTTTGTGATGTATCAGAAATCTGATGTACTGTGTAAAGAGTCCTAGGGGTTCCCTTATAAGTAGACAAGGCTTGCTATGAAATCCTAAAGACCATTTTAAGCTTTTTGCCGTTCAGCTTAAAATGGTCTAAACATGCTGGTTTTGTTTTTTAACTGGGTGTGAACACTAGACAAATATTAAATACATATGATAGGTGTTCACAACCTATTTTAATGGGGAGTGCAGTTGACTCTTTATGACACGTTACAGGGTGGAGATGGTAGATAGTTCACTCCATTATTTGTCACACCTTTCTCATTTTTGGTTAACATTCTCACACTTTTTTGAGGTAGGTTCCATTTATTTTTTTCTTGTCATGAAAGTGCAGATGATGAGAAAGTGAGCACACTGGTGAGTACCTACCAGCAGCTCTGTGGTGGTTGCTTACGTGAGGCACTTTCTGACAAACCTCACATTTTTCCCATTCTTTATGACCAATGTACCAGTATCATTCTCGATTTTTAGGATTATTGGGGTATGTTTGTGGTTGAATGTTTTATTCGAAATAATTGTACACACGAGAGGTATGACTAAATAATATAAGCATAGCTGTACCCAGGAGGTGTATGTGATACTCTATGGATTAAGAATGCATAGTTTTTTTTGTGTCAGTTGCAACCAGGCCTTTTTTTTTTTAGTAACTTTGTGAGTGGAGGGCGGCCTGGTTTAGTATCCCTCTGATGCTCCTTGTTTAAGAGCTTTATTGAAGGCAGCCAGTCCGCCCAGATTTTGGAGGCACTCAGCTGCAGTCGTCTTTGGGGCAAGGTCGACACAGAACAGCAGACAGGGCAGCAGGGCTGGGGCCATGCCAGGTGCTCTCTTCAGTCTTCTGCTTTTGCATCTCTTCATGTTCTTCTTCCTCATAGGTCATCAGGATCTGCTTCTCTGGTTCCAGGGACTACCCGAAATACAAAATTTAGGGGCGTAAGGGGATGGTACTTCTGGAAAATTGTGTTCACCTCACAGTAGCCCACCTTAGGGGTGGTACTAGCCTGGAGGTGCACGCCTACTAGACTCGCTAATTTTCCAGCCTGTCCAGGTGCCACAGGGGCTCTGGACGGGGTGGCGGCTTCTTTTTCTTTGAGTGGAGCCAGACTGGCATCCCAAATGCAGCAGCTTCTTTAAGGCTTGCCAGCCCAAGGAGGCTAATCAGAAGGTCATCATATGGAAGGGGGTGCAACACGCTCTTCCAGACAGGCTTTTGTTTTGGATCTCCTGAGAGCAAAAGGCTCTCGCCCTAGGAGGTCAGAACAGCGTCTCAGGTGGCAGGCTGGGAGAAACCAGTCAGCAAGGATACCAGCGGCTAGTAGGTTTTCAGGGGGCAAGTCTAAGGTGCCCTCTGAGTGCATGAAGTGGTAAAACATGCACTGACATCAGTATGGGTTTGCCAACATGAAATGTTTAATACCACACATTCCTACTGTGAAGTCATCATGAAGGTGGGTTACTAGTCTTCACCAACGTCCAGCACGTTCTAAAATGGCTTTGCGGGTCACTTGTACTGGTAGTATTGAAAGTGACCAGCACAGGGGCATATCTGATCAATCAGGTATGCCCTTGCATGAAGTACTAAGCACCCTGTCTTAGGGCTGCCAGTCCTGCTGTAGGGGTGACTTAAAAGGATCACGTGCAGTGGTAGGAAACATGGCAAACAGGGATGTGTGACATGTCGTGTTATCACTTTTGTCTGCACCATGACATGCAGCCTACAATGGCAGTTTTGCTTGTGCTTGGCGAGTGGTCCCTTAAGGAGGCACAATTCATGCTGCTACAATTAGGGACCTTCTTTAGTACCTTAGGCCCTAGGTACAAGGGGTACCATCTACAAGGGTCTTACAGAGGATGCTAAAGGATTTGCCAATTAGGTAAACAATTTTACTTTTTTCAGGGAAAGAACACTGGTACTGGGAATCCGGTTAGCAGGGACCAAGTACACTTCAGTCAAAGTTGTATCAAACACCAGGCAAAAAGTGAGAAAGTACTGCAAAAAAAACCCAGTTTCCTACAACTACCTCTAAAAATTGTTCACCCTTACTGTTCTGATACACCATCTCTTTTTGGAAAACATGATCACTTTTGGTGTGCAAAATTTACCTTTTCTTGAAGCTGAAAGACGAGGAAGCAGACAGCGATGCAACACCCAGCCCACAGATTCTATGTAGTCGACTAATGCAGGCAGGTAATACTTTCAAAGCCGGACTCTAGACTAGTATGAATTAAAACATGGATTCCAAACAAGCAGCAGAATGTGAAAGGCTGGACCAAAACGAAAGTGAAGGCTTAAAAATTAACCCTGGGCGCAGTTTGCGAAGTAGCGCTACGCGTAGCTACGCAAAGTGCACTTCGCACTACGTGAGCTACGCGTAGCACTTCGCGAACTGCGTAGTACCCTGTTCGCACTGTGCAAGATGCCGTTTTCAATGATTGCACAGTGCGGACAAGCATCCGACACTGTGCAATCATTGAAAACAGCATCTTGCACAGTGAGACCTGTAGTTTTCTGCCGCTCGAGTAGATTTTTACTCGAGCAGCAACTTTCACAACGCAAACTGGTAGTTTCTCATCGCGAGCGGTCGCGAGCATACGCGACCACTCGCAATGAGAAACCTGACCTCCCCGCGTTGAGAATCTCGCCGGGAGGTTTATTTTCCACGCTCACGATCGGCAACTTGATGTTGCTGATCGCGAACGAGGAAAAAGTCTTGCCGGCATGTCATTTTGCTTGCTCGCAGTCGCCAACTTGACATTGAGGACCGCGAGCAAGCAAAAAATGACAGCTACGCTACGCTTGTTTGCACTGTGCTACGTGCAATTCGCGTAGTGCTAAGTAGCGCAAACTTCGCAAACTACGCGAGAATAGCGTAGTGCTTTGCCCAGGCTTATTAAAAATGCTCGTTTCTGCCTGTCCAACAATCTTCATTCTATTTTGGGAGTTGACCCATCTAAGGTGCCAGCCAAAAAGTTAGCAATAAAAAATTATGCAGAAGTTGACAGAACTGGTCTACTTTTGAAAAAATAGGAGCCCTCTACCGTATGTACTGAATTGTAAGAGGAACAGTACAGCTGGGGTGTACTAGTATAAGGAAGCAATATTAGTGCTTTACATGTGAAACATCAGTTAAGGAGAAAAGTTCTGGCCAAGGAAAAACAATTCCGTGATACCCTATTCAAGTATTAAAATGGTAGCTTAGACAACACTATCAGGGAACTCGGAATAGTAGCAGATCATCTTATGTATTTATGCCAATTATGCAGTATTTCTACAGCATAAATCAAACTGAAAGGCAGCAGGGCACTGTTCAGGTAAACATAGTTAATAAGTGATTGGTGGTGTAACTGGGTTCTGAGAGTGGATGCACACTGTTACTTCGTCATGTTGTGCTGATCTTTAAATAGGTGAGTCTTCAGATCTTTACCAAGTAGCAGCAGAAAAGGGGAGGTCTTGATAGATATGGAGATGTCAATCTAGATAATGGGTGGATAGATGCTGTGACGACCACTCTCTTGGCTCATGAGGTACCGTATATAATGTTGTGAGTATATTCAAACATATGTTTGAATTGGTTAGACCTGCATGTTATACAGTAAGTTATTTTTTAATTTCACCATTGAGTGAAGTATTATAATATACAAAAAAAATGTTCAGATATACAACGAATCATGAGAAATCATTATTGTCTGTCCCAGAGACAACACACTCAGTTTTTTGCCTTTTCTGGATTAACAGTGGAGAGGGAAGCTTTGTGGCTTTTTTCCTTGCCCTTCGTCATTTGTGTTTTTTTTACCCCATAAAAAAAACCCATAGCAAGAGCCTGAAGGTTATCAACATTTTTAAAATGTACCCAAAATCCACCCGACAGCTAACACTGGCTAGAGAACTTGTTATTATCTGCAGCAAAGAGTCTTAGTATAGAAGAACCAACATTGTATTTTGAGAACAATGAGCTCCAGAATATTAAGCTACTTACCATTGGTAAAAAGGTTTCTGGTGGATACTCGGTCTACCTTCAGATTTCTCACCATTTAAAGACTCTTTCAGACACCAGACTGGATCTTGAAAAGATGAACTATATATATAATGTTCCGGTTAGGTGGCGATGTGGTCAAGAAGGGGCCAGAGGCATGTAAACTGTACAGACTGCTTGGAAAGGCGTTGCTGAACCCCATATAGAGTCCCCGAAACAGCAGGAACGACTCCTACAGCAACCTGACCATTTTTTCAGGGGTCATTATGCAAAAGTTCTGCAAGACCTGTAATGTAGTAGGACAATTGTCTAACTGAGAGCAAGTCGGGATTCACCTTGAAGTGAACAGAAAAAAAGGAACTGACATCAGAGCACTGGGGTGGCACTATATACAGCTCTGACATCAGATCAATTAGGAACTATAGGTGAGTAAAAGCTGTGGTGCAACTTACTGGCGCAGGATTACTAATTTTTTTTTCCTGATCCAGTCTGCCACTTCGTATACATTTGTGAGGAATCAGCAGGTAAAAGTAATCATCAGAAGATGTTAGGAGCTTTTACTCTGTCTAATAACAGCTCTTCTTCTCCATGGCTTCATCTACTCACCTTTACTGCCCTCAGAAAGTCAAGTGTACAAGGGATTAAATTATGGAGTTACACAGCAACAGTTCAAAGACCTTTCAATATTCAGTGGGAACATTAAGATACTGCCCAAAAAGTACTGCCAGGAGACCCAGAGAAAAGGCTTTTTTGGTGGTCTTTTGTGTAGAACATCCTGGGAAGAATGAAAATTGTGTTTTGATAATAAAGAGAAGACCTTGTTCTTGAATGAAACGCCAAGAAAGATCAGCAAACGCAGGACACTGAGGTTCATGGTCCACGTAAAACAAAAGAGTGCTGCTTCAGGGCACGTCATCTGAACTCCTGAATGCAACTGCTGACGTTGCAGCTTTGTCTGCAAATGCCACTTAGCCCATGTGCCTGCTCAGCTCAAGCCCTGAACACAAATGTCCAAGCTCTCGTTGTGTGAGACAGAAGACTTGCTGTGGAAGAAGAAAAACAAGGAGGATACGTGGAATGACACAGCACGGAGATCTGGTCACGTTGAACGGCATAAAACATATTAGACTGGAACCACAGTGCGCCAAAGAATACGAGTAAAAGCAGGTCAAAGGGTTCCTGACTGAGAATAAGCCAAACAAACAGCACAAGTGATTAATTAAACTCACTAAACAGGGGCCATCGTCCAACAAAGAACACATGAGCAAGAAGAATACAACAAAGCCCCTGATAAGCAATACACTTCACAAGTAGAGCAAGTGAATCTTAAGAATCAAAGAACAAGCAGGACACATTGACCACTGAACCAGTATATTTTGACAAACTTCCAATACATTCAGAGCCAACATGACACAATGCAGCCCAGATGATTAACAAGCAGGACAAATGGACCCCAACTCAGAAAAAGCACAATACCAACAATGAACAAGCAAATCATGCAAGGTTCAGCATAGCGACTCATGAAGAAAACACTCAACAAGACGGGTATAATGAGCAGAGAAGATAACAAACCGATTAATTACAATTTATCACTTTCTGTGAAACATTTAATTATTGAATCCCTGAAAGATTTTGTGTCCTGAAGAGGACCACCAATTGGATTGTTGGGGTTGAAACATCGACAGTGTGAAAATAACCAGGTTGTATACTCAACCAACTGATGAGATTGAAGTGTATACTTTTGTTTTCCATGCAAATACGTTATCTACCCTTTTTTAAATTGGATATATTACACCCATCAGGCATCACTGTTCACTTAAACCTCTACACTCTTTCTATTTAAAGTGCTTTGCCACTAACACAGCCCACTACAAGCATTTACTGTGCGTGCTCCATTTTGTCAAAAGTAGTTGTGCTGAAGCAGTATAAATATTTCTAAGTGGTTTCCATGTGGAACACCATCGACTAGTGAACAAGGATGACAGGCAAGGATCATATCCTGGCAAAGACCATTCAGGATCAAAAGGGCCCAATGTCTGACAAAGAATATACAAATCACACAAGTTGCCAAAGAATACAAAGGCAACAGTCTAACGAACATCTAAAACTAGCAGGAAATATGAGCTAGCAAGTAATATGGAGAACACTAAGGCCAAGCATCACGGAGAAGCATCATATGATTAACGAAGGATACATCAAGCTGACACATTCTCCAAACAACCCAGATGGACAACACACCAAACGTGATACATGCAGTCAGATGAGCAAACTGAAAAAGTGAGACACACAAAAAACCAGAGTGTATGGCTAGAAAACTGAAAAAAAAACCTGAAAAATATGTAAGAAACTGTCAGCAAACCCACAAATCAAATACATTTGTCAAAGAACAGGCAGAAGGAGAATGCAGTGCCCGACTAAGAACAGGAATAACATCTGGAACACAAGACCACTGACTAGAAAACAGACACCAAGGCACACGTTCAAAGAATTCACACAATAACTAACAAAAATAACAAGCATTTGCAATGCAATAGGTCTCGCATTTGTATAAGCTAGAGCTATTGGCGTTGTAAATGGCATTGTTTTTTACTTTTTTTTGTGTGTAGTGGAATGCGATATAAAGTAAATCAGATGATTTGTTTTCATATATATTTATGCTCAGTTCGAGGTGATCCTTGTGGGACTGAATGAATGGAGTTGTTAACTGCTTTAATGCAAAGGTAAAACAAAAAGTAACACAAAAATAATATATAACCGTAGGAAGACTGGGAAGTCAAAAAAGGCAGAATTCAAGTTAGATGCAGCTTTGTAAAAAGCAACAAGGGGTGGGGAGCGGAAAGTAACAGTGCCGAACCATACGGAATGAATGATTATCTTTGTGTTTGTGTGCTCTTACTCTGTCTCGCATATTACAAACACTGGTACAAAAAGGCAATGCAAACTCAACACAGCTACGGAATAATCCCTAAAAATTATGCCAGGTCCTGGATGTGGCAGCAGCCCTTCGGGTGGTGCTATGAGCAGTACTAAAGAGCAGCAGCTATGCACTGAAGGCTTTAACCTCTTGATGTTGAATACCCTGGGCGTTCTATATGGAGCTTGATACTGCAGCACATAGGGAACAGCTGTTTTAGTAAGAGGGTGGGTTTTGTCATTCCTAAGGCAGATCTGTTAATTTACGCCCATCCCCTACAAGAAGCAAGGCACACCACAGGCTGCTTAAAAAACACACATATTCCTTGCCGTACTGAGATCAGATAACGAGAAGCAAACTCTTCCGCCCAACACAAAAATTAGAGCCACAGCACCAGCTAAAATTTTACAAAACCATAAATTTATTTTAGTAATATCCTGAAGCAAGGTGAGTTTGGGATGTGATTTGTAACAATTTTAAAATTAAAAGAACTCTGAAAAAGTAGCCATGAGCCTCTCTCCCCCTAACAGCTTACAGCACTATTACAGTTAAAACAAGCATTGGTAACGCACAGACAACGGGCGAGCCAAGCAAAATGGGCAACTGACAATAAGATGGTAAACAAGCAGTGACAGCAGGTGGTGTTGTGAGGGAGGGGGTGGCACAGACTGGCTGCTGACTGCTGGGGAGTGAAAATCATGAGACATATTACAAGTAATTTTTTCAGACGGGTCTGCAATGGTTGGGCTAGGATGTGAGAGCGAAGGAAACAAGCAGCCTGAGATTTATGGGTTGATGAGGGAGATAAGCTATACGTGGTGTGTGGATGTTGTGAGAGCTGGCAGGGAGGGGTCCCGGAAGAGAGACTCCGGGTGCGAGGCTCTGCAAGTTTTAGGTGTATGCGTTTGTCCTGTTGCTGTTGCGATGCCTTTGCAACGTTAATAGATGTGCCATAGTCTTTGGAATCATTGTACACAAAGCTGTATTTATGACGTTCTTACCTTAATGATACGCTCTGTATTTAGGGCACGGCTCTCCTCACTTTGGGGCCTTGAAATGGAATAAAGCACCATACTCATGATCGCCTGCGTCCACCTCCTAAAAGCACACTTCAGTGTAATCAAGGGAATGCCCTTCCCAGGCGCTATTACCCAGGGAAGTAAAATAGAGGAAGGGGTTAAGGGTGGGTGCATGGTGTGAGGGTAACTGACCAACAGAAATGAATCCACCAAATGAACAAGCCCGGCAGAGCGTGGCGCGCGCGCTTGGCGGGGGAGCGCATTCCAGGCGGGGGAGCGGACCCTTTGAAGTGCGATGCCAAACGGATTGCATGGCAGCACGATGCGCGTGATTGTGCGCGTGCTCGCCATGCAATCTGCTTTTGGGAGCACTTTGAAATGCCCCCTTACAATAGTCTTGCTTTGCGATCGCTTACGCGATAGCAAGGCGAGACCTAAAAACAAAAACAAAAAATTAACACAAACTAACACTACTCTAACAGATATTTAAAAAGGATGTGACAACTGGCGTTGTCACTTCTAAGATTTGTCTACCCATAATCGGTGATATCGTGTGCATGCGAGTAAGATCTGAATTGCTGTCATAGTATATTCATGGACTCATTTGCTCCGAGTTGGTGGCTCCTATGTACTGTAAGTGGAGAATATGTATCTCTCACATGGGATGAAACCCAAACACACGTCCCCTATAGTTGGAAAAGTTCGATCTTTGTAAAAATCTATACTATGTACAAAACGTGTAGGAAAAAAATGCGATGGGGATGCCAAAGATATACAGATGGTGTGACTATTCCAACCTGCACTCAATTGACATATATTAAATTAAGTGACTGACTTCTACTGGCAAAGCGCAACATAGCCCAGAGATGGGGGTCTAGGCAGGCCCCTACCCTCGCCCAGTGGTGCAGAGACATGGACACCACAATGGTTGTCGAAAAAACAGTATACACTCATAGAGGCTGCCCCAAAAAGTGGTCCCAGATATGGGGGGGTGGAACGCTTACAGAGGGAATATATGTGAACCCCCGCGTGAGACCTCAGAATATGAACTGAGTGACTGAGTTCCTAGGGCCTAATCATACACCAAATGTGACCTGCTAAGTTACTGCGCGACGCGGTAGCAGTCCAATATGCTACTATATACCACTGATGTACCAATGTCTAATTAAGGTATACTGTGACTATGTACGCTAGCAGACGAATGTACCGCCGATGTATGCAATGCCAATGTACGTTGTTTTGTGTTTGAATTTCTTAATAAAAATATTTACAAAAAAAAAAATTAAGTGACTGGCGGCGCATTGGGAGCTCATGTGACCTATAAAGTGGAAATAAAAAACGTGTAAGATGTGAATAAGTCTGAGGGGTACATACCAAATCGGTGAAAGGATTTGTATGCGACTAATGCATAGGAAACATAGGTTTGACGGGCCCAGCCTGCTCCGGACCCTGTACTGTAAATGGAGTCAACGGCACTCAGTCTTGTCGCTTCAAAATGATACATCGGCCTCCTTAATAAGGGCCAGTAAGAGTGATCCTTGGGGAAAATAAGAATAAACAAATCAAGGCGCGTACTTTCTGGCCTGCGATGGTTACATGAGTCTAGCACTTAGGAGCGGAGTACAGTGGTATAAGAACAATGGCGCCACTGTGGTATGTCAAGAGGAATTGTCAATGGGCGTGGTTACAGAAGCTGTAAACCTGAAGAAACACCCTGTAGATGCCTGGCTATTGTGATACAACGAGTGCGCAGTGGGAAAGAACACGGTCTCGTGCATGTGGTGACAAACGCCGCAATCCAATGCAGAAAATCTGGGAAGGAGTCAAGGCTAATAAGCAAGGAGACGGGACTAAATATACGGCTACGCGCAGTGTAGCTATAGCCCTTAAGATACACCCTGTAGATGCCTGGATATTTTCATGCAAAGAGCGCGCAGTGGGGAATAACATTGTCTCGTGCGTGAGGTGAAAAACGCCGCAACCCAGTGCAGAAAAACTGGGAAGAGGTCAAGGCTGACAGACAAGGAGACTGGACTACGTATACAGTTACCTGCAATAGAGAGTAACAAATCGCACGTGTTAGATAAAAACCATAATAAAAGCGTGGCATATCATGTATTAAACATCAATTACACCTCTCCGTTATCAAAGGAATCTAGTAGAGACACAACAGTGCGGAATAACACTAAGTTACGTGATCGCCGCCGGGCCGGCAATAATACAAAATGTACACCAAACCTATCAAATGGCAATACGAATACTAGGTTTGTCAAACTACGCTTGTGAAAGCCTTATGGGTTTAGGAAGCACTAGGAGAAAGAGGGTAGATAACATACAGGAGGAAACCGCTAAGAAAAGCTAAAAGAAGCTCCAAGGAAAACCTTCGTACCGGCCTTCCGGTATGGAAAGCACTAAGTTAGACACAGAATGCAGGCTAAATCTGGGAGATAAAGCAACACCAAAGCCTTCATGCCCCAAGGCGCTTACCTGTTGTAGCAGTGATCCGGGTGGGCCAAGCAACCAGTTTTTAAAGAGAATGTGTTGCAATCGAAAAGCAACTGTCAACCATGCATGAAGAAAGACTTAGTTGGCAATTGGCCAATACGGAATTCTCCGGTTCAGCTCCCAGTCCTGCGTGTCAATGACGTCAGGACAACTTGATAGACAGATGGGCCCTCCTGTGCCTAGTTGCTGCACCACCAAGACGCGGAGTAGACATTAAAAGAGTGAAAACAGACTGAAAATGAAACATGAAAAATGTATGGGAAGTGTGCCCAAACTCTTCCCGTGTGGCGCAGGGGGCAGAGAGAAATTATGTTGCACCGAAATACAACAGAAGAATAAATATCATAGATTGGGGTTGCCCAAAAATGGCAAAGTAATTAAATGTAGCAGTAACTCACAATCCCCACCTGGGCCATTCATAAACGTTATGGGTTGGCAGGACAGTGAAAGCAGACGTGGGTGTGAGAAGGGCGATGTGTGGCTGCGCGAGCTCATAACTAAATAAGATAGGAAGCTGTGTAGCTTTGGAAAGCTAAAAAGCCAGACAGTGACGCGCGCGTCAACCCCTATAGAGATAAGGGAGAATAATAAATAAAACAAGCATTGGCCACACGGCGGCCGCGAAAGTGAAAGTGATCGCGATTGTGATCACGTGCTGCGGAGGAAAGACACATGGCGCTGCGCGCGTGCACGTTCACGTGCACTGAAGCTTTAGGCCACGGCAGCACTTTGAAAAGCCTGTATACAAAATGTCTCGGCCAAACCAGCGCATGCGCTGGATCAGGCGAGACCTAAAAAGGAGAACCTTGTCCCTAAACAAGCAGGATGCATCTTTGAAGAATGGCAAAGCAGAAGGAAGGCCCCCAATACTATAGCTGTACGGGGTACACATGCCAACAAAATGGTAGCACAAAAAGAGCATGTGGTTTAACAAAAAGACTCTGAAGAAGCAGGACACAATATCATTGGTTAAAAAGAAAACATGATCCAGCGACAACCCTGCAGATCAAGGAAGAAATATAAATCTTGAGCGAGGACACAAAGAACGAGAAACTACATACTCTTACACGGACACATTACTCCAAGATTTGTTTTTAGCACAGAACAATCAGAACAAACGGTGTGACAAATAAGGGAAAATACAAACAGGACCTACAGCCCAACGATGAACAAGCAGAAAGCGTAAAACACAACAATGAAAACACAGATCACACATGGCACACTGTCCCTAACACGAAGCAAGCAGGATATGTGGCCTGCGAAATCACACATTCTAGCAATCATATGTCCAAGTAGCGATTATATTTCACCCCAACCCATCCCACTAGACACGAGGGTAGGTTAGGCTAATGATAAAATCAATGACAAATTGTTTGGTCTTACACAGTGAAATTCATTAATGGAGGGGGAGGGGGGCACATAAGGAATTCACCAATGAAAAAAGTTGGCTACGAAGCTAAACCGGCCTCCCATACTACTGTCAATTGATAATAATGCATATATTTAAGAATATAAAACAAACTGCATACCCAATACTTTGGCTACACTTTCAGAATTTTAATGCATTACTGGTACCATGAAGGGGGTATGATCACAGATAAAATAACAAATGGACTTTAAATACCGATAGAAGTATCTGATTTCAGACCCCAGAAATAACGGATGGGGGGGTTAATTACTAGAAGCAGTAACTAATGCCGTTGTTGTTACTTTAAGCAATACTCCTACTTAAAAAATTGGAGAAGTGTGGTATAAAATGCTAAACCAAAGCATTAACTGATGGGAATTTAACCACTGTAAACATAATAGACTGTCTTCTGACATAATATCTGGAAACCTGGAAAAGATAGCTCATTTGACAAGATCGATGCAAATAAAAAAGGGTGGGTCTCTTTACTGGAAATGATAACGGGTGCCACAGGATTGCTGCATGAAAAAAGGTGAGCTTTATAATTGGAAATGAAAACTGATGTCACAAGATAGCAGTAAGCAGAAGGCTGGGAGTTGCTACTAGAAATCATAGTTGATATGACTGGATAAATGTAGTAAGAAGCATATGGACGGATCTTATCAATGGAAAAAACTGATATGACAGGATGGCTGTCAACAAAAGATGGGGGCTTATCAACGGAAGTAATGACTGCTGTGAGAGAATCGACGTAAACAACTGGGTGGGCATCATGAATGGAAACAACTTATATCACTAGATCAATGGAAACAACAAATGGGTGGCCCTCATCAATGTAAACAATACCTCATGTGACAGGCTCACTGTAAAACAAGCATTTACAATGCAATGGTCTCGGCAATATTATAGGTAGAGCTATTGGTATTGCTCATTTTTTTTAATCATTTTTCTATCCCTAAATAAATGGCATTGTCATTTCTATTGGCATTAGCTTTTTTTTTGCATATGTGATACCTATTGCATTAGCAGAGAGAGAGTGAGGTAGTGAGATAGAGAGAGAGAGTGAGGTATTGAAATAGAGAGTGAGGTAGTGGAAGAGAGTGAGGTAGATAGAGAGTGAGGTAGATAGAGAGTGAGGTAGTGAGATAGAGAGAGTGAGGTAGTGAGAGAGTGAGGTAGTGAGGGAGAGGGATGTTGTGAGGTAGTGATATATAAGCATAGAGTGATGTGATGTAGTGAGATAGAGAGAGAGGTAGTGAAAGAGAGAGTGAAAGTGAGTTAGTGAGATAGAAAGAGTGAGGTAGTGAGATAGAGAGTGATTGAGGTAGTGAGTGAGAGAGAGTAAGGTTGTGAGCTAGAGAGTGAGGTAGTGATGTTTTGAGAGAGAGAAGTTGTGAGGTAGTGAGATAGAGTGGAGTAGTGAGGTAGAGAGAGTTATGGAAAACACAAATTATCTAAGGTGAAGATAAATATAAACGGGACCTGCAGCGTGGACTTAGATGGCCATAAGGATTTTTAACGTAGTTGTTGACGACTTAATCAGTATTGTAGAGCACGTCATCTGAGTTCACGTATCTGCATGTATAGCGCCAAAGAACATTCTTGAAGTGTTCGCAGAGAACAGCGCTTCTTCGTTCAAGACCTCTTCAGTTTAAAGTTATTTATGTGGCAGCCGGGAACAGAGGGCCACAGTTCCACAAGCTCCCAACGAAAAGCACGCACAAGACACAAACGACTCACCTGTCTGTATAGAGCGCTTTAAGAAAACAGCACTGTCAGTCCCCCCTGACCTGCTTTAACAAAGCCGACCATTCACTACCTGTGCTGCTTGGTGTAAGCAACTAGCATTGTCCATACCTCCCTTCTTCGCCTACACACCCTGATCCTCCCGTCAGTGTATTGTATTGTAATTGCATTTATATAGCGCTTACTACCCCTGACGAGAAGTCGAAGCGCTTTGTCGGCGAGTAGCACGCTACTCCGGAACGATATAAGGAAACGGTGTAATTCATATCACCCTTCTACACCTTCACGTCGCCGATCACCTTGTCCCTGTACAGAGCGGTATAAGCAAACAGCGCTGTCAATATCACCCTTCACCGTCCTCACACTGCTGACCCTCAGGGCACTGTACACAGCGGTAACACGCACCACGAGTCTCGCGGTAACGGCGCACAGCGGTATATACTTAGAAAACAGACACTGTCATCATTTACTAACTTAGCGCCGACGGACCTTCTGAGGCTGTGCAGAAAATGGTACTGTTAATAACAACCCCCTTCATGGGTTCACCTATCACACCGATGCACTGCCGGTAACGGTACAAAGCGGTATTATTTCCGGATAAGACTTAAAAGGTCACCCTTCACCGACTTAACGCCACCGAGCCTTTCATAACCGTCCAGGGAGGTCTAAGCTTGTCGTACTGTCCGTGTCACTTTACTCCTCTGACCCTCTTAGCACTACAGTACAGACGGAAAACGAGCAAACAGCACCGCCGTGGCACGTCCCACTAAACACCGGTTTCACAGGATCTCTCACACCTATGGGTACCTAAGTAACCACCTGCCAGTACCATCTACTACATAACAGACGGGTTTACAGCATAGAGAGGTCGAAGGAGACAATACCATTCCATCAGTAACACACTTAACACAGCTGGTGTCTGGGGTCTGTGTGTTATACCTCGAATCTACAGGAGAAATTCATGACATTTTCCACAGGATGCAAATTATAAGAACATTCACGCAGGCTGGTCTTCCGCACCACCTGCCAGACTCCCAAACAACTGGAACTCACAAATCCCTCAACAGAGGGGGCATGGGATGTTAAAGGAACTGTGTCACACGCTGACGTCACGTGTGTAGTACCACAATTCACCCCAGCTAAGAGAGGCATGCACTGAGTGTTCGGTGTCACATCGTGAAGATCAAGGAACACGAACTGCCAACCAACAAGCGCAGTGACAGAACAAACCATGCCAATCAACAAACACAGTGACAGAACAAACGGCAGATGTGGTCGCGTCTCACACAGCACACCAGATCTCCCTGCCACCTTCCAACAAAACTCACGCGTGAAAGCGTAGCAGAGCCAACATCTTAAACCACAGAAGTGCAAAACTGCGCCCACACCAACCTCATCCGCAAATACACCCCCGACACCCTGAGATACAGGGGCAGCGGTATGGGTTGAGTGAGGCCGGGACAGTGGTGGTGGGTAGCAATGGATGTTAGAAGCACCGAGACAACCAGCGGCACACTCACAGCTCACAAACACGCTCCACAATCAAACACAACGAGGTGACACAAAGTAGCATCCCTTGCAAAGTTTCAGTGGTTGCGGGGATGCTGCCGAGACGTCACCTGTCATTGCGTGGAGTGCCAGCTAAGGACCAGCGCGCGACACGAGGAGTCTAACAGCCGCACACTGATGCGCATCATTCGAACCAACACACCGAAGTACACATCTTCCCAGAGCCGAACGAATCAATCAGATTCTGAAAAGCCAGGATCGGATTTCAAGATCACACCGGGCTTTGAATGGCAAGGCATTGTGCAGAGCGGGCACAGTGCTGCTGTCGCGGACACGATGCCCAGAAAGCGCAATGCTTTCCATTTACATCTAAGGAGAGTACAGTGTGGGGCACCGGGTACATGGTACACCAAATAGGGACAGGGTCAAAATCCGTGTGAAGTGTATTATTACCCACGAGAGATTTTTGAGAGACATGATTGGGAATGTAAAACAAGCACAGCACTGCCTTTACACCACTGCCTTTCTCCGAGGCGAAGCAGAAATGCCTCGGAGAAACGCAGCGGTGATTTCAGATTCGGGGGCGTGGCTAAAAAGTGGAAAGAACAGCATGGAACACGCCCCCGAATCTGAAAAAGACGGAGCCTATTTGGAGGGACGGCTCTCTCCTCCAATGGCTGGCCTCCGTTTAGGAGCCAGCCAATGGAGGAGAGGCAAAAAGAGAGGCGGGCTAAAGAGCCACTCTCAGAAACATTAAATCTCCGACTTCCAGTTCTGCCTTCGGCAGACGGGACGGTCCTCGACCTAAAAATAAAAGGGGGGGTCTTTAAATGGAAATAACGTACGTGACTGGATCACTGTAAACTACAGATGGGTGTGCCTCATCAATGGAAACAATACCTTTTGTGTCAGAATCACTGTAAACAGATAGGTGGGGCTTACCAAAGGAAACAACAATATCTCACTGCAAATAATAAATGGGTGAGCCTCTTTACTGTAAACAGTTGGTTGGGCCGTACGAAAACCGAAGTACCAAGATAGCTGTAAATAAAAGAAGGATGGGGCTTGTTAATGAAAAGGACCACTGAGGTAGATCTGATGAATAGATGCACCTAACAGGGCCTAATTACTTCACAAGATGGAGTCATATTAGTGGAAATGATAACTGATGCTTAAGTTTGGATGCGCGATACTCAAGTTCTATGTGGTGAGCTTCAAAAGATATTTCAAACACTTATCTCCAGGCCAATAAGCAACTCAGAAAATGAGGCATCATTTATTAGGAAATATAAAACAAGCGCTTGGCTGTTTACCAACATCTAAGGGAGACAGATGTAATCTTTTACTGACGCAACAACTATCCGATGGAAGAAGAATTCTAGGCAGAACAAGGAATCTCAGTACTAGCAAAATACCCAACAATTGATGGTGTACGCATACTGGAAGAACCAAAGAAGGCTGGACTACTGTATACATTATCTTGATGGGGCACAATTACCACAAACAAGTGGACACACGGATATAGTAAATAACTAATGGGATGTGATTAGAATAAACAAATGATGTGACATGATTACTGAAAACAACTGAGGGGGGGCATGACGAGTGTTGTAAACTACAACCAAAAGGAGGATATTACTGTGGAAAATAAGAGACGTGACAAATACTGTAAACAACAGACTGCTATGATGCTTGTAGCCAATTGATCGGATCCAACTAATATATAGGGTCCAAACAACTACAAAGCAATAACAGGTTCAATGTGAACCTTATCATAATGAAGTGAATACTGTTACACATCTGTGAGTGTGTACCCTACTACTGAGACATAGAGTAAGTAGTTCAGAGGGCCAATGAATAGATTAGAGTTTAAAAAACAGGTATGATACCGCATGCCTGTAGGGGCAGAAGACCAAAAGAAAATGTTGACTTTTCGAATGATTACTTCCTGTTAACTCCCACCTTTATTTTAACCTTAACATAACAAAGGAATACGAAAATAAAAGAATAATCGGTACATTTACTGCGGGTAATTTTATATTTCTTTCAAACAGTGCTCATTCTAAAAATAAAAAAATTCAGGGGTTCCTAGGCCAAGAAAGGGCTCCGTTTAGAGCCCGCTGTTTATCGAGCACACCACCCAACGTGGAGCTGACCCGATTATGAAGTATGCCGCCTTGGTGGGTGAGGGTATTTGCTTCCTAAAAAGACCACTCATTGGACCAGCAGAAATCAGAGGCCCAGGACCTTCACACTATTTTTATGTATGAGCATTGATTGAAATTACTGTGACCAATAAGGCTTGAGGCATAAATATTCTCAACAACATATGAGATCTGATCAGGGCTACTGGAATTATGCAATTCTGTGGCGGCATTTTTTACATACTTGTGGATTTGCCACATTTGCCAAATAATCCATCATCTGTTAAATACTCTGCAGATTTTAACAACAAAAAAGTGTTTCTAGCTCAAACGGATCAAAAGTTATTAAAAATGTGATGATAAGGCCTCTGCATAGTGGAAAGCCCTTATCAAAAGGTTGACTGACCATCTTTCAACTGCGTAAAGCTGTATTTGGGTCTTAAATTGGTACTAATAAGGATGAAATATTTGTCATTTTTAAACATGGCAACACTTTCTGGGCAAACTAAGTAATAAGCTGCCTTACTTACATTACATAATTTTCCATTTCTTGCCGCACAATTTAATCAACACTGCCGCATAATTTGGCCCTCCCTTGCTGCATAATTCCAGCGACTCTGTGTATGATACTGTAAACAATACCTAATGGGACCTAATTACTGTAAACACGTGATGGGCATGCGGAAAGGAAACAACTGATGGGATTACCGTATACTAAAACTAATTGGGGGTGAAGGGGCAATGCTACAAGAAACAAATAGTGGGGATGAGAATAAGTGCCACAATAATTTAAAGGGTGCTAGTGGAACCAAATGCTGATGCTTGGGCTTTTAGGCACAAGAACCGCAGCATAGAGTGAACTAAAATCATATTTTCCTCTGTCCTTTCTAATTTGACAGCCTGGCATGAATCTCATCAGCTTTTTGTCTTTTTGCTATGGTAAAATGATCAGAAACATGGGTAATTATGACGAGTTGGACATTATAATGAAGAGGATGAATTTGATTGCCTCCAACTCAAGCTCAGTGGGGCCGCTAGCTCTGCCAAACCCCACGGAAGGCCTCTGAACAAGAGCTTCCCATATCAACCAACGGGTTTCTTGAGGCGGTATTCACATGTGTCTACCTCAATAATTTTACCTTAGTTATGAGCATCAAGTAAACGTTGCAGACTTAAAGAGCAGCAGAAGTAGTGAGTGGCAATGTGCATGCAATAAATATGATCCTGGCAAAAATGCCACATACGTGCGCCAACAGATGCACGTGATGTTCACAAACCAAAGGGGTAACGTAAGTATTCTGGGTAAATTAGTAGATAGTCAAGAGTTCAGTTTGTACATCCGAGGCTCAACCCCGAACGGTGTTCACACGTGCTCAAGGGTCTCGTGCGCCGCGACTGCAGCATTGGGCAGATACTTCGCAGCGCTGCCGGAGTCTGTTGTACCCGGTTGCCAGGCGACCGCTCAAATCATCTGTGGTTATGTTTCCAGGAAACGGCATTCCTTGTGCTGCTGAAGAACCTGATACGGCCTCGCAGGCACACTGCGGCTCATAGGGAGACAGGGAGAGGAGGGTGAGAGATCAAAAACCCAGAGCTGCCTCTGACACCAAAAGGCGAAGAGGGTGTGAGATCATAGGTCAATGTAAAATATACAGAGGGTTGGAGATTAGAACTCATTGAGAGTCATGAAGAGCGTGTGAGATCAGAACTCAGAGACATGAAAAGAGTGTGAGACCAGAGCTCACTGAGACATGGAGAGGGTGTGAGAGCAGAGTTCATGGTGAGACAAAGATGGCGGAACATCAGAATTCACAGTGAGGCATGAAAAAGGTGCGACATCACAGCACAGTGACACTGGCAGTGTGTGTGAGATTAGAGCTCTCTGAACAGAAGAGGGAGTGAGAGCAGAGTTCAGTGAGACTAGGAGGGTGTGAGATCTGAGTTCACAGTGAGACATGAAGAGGGTGTGACATAACAGGCTAAGAGTGACACGAAGAAGGTATAAGATCCCACAATCTAGCAATAAATTAAGGGGATGTGAGATCAGAGCTCACAGTGAGACAGAGAATATGACATTACATCTAACAGTGAGATCAGATCGCGGAGATGAGCTCACTGGCACATGATGACGGTGTGAGATGAGCTATGTAAGATATACAAGTATATGTATGTATGTACGTACGCATGTACTTGCCGATGGTTGCAGCTGATTGGGACCTAGGCTTAATTTGACCCTGACCGCAATGGAGTGCTGGTTGTGCAGGCTAAAGCTTTTATTTTGAGACTTCAGTTCTATAAGATCCAATCCACCACAGAAGCACACTTCTAAAGACCACGAGTAGCTCAGGGGAGGCACTTAGAAAATCACAGGATGTCAAGAAGAGGCCATCAGCAGGGTCCGGTCCAGTCCAGGTCCAGTTGCTATTGATCAGCTGGGCAGCTCAAGGCCTCTTGTATCTTGTTGTGACCCTGTATATTGAACAGGAGGTCAGCATTATGGCAGTTTGCATCAACCTCTTTGTCCTGGGTACAAGAGAGAGCAGTCCCAGCCCATCAGGGCTCTTCTCAAGTCGCAGACAGTAGGATCAGTGCTCTTCTGATCTTCCTTAGGTCCAGGAGTGTTCTGAAATGGGTGCCTGGAGATGCCACATTTAAGCCTGCCAACAAGCAAGTGGGTGTGAATGACTCCTGGGCAAGCCCTAACCAGTCCAGTAAAAGATCCCAGGGCCAACCCTATTCACTTTGAACATTTTCAAAATCATGAAAGTCCTTGGCCACACTAAACTTGGGCTCTGAGGGATAGGGATGCATTTGGGGACTGTAGTATGGTAACCCGTGTGTCCTCCTGCACTTAAAAGCAAAATCCAGTTTGAGGGAGTCACTGTATCCCCGATACACAAAGTGACAGAAGTCTGGTAAAAATAAAAGTAGTATTTTTAAGCAACCAGACAGTAGCTCCACAAGGACTGTTTTGGCATGTTTCCCTTCATTTCAAGAGTGCCCCCAGAGTTAAGTGTAAAATCCAGAGATAGCAGTATAGTCGGGCAAAGAAATGTTAGTCAGCAACCAGAAAGTGGATAAGTAACAATTGTCTTGCCATCCTGTTCTCTGCATTTCAAGTGTGCCCCAAAATATTATGTGTAGACCTAGCAGACCTATCAAGCAGGCTTTGACACTAAAGCAGGATTTGTCTGTGTACCATCAAAAAGGATGCTGAAAGCCCTATCCTGCATATTCTAGGAGGTTCAGAGGAGACATCTCTGCCCATTCAGGTCAGCCTACTGTGTGTTCCTGGGAAACATTTCACACCTTTATCACACCTATTCAGATGCAAAGTCTTGGCTGGGAGAAGTTTGAGAGAGTAAATGCAAATTAGCATCCAGGAACTTCAAGCAGGGAAACAGTAACTTTATAAAAGTTACTTTTCCTTCAAAATTATTAAAATTCCAATTTCACCATTGAATTGATCTTTAAATAGCTGTTAAAAATATTTGGTTATATATTTTTAGCTAGTCTCATATTCGAGATAGAGTATTAGGATTTTAACCTGCACTCTGGTTTTTCTACATAGAACAGGCCTGCCACAGTGAAAAATAGCTTTAGGGTGCCAGTCACTGTAAGGACGTGAACATTACATTTCTACAAACCCTACTTAGGAGTGACTTTTTAATATTTAAAAGGAAGGTTCTGACCTGTCAAAAGGGTTTATGTCTACAGGCCGAAACGCAGTGTTTAAACTGTCAGTCAGGCTAAATGGTAGGCCTGAAGTCATGTTTTATACTGTAAATGTAGTAGATGACACAATAGGTGCTGCAGTCCACCAGTGACATTTAACTTACAGGCCCTGGGTACATTGTGTACCATATACTAAGGACTTATAAGTAAGTTAAATATACTATCAGGTGTATACAAATTTCTTCATGTTAAAATGGGAGCACAGAAATGTTACCACTGGGCTGCATGGGTAAAGTGCATACAGTTCTAAAACCAGCAAAAATATAGGGTCTGGCAAGATGCAAAAAATCTTTGGTGGCCATGCAGATAAAGCGGATTTCCGACAAGATCTCAGAGTGAGACATGAAGAGTGACATTGGAGTTCACGGTGGGATAGAGAGAGGGGAATTGGCAACAACAAGTGTTAGAGCAGACCTAGTGAGAAAAAGAAGGAGTGCAAGATAATACCTTACTGGGACATGAAAAGGGTGTGAGTTAAGTGCTCACAGTGAGACATGGAGAGTGTTACAGAGTTCAGTGAGACATGAAGACGGCGTGAGCTTATCACTTATAGTGATACATGGAGAGTGTGGCATTAGAGCTCACAGTGAGACATGAAGACGGTGTCATAGCAGAGCTCACTGATACGTGAAGAGGTTATGATAGCACAGTTCACACAGACACTGATAGAAGAATGAACAGTGCAGGTAGGAGAATTAACAATGTAGGTTGTGAGAGCAGAGCAAAACCTCATGGCTTGTAGTGAATCATGAACAACGAAGCAGGATGTCAGACCAAGATCTCAGTGCGATATTGGGATGATAATGGGCTGGAAAGGATATTTAGGCTTTTGCTTGGATGGACAAAAGATAAGTCAATCAATGGAGCAAAGGAGAACAGTAGCAATCTTGCTCCAGAACCTTAGGAAACACAAATGTTATCAATAAGATGGTAATGACTTTCAACTGGACCTGTATGGTCCAGTGCTGGAGAGGAAGAACCAGTATTTTGACATCTGACCGGATTCAGGTGCCTGGAAGAATCCATAGGATAGTAAAGAATTAACCATAAGCTGAGCAAAAAGGAAGCTTTTCAAGGCATGTCAGAAATCAATCCATAAACAGTTGCAGAGTGAGAAAGAGCAAAGGGCTAGAGACAGCAACAGGGGAAGGATGTGAGAGCAGAAGTACAGAGCTCATATTTAGACATTAAGCAAAGAAGCCATAGAACATTATGTGAAAGCAGGATACAGACCAAGTTACAGATTCAGGTAAGGAATTGTGCAGGGTGTGAGCTGAGATCGAGACCTCAGGGTGGCATTTCCAAGTAAAAAGGGGCAGTAAAGGACATGAGAGCAAAGATACGCAGTCCAGAGTGATATTTTCAGATAAGGAGGGGGAGTAAAGGGTGCAAGAGTAAAGACCCATAGCTCAGAGTGAGACATTTAGAAAATAAACAGCAGGATGTAAGAGTTGAGTCCAACAGCTCAGAGTGAGACAGAAGGGACAGAAAACCATAGCTTAGAGTGTTATTTCCAGATAAGAAGGGGCAGTACAGGGTGTAAGGGCACAAATGTAAAACTCAGAGAGCAACATTCATTTAAGAAGCGGTACTACAGGATGTGAGAGCAGAGCTCACATTTTAACATTCAGAAGAGATGGAGCAGTACAGGGTATGAGAACAGAGCTCAGAGTGCAACATTCAGGAGGGAATAGGTAGTACAGGGTCTGAGAGTAGAGACCCAGAGGGTGATGCGAGACATTCAGATAAGAAGGGGGGAATAAGAAGGGTCTGTAAAGCGCACAACAGCAGAGACCTAGAACTCTGAGTGAGACATTCAGACATGAAGATGATGTACAAGATGAGAGAGCAGAGATCTTCCCTCAAGGTCAAACATTCAGAAGAGAAGGGGCAGCACAGAGTGTGAAAGAGGACACACTGAGCACAGAGTGAAACATTCAGATAAGAAGAGGCTAAACAGGTTGTGACAGCAGACACTCATGGCTTGGAATAGCATGAATGAGCCACCCGAGAAACAATTTAAACCAATGCTATGCCTTACAACAGTCTATCTCAGGGTATACACAAAAATGTGACGGTATGTCCTCACACACCACCACCAGATGTCAATCTTCATCATAGGACTCCACCTGCTCTTCAAAAACCCAGTTTAATGAAGAGCAGGCCTACACCTGGAGATCAGAGAGGCACTTCTAACTAAGAATGGACCCGTGACAAAGCATAATTAAAAACCAATGGGATTTGCCAAACTGTCCTTTATATTAAATGGAATACCACTTGGTATTAAAGACCAACGTGGAGAAAAGGGGAAGAAGTACGGGGCTTTCGAAGAGCGTAGGAGTCCTATGATGAAGCATGGCATCTGGTGGTGTGACATCCCATCACATTTTGTGTATGCACAGAGATATGTTGTTGTAAGGTGTAGCATTGATTTAAATAGTTTTTGTCTAGGAAATAAGCGATGGGACACACGGACAGGCACATGGTTGAATCCTGGCACAGGCAGTAGGGCTGCCATGATACAAATGTCACAATAAAAAATTTGGTAATGAATTGAAGCAAACAATAAAAAGCAGTGAATTGATCAGGTCTCGTCCTGAATTATCCCAAAAGTCCCAAAACTGCTCTGTATGATGGAGTCCAATGGAAAGGGGTGAAGCGTTTTAAGAACTGGACCGACAAGTACATGTGATCCAAGGGGATCTTCACATAGGACTACTGGACAAGAACTATGCAAAATAATCTCCCTATTAACATCTTTATAACAACCACAACAGTGTACATAAAAGAGGTTACTGGGATTCCAATTGGAAATGTATGGGCCATTAGCACGTTTTCCTTGTGGACTAAGAATCTCATTAGCAAATATTACACTAGACTAATCAAAATAGCAAACTAATTTACCACCTTGAAGACTAGCAAGCTAAGATTACAAAATTCGATCCTTTCGAATTACGTTTTGTGAGATATCAATTCACAGTCAACTTGATTAAAACAAATGTGGATTAAAGTGAGACCAAAGCCTAACCAATACGGACCAATCACTTAGCAGCAGACAAAGACATCACAACAACCCTGCTGAACAGTAGCTCTAGTCTAGTACTACATAACAAAACAGGCAAACGGATATGTCTGTGGGCAAAATGAATGCAAAGGAAATCATATAACAACAATATCCTTTCATAGTGAACATGAAAAGCTCCTGATCAGGTTTTCTACTACCGATTCTCTGCAAGTTTCAGGTGTTCTCTAAGAGAAGTTTTCTAAGAGACTAACAGAGGTTAGAATGGACTGCAGAATTCAGATACTGAAGAGTGGCCTCTGGCTTAGCCCTGGGTCTATTTAATACAATTAAGGACCCCAGCTCAAACTCGTCTGTCAATTTACTGCAGAGAAAGACCCTAGACCAAACCAATTATCATTCTACAACTAAGAAGAACCCCAGGTTCAGTTCATCTTCCTATCTGTTACCAGTAACAAAGTGCTGCAGGCCAGGATCCTCTATTTGATAAGTGTAACAAACACAGGTCCTTTTGTCTATATCTGGGAAAGACCTGCAAGCCCAACTGCAGGTACAGACCCAAGTCCATCTCATTTGCCTTTTAACAATAGGAGAGAATTTAACCCCTTGCTGCGGCGCGAATTCCGCCGCAGCGCTGGGGGGGTTTGGGGGCTCGACAGCGCCGCTGTGCTCATGACGGAACCACGCCGTCATGAGTCACGGGTGAGCTGTGCTCAAGACGGTGTGGTTCCGTCATGACTCCACCCACTGCGCTAATCGCCCGCACAGGCGGGGAATTAGCGCCGCGTGGGAGGAGCGGCCGCCAACGGCCGCAGCATGACGGAACAACTCCGTCATGAGCACACGGCGCCCGTGGCTCATGACGGAGTGGTTCCGTCATGAGCGGGGAACGGGTTAAAGCCCACCAGACTGTCCGTTTACAATTGCAAAGGACCCTTTCACAGAGACATGCATGAAAGTCAGAGCCAAGTCATCTGAGCAAACCCAGCCAGCAAAAGATGATGTAAGGCTGAAACACATGCGCATCTATAAAGGACCCAGACTAGTAGCGTGTCCTTATCGATTTGAGTCTGCAACTCATTCTTTATTCAAAACTGCTAATAATCACCATAACATAAAACTGAAACATCTCCAATGACTAAACATGCTGAAAAAGCATCAATCAAGAAGTCGAGTCTGAACAAGCGACAACAAAATACTCGGTCCTGCAATCAAAATAATCAATACGGCTCAGAGGGGTTGCAGATATACAAAAAGAGTTAATGGAGAGGGGGAAACGAGGAGAGTGTGAGACAGACAGAATGAGGGAAGGGCGAACGGCAAAACCATCAGGCCAATAGAAAGGCTGCAGACACTACAGAACAAAAAAAGTCACCACGGAACAAGATTGAATCCAGACAGAGAGATGCTGCAGACCCTACAGAACAAGAGTGATTCCAGACTGAAGAGAGAGACTGCTGACACTACAGAACAAGAGGGAATCCAGAGAGAAGTGAGAGATGCTGCAGAGACTACAGAACAAGAGTGAATACACACAGAAGAGAGAGGCGGAGACAGTACAGAACAAGAGTGGATCCAGATAGAAGAGAGAGGCAGCAGATGCTACAGAACAAGAGTAAATCCAGAGAGACGAGAGAGATGCTGCAGACACTACAGAACCAAGAGTGATTCCAGAATGAAGAGAGGGACTGCAGATCCTACAGAACAAGAGTGAATACAGAAGGAAGAAAGACTGCCAACACTGCAGACAAGAGTGAATCCAGAGTGAATTCAGAGAGAATTGAGAGATGCTGCAGAGACTACAGAACAAGAGTGAATCCAGAGAGAAGAGAGAGATACTGCAGACACTACAGAACAAGAGTGAATCCACACAGAATAGAGAGGCATAAAAAAGTACAGAATAAGAGTGAATCCAGATAGAAGAGAGGCAGCAGATGCCACAGAACAAGAGTGAATCCAGACTGAAGAGAGAGACTGCTGACACTACAGAACAAGAGGGAATCCAGAGAGACGAGAGAGATGCTGCAGACACTACAGAACAAGAGTGATTCCAGACTGAAGAGAGAGACTGCTGACACTACAGAACAAGAGGGAATCCAGAGAGAAGTGAGAGATGCTGCAGACACTACAGAACAAGAGTGATTCCAGAATGAAGAGATGGACTGCAGATCCTACAGAACAAGAGTGAATACAGAAGGAAGAGAGACTGCAAACACTGCAGACAAGAGTGAATCCAGAGTGAATTCAGGGAGAAGTGAGAGATGCTGCAGAGCCTACAGAACAAGAGTGAATCCAGAGAGAAGAGAGAGATACTGCAGACACTACAGAACAAGAGTGAATCCACACAGAATAGAGAGGCAGAAGAAAGTACAGAATAAGAGTGAATCCAGATAGAAGAGAGGCAGCAGATGCCACAGAACAAGAGTGAGACGAGAGAGATGCTGCAGACACTACAGAACAAGAGTGATTCCAAAGAGAAGAGAGAGATACTGCAGACACTACAGAACAAGAGTGGATCCACACAGAATAGAGAGGCAGAAGAAAGTACAGAATAAGAGTGAATCCAGATAGAAGAGAGAGGCAGCAGATGCCACAGAACAAGAGTGAATCCAGAGAGACGAGAGAGATGCTGCAGACACTACAAAACAAGAGTCATTCCAGAGAGAAGAGAGAGATACTGCAGACACTACAGAACAAGAGTGGATCCACACAGAATAGAGAGGCAGCAGACAGTACAGAATAAGAGTGAATCCAGATAGAAGAGAAAGGCAGCAGACAGTACCGAAAAAGAGTGACTGCAGACAGAAGAGAGAGGCATCATTCAGTAAAGAATAAAGTTAATCTGGATAGAAGAGAGAGACCGCAGACCCTACAGAATAAGAGTGAATCCAGACAGAAGAGAGAGACAGCCGACAGTACAGAACCAGAGTGAATCCAGATTGAAGACAGAGGCAGCAGATGCTACAGAACAAAAGTGAATTCAGAGAAGAGAGAGGCAGCAAATACTACAGAACAAGAGTGAATCCAGAGAGAAGAGAAAGGCAGCAGACAGTACCGAAAAGGAGTGACTGCAGACAGAAGAGAGAGGCATCATTCAGTAAAGAATAAAGTTAATCTGGATAGAAGAGAGAGACAGCAGACCCTACAGAATAAGAGTGAATCCAAATAGAAGAGAGACAGCAGACACTGTCTGAATCCAGACAGAAGAGAGAGGCAGCAGTTGCTACAGAACAAGAGTAAATCCAGACAGAAGAAAGAGATCTACAGACCAAGATTGAATCGAGACAGATACATGCTGCAGACAGTACAGAACAAGAGTGAATCCAGACAGAAGAGAGAGACAGCACAGAACAAGAATAAACCTGACAGAAGACAGAGACAGTAGACAGTACAGAATAAAAGTTAATCTTGAAAGAAGAGAGAGACAGCAGACAGAACAGAACAAGAGTGAATCCCATAAGAAGAGAGACGCAGCATACAGTACAGAATAAGAGTGAATCCCGAAAGAAGAGAGAGGTAGCAGACGGTACAGATTAAGAGTGAATCCAGACAGAACAGAGAGGCAGCATACACTACATGTCAAGAGTGAATACAGACAGAAGATAGAGGCAGCAGGCAGTACGGAATAAGACTTAATCTAGATGGAAGAGAGAGGCAGCAGACAGTACAGAATAAGAGTGAATCCATATGGAAGAGAGAGGCAGCAGACGCTACAGAACAAGAGTGAACCCAGATGGAAGAGAGAGGCAGCAGGCACTACAGGACAAGAGTGAATTCAGATAGAAGAGAGAGGCCGCACACAGTACAGAATAAGAGTTAATCCAGACGGAAGAGAGAGAACGCAGACAATACAGAGCGAATTCGGACAGAAGAGAGATAGCGGACGCTACAGACCAAGAATCAATCCCAGCAGAAGAGAGAGGAAGCAGACACTACATGTCAAGAGTGAATGCAGACAGAACAGAGACGCTGCAGACGCTACAGAACAAGTGTGAATCCAGACAGAAGAGTGAGGCAGCAGACAGTACAGAACAAGAGCCAATCTAGAGGAGTCGGTGCAGAAAGAAGAACAGGAAAAAATCCAGATCAATGCTGAATCTAGATGAGAGGGACACTACAAATTGCAGACAAATAATACATCTAGAAGAGATGGACTATAAAGACTGCAGAACAAGAAAACAAAACCAGAAGACAGACGCTGCAGACAATGCTACAAAATAACATAGCCAGCAACCATAATCACTGGGGCATTACAAAGGGAAAGGCCTGTTCAGTTCTATAGGGCATCAGACAGGCACATTGCATTATTCGGTCCACAAAGCCTAAGCAATTACTTTCATCTCTCAGACCCTCAGCAGGTACATACCACATTTTCAGATCGTAAGCTCTAAACTAAGAGACAGATTGGCGTGAGCAGGCAAAGAACAATTGCCTTCGGCTATCTGGACATATACAGCCGGGGATCCTCTAAACTTAAGAGGCACACTGCACGGACACTAAGCTTGCCCAGAGCCAACCTAGATCCTCAGAAGCTAAGCTTACATAGAGAAGTCTATGCTTCTTAAAAGGTAAGTAGGCCCAGAAAAGACATGGCTCACGGATCTAAAGTGGCACAGAGTAGTCCTATGCAGCGATATTTTCAAGAACTCAGACAGCAGAGAGGAACAAACCTCTTTATTTCAGCCTGAATGCAGGAAGACAGCAGTCCTTCTCAGTACTTGCCCCGTACACAGAATCCCTTTAGCTGCCGAAAGGTGCGTAGGCAAACCACAGTATTTTTCAAGTGATCAGGCTTTGCACAGGCAGAGAGCCGTTATCTACAGCGCTCAGCCATACACGGGCAGATAGTAGCCATCCTCTGTTCTTAGGCTGAAAACGGTAGACAGGAGCCCATCTTAACCCCTACACCCTACACAGGCACAAAGCAGAACCTGTTTTGCAGCTGGTTCCTTCACAGGCTAGAAAAGTCAAAAAGGAATGTGGAATACAACTTCCGAATGGAATCACTGCACAGTAACATAAGCTGAAATGTCTTGCGTCTTGGACTCTGAGTTAAAATGGCTATGCTCTGATCACATTTTCAAGTGATAACATCATTTAAGAAACCTAGACCAAGTGAAGGACAACATTTGTGATGCCAAATTACCAAGGCCTGCAACTTAATTGCAAGGGACTGCTTAATTTATATGGGACACTTTACTGTATTCAGTTCCTGTATCATGTTAATAAGTCATGAGTTGGCTTTCAGCATGTTGTCCATGCCACCAAGGACTCTTTTATAACGAAAATGTCAACCACGGTGCTGCCAACAGCGTTGATTAACATTGCGGCTACATTGACTTTAGCAATTACTGAGCATGCTGAAACAAAGAATGAAGGAGTATAAATCCTCAACTTGCGCAGTTACGGTTTGAGTTTTTGCGATTCAACCGAATGGGGTGACACGAAACAAAAAATAAAATGGCAGATGTATTGGAATTTAGTACTAGTTAAAAAAGCTAACATTACATATTAAAACCATGTCATAAATTCATTTTTCACTAATGGAATACATCCCATTTGCATACCTACCCAAGCAAATTGACTGTCATATTTAACAAATGTAACTTTGAACATTAATTTCATATATGAGATCATGATGCACAAAGCATATGTGAATTCAAACGATGACACTGCTTCAATGGTTGTTACTAACAGAATCTCAAATGGACTCCTGACATACATTATTACTGTATTAAATAGACCATCTCAGACAGATTATGGTGTATTAGATTTACTTTTGAACCGTCGAAACACAGAGGCACGCACCACTTAAAGGCAGATTTGGATTAACCTAGCATAAAATGAACGAGTAGAAGCAGAAAGTAAGACTGCATTTCTTTAATAATTGCCTCCAAATAGCACCACATACACAGAAGATGGCATCTATGGAGCTTAGAAATAAAATTCAAGGACTCTAACTTGCGTGATAACATTTTCTGAAAAGTCATTTTATTCTTTAAACATATTAGTGTATAAAAACAATTAATTTTGATATGACAATATGAAACAAAATATTTCTTAATAATTACACGCATAGCGTGAGCCGTTTGTTATGAAGTATAACAGTAACTGCTAGACAGATGATTATAATAAGCACTTTTTTAACTCCCCCCCCCCAAAAAAAAAGACTTGGTACTTGAAAATAAGGGACGGGATAACGAGAATTTCTTCAACAACTGATCCTAGGTGGAGAGCTCTATCTTATTACTGTGAATTCCCCTATCTCGAACAGGGCCACAGGAATACCCTATGCAGCCCCAAGGGCAGACCAAATCAGCTTGCAAGTTCCAAGCAGCAGTACATTCCCTTTCAGCCCTTAGACGCGATGTAGGATGGTAGCAGAAGTCCTTTTTGACTCTGAAACCCTGCTTAGGAAAACTGACAGTTCAATATTCTCTGTTCTCGGAACCTATACAGTCAGGCATTAGTCCTCATTGGCAGACTCTTCCTCCACATCACTTATCGGAATTCTCGCTGAACGAATCTCCTAGCTGCCGCTGCAGTTCCCAAGACTGCCAATTCATTAGAAGGTCCCGCGGGAGCCATTTCTTTGGGCCCTTTACAGTTAATTAATGAATGAGTGCTGTCTGCAAGCACTCTCTTGATCTGGGCTTCCAGGGCACACTGAGCAGACAGAGAAGGCCATGGGCACACAGAGGAAGGCCAGGCGAAGCATTGGGAAACATGAGCACCTACCTTTATGGTGGACCTAGGCCCTGTGCCAACTACTGCACTCCCACTGACTGTCAGGGTCTATGGCACATGTAATATTTTGTTACAGTACATGTACTCTGCCACTACATATTCACCACATTCGCCTTTCTGTAGCCCTTACATGAAACTGGGAAAGGAACATCTAGACCAAAATGAGTGTGATTAAGTATCAGAAAGTTATAGGTTGGGCCAATTCAGCTTCTCCTAAAGCCAATTGCCTCTTTTTGGGAGCAAGTGGGGATAGTTGCTTCCTTAAACCACGATCACCAGGGATTGGAGCTAATCAATGGTGATTGTTCTCTGCCCCAGGGTTACGGTCACCCCATGGTAATTACTTCTTAGAAATGTTGCAAACCTCGGTCTTGGATGTAATACGGGAATGTTCATTCTAGCAGTCAGATTGTAAAGGTCTTGGGACCCTCCGGATAAATGCTGCACTGTTCCATTATCTTGACTCTCCTATGCCAAGTACTGCTTGCTGAGGGATAGTCCACAACAGCTATAGACAAAGGCACAGGCTGCATATACCACAAAGGTAAGTTAAGTAGCCAACGATTAACCATTTAAAGCACAGGACTGTATCTGGAGATTCAGGAATGAGGTCTATTTCAATTGCTCAAAGTGTAAATCCTGTCCAGAGACACTAATCCAAGGGATATGCCACATCCGATCTCCCACCAGTGCCCTCAGATCATTGGAATTATCAATTTGATTCACATCTTCTACAGGTCCCTACCAGAATCTAAACCTCATCCCAAACATGTTCCTACCTCTGTGACCACCTCCTACCAAAACTGATAATACCTTGTCTCTGCCTTCTTACAACGATGTACCTGCTGTGTGTACAAAAGACCTCTCCAGGCAAACACAGCATAGACACTCAGTCCATCCTCTAAACGCCCCCCCCAGTTGATGCAATAATCTGGGTTTAATGACAAGCTCTATATTTTCCTGAAGGTAATATGAGGGGACCCAAACTTTAGTGACTCAGAGGTGAACCCAGCTGTACCCCTGGTTATAGTATAGAACAGTTTTTGCACCCACTTACCAGAGTGGTGGGCTGGTGCCATTTAGGTTGAACATAAGATCACAGGCATTTACCTGTACACCTGATGAGAAGGCCAATCGACGATCCGTGGTAAACTCTCTGCATTTGCTCTTAACTTGGGTCCTCAACTTTACCCTAATGTGTACACTGTGAACTGAGTTTGTATAGTATATTACATGTTTAATGTGTCTAATAGATCATGTGTAGCTTCAACTATATCAAAGGACAGTGAATGTTGCATAAAACTGTAGGTCCACTCTACATTGTCTTTTTATTTGTGAGGACAGAAGGCTTCTTTAATATGTGGGTGCACTAGAAGACATACCACATCCTTTTCTTGTCAGGCCCAAAACATTAGCCCAGCAACACAATCTGAGAATACCTTTCTCCCTGTGGTATGCCTAGGAAAGACCGTCATTCTACAACAGTCAGTCTTTTGTACAAGTCATGGAGGGCTGATTATGATACACCAACAGCCTGCTCATAAAAAATATTTAACTGTGATAACTTTTCAGAATGTTGTGATGACCTGTACCTATGTTTGACAATTAGAAGGAGACTCGAATTTGGTACCCCGGAATCACCAATAACTATCTATGGTAACTTTATAACAGCCTGTAATGAAACAGAAACCTGTGTACCAACATTAATGACATAGAAACTTGGTATGCTAGTATCACAAATAAATATTTGTCATAACTTTCCGGAAGACCATGTTATGGCACACAGAGCACATAAAAGAGTCTGTTTTACACCAATATGGACACCAAGTGAAGTGAAAAAAGATTATTCGGACATAAATTCCCACCCCCTTCCACAAAAATCATCAAAATTAAGAAAGAAAAAATATTCTAATAGGTCCCCCCCCAATTGGAAAATGAGCACAGAATGCACCAGGTCACCCCTCACTTGTCCTGTGCAAGGCAAATGTAGCACAGCAAAAAAACAAAAAAAAAACATTTTGAATCAATGACATAACTCATTCAGTCTACCAATGGACTCAATCATTCTGACAGTATAATACATTTACTCTTTTCCTGTGGTCAAATACTCCTTCATCAAGTGGTGCAGGCATCAAAAGTACATGGGACATTCGTGAACAGCTACATCCGCCTACATCAAGACAGCTGGTATTCCAGTTCTTGAGAGCATGCCAGGGAACCAAGTGTCATTCTCCACGCTGGGCAATGCTTTCGCACACAAGCCATGACAGTGCCGAAGCTCGGTCCACAGTGGGGGGGCACTGCTGTGCGTTACTTGTCTTAAAGTATTGTTGCACAGTCTTCTTCATACCTCGTCTGTGGTCATCTGGTCACTTTAATGAGCAACATGTCTTCCGGGGACACTGACAATATTTTATTATGAAAGATTGCAGAGAATGCATCTGTCAGTAGTTGAGTTCCTCCACATCAAGCATATTGCAGACATTCCCAGGTATTTCATGATAGCTTGCTCCTTCCCGGTGAATAACCTAACAGCCGCCAAGCCCCAATACGACTGATCTCTAACTATATTAATAATTTTCCTACTATGCTGTCTCTTCAAGAGTTCATTTTTTGAAAAGCGGAGATTGGAATGCCCCAATCCGCCAAATGATCTAAAAGCAATTCTAACCAGCTTCTGGCCCCAGTGTCTGTCAACTACTGGAATACTGAAATGCGTCAACAGCTCCACTCTATCCATTTTTTTTGTGTTTTTTTTTTCCTGCTGTCCACAAACCCTGTGTTCAATGGCCTTCAACTAAAGGACAAAATGTGAGGCTGTCCTCAGAGATTTATGGCAGGATTCACACCTTTCTATGATTCTGGTTTATTCGTTGCTTTTTCTAAAGTATTCACTGGTTCTGCTTGCCATAATATTAGCCATATAAGAAACGGGCTACAGTCTTTCAAAGAAGAGATTCATGCCCAGCAACTACCAGGTCCCAGAGCCACAGCAGTTACAGGAGTTACACGTGCAAACAAAATACTGTAAATCCCTTCAGTGAAAACGGTATGCAATTGAGGAGAAATGGTCGTCTGTCCCTTGGTGTCCATGTTTTACTCTTGCTAGATCAAGTTTAAACCCATGAGAATGGTCAGTGAACACTGAAGGAGGCTTAGGTGATTTTTACTCTGCATTGCAATGTGTCACATTCTTTACTCTTGAAATGTTATTCCACTTGGAAAATGCATACTTTGTTTTTACTGTCTGGACAATTAAAGAAGGGGGGGGGGGGGGGGGCAATGATATAATATAGCTGTTATGTTACAAGGTTTTGCAGAGTGCACGTACAACAATCAGTTTCTTGGTAACAGAATCGGAGCCCTCCTCAGAACAGTTAGTCATAGGCTTGTTTAAATAGCCAAGTCTTCAATTGTTGCTTGAATCTCGGATAGCAAGTGATGGATCTGATCTCCTGTGGTGAGGGAGTTCCAAATGTGGGGGGGCAAGGACAGAGAAAATGGAGCCTCCCAGTCATTTCTTTTTAAATGATGAAATGGAGAGGAGATTCAGTTACGGTTGGGGATATATTTCTTTTATTCTGAATGAAATGAAAGCAGGGCTTCTACCATAGACAGATTTAAAAATGATACAGCCTGTCTTAAAGATGGTGCGTTGTACAACCCGTAACCAATGAAGCTTCCTAATCCTGGGGTGATATGGCAGTGTGTGGGCTGCTGTATTACAAGTCTGGCTGTATGGTTTTGTGTTAGTTAGAGTCCGTGAGAAAGACATTTATGAAGACTAAGATAAAGAGTTTGCATAATCAATTTATGAAATGACTAAGGCAAGAATAACCGGGACATGGGCTTCAAAGGTGAGGAACTTGCTGATCGTCTTGATATTTCGTAGCTGTACGAAGCAGATGGATGTAACTGCTCCTAATTGGGGTTTGATAGATAGATCTTTGTCGATGATGACTCCTAGACTTTTTGCTTGGATTGGGGAGGGGTACCAAACGAGGAGGCCCAAAATTAGAGCTTCCACATCATTTTTTGTATTGAGTTATAGCAATCTCTGTTTTATCAGAGTTAAGTTTAAGTTGGTTGCTGTTCTTCCAGAATCCGATAAACTACATAGTATTTTGAAAGATTTCCTTGGCTACGATGGAGTCATCAACAGTAAAGAGGAGCTGCATATCATCTGTATAGTTATATATTCAGACATACATCTTCTTAAGAGAATGCACTAGTGGACGAATATACAGGTTGAAGAGATGATAGGAAAGGGAAGACCACCGAGGAGCTCCACAAGATAACTGGATCTTGGAAGATTTTAAGGGAATAGCCAAACGGACTGCAAGCAGTCCTTTAAAAAAGATATGATTCATGCAAGCGCCGAGTCCAGGAGTCCTGCCACCTCAACACAGTTAGTCAGAAGCCGATGGTCGACAGTGACGAAGGCCGCCAATTGATCTAAAATGAGCAGCGCCTGCGTGGTGCCTCCGTCAGCTCCCTCCCGCATATCATCTACAACTGAGAGAATGGAAACTTTGGTTGAATGGGCCGGCCGTAAACCGGTCTGATGTGAGTCAAGAAACTTCGACTCCTCTAAAAACAAGCAGAGGTGTCTGGCAACATGTGCTTCAAGCACCTTTGCTAGATATGGCAGCAAGGAGATTGGTTGATAATTTTTCAACATAAGTGGGTCCACACCAGATTGTTTTTGGAGTGGGACCACTATCACCTCCTTGAAGGAGTATGGAACCGTGCCTTGACTAAGGGACTGGTTGAGAAGGGATATAGCTAAGTAGTCTGGAAAGTGTATAAAACAGTTTTTAGTGTTTCTGGGGGACAGACGTCATTTGGGGATCCAGGCTTGACTTTCGACAGCAGGTCCATGAGGCATTCCTTGCCTCAGACAGAGTAAGCAGGTTCCTTGTATCAGGGGTGCCAAGTTGGGGGATTCTGTCCTTTATTTTCTTAATCTTTGCCATGAAGGAAAAGTTAATAGTGTCACATAAATTCTGTTTAGGAAGAAACCGTACAGTCAACCTGTCAGGATTTGATCATTTAGAGACTATGTTAAAGATTTTCTTTGGCTTATTCACTGAATTTATTATTTGATCGGAAAAGAATACAGCTTTTGCATGTTTAAACTTTTATATCCTTCGAGGCAGAGAGTGTAGGCTTCCTTATTATCAGATGACTAGTTAGTCCACGATTTGCATTCTGCAAGACGGAGTACAGATTTGGCTTTTTTTAGGTCAGCAGAAAACCATTTGGATGCCTCATGGCGTCTGACCTGTCTGGAGTTTCGAAGGGGGGCATGAATGTTGCTGGCAATGGTTAGCCAGTTAGTAATTTCTTCCTCGTAACGATTTATGCTACTGGATGATTTGGGTAAGGTGAGCAATAGGGATTCATAGAAGGAGTGGATATCCACCCGGGACCAGTTTATGGAAAAAATTCCAGGAAATACAGGATTTTTTCAATGGGGTCAAACCAGTAAAGGAAAATTTCGTTAGAAAGTGGTCAGACCATACCAGGGGACGACAGAAAGATTAGCCAGAGATAGCTTTGTAGATCACACCTGGTCTAACGTGTGGCCTTTTTTGTGAATGGTAGGAACACATGTCATTTAAGATTATGATTGCTGAGCAAGTCGGTTAGCTTAGTAGAGGATGGCCCTCCAACTTCCTCATATACCCGATAATTAAAGTCACCTATTAACAGGATTTTGGCACGGTCTATGACTAAGGGAGACATGGATTTTGCTACGAATCGCGGGATGTGGCTGCATATAGCTCGGGGTTCTATACACTATAAACTGACAAGTCAAGTTTGATCAGAAGGCAATCCGCTATAGGGATATTAGGGACATTAAATGATTCGAAATTAGAAAATCTGAGACGTTTCTTAATTACCCATGCCACTGCTCCCCCGATTTTGCCTGTGACTATTCGCTTGGAGTAGGTAATAAACTTCTGGAAGTGCAGCTACTACGTACGTCGAGGATTCCTCAGTTAACCAGATTTCCGTTAAAAGATGTCCGGAGATTCGGAATCGAGTAGATGAAAGATTTCGATTTGGTGCTTGACAATAGATCCAGTGTTGCGATAAATAACCGAAATTTGGTCTGTGTTGGGGGTGCCAGAGTTCTTAAGTGTGTCTCTGGCAAGGTGTGTGGTTGTTTGAGAGGATTTAATATCAAAGGTATTACTCTTTAAGATTTTCCAATTATGTAACTTTACCATGATGGAGGGAGTTAATTGATAGCTTGGTGATTGAAGACTACGGAGTTCCTCTGAGGCGTAGAATAGTATTTGGGCATAGTGGCTGGCCCTTGGCCTCTACCATCCTCTGACTAGTGCAGACAGGCTTTACTTTGGTGCGTTTGGCGCGCCAGTGACATGTCCACTGCACATATGCATCGTTGACTGCATTATATGGGCTGCGTGCTCTAACAAGCTCTGCTCCTAATATCCTGATTGGTTCCCCTAAATCCAATCAGATGGCAGTACTGGCAAAGCTAAAATGCAGTTAACAAATTCCCTGCATTAAGTCACCTTTTTTAAACTGTTTTCCCCCTACAAGTTACACCCATCACTAACGTAAAATTAAAAAGCGTGCTGGATTTAAAACAGCAGCAGAACGCGACCGAGGTGAGGTTGAAAGTGATGCTACTGATACTGTTGTACCTTGTTGGGACAGGAATATCATCTGCATGGTAAACTCCTGCCCACAGTAACAAGAGTGCACATGAAACTAGTATCCTGATTCTTCTTGGCAGAACCAGCATACTCATCTAATATAGGCCTAGGCCTATCATGTTGATTCCAAGATGAAAAACCTGTTCTGTGACCTGGAGGGGCGCACTCCATGTGCCCACTTTGCCAACGTGGTACTCCCATCCATGTCTGGGGCTGTTGACATTAAGCAGTGAGGGGGGGGGGGGAGGGAGGGGGACTTCATACCAAATTTTGTGAATCGATGGATCTGTGCAGATCTTTTTTTTTCTTCAGGAAGAGTAAAGCCTATCAACCTCACTCATATAAAGTTCTGTTTTAAAGTGGCACCTAGACCCTGGCACAGAGAGAGAGCAAGAGAGTGAATGTCTTTTAGTGTGCTTGTTTTATGTTAAGTAGCAGGACTCATTGCGGTGAGAGACAGACTGATGGGACCAGTGGTATCCATTTTGGATAGTCATTAGTTTCGACCGAGCACAAGAAGAGAAAGGGATACAGATTTCCCAGAAGAGTACAGCTTGGATTCATGGAGCTGAAGGGAGAAAACTAAAATACCGAATTGAGGAAGAACAGAAACATTGCTGCCCTTAAAAACTTTACAAAAACATTTTAGAAAGGAACTTAGAAAGTATGATTAGTCTTTCTGTTCATTGCCATTTGGTGGCTGGTAGGCGAGGGGGTAGGAGTCAGCAGATTCTGTTGTTAAGGGCAAGAGGCGTATAGGCATGACATAACATTGTATCTTTCTCAGACTGCCGTTTCAGGAAGGTTGAGGACAGTCACACTTCACAGTGCCATGATTCAGGATGTTCCTACTTGGAGCCAGAATCATCACTACTTGCTTTAAGAATCATCACCTTGCGCAAAAAGTCTGCGTCTGCACTGCAGCTTGAAAATGACATTTGAAAGGGGGTCTTGGATCAACATTTCCGTCTGAAAAATGTGTATGAAGTGGGATGCAAAACATCCCTTTTTTGTTCCAGTTCCATCTTGACCAAGGAAGAGTGCCCCGCAGAGTACTTGAACAGCAGCTGTGATTCGGGGCTGGAGCATACAAGACATCTGAAGTCTGAGCAACTGTCTGGAGAAGATGTGGGTAAGCCTAGAAGCCGGTCTGCTTCCTGCCTGATCAGAGAGTGAAGGAGAGTGCCTGGCCCTGCAGCAGGAGAAGTCAAGCCATGCAATGTGTGGAGCATCCATAAGAGAAGCTAACTTCCCAGAAGAGTAACCATGGCCAAACCAAGCTTCAAGAAGTTACCTGTCTTCCCAGAGTGGTTCATGTAGCAAGCTATCTAAAATATCTAGGAGACCAAAGCACAAGCATGCCGGTTTGGACTCCTGCAGAGTTCGAAAAGTGAGACTTGTGCTTTCTAGAGAAGCAGTGCAGTCAGCAGGAATCCTCAAAGCCACCATACCTGCCTTATCTCCAAGATGCCACAACTGCTGGCAACGAACACCCCCTAATAAAGGCTAGCGTGTTGAACAACACAGCACCTCGCAAGAGGAGTGAGGCATACACCCTCATCTTGTTCTGCTGACAAAGACACCAATAATGCAATAGCAAAGAAGTTAGGTGGATTTGTATATATCAGCTTATCACCAGTGAAGGTATGCAAGCGCGGCAGCAGGAGCGTGGGTCCGGTGGTGCTCCTAGTTGAACAGCCAGGTCTTCAGCTTCTGTTGGAAGTTGAGAAGTGGAGTAGAGGTTCTGATGCGTTGATAACGTTTGTTCCAGTTTTTAGATGGCGATGAAGGAGAAGGCACACCCTCTTGTCTTGCTTCTGCATGTTATTTATACGAGGGAGAGAGAGGTGGAGCATAGTTGTCTGGAGTGATGGTAGAAGTGGAGTCAGTCGTTGAGGTAAGCAGGTCCTGTGTTGTGAAGGGCCTTGTACCAGCACGAACTTGCAACGTTTCCGGATGGGTAACAGTGAAGTTCAGTGAGATAGGGAGTGATGTGGGTGCTTCTGGGGACCTCTAGGATGAGTCTGGTGGTGGTGCTTTGGATGGTGTTAAGTCTTTGCTGGAGTTGGTTGGAGATGCCGAAGTACAGTGTGTTGCCTTAGTCGAGTCTGCTGGTGATGAGGGCTTGGGTGACCGTGCGTCTTATGTGCGTGTGTAGCCATTTGAAGATCTTAGAGAACATTCTAAGGATGTGGAAGCAAGATGCGATAATGGCGTTGGCCTGTGTGTTCATCGTGAGTTTGTCACAAAGGACGATGTCAAGGTTTCTGGCATGGTCTAAGGGGGTGTGGGACCCAGGTCAGGTGGCCACCAGGAGTCATCCCAGGAGGAGTTCTTATTTTCGAGGATCAGAATCTCCGTTTTGTCCGTGTTGAGTTTAAGGCAGTTCTCTTGCATCCAGGACCACGTTGGACATGCAGGCAGTGAAGTTGATCCTGGTGGTGGTGTTTTTGGCGGCAAGGGATGGCCGAGTTTCTTGGGATTATAAGACAATGTTGATGACGTGGGTTCTTCTGATGTGGGTGAGGGATGCCATGTATATGTTGAACAGGGTTAGACTGAGGGAGAAACCATAGGTGACCCCACAGACTAGCTTCATGTGTTCAGAGGTGAAAGTGGAGTGTCTGACTCATTGTGTCCTGTTGGAGAGGAAGGAGGTGATCCAGATCAGTGCTGGTCTTTGGATATCTGGATTCTGTTGAGGAGATTGCCATGGGATATGGAGTCTAGCGCTGCCGAGAGGTCTAGCAAGAAGAGGGTGGTGTTTCTCCTCTATCGATGATGGACCACATGTCGTCCGTTGCTGCCAGGACGACGGTGTCCGTGCTGTGGTTGCATTGGAAACATAAATGGGTGGAGTCCAGGAGGTGGTGATGTTTGAGATGTTTTTAGCCTTTCTCTAGGACTTTGACCGGGAAGGCCAGGAGCGAGATAGGCCTGAAGTTGATTAGGCAATTCGGGTTGGCTGAGGGTTTCTTCGGGAGAGTTTTGACCCCTGCCTAATTTGCGCTGTCCAGGAAGTTTCCACTGAGGATGGAGGAGTTGATGATGGTGGTGGGGCGGGCGCTGATCAGTGTGCTTCCCAGATTCTACGTGGTGTGGGAAGGGGGTTTGTGAGGGATCCTGTAGAGTACACAAAATAGCACGTCTCTCTTTATTAAGATAAGCAATAAGCTTGACGGTGAGTGAATGTTGTTTAACTGTAAGAGTTCTGAGTCTCTACTCCTCCCTCCCACACACATTGCCTCTCCGAGAAGCCACTGATTGCTCAGCCTCGCAACCAGTGTGGAAAGGATATTCTTGGCCTAGCTTTCAGAGTAATATTAGGACATACCTCAGGATACCACCAGCAGCAAATGACCTTAATGACCTCCCTGTAGCCCCCTAAATATGGTCTGATATCTCCTAAAGAGAGATTATCCCACTCTCTCAGAAAAAGTTCAAGACTTGATCAAGCTACATTCACACGGGTGATGGTGATGCTCTGGATGGATGTTCTGATGCCAACATTTCCAAGTATGTTTTCAAATTTCACACCTAGACGTTTCAGTCCCTGACTGTAACCAGACTTAGTAAAGGCCACAAGTGAGGCACAGGCAATTTGATAAACAGAAACTACAGGAAAATTATAACAAGCAGATGGTCTCTTTCCAAACACTTCCCAGCTCATCATGCAGTGAAAGAATCAAACATGGCTACTGCAGACATAGCTTAAAGCTGGGCCGCTCAACAGTTGAAGAAGAAAAAAAACCTGGATGGATAGGCAAATAAAGCTATATTTAACACACTGTAGTGTATAAGTGTTGAAAATTAGAGCCTTACAACAAGGACACCTAAGCACGTGACCCTATGAAAAATCCAATGATGGACGGCTATCATTACAAGTAACGTCTTCACCAGCCTGGAATCATCTAGAGTGTAGCAATGTGGATTATGCAAAGTGACAGGTGCTAACTATCCAAAGGCAGGAGAGGTGCCAGTGAACTTGGGAAATGGTTTAAAAAAGGGAATTATCAACTGTAGACGCCCATCCCTCAGAAATAAATCCAGCACACAGACCAGGCTGAAAGTACCTCTACAGATCACTTCAGGAGACTAGAGTGCCAAGGAGCAACCAGGGATAAAAATTGGCTATGAACATCTTGAAGGAAGTGAAACGCTCCAAAGTGTAGTGTTACAGATGAAGAGTGATGAAAGAGGGCATGAAGGGTCTACATCCCAAAAGAAATCAGAAGCAGAAACAGCAAAAGGTATCAGTTTCTGACGGAAATAGAAGTGAGTACTCTCTACAGAATAAATACGTAAATAAGAAAGCATGGCAAAATAACTCTTTTATATGAGTAACCTTTGAGGTAAACATGAGAACACATACTCTGTTCACTGGCCTCACCATTCTCCATGACTTACTTCAAAAGAATGACAGAAGCCTAGCTGGGGAGAAAATTAATGTTCAGTATACATAAACCAAACTTGAGAGAATGTGCAGAAGTAATCACGTCAAGACCACTTTGCTCCAGTACCATTACGTGTGAAGCCGAGTGTGGGGGAAGGGCACCAGCAGGCCTCCTTCTGACCGAAAGCACAGAGCTATTCGGTCCCAGTAGTTGTTGGTGCAGCTACACAATTTGTAGGAAGGGCACAGTCAAAAGACACTACATTTAATGAACACTAAAAGTATATACAAAAGCACATGTCCCTTTAATATGCAGACTGCTCTTGTGTAGCAGTGCTAACAAGCAGTCTGCACCCCCCACTCCTGCCCATTAAATGTATGGGCTCACCTGGATGACATGCCTTAAGCTTAGGGCAAGCCCACAGGTGTAGGGCTGAGCACCAACCCTTACCCAAAATCAGACATAATGCAAGTAAATGATCAGAGAGGCAGGAGAAAAAAAAGGCTTGAAAGATCAACCGTAAGCATTCTAAGAGAAGCAGGTAAAAACAAGTGTAACATGCAACATTGTACAGTAACTAACCAGAACCAACACCAATAGTACTGAAGAACTAAGGGGAGAGAACTAAAAAAGTCAACACTGGTTTCAGTACTGAGGCCTCAAAGAGCTAAACAAGATCAAACATGATAGTGGGGCTGGGGGCTCTACGCAACCAAGACAAGCACTTGCTCTGCCAGAGCAATATCAAAGAGAAAATCAACAGAGTGGAGGCTTGAAGGGGCCATACATTATACTGGTACACATATTTGAAGATAGTTAACAAAACTATTTGCTTGCTTGATAAGAGGCAGTAACAAAGGTTACCTTCATAGATGAAACCTGCATAGAGTAGGCTATTCTGCCTACAGCGGACCAGCCATTAAGATCCTGGGCCAACATACGTGAAAGAATTTCTACTAAACCAACACAGTCCATGCTAATGCCCTCAAAAGGAAGCAGAGCAGCTTAGAGGTGATATTCTACTAATAATTGTCATAGCATCTATGCAGCTTCTCTTGTTTATTTTTTATTTCTGTGTTTGAAAAACAACTATTTCAAAAACAAATTGTTTGAAATATCCTTCTTTTCCAACCATGAGTTGCAACTAACCTCACACAAAGACCTTCCCAGCACCCTTGTCCCATGTTCTAACCATCCAATTTATTCATCTTTTCCTTCCATTTTGCTTTGAAAGCTGTTCAAAGTATTTTACTGCTCTATCTATTCTACTTGCTTTCTATTGGTTTTTCAAATGATTGATTGGAAAAAGTTATTTTTGACTCCAAGATAGAAAATAACTGGCAGTAATGCCATGACACTTCTGATCATTTGGGTACAGATAGTCTTGTGGGGTACTGGGGGTCTTGAAGTACTCTTGCCCAAAAAGTACTCCCCTAGTTGTTGATACGGCAGTCCTGGATAACTTTAATGGCTAAACAAGAGTTGACACTGGTGGAATATCCCTATGTGAAGCTCAGAATAGTTCATCACCAGTAGGTGAGGAAGGAGGCAACTCCTTTTATTTTATATTCCCTCACACACCCTAGTGGTGTAATGCTTCATCATCGGGACACCCTGACGCCCAGAAGTCAGGGTGGGCTCGACCATGTGTCAGGGAGCTCTTAAAAGATTTTTTGGGCCAGAGGGGATAAAGATTAAACATCCTCTGTCAGATCACAGTTTCCCTTTATTCTTGGATCTGGCAGGGATATTGAAAAAGATAAAGGAATAGGGTCGTGTGGGATATTATGGTCCTAAGACCCTACTGCCAACATGTTTCAGTCCACTGGTGCCCCATAAAGGGTGCTGGACTTTCTTTCTTCAGGGCAAAGACTGTGACCCCCTGGAAGTGTAGAGGTATGGGATTTTCCCTACACTCAATTTAATAAGGGCAGAAAGCTGCTCCTTATCTATGTACGTATATTTTTCGTCACTCCATCCCAATTTGGGAGAGGTTCCACTCCACGCTGGACCTCAATTAGAGGTAAAACTGCCATCAAAGGTCCTGCCCCGCTGTCTGTTCTATTTGCAAAGGGGCCCAGCCGCTTGGAGGTTGGTCTTGAAGTACACCATGGAGAAAAGGCAGAGAAGCATGGCAGAGTGTGGGGAGCATGGTAGAGTGTGAGTCCAACGACCACGATGGCAGGGAGCGAAGAACAGTGTGGAGTCCGAAGTCCAGGGCACCAGGCAGAGTTTCCACCCTATGGGTTGTCATGACATGCCTGCAGCCAACGATCTAGAGTTGAGTGGGCAGAAGCAGAGGGAGAAGCCTCCGGGGCAGACACAGGCAGTACGTTGCCATTTTTAGTGGTGTGCTCCTCAGTGGAAGGCCTTTTTGAAGGTGGGAGTGTCCGGAGGTGCTCGAGACACAAGCATGTCGTATGGGCCGTTTTGCCCTCTCCTGTGCTACTGGACAGACACATAGACCTGCTGCTGGTCCCTCGCAGCATGCCGTCCCCAGTCGGCCCAGTGGATGCAGTTTCTCTGTCTCATCAGCAGCAGAGGCTCCTGGATTTAAGGTAGGGGGCTCTGAGCCTGGGCAGAGGGCTCTTGTGGGGTGCAGTGGGGGAGGGGCTGGTAAACAGTGGTGGAGTGAGGGGAGTAGGCGCGGCCTTGGGTCTGATTCCTTAGTGAACTTAGTGGGCACATCTGGCAGGTGGCCGCTGGCGCAGTTTTGTGGCATCCTGCCTTACTTTTTATAAAATCGTGGCAGTTAACACAGAATAAAAGATGGTGTTTTAGAGGTATTGAAGAGTCAGCACTAGTCGTAACAGTTCCACTGAGATTACGCTTGGGAGCCCAATTATCACAGCTCAGAGTACCGGAACAAACCTGATTCCAAGAGAGTATTTCAAGGAGTTGAGGAGGGCTGTAAAGCTTTGGGGTTAGGAGCAACTAGCAGCATAAGGAGTGGCATCAGACAAAACCGGGTCATAGTATTAGGATCCTGGCCCGGGTCTATTAATAAGAATCATACAAATCTTGGTGGGAATGTCTTTATAAGATACTCCATCTGGTGAGACACCTTCTTTGTAACCTCTGTTAATCAACGTAAAAAAGTCAAGGATGTCACAATGATGGCCAGAAAGCTGCGATATGGAAGGATGAGTCCTGCCAGGGCTTGTAAAAAAATAAAGTCCAATCCATTGAGAAATAAATCGCTTCAAATAAACACCTTCAAAGATTTGAATCCAATTCCTGCTTTTTCCCCCATCCACAAACTGGATGGGGATAAACAGTATACTAAGCCAGTGTAGGCCTAAAAAGCTGTGGAAATATCAATAGGTAAAGGGGAGGAAATAAGCCCTCCCATAAGATCGGAGGCACGTAATGCTACAGGAGTAGAGACTATTTTCGAAAATATTCAAGTGGTGGTGCAAGTGGAGGGAGAGCTGTATAACCCACATGTGGGTTTTACCCCCCCCCCCCCATATCGAGAGTGAAGCTGTAAATAGATCTAGTCCATTTCAGAGGGCAGAGAAAGTACCTCAAACCCCGCCAATGCCACAAATGTGAAGTCTGAAACTCTTCAGTAGTACCCCACGAAGAATTCTTCTACAGCAGCGCCAATATCTAGAACATCTAATTCATTATTTAATTTGCTGGCGAGTATGTTCAATACTCTGAGAGCCTGCAATGTTTAGAGAGAATTCTATCTTTAATATTGCCACTAATGGAAAAACCGACAAAAGATTCGGACCATATATTGGTGTTGTTGACGGTGATTCTTATGTGCTTGGAGAGTAAGAAAGGTGATGATATGGTGAACTGTAGGCATCAAAAAGCTGAAATAATACATCAACTGTCATTTAAAGTCACCAAAAAGTACTACACTTTGCCCAAATGGTCTACCAGAGACTTTGGAATTCAGGTCGGATGTGTCTACATTAAAAGCCACAAAAACATCAGCAAGGAAAACAACATTTGATTCAGTGGAAAAACTTGTTGAAATTCCCCTCAAGTAACTATCAACTCTATCTCTCAGGAGGCCAACAGCCCCAGGGTGCTTTAGTGCTTTTTTCTAATTTTCTAGGAGAAAGAGGTCAATATTTTACCGAAAGTTAAAGTAGGGGAATTTCCAAAAGGAAAATAGGGAAGAAAGCAACAAAAAAAATAAAAAAAACAAAGAGATTCCTTAAAAAAAAATTCCCAGAAAACTTCATGTTACGGCACCAGGGGACTCGATAAAATAAGCTTTATCAAGGGGTGATATACCATTGGTGTTGGCGGGTAAGTTCAAGTTAGTCAAAAGGCCATTTAAAAAGATATGGCGTGGCAGCTGCTTCTCTATCAAATTCGAAGCATGCTGGCCTTTTGAACACAGCTAGCGTTTTTTGAGCTGCACAAAAGCGGCGATAAGCCTAAATCTTTAAAAACGTCCCTGTACAACCATTACAGCCAGGAACGGATGAACTATAGGGCATTTCGACTTCCTTGGATTTTATTATACTGTTTGATTATGAACTGTGGGTTGAACAGGTTAAACTTATTGAAGCACTTTTCTAGAAGTAGAAGATTTGAGAATGATTCAAAGAAGTGATATACACTTAGTTTAATTATTGCAAGCCATGCTGGCAATAAGTTGAGAGTTTTTTTTTTTACTCAAAAGTGGTAGCTAATTTATTCATGCAAAATTGTCACCAACTCCTGTGTAAGAGTATTGATATCATCCCCTTCAAGCCAGTGGCGGAAAACGAATATAACCACCTTCCAACTAGTCGCATGGGGGCTGAATACAAGTACAGGGTATCATCACTGATGGAAAGAGAGGGGTTGAGGGAAAATGTTAAAAAATACGGTGGTATCTTTTGGAGAGGTAGATGGATATTCGTTTTAGAGAACAAGGAACAATTTGCAACAACAGAGGGAAGGAGACAAAGATAGATGGTGGAACTGGCTTGCAGGCTTCCACAACAATAGTCAACCCCTGGGAAATGCAAACCAGCGGTTCAGCTAATAGTGGCTTAAAACTGCTCTCCTGGAAGATAGCAAGTTTTCTGAAAGATAAAAATAAATTATCATTTTTTTTAAATCTGCAGGCGGATATTATCTGCATTCAGGAAACATAACACATAGTCTTACATAATTATTATGTGTTTAGTAAAAGAGCATCCAACTCAAGTACAGACCATGCTATAAGGGGGTGGCTGTATTTTTTATCAATAAATATAACTGGTTGCATACATTCTTTAATCATACAAGCAAACATGTTCAAGGAAAACTAAATATCAGTATCTCTGGGCTTGATATAGAAGATTTTTTATTAATCGCGAATGTTTATATTCTTCCAGATTTCTCATATTCCACTTGGATAATAGTTATTCATTTTCATAAATGAAACATTAGAACAGGACAATTATTGTCAGCTACTTTAAGTGGGTGATTTTAATGCAAAGATTTCCAATCATGCCTTATGTGTGTTTGCAGACCAGAGTAGAGAAGAAGCCCAAAATCCCCCAGCGATGATCCATGAACAAATAAAGACAGATAAAAGAGGATCAATTTTATAAGACAGCCTAAGAAAACACAAATACTTGAGAGTGAAGGGCCAGGTAGGGGAGGACTGTACAGCAAAATATACTCATTAGGTTAAGATTACTGGGTCATTAATTGACTATATAATTGTCTCCTATCCAACTATTGCCATGTTTGTGGTTTTAAATATAATGGCAACTCTGTATAGTGATCGTTCAATAATTTCACTCAGGATACATTTTTCTTGGAATTATACAGGGAAAACAGTTTATTTTATAGTAAGTTTAATATTAGAACGCATTTGAAAACCTAGAAAATTGCTAATCTGACTGAGGCTTTAGTGACAGCAGTAAAAATGGGTGCCTTGGGGGCATATTATTCTGGAGATGAGAAGCATATAAAAATGTTGTGGCAAAGGAAAATAAAGTATACCTCATTCAGGCTTGTAATAGAGCTATAGGAAGAGTAGCACTCCAGAAGAAAGAGATAAATAGGCTAGTCAAAAGGCAATTTCTTCGTAATTCGCCAGAAAGGGAAAACAGATTACCCTCTTGAAAAGGAGAGGAGTAAGATTAAAAAACAACTTTATAGACAGTAAAGTGACTTTAAATGAAATGCCATGAGGGAAGCCGCCTATAATAAAGATGCTAGAAGATTTTGGGAGAATATCTCAGAGGGCTGTGCGAGTAGGACAAAAGCAAGGCCAATCTCGATTGGGAATGATCAATAGGAAAAATATATATCGGAACTCTATGCCCCACATTCTGATGCGGAGCGAAGTGATTTGAGGATGGCAGATTCTTCTGCCCTACAATCTAGATATGGCCCCCGGTGATGGTGAAAGTAAAAAAATATATTCAGGATATGAGATTATCTGGGGCAGTGAGGCCAGTTGAAATCCCTATCTCAATTACACAAAGAGAGGTCAAGCTGTGGTCTCTTTTCCTAACCCCAAGATTGAATTATTTTTTATCAATGAGATTTCGTTCCTGCATCGTGGAAAGGGAGTGTTGTAGTGCCACTTCACAAAAAGGGTCCAATGAATCTACCAAATGACTAAAGGCAAATAGCTTGTTAGACTCAGTTGGAAAGATTTTCGTAACAAGCATTTTGTAACATTTTCACGCATTGGTGGAAGAGGGGAACTTAATCCCTGTGGAACAAGCTGGATTAAGGATGAATCATGACACCCTAAACAATGTGGCGATGCTCAAGCGGATCCCAGATGGGTATGCTGTTATATGAGGGCAACCAGTCTATGGAGCTTTCATAGATTTTGTTACAGCTTTCGTTTCAGTGTATAGGCCAACACTGGGGAAAAATTGCATAGGCTTTGGAAACCAGATAATTTTTTACATTTAATAATGGCCCTGTAATCATCTAAGTGGTGTAAGCTCATATTTTTATTGAGGGGAAGGGTGGAATCGGGGGCTTATGGATTAAAAGTAGGACATACAGTGGTGCCTTTTAACCCCGATCAGTGTTACCTCAAGTACCAACGGGTGGAAAGGGAGACCCCCCCAAAGTATTTTATCCCATGCCTATTGTATGCTAATGATATTGTTATTCTCAAGCTAAACTCCAAATGGTTAGCTTACTGGGTTATCCCGGTTTCACAAGTTCTCAGTGCAAACTTTTTAAAAATGAATGTAGTTAAAAGTCAAATTTAATTTTTAAGAAAAACAGGTATGGGAACCACTATAAGGATCATTGGTATATTGTAAATGATAAATTGGAAGTAGTGAAATCTTACCTTTATAGAAGGAAGATTTTCACAAATAATTTACTTGATAAAGAGCACATAGTGTAGAATTCTTCTACAGCGACTGCACAAGCAAATGGATTATGAGCTCTTTATAACGCTGTTGGTCTCAGACACGTTGTACATCTGTTATTGGTATATAAAATCAAAGTTCCACCATCCTTGCCGCATGCAGCGTAAATTATTACGGTTACAAAGTGGGATTTAAAAAAAAAATGTCGTTTGCATACATTAGCGACAGTACAAGCAATAAGGTTAGAATATGGGGTAGTTAGCGCATATGTGCAAGGCATAGTGACAGTATCTTGGAGATACTAGATCATTTTAAGGAAATAAAACTCTTAAAGGTATTTAACGCAGATTTTTTTTTCCGAAGTACAGAATAAAAAAGCAAGCATTTACAAGATTTTCATTTTTGCTCTGAAGTAGTTTATTTGAAGCAGGAAACAGTTCGCTTGTGATCAGTTAGTCAGTAGATTTGATGTAATAGCCTCTTTTTAGGTCTCGCCTTGGCAGCGCATGCGCTGCATGCGCTGTCTCAGTGAGACCTAAAGTAATCTCTATATGTTGGCAAGCAGCCGGTAGTTTCTCCTGCTGCCTGCCATTGGCTTAGTGTTGTTCTCGCATTTCTTACCTTTGTTTTCAGTGGCCCAACTGACTTCCGTGTAGTCCGGAAGCAGCGGCCACCAACTACAGTTTTAATCCGCACTGTTCAGACTTTTTGTTTGTCTTGCGCATCGCTGCCTGACCTAAACAAAGAAGCGGCGCATGAGCAAGGAGCCGGTGTGTGCAAGGGGTGGGCAAACCATGTTGCTGGTTTCTCTCTCCAGTCAAACTGGAGGCACATAACTAGGGTATGTTGTGTTTATATATTCTGCTTGAAGCTCGAGACATGTAGGTACCCTTCTCGCGGAACGCTCTCAGGAATTTCAGAACTGTTATTACTTGTGCTTGGAATTCCTGAGAGCAGTTGCTGGGAGGAACTGTGAGGAGCAGTGTACTGCTGCAGTGTGAACCTCTGGGTGTTTCAGACATGGACCCGAGCTTCAAGAAAAAAAGATATTCTGTTGGACATTTGCTTTACAGGGGCCTTACCTCCCGCCAGGGGACTCTTAAAATCTGATTGCCTGTGGTATGCGTCCGATTATAAACGTCTCGGCATTAGGACTCCAAACCGACTTCAATACACGAAGACAGTGAGAGGCAATTGGAAAGCTAGTTTCTAGTAATTGACAGGCAAACAACAGTAATAGGAGGGACTTCATGGCTTTACGTCTCTTAGAATTCTCTGATTGGTGAGAAAATGGCTACCCGGAAGAACCCGTACACCGGAACAAAAATATCCCACAGCCCGGAAGAGGTCAATCTGTCACCTCCCCCCAACACACGAGAGCCGTTCTAAAATATTTCCTATCCCAACTGAGAATTGTAAATATCTTTATTTATCTTCCATCTTCGGAAAATAAACCGGCAGAAACAGCAGTCTTCAGAGCTGTGTTTCTTACCGATCGTGTTTTTATTCCACAGTCATTGCCGTTTTAACGTTAACGTCGTTATTACACACGTTCCGTGGTCGTGGCTATGTGAAGTTACATTTTTGTTTTAGATGAGTTGCAGAGCTTGATTTGAGAGGGTTAACTTTGTCAACACGCTGGCGGCTTTAAGACATTTTATACACTAGATAGGAATTGCACTTTTCAATAAGTACACCAAGAAGCAAGTGTTTGGTTCTATTTTTAATTGTATTGTTAATGCAGTAACTGTAGGTGAATTGCATATCTATTAAATTATTTACAGCTTGTGCTACTGAAATGAAATGAAATGAAAACGACATCTATAAAGCGCATGGCTACCCGGGAGTGTCCCAGAGCTGTGGAAGCAAACATGAACGGAGAGCAGACTAGGGAAACAACGAGGTCTTAAGTTGTTTTCTGAAGGTGAGGTGATTGGGAATCAGGCGTAGATGAAGTGGCAAGGAGTTCCAGAGTTTGGAGGCATTGTAGGAAAAAAGTCGTCCGCCACTTCTGGCTCTTTTTATTCTCGGCACCTCGGCCAGACGCAGGTTATCTGAGCGGAGTTTTCTGTTAGCTTTGTAGGGGAGAATCAGGGCTGAGTTAATGGCGGGGCCTGTTCCTGACAGTGTTTTGTGGGCAATGCACAACGATTTAAATTTGATGCGTTCGTGCACGGGAAGCCAGTGGAGGGAGTGTATAGCTGGTTTAGCTGATAGTCTGTTTGAGGTGCCCGTCAGAATTCTAGCTGCGCTGTTTTGGACTAACTGGAGTTTGGCAATTACTGAGGAGGGTGAGCCTAGGTATAATGTATTCCCGTAGTCAAACCTGGAGAGTATAAGGGATTGTATCAGTACCTTTTTTGCTGGAGTGGGGAGCCAAAATGCCGAAACAGGTAGCTGTTGTCTTCCTGGCCTGTGTTTTAAAGTTCAAATCTTGGTCCAGCCAGATGCCCAGACTTTTGATTTCGGTTTTAAGGTAGGGGGGGTCCCATGCTTAAAGGCCACATTGAGTTGGGGTGAAAGCGGCTGTGGTTGCCTAAGACCATAATCTCGGTCTTTCCACCGTTGAGCTTGAGCTGGGAGCTATCCATCCATTCTGATATGTCTTCTAGGCAGGAATGGAGGCTGTTGGTATTGTTTTCTGCCTGATTGAGTGCTACCACCAGTTGTGTGTCGTCCGCGTAGGTCACTATGCAGATTCCATGGGGGGCAACTATGGTTGCTAGGGGGGACATGTAAATGTTAAAAAGGGTCGGGCTGAGAGAGGAGCTCTGTGGGACCCCTCTCGTTAAATTGGCCGGTTCAGAAGTTACTTTCTCCTCAAAAACGTGAAAGGTTCTTCCTTCTAAGAAGGACCGCATCCATTGAAGCACAGTGCCTGTGACTCCTATATTCCTCAGACGGTTGATTAGGGTCTCATGGTTCACTGTGTCGAATGCTGCGCTTAGGTCGAGGAGGATGATGGCCGTGGAACCTCCTGAGTCGAGGATTTTTCTGCTTTCCTCTACTACTGCTAGCAGGGCTGTTTCCATGCTCTGACGAGGCCGGAATCCTGTCTGGGAGGAGTGCAGCAGATTGTGAGTTTCAAGAAAACCTGAAAGGGTCTGGTTGACAAACTTTTCTGTCACTTTGCTTATTCCTGGTAAAAGAGAAATAGGGCGGTAGTTTCCCAGTTCAGCTGGATCTAGGTTAGGTTTCTTAAGTAGAGCCTTGACCATGGCCTGTTTCCAGCTGGAAGGTACCGATCCTGTGTTGAGTGAGGCGTTAATCAGGTTCAGCATGTTGGGGGCTAAGGTGGCTATTGCTTTCTTCAGGATGTAGATTGGAGCTGGTTCCTTTGGTGATCCGCTTTTAACGGTGGATAGCAAAGTGAGAAGAGTTTCCAGGGGCATAGGGGGAAAGGTCTCCAGAGTGGGTTTGGTGGTGTAAGGGTCTGGGTTGATCGGTATTTCCAGAGCTTCGTTCCTCTGAGGAAGAGATTCGAGGATGGTTTGTACCTTGTTGTTAAAGAAGTTAGCTAATTTATTGCACCGTAGGCCAGAGGAATCTGGGGCAATACGAGGGGCGGGTGTTTTAAGTAGTTTTTTTAATAATGGTGAACGTTTCCCTGGGCGAGTTCTGGGCTGAGAGGATCTTTTCTTCATAGTAAGATGATTGGGCCTTTTTTATTTGAGATTTATACGTTTGGATAGCCGCTCTGTATTCTGCTTTTTTTTGCAAGTTTTTCTGCAAGTTTGTTACGTTTTTGAGACTAATCTTTTAATAAAGTTCTTTATATAAGTTGGCGCAAAATCAGGGAAGCATGTATTACGTTTGGTTCAATATTATTGGCTAGTACTGGACCAAAAATGGACAAGGAGGCATTCGTTTTTTAACAGATTGTGGACCAGACTCGCAACAGCCTATGCTACGACATACACCATATAGATTACATAGATGATCCCGTTACCTTCACATATTCAATGTTTTTTAGACTTTATCTCCTTCCTAACCGCCCATGTGTTTTCTCCGCAAAGTTCACGGATAGCTGGGAAAGCAGGAAGTGCTGGGTCACTCACGATGGCAGGCCTAATTTTGATCATCTGCTTCTGAAGTTTGGTAAGGAAATTATTTTTGTCAAAACATGCAACAACAATATTGCCTTTAATTTCAGAAGACGAGATCGTATGCACGGCTTCCTAGAGTCAGCATAAATAGTCGTGATAAATTTGGGGTACAAATAAGTCTTATGGAGCTTTAAGTAGAAGTCGTATTTGGCAGGTTGCAAGGTGTGTTGCCTTAGTTCGAAGACAGGATTGCCTAAGGTCCAGGGCAAGGAATATATATGGCTGGCTCAGTATGACATCTTAGATCTTCAATGCAATAGGTCTCGCATTTGCGAGAGTTGAAGCTATTGGCATTGTAAATGACAATGCCTTTTATTTATTTTTTTAAAACCAACTCATAAATGAAAGGCATTGCCATTTACAATGCCAATAACGCAAACTCTCGCAAATGCGAGACCTATTGCATTGCAAATGCTTGTTTTTATGGTGAGGACACCTCAAAAATATTTATTAGGGAATATTTCTCATGGAACCTGGCGCTTCATTACTTAGTACGACTGAATATGTTACTTTTAAATTGTATAACAGCGGCACAGCAAAACACACAGGCAAAAGAGAGCGTTGTATGTGATCTCGGCCATAAGGGTAAGCAGGACAAGGGACGTATCCTTTTTTGTTTGCTCAGCTTTGCACTAACTGCGGCACACTTATTTGAGACCTTTAATTTTAAAATATAATGTACATTCAGTGGTGGAAGCTCGTACTTTGATAACAGAACCAGTAAATGAAATGTTTTATGGAGTGTAAACATTTTGTATGTTTCCTAAAGTTGTTTTAGAATGTTTCAACTGTTTTATGTTTCAGTAACTCAGACCGTAAATGAAAAGCGTTTATATGGAATGTAGAACAATTGCAAATGTTTTCTAAAGTTGTTTTAGAATGTCTCAAACCTTTACAGTAGGAAAAAGGCAGGTATGATCTGTAGAGGCTGAGGGTCTATGTTTAGGAGTTGAGTGGGGTATTTTTAAGAATAGTAAAGTATAGGCATCCTGAGCTAGTGATGCAGGAATTCCCTGGGAAAATTCCCTTTTATTTAATTGGAATTGTTTTTATGAAATTGTGGTATCTTGTTTCTGTACATTCTTTGCACTTCACTATGGCACTTTTGAAAAACAGCTATTTTTAAGTTTCTACTGTTGTTGCTGTTCGATTGTTGTTATTTAGCGGTTTTAAATCTTTTTGAGGGCATACAAAAGTCTGTTGTTTTTAAACCTTTTGGTGGTGAAGGTTGCAGTCTGTCGGTCTGATGGGGGAATTATTTTTAAGGGGAGGCTCTTGTTATTTTCTCTTATCTTTGAGCTGAACCCTCTAGCAGTTGGAGTAGGTTGGGGCTACTCATGCTCCCCGGCCTATTAAATGCAGGAGGCAGTGCTGATGCGCCACTGGTGCACCAAAGGTAAGTCAGACTGCACCCATTAGCGACCAGAATGATACCAGAACAAGCCATGCTGGCCATTTTGTGCCAACTCCAGTTACAAAGCCTTGTTTATGGTAAATAAATGTTATTAGCAAAACGTCTGCCGTATTGCGGGGATGTATTGTTTCGTTCCCAGAAGGCTAGCTTCAGGACGCAATGTTCTAAATGTAGATTTGAATGTAATAATCTGCCTGACACCCGGGGGGGTAGTTTGAGTTACCACAAGTTTCCCCGCTGTAAGACTCGTAAGAGGGATCATTTTTCTGGTAAAAGGGAGTTAAAAGCTTGTTTCATTAATGTTAGATCCCTTCCCAGACACAAAACATATATCTGGGACTTCTTAAATGATAATGACTGATAATGACTGAGACATGTTGTTCTCAACCAAAACTTGGCTTAATTCTAACTCAGGCCTGATATTGCCTTTACTAATGTAGAGGGCTACTCGATCCCCCATGATCCCCGGTAGGACAAGGTGGCAGGATCGATATTATTTATCTCTGAACGTTTTGCAGTACCACTACTGAGCTTGAGGGCCTGGCATTTAGTGAGAGGTTAGTTTTTTCCTTGAAGATCTGTGACAATTTCTCCCTTTCAGGTCCCTTAGTTTATCATCCCCCTAAAGCATCTCCTATGTTTTTGAATGCACTTACTAATGCAATATTCTAATTATTTAGTATTGGGGGACATCAATATACATATGGATGACCCCAATTGCAGACTAGCAGAACAGTTCAAGGAATCAATGACTAACCTTCATTTAGTACAATTTGTGAAGGGTCCCACTCATAAATGTGGGCATACACTTGACCTGATTTTCTCAAATTACCCCTCCTTTGTTACTGGTCCTCCCTTTCAAATTAGTCTGGACTGACTATTTCCTATTCCCCTTTTACATGTACCACATTATTACTCAGACTGACACCATTAAGGCCAAGGAAACCTCTGGGCCTTGGCACGCTAATCCAGATCTAAGCCTGGCCATCATGTACTCCCAAGTCACAGTAAATACGTCTACAGGAATTGATAAAGCTGTCAGTTACTTCAACGATGCCTTATTACTAGGTTTTGATAATTTGGCACCTCTAAAAACCGGTACTAGGAAGAGAACTGCACCTTTTGCATTTTGGTTCTCATCCCGTCTTCAGGCAGAAAAACTTTGATGTAAAGAGCTTAACAGGAAACGGAGGTCAAATTACGACACTGAGTAATAGCAGGCTAATAGCACTGCTCTCACACAGTTTCACAAAAATATTTTATTAAAAGCCCAAATAGACTAATTTGCTAAACAAATAGCTGCCTTCGAGAAAGCCCCAAGAACGTTTTTAAAAAAAACAAATCGATAAAGCATTCCTGCAGCCAGAGTCTCACAAACAAGCTATTCCAACCTCTCAGTGATTGGAGGAAGATTTATCTTCATTCGTTCACAACGAAGTGGAAAACATTTGTTCTAACTTTGAAAAGTCTGTGGATCACCCTTCTCTGGGATCTAATTTGGACCCTTTTCAGAATAAGAAATGTCTGCGGGTTCAGTCAGTCGGAACTTCAGTCCGTCGAAAAGATCCCTCTGAACATATAATCCAGAAAGTTAAATTTGGGTCCTTCCTCGATGCTTGTCCTTCTTATAAACTATTGAAGGCAGCTAACTAATTTAATCCGCAGATTTAAATCCTTTTTAAATTACCCTTGGAACTGCCTGAGGTGCCATCAATTTGGAAACGGTGGTGCCTCGTTTAAAAAACAAAACACAATCCCAAATCACTTCTTCTGATGACTATATGATTATATGCCTCGTGCTTTGAGGGAGATGTTGGAAAATCTGGTAAACTGACAGATTACCTAACACGTTGAGCGGAATAATATCCTTCATTCCTCTCAATCAGGCTTTCATGCAGGTTTTAGCACATGAACATGAATATATTCACTGAATATATTAGAGGGAACCTGGACCTGGGACAAAAAGTGGTGGTTATATTATTAGACCTATCTGCTGCATTCGACACAGTGTCCTATAAAATCGTGGCGCAGAGACAGGAGGCAGGCCTAAAATAGGCTTTGCTCTTATTTATCCAAGTTTTGTTTAGTTTTTTTTAAACACCTTTCACCTTCCAGTTTAGAGCTATAAGTTGTGGTGTCCAGCAGGGCTCAGCATTGAGTCCAACTCTCTTTGACACATATATGGGCCCACTAGCACCGACAGCTCACAGGTGGGGTTTGAAAATTGTATCTTATGAAGACAAGACTGAACTTGCGCTTGTATTCCAACAGCCCGATGACCTAGTGGTTGGTGGTTTTCAGGGCTGTCTTACCAATGTTGCCGATTAAATGTACAATGTCTGTTTACAATGTAATTCTGATCAATCTGAAATTTTAGTGTGTGGTACTCCTTACCCGGTCGATGCTATGAGAGTTTGGCCTTCTGAGTTGGGGCAACCCCCAAGCCTTCAACTGTTGCCAGGAATCTGGGGGTGTCATTGGAAATGGCCCTATCTTTCAAACATCAGGTGCAGGCCACTGCTGCCAACTGATCCAGGTTTTTAAAATCATTAAGAAAGTTTTTTAAATATCATCCCCCGCCACCCGGAAGGGTATTGTACAGGCATTAATCACTTCCAGATTGGACTAAGACAATGTACTGTATTTGGAAGTCTCTCAGGACCTGCTCACTCGGCTCAATCAAGTCTAGAATGCTTCAGCTCGGCTTGTTTTAAATATTCAAAAAAGACGAACCATTAGGCAAAGCCTGAAGCAACTTCACTGGTTGCCGGTTAAGTCTAGCATTAAGTTTAAAGCACTTGTCGTTATGCACAGAACATTTAATCACACCTGTTCTAGGTATATTCAAGGCAAGCTCAAAAAAATATTTTCCTTATAGGGTACTCCGCTCAGCCAATCAAAATTTGCTGTGCCCCCCTAAAATGCAAAAACTAGATCTGGTTTAAGACCTTTTTCCTTCTAACTGCCAGTCTTTAGAATGCTCTACCATCATTCGGACTATTCCGAGCGAAAGTTTAAGACCCATATGAAGGCCTTTCTGTTCCATGAAGTGTAATTCTGTTTCTGTTTCTACTTTCACTACTGGCATAGTGCCAGAACGCTTCTAACAAGGCTACAGATGCACTTTACAAATTCGTTTTCATTCATTCATACAGCAGAGAGGCTAATGGTTACTCATGCTCTGTTAGGAAATTAAATGCTTTGTTTATATAATGTTGTTTATATTGCTTTTATATTCCATTGGAAATTGTGCACATTTTCTGTGTTAGAGATCAAAATCTTAAATAAATTGAAAAAAATTGATATCTTGGCAGCAGTACCGCACTTCCTTCAAATACACAAACTGAATGTATTTTATGTGTGGGGTAGGAGAGGGCTACAAATAACTGCACTTTTTCTTTAACGTGTGGTTTGTGATAACAATGGGTTTCTGCTATAAAGAGGTTAACAATGTATTGTCTTTCCCAAGAGTCACTCTTCTTAGTCCTTGGTGCAAAAATGGTATGGGAGGTTGGGTCACACATCACATCTCAACCTACATAACCTTTCGAAAAGGACTTCCAGTCTTTGAAAGTATCTGACCAGACTGGCAATTGCTGCAATTGGTAGTCCCAGCCCGGCTGGTGGAGGACGGATAAGCAAATACAGTACATAAGGCATGCGCAGAGGGACATTATAGATGACAGTCTGTGAGGCTAGGGACAGCATGATAAGGAAGAACACAAGCAAACTTTACCCCTTTAATAACTGACTGAGATTAAAAACTCTTCTGGCTCAATGCTGCAGGCCAACAGCATAAATATGGGTTTAAATTTCAGAACCTGCTATGAAAGACATTAAATTACTGGCTGAACAATAATTAAAAATCATTGGTAAACTTAAGCGTTAATGACATCAACATCTGACTTTTTCTTCTGGAGTTCACTGTGCTGCATTTCTCTACTTTTGGTGATAAACCTTCCTAGAGAAAGCAACAATAGGTTATCAATTATGTGAAGACAATGAGCTACTGTGGGTGAAAAGTCTGTTCCTGCTACACGCAGGAGCCCTTTGTGCACACCGTAATATACCAGGTGCCCCTCTGGCTCCCGATAACACAACATATTGTACCCAAGTAGTAGCTCCGTCTGACCCCCGACAAGCACAGATCTTAGACCAAGATGGTCAGAGTTGAGCCATTGTCATTCCAGGGTGTGCCGTGGTCTCTCGGGCAGGACTTCAGAAGAACATTTTCACACTGTATGTAGAGGGCGATTTCAAGCACTCAAAATGAACAGCCCCTACACATGCATTATACAATAAACACCTCCAGAGTCCTTCCAGGGCTGCCTCCAGTGCCTTTAGAGGGTCAGCTTCAGCCCCCTTAAAGGACCAACTACAGTGTGCTGCTTTGTACCATTAATGCCTCCAGAACATGGCTCCAGCACAGTCAATGGAACAGCTTCAGGACCAGCTTCATACAGTAGACCTCTAAAGAATTCACGAGGGGCAGCTCTAGCATAGCTCCACCGCCAATCTTTATATTATGTATGCACAACAGTAACCCACATGTATGAGGTTTTAATCTTTGCGGCCATACAACCTACAAATCTTGTCAGCGAGCTATGCTCAGTTACCAAAGTAATCTAAATTGTACAATTTCAAGTAGGAGGAAACAATGTGTTATAAATTTGCAGCTGAAATTCTATCCAAAACATTCATTAAGTATGTCTGAGGCATCTTATCAGATGACAGGCCATTAAGTATTCCACCTTACTCAAAGATTAAAATATTAACAGCTCTTCTAATGCATGTTCTTTTGGCATAGACTCCTTTCTGTGGAAGACTTCATTCAAACACCTAAAAAACGTTTTTCATGCTAAAGCATTTGCCTATATCAGCTCTACATATGTATTTTACGTAGGCTGCACTAACACTTTTCTTTTTTTTGCTTTATCAACCCTGTGGTGTTAGGAAGACAGAGGTAAGACTCTTCATGGTCCATACTATATCTACCTGCAGAATCCTCACATACAGAAAATAGCCCAGGTACCAGACAGGATCCGAAGGTTTTCACAGAACGCTATTGAACCGCATAGCTCCATGTTGATCTTGTTCCGCCACAGAAGTGATTGAGCGGAACAACATATAAGTGCCACTCATGTACGCGAAAGTCCATTTCTTGCAGGACTTTTCAGTACCCTTGTATGGGGAGCACAAAACTACAACTGAAGGTACCAGTGTGTATATTTCAAATTTGTGACTGTTTTAAAAGGTCAAAATAGACCACCGTACAGAATGCTGAGGTGAGAGGGCAGTGAGGTATCTGCGGTTAGAAAGCCCTAGTGGAATTATCCCCCACACCTTCTGAAGGTTGCCCCCTGGCCAATGCGTAGAAGAATTTAAAGAAGTCTACTATTTGCCTTGAAAAAGTTAATTTATACACCACCTCACCTTTCTTTGCACTTGAGAAGCTCACAAAAAGTTGATGGTCCACCAAATGGTCTTTGGTGCTTTTGGTGTAAAAACAGAACTCCCTTTTGGGGTCCAGCTGATGGAGTTTCTTCTTCTCTTTTAAGTGGTGAGGCAGAGTAAAGAGGGTTGAGAGGGTGGTGGATTGGCCAATGTGAAAAGGAGTCATGTCTTTTAGCAAAAAGGCTGCCTTGGTCCTCAACATTTGTTTGTCTATGAAAATGTTGGTGTCGGGCATTTGCACCAAAAGTGCTTTTAGTCCACTCACATTATGAATGAAAGTGATTGTGGTTCGGAATACGGTTTTGAGAATTAGGAGACACAACAAGCAGAGTGCAATCGGACTGAAGGTGGTGCACATGAGAAACGTCAAGACCGAACTGAGATGCAACAATGGCATCACAGTGTGGAAGGGAACATATTTATCAAACCTACAATAAATTGCATCCCAACCGCTGACTTAAACAAGGACAATTGGTTCGCAATTGCAAAAAAGCCAAATGGGCTGACAAATATATAGTTCTCACTAGAAGGCCTTGCTGGGCCAAAGACAAAAACAATATAACACCTGAGAGTTTTGCTTGCAAAGAGTACATTTTATGGACGCCACACCAGGTTACAAATTAGGAATAAATGGACTACACAGACAGACGCTCGATAGCAAGAATGCCATCCACAACCTCAGGTGGCAGATCGAGCTTAGTCAACTGCAGTCTTTAAATCTCCAAGCATTGGATATGTAGATTGTGTAGGTTCCGAGCCTAGAACCCTGCCCTGCGGCTGCAAAGGAATATACTCCAAGAAGCAGTGGCATGATGGGAGGACAGATGCTCATGCCCAGAAATTCCAGGTACCACACTCTCCCAGCCCAAGCCTGAGACCCTAGAAATTGGCTCTGTGGTTCCTGATCTTCACAACTCAGGACAAGAGAGGAAGAAAGGCATACAAGAGTCCAGTGCTCCACTGTAGCTTGAATGTGTCTCCTAAAGAGACCATTCTATGGAACTCCAATGCGCAGAAATTTTTACACTGTGCATTCTCAACGTTGGCAAAATGATTCAGCCAGGTTTCAGCCCACTGTCAGAATATGCCCTGTTCCATCTCTGAGTGCAACCATCATTAATGATCTGCCAGGCATTGCTGGGTGAGCTCATCTAGCTTGGCTTTTAAAGATCCCACCAGGTAGTTCATGATCAGGGAGATGCCCAGATGCTCCAACCAACTCCATAGGTGCAGTGCCGCTTGGCATAGGACCCCATGCTGCCGTGAAATTTGCAGCACTACATGGTGGTAGTGGTGTCTGTGAGAAGCTGGAGTAGTCTTCCTTTGATGGGCGGCAGGAAGGCCTTCAACTCCAGGTTACTGGCCTGCAACACCAACAAATTTTTTGGGAGCCAGGCTTCCACCAGACGAGCATCCTCTGATCTTCACTTCTCTCAGATGGCCTTCTCAACCCAGCAGTGATACATTCGTCACCACCATCCACTCTGGATGGGAAATCGAGAGGGGTCTTCCAATAATCAGGTTGCGGTCGAGGAGCCACCACTGCAGATCTCATGCAGTCTCCTACGAAACCTGAACAATGCCCACTGGGTTCTCTTGGCACACCGAACTTCCAATAACACTAGAATGTATGCATATGGCAGCTGGTGATGGTGCAAGCAGATGTATGTGGCCAGTAGCCTAAGAAGTCTTCGATTTTATCTCACCAAGATCCAGGACCAAGACTGAAAGATCATAATCATAGCCCAAATGTCCTGGACTGGTTGCAAGAAAGGAAAGGCCTTGACCTACATCATGACCAGAACAGCTCCAACAACAGGACACCTCAGCAAATAGTCAGATGTGACTTTAGCTCTCTGTATAACAACCCCAATGATGTCAAGAGGTTGGCCGTTGTGTGAGGGGGTCTACAACTGACTGTGGCAAGCCTGCCTTCAACAGCCAGTCATCAAAGTAGGTTAAAACTGGTATCTCCAACTTTGGAAGCATTCCATTTAGGAGGATGCATGTCTACCTAATGAAAGTGACTAAACCGATAGATGATGTAAGAGAGAAAACTAAAAAGGGTAAAGTCAATCCATGGAAAAGAGACATACACAAACAAGAGATTGGGGGTGAGGGGAGGTCTTTAATCTCCTCTAATTTTGGCAGTGTCAATTTATCTGAGATCTGCTCATCATTACATCATTATGAATGTAAGTCCTGCAATGACGGTGGAAGCAGGTAAGGTAAGCAAAAGGACATAACAGCAATAAATGCTGCAGCTAGCTTGCCAGCTAACACATCAATAATACAGATGTTCAACGATAAAACATCCAATGGCTTACCAGACACTTCAGTCTACAATGGAGATGATCACTTTCAATTAGGGAATAGTGATCAAAATATCAGCCCCACAGCTTGGCTGAGATAACACCAATATGTCAAAATGTGAAATACAGTAGTTCTCAGGTTCCTCTTGGGTCATCACCAACAAACGCAAATGGGAGTGGCCTTTGCCGACCCAAGCAACAAATTGTTAGATAGTGATACGACACACGGATCAAGAAGAAACCTATTGCCAAAAATGTGCAGAGTGACAACACTTTAAATATAAAAACAAATACAAATCCATGCTACTTGTTACTGTTTGAATGTCTACAGTACTTTGGGGTGGGGGCCAAGCCACTCAAAAGACAAGATCGAAAGGCACATCTCATCTGACATTGTTCATTACAAATAGGTATGCACGAGAATCTAGAAGCATAGCAAATGCTTTAATAAATACTGCATAGTGCTCAGTTTTACTCTGATCACTGAAGAGGGATTAGACAACGAGGCATGTATAATATTTGGCAAGCCACTCGTTAAGGCACAGAGAAATAGATGTCCTTATATCAACTATGGAATAAATTCAGCATAACCGCGTTATTGATCAGGGTGTGTGAAGATCTAAATAAAGCTCCTCATTTAGGGTGAGGTTGGAGGGAAATTTCAGATGGCCATGATCTGCTATACTCATGCAGCACACACAATTGATAATACGGTCTCAACACCAAAACATCGCCAAAGTGACTCTTTGGGGTTGGTAGGTAACTCTGATAATCTTCTGTGTTTATGGAACCCCGCAAGACTACATCTCCTATCTGTAATACTTTAAGTGCCCTACAGTTAACTTAGCCATAATTTGATAGATTTTTATCATGTACCACCAGCGCTGCTCTTTTGCTCACCATTAGTACTGGGCCTGTTAGCGCAACATACGTTTTGTGCCCTCCTGAAGATTAGGCAATGTTCTCTCCAGCTCAGCATTAGTATTGTCCCATGTAGCTCAGCACTGGTATTGAACCCTGCCTCAGCTGATCAGTATTGTGCCTAAATATGAAGTTGGTACTGTTACACATTGCTCAACATTAGTTCTGTGCTTGGCGGCTCAGTGTTAGTGTCGTGCCCTGCAGTAGTGTCTGCAGTGTACTCTGCTGAATAGTAATTATAGTTCCTTTTAACTGTGTTTGTGTTGCGCACTGTAGCTTACCATTATTGTGTACTATAGAGCGAATACTGCTACTGTCTCTTGTCCATTTACTGCTAGAACTGTGGCCAGTGACAGTACTGCACTCTAAAGCCACAAAAAATGTATGCAGAACCAAGGGCATTAACCAGCCTTCTCGAGTTACACTGATAGCCATAAATTAAGCTAAAGAAAAGAATAAAAGGTTGACAAAGCTATAACGACTTGTTTTTGGGTAGTATTATATACATTCCTACAACACTTAACAGAGAACACTGAAATTCCACCAAAAGCTGCTACTCTCAATAAACCCATTATTTTAACTGCAAGCTAAGCAGCAAAAGGAAACAAGCTTTGGCAAAGTCAATATATCTGGTATTTGTACGCTGGTGCTTCAGATGCATTTTTCATGCACACATAAAAAGTAGAAAAAAATAACAAAAACATGCCGCCTAAACTTGAAATTTAATATGGTTTCAATAAAAAAAAAATTAAATGAAGCATGACGTAATAAGAACAAATATAGAAAATTGTTTAAATGTAATGTACTTTACATGAAAAGATGACTCTTATTGACCCAAACAAATGGTGCCACTTGCTTTGAACTACCGTAGCCAGAAGAAATATTGTAAAAACACAAGGACGACTATAAAAACTTTCAAGCATTGGAAAGGGCAAATGGTGTTGCCTTTTAACTGCCAGTGCAGCCCTATTGGCTTTGCCCATATTTTTTGCCAATGCTCTTCAGCACTGGCAAAAGGATAATAAAATGCCTATAGCCAGTGCGGCATCGGTTACATTTTCTTTTCTTTTTTTTTTAAACAATATATACGCACACATGTATCACACAAGATTCCCTCTTCTACCTCCTTGGCTCTCCCACCACTCCACAGAGATAGAAAGAGGGCCACCTGAACCGAGGCACCTCTCCCTCCACCGGATTGACAGCCATATTTGGTATAGCAACAGAGAGAGGACCACCTGAACACAGGCTACTCTCTCTCCACCATTTCAGCAGCCATTTTGGACTAGGCTGGCTACAGTCCAACTCATGCAATTGACAATGCTCTGAGCTGCACCCCCTTCACCAATTAACACTAAAATACCTCTCAGAGAGCCTATCCATATCCTCCTCCCTAGACTTTAAGAGCAGCCCTTCACAGCAAATTCTTTTGAAATTAGTGTGACATTACCAAACATTTATCTTGGGGCACCATAGTGATGCTAGGATATCCGCCTCACCTCACTCCTATAAGAATTATGAACCTCAAAGGTTATATGATGCAGGCTTCCACAGTGCCCTCCACCTCTACATTGCCCCCCATCCTAAAACCTCATGGCCTCAACTCCTTCTCCATCACCACTCCCCCAACCTCCCCACCAGTGTCTAAGAATTTTAAACACAAAGTGATTCATCAAGACTCCCAAACTACTCATTGCCGACATCTATTACAACACATCCAAAGGCCTACAGAGAACAGATCTCATCTTTTAAACTTGACGTTGTGCAAAATGGAAAACAATCATAACACAACACCATCACATAACCAAAACCACTGACATCCGTATGGACACACACTAACAATCTCCAACTCACCCACGTTCAAAGCTACCACAACCATCTTCTGAAAAGGAACGATCATGATACAAGCCAATGATGCCAACTTACATGCTATTGAATTCAAATTTCCTACACTGAAAAAAGCTACATCATTGAAGCAAATCTCCTACACACCTAGCCACCCTCCCCAAAAGGACTCTACACAATGATACAAGCATGAGATACACCATAAATGTAACTCTCTCCCACACAACGCACCTTGCCTTCACCCCAACAGTTACCGAACATGGTGTACCTGGTAGCCCCAATGGCCCACACCACCACTCCTCGCTATCATAACATAATCTACTCACATACCAACACTCTCACAAGCCCCGCCCAGAATACGACCACTAATCTCAACCTATCAAATCCTCCGACCGCCATCCTTCCCTCTTAGACCTCTTAGGACATCGACCAAGTTGCTCATACTTCCAAATCATACCACCTGCCTTCTACTCTTGCCAATACACTGACGACACCACCCCAAAGGGGCCCACAATATTCACCCACTAGTCTCGAAATAAACAATAAAGAACTGAGTGACATCACTTTTCCCAACGACATCTCGAATTCCACTTCCACCCGCGTTCACTCTCTGACTCTGGACCACTCTACCCCATACAATCCAACGCAAAACACCCGCGCCTACCACTCATTAAACCAAATGCCTTTGTCCAAGCTTAATGAGCGACTAAGTTGCTTGGAAAACCAACTAGAGAAAGTAATATAGGGCCTCAACATTATCATATCGAAACTAAACATGTATCCTAATTCTGCCCATCACTCTCACCCCTTCCTACATACAGCAACGAACAGCTCCTGGGACGAGCTGAAACACAGCCACAAAGCTGGAGCACCAAGCCTCTCAGAAACAAAACTCATAGGCCTGAAAGAACAAAAACAAAAGGTCTCGGAATGAGATGGAGGAGCCAGCCAGTTCCTACAAACTGGAACCTCTTAGAATCCACCCGTTCTCGAAGATCTAGGTCATCATGGGTATAGGAAGAAACCCCACACTAACGACAAGGCTGCCAGCCCACCGCTTCAATATTCCCCAGACTTCTTCCCCTAAGCAGGGGAGAGGAGTTGGCCTAACGGCTAGGGCGCTCGACCTGGGGAACTGGGTTCGAGTCTCGGTAATGACGCTGAACTTCCTGTGATTCTGGGCAAATCACTTAATCTCCCTGTGCCTAACAAATAATGAATGTGTGTCCTCATGTAACGTAACTGGTGCTATGTAAAGCGCTTTGATACCTAATTGGCTTCTGGTCAAGTTTGCGCTATATTAAACTCTGCAAAAAAAAAAAGCAATGCAGAGAAACCAATTGTTGGCTTGCTAACTGCAAATCTGCAACCAAGCATGCTACAGAACTAGCAGAAGCCATCCTGAACTACGACACAGACATTGCATTCAACACAGAAACAGGGCTCAACGAATCCTCATACCCGATCATGGACACGCTAGTCCCACCAGACAAGAAGAACCGTCACGTTGGAGGCATTGCCATTATACACGAGAATAATATCAATGTGGAGGGCTACACAACCTGACCTACAACACATTTGAATACCTCTCCACCACCATAAGGATGAAAGACAACAAAACTATGAACTGTCACCTACACTACCACCCACCAGGTAAAATACTCTCTTTTAGTTAACACCTAGCTGATCTGATAACACACAGCTCACTCTCAGACACCAAAAACATCATCATTGGGGACCTCAACCTTCACCGGAACGACGAAAGCAATGCCCTAACCAAACCCTAAATGACCTTCAACTCAGTAAGAACCTCTCCCAGCATTGCAAAGGTCATACCTACAGCAAAGGCTCAACCCTGGATGCTATCATAGCTCAGAAAGAAACACTAACTATTGACAACATCCTTCCTGTCGTCTGGTCAGGCCAACACATCATTCTGTTCCACATCAACTGAGCACTGCACCACCCAACTCACACGCAAAAAAACCAACAATGGGCGAGGAACATAAGACAAATTCCCCTAGAAGACCTCGAAGTTAGAATGGGGGCACTACTCCCCTCCCCCCCCCCCCATCAGTCAATCTCCCTACAACCAAACTCACCACCCACTACAACTCAACAATGTCAGCGTTACTGAACCAAGTAGCCCCTCTGAAGCTGAAAAGGGTGAGAAACACATCCTCGAGATCCTGGTTCAATAAAGACCTCAACACTGAAAGATGACAACCTAGAACGGCAAAGAGACTCTGTTGAATCATTCCATTCACAGCCCACCTAGTTCAGCACTGGAGGGAATGCCGAAATTACAAAAAACGCATCACAAAAGAATAAGCCACCTTCTTCCTCAACACTCTAGATAAGGCCATAAACCGACCTGAAGAGCTTTTCAATATTATCAAACAACAAACCTCCAAGCCATCCATAAAAAACCCTCAGATCACCAAAGAACTGTGTGGCAACTTCACCCATTTCTTCAATGAGAAAAATCACTAAATTATAGCTCTCCCTTGGAGATCACAACCCCCCCCCCCCCTCAAACCGGAACCCTCCTCCCAGGAAGATAGATAATAACCCACCTTATCAATCCACAGGCAACCATATCAACAATCACTTCACAGGACAACAATGGATACAATCAAATCCAATGACCCCATAAAACTCCTAAAAGCTGGAAGGTATTCAAACCCCTCTTGGAGGAGGATAAATGTGCTCTGCTGGCCAAATCCAAACCCTCCTCCCACCTTGTGGACCCCCTCCCAGCATCACTGGCAAAAAAACGTAACCACGCCCTAACCCCTCCCTCAGGATTAAGATTATAAACAGCTCCCTGATGACGTGAGTGATGCCAGAGAACCTCAAACTAGGTAAAGTCACGCCGCTGCTCAAAAAAACGGGAGCAGACCCGAACGACCTCAACAACTTCAGACCCATCTCCAATCTCCCCTTAGTAGCCAAACCCCAAGAAAGAGGTGTTCTCTTGCAACTAAACCACATGTTGACAAATACAATTACCTGGACCCTCATCAATCAGGCTTCAAAAAAGGCTGCGGCACGGAATTAGATATTCTGAACATAGTATATTACCGACACAAATCCCTGGATACACAACAATACTGCCTGCTAATACTCCGAGATCTATCGGCGGCCATTACCATGGTCAGCCACAAACATATATCTTGGATTCCCCCTAAAAGAGGATTGGAATGGAAGGGGTGGTCCTACATTGGCTCACGTCTGTTCTACAAAATCGGCCTCAACAAATAAAAATAAGCAATCTTACTTCTGACAAAATGTCAATTACTCAGGGTGTCCCCTAAAGCTCTGTCCTCTCGCTTACAATATTCAATATATACAGCCCCTCACCATCATTATAAAGCATCCCCTTCCATCTAAATACAGATGGCACTCAACTCTACATGGAAACCTCCTCACTAGAGGATGTACACCGACTAAGCAACATCCTCAAATAAGTACAACACTGGGTACCTAAAGCTCAACCAAGACAGAAATTCTACTCATTTTTTTTTTTTAAAGATTTTTATTGAGTTTTCCACCACCAGAATCCCGAGGACTAGCACTACACACAATAACATCATAATATGATCCAGCCATCAAAATACACAGTAGGAGAAGTCCACTCTGCTAGGTCCCCGCCGTATATTCCCCACCCACCACCCTCTCTACCCCCACCCCCACCCCCACCAGTCAGTGTGCCCGCAGCAACCCCTCATCAACCTCTGCCAGTCGGGCGCCAGAAACTGAGGCATCCCAACACCGGACAAACGGGAAAACCCTATTATTGTGCTCATGAAAAAGAAAATAAATAAATAAATAAATAAACAATAAAAAGGGGGCCCGCAGCGACCTCCCTTTGCGCCCCCTGTTCCCACCCAGACTCCTTAACAGCTGTCAATGTAGCGTGCAGGTACCGAATCCTCCATGAGTGTACCTAAGTAGCCCCGTCCTGCATGGACTCCCCAGTAGCCCCCGCCGACCCTGTCCCAGGTTCTACCCTCCGGTCCATATCTACAGAGTCCCCGTCCTCCACATTCCTCGTTTCCCAAGATCGCAGCTCTTCCACCAACACCCCCCACGTCCTCGCCACTTCCAGCGCCTTATCATTAGCTGCTCGTCCGGCCATCTGAAGCCGAAGCGTCGCTTCGCTTCCCGCCCAAGCCAAGAAACTCCCCCTCCATCTCCGAAAACTCGGACCGGGCCTGGCCTTCCAATGCATAGTGAGCTCCCTCTTCGCCAGTATCAGACCCAAATCGCAAAACTTGCTCGTAATTTTGGTACTGGGGGTGTGCGGAAACCACAACAAAAGGCAAGTTCCAATCACCGCTTCCAACTCACGTTCAGTCACCTGATTCAGGCACGCCACCACATCCGCCCAAGACAGAAATTCTACTCATAACAAACATATAGCAGTTCCCCCAGATGTGAGAATGGCTAAACTTAATAGACCCTCTTAACTGCAATATCATCCGTGCTGACTTTGCTAAATATCCAGGAATCACACTGAACACCAAACTGTGCATGAAAGATCATATAAAGAACAGTGCAAAGAGTGCCTTATACAACCTGAAACTTCTGAACAAAATCAAACCCTACCCAACGCCGAATGACCTCAAACCGCCACTAAAGAGCTGTTGTTCTTTAGAATAGACTACGGGATCACCACACTCACAGGCACTGTGAAATCCCACCTTGCACCCCTTAGAACCACTCTCAACGCAGCAGCCAGAATTGTCACTGGAGTAAAAAAATAGGACCCCATCTCCCCTGCCCTGAAAGAACTGAAATGGCTCCCAACTGAAGCTCGCTTCAGCTTCATAACTGCGTGTCTCACTCATAAAGCCCTTCATACAGGGAAACCAGTTTACCTCGCCTCAAAGCTCAAGAAAGTAGGACAGTCAAGAAACCTAAGAAGCTCAAACACTCTACTTCTCATTCCAACATGAGTCCATAATTAAAAAATCCTGGTGCGCTCCTTCTCGAGCAATTCCCCTAAAATCTGGAACTCCACCCCAACACATATCAAGACAAACCCCTCAATCACGAGTTTCAAAAGACAGCTAATGGACCACCTCCTCAACCAACATCTGAGCTAAACAGAAGATCAATCGCCCATCAAGACATGAACTTAACCTTCAGTTCTCCCTGTATCCCTCCCTGACTTCCTCCCTCATGCGCAACCATTACATTTAGATTTTATCTCAGATGTGTGATTACACTGGCTATTTGCAATGAACAGGCAATGCAGTAAAGCGCTCCAAGACCCTCGAGTCTTGCCAGCGATATATAAAACTCGTAAATAAGTAAATAAATTATGCTTGCACATGTGCACCAAGACACTATGGTGGTCCAGCACGATGAAATGTGTGTACATGGATCACCATATACCCACCATTTTATATTTCCTATTCTGAGATGGCGGACCGCAATCACGGAGAGGTCAAATTAAAAAAGAAGAATTTGAATGAACTTTAAAGTGCATTATAAAAACAGAAGAGCCGGAAAATCTGCACCCAGAGGGGGGTGAAGTGTGAAAGGGACATCAAACTAGCTGGGGAGGGTGGAAGGGCAATGGTTATTGAGTGTGGGACACTTTCTGAGCAGCCCACCTTGTCGTTTTGTAGGGGTGCACACCATGCACGCTTACAAAATGAGCAGGCCACTTTTTTTTTATTATTAGTTTCCAATCTGAGTTGGATCTGCAACTAAAAGAAAAAAAGAAAATCACACAAAAAGTACTTTTTAGGAGTGGGTGAGGGGAAGCAAAACGGTGGAAGCAACACAGGAGTCAAGGGGTGGAAGCAACATGGGGCGCACATGGGGGTAGAAGGAAAATGGAGAGAGGTCAAAAGGATAAAAGACTGCAACATGAAGCTGGTGGGGAGAAAGCAAAGGGGCAAGAAGGCAAAACAAGTGTAGTGGAGGAGAAGCCCCCAGGCGAGAGAAGAACAGGAAGTGCAGCACTGGAGAGAGAGAGAACTGGAAGACACATGCACTCTCGTAGAGTGCTTATGGATAAAGAAAAAAGTAACACCTGAAAAAAGCGAGCAGGGGAAGGGCACGGTGAACTTTTTGAGACATGAAATTTTTATTGTACTGACCATAATCAGGCCAAAGGGACTAACAAATTCATTGTGAGGAGATAAAACCCCCCACACCTAAATTACAGACATCCTTTCTGTGTTTGTTTAAAAGTGCAGAGGTAGAAATGAAGAGATGAACAGAATGGTGGCATCTGAGATGCCTACTTCACACTTAACTTGAGTAAGAAGCAAGAACCAACAGGGTGTATGTTAAAAACCTCAGACTGTCATGTGCGAAAACTTGTATCAGGTATCATCAATCAAGACTTCCGCAGACGTGGCCTTTTTCCTTCGGCAGACTTAATGTTGTATGGACCCATAAGGTGTTTTAGTTGGAGTAATTTGTAACAAGGTGCCTCAATAGTTGATGAGACCAATAACTCAATTACTCTTTCTAAATCCTTCTGACTCAATACCATAAACTGACCAGGATGAAGTCCAGTTTGTAAGCTCAAGTGTTTTTTGGGTTGTGGAGAACTGGGGCAGGATAATTAAATAAGCCCCTGTTCAGCTCCAAGCACACAAAAGCTGCATGAAGCCCAAATCTCTGTTGAGCCCAGCTCACCCGGTTCAGCTGTATTTGCACTGGACCCTCTGGTAGGCTTCTGGGAGATAGAGTCCTAACCCCCAAGAGATGCTCAAAAGATCCTGGACCCCTGGTTGGTGAAAGAGTGTGTTGTTTTGCCTTTTAGAATTGCAGGACTACACACTTAGAAACTTCTTTTGAACATTTTGTAAAAAGGACCAGGAGCTACCTCTGGGCGGCCGACAAGCTCCAGCCGCCGACCTGCTGGTTGGTTGCTGGTTTGCCCTGCTGAAAGGATCCGGACTTCTAGAAACCTTCTTTAAGTCTGAACGTAGAGGACCTCACAGAGACGAACGCTGAGCAGAAACGCAATGAAAACGCCTTCCTATGCCCTGACTTCAGATTTCACCTGCTTGGAGTTTTACTGCCTTTGACATTGAGAGTCTCAAACTTTCCACCAGAGCCGAGGCTCTCACTGAGGTGCTGCACTTCAGCAGATCACCGCAACAAACAGTTTTTCAGATCCAGCCTGCACCACGACCCGTTCGACGAGGACTTTTCTCCAGGAAAACAACTAAGTCAGAAGGTTAACTTTCAAACTGGGCGAACCTGGTCTCTGCATCTGACCTGCGCTTCATCACTCCCGGCCATAACTTTAGACTTTTACCTGATCTAGCACGACTAGAAATCCACAGTTGGTGCTTTGAGCTTTTGGTGCTAAAAACATCTAAAAAAAAAATAAAAACATATCTCCGATTCCCTACAACAGATTTTTGTTGTTTCGAGGTGTATTCTTTCATCACATTTTTCTCTATTTTTATTAAATGGAGTGGGATTTTTATTGTGTGCGTTTTCTACTGTTTAACTGTTTTGGTACTGATAAATGCTTTACACATTTCTCCTAAATTAAGCTTATCTACTCTATGCCTCAGCTACCAAGGGTTTAGCTCAGGTTTAAATTATTGAGACCTAGAGGAACCTGGTACAAGATTGTGACATTATTACTTGGGACTCCCCTCCAAATATTGATCCACTTTCTTATAAAGAAGCTATGCTCGAGGGGAGGAACAGACAAGATGGATAAGGCAAGCTTTAAATTAAGAAGCAAGCAAATGAGAGTAACACTAATGCTAACCAAAGGTAAGCAGTAGACAGGCTACTAGTTCACTGTAAGATCTGCTAAGCTGACAATGGTCTTTTACGACCACACACATTGTGCTGTCTGGTATGCTCAACATAAACAGAGGAAGTACTGACAAGACGGTAAATGCAGGTGCCCAGGGAAAGTGGTGGTAACACGATGAGTATGTCAGTTTAAAACTCAGATCGCAGTACCATATAAGAGGAGAAGATAAATAAATGAGACTAAGTCTGTGTATTTGACACGAGAGTTACAAAATGCAATTAAAGCCCAGTGTACAATGCATAAAAGCAACCAGAGAAGAGGGTACTAAACATAACAGTAACGTATATGCCGAAAGGAGAGAGTAATGAAATGAGAATACAGCAAGGTGGAGGACGAGTAGAGGGTATTGAAATGAAATTACAGTCACACATACAGCAAGAGTGGATTGGGTAACTAAATAAGATCACATTCTTGTATTCATAATATACGGACAGCAAATGAAACTGTAGTCAGGTGCACAGTAAATAGGGGAGGTGGTAGGGGAAAATGAAATGAGAGTACAGTAATGTGTAGCATGAGTAGGTGGTACGAAATAAGGTTGCAAACAAATTCAACAAAAGAGGAGAGGGTGAAGAACTGAGACAACGTCTGTTATTCACCAGAGAAGAGACAGTTGATGTGAAAAAAATGAGATTACTAACATTTGCATGATGAGTAAGGGGTAGTGAAATTGCAACAAGGTGTACAATGAGTAAGCGGGTACCTACATTAGATCGCTGTCACACATATTAAAAGAGCAAGGGGTTAAGATGGTGGAATTTACCAGGAATCAAGGGGAAAACAAAAAGATTACAGCCAAGTGTTCAGTTAGGATGGGGGTACAGAAATTACATTAGTCTGATTTACCACTAGAGAGGGGTAGGGAAAATAAAATACATTGATGTATGATTGTAGAAGATTACAGTTGGGTACAAAGAAAAAGTGGTGATAAAACAATATTGGTGACCCATACATAGAGTAAGGGAGTAACAAAATAATGCTATGGTTTATAAATGGCAATAGAGAAAAAAATGTAACAAAATTAGACTACAATCTTGTTTATAATATCTAAAAATGTTACAAGATGAGATGAGTATAAGGGCGGCAAAAAAGACTAAATTAAATATACAGCACCAGTGGAGAGGGCAACATAAAAAGATTACGGTTGTGTGTACAATGAGGAAGGATCTCATTGATAGTGTGTAAGGTAGCAATAAATAAGATTAATGAGAAACTAAGTAACAGTCAGGTACACGGGAAGACAGAAAAGGGCTAACAAAAAAACTAAGGCTAGTTCCAATAGATCTGGAATGTGGACAAGCATGTAAACACACTTATGTAAAATTGTTTTGGTGGTAATGGAGGTGATAATGGTTGTGGTAGTGGTAATCACAGACAAATGATGCATATGTGCGCAGGGTCACTTCGTGTGTAAGCGTTATGACGCTATGGCAACTCCTGATGACAGACGTGGATCCATGCAGCACCACTCATATGCACACATATGTATTGATGCGTTGGCCTTTGTTTTTTAATCTACTGTTCTATATGGTTGGTCCCCATCTTGGAACAGTACAATGTAAAAAAAATGTACAGAAAGGCAACGTGCAAGGAAAGTAGCTAATCTCTGGCAAATTGCAACTGCTGGGCCCTCCTGAGAAAGACAGACAGACAGAGACAGAAAGACAGATACTCATATTATACAGAAAAGAGGTCTAACTGAATTAGTTCCCATAATTTACAGTGCTGAATTGATTTGCAGGATATCCAGATTCCTTAAATATCCTTAAATAAATAAAAAAACAGACAGCATTTGATCCGTCTTTTAGCCTTAGCCTACCTGAAAACCTCATCCTTGCAGGCTTAGCCTTGGTGCAAGCATGCAGTTACCGATCAGTTCTGCCCAGTGTGCAAAACAGAACACTGTAAACCCAGAACTCTGCGATCAAAAGTTACACTGACCTACAATGATTTTACTGATAAAGTGTAATGTACTACGACAGAAATACACATTTTAGATTGCACTCTGACAGACACCTGCAGTTTCAGGTAAACAATGAGTACTAAAGGCAAAGAATCCTAGAATCAAATAATATAAAGAAAATACATAATGAGTAACAAGTGCAGTATGGCCTCATATTGCAGTCTAGGGGTTCAAGTGAAATTTATAAACCACTAATCCCTTGGCCCTGTGGCTTGTAAAAGTCACCAGAACCTCTCAAAGTTAATATAGGCCCATAAAGTATGTATGTATGTATGTATGTAGATAGACAGACACATAGATACATACATACATACATACATACATTATACCCAGTGGTGGTTACCACTGGGTAGTTATAGTTAGGTCTACTTTTCCGTACAAAGAGCGCTTTTTAGTTTGCTCATAACCTTGGCGCCAATTGACAAATCCCCATGAAACATTCCAAAAAACAAAACAAAAAAAGAAAGAGCTCAAAGACTGAGCTCTTTCCTGGAATGTTTTGGGGCGATCTGTCAAGCAGGGGCAGAAAAGAAAAGAGGTGGGAGGTCCTAAAACACAAAATCCTCAGTTTCGATACACTTTTTTAGGCAGCACTACTGCAAAAACAGATGACCAGATTCACACCAAATTTGGCAGGAAGCTAGATCTTAGTCCAGAAAGCATGATTTTTGTTGTGATTTGGTGTATATCTGTACAGTAGTTTTTGAAAAATTAAGATACAAAAATATTTGTGTGTTTGAACGGTTGGGTTTGAGTGCCTCTCATGACAGTCCCTCTAACCAAATTTTAAAAAACTAGAGCCTTCAGATTAGTCCAGGGGGCTTTTTTACCCTTGGACCATCTTGCTCCTATGGTAGCAAGGCTACAATCGGCTGCGAACAACAAGAGGAGAAATGCTGCTGGCATCCATTACAGGACTCAGGGACTTACTTCACGGTTGTGAAATTTGGCTTAAAAAACACCATGCCAAGGCCTCCTGCCCAGGGGTGGGTGGGGATGTGGGGGAACGGTTTAGGGTCCTACACGGACCATAATACAAAAACAAATTGCAGCTCTCCTTTCTATTTTAATATTTGAGGCTGGAACATGACCGGGCCTTTTTTTTTTTTTTAAATGAGAGGGGGCACACACCCTCTTCCGAGTCTTTATAGACCCCGGAGACCACATACCCCGGGGCCAACTCCTCCAAAAAAAGAGAGAAGGCTGAGGAGCCGCATCCCTGAGCCTGTTAAGGCAGCGGGGAACCAATCTCCTAGGACCTGGTCACAGACTGTGTCCCAGTGAGCCAAACCACGGAGACACAATAGTTTACCTGACTGCACCAACGTGGGCAGTGAAACACATGTTTGCTCCCCCCCGATGAGTGGGAGCACTTTAGGTTTCGCCAGTACTGCGTGCAGGAGTTATCAGAAAAAGTTATAGTACATTTTTAAAAAGCAGCTTTGAATAGGCTTACAGTCCGCCCCATACTTACCAATGGTGGGCTCCTATGTTACTCTTATCTCCTTGCTTTGAATTGGTCAGAGCCTCCTGCTGCTTCCAGTTTATCTTCTATGCTTGCTGACGTCTGGTAGTACATGGAGATTGGACCAAGTTCAGTCTGCGGTCTCTGCAGCCAGTGTCCTTCCACTGGCCACAGCTTGTACGGGTACTCTTTTTCCTGTTCAATCCAGCACTCCTTACAAGTGCACATGTTTGCAGGCTAAACCTCTTAATTCCTCCCACCAACTCTCCCGTCCTTGTTGCTTTCCCTATCCATCTCACCCCCTCCATCTTCGTTGTTGTTGCCCATCTCCTTCCCCACATTACTACAAAAAGCGCTATGATGGCCAGTGCTGGCCGTGCCATAGCGCTTTGCTTTATTTACTTTGAACCATCCTTAAAAAACATTAACTAAGTCAAAGAGCTCATGCAGCGCTATTTGGCTTTGCTGATTTTTTTCTTCTTCAGATAACACAGCAGTGCGAAGTAAAAACCAAAGCATTTTTAAATCTGTTCCGCACACAGATCACCTTTCGGCAATGACTTCCCTTGGGTTTTCCCCAAGAAAGGTGAAAGCTTCAGGAAGTTGCTAGTTGCATGATGTTGGTGACTGTGCTACAGCAATGCAGTCCTGTGCAGAGGTGGTTGGCGCTGGTGACTGACTTGATGCTACAGATTTCCATTCTAACTCAATGCCTCCTTTGCCCCTCTAGTTCTCTTTCAGGACACATTGCCTCACTCATTTATGCAGTGTTGCTAGCACGGCCGCCCTGCGCAAAGAAAGCAGCTCCCAGAAAGCATTTTGTTTCTTTAATTAGGAAAAGGGATTTCTTACGGGGATTCGTCTCGGACACCGCTAAGCAGCGCAGCCACGCTACAAATAAGGGCTTTCAATAGACATGGTTAGCCTAGTAGATGGTTCCAATTTTTAATCCCATGGCCTTTAATTTGCTCTCTTTCTGTATACTGCACAAATGACCGGAATGACAGTCAGTAAAACAAGCCTTGGCAAAGCCAATAGGTTTTTTTCCTGTGCAAAATCTATTGTTTTTTTCGATGTACTTTTGACATGTTGGCTTAAAGTTTCAAAATATAAAGCACTTTGATGCGGCTAACATTGACACAGACATAGCTCTTTTTTTTCTTTCAAGACATGTTGCTAAGCACTGCAGTGCAACATGGCTTAAAAGGGAAAAAATGCTATATGACACGGATAACGCAGGCCATGTCATAGCGCTTTTCTTTTTAACTTTAAGCGATGTTGCACAACGGCTCGTGCTGCTGTGCAACTTGTCTAAAAATATATTGACAACAATAGATTTTGCATAGGTGAAACCTAGTGGCTTTGCCAATGCTTGTTAAACTTCCCGCAGGTTGGAGTAAACATGCTTTCCCTGACTGCAGAACGCAGGCAGGGAAGGAATGTCGGCTGTCAATCGGCAGGAGCTTTGAAAATGATTCCCATGGTGGGCGTTAACTTCTGTTTCTCTGCCCGTGATCCTGCGGAAAGGGAAACACAAATTGATCCCGCCCAGCTGGAGCAGGCAGAAATAGCTGCTCCCGCCAGACGGGAGCAATAGTGCCTCCCACAGGATGCAGAAGCCGGATGTGGGGTTCTCCACAAGGTCCCCATCTTGGTGCTTGGTGGGCACAGGGGAACCCAGCCATAATTAAGACAGACACTCAGGAATGGGGTCCCTAAAGCCACAGTAGGACCAGGGAGGGAGCCACGCCCGTACCATAGGTTTTAGTCCACTAAACATGCCTGGGTGAAAATGGGGTTCTGTTGCACTACCCCCCCCCCCCCACCCACCACACACACACATATTTACCCTGGTTTTTGATGCAAATTTGACTGTACAATACTGGATCCCTGCTGTCCAGGTTCCCAGTGCCAGTGTTCTTTCCCTAAAAAGGTGTCCACAATTGGTACTTCTGCCTCCCTGTAAGTCCCTAGCAATTGGTACCTAGAGCCTGGAGGATGAATAGGGTCCCCTGGGACCCCTTCATTACGACCATGCCACTGCTCCTTGCCTGCCCCTGTCAGGTGAAAAAATGACTACGTTGACATGCCACACTGTCTGCGTACCATGCCGGCTAGCACTGCCTAAGATATGGGTAAGTCTACCCTCTAGCAGGCCTTACCAGCCCTAAGGCAGGGTACTCTATATCCCCAGTGTGGGCATATCTGTATGAGCAGATATGCCCCTACAGTATATGGGTCTATTCCTTAATATTGTAAGTGTCAGGAAAGCCATACAGAGTACATGGGCTGGGAACTTGAGTCCCACAGCACTATGATGGCTTCACTGAACCTAGGAGTGTTTGGTACCAAACAGCTCTTTGCAATAACTCCACATTGATTCCAGTGTAAGATTTGTTAAACCATGTACTCAGAGAGCACATTAGAGGTGCCCCATGAAAACCTGGTGTGGGCACTGACTGGCTTTAGGCAGTCTGCCACAAACAGACATGTTTCGGAACCCCTAGGTGGAGAGTCTCTGCTCTCTGGGACCAGAAACAATGCACATCCTGTGCAAAGTTATCACACCACCTCCCCAATGATGGACCAGTGCTCAAACAGAAAGATTAAAAGGCCTGAAATCTTTGTAATGCGACCCCCTGCCTCTGCTGCTAGCAGCAGATGGCAGCCCCTGGTGGCAGCCCCTGGTTTACACCTCCACTTTGGCCGGGAAAGCAGATGGGAAAACCTAGAAAAATAGGTGTGCCCACCTCTGCCAACTCCACCCATAAGGTGAGGGAGGCGAGGTGAGGCACATCTTTAAGTCCACTCCATCATGAAGATAGGGAGAACCCTCTAATCAGGGATACAGCTATGCCCCTTTCCCAGAAGGATCACATAATAGAGGGTGCAGTCCCCCCCGGTACAGTGCCCATTGGTCCTACCTGCTACCCCCCTAAAACGCTCCTAAATTTAGTATTTAGGTGGCTCTACCAGACCTGAAAACGAGATCTGTAACAACCTAACAATAAAGAAGACATCCCTGCAGAGTTGACCTAAGACGACTGCCTCTGCCCCAGCCCTATCTGCCAGTCCCCAGCTTCTAGGAACCTGAGGCCTCTCTTGCAGCCAGTGACCTCTGAAAACCCTGGGTGGACTACTGCCTTCGAAAAAGACTGTAATCTCCCATGAACAGCGGACCTGTCTAGAAGTAACCAACGCCAAGGACTCCGGATCCATGCGGATCCACATTCCCTCCCCACTCTGCACCAGACGCCCACGGCCCCAGTCTGAGCAACTCACCTGTGCAGTGAATTCTCGCCAGCAATACTGATCTCGAGTCCAATGTTGGCTGACCTCTCCTGATCTCCACAGTGGCACCTACAGTGTGAATCCAGAGGCTTCCCCTGACCGCGACCAGCTCCAGTAAGAAGATTCCAATGTCAAAAGGCATCTCTGTACCTGAAGCCCCTGGCCCTTCGTGAGTTGAACAGACGGTGCCCCTAAGACCCCCTACATCTCTACTTACCTCTGCTGTCATTGGTCTCCCTCCTGCAACCTCCGGAGCCACGCCTGCAGCGTGTTTGCCAAAAGAAAAATTTTCACTGAAAAGGGATTTTCACACAGCCACCCCTGTGCCTCTGGTGGTGTATGTTTGGGGCTGCTTTGTGCCCCCCTTGTGCTTGTGCTAACCTCCAAAGCTTGGCCCCTGCAACAGATTGACCTACATGCAAGCAGTGTGGCTTCAGGTAACCCCAATCTCAATTGAAAAGCTTTGGCCCAAACTCTGACTTTGACCTCTGCATCCAGCCGCCCTGGGCTGCTGGCAGTGCAGTTTTGGCACTCACCGGACCCTTGCCCCTTGGTGACCTTTGGTTCCAAAGACTGGAATTGGAAGTGTATTACTTACCTGTTTAACTGCGATATTGTTTTCCCCATAGCACTGAACTGTTCTGAAACGTTTCTAAGAGTCGATTTTTCAAAATGAAAAGTATTTTAATTTAAAAACGTACTTACCAGATTGTGAAGATCTTGGTCTTAAAATAAAATGCAAAGTATATTTTTCTAAAATTGGTCTGGATCTCCTTTATCGAGTAATGTGGACTCCTCTGTATTATGCCCCAATGCTGCTCGCCCACACTACCACAAATAGAGCACTATGGGTTTTACATAGAGCCCTGTACACTTTTGGGGAACCCCTGGACTCTGTGCACGGTATTATTATATAATCTGTTTATTGGCATTTATCAAGGTTTACAGCACACATTGAAGCCAGTGCAACTGAAAGCAATAACAATATCATCAGCGTTGACCCAAGTAGAGACACAAAGTATCAGAAGGCAGGCATATGTCCAACTCTCGTAGCAAAAGTCAAGGTGTCTCAGCTACAAGGGACCATATAGTCTCTGTCAAACTCCTGCCGCCGAGGAACCTTCCTCCCATAGGGGCCTGTCAATTTTCTGGCTGCCTTTCCCAGATGCCCTTCCATAAACAGTTAGCGAGCTAGTACGTAATGGGGTAGAACATCAGATACCCAAGCAAAACAACAACAGCCCCAGCAACATCTGACGTGCGTTCCAGCGTCACTTAACTCAGTCCCCAATCCCATCCCCCCTGCATCGTTGCCCCGTGTATGACCATTCAATCAGCAATGTCATATTCATTGTGTGCCCCCACCCATGTGACTATACCCTTGTCACAGTACTATCCGCCCCATCCCCGGGCCGCCCACTTTCCAGCCTCTCTGGGGGAGCGCTCAACCCGCTCCCGTGACTGATCCCTGTACTCTCCTCGGCTAGTCTCACCATGGCTTGCAATAGTGTCTCCCACTGATTTGCTATGGGCGTCTTCCTAAGACCCAGTGTCTCCTCCCTTGAAAGAGCCGTACCCTCTGCCTTGGCCCACACTAGGAATGACCCCCGCCAGGCGCGCGCGTGAGGTGGATCAGCTGCTTTCCATCGCTTGGTGAGCAGTCGCTTCGCCACCACCATCCCCAGGTCGATAAACCGAAAGGCGGCTTTAGTGGAGGGAGTCCTGCGGAAAAGGTGCAGCAAATAGGTACGCCATTCGAACGGGATGATATGTCCCGTGCATGTGCAGAGTGCCTCGTGTACCACCCGCCAGTACGAGCTCAGTGCGGGACAGCCCCATAACATGTGAACCAATCCGGCATCCAATTCTGCACAGCGAGGGCAAACCGCGTCCGCACGATGGAAATATCTGTTGATGGACTCGGGCGTAAGATACGCTCTATGGAGAATAAAAAATTGTATTTGGCGGAAGCGCATTGTTCCGGGGAATCTTCGTCGGGCCCTGTAACACTCTGCCCCACTCTTTATCAGCCATAGGTCGGGCCAGATCCGCCTCACACTTACAACGCAGTGGAGTCAGACTGATCGCTGCATGAGCACGCAGGGAGGCCGCGAACCATCTGATCAGGTGCCTCCCTCGCCCCATCACATGAAGGTATTGCACCGTGAGATGCTGTTCCGGCTCCTCTCGAAGATCTCCCCACCGACTTGCGAGCGTCTCCACCAGGGACCGGTGGCGAAGAAAGTGACCCGATGGAAGCCCCGTCTCCTCCGCCAGGGAGGCGAACGGGAGAAGAGCACCATCTCGATAAAGATCCCCCATCGTTTGTATATCTGCCGCGGTCCAGTCCGCCAGTTCCGAGGCACTAAGCACACCCAGCCCGCTGGGGGAGCCCTCAATCGGTATAGCCGGCGCATAAGGGGTTCGAACCCGGGTACGGTAGGGAGCGCGACGGTAGCACTTGTAGGCCACCACCATAAGGAGGGGCACAGGCCTGGCTGCTTTCACAGCCGGATGAAATAGGTTGAGGAGATCAGCCAGAGGGAGGGGAGCCGCCGTATCGTCCCGCCCTCTATCCACCAACCATCGGGCTATCCATTGCAGCTGCGCGGCTAGGTAATAATGCTCAAAACACGGCATCGCAAGGCCTCCCTGGTCAGTGGGGAGGTATAGCTTAGGCAACGCGACTCTATGATGGGCGTAACCCCATATGAAGTCCCGGAGAGACCGTGTGAGGGTTGTAAAGAAGGAAGCCGGGATATAGGTGGGCAAATTAGCGAAGTAGTACAGAAGTCGGGGTAGAATCACCATTTTGACTAGGGCGATTCGCCCCGTGACCGCCAAGGGGAGGGTGCCCCAGAACCGCATCTGGGCCCTGACCGCTGTTACCGCTCTGCCCAGATTGCCCTCCACAAGATCTATTGGTCATCTATATATCTGAATACCCAGATAACGGAAGGTGTCCGGCTGCCATTTAACCTGCACACCTCCGAGATGGTAGCCCGGGTCCTGGGTATCGGCTCGAAACGCCTAGAGGCATGATTTTGCAGTGTTCACCCTGAGGCCCGAGAGAGCGGCGAAGTCGAGTAGAATTCGCTCCAGTACTGCCGGAATGTGCGCCACATCCCTAACAAAGACCAGTAGGTCGTCTGCATGAAGCGATACCTGGTGTGTCGCGTCCCCCACCGGAATTCCATCGGCCAGCTCCCTGCGGAGCGTGGCGGCAAGAGGTTCTTTTGCCAGTGCAAACAGGAGAGGTGAGAGCGGGCACCCCTGCCTGGTGCCCCAACATATCGGAATGACGTCAGATATATATGGCCCTGTTCTTACCCTCACCGTGGGGTCCTTGTATAATAGGGCTGCCATTTGAAGAAACCCGAGGCCCAGCCCGTAATGCGACAGTGCCGCTACCAGATATCCCCACTCCAGGCAATCAAAGGCTTTCTCAAGGTCTAGGACCAGACAGCCTGCCCTAGCCCACTGCTGCGCACTGTCGTGTGCCACCCGAGAAAACCGCCGCAAATTAAGAGAGGTGCTACGCTTGGGCACAAAGCCATTCTGGTCCCCATGCACTAGCACCGACACCATGGGGGCCAGCCGCTCCGCCAGAACCTTAGCCAAAATTTTGTAATCCGCATTAAGCAGAGCGAGGGGGCGATATGATCCCAGGTTGGTGGGGTCCCGTCCAGGCTTGAGCAGGGACACCAAGTGAGCCTCTCGCATAGAGGCAGGCAAGGTGTATTCCTCAAGGGCCGCGATGTAAAGAGCGTGCAATCTAGGCACAAGTGACTCCCAATAAGCTTTATTCTGCTGGGAGTCCGTCTGGCCCCGGCGCCTTCCCAGAAGCCAGGGAGGACACCGCATCCCCGATCTCCTCTTCTGTGAGGGGGCCCTCAAGCGTTTCCGGTTGCTCCTCATGGACCGTGGGTAAGCAGGCATCCTCCAGGAACCTGTCCAGGTCCTGTGCCTGCCGACGCCCCGTCGAACGGTATAGGGCCGCATAGTGTTTCGTCATTACCTGGTGTATTTCCCACTGCGTGTGTACGAGCGACCCATCGGGCCTACTAAGTGCGTCTATCGGCGCGTGAGCGGACTCCCGTCTGAGTAACCAGGCCAGCAACCGCCCGCCCTGTCAGACGTGGCGTGAACGCGAGACGAGTGGGAAGCGTAATTGTGGCAACGCAAACGCTCCAGCAACTCAGCATGACGTGCCCGAAGCCGCACCAGTTGTGCCGAGTCGCGACCCCCACCCTCACCATGAAGCTCACAAGGGAGAAGGCGCGTCTCCAGGCCCGCGGGCGACAGCGCGAGCCGCCTCCGGATGTTCCGCGTCGCACCCAGACAGTGTCCCCAGATGGTGGATTTGTGAGCATCCCACTCTACTAATTCATTACTCGCCGTTCCCTCATTCAGGTCAAAGAATTGCTCAATCGCTGTGCCTAGGGAGGCGCGAAATTCAGCGTCCTCCAAAGCTGCCGGTTGAAGCCGCCACGTAGGGACAGGGGGCCGCCCGGAGTCCCACGCAAGACGCAGCCCAAGAGGGCTGTGGTCTGAGTGGGTCTGACCCAGATACTCTGTCTGGCCCACCAGGGGGGTCAAAGACTGGGAGCCCACCACCCTGTCTATACGAACGTGAAAATCATGCACCACTGAGTAATACGAATAGACGCGATCGTCAGGGTGTAAAGTGCGCCACATATCGTATAACGCCCAACGCGACAGCCAGTCGGCGAGGGTCCGCGCATTAGAGACCGCCTGTGTGTTGCGAAGGGGCAGAAAGGACCTATCTAATCATGGATCAAGGACAGAATTAAAGTCCCCACCCAATAACCAGGGAAAACCCGCATATGGCGCCAACACTGTGGACAGGTGGGCCAAAAACGACGGCTGGTCGACATTCGGGGCGTAGACTGAGCCTAGTAACATATGTTGGCCGTTCAGTTTCCCACGAACCAGTGTATATCGCCCAGCCATGTCAACTACTACCTCCGTGCATGTAAACGGAGTGCCCGCCCTCACCCAGATCAATGTACCACGGGCATGTGCGGAGTATGTAGTCCCAAACAACTGGCCCCTCCAACGAGCGCGCAGCCGGTTGAGCTCAGGCTGCGTCATGTGAGTCTCCTGGAGAAGGGCAATGGCCGCTTTATGCCGCTGCAAGTAAGCGAAAATGGAGTATCGGCGTGCAGGGGTGTGCATCCCCCGTATATTCCATGTGATTACATAAGTGGCAGCCATCTAGGGCGGTTAAGATCCCCAGTAGTCACTGGGGCAGGGGCAAATCGGGCGAAGGGGCGGATATAGGTTCTATGTGTCATGTCAGTGTGCTGTAACAGAAACCCCCCGAACAAAAGAACACTAACGAACTGCTGAGTGCATTGAATGAGGAACAATAACCATGAAACTACCAGGGCAAACCCCAAAGAAGGCATTCGTCAAAGCTAATCGCTTCTTGATCAAAACTAGGCCAATGAATGCCTAACGGGTGCGCTATGTGACTGCAGCTAAGGCAACCTGTCCTATCACAGGAGGGCCTGGTCGTCTGAAAGCACGGTAGACGGGGAAGATGACCTGCTAGTTCCAGGCTCACTATGTTCATGAACAGCTGTTGTACCCAGGCTGCTCGTGGACCCCAGAGTTGCCACCGCTTCCAGGGCTTCCTGTCGTTCTTGCCGCATCCTTTCCGGGCTGGGCGCCGCGTCCGGGCCCACCGCCCCGCGGGCCTCCTTACGTCGTCGCCATCTCAGTCGCCTCTCCTGGCGCCCACTAGCCCCCGGTTCCATAGGTCTCCGGCCCCCGCTCAGACCTGCCTCCTCCAGCCAGTCCCAGACGTCAGATGGGGCATCAAAGAACCGGGTCCCGTCTTTCATAATCACTCTGAGGCGCGACGGGAACAGCAGGGAATATGGGATCCCCAGGTCCCGCAACTGGTGCTTCACGGCCAGGTAGTTATTTCTCTGTTTTTGGACTGTAGCAGTGTAATTCGGGAACAGCATCACCCTACCGCCGTCCACTGTGATGGCATCCAGTTTCCTGGCCTCACGAAGCACCACATCCCGGTCTCGGAGGTTAAGGAGTCTGAAGAGAAAGGGGCGTGGGCGCGCTCCGGGCTGAGGCTTCCATGCCCCGGTGTGCGCACTCCACCACGAACTGTTGCGAGAGCACCCCCGGGGGAAGGATGTCGCGGATCCACCCTTCAACAAACTGCTCCGGGTTCCGTCCTTCCGCACCTTCCGGCAGACCCACCACTCGGACATTGTTGCGCCAAGAACGCCCTTCCGCATCCTCAGCACGGTCTTCCAAGGCATGGACACGGTCGATCAGGTCCTGCAGGGCCGCAGTGTGGTGACGCACCACTGGGTGGACCTCCTGGAGCGCCTGGCGCTGCTGGGTGACAGAATCCGCTAACTTACGGTGGTCTGCATGAAGGAGGGTGAAGTCCACCGTGAATTTATCTATTCAGGACTCCAACGAAGTCCTTGTCTGCTCCATCGCAGCACCCAACCGCTCCACCGCCGCCAAGACTGTGTCCATTTTCGCCTCGAGCGCCGTCGCCAGGAGCGTCATATCACCGTCCGGACGCCCAGGTGTGGTGCCCAGCTTCTCCGCCTGTGACCGATCCACGGGTAACTTGTTCCACAGCCGGCCCATGGCCAGTTGCTGTGCGGAGGGCATTCAACATCAACGCCTGTCCCAAACGTATTGTCCAGCCGCCTCTGTCCGCCTCGCCAGGGCGCAACAGGGAGAACACCACTCAACTCGCTGATGTGGGGATAGGGGACGGCCCGGGTACCTGCTGCCCAAAGGCCCACTGCTCTGTGTCCACCAAGTCCCGGGGCTGCCGGCGTCGCCTCACCTCACCCACACCCTGGGTTAGCCTGGCACCACCCCTTGAACTCAGCATCCGTGTCCCGCAGCTATCAGACCAGCCCCTGCGCCACCTTCATTGCCAACTGCGCCCAGGCCACTAGCGGACTGGTCACTCTTCTTTTACCGCCAGTTGCGCATAAGCAGCGGTGCAGTCCAGGTAGGGCCTCGGGAGTCGTCCAGGGCCGGACCCCCTACACCATTGACCCCAGCCGAATCCCCCCCCCCCCCGCGCACGCGCGGGGTACTCAGGGGCGTAAGTTTCTTCACAATGTGCCAACTTCGTGGGGGTGCGCACCAAACGCCGCCACCGGTCTCACTATGGGTCTAAGCCGCTCCACTCAGCCTCCTCGGTCATGTGTCACTTGGGCTGCCTACAACGATCGGGGCACCAGTCACATATCCCACAAGCTCTTGATCCCCGATGTAGTGTCCGCTAGGGGTGGGGCATCCTACCACTCCCAGTTCGGGCGCTGCAGTCATCGCTGGGTCCCCCACAATGCCGCGATCTTCAAGGAGGCCCACCTCACTACCGGGCCTCCCCGCCATGTCCTACTCCCTCTCTGAAGCACTTGGGTCAGGCCCAAGCGACTCACCCGGGCAGTTCCGGCAGAGGGGGGGGGGGGGGGGGGGGGGGGGGGCAGATCTCCCAACAAAGTCCTCTGGGCCAGGGTCGTGTGTAGGGCCTCAGGGTGGCCTCCGCAACTCGCCTCCAGCGCGGGGCCCGCAAGGCCTGCAGTGAGCCGCCGCCCCCTCGCACTCGCGTCGCTTTCTGCGCCGTTTCAGGCCTGCCGGCCGGGCTCCTTTGGCGTCCGGTAGCCCCAGGGGCCGTCGCCGTCTCCTGCAGCTAGCACCAGCCTCTGTGCCTCTGACGGCCGGCCGGCCGCCGCCTCGACTCCGCTGTCTGGAGGGCCGCTCCTGCGGTCCAGCCGCCTCGTGGCAAGCCGCGGGTTAAAGTTGTTCCCGCAGCCGGCCGAGGTCCGGGTCCCGCTGCGCGCCCCCCGCCGGCTCCAAACTCAGCACGGCTCGGCTGGGAGTTACAGGCAGTCTCCGGCTCCAGGGCTGCGGGAGGTGCTTAGCTCGTGGCCGGCGGCGTCCGGCGCGGCCACCCGCTCCACAGGCAGGAGAAATCTCAGGATGTCGGAGCCCGATGGCAGGAGCTTCACGCTCCGACTTCCATCTCGTTAGTGCGCCACCTAGCGCCCCCCGACTCTGTGCACGGTATAACCACATACTGGCAATATCATAAACAAACCAGCTTTCTACAATGCCCCACAACACACAGCTAAAAGCTGCCTTAAAGTACGGCTTAAAAAGTAGCTGCTTGGATGTAAGCTTTGGAAGGCTGCTAGTCATCTAATCAAAAGGATGGTAAAGAAGCTATGCTCCAAGTGAAGGTCAAACACAACAAGGATTAGCAAAGCCAATGGGAGCTGGGCTTCACATGCTAACAAATGCAGTGTTAGCACATCAGAGCAAGACAAACAGGAGGGTGCCAGCAGAGGCGGAAAAAGAGGGTTATTGTTCTGAAGTGGGCCCTCATGCAGACCTATGCAAACGTTCGAGCAGAGGCAGGACAAACTCAAACAGCCAACATTATTGAGAGAGGAAACTACAATAGGCCGAACCATGACGCGATTGACAAAGTAATGTTATTTCATTATACCCTAAGAACATACTGATATAAGATTATGATATAGTGTGAAGTGATAGAAAATGGTTGAAGAAACTAAATCACAGTTTGATACGAGTACGACAAGCAAAGGGGTACAGAAATAAGTTTACAGTTGTACTGCAAGCAAGGAGGGATTTGAGAATGATTTTAGAGTACGCTTCATAACAGGGGACAGCAATCGAGTTAACAGAAATCAAACTCGCCATTGATCAAGGTTTGGCAGGTCATTTAGTGTTAGAAAAGGTCAACAATGATGTGAGACGTACAGACTATCCAAGCAGTGCCAGGAACCGTACCTCGCTGGTTGAGAATCAATCAAAACATGTGTATTTGTGCCAACCGTGTTAGCAAAGGAGAACGGTAGATAAGATAAGAATGGGCGAGTAATTACACCAAAGGTCTGTCAGTGCCTCCAAAGAGGAAATGAAGAGAGCGACAACAGCAAGTTTATGGTACCAGTACAGTGCGTGTTCCGAATAGTGCTTTCACAGCTCCCGACACAGACAAAGTTATAAAATAATGTATACCGGTCCGAAAAGATGCAGGTGCTTCCCACTTCATAAAAATAATCTCTATTAATAATCAGTCTCCAAAGACAGCTAGCGGTTTAAACAAAAAATACAGCATAGTACAAAGCAAGTTGTTTTTGAGAGCCTTACATTGCACTTTACCTGAAAATAAAACAGCTTATTTTTCCAAAATTCAAAACAACAACCAACACTACAGGCAACATTACAAAACGTCACAAGTCTGGTATTGCTTGTAAATCTAAAGCAACTGTCACTGAGCATCAACGTCCATTCATTCACTCTTCTGTTCTCAAAAACAAATGGAGAGTATATTTTACATTGGGCCGAGAAATAAATACGAATCATTAAATACAATAACATTTTACATTTCAAACCAGCAGATTACGAGTAACGCTGTTCAGCAGTACTAATTATTTTACATCAATATATTAAGTAATTATGTCAGCCAGAATCTACACGTTGTCTAAAGTTACAAAAAAAGTTTTTTCTGAGACAGTAGCTGACTTGAATTTAAATACAAAAAAGAACAAGTAACAGTCACTTTGAGACATTATCTGTGCGACCCATCTATGTGGTATAGTAGCCATTGATAGCTGCTGTTAAAACAAGCATTGGCAACGCCAATCTGTCTTGCTTTTTGGCTATGCTAACTTAGACCAATAGACTTTGCCAACTTTTTTTTAGGCCTGGGCAGTGAACCTTGCTCCGTTTGCGGAGTTTTCTGCACTCCACGGAGCGCAGAGGAGCTTTTTTCCCCGCTCGCGATTTCTACTCGAGCAGCAGGAATACCAGCACAAACTGCAGTTCGCACTGCACTCCGCCACTCGCGGAACTTCGCAGATTTGTTTTGTAACTTCGCGGAGTTCCACGTAGCAAAACTCTGCGAACTACGCCCAGGCGTGCTTTTTTGCAGATGCTGTCCACGATATTGCAGAAGCTGAAGAGCAATGGTAACAATAAAAAAATAAAATATGACATTGTACCACGCAGCAGACATTTTGCTTATTCTTTTTACTATTTCAAGATGGAAGACGCAAATCTTGGAGCAGCAAATTAAAAACTATGCACTGAAGCGCTTGAAATAAGAACCGCAAGGGCCGGTAGCAAACTGCAGCTGCTGTTCCCGCCAGAAAATTTTATATATATATATATATATATATATATATATATATATATATATATATATATATATATATACACACACACACATATACATATACATATATATATATACATACACACACACACATATATATATATAAACATATATATATATATATATATATACACATATATATATATATATAGACACACACACTCATATTTTAAAGAAAGCAACAGGGAGCATGTGTGAGGGTTTAACAATTAAAAAGCCAAAGGGGGTGCATAAAGGAATCAAACATCTGTGGAGACGAGAAACATGAAGCAGTAGGGGAATTTTAGGTGGGGGAAAAGAGTTAACAATGGAGATCAAGAAGACACATGCACTCCCATCGAGTTTTAAAAGGAAAGAAGGTAGTTCCATGAATGCAACTAGCAAAAGGACATAAGTCATCCAATCATACCACAGTGGGGAAAATGCTCCAGAGGAAAAAAAAAATTTGGGGGAGAAAAGTCATGGCAAGTAAGCCATCCAATCATAAACAATAGGCTGACCCAGAGCTCAATAGATGTATTAATGTTAGGAAATTAGAAGCAACTGGTCTTCAGAAACAGACAGTACACCCAGAGTATAACTAACCGGTAATTCACTTATTTCCTGTGCATTACCAGTGTGCAACTCGCCTGCCATCCAAAGCATATCTAGTCTAATTCAATTACTTTCCATAGCATAACTAGTCTGAAATGAGGTTAATTACACAGTGTAGTCTATAGGAAATCAACCACCTGTGAATCATTTCCTTCCTTGTGTGCAGTTTGCAATTTCCCGAAAACCCAGTGTCTACAATGTACTGCCTTAACCAGTAACTACCACTTTGCAATCCTCCCGCTGTCCAAGACATGCCCAATCAGAATTTCATCTCCATACCCACTGCTTAATTAATCAGAATTTCATCAGTTAAGCAATAAATAACTATACTATAATTCAGCCACTATCCCATGTCTGTAATCCACCTTCCATCAAGCAGTCTGTAAATCACTCTTCATCTAGTACCTAATAAAATTAGAAATTCGGTCTGCTATTTGGTGTGCAATCAGCCTGTAATCAACCCCTGTTCACTGCTTAACAAGTCTGTGGTACGCCCTTATTCAATACGTAACCACACTAATTCACCTTTTTCAGAGCATAGCCACTCTACCATTCACCCCATATCCTAACAATAACTATGTACACCACCTGATATCCATTGTACACCCAGTTTGTGCCTCACCACCTAGCCAATGAAGAAATCTATGATTCAACTGTTATCAAATCCATAATCAGCGTTTGATTCAACCTCTACAAGTCTGTAACCAGCCTGTATTTCATCCTCCATACACTGTAAACCAGTGTAATTGACTACTCCTTCACCAATTGCAGAAACAGCATTTGGTCCAACCAGTAACCAGTCTCTGCAACCATTCACATGCCACAGTATCTTACAATAAAAGCACATGATCAATATAAGACAATTCAGTAATGTTTATGCTCTTTTCCATCAAATCACTTTAGAACAAGAAAAAGACCACATTTTGCGAGACTGCGAGCTGAAAGGTGAACATAAAATAAGTTCTCTCTATTCATGCTTCCAACGATGGGTGCGAGCTAATCCAGAAAGAAGTTAACCCACTTTCATAGAAACAGGGGTCTGTATCTATATAATATAAAATCTTCACTTGAAGGAACAAAACCATAGCAAAGCAACCCCAAAATGAAGAAAAACAAAGTTAAAATCAGGAGCAGCGAGAGCTGGGGAGGAAGGGCCAGATGCCTCCTCCTTCGGGTGAAAGACAAACATGCTCTTTTCGAATGGGAAGAAAATATGCTGAAAACAAACACGGATTCAAGGAAAAGCCAAATTCAGCCCAGACCTGGTAAACAGGCATTACAGTGTTAGAGGCGAAGCGCCATTAATTTACTGTGGCGGCAGACTGGGCCGCATTATCACAAGGACGCTACGGGGGGCGGCCAGGCACGGGGTCGGTGTCTAGGGGCCAGGCACGGGGTCGGTAATCCAGGGGCCGGGAGAGGAATCCAAGGGCCGCACACGGACCTTAAGAGGGCTCTGGTGGCTGAAAATAGACTGGTGATGGGGTTCCAGTGGTTGCACGGGTCATGTAGCAAGGAATAATGCGCCAAACAGGAACTGACGAGAGGCTCCAAGAAGACCGGAGTGGAGATCTAAGGGATGCACGTGGACAGATGGGAGGGAACTAATAGCTGGATAAGGACCAGAGAGGGGGGCTCCATGGAGGTCGAAAGGGCCTAGAGATCAATGGGTCACAAAAGTGTGAACAAGTGGGATCCACAGCTTGTGGCAGGACCGACGAGGGATGAACAAGCAGGGATTGGCAAGAGGACTCCAGTTTTTGTAAAGGGACTAAAGCAGGAATCTAGGAGATAAAAAGAGACCAATAAGAGGGCTCCATGTGCCGCACAAGAACTGCAAAGGTGACAGAAGGGCCCCACAGGAACCGGAGAGAGGGATGTATGGGTCACACAAGACCGGAGTGGGATTCCAAGGGGCCTATGGGGAGGGACGAGAGGGATCCAAAAGGATGAACATTCACCATTGAGACGAATCCACAAACCATGCAGGAGCAAAGTAGGGACCTAATAGGTTCCACAGAGACAGACAATAGGGAACCCAAGGTTGAACATGGCAGCCCATGCAATGAATATGAGGGAGATGAAGATTATAGGGGACGGAAATGGATAGGTGGAACATAAGCAAGGACTCGAAAAAACATGCAGCCGAGTCGGAGCATCTAACAGCCACAAATGCATCAACAAAGGTCAATGTACAGTCAATGTACAGTTAAATGTGGTCTCTATTACAGAGATGTACATGTGGTTCAGTAGCCAAGTGAGGATTTAAGGGCAGCAAAAGTAACAACACTTGAACCTGGCAGCTGCAAAGCGAGAGATAAAACTGCTGTACTGGGGAGGAATCCGGCATCTAATAGCAAAAAGTAATCACCTCATGATCCTTGGGATGCACAGTGGCTAACACTGGGATAATAGCGCAATTCAGGGCCCAAAGATGGGATCTAAGGGAAGTAATGGATACAATGACACACAGAGATCAACCTAGGGAGAGGAGACCTGCCCGAAGTCTGTATTTGAGGATCGAGCACCCACACAAGAATTGCCTCTCAATCTGTAAAATGCAAACTGACTGACAAAGGGATCTAGGAGTGCTACAGAGGCTAAAAGGAGGTGTTAAGGCGCTACAAAGGCGTCCAAAGAATGGAATCAATAAGTAGGCTCCATCAACTACACAGGGCCCAAATTAAGGGTCTAAATGCTGCAAATGGTTCAACTAAAGGGCTCCATGGGCCGCACAGGCCAAAAAGGGGGGGGGGGCGGAGGGAATCAAGTTTTTGAAGGGACCAACTCATGTTGAGAGTAATGTACAGAGGCAAGGGGAGAGGTGGGTCAAGTGGCTGTACATCGGCCAAAGCAAGGAGTCGAGGTGCAGTACAGAGACCAACAAAGGGTAATAGTGGCCGTAATTGGACTGGCTAGTGATCCAAGAAATGCTCAGTGACTGCGGGGATCTGTGTGTGATACAAGACCAAAATGGGTTCCCAGCACTGGAAAAGATCTAAAGAAGAGATAGAAGTGCAGGATTTTGGACCACACCAGAACAGATTTGAGAATCCAACAGACACACAAGGCAGAACCTTAAATCCAGAAACTGCATGAGGACTGAAGTGATGCAAAGGCGGCAGGAACAGGAACCACAGGAGCTGCACAAGAACAAATGCAGGAAATCCAGCGGTTGCAGAAGGACCACCAAGTGCAATCTAAAGGGTGCACAGGGAACCATGCAGAAAACCTAGGGGCACTACAGGGATTGACAAAGGGATTTAAGAGTTTCATACAATACTCACAAGCCGTCTAGGACCACACTGGGAATGGCAAAAGGGATCTTTTGGCGACACACAGACTGACGCAAGGCAGACAAGTATCACAGGGGGATCAATGAGGGGATCTAACTGCTCCAATGAACCTCCCACAGTGGATCCAGGACCTTCATTTAGAATAAAGTGGGGATCACCGGGCCACACAACTGCTGAAACAGTGATCTAGGAGCAGTACATGAACGAGTATAAGGATTCAACTGACAGTTAAGAACAACACAAATATCTAGGGTTTGTACCATGACTGTCAAATAGACCAGATGCCGCACATGGATGGACAGGGGAATCCGAGGACTACACAGGGAATGGCATGAGGATTCTCCCAAGGTCACATGAGGACAGACACTGGAAATCTAGTGAGGAATGCAATAGGGCTAATGTGGGAACCGTGGGAATGGAGATGGGCTAACACAGTGAATTCAATGACAATGTCAAACAAAAGGATCTCTGAATGTACATATAGATTACAAGTACCTATGGGCCACACAGGTGCTGACCAAAGACATAGTAAGCTTAAAGACAGTATGCAGGGGCAGAGAGGCCAAAAAGTGAATACCTTGGATAAATGAACCGTAACAGCATGATCAGATCATGCACAGGAACTGCACAACATTGGAACCAGGGACTACATTTGTGACAACCTAGGGACCTCTATAATCAGGAGATATCGGAACCATACGGTGACCATTAGGGGGATCCAAGAACCATGCAGGGTGACAAACAGGGAACACATAGACAATTCTGGGTGCATCACACCAATGTTAGACTACCAATTTAAAAAAACAAGTTTCATTGTTACACAAAAAAGAAATACTGAGTACAGAAACTACAAAAAAGGTCTTTCAATAATGCTATATAATGCACATCACCTCTTATACAATCGAAAATATTCGCTCAATGGAGAACACCAGGTAGTCCTTGGATTGTAAGAGCTTAAGCAGACTTTCTCAACAAAACCCAGAGCAATTAAGTATTAGAGCTCCAGCTATGCTATCTTGTTTATTTACACAGAGGTGGTTATACGTCAGTGCATGCAATATGATAACCGGTTAGTTCAAAATACCACTTATCTAAGCATTAATCCCAGAAAATGAGCTCAGTCCAGGTGTCTAGATGCACTCTTTCATATTTGTTTACCCATCTGAAGATTACCTAATGAGAGTCCTGCATCAATCACATAGAGACATAACAAGCACTGGCAAGCCAGTCGGCCTGGCCATTGGCAAGCTGGTGTGATAGTTATCTTTCTTTTTTACCACAAACACTGGCCGCAAAAATAAAAAGACGGGGAAAAAGAAAAGATGCTGCTGCGTAAACTTGGCAGTCGTATGTCTGCAATAAAAACCCATTGCCGCATGCGGTATGCTATGATGGGCAAAAGCAAAATGTGAAGGATACTTTTAAATATATATATATATATATATATATATAGATAGATAGATATATACACACACACACACAAAAAGAAGCAGAGAACTCTGGATAGTTCTCAAGTTTAGGTGAAAAGCGCTCCTGATAGAGCACTCTCAACACCAGCGACACTCTAGATCTCCTCACCTCAAAATGTCTGCTTTTCTATCAAAGTATTTAAGCATGGAATTAGCACAGTGCAATTCACGCCGAGATAAAAAAGGACAAAGTCGTTTGCCATTTCTACAGCAAAGTCTTTAAGCATAATATATATATATATATATATTACCTACTGGCGGTCGCCAGTAGGTAGTTATAGTTAGGACCCCTTTTCCATAGGAAAACCTCAACATTCTATTTTGAATAACTTTGGCGCCGGTCGATGAATCCTCGCGAATTTCTCAAAATAGGTGGGGCGCTACGCTCCGCTCCTACCCTGAAAGTCTCGGGGGGATTCGTCAAGCGGGGGCTGAGATAAAAGGGGGGTCCCAAAACGCGTTTTTCCCATGCATTTTTCCATAGGACCTTTAGAACGAGCTACAGCCCGAACGGCTGAACAGAATTACTAGAAATTTGGCAGAGAGGTAGTCCCTAGGTCAAGGAAGTGCCTTTTGTAGGTTTGGTGTAAATCTGTTCAGTAGATTCTGAGAAAATAGCCTTTAAATCAATATATATATATCTGAGCCCGCTTACGGTACGCTTACCGTACGCTTACCGTAAGCGTACGGTGGCGTGCGCGAGCGCGATTCTGATTGGCTCTTAGATCTTAGTAAACATTCGAATCGGCCGAAACCAGGAAGCGGCGGCCGCCATTTTGTCTCTCGCACTGAGTGTTGTTTATCAAACAAGATGGCCAAAAACATGTTACGGGGCTGTTTTGACAACTCCCTCCCACATAGTCATGTTGAGGGAGTCCCCAAACATCCCCCAAGAGCAAAAACGGTTTTATTTTTTTTTCGGCAATTTCGCCGAGTACGCTTACCGTACGCTTACCGTAAGCGTACGGTAAAAAAAAAAAAAAAAAAAAAAAAACAACACTATCCACACTTACCCCACCCCCTGTGCTTTTGGTGGCCGTAGGCCACCAAATGTACAGGGCTTATTAATAGGTAAAAAAAACTAAATTTTGGCAACATGAAATTATAAAATCGAAATAAAAAAAACACTATCCACATTGACCCCACCCCCTGTGCTTTTGGTGGGCGAAGGCCACCAAATGTACAGGGCTTATTAAAGTTGATAAAAACCGTGCACGGAACGAACTGCGTTAAGTGGGCGCGCACGCCTCGAATGGCGTAAAGTAACTTAGCATTTAAAAAACCGTACAAATTCACTGAAAAAACCATAGGTTTCACACACGTTATAGTTAGGAATTAGCATTTAAAAAACCTTGCAAATTCACTGAAAAAACCATAGGTTTCACACATGTTATAGTTAGCGGAAATTTTACTGATAAAAAACCAGTGAAATTGCCCCGTTATAGTTAGTGCTGGCAACTATAACTCACGCGGCCGCAATCTTCTGCTGATGACATATGTGTCTTTATGAAAAAAAATATTTGTAATATATGTATAGCTAAAAATGTATGGAAGAAGACATGGGCAAATAAGTGTCTAAATACAGTATTAGCATCAGCAGAGGATTGCGGTCGCGTGAGTTATAGTTGCCAGCACTAACTATAACGGGGCAATTTCACTGGTTTTTTATCAGTAAAATTTCCGCTAACTATAACATGTGTGAAACCTATGGTTTTTTCAGTGAATATATATATATATATATATTCACTGAAAAAACCATAGGTTTCACACACGTTATAGTTAGGAATTAGCATTTAAAAAACCTTGCAAATTCACTGAAAAAACCATAGGTTTCACAGATGTTATAGTTAGCTGAAATTTTACTGATAAAAAACCAATGAAATTGCCCCGTTCTAGTTAGTGCTGGCAACTATAACTCACGCGACCGCAATCCTCTGCTGATGCTAATACTGTATTTAGACACTTATTTGCCCATGTCTTCTTCCATACATTTTTAGCTATACATATATTACAAATATTTTTTTTTATAAAGACACATATGTCATCAGCAGAAGATTGCGGTCGCGTGAGTTATAGTTGCCAGCACTAACTATAACGGGGCAATTTCATTGGTTTTTTATCAGTAAAATTTCCGCTAACTATAACATGTGTGAAACCTATGGTTTTTTCAGTGAATTTGCAAGGTTTTTTAAATGCTAATTCCTAACTATAACGTGTGTGAAACCTATGGTTTTTTCAGTGAATTTGTACGGTTTTTTAAATGCTAAGTTACTTTACGCCATTCGAGGCGTGCGCACCCACTTAACGCAGTGCGTTCCGTGCACGGTTTTTATCAACTTTAATAAGCCCTGTACATTTGGTGGCCTTCGGCCACCAAAAGCACAGGGGGTGGGGTCAATGTGGATAGTGTTTTTTTTATTTCGATTTTATAATTTCATGTTGCCAAAATATAGTTTTTTTACTGATGTAATAATCCCTGTACATTTGGTGGCCTACGGCCACCAAAAGCACAGGGGGTGGGGTAAGTGTGGATAGTGTTTTTTTTATTTCTATTTTTTACCGTACGCTTACGGTAAGCGTACGGTAAGCGTACTCGGCGAAATTGCCGAAAAAAAAATAAAACCGTTTTTGCTCTTGGGGGATGTTTGGGGACTCCCTCAACATGACTATGTGGGAGGGAGTTGTCAAAACAGCCCCGTAACATGTTTTTGGGCATCATGTTTGATAAATAACACTCAGTGCGAGAGACAAAATGGCGGACGCCGCTTCCTGGTTTCGGCCGATTCGAATGTTTACTAAGATCTAAGAGCCAATCAGAATCGCGCTCGCGCACGCCACCGTACGCGTACGGTAAGCGTACCGTAAGCGTACCGTAAGCGGGCTCAGATATATATATTGATTTAAAGGCTATTTTCTCAGAATCTACTGAACAGATTTACACCAAACCTACAAAAGGCACTTCCTTGACATAGGGACTACCTCTCTGCCAAATTTCTAGTAATTCTGTTCAGCCGTTCGGGCTGTAGCTCTGTCTAAAGGTCCTATGGAAAAATGCATGGGAAAAACGCGTTTTGGGACCCCCCTTTTATCTCAGCCCCCGCTTGACGAATCCCCCCGAGACTTTCAGGGTAGGAGCGGAGCGTAGCGCCCCACCTATTTTGAGAAATTCGCGAGGATTCATCGACCGGCGCCAAAGTTATTCAAAATAGAATGTTGCGGATTTCCTATGGAAAAGGGGTCCTAACTATAACTACCTACTGGCGACCGCCAGTAGGTAATATATATATATATTCTTGACCTAAAACCCTTCTCTATATGTGTATAGAAATGGATGTCTTTTTAAAGATTTTTTTATTAGATGAGCTAAGCATTGAAGTTAAATCTGTCACCATGATAGGTGTCAAAAGTGCAAACAATATTTTTTGCATAGCAACATCAACAATGTATCACTAATAAAAATAGAGAAAAGCACAATGATCACATAAGAAATGCGTGACATACACAAGAAAACATACAAGAAGATATTATTCACAATGTATAGGGGAGATGCCCACTAATGCCACAGAAAACTATACATTTCATGCCACAGCATGTCCCCTCAGTGATAGGTGGTGGGTATAAGTCTGCATGTTTCAATGTGAGCTTTAATTCTGTACAACGTCATCAAGACTACATCCATTGCAGGATGACATACCAATGTAAACACCCAGAATATGATGAACTCAACTTTTCATTATTTTTTTTTTTACTTAAAGCAGGCTGGTACTGAATGTTTTATCAGGCTGCATCAGTGACAATTCTAAGAAGAACTCAAGACCTGGTGGAAAATGAAAGACCATTCTGATGATTTTCGGTACACGCACTTCACATAATTAATTACATGGTAGCCGATGTAGCATGGATTGGCTAGAATTTCCCTCTCCGATGTGATCAGGACTAGAAGCAATGTTAGGTTTTATAAAAATCAACAAACACACTTCCGTCTATGTAACTGTTCCTACCAACTGAGAAAACAACACGTAAGTCATAGTCACACAATGCTTCAAAACTAATACTGAGGTTGGCGAAACAATGAGCCACGAAATCACCCCTTCGCTGGTCAATTCCCTGCATACCTTATGTGGGTCACAAACAGAAAAAGTGTTAAAACGGCAGAGCCTGAAGACAATTAAGCAAAGAATTTGGTTCCTGATGGTTACTGGCAGGATTCAACCAAAATCGTAAACACAAATAAAAGTTAAAGAAGCATGAGGTCTGAAGTAGAGGTGCAAATCACTGGATCTTCAATTAAAAACGTAAAAATGTTTCCTCGTGGGAAAAAACAGTGTGCCTGCCTACAGGCTGTCAATAGTACTATAGAGATACAAGTACAAATTCTCAAAAGGGTAAAATCTGATAAGGAGTGCACTCACAACCTTAAGCGCACAGAATTCTGTCAACAAACATTTCATAAACAGACAGGAAAAATGACAATTACAGGGTACAAAGAAGGTCCCTGCTACTTTTATGACCCAAAGATAGGGCTCATATTCTGGTTTTGGAAATTATATCTGGATTCGCCTGTAACCAGACAACTTTTGGTCTAGGGCACTATAAACTATTCCATATGGCTCCAACAGAAAGGAACTTCTGGATCTCACTAGACCATAACTAGTGAACCACAGATTGAGCACGATGGTGGAACGGACAGAGGTCACTTGGGTAAGGTGTAACTGATTGCCATTTTCCTCAAAATGGAGTAATCCGTGGGCCCCATATTATTTGAAAATGCATTGACTCTTACACTTCCCCACAAGTACCCACCTCACAACGGCTCAGTTCAGAGACTCACTCAAAAAACAAAACTGCTCCAAAGCCTGTCTTAAGCAGCAAGAATCTGGCTCCTCAATCCCATATTTTGAACCCTGCCTCTTTTGTCGTTTTAAAAATGTACTCTGAATATATATTGTGAAATCTTGTGTGGCGTCCTGCATCAGACTTATATCAATACTGTTCAGTGTACATTCCCTCGAGAAAATCGTAGGATATCAACAACCTTCTCTGCCTTTCTCAAACAGGCAAAACTGGGCATCATGCCTTGAAACCAGAACATCTGAAGTACCACTCATTCCTGGATAGCAATTAATTTTCTAAAAATCAGAGAGCCTAACCTCTCATTGAATCATGTCACATGTGTTCTGGGAGTCATTCACACACCCAGTTCCAAACAGAAAAAAACCAAGGGGTCAACCTTGACCACCACATGACTGGATGCCTGAAATAGCGTAGTAATCAAGACATCCCAATGTTAACTTAAACTAAACTGACAGTTACATTTTTACTCTTACATTTCACCCAGCAACCCATTTATTATATGCTCCGAGGTCCAGCAAGCACAACGGTAAAGTGTTCTCAAACAACAAAGCTACACAATCCATAAGATCCAGAAACAAATGTAGCAAATCTAGCAGCAATGAACCAACCCTGGAACTCATTAGCCGTTAGACGCAAACCTATTTAGGTCCTCATACCCTGCTTTCAGAATACATTCAAGTTCACTTTTTCTGATTTACCGAAAACATGCATTGCTTCCTACCATGAAGTTTCTTGAGGCTAGTCAGTTCACAAAGCTGCACCACACAAGTACACTTATGTTGATCATTGCTCTTTCATCTCTTACTCTCTCCTGTTTTGAGGTTAATTCACCAACAATTTCAAATGTTGTCGGGAAAGGTCACACTTCATTCATTTTTTTCCTCTCTCTCTATAGCTGGTATCTGCATGTACAGTCAACTGAATGTGTTCCCCAATCTATCAAAGGCTTTCCATCCCTTGGGTGTTTAAGAGGACCCTTCAGAAAAAAACAGGAGGAGTACTTCACCTTGGAATGGAGCACAATGTATCAGGAAGGTTAGGCGGGGTTTATCCTTGTTGTGGCCTGTCTATTTGGATTTCTATAACAAGAGTCAATTAGGTATAGCCCAAGGGTACAAGCCGTTGCAGAATAGTGTCACTTAAGGGGATCTGTATGCCAGGGATTTGCTGGTCAGTTGCCCCTATAGGAGTGTTAGGCCAAGAGGTGGAACTCCTTGATATAAGAAGGCTCTTTCACTATCAGTAATGTCTGGGAAGCTTTTACACTGGAGCAGTATGAGGATGGGCGGTGTCTCTCCAAATGGACCACTGGGGGCTTACAATCATGCAATTTTCCTCTCTCTCTCTTGGAGGTGTCCAGGAGGTTTATCTACAGTTGAGGGTTGCCATGGGTGCTGGTAAGGTGTGAGTCATCTGCTGTATCTCTCTCTCTCTTTATTAATGTCACAAGATTTCCCCTGGGATACAGCAGCAGGTCTGGGAAGAGTCCACCCTAGGGTGCTGATGACAGCATGTTTGCTTTGCCTGAGTTCTCCTTTTTTGGGGGCTTTCTTTGCAGAGAGTTTGCGGAGTACAAGGGTCCACCAGTGGTGCATAAGGAGATTCACCTTGACGTGGCCTCTCTATGGGGATCACTGAAGAAGGTGTCGAAAGGCTTCTGTCTGGGTGGAAAGGATTCCGCTTAAAACCGGATGGATGTTTGTCTCGGCAAGAGACCCCTCTCTAATATCTCTTTAGCAGGGCAGTTCTCTTAGCTGGTGTCTGTGAAAGAGGAGGATCGCCTTGGCACAAGCTGGCTCTCTGGGAGGTGGTCCCAGCAAGAGTTGGGGAGGCATTCTCCATAGGGATCACTATGAGAAGGAGTCACCTATGACGTTGTATCAGGTGGTTCACCTTGACACAAGCCTCCTAGGGTACTCTTTTTTTTGCTTTTGGTTGTGGGTTGTTCTCAAGGAAGTTTTGTGCTGGAGTGCACATTGTCCTCTCCTTGGCACCCGTGTCCATCTCTCTGGTGATCTTTTCAAAATGATGTACATGGGTTTTTGCCCAGCAAGGGGGTGTAGAAAGGAGTCTACACAATAGCTGCTGTTGTATGTTTTTAGCTGAGATTTCTTTGCAAGAAGTTGTGGTGTTGTCGCAGAGAGATGCGTGTGTGAGGGATGTTTGGGTTAAAGGGTTTAATATGGGGCACGTCTTTCTGTATACAGAGCAATCTTTGGAGGGAGTGTCTGAGGGTTCTCCACGGGGGAGGGTTGAGATGGTGTAGCACCCAGGAAAGTTTGAGGGGGCCGACCTTGGTGCAAACCCTATGACAGGGGTTCTTTTTGCAATTGTTGTGGTGTTGGCTCTCCCAGAGGAGTCTCCTTATTATGAAGGTTCCCTCACAAGTGCATGAAGGACATGTCGATTGGCCTGCGGGGCAATCAGGAAGTGCCCAAAGGGCTAGCTCGACAGGTCAGTGTGTGGGGCATTGTGTTTTACTATTTGTGACCTCTTTTATGGTCTGTTTTTTACTGTTGATTATCCTGATAGTACAACAAATATTGTCTGCAGCAAGCACAAATACGTGCAGTCTTCCATACTTTGCAAAACACACATACAGTGTGTCTCTACAAGTTCAAGGCTACCCCGAATTGAAGACATGTGACCCGCTTTTAGATAACTAGTTTACTAATGGGGCCACTTTTATGTTTGTGCCTGGGCCTTTTTCCTATCCCAGTCCGACTCTGATGACACAGGACATTAAATCCTGTGGGAAATAGTTTTGCCCTGGTGGCTCAAGTGGAGATGATAGCTCTCTTTTTGGATACTCTTTGCAGAAGTTGTCTCCCCAAGAGGGTGTGGAAGGGCCTTCACCGTGAGCCTCTATGTTCTTTGCTGATGTGTGCAAGGTGTATGCAAGGGAGAGAGTGGGGTAAAGGCGGTGTCTTCACATGTTAACATCTAGTAGGATTGACTGAGACTCGTCTTAACACTAACCTGTCTACGGATACATATCTATAATTGGTGAGCAGGAAAAAATACGAGAGGTCAATATGGCAAGGTGCTAATCCATCCCATGCAGTCCCGCCCACCTCACAACCACCGACCTCAAGCATGGTACGGGATGTTATCTTGGTACAAGTCTCTGTTAATATCTCGTTGCAGAGGTTTACATCAGGTACATATTCCCCGAAATACTGGAACACCTTGCCTGAGGATTTACGCAAACGCTCCAGTTTTCAGTGCTTCAGGAAACTCCTGATGACTGAATTATTCCGGGTCTGATCTTTGCATGTCCGGTATCCTCTCTGCGATAGCGTGGAGATACCCCTACGAGGGTGATTCCAGCGCTTTATAAATCCCTTACATACATACACTCTATGGGAATATGTCCAATAAGGGGAGAGGAGGCTGACAGGAGCAGAGTCTCTCCATGGATTTTCACATTCTCTGTTCGAATTAACTATCCCAGGGGGCTAGATGGTGTAGGTCTGTGTGCATAGGTGTTAGCCAGGTAGCTGACAAAAGGAGGAGACCACTTGGGCATAAATCTATTGATCTTTTAGCGAGGGTCTCAGGTACAGGCAGGTTCTACAGCGGGATGTCTCTGTAAGAAGTGCAGTGATCATACTGCAGAACCTCCCACCACCCCAGGGGGTACACTGACGGGTTCATCTTGGCACTAACCAGTCTACTGATCTATCTGTGTTAGGAGTCCCAGGGGTGGAAAGTGAGGTTCAAAGGTCTGCGTAGGAAGCAGTCCACCTGTGGGTGTAGGGGTGCAAGGGGGCTTACCTTTGCGCGAGTCACGATGTGTGTCGCCAGCTTCACTACGGCGAAGTTACCCTTGCCGATGGTCCGCTCCAGCTCATAGTATCCGATCCGGGCTAGACCTGGCCCACGGGGTGGGTGTGCGGGGGGAGCCGCCGCCATATCTGTCAGTGAGGGGGGGGGATCAGGTGAAGGGGGTTCCGCGACAGTCACTAGAGCTGCGGCGGCGGCGGCTCGAACACCGGGGACAGCCAGCGCGCTTGCGCAGGCACCGGGGGCGGAGCCGGGTGCGCGGGGACCGGGGGCGTGGCCCACGGGAATGACGTCAACACAGACGCTCGGAAAGCCCAAGCAGCAGAGCGGCTCAACTAATAATCTGCGCATGCTCCTATGCGCGTAGGGAGTCCAAGGAACACATTTCAGTCAGGCGCAACGTCATCACCACTTCATGGAAATAAGGACAGTGGAGGGGAAAAGCGCGATGGCAGTGGACATAAATAAAGGGCATGACGTTTTCTCATGGAGGGGAAAAATAGTGAGAGTTTGTCCTTTTTGTACAGTGACAGCAGTAGCCCTCGTAGAACATGGGTATGTGTGGAATCGGTTACGGGTGACTCCGAAAAAACTTCTAGAAAATTGCGTTACCATAACATTATATGAAAACATTATTTAAATTATATTTAAAAAATGCTGCAGACTGCTACTTAAAAGATAATCCTCTACTTGAGCACACCATTGGAGCTCTTTAAGGCGCGTCTTTCATTACAATGGAAATCGCTAAGGTTACTTAGATAAATCGTGTTGTTATACCAAGCTTAGGCAGGGGCCCTCCGTTGTCACTCTATTCTCATATCTGAGAATTACTTTCATGAAAAGTCCGTCGATATATTTTAAGATGGCGACATCCAGAACGCACATATTCAAGCCTCTTTTCGTGTCTTAAGCGCACGCTGTGTCCTGTATCAACTACACGAACCTTCGTCGCCGCAGCAACCGCGATTTGGCGTCCTGCGTCCACGTGATGACGCTTGAACTAAGATGACGCGTGAGCACCAGCCGCCCGCGCGAGCCTCCCCAGGGACAGCCGGTAACCGTGGCAACAAAGACGTCACGGAAGTTAGAGAGTGCTTTGCAGTGCGACCCCCAGCGGGAATAGGGAGAGGAGACGTCTCTGTGAGGACACCAGCAAGAGACTTGGAGGGGTTGTATATGGATTTGGAAGCAGGAGAAGCGACAAAACTGCTTTGAAGCACAGGCACCTAAAAGAATAACATTTTTTAGCTATCGTATCAAACAATTTACAATTCTATTAAGGACAGAGAGTTGAGGTTTATGGTTTTTCTTACTTTACTGCAAAACACAGCAGCCAATAAAAACCACCATCTTATGGTGAAAAAAACGTTTTTCGCCATGAACACGTCTTATGACATCATAATATCATATGCCAACCAGGCTCAAGAGAGCCCTATAAGATATGTAGACCCCCATGGACCTTCTCTCTTTCTTTGCGAGAGTCCAGCTGTAAAGTGGAGCCGGACACGAGTGAAGTGATGGACAAGTTTATTTCACGTAGAAATACTGGTACAGCAAAACAGGAGAAGCCCTCCATCCATCGTCCAGCACCAACGTCCACTGCCAGCAATCTAGAATCTCATCTAAACGTGGACCAGGAGCTGGGCATGAGTCTTGGAGCGTGGAAAGAACACAGTGCATGTAACAAGCAAATAGGGGCAAACACAACACCAACATTAACAACAAAAAAATGTCAGCACAAACTCCATCAGAACTACATCAGTTTATGATAAAATATTTTAAATGTAGAATCAGAAGACCAATCAGCCGCTGCCGTGATATCCTGCAAACGGGATCCCAGGGAAAAAGTCTAAGTGGCCATAGCTCACCTTACTGAATGTGCAAATGTGGAAATACATTAACATAAGGAAGGGCAGTTTGTACGTGGCATTTATTGACTTGAGGGCCGCTTTTGACCTCGTCCCACGTAATTTGCTGTGGTCCAACCTTAAGAATATGGCGGTCCCTGGTGAGTTACTTAAAGAACTTATTAGATTACATACAGGGAACTACGCCAAAGTTAGATGGGGGAAGGGCGGTGAAGTTTCAAAGGCTATACTTATAGGTCGGGGTGTGCGTCAAGGCTGTGTGCTGGCGCCCACACTCTTTTCACTATATGTCAACGATATACCTACCTATTTAAGTAATTGTGATCATGATTCCCCGAAGCTAGGAGATGAGGCGATTACATCACTACTCTTTGCCGATGACACGATTCTCATCTCACAGACACCCAAGGGTCTACAAAATTTAGTGAATTCCTTTAATAATTACTGTGCGGGGAAGGGGTTAGAAATAAACTCATCTGAAAACAAAATATATGTCCATAAACCCACAGAAGTCCTTTAGGAAAAACTTGGTATTAAATGACCAAAAACTGGAGTATGTGGGGAGTTTTAATTATTTAGGAATTACACTGGACAGTACGCTTTCTTGGAAGGGGCAGCTGGAAAAAAAGTAAATTATCTCTAAAACAAAATTCAATGCCCATTTTAAAAATGCATGGTAGCAGCTATTCTAAAGCTATTACTCCGGCATTGGAAGTATTTAAGGCAAAGGCTCAATCAGCGGCACTTTATGGAGCGGAATTATGGGGGCACTCCTGCAAAAGCAACTTCGAGAAAGAAGAAAACTATTTTATACACAGGTTGCTTAAGATACCAATGAGAACTCCCCTAGTACCAGTGTTTTTGGACATTAATCTCAAAAGGACAGATTACCATGCAATACTAAGGCCATTACTGTATTGTGTTAGATTATGGACAACCCCGGAGTTGAGCGATTATAAGAGTGGGCTGATAGAAATAATTCAGAATGTTGGGTGTAAGAAAATCGCATGGTTAAAGCACATCTTCCAGTGGTTTAACAGGCTGGGACTCTCCCAGCTATGGGAAGAACCCCAGAACATGACACCCTTTCTTAAAAAGCTTGTAAAGTCTACTTTTTGGTCTTATGTTAATGATGAATCGGTTTATAGCTCAACGATTGGCACATTGTCCCAGAAATTTTTGATTTTAAAGGATATTCCTGAATTTGAACAATTTATGGATGAGATAGAACCACCATTAGCAAAAACTTTATACCTGCAATTCAGATACGGGGTATTACAAACCACCGCAAACACTTGCAGGTGGGAGGGCAAAAATGACAGCGGGCTGTGTACCCTCTGTTCTCAAAAAGCAAAAGAAGATGATGCCCATTTATTGTTCTTCTGCCCAGTCTACAAAAAATCAAGGGACCGTTGGATCAAACCCTTATGTAAAAACATGGGGGTTAGGTCTTATAAAGAGGCAGAACGCATACTCAAGTCAAATACCACCCAACTGGTAGTGTTTTGTATAAGTAGGTTTTTATTTAATGTGTATCTTACTAGAAAACAGATCGGCTGTAAGTTGTAATGAATTGCTGTGGGTTCTATTCCCTTAGCCCTGATAAGTTAACAAGACAAGTACTGATCCCTTCTTTTTAATATGTTTTTAGAAGAAAGTTTTAAATCTGTCTTTTTAAATTAAATTATAATGTCTTTTTCGATTTTTATGCGGTAATTGCACAACCATTGAGATAGATTAATTGCTTGTTCGTCCCATTCTATGTATTACCCGAATATTGGTCTGTGTATATGTATTTAATTGCTCGAAATGTTTTTATGTACATTTTGCTTTTATGGCTAATTTGCCGAAATAAAGTTGATGATGATGATGATGAATGTGCACCAAGCTGAGAAGTATCAATTCCTGTTTCAGAAAGCAACCACCAAACCCTCCTCGCCAAGTTGGCATATTTTACATGCACAAAAGGCTTCTGAAGTGCAACAAGAACTTGACAGCCAGGAGTCTGGTGCAATTCCCTGGTAAAATCTTCACAAGTTTTTAAACATCGCACAACACCAACTTTTTGATTATCTGGAAAAGAAGGGTAAGTTATACATCAGGAATGAGTTTTGGTACATTAGAAATTTGAAAAAACACTCACGTAGGAGAGAATTCTCTACCCGTTAAATTCAATCTCTGACATCAGAAACAAGCTTACAAGAAATCAGGAATAGCAACTGTTATGTCTTAATGTATTGTATGTTATGACAGCTGGGACTCCTAGCAACCAGGCTTCCACTTCTCAAATCCAGCATGTGGAGTCTTAGAAGATGGGGCTTGGAGCGGTTGCTGGAGGAGCACAGGCTGACCAGGAGTCATTCATGTATACTTATTAAAAGTCTCAATTATACTTGTGGTCATGTCTTTGTATGAGTGGCGATGATAACGGGATCCTTTCATGTGCAGCGAGAGGACGGACAGGTTTCCTTGTTTAATTCTGCATAATATATCCCGTGGTATTTTACTTCTTGGTGAAATGACAGGATATATGACTCCTGGCCAGGATGTCATCAATGATACTGTTTTACAGTGCAGCTATCTAAGGGAAGACTTCCCTGTCTGCTGGTGTAACGGATTGTGCAGCGATCTAGAAGAGGATGACCCTATCTGTTGGATTAGCGGTAGGCGGAGAACTAATTACCACACGGCAGGCACTAAGATGTGCGGCATATGGTGACACCATGGACGAAAGTGGGATGCATAGGAAGTGTTTGGGGCAGAAGTTGGGCCTTGAGGTGTGACTGCGTTTGAGGTCACGATCCTGCAAAGCTCACCTCCTTGTGGTGATTTGACATTTTGAAGTGCACCGGAGCTGGGTCACGTCAGGAACTTTGACGAGTGAATACACGTCACTACCGAGCACCTAACGAGAAGGGAACCATTAACCCCCATGCAGAAAGTGGTAAATGTTGTAGCCTGCAAAGAAAAGAAAAAAGAAATAAGAACACATTCTAAAGAAAAGCCAACAGGAAAAGTAAAGACTATTTAGACATACAAAGACCATTTGAGGGTTGTTTTCCCCACTGTGCCTCGCGAGACAAGATTCGGAATAATAACTACGCGACGACTCATCGTCTCCGAATTCTAAGACGGAGACCCAGACCGACTAAGCATTGGCCAAATCAAGACTAAAGAAGGGAACTATACGACAAATTCTCGCAGAAAATGACTATTGCTACCCTAATACCAACATAGAACAGAAACAGTCTCCCCATCCTTGCCCATGATAAAAAATACGTAACAACAGGTCCTGAGGAAGGTGGCAACAAAAGAAGATTGAGCCACCGAAACGTGCGTCGACCAGTTTGAGGGATACACCCCAGTGCATCGCAACAGAGGGCTGAGCTATTCGCCCCTGCCTGGCTAGTTTTGTACATACGTTGGTGCCTTTCTGGGGTGTAGTATGAATGTTTTGTATGAAAGTGACATGTATGCAGTATGGTTAGAGGAGTGATCGTTGTGGGGATATTTCTCAAATCAATGTTGAGACTTAGCTGATTTGTAAAAATTGTTTACATATGTGTGCACTTTGGAAATAGAGTTGTGCCCACAAAAAGTAATAATGATTAATTCTGTATAGTTTGATTTTTTGTAATAAGAGAAGAATGTTATGTATAAAAGAGAAGAATGTATAAAAGTAAGTAAAAAACGAAAAAAAAATAAAAAAAAATAAACATGACAGATAAAATAAATACACACAGTCGGTGTTTTTTCTTTATGTGAACCCACAAAAAGTAAAAGAAATATAGGTCTAGAGGGATACTACACAGTATAGTTTGTCACACCTGCCTGCCTGCCTGCGTGGAAAACTGCTGTTGTGGTCATCTGCTCACTGCTGTGAAGTTCTGTCTTCACAGCAGAAGCTCTTTTGTTACACGCCTTGAGACGGGTGTCCGCCAGCCAGTGAGACTAGGTTGTGTTGGCAGTGTGGGTTTCTACGATTTGACGTGTTACGCGTACTGGCCGCTTCCTGCTGTTAGTACTTCAGTGGTTGTGCCAAGTGAACAGGGGCTTCGACACGCCATTGTGCAAAATGCTTCCTGCTGAGCCTAGGGGACGGAGGATCTTCAGCGCGTACAGATACACTGGGAAACTTTATTCTATGTTTACTCTCGTTCTGAGGAATCGCCTGAAGAATCTATTTCAAAGGTATCACTGACGCACACAGCTTCATCAAGTGTATTGGTTCACCTGATGTTTTTGCATGAAGATGGTCACTGATGGACACAGTTGTTAGACAATTCTTTGAATCGGTCCAGCTCATGCAGGTATCACTATGCGCACAGTGTTGTATTTGCATACAGTATGTTGACATATCACTGATGCGCACAGTGGCAATTGGGAGAATGTCCTTTGGCAAGTGTTTGTTCAGTATAGCATTCATTTTTATGCATACTTATTAATCTATACTTTGTATTGAATTTATAAGGTATATTAGTTTTGTTCTAAACCATGGTGCTGTGAATCTGTGCATCATGGCATCTCAATCGATACCGCCACCTCCAGTTTTCTTACAAGCACCTGGTGAACCTTGTATGGTTTGGGAAGACTGGAAAGATGCATTTGAGACCTACCTTGAAGCCATAGGGGGTGATGTGTATGTGGCAAAGATGAAATTGGTGAATATTAAACATTGTTTAGGCAGAGGGGGGAGCAGTTTTCAAAACTCTTCGTATTTCTGTAACAGGTAATGGTGATATTGATGGGCAGTCCGATACTGAGGAGGAGGATGTGTTTGGGGTGCAATGAAAGCGTAAGAGGAACATTTTGGGACAGAAATAAGTATTGTAGTTGTTGGGATATCATACCATTTGCTTGCTTTCCTTTTCCCTTGCGTTCCCTGCGCGGAACATGGAATGCCCTGACACTGGCAGTTGCTGCTGGGAAGCTGTGGAGATCAGATGAAATAAAGATCGGAAACTTACCTGCAAACTGTCTTCCTTGTAGTGGCGACGAGTTGTCCGATTCCCAGTTTTCCCTCCGTGTGAAGTTTGTGACGCCTTAATTCCACGTCTGCTGGTTCTGGTGAGGAAAACCAGTTGAGCGTTGCTGAGGTCTATCCGCTGAAGACCTCGATGCTGATTGCCCTTCGTCCTGCATACTGTGGTTTCAGAGGAGCGTCTGGTGAGGTTTTGCCTCTTTTTATGTAGATTTCAAGTTTGTCGACGAAGGAGGCTGTATTGGTGCTTTGTGCGCAAGTGCGGGCTAACGCACGTCATACCGCTGTTGAAGCTTTCTGTTGTTGTGACAACCGGCGCGTAAGCCGGCGCACGTCACACTTCCAAGCAGAACTTCCGTTGTTATGGCAAGCAGTGCCCGAGTCTGCACACGTCATTCCTTTTGAAGGAGGCTCCTGTTGGCATGGCAACCACGCATGTCGGCGCGTCTCTGCAATAAGTTAAAGACTCATTTCGGAAGCACGCATTTTGACAAATGAATAGTGTGTGAGCAATTTTCAAAGGTCAATAACCTGTATTGTCTACGGTGACACGCACGCCAAGCGTGTCAACCTGCAAAGTATTCTGCCACTGAGCAACACGCAGATTGTGCAAAAACCAAGAGATCCTTGCTAAATCAAGCGTGTCAACCAGTTATATTGTGTTTTTTTTTTCACAACGGTGACACGCACACCTCATTAACTTTCTGTGTGCACATTTTTCGCAAATGTGATGCACATATCTGGTGTATTAGTGCGTCCTGGCAACATTCTCTTCATTGGCATGTCGGTGATGTGCACACCTTATTCTCTTTAACTGTATTGTGAAACTAAACACAGTTATACACTCTACAATTTATTTGTTTACTTTTATTTTTTGTCCTCTGCAAGATAATTTATTGTTTGTGTGACTTGTGGCAGCAACTCACCCACGCAAGGCTATTCTATGGATCGTGTTATTACACCACCTCCCTTTTTGCAGTCGTCCGGTACTCCTCCTGTTATTTGGCAACAGTGGAAAGAAACATTTGATGCCTATCTTGAGGCGATTGATGGAGACACTTTCACTTCAAAGAAAAAAGCTTTGCTTGTTTGTAATTTGGGTGCTGAGGGGAGGAGCATTTTAAAGACTTTACCTCTTGAACTTGTAAGAACATGTGTTAGTGGTGATGAGGGTGACTCTTTAATGGTTGATGATTATGCTTCACTCATCAAAACTTTAAACAAGATATTTAATCCCAAGAGAAATATTGTACTGGAGTGTCAAATTTTTGCAACATGCTCAAATTCCTGGTGAATCCATATATGATTTTGTAGCTGCTCTTAGAACCCTAGCTGTCACTTGTAATTATAGGGAGTTCAGAGACGAGATAATCAGTGATCAGCCTATTGAGTGCACATGCAATAAAAAGAATCAAGAGAAACTTTTGTCTTCTGAAGATCCTGACTTAGAAACCACTCTCATTTTGGCTAGAAGCATCGAGCATTCTCAACTATACATGAAAGAGATGAGTGGGTCTGCGTCATCTAACGAAGTCAAGTTAGTCAGTACCAAATCTACAAATAAACCTGCCAAAGGAACTAACACAAATGTACCTAGCATTTCTCCATCTGCACCCAGTTTGCTCAAATCCAAATCTGAAAGACCTGACCTCTCCTGCTACCGATTTGGGAGCAGATCTAATTTGGGCAATTTTAAGTTTTGTTTTGCTGTAAATCAAACTTGCTTCAAATGTGGTAAGAAAGGCTATTTGGCATGTTTGTGCAAGGCCACTGTAGCACATAAGGGACTGTCTAGAACTGTGAACAGCTATTGAGGAGGATTGTGTTGACTCTGGGGAAGATAGTGAAGGCTAAGAATTGTTAATGTTGTCTTCTTCCTCTATTCAATTGGATGGTGTAGTGGAAATTGCTTCCATTGTTGAACCACATAAAAGGAAATCCCCTGCATGTGTCAATAATCTAAACGGCAGGAATGTAAAGTTTCTAGCTGATTCCGGTTCTCCATTTACCCTCATCAATGCCAAGGACTTTGAGGGATTGTGCGACATTTCTGTTGACCAGTCTAACATAAAAATCTTTGCTTATGGTGGTAAAAGAATAGAGGTTCTTGGCAAGTTTGAGGACAAGTTGGAATTCAAAGGGGATTTAGCACAAGGGACTGTATACATCGAAAAGGAAGGTGCAAATTTATTGGGATGAGAGGAGCAGGGTGAGCTGGGGATCATCTTAGATTTCAATCATCCGGACATGGTTTTATCGAAACACAAAGCCAAACCGTTCTACTCCAGTTTTCCAGCTGTTACCCCTGTGCATACGGTTACTGCGGAATCGTTATCTAAGAGTGATTGGATTCTAAAGTACCCAGACATTTTTAGTGGTGATTTGGGTAAACTCAAGGGTTTTCAGCACCGTATTATTTTGAAGGAGGGTGCAAGAGCTGTTGCAAATAAAGGGGCAGATTTATGTTCCCTGGCGCATCCCTGCAAATCCCCATGGATGCGCCAGGGAAGATGCGTCACGCAAGTTTGACCTTGCGCCACCGCAGATGCGCCGCATTTACAATGCGGTGCATCGTGGCGCAAGGACAAGCAGATACGTGACGCATCTGCCGGCGTAAGGTTGGCGCAGTGCTGAAGTTGCGTCGCAAGCGCGACGCAACTCCAGCACTGTTCCAACCTACCCTATCCCTAACATGGTGCGTCAAGCCTCACGCCTGCTTCAAGCAGGCGCAGGGTTTTGACGCATCATCGTCAGGAAAGTGACTCAGTGAAATCTTATAGATTTCACTGAGTCACTTTTCAGGGGCGTTCCTGCGACAGAACGCCCCCCGTGTCGAAACGCCCACGTGAAACCTGACGCAGGTTTCACGTGGCGCAGGGCTTTACACCGTGACGCATCTCCATAGATGCGTCACGATGTAAATGGAGCGCAAAGTGACGCAGGGTTTACGCCGCCGCTGCGTCACAAAAGTGACGCAACGGCGGCGTAAAAGGGGTGCAAGTCCCACATAAATCTGCCCCATAGTGTGCAAGGCACCACTTAGTATGCGTGGTGAGCTCAAACACGAACTTGAGCGGTTGTGTTCCATGGGTATAATTGAGCCCATTGAGGGGTCTGAATGGTTGTCCCCCATTTTTTTGGCGCGCAAGCCTAACAAATCCCTCAGAATGTGTGTGGACTTGCGTGACCTAAATGCTTGTATATGGGTGGAGCGCCAACCCCTGCCCAACATTAATGAGATGTTGTCTACACTAGAGGTTGAAAGTATTTCTCCGCTCTCGACATTTCCTCTGCTTACCATCAAGTGGAATTGTGTAAGGACTCAAGACACCTCACGTCCTTTATGACACTTGAAGGTGCATTTCGCTAAGTACGCATGCCGTTTGGTTTGGAATCGGCTTCTGCAGTGTTCCAGCGTCTCATGGGGAACCTGTTTAAGAACACCGCAGGAGTCGTGTTTTTCCAAGATGACATTTTGATTCACGGTAAAACCGAATTAGAGCACAATTCCAGAGTCAGGGAAGTATTGGACATTGTCAAGTTTAGTGGTTTAACATTGAGAAAGGACAAGTGTAGATTTCTCCAAGAAGGTGTAGACTATCTAGGGCATCACATTTCCGAGAAAGGAGTAGAACCCAAAGTTAAACTTCTAGATGCCATCCAAAATGCACCTGAACCACAGAATAAAGACCAGCTTCGTTCCTTTCTTGGGATGGTTGAGTATTACGCCAAATATGTGGCCAATTTCTCGGATAGAACAGTGTGTTTGTGTGAGCTTCTGAGAAAGAATGTGAAGTATGTATGGATAGACCAGTGTGCTTGTGACTTCAAACTATTGAAAGAAGCAATTGTGCAAGCACGCCCTCTCAAGTTATTCAACATTAATGATTGCTGCATAGTTACTACCGATGCGAGCAATGTGGGTCTTGGGGCTGTTCTTATGCAGAAAAGATCTGACTATAGGGAGGAGACCATTGCTTTTGCCTCTAGAGCACATCGGGGAGCAGAGAGCACTTACTCTACGATTGAGAAGGAGGCCCTGGCTCTGTGGTGGTGTGCAAAAACAGAAATTGATGGACAGAATGCAGAACAATGTCATACATTCACCCCAGTACAGAGATCTGGGCCTAAATCCATCGTTATTTTGCTCACCATGCCATTCCAGTTTGAACCCAGCCATATGCAAATCAGTCTTGACCCAGTGCCTCATGGGAACAGTGCAGCCCGAACTGCCAAGCCAGGTCCTCCCTGGACTGGAAACAAGCATCCTAGGACCGGTTTCGGGGTTTCACCCCTCTTCAGCCAGGATAGCTTGATTCCAGAGCCATGGAGAGCACGGGACTCACATCTGAGCATACCCGTCCCACTTGGGGTGACAAATGCAAAAACAACAGTTGATGGACAGAATGCAGAACAATGTCATACATTCACCCCAGTACAGAGATCTGGGCCTAAATCCATTGTTTTTTTGCTCACCATGCCATTCCAGTTTGAACCCAGCCATAAGCAAATCAGTCTTGACCCTGTGCCTCATGGGAACAGTCCAGCCCGAACTGCCAAGCCAGGTCCTCCCTGGACTGGAAACAAGCATCCTAGGACCGGTTTCAGGGTTTCACCCCTCTTCAGCCAGGATAGCTTGATTCCAGTGGCATGGAGAGCACGGGACTCACGTCTGAGCATACCCGTCCCACTCGGGGTGACAAATGCAAAAACAACAATCGATGGACAGAATGCAGAACAATGTCATACATTCACCCCAGTACAGAGATCTGGGCCTAAATCCATCGTTTTTTTGCTCACCATGCCATTCCAGTTTGAACCCAGCCATATGCAAATCAGTCTTGACCCTGTGCCTCATGGGAACAGTCCAGACCGAACTGCCAAGCCAGGTTCTCCCTGGACTGGAAACAAGCATCCTAGGACCGGTTTCGGGGTTAAACCCCTTTTCAGCCAGGATAGCTTGATTCCATTGGCATGGAGAGCACGGGACTCACGTCTGAGCATACCTGTCCCACTCGGGGTGACAAATGCAAAAACAACAATCGATGGACAGAATGTAGAACAATGTCATACATTCACCCCAGTACAGAGATCTGGGCCTAAATCCATCGTTTTTTTGCTCACCATGCCATTCCAGTTTGAACCCAGCCATATGCAAATCAGTCTTGACCCCGTGGGTCCTCATGGGAACAGTCCAGCCAGAGCTGCCAAGCCAGGTCCTCCTTAGACTGGAAACAAGCATCCTAGGACCGGTTTCGGGGTTTCACCGCTCTTCAGCCAGGATAGCTTGATTCCAGTGGCATGGAGAGCACGGAACTTACGTCTGAGCATACTCGTCCCACTCGGGGTGACAAATGCAAAAACAACAATCGATGGACAAAATGCAGAACAATGTGATACATTCACCCCAGTACAGAGATCTGGGCCTAAATCCATTGTTTATTTGCTCACCATGCCATTCCAGTTTGAACCCAGCCATATGCAAATTAGGGGTGGGCGGAATTTGCGGAATTAACCTTCGCAAATTATCGCGAGAATGTTTAAAATTATCGCAAACAAGCAGAAATATCGCGAAGATGCGGAAGTTTTTTTCCGGCATGTTCGCGCGATTTTCTGCATGGTTGCGGGTCGCCAACTTACCCATGTGGCTGCTTGCGGGCGCGGCCATCTTGTTTTGAGTTGTTCTCGCGGTGCATGATCGCGAGAAGAAAGACGTGATCGCGCGACGCATGACGTCACTGCGGGCGCGAACTGTCGCGAGACAGCGCAAATGGCTAAAAACAATACAACATCTCATGGAGAACGCGACCGGATCAAGAAAACTTGTCGGCGAACGCAGGGATTCAGGTAAGGCGATCGCGCGCGCGCGAGAATGTATCATTTTACAGCGCGAGCAAGAAACAAATTATCGCCAAGCTGCGGAAACCGGAATTTTTGACATTTTCGCGCTCTCCGCGGAACGCAAAAATGTCAAATTATCGCAATTTCCGCGAACGGAACGAAATTTTTGCCCAGGCCTAATGCAAATCAGTCTTGACCCTCTGCCTCATTGGAACAGTCCAGCCCGAAATGCCAAGCCAGGTCCTCCCTGGACTCGAAACAAGCATCCTAGGACCGGTCTCGGGGTTTCACCCCTCTTCAGCCAGGAAAGCTTGAGTCCAGTGGCATGGAGAACACGGGACTCATGTCTGAGCATACCCGTCCTACTCGGGGTGACAAATGCAAAAACAACAATTGATGGATAGAATGCAGAACAATGTCATACATTCACCCCAGTACAGAGATCTGGGCCTAAATCCATTGTTTATTTGCTCACCATGCCATTCCAGTTTGAACCCAGCCATATGCAAATCAGTCTTGACCCTCTGCCTCATTGGAACAGTCCAGCCCAAAATGCCAAGCCAGGTCCTCCCTGGACTCGAAACAAGCATCCTAGGACCGGTTTCGGGGTTTCACCCCTCTTCAGCCAGGAAAGCTTGAGTCCAGTGGCATGAAGAACACGGGACTCATGTCTGAGCATACCCGTCCTACTCTGGGTGACAAATGCAAAAACAACAATTGATGGATAGAATGCAGAACAATGTCATACATTCACCCCAGTACAGAGATCTGGGCCTCCATCCATCGTTGTTTTGCTCACCATGCCATTCCAGTTTGAACCCAGCCATATGCAAATCAGTCTTGACCCTGTGCCTCATGGGAACAGTCCAGCCCGAACTGCCAAGCCAGGTCCTCCCTGGACTGGAAACAAGCATCCTAGGACCGGTTTCGGGGTTTCACCCCTTTTCAGCCAGGATAGCTTGATTCCATTGGCATGGAGAGCACGGGACTCACGTCTGAGCATACCTGTCCCACTCGGGGTGACAAATGCAAAAACTACAATCGATGGACAGAATGTAGAACAATGTCATACATTCACCCCAGTACAGCGATCTGGGCCTAAATCCATCGTTTTTTTGCTCACCATGCCATTCCAGTTTGAACCCAGCCATATGCAAATCAGTCTTGACCCCGTGGGTCCTCATGGGAACAGTCCAGCCCGAACTGCCAAGCCAGGTCTTCCCTAGACTGGAAACAAGCATCCTAGGACCGGTTTCGGGGTTTCACCGCTCTTCAGCCAGGATAGCTTGATTCCAGTGGCATGGAGAGCACGGAACTTACGTCTGAGCATACTCGTCCCACTCGGGGTGACAAATGCAAAAACAACAATCGATGGACAAAATGCAGAACAATGTGATACATTCACCCCAGTACAGAGATCTGGGCCTAAATCCATTGTTTATTTGCTCACCATGCCATTCCAGTTTGAACCCAGCCATATGCAAATCAGTCTTGACCCTCTGCCTCATTGGAACAGTCCAGCCCGAAATGCCAAGCCAGGTCCTCCCTGGACTCGAAACAAGCATCCTAGGACCGGTCTCGGGGTTTCACCCCTCTTCAGCCAAGATAGCTTGAGTCCAGTGGCATGGAGAACACGGGACTCATGTCTGAGCATACCCGTCCTACTCGGGGTGACAAATGCAAAAACAACAATTGATGGATAGAATGCAGAACAATGTCATACATTCACCCCAGTACAGAGATCTGGGCCTAAATCCATTGTTTATTTGCTCACCATGCCATTCCAGTTTGAACCCAGCCATATGCAAATCAGTCTTGACCCTCTGCCTCATTGGAACAGTCCAGCCCAAAATGCCAAGCCAGGTCCTCCCTGGACTCGAAACAAGCATCCTAGGACCGGTTTCGGGGTTTCACCCCTCTTCAGCCAGGAAAGCTTGAGTCCAGTGGCATGAAGAACACGGGACTCATGTCTGAGCATACCCGTCCTACTCTGGGTGACAAATGCAAAAACAACAATTGATGGATAGAATGCAGAACAATGTCATACATTCACCCCAGTACAGAGATCTGGGCCTCCATCCATCGTTGTTTTGCTCACCATGCCATTCCAGTTTGAACCCAGCCATATGCAAATCAGTCTTGACCCTGTGCCTCATGGGAACAGTCCAGCCCGAACTGCCAAGCCAGGTCCTCCCTGGACTGGAAACAAGCATCCTAGGACCGGTTTCGGGGTTTCACCCCTTTTCAGCCAGGATAGCTTGATTCCATTGGCATGGAGAGCACGGGACTCACGTCTGAGCATACCTGTCCCACTCGGGGTGACAAATGCAAAAACAACAATCGATGGACAGAATGTAGAACAATGTCATACATTCACCCCAGTACAGCGATCTGGGCCTAAATCCATCGTTTTTTTGCTCACCATGCCATTCCAGTTTGAACCCAGCCATATGCAAATCAGTCTTGACCCCGTGGGTCCCCATGGGAACAGTCCAGCCCGAACTGCCAAGCCAGGTCTTCCCTAGACTGGAAACAAGCATCCTAGGACCGGTTTCGGGGTTTCACCGCTCTTCAGCCAGGATAGCTTGATTCCAGTGGCATGGAGAGCACGGGACTCACGTCTGAGCATACCCGTCCCACTCGGGGCGACAAAGGCAAAAACAACAATCAATGGACAAAATGCAGAACAATGTGATACATTCACCCCAGTACAGAGATCTGGGCCTAAATCCATTGTTTATTTGCTCACCATGCCATTCCAGTTTGAACCCAGCCATGTGCAAATCAGTCTTGACCCTCTGCCTCATGGGAACAGTCCAGCCCGAACTGCCAAGCCAGGTTCTCCCTGGACTGGAAACAAGCATCCTAGGACCGGTTTCGGGGTTTCACCCCTCTTCAGCCAGGATAGCTTGAGTCCAGTGGCATGGAGAACACGGGACTCATGTCTGAGCATACCCGTCCTACTCGGGGTGACAAATGCAAAAACAACAATTGATGGACAGAATGCAGAACAATGCCATACATTCACCCCAGTACAGAGATCTGGGCCTCCATCCATCGTTGTTTTGCTCACCATGCCATTCCAGTTTGAACCCAGCCATATGCAAATCAGTCTTCACCCTGTGCCTCATGGGAACAGTCCAGCCCGAACTGCCAAGCCAGGTCCTCCCTGGACTGGAAACAAGCATCCTAGGACTGGTTTCGGGGTTTCACCCCTCTTCAGCCAGAATAGCTTGATTCCAGTGGCATGGAGAGCACGGGACTCATGTCTGAGCATACCCGTCCCACTCGGGGTGACAAATGCAAAAACAACAATCGATGGACAGAATGCGGAACAATTTCATACATTCACCCCAGTACAGAGATCTGGGCCTAAATCCATCTTTGTTTTGCTCACCATGCCATTCCAGTTTGAACCCAGCAATATGCAAATCAGTCTTGACCCTGTGCCTCATGGGAACAGTCCAACCAGAACTGCCAAGCCAGGTTCTCCCTGGACTGGAAAGAAGCATCCTAGGACCGGTTACTGTGGTGGGGTATACAGTACTTTCACAATTTTTTGTGGGGGAATGAGTTTGTTCTGAGGACTGACCATAAACCACTGGTAGATCTTTTTACCACCAAGGGTGGTGGCAGGGCCACTCCACAAATAGCTAAGTGGCAGTACAGGCTAAATGAATTTAATTATCGTCTAGAGTACGTGGCTGGTGTGAGAAATCACGTAGCTGATTGCTTGTCCTGGTTACCACTTTCTGAGTCTATTTTTGATTCTGTGGGTGAGGATTTGGAAATGGTGTGTGCCGTAACTGACACAGGAGCTGCTTTGTCTGAAATGGATTGGAAATAGGCTTTATCTGAGGACATCGAGATCAGTAAGGTGATGGACGTTGTGGTTCATGGCTGGCCCAGCAACATGAATTTGGTCTGGACTGATTCTTTACAAGAGAATATGCGATGAGTTGTCCCTTGTTGATGGGATTCTGCGTAAAGGTGGATTATTGGTTGTGCCTGTGACCATGCGCAGGATGGTGTTGGATCTGGCCCATGAATGTCATCTGGGCATCCTTGCCATGAAGCGGAGAGTTAGGGAGGATTTTTGGTGGCTGGGTGTTGATAGGTCTATTGAACACTGTGTTTGTGATTGTGGTGCGTGTGTTTTGAGTGACAAAACTCAAGTAACTTATCCTTCTCCTATTAATCCTATAGCTGTGAAGAACTCACCCTGGTGTAAATTGGCTTTCGATGTGGCTGGTCCTTTTGGTGGTATGGGTAGTTCTCCCAAATACGCTTTGGTATTGATAGACTATATATCCAAATGGCCAGAGGTTAGGTTTGTAGATGGCATCAATTCTGCAACCGTCATCAATTTCTTTAAGGATATTTTTCTTCGGGAAGGCTTTCCGGAGGAATTGGTGACTGATAATGGGACCCAGTTGGTGTCTGTGGAAATGCAGAAATTTTTGAAAGTGCATGGCATCAAGCATATCCTCACCTCTCTGGCCTTGGACATAAGGTCTACGCGTGTCAGATCCCTTTCCTTGGAGAGATCCTCATCAGGACCAGTGTTAGACTGAAACAACAAACAAAAAACAAAAACTCCTTTTACTAAATGACCCAACTATTTGTCTGCCTAAGCGTTCTAGCAGTTGTGTGTATCTCTTACCTGCACTTTGATGCAGTAGGACTCAGGGAAACAAGAACTTCTGAACTAGACCTGAAAAGCACAACATCAAATCTTAATGCTACCACACTTGTTCCTAGGTCTCTGTCTACCTTAACACAAGTGAATAACTGTCAGCATGAGTCATAACGTCTTACTTGTAATGTCCATGCACTTCTCAAAAAAGCAATCAAGAGAGCATGGTGGACCCCACGTGATTCATTACTTGAAAGAAAAGGCCAATCTTCTAGCCAAATTAAAACTGAGTCCATTTTGAATTATATATATTTTTTGCTGATGGTCTCCACAATTCAATACGAATCATTGTTGTTTGTCCAGATAAGACTTGTATGAATGGGTATGAATGATTCATTTAGTGTTTGTTCTGTATAGGGTAATTGTTGAAAATATTTTGTTGTGTCTTCTACAAAAAAAGTAAAATATGTATACGAAAAATCATGTACATCACCTTGGGATGTGTTTTTAGGTTTGTGGTACAATGTAGTGTTATGTTTTTCATGTAACCTGAGTCATTCATGATTAAATCGGACAGAAAAAGAAGTCATCAGTGTTAATGTTTCAATGATTACACTTTGAATGAAATTTGGTTTCAAATAACGGGCAGCACTGGCAGCTCTCTTGTTTTTTGATATTATTAGGCTAGGCCTTGCTGCCATTATAACCAAGACCCGAGATTGTTTTTTCTATGAAGAGAAGAACACATGCTGATTTTTATGCTAAGCAGAAAGGTAGTAGTGTACCCAGATTGGGAATGGACCGCACATCAATTAAATGTCAAAATAGCAAAGGAAAGACGAAAGTAGGAATTCAAAATGTCTATGGGTGCTTAAGCCAGGAGCACTTGCTACCAAGAAGTGCAATAGGCAGCGTGAAAACACGGATGCCGAGAAATATCCAAGAAATTTGGCTTAGACAGCACTCCCAATTATAACAGGCTAGGTCAATTCCACTACAAATGCATCACAGACCAGTAGCAATGTTAGAGAAGTTCATAATTCATAAAATTTGCAGGATATTCACAAAATTGCGGCAAGGATGAAATGACGATCCAACTAGGTTCCAATATAGTCGATGATTTTTAATGATCTTCAATGCATGTGGTGTAAGGAGAAATGGCCAACACGTGTTTCGTCTGTACACAAATGAGTACAAAAACTTTATCAAGGCGTGCAAGTTAAAGATCCATAAGACTAGCGGTATAGTCCAATATTAAAAAGCTGAGTAGCATGGTACGTCCGTATACTTGCACAAAGAGGTGTACCACATTGAGTGAAGATAAGAACTTGAATGGCGTTCAGCAGTAACACTAAGGTCACAGTAAGGTTAATGGTATAATCCAATATTGCAAGTAGAGTAGCTGGGTACATCCATATGTGTAAATAAAAAAGTGTTCGAGAATCCCCCTACAATGAGCTTCGGACTCAGAAAGCGCACATCAGTGATGGGGTAGTCATAGTATGGGTGGCAACATCGAATATCCCGAGATGTAGCCAGGAAATGGATAACAGCGCTTGATAACGCTGTTGGCCTGGATTGGACAGGCAAATTGAAGGGTTTGTCAGAGCATGCATAGTTTGCACATTTAGTGACAATCTTATCATTTGCAGGAATAATCTATAAGTCCTGTGCCATTGCCTGATCAGGCATGGGACAAGGTGGCGATAGATATATGTGGTCCTTTTGAGTGTTAGAGTCCAAGTGAAAGGTTCGCCGTTGTGATGGCGGACTTTTTTTCAAAATGGCCGGAAGTAGCATTTATGAGGGAGGTGAAGACCAGCAGAGTAATTGCTTTTTGTGAGGATGTATTTCAGGGAGAAGAGTGTCTGGCAGAAGTTGTAAGTGACAATGGTCCACAATTTGTATCAGAAGCATTTAGTGGGTTTCTGGAAATGTGTGGGACAAAACACTGTAAGACTGCACTTTATCACCCAAGGGGTAATGTGTGGAAATGTAAAATCTGATTTTCATTATTTGATTAAACTATGCTTCATCCATTTTCTCCCCTGCCCTACTTTCAGTCTGGTTCTCTTCTTGACACCGCATCTGTATAAACATTAGGTAAAGAATTGCAGGTTGGGACATTGTAGGCTGTGTAAACATGCAGAGTCAGCTTGCTCGAAGGTTTTCAGGCAATAGTTAATCCTTAAGTAAAGTCTACTCAGAATAACACATTTTGCTGTTTAGCCTTAAAACGTAGAAATTGCACAAGACACCGAGGCTGTCAGATTCTTGCCTTAGCTCATTTGTGTGTTCTTTCCAAAGTTCTGTTTACCTCTGGGCGTTTCTTGTTTGTGATCTTCCCTATAAAAACCCATGTAGCCATTGTTCAAGTGTGCTCCTTCCTTGAGTACTCCATGGTGCTTGTTGGATGGAGACCCATTCTGAATGCTTAATAAATTACCTATGGTTTGTACTTCGCTCCACTGTTGATTCCTCCTTACTTGATAAGGACCCGTTGCAAGAGTGGTGACCATGCACCAAGCAGATTAAAATTAATCTGTTCCACAAATTGGCGCCCGAACGCGGGGCCCCATCAAAGGCCTGCAGTTGGACTGGGGGAGGAGATCAGGTCGGTAAGACCAACTTCGCTGAGAAGCGCACCACCTGATGAGATTAGTGTTGCTCGTGGGCCAAGGTGATTTTTCAGCTCTCCGACTCTGATTCTCCTGGCAGCTGCTGGCCTTGACTGGGACCTTCAGACGGTCATTTCTGGATCAGGGAGGATTGACATTTGGGAGTCGAAGACTACGCATGAGGTAAATCTGTATTGAACCGGTTCATTTGTTCATTTGGTTAGGATTTGTTTGGTATTTGCTTGACTTGATATTTTCGTCTTGACTTGGTATTCGACTTGGTAATCCGTTCGGAATTAGTTTGGAATTTTGAAACCTAGGATTTGAAACTTGAACTTTGTTTTGAGACTTGCTATTTGTTTTGACTAACATTTTTTCTTACAGGTAAATGTGAGAATATTTTTAATTTCTCTCTGTTTCTAAGTTTTTTAAAAATCTTATATAACATGCCTGTGATTAGTACGCTTTGGAAGTTTTGTTGTTGCTACTGCGATAGGCAGAGCATTTTGGAAGCAAGTTAGCCAGCGCCACCAGAAGGTACACCGCATTTTGAGATGTACATCAAATATGGTATTTGTCCCATCATGTATAATGCATTGTGGAACAAATATACAAAAGGGGGATCCCCAGTTAGAATGGCCATTAGAGGGAACCATGGACCCTCACAAACTCGAGCATTTAGAGAAACAATTGTTTTTCAAGAAAGTTAGGCCAGCTATGCTTGACAGTTTGCGTATGTGGAGGAAAGAAGTGAAGGAGCGGCAGCTCAAGGCAGAGAAGGTACAAAGGAAACAGGAAAGGAAAACAGAGTATCAGAAGTATAAGGAATTGAAGGATAAGGAAGTTCAGGAGAAAAAGGAATGTTTAGATAGAGAGCATTGTTTATTAATATCTAAGGAATATATAGTTAGACCATCTGTAGCAGTTCAGGTCCACCATGTGGATTCAGATATTGATGGGTTGTTCATAGAACAGCCCCCACCCCCATATGTACCTTTAACACTCTTCCCCCTAGACCCCTAAATATCGCCCCCCTTGCACTCCCGGCTCCCCTCCTTTTTTCCACGGTTGTCCAGCTCTCTATTTTCCAACTAGTACCAGTACATTCCTTACCCCCTCCAACCCAGGCTACTGCACACCCATCCCAAACCTCTGCGCCTCCACCTCAGGCCACTGCATTTGAAATGACTAATTATTCTGTGCTTCCTGCATCTGTCCAGACCGCTCAAGTTCTTCGCTCTACTGTACCTCAGTTTCGTCAGGACGTGATAAGATTGATGGTAATACATTGGTGGAGTAATCTAGAAATGGAAGTAGGAGAAATGATAGATCAAATACAGGATTTCTCTGAGGGTGAGCTTATTTGTCTTATAAATAAGCTTTCTCATCAATTTATGGTTTAATGGGAGATGATTACAGGACAGAATGGCCCAGATGATGTTAGAGCTATTAATCGACAATGTCAGATAGGGGCCTTCTCTGTAAGTAGAGTTAATGCTGCAAAAGCAACAATAATTGGATTCCGGAATGAACTCTCTTCCTCTCCCCGAATAAGATCACAGTCCAATCCTGAAAGAAGGAATGATGATAATGATGACCCTAATGGCCCCAGTGATAGAGCCCATTTTTATACAATTGGATATATACGCCCTGTAAAAGGATGGATGTACTTACTTTAAAAGCCTCCTTACCAGACATAATGAAAAATCCTAGGGGATTTTTATGATGATGTACAGGCAGCCATTGATTCTTGTATCATGACCTTAGCAGATATTGATATGTTTTTTTTGGTATGATCCTGCCACCAGATATGTGGCGACTTACCCGGAAACAGGATCATGCTGTTCATTTGGGAGGAGATTGGGCTGCCATAATAACAGCTGATAGCGATAGGAAACCTGGTCAGAAACGTAGTCAGCTCATTCTGGATCTGCCTGGTAACATGCATACTTATATAAAATCGATGGATCTAGCTAGGAAAATAGATTGAGCACTCCTTACTGCTTGTAAACAAAAACAGGGAGAGGCCGTCGCTGATTTCTTTACTTGCTTTGAGGAAGTTTCCTCTAATGTATGTAATAGCCCTATTCTTCCTGTTCTTAAAAGGGGGAATGGAATACAGGATAAAAGTTTATCCATTTTTGATTGATTTGAGAGAAAAGTAACAAGATAGTAGTCCCTCAATATCTTGTTGTTTCTCAGGTAAAGTTAATACACCTGTGGGATTTTCTGGCATCCCGTTCAAAGCCCTATTTCACAACAACTGAATGTTAGTACAAGGGTTTCCAATATTTTCTGTAACAAAAGTCACTAGTGATGAAAAAGTGACCACCCCATCCAAGAGTATTAGTAGTGATCACATTGGTGCATTAGCCAGGGTTTTCAGCAGTAATGAAAAAAAAGAGGCTTTGACAATTTGAACTGAAATATTACATGGGTACTAGTTACAAACAATACCTGCAATACTCCCTTGACCCAAGATATAATTATGAGTAATAAAATATCTCAAACTGAAATAATAGCTGTAAGTACATTTTCAAAATGTAAATTATTTTTCTGTAGACATCAGTTTATGAGTTGTGAAAATACAAAAGAAATGTTTTCTTGAAAGCCTGAGTTTTATTTTTTTAAATACAGGTTGGAACGTACACTGGTGAGCTGCTGGTAGTTTATAAGCTACTCATTGGAGACATAGCAATACAGCAGAAGGTTTGAAACAAGTTACAGTGAAATTATTGCATCACTTAGCCTTCTTGGGACAAAGTATCTCTTTTCCAATTACAGTATTGTCAACAGAAGGTTACCTATTTAGGTCTCCTCCTGTCGAAGGGGGTAAGACGCAACACCAACATAGGATATAATTGGTGCAGAATTTGCAGAAACCACTGAAATAATAGCTGTAAGTACATTTTCAAAATGTAAACTATTTTTCTGTAGACATCAGTTTATGAGTTGTGAAAATACAAAAGAAATGTTGTCTTGAAAGCCTGAGTTTTATTTTTTTTAATACAGGTTGGACCGTACACTGGTGAGCTGCTGGTAGTTTATAAGCTTCTCATTGGAGACATAGCAATACAGCAGAAGGTTTGAAACAAGTTACAGTGAAATTATTGCATCACTTAGCCTTCTTGGGACAAGGTATCTCTTTTCCAATTACAGTATTGTCAACAGAAGGTTACCTATTTAGGTCTCCTCCTGTCGAAGGGGGTAAGACGTGACACCAACATAGGATATAATTGGTGCAGAATTTGCAGAAACCACTGACTCAATCTAATATCTGTGCGTTTATTACAAAATTTTTCACTAATTACAAAACCCCTGCTTGCTTTAACATTAAAGCACGTATGCATGCTGCTTCTTTGGACTAATCAGTGTGAAGCTGTCTTTTTGTAATTGAAAAAAAAAACTTTATGTAATGCTCCTGCTTCAGATAAAACCTGATTATTACACATTTTTGCATGTAAAAGATGGTTGCAGCTTGGCACGGTCCCATGTAGGAAGGAATAGGTCATGCGCATATTTCTCCTCCACATTGGACACCACTGCGATAAAGCAATCTGAAATGTATATTTAAGGTCACAATTTGACAGTTATGGTACCACATTTAGTGGATATCTAAAAAATAATAATTCAGACCCAGCACCTGACCAGTGTGATATTAACAGGGTATGAGTTGACACTTTTTGCTCCAAAACATCACTCTGAAATACTGTAACATTTTGAATCCAGCCACTGTACTACCCCTTTCTGAGTCCCAAAAAGATATTACTGAGAAGGAGAATAAGGGACGGGTAGACCTGACAGATACCCCTATATCTGACCCACTAGGGGAACTGTCCGTGGATGGTGCATGTTACAAACTATCAACACACTAATACAACCTGGGTCAGAAATAGAGCCAAAGAGTTACACAAAGACGTCTAAGTAAACCCCATACTCAAAAAAGACAACTCTATTAGAGAGCACTCCCTTCAACAGGACCCATCAATCACTTAAGGTGGTTAATTGTTTTTATCATCTGGGTCTGTATACTCCATCCAGCCGGACCAGTTCATAAAGCAGTGATCCGGTCACTAGCATAGAAGGAGCATCAAAGGAGGATTGTCACGTGATCTCTCACAATTATTGTCTTGGATGAGGTACTACCCATAGAACAAGGTGAGAAATCCTAACAGTCAGCAGTAAAATCATATGTGTGAGTTAAAAATGGCTAAGGGTGCCCAAAAGTTCTTTAATAGTAGAGAACCCCTGTCATATTTAAAAAGCAAGATGGCAATATTGCATAAATTGAATTGACATTATGCTATTGTCCAAAGCAAGTACGGTCAACATGTTTCTGCCCTTAGACGATCGATAGTATCTGGGCTTTCATCAGGACCTAGATTACTGCTGTGGTTTTCAGTGAGAAAAACGTGTGTGTAAATTATACAAAAGTGGGGTGCAGATAAAAATTCCTACCGCACCGGTCAAGTTGTTCCAGCAATCAAAACCGGATACCTGTGGAGAAATTTAGAAAAGAGACAAAGACCCTATGTGTAAAACAGGCTCAACTACAGGTCAAAACCAATTTCTATGACCAAAAATAAGCATTCACTAATGCTGTATGGCATTCAGTACTGTTCGTTTCGAATTGCACTTACCCATAAATAGTGGGTACAGCCCTCACCTCAACCTGGTCTCAACTCAGGGAAAGGGGCCGCGCTCTAAAAAGAAAGAAATAGTAGGAGAAAGAAAAAACAGGTAATACCTGAAAAAGCCCTCCTCTTCAGAAGCATAGTTAGAAACCGGAGAGAAAATTCATCCAATCCCAGAATGCACAGACATGTATGGTACATAAAACATTGTAACAGGAATCATTCAAAATGTGCCTCAACTGCAGACACATTGAAACGTTTACTGTCACCTAGGGTGGAAATTATGCCATCCCAGTAGATAAGAAAAATATAGAAAACAAACACTCCTAACATTTGTTCCGTGACTCTAGTAGAAATTGTCACAGTAAATTAGAAAGTCACGTGTACCAAATATATTAATATAAACAAGTACAAAAGACAAAGTAACCATTGCAAGATTGCCTCAGGTCCCATGAGCCCAAGCATTCAAATTCAGATCGAAAAATAAAGAGAAGACCTTGTCATAGTATAAGGTTAAATGTACTGAATATCCTGATATATAAAGCATGGAAAATAGAGTAATCACTTAGAACTCCTGAGAGTACCATAGACTCATTTCCTCAGAATAGCAGTAGTGTCTATGGAACAGACAAAATGAAGTCAAGTCATCACCTAGTAAACTGAAAAAACCAAACAGAGCACTCACCTATCCGTCGGTACCCCAGGGCGGTCATTGAGGTAAGACCGGAGGTGCCGACGGACGCACTCATGAGGTTTAAATAGCCTGTCTCAATACGATTGCCTGCAGGTGCGGCGGGCCGATTGAGCTGCCCAGGGCACTGCCTGTCAAGGCATAACGAGCATGCGCGGTGAAAGAGCACTAGTTAGCTAAAGCGCATGCGTGTGAGTTATTCCACGCATGCGCGAAGATTACAATGTACGCGAACTGGCACGGAGCGTGCGTGAAGGAAGGGACACCCATTGGTCCTCCTGCGTCAGTCACGAGTACAAGCATGATACACATGAAGTGCCCCATCGTGCTACAATCTCACGGAAATACATACAACATTAACATGATAAAGTTCAATGGCCGTAAAGAGGCATCAAACAGCCCTAATCTCAGACACAAGGATATGGGACTTTAATCAAATGCGCATATATTAGAACATCTAGCGCACACGCTCATTCACAGAGGTAGTCTGTGAATGAGTCAAAAGCATGCATGGCAAATAGCGCGCTTGCTCTTTCACTAAAATCAGCAGCGCGTTGGTACCTCATCTGTCAGATCTTATAGCAATCTTATTTTTGAAAAAATATTTGGTAAAGCTCTTTCTATATTAGAACCATAGTGTGACTCACGAGTGTGAAACTAAATAAATTAGAACCTCAATGATCGTGCCACAAGTTGCTATAAATCAAATTGAATTTAAAGAGGAAACTCTTTGTCAGGGAGGGTCTCCCATGTGTGCACATCCATAAGGGCCATCAATAAGACAAGCACATCTCCATTATGGAAAACCCACAGTTCTTGAACCAATATCTCATCGTAGTATCCTCAAAAGAATGTGTGCCAATGCCAAACACTCCCTATAAAAGAGTGAGGGTCTACTTTAATTAGATCTTATAATAACAGCCAAGGGATTTCATCATTCAATCCCACAGTGTCTGAATGAAGTCTGTGCACCCATCTTTGCTCCCTCACCAGAAGGAATTTCTGAATGTCAGTGATATGTGCTGGAATGTGTGGTTGTTCTAGAACCACCCACTGAAGCTCGGTCTCTTTGTGTCCCACTGAAACAAAATGGTTAGTGAGTTTGGTAGCACTCTTTTTACATCGGATAGTGCTCTTATGTTCCGATATCCTCACTTTAACCTTTCGTGATGTCATACCCACATAGTTTTTATTGCAGGGGCATCTTATCAAGTAAATCACTCGTTCGCTGTTACAGTTTGTGTGGGTTCTGAGGGACCAAGGTCTATTCGTCCCTATCTCTACCTCAGTGGTGTGTTGAGTCTGGGGGCATACTGCACAGTTTCCGCATGGAAAGTGGCCTACAACAGGTGGTAACCCCCAAAGTGTGCTCGTGTCTGGGTTTCTCAACAACCTCGGGCGTGTATGTACTAATCGATCTTTCAGATTAGAGCTCCTTTTAAAAGCAAAAAGGGGAGGGGGTAAGGAACTACCCTCTATTTTGAGAAACCTCCAGTTCTTAAGGATACTCTTCTTGAGTGCATTGGAATAGTTGCAGAAGGTATTGACACAGGTAATCCTTTTGTTCTCCTCCAAAGGATTCTGTATCCTCTTCTCGAGCAGAGCTTCTCTGTGGTTGTTTCTGGCTCTCTTCATGGATTTCTTTATAATTGTTTTGGGGTACTGTCTCTCCTGCAATTGTGTGGATAGGAGGGTAGCATGTTCCTGATATTTGACCACCTCAGAACAATTCCGACGAATACGCAGGAATTGCCCGAAAGGGAGGTTCTCCCGAAGAGCTTTAGGATGGTAGCTCTTGAAATGCAAAAGGGAGTTCCGTGCCATAGGCTTCCTGTACAGTTCAGTACTAAGGTTGCCATTCTTCGGTTCAATCCGTAGGTCCAGGAAAGAGATACTCTCCTTTGAAAACTCGCAGGTAAATTTAAGAAACCTGTTCTGGTTGTTCAACCAGGTATGGAATTCATTAACGGTCTCAAAGGTTCCCCTCCAGATGACGAAAATGTCATCAATATACCGTTTCCAGGTCACAATGTGACCTAGAAACGGATTTGTCACAGAGAGGATCTCAGTCTGTTCGATCTGGTGGACGTATAGATTCGCTAGGGATGGTGCGAAAATGCTCCCCATAGAAGTCCCTGAGATCTGTAAAAAGAGATCCTCTTCAAATTTGAAGAAATTCTCCTTCATAGCTATGGTTGCGCATGTCATAATAAAGTCCACTGGTGTAGGACTCTGCAGTGATGCACCTTCTAGGAGCATTTTAACGGTAGATAGTGTCTCATCCTGCGGGATGCACGTGTATAATGACTCGACGTCAAAACTCACTAAAATGTCCTGATTAACATCAAATTGCATCCCATCCAGGATACGAAGCAAATCTTTTGTATCTTCAACAAAGGTGGGCATGGTTCTCACCAAAGGTTTCAAAAAGAAATCTACAAACGTAGAGAGGGGTTCCAAAACAGACCCTATTCCCGAGATTATGGGTCTTCCAGGAGGAGGAAGCACCCCCTTATGTATCTTGGGTAATACATAGAAGTACGGGATCACGGGAAATGCTGTGTTAAGGAACTGTGCCTCATGAGCAGTGATCCAACCCGCTTCAAGAGCCTCATCTGTGAGATTTTTAATAGTCGCCAATAGTCTCTTGGTGGGATCCAACTTGATACGATGATAGAAATTCGTATTGCTTAGTTGCCTCCTGCACTCTGTTTGGTATGACTGCGCATCCATGATGACCGTCGCTCCCCCTTTGTCGGCAGGCTTTATGATGATAGATTTGTCCTCTGCAAGCGACCGGATGGCGGAACGTTCACCATTAGATAGATTAGAGAAATGGCGATGTTCACTCTGAAAGATTTCTTCAACATCCCTAAGAACCGCCCTTTCAAAAGTTAATACTTCTGGCGGGACCATATGGACTGGTGGAGTAAAGGTCGATTTGGGGCGTAAACCAGTGTTAGAGACATCCTCTTGAGTATCATCAAGTGGTTTATCCTTAAAGAAAGCCCGTAATCTGACCTTCCTGAAAAAACCTGCAAGTTCTTGTCTGGTACGAAAGGTGTCACCCTTGTGTGTGGGAACATACCCTAGGCCTTTTTCAAGGACTGAAATCTCATTTGCATTGAGAGTACGGTTACTGAGATTCACGATAAAGCTGTCATGTTGCTCGGGCCTGCCACCGGAGGATCCCTCAGGTTGCTCCGTGTACGGGATGACGGTGGGCTCCAGTGCACGTTGGGTTGTGTTGATCTCCTCCGTCCTCTCGAACGGCGTTGCCCTTGCCCTAAAAAAGGCTGTTGTTGGAAGTTTTCATGATGGAACGGGGCCTGGAAGCCAGGATGAGGGAAGAATGGTTGTGGATAATTAAAGGGACCTGGTGGCCACCATTGTGGTTGTTGTGGACCCCCATAAAAATTACCTCTTCTCTGACCTCGCTTGTTCCAGTTACGGCCTCTAGATGGAAAATTACCACCATTATCCGAATCTGAGGAATCATTCTCACTACCTGAGGTCGAATAATTAGAGCCAGGTTTTCTTCCATGTTGATTGAACACCGGAGGGGTATAGGAGTCGCTAGTATAGGGATAAATCTTGGTCATAGAAAACTTAGTCAAATCTTTCTTAAATTTGGCTATTTTACTTGCCAATATAGTGTCCCTAAACTCCTTAGTAGTCTTATCTGTCTCCTTAGACTGTTTATTGAAACTAGAGGTGACTAAAACTGATTTGATCTGGGACTCAAGAAGTTGGATCTCAACTAAGATGTTATCTGCAATCCTCTTAGCTGTTGTTATGATCAAAATGAGCCAGTCGCGCGTACAGCGCCAAGCCACCAAGGACCAGTCTTTTAGGAAACCCTTGTCATCCAGGAATAGCCTCGGGGCATTGGTTACTATCAAGCCTGTGGGAGCACAATCAGATCGCAAATACTCGGTCATGATAGCTCCGTGGACCTGAGTGCGTGCATGCGTGCGCTTGAGGAAAAGCACTCTATTCCAGTCCTCATCTTTGGTAATAGCAGTACTAGGTGGTAAATCTATAATACTAGGTGTCTGTAAAATGTCTAACGCTACTGCGTCATCAAACGACAACCCTTGTCTCTCAGACATCTTGAGCTGTCAAGAGGTAAATTAAGAAAGGAGTGTGTCAAACAAAAGGAGAAATTGAAGAAAAAACCATATGTCGTGACAATACGGGATAGAGGATGAATACTCAGGAAAAAACTAGCATTAGAGCATATCGATTCCCAATCTCGGAAACGACAAATCACGATAAACAGACCTACGGCGAATGCCGTTCTAGCACTAATAGCACAAAACAACGTGGGGGAGGTCTCAGGGAAAGTTTCAACAAAACAGTAGACCAACAGGTTGTGTTTCCCCTAACAACAAATATCAACACACTAATACAACCTGGGTCAGAAATAGAGCCAAAGAGTTACACAAAGACGTCTAAGTAAACCCCATACTCAAAAAAGACAACTCTATTAGAGAGCACTCCCTTCAACAGGACCCATCAATCACTTAAGGTGGTTAATTGTTTTTATCATCTGGGTCTGTATACTCCATCCAGCCGGACCAGTTCATAAAGCAGTGATCCGGTCACTAGCATAGAAGGAGCATCAAAGGAGGATTGTCACGTGATCTCTCACAATTATTGTCTTGGATGAGGTACTACCCATAGAACAAGGTGAGAAATCCTAACAGTCAGCAGTAAAATCATATGTGTGAGTTAAAAATGGCTAAGGGTGCCCAAAAGTTCTTTAATAGTAGAGAACCCCTGTCATATTTAAAAAGCAAGATGGCAATATTGCATAAATTGAATTGACATTATGCTATTGTCCAAAGCAAGTACGGTCAACATGTTTCTGCCCTTAGACGATCGATAGTATCTGGGCTTTCATCAGGACCTAGATTACTGCTGTGGTTTTCAGTGAGAAAAACGTGTGTGTAAATTATACAAAAGTGGGGTGCAGATAAAAATTCCTACCGCACCGGTCAAGTTGTTCCAGCAATCAAAACCGGATACCTGTGGAGAAATTTAGAAAAGAGACAAAGACCCAATGTGTAAAACAGGCTCAACTACAGGTCAAAACCAATTTCTATGACCAAAAATAAGCATTCACTAATGCTGTATGGCATTCAGTACTGTTCGTTTCGAATTGCACTTACCCATAAATAGTGGGTACAGCCCTCACCTCAACCTGGTCTCAACTCAGGGAAAGGGGCCCCGCTCTAAAAAGAAAGAAATAGTAGGAGAAAGAAAAAACAGGTAATACCTGAAAAAGCCCTCCTCTTCAGAAGCATAGTTAGAAACCGGAGAGAAAATTCATCCAATCCCAGAATGCACAGACATGTATGGTACATAAAACATTGTAACAGGAATCATTCAAAATGTGCCTCAACTGCAGACACATTGAAACGTTTACTGTCACCTAGGGTGGAAATTATGCCATCCCAGTAGATAAGAAAAATATAGAAAACAAACACTCCTAACATTTGTTCCGTGACTCTAGTAGAAATTGTCACAGTAAATTAGAAAGTCACGTGTACCAAATATATTAATATAAACAAGTACAAAAGACAAAGTAACCATTGCAAGATTGCCTCAGGTCCCATGAGCCCAAGCATTCAAATTCAGATCGAAAAATAAAGAGAAGACCTTGTCATAGTATAAGGTTAAATGTACTGAATATCCTGATATATAAAGCATGGAAAATAGAGTAATCACTTAGAACTCCTGAGAGTACCATAGACTCATTTCCTCAGAATAGCAGTAGTGTCTATGGAACAGACAAAATGAAGTCAAGTCATCACCTAGTAAACTGAAAAAACCAAACAGAGCACTCACCTATCCGTCGGTACCCCAGGGCGGTCATTGAGGTAAGACCGGAGGTGCCGACGGACGCACTCATGAGGTTTAAATAGCCTGTCTCAATACGATTGCCTGCAGGTGCGGCGGGCCGATTGAGCTGCCCAGGGCACTGCCTGTCAAGGCATAACGAGCATGCGCGGTGAAAGAGCACTAGTTAGCTAAAGCGCATGCGTGTGAGTTATTCCACGCATGCGCGAAGATTACAATGTACGCGAACTGGCACGGAGCGTGCGTGAAGGAAGGGACACCCATTGGTCCTCCTGCGTCAGTCACGAGTACAAGCATGATACACATGAAGTGCCCCATCGTGCTACAATCTCACGGAAATACATACAACATTAACATGATAAAGTTCAATGGCCGTAAAGAGGCATCAAACTACCTGATGGCTCTAGTACAGCGGCCTATATAGTTACTCTCTTGAAATCTGTGGTTGAGTTATGTAAAATACAACAAATGTCAGAGCAATCTGTGGAGCTGACCGCTTTGGCTAGAGCCTGTAAATTAAGTAACCATTCGACTGTAAATATCAATATACATACCTTTGGAGTTGCCCACTCATTCGGATGACTTTGAAAAGCAAAAGTTTTTTTTCATTTTGCATAGTGATAAGATACAGTATGGGGAATGAATAGTAAAGATACTGGATACCTTGATGTTAACAAAAAAAAGTTGCAATTGTTAAATATTTTGTCCACAAGAAAATTATAGCTGAGGTAATACAGGGAAATACTTTTGCCAATGAACCAGTAAAACGAACAGCCTATTTAGAGTATAGTTTAATGTATATTGTAGGGACAGTTAGATGGACACCAGAAGTAACTATGTTTAATCAGACTCTAGATTTCATTAGGAAAGTACAGGAAGAAGCTACGGAGGAACAGAAAAAAACAGTGTAAAAGATATGGGTATCAGGATGCGACAGGATGTTGGATAGATCTGTCAGGAAAGCAAAGATGAATGCTTCCAAATTGTTATGTGAATGTTATTGTTACCATGGCCCACAGTTCAGCCCATATTAGTGCTAAAGGAATAGTGGCCACGTAAGATCATGTATGGTTCAAAAATCTGATTCTCAGGGTGGCAGAGTTCTATGTCAAGAGGTGCATGATGTGCCATACTTATAGCACAGGAAAAGGTGCCCCGTTTCAACAGGATATTTTGCACCCCCTGTTCTGGCCTTTGAAGGTCTTGCAACCAGTTTAGATGGTTATGGGGAGGCCAGCAAATGTATAGGGTGTACGAAGATCAAGGACATTCTGACATTGAATTTACCATTCTAGTTGATTACTGTGTTGACTAAAAGATTTGAATTTGATCCATTCACAGGTGAAGGCCACTCTCTCTCCCAGTCTTAAAGGTCCAGGTCACAAGCTGAGGCCTAGATTTGGTGTCGTTACCCAACAGTTTCAGGGGCCAGTGCAAGTTTTCTTCACCACCCAGACTGCTGTCAAGTACACAAGGCCCAGACACTGGGTCCATGCCAATGATGTGGAGAAAGCAAGCTCCACTCCCTTTGCCATATGACCAGTGGATAACAACAGGAATGCCTGATTTGAATAGGATCAGATCTCTCAGCAAGTGCCTTTTGGAAATAGTGATCTTTTGAAACATGGTGAGTGGTGTCATTGGAATAATAACTTGCTGCCATCATGCCTGACCCGGATGAACAGATTCTGTTTGAACATCCTGACATTGTTCAGCCCTGATACAAAATGCAGCCAAGAGCCAAAAGAACAATAGACTTTAATTGAAGAAACTATCTCTGGAGAGGTGGCAACCCATGCCGGTGGTCAACACCGCCAACGTCCGGACCAGTACATAAGCTTGCAAGTGAGGCTTTGAAGCATAAGACACTTGGGACTTAATGCTCTTTGATAGTGTAGTGAGGGAATTTTGGGAGAATTGAGATCATATTGCTCTGTTTCTGGCTGATCGTTACGCTACTGTTTGTTACCGTGGCAATCAAACAACAAATACTACAGTAAGAGAAAGGAAGGTTAAGAAACATACAGGTTGGATATAAAAGATCAGTATAGGGAAAAGTGTTAGGTGTTCTTCTGAAATAGGTATTTGTATATAGATTAGGTTGAAATGGGTAGAGTTGTTGATCTGTCATTAAGGCCCTTTGGGAAGGTGTTTTTGAACTATTAGGAGGAATAGAAGTACTTGCCCCGAATGCCCCCGCTAAAAGCTGACCGTTTGGGAATAGAAAGAGAAAAATAGGGATATTTGTATGTTTTCTATTGTTAGTATTGAGATTTTTGGGTTTCTTTTGGAGACTTGAAACATATTACCCTGTTCATAGCCTAGTGCCCCCTACTTCTACCGCATCTGAACATTATCACTTCATCTTGTCCTCTCTTAAGGATTCACACTGTCAAATACATTAAACGGATCTAATCAAGAAGAAACTAGTCTAACTAGACGTGATAGGAGTCTCAAAGGTGTCTGGTTGATGATGTATGTTAAAGAAAAGTCTTATTTCTTGTTATAAAGCCCTCACCCACCAACCTAGTTGGTGGCATGCTTCATCATCGGGCCCACCCGATGACACCGAATGTGTTCCAGGTGTGCTTCAACGCCTGTGTTACAGCGGAGCAGGTATGTTACTGAGTGTGCAGTGTTGGTGACGTGAAAGGTGATAGATTAAAAACTGTCCAGTGGTCCCATTACCAGGTCTTATTCTGTAAACTGGCTTTCCTCAGGAACTGTGTGATGTGTGAACTATGCTACTAGTCGTGTCATAGATCGGAAAAATGTGTTGCACGCGCTAAAGTGCACTATATGTAAGAGGGGGCTTCCCTCTCAAGGTATTACTGTACATAAAAAACATACAAGACAAAACAAACATACAGAGATGCGAATTAGCTCGATATGCATAATCACGCCAAGTCATTGTAACCGTCCCGTCCGTGTGGATTGCGGAACTAGCGGCGGGGTGAAGTATTTACAGTGAAAACCGATATATGCGGTAATGTGAGTGGCAGTAATATTGGTAAAAACAAAGTAGTAAGCAGAAAGAAAAATAACTTAGTTCTCACACAAGCGTTTTGCTGCGAGTGCCCCATGAGTTTCCGGCAGGGGTGCTGGCTCTTAGGAGAGAAAAGAGAAAAAGGTGGCGCGGTGGCCATTGGTGATTGCTGAAAATGATAGGTCTTACCAGATCAGTCACGGCGTGGTAGTGCCTCTAGATCGACTTACTGCGTGTGAGCTCAGGACCCTCCTGTCAACCTGTAGTTGCTGCTGCGGTACTCCGACGATACTGGAGCCGGGTTCACGGGTGTATTAAGTACCTTTCGTTGTTGGCCCGGTGTGTTCAATTAATGAGAGAGCGTCTATCGGGGAAAAGGAGAAAATAGAAAACAGGCCTGATGTGTGCACGTGGCCTGCGCTGGTGACGTAGGGCAAATGTGGCCGGTTGCTTTGGAGAAAAGCCAGAGCTGATGACGCGGTGTAGGTGTAACCTATGGTGTGGTCTGTATTTCATGACGTGAGACCATAGTTGTTGGTTGTCATGGAAATATTAGCAAGCATAGAGTGTTGGCGCTCTGCCATGTGTAAAGTAATGAAGCAGAGATTCGGCTCTACTGACGTGCGCAAACACATTGGGAACCATAGTTATAGCGTGCCGATGTACGGATAAGTGTGCTGCTTATGCGCTATTGGATATCTAGACTCGCTAAGCGAGGTTGGGGAGGATTACTGAGGCCGTGGAGAGCCCTATCGTGCTGGTTTTAGGCAGAGATTGTTATGCTGATATCCATAGGTACGGTTATTGTTGAACCTAAGGGGTAATGTGAACGCGGGCTATGAGTAACATAATCAGAGAGGTTCCAGGTATAAGGACACAGGAAGTCTGTCTGGTGTCCGTTCAGAAATTCAGACTATGCCATGGGATGGAATCATTAAATCCATGGAGCTGGGTGGATAAGCGATAAATCCATCGTTGTTCCTTGGTCAGTAGGAATTTTTCATTGTTCGGATTGGTCTGGTTGAACTGTTTGATCACTGTCCAAGACTTATCGTTAGGTGTATGTCCTAGTTGTAGATAGTGATCAGTGAGACTGCTTATTTTCTTCTTACACCGTATAGTGCTCCGGTGTTCTACAATTCTTGTCCTGACCGTGCGAGTGGTCATGCCCAGGTAGCGGAGGCCACATGGGCACTGGATGAGGTACACTACGTTCGTAGAATTACAGTTGGTGTGTTGTAGTTGTTTCCAGGTCTTGCCCGGCTCCAGTGAAAGTGTCTTGGATGTGCGTGTCAGGTGGCACACACTGCAATCATTACATGGGTAGTGTCCAGTTATTTTGGGTTAACCCCATATGGTGAGGACGGTATTTGGGGCGGGTATTTGTGTCACAAGATGTTCCTTTAGGCTGCTGTTCCTTTTATAAGCGAAGAGAGGTAGTTCCCAACTTCTGGTGCCTGAATTGATGATTCGCCAGTTTTTTCGGATGATCTTGGATACTTTGTTCGCAGCTACGTTGTAGGTTGTAAACAGGTCATGGGAGGGCTGGATGCTTCCTGTGTGATATCTTCCAGAAGGGCTTCCCGGTTCTGTTTGCGTGCTCGCTTTTTGGTTTTCTGGATGATTTTCTTTGGGTAACCGCGATCCTGTAGTTTGGAGGCAAGGGTAGTAGATTGTTCATTGTAGTCCCTGATCTGGCTGCAATTCCTGCGGATGCGTAGGAATTGTCCAAATGGAAGGTTTTCTCTAAGGGTCCTTGGGTGGAAGCTCTCGAACCGGAGAAGGGAGTTTCTGGCTGTAGGTTTGTAGTACGTATTGGTGTTGAGTGTACCCGCCTCGACTGTTATGTTGAGATCCAGAAATGCCATGGTATAGGGGCTGGATGTGCTTGTAAAGCGAAGGTATGGATCTATTTCATTGAGCCATGAGAGGAATGACGATAGGGTAGTGGGAGTACCTTCCCAGATCATGAAGATGTTGTCTATGTAGAGATGCCATATTCAGATTTTGGAAGAATATGGGTTGGTGGGGGAGGTTATGTGTGTCTGTTCGAAGTGGTGGACATAAAGTCCTGCCACACTGGGGGCGAAAACGCTCCCCATGGATGTACCGTTGGTCTGTAAGTAGAAGTCCCCCTCATATTCAAAGTAATTTTCTTTGATGGCGAGTTTGGCGCATTCCAGGATGAACTCTCTTGGTGTGTGGTATTCCCAAGGTGTTTCCATCAAGATGTCATGAAGTACTTGTCAGGTGGCATCCTGAGGGAGACTTGTGTAGAGGCTCTCTTTGTCAAGTCCCACAAGGAGTTGGCTCATAGGGTCAAAACTCAAGTCTTTAATGATGTTCAATAAATGCTTGGTGTCCTTGATATATGTTGGTGTCTTCTGTACCAAAGGATTTAAGAAAAAAATCACAATACCTCGAAAGGGGATCCAGTAGCGAGCTGATGCCAGACACAATAGGGCGTCCTGTTGGGGGTCTTGTTTCTTTGTGGACTTTTGGCACTGTGTAGAAATATGGCACCTTAATGTTTTTTGTGCATAGGTAGTCTGCCTCCTGTTTGGAGATATGTTGTTCGTTCGCTGCTTGCTCCACTAGATTTCTGATGGATGCTTGTAGTGTCTTGGTGGGGTCATTTATGAGACGTCTATTGTTCCGTTCGTCACTAAGGAGTCTGCGGCATTCCTTGTCGTAATCTGTTCTATCCTGTAGAACAATTCCTCCCCCTTTGTCGGTTGGTTTGATAACGAGTGTGGGATTATCTTGCAGATTCTTGATGATCTCTCTGTCCATCTTTGACAGGTTATTGAAAGATCCTGTGGTTTCCATTTGTTCAACTTCATGGTAGACTGCCTGTTCAAAAGTGGTGATTTCTACTGGGACAGTAGCGGGTGGGGGTATGAAGGTGGATTTGAGTTTGAACCCTGTCTCATTGGTGTTGGTGTTATCGTCAATTCTTTGGTGTTTCTCAAAAAAGGCCTTAAGTTTGAGTTTCCTGAAGAAATCGGCTAGTTCCATATGGAGCTGGAACTTGTCTAGTCTGGTAGTGGGGACAAATGAGAGTCCTTTGTTGAGTACGTTCTCCTCTTTAGGGGTTAGTGGGGTACTATACAGGTTGAATACTAGTGTGGGGGCATTTCCATGTCGGGTCCTGCGGGTGCCTGGTCGTCTTGGGGTCCTAGGGTTGTCCGCTTGGTCTGGGTTGTGGTTCCGGTGGTTTGTTCCAGGTATTGGCACTGACTTGTTCTTCTTCTGTTGCCCAGTGTACTTGTTGGTTGTTTCGCCTCCGGCGCCGAGATCTGCGGCCCTGTCCTAAAAAAGGCGGTCTAGGATTACCTTGGAAGAACGTGGGTGGTCCGAATTGGTACATCGGAGGCCAGCCGAAGTATGGGTTTGGGGGGGGGGGGGTGGTAAAAGGTGACGGTCCAAAATTATGTCCTTGTGGTTGTCCGTGCCATGGTTGTTGCCAACGTTGTTGGGGCCCCTTGACTTTGAGGAACCTGCGCTTGAGTCGCTGGATTTTGAGCTGCTGTCTCCTGATGTTTCACTGGATTTATCTGTTTTGTTTGGTGCTACATAGTTGTCTTCTGTGTAGGGGTATGTCTTGATATAGGAAAACTTCTTCAGGTCTTTTTGGAATTTTGTTATTTTGGCTTGGGTTAAGTACTCCTTGTATTCTGTCATCTCTTTTTTTTTTGTTTAAACATTTTTTATTGTTTTCTTACCAACATCCCATTACAATTCCCACAAGAGCACCAGCAACTCACCGGAGAGTAGTACATACGACATTTCAGCCAGTTATGCAGTGGGAAAGGTACACTTCCCGCGTGGGCTCCCCCCTCCCACTCCCTCCCGCGACCCATGTCAGTGTGCCCCCGTCTTCCTGTCCCCCCCTGGAGAGACCCCCCCCATTACTATGACGCAGGTAGGGGTATTCAAACCTATCTCTATCAGCTTGGGCGTTCCCCCGGGTTCAGCCGTGTTGAATGTGTCCACCCACCACCGTGACCCCCTTCCTACTCCCCGCTTATCGTTTCCTACTGTCGGTCGGGTATGCTCCCCTCTCCTATGTTTTCGGACATCAGCCCCTGAAGTTCAACCACCAGTGACTCCCATGCACGGGCTGTCGCTAACGCCTTTTCGTCGTTCCTCCTATGCGCTAATTGCAAGCGAAGTGTGCCCTCCGCGCCTGCCCATTTCGCGAACGCTGTCCTCCACCTCAGAAAGCTAGGCCCCGCCCTTGACTTCCAGCGCATGGTGAGCTCCCTCTTGGCCATAATCAACCCTAAATCACAGAACTGGCTAGTAACCCTCGTGCGGCGGGTGTGGGGGAACCAAAGCAACAGGCAGGCCCCCATCTCAAATTCGATGTTGCGATCTGTCACTTGGTTCAGGCATTCCGTGACGTCTTCCCAGTAACTACCCAGCGCCGCGCAAGACCAAAACATATGGCGAAAATCAGCCCCATCTCCCCCACACCGCGGGCACTGAGAATGCGTGCCCCCAAAATATTGCAATATCTTAACTGGCGTTAGGTATGCTCTGTGCAGTGTAAAGAACTGTACTAGCTGAAACCGGGCATTACGTGTACCCTTCCAGGCCCGCCGCACCAACGCAGGCCATGTCGTCTCGGGGATGGGCTTCCCAAGGTCTGCTTCCCATTTATCTTTCAACGTGACTATTGGAAGCAAGCGCTCCGTCGACAGCTTGCGATATAGGCAGGTAATAGCCTTGGACGTACCCGCGGCCATAACCACATATTGGCAGCCCGCGGCGACTGGCGGCTCCGAGAGCCCCGCATTCCAGTGCTTCTGGAGGCCCGCTACGAGGGCAGCGTGAAGTAAATAATCCCCCCGTGGGAGCCCATAGGAGTCCTGCAGGTCCTGGAAGGGCAAGAGCACCCCCTCCCTGTATAGGTCGCCTACCACTTGTATGCCAAGATCCTCCCACGCGGCCTGTCCCAACCAATCACCCCCATGAGGGAGCACCATGCACATTCCAAGGGGAATCTCCGGGGCATAAGGGTGGACAATGGCTGCCCTCCTCTGACACCGGTTCCAGCACAACCTGAGGGTGCGTTCTTCAAGAGTGAGCTGGGCTAGGTCCATCCGCTGTTGGAGGACGATAAAAGCAAGCACATGGTGAGGAATTAACCTACCCTGCGGGTCCTCTGGGCCTCTATACTCCCGTGCCACCGCCTGTGTGGGCCATTGCAATTGTGCTGCCAGATAATACCACTCGAAGTCCGGGACCGCCAGGCCCCCCTCCGCTCTTGGCCGCCGTAGTGTGGACAAAGCTACCCGCCGCCTACCCGAGCCCCATATGAAGCCCGCGGACATCGCTCGAAGCCGCTCAAACAACGATGCCGGTATCCATATGGGCAATGTACGAAAAAAATACAGTAGGCGCGGCAGCGCCACCATCTTCAGCAGCGCTACTCGCCCAGCACTCGAAAGTGGGAGCGTGCTCCAGAAACCTATGCTGCCACTCAAGCCCCGGATTGCTCTACCCACGTTCCCTTCCAGCAAATCAAGCTGGGTATGATAGATATTGACTCCCAGATAACGCAGACAGCGGTCCTCCCATCGTATCACTCCCAGCGATCGGGGGGCCTGTCCATTAGGCGACAGCGGGAACAAGCATGTCTTGCCCCAGTTTACTTTGAGCACCGACAGGCGACCAAAGGCATCCAACAAGGTGGTCGCTCCGTGCAGTGCGCCATCTGCGTCTGCCAAAAACATCAGCAGATCATCCGCATAAAGGGATATATAGTGGGCCTCCCCCCGGAGCCATAATCCAGCATATGAGCGCCCCAGTCGGGCGTGGGCCGCCAGTGGCTCAATGGCCAAGGCGAACAACAATGGGGACAGCGAACAGCCCTGTCTCTTCCCTCGTCGCACCCGGTAGGGAGCGGAGATGGTAGTTCCCGTCTTCACGCGGTGTGGTAAATATTTAAATTACCTGTACTATTTTTTATGCGGTAAAGTCTAGTAAGAATAACTCAGTCAAAATAAGAGGCAGAATCCTTTAGAGGTTTCTGAAAAGGGCTTTATTCCTTACAAAGGAATTGTAGTTCGAACTAGGCAATCTTATTCCATCACCACGAAGGTTCAGGAAGGGATAGGCAATACATTATTGACAAGTAACAATATATATATGAAAAGCATTGCATTAAGACAGATGCAGGAGGCGTAACAGCTGATAATACAGATAAGAATACACATACGTAATGAAAATAGGCGTAAATACAGGCGTATACTAGAAACGTCATTTAAAATGATGTCACAAGTGGGTGGATCCATAAGAGAATCCTGCAGTGTCAGCAGAAATATTTGGCAGAGATGCGCGCGCAGCCGCATGACGTGTGATTGACGTGTAATTGACGTGCAACTAGAGGGTGAAGGGGAATTGACATTTAGCTCTACATATGGAGACAGAAGTCTGGGGGGTCAGGTCAACCTAATCCCAAATCGTATCTAATATCTTTGTTTAAGGAACTGTTTTATCCAAAAGGAAAGGTCTCTCGGACGGAATCTATTCTATACTGACTGTTAGTGCATGTACAAGCGTCTATGTGTCTACATGAGATGCGAGGGGGCAGGAATCTTCCATGGTAACAGGGGCTATGAATTACTTGCATAAAGACAGCGAGGCCGAGCCCTTTGCTCGGTAGCTGGAAGGATGTTTACCTAAACTTTTAGACAGGAATGCATTGGATGAGGAGCGGAGCAGATAACTTGAAGGCTGAATACAGTTTTTGGCAGGCAACAGGCCGCGTCAGGCACCGTTAGCCGCGCAGGGAGTAGGACAAAGTTCATGGACACGGATGCAGGTCCAGGCTGGAGCATTTCAGAAGCAGAAGCAGGAAAAGGCTTGATGACAGAATTCAGGGCCTACTCGCCTGAACTGTAAAACTAGAAAAGTGAACCATATAAAGTCGGTGGCCAATCATACTTAGGAATGGAATATCTGGCCCATTCATGGCAGATATGAAAGAGTACATATTAGCGTTGGACACAATTGTATTTGCGTCTTCATAGCTTGAAGTGGAGGGAACATACATGTACTTGTAGCATGTACATGGAGCCGTTGGGGTCTAAGATAGGGGACACAATTGACCATAAAAATTCATATTTCCTCATTCCCTCCTTGTCCCCTACGGACCCTCATGAAATATCCATTTTCATCAATCCATCAATCTGTTCATATAGCATCATTTGTTCTTCTTTCTTCTTCCGGGATCTTGAATGAAAATTTGAAGGCGGGATACACGATGTGGCACACAGACCACAAATCGCTGGCCCACATTGTAGACACAAGCAGCAACTGAATAGTATGAGAAAGCCAATACCTAAGAAGGATAGGATCCTCCATCCCCAGGCTGACAACACGCTCCAGAACCAACCGGACCAAGTCCAGGTGCCTGGATTCTGGTGTATCTGGCTTACGATTTTATGAAGTCGAGTTATGGCTTTATATACTGACGGCACGTTTTCTGGTATGAAAACACAGCAACTTGATCCGATGACCCTACAAGCTCCGCCCCTATCGGCCAGAATGACGTCAAGGACAAGACGATTTTGAAGAACAACAATCCGCATCGCAGACTGCTCCTCTGTTAAGTTGCCTAAGGCGGAAGTAGTTTCATTCACTACTGCTTCAAGGGTTCTAGTTAATCTACGTATCAGCTTACTATTAGTGACTGTACCTATGTAGGGAAAGAAACCTTTATTGAAATCTGTATATTGCTCCCATGCTGTTTCAGTGTAGTCGACAATCGGGAGATCTCTCTGTTGTCTATTGTGTACTAAATGGGTATTCCTATGATAATCAGGCGGGGCTAGGAAAACAGGTGGTAGAAGGAATGCAATGTAACAGGTACCATCCCAATCTAGGGGTAGGCGTATGTATGCGGTGTGACCACAGACGAAATAGGAGTGACGAGAAGCTCTAAATGTAGACTTGCCTTTATCACTGAATTCTATTACAGTGATACATTTACTATGGCCCATGTGTATTGAACCATTCTTTCTTACACATAATTCGCCTCTAACTGGAAATACTGACATAGCGGGCAAGATTGGTGTAGCTTCGGATTCAATATTCAGGATCATAAGATTAAGTGTAAAGTTACCTAATCCATATACTTCATTTTCTAGATCAGTTCCTGTTCTTTTGGGAAGTCCCTCCTTGTTAGGGTAGCAGACTTTAAGTAAAACTAGGTTCAGGTTTCCCCAAACCCAGTTGTCTTGATAAACTACTGAATTTGAATCTAGGGAATTAATCAAACTAAACCATGCTCCACAGGAGCCATTGTGTGTGAATGGATACGGAAAGAGAGGCAGAACTCCCTTGTATTTCTGATAGGGAGGGAGTCGGCCACATATCCAACAATTTGTAGCATTGCTGGTCTGATGAGAATGATGTAACATACTAATGAATGTGTTGTTGCGCAGCGCAAATCTATAGGACAACTCATGTGGGGGTAATTCGCTAAAAGAGTGTTCGGCAGTAGCATTGAAAGCACGCTTGGAAATAGGGTAATACATGTGTAATAATATACTGGAAATAATAATCAGAAGACTTAGAAAAAACATAATTAACAATGTCACTATGCAGTGACTACGAAGTGATTTACAGTACGCATGTCTCTTGAGCTGTTCCTGTCTATTTCTCTCTCTATTTCGGTCTAGAGGATACATGTCAGAGACAAATTTAACCGATTCACCTTGGAGAGGACTTAAACAATCAAATTGTCTGACTTGCTAGACCTTAGTTTCAGTTTATAATTCTCCTTTTCTGGTTCATCAACAAGGGGGAGTTTCGAGTCAATCTGTGAGGGAATGCAGGGCTGAAAGTTCGATTCAGTTGGTAGTCCATGAATTTTTTTTATATGGATCGAGTGCAACCACCCTTTACGTCCCTCAATCTTCACAGCTGTCCTTGTGGTCAATAAGACGAGTTTAGGCGACTGCCAGCGAGGCTCCAGCGGGTTCCTCCTGTCGAAATTTCTTATAAGCACCAGGTCACCTGGAACCACGTCATGGGGCTTCACCTCAGTGTTATCGGGAAAAGCTGCAGCTACCTGTGAACGACAAGATTGTAGTGCAGACATCAAGGAAGCCAGATAATCTGTCAACATATTACACTCAACATCAGTGATTTTACGAGGTATAGGCGTCCCCCACATATTTGGTGGTCTACCGAAGATCACCTCATACGAGGATAGCCCTGTTCGAGAGTGTGCTACCATTCTCATGTAAAAGAGCGCAACTGGTAAAGCTACTATCCAGTCGACACCTTTTTCTCTACATACTTTGGACAGTCTAATTTTCAAAGTTTGATTATGTCGCTCCACGAGACCTGCTGCCTCGGGATGTCGGACACAGTGGAATTTCCATTGGTAGCCTAACAGAAGTGAAACATGTTTCATTAGCTCGGATGAGAATGGCTGGCCATTATCTGAGTACACGACACGGGGCAAACCATATCGTGGGAAGAATTCTCGAACTAACTGTTTGGCAGTAGTCGGGGCAGTGTAATCTGAGACGGGATACGCCTCTGTCCACCGGGAAAGAGCGCATACAACTACGAGGACATATTTGAATCCTCGACATCGTTCCATCTGGATATAATCCATCTGGAGGACTTCAAAAGGGTGATCGGGGGGTTGAAATCCACCCTGTTCTACAGGTACGCCTTTTCCTGGATTGAACTGACAACAAATCATGCAGGTACGTACTTTCTGTTTAGCTGCTGCTCGCAAGTGTTTATTGAACCAAATGTGTTGAATGCTGTCTAGCATAGCTTTCTCTCCTAGGTGCGCTGGACTATGTATAGTGTTAATGATGACCTGAACCATTGAGTCGGGGAGAAACCATATAGATTTTCCCTTCGTCATCCATCCTTGATCCGTTTGGATCCCTCCTAATTCAGTCCATCTCTTTATTTCTTCTGGTGTAGCATGTGTCTGTATGTCAATTACATCAAGGGCGGGATCCTTAACTGTCATGCAGTGTGTTGGTGTCGGAACTATTGTCTTTGTCGTGTCAGTTGGATGAGTCTGATTCTGAGCAGTCTGTTTAGCTGTTCTGTCAGCTAGGTCGTTACCCTGGGAAATAATGTCAGTCACTTTCGTATGGGCCTTGCACTTCATGATCGATATTGCAGTAGGCAGATGTATTGCATCTAACAGAGCTTGAATAAGGGGACCGTGCTGGATGTGGGCACCGTGAGAAGTTAAATAACCTCTCTCTCGCCAAAGCACGCCGAAGTCATGGACGACTCCGAATGCATAACGTGAATCTGTGTATATGTTGACTTTCTTATTTTTGGCTTGAATACAGGCTTGTGTCAGAGCGATGAGCTCTGCTGCTTGAGCTGACAAGGTATCGATACAATTTGTTTCAATAATTTCAGTGTCTGTTGTGACTGCATAAGCGGCCACTAACTCTCCTGTACTTGTTCTCATGCATGAACCATCTACATACAGTGTCAGGTCTGGATCTGATAATGGAATATCTGTCAAGTCTTGTCTGGGTTTCGTCGTAATAGTAATAACTTCAATACAATCATGTGCCAATGGGTCTGTTCCACTTAATGGCAAAAGTGTGGCAGGATTTAATGTACTACAACGTCTGATTTCTATGTGTGGCTGGAACAATGTCAATTCATAACCCGTCAGTCTTGCTATAGTCAAGTGTTGTGTTTGGGTCCGGTTCAAGAGAACCTCTACTGCGTGTGGTACTTGTACTGTCAATTGATGTCCTAACACTATGGCATCGCTTTGTCTGATTGCTAAAGCTGTTGCTGCGACTGATTTCAGGCACGCAGGAAGAGCCTGAGCTACGGGGTCTAATGTACTAGAAAAATAAGCACATGGCTTGTGTGATCCTGCTTGTTCCTGCGTGAGTACTGACAAAGCAGTACCTTCACGTTCTGTAACAAAAAGTGTAAAACGTTTGCTGTAACATGGCGTTGCTAAAACAGGTGCTTGGCATAAAGCTTTCTTTAAGCTTTCAAAAGCTTGTGTATGTTCCTGAGTCCAAGGGAGGACAGTCGATGTCGCTGCCTCCTGTGTTGTCAACTGAATGAGTGGTTTCGCTAGAAATGCATATTGAGGGATCCACTGCCTACAGTACGAAGTGAGGCCTATGAATGCCCGTACCTCCTTTTGTGTCTTGGGTGGCGGCATGTTAACAATTAACTGGATGCGGTCGGGTGTAAGCTGTCTTCCCCCCTTGGACAGCAAGTGCCCAAGGTACACAACTTGCTGGACACAGAATTGTAGCTTTGAAGGGGACACTTTGTGCCCCTTGTCTGCTAAGAAATGTAAAACCGTCAGTGATGCTTTTTCACATTCAGGTTCGCTTCGGGCGGTGATCAGCAGATCATCGACGTATTGAAGCAGGGCAGTGTTAGCTGGCATGTGGATACTGTCAAGTTCCCTTTTCAGTGCTTGGCTATAGATGCTGGGACTTTCTGTGAATCCTTGAGGTGCGCGTGCGAATTTAAAACTTCGTCCATTTAAACTGAATCCGAACAAATATTGGCTTTCCGGATCGATTGGGACGCTAAAGAAAGCGTTCTTGAGATCAATTACAGTAAAGAACGTTGCTTCTGAATCTACGGCTGTTAGCAATGAAGAGATATCTGGGACCACGGGGTATTGTGGTACAATGCATTTATTTAATTCTCGTAGATCAATAACTAATCGATATACTGGTGGTGCTTTTGGATCAGTTCGTTTAAGAATCGGAATTATCGGGGAATTACAAACATTGGAGTCCGTTTCCACAACCACTCCTTGTGCAATGAGCTCGTCAATGATTTGCAGTAAAGCCACAACAGCATCTGGGGGTAACTTGTATTGTCGTATTCGTGGTAATACCACTCCTGTTTTGATTGTGACTCGATATGGTGTAATGTGCATACAACCTACATCAGTGGGGCCTTGCGCCCATAAATGTGCAGGTAGATTCTGTAACCGGTGATCCATGTCTCTAGACACGTAGTGACCTTTAAAGTCACGCAAAAATAGTCGTACTCCTTCCGGAGAACAACATATTACAGCTCCTAGAGCCTTCAATGTTTTTATACCTAACAAGTTTTCTGGACATGATTTCGTAAGTAATAGATCTGTAGTCCGTGTTAATGGACCGACTGTAAATGCAAGTGGTTGCGATACTTCGTTAACAGTAGGCTTTCCTGAAAAACCAAGGGAAATATTTTGTGAGCCTGAGAGGGGTGCCCCTGGGACTTCGCTGTGACGGATAGTGGTTCTGCTTGCCCCTGTATCGAGTAGAAACTTTCTGTCTTTCCCTAATACCTGACTCTGTACATAAGGACCCTCTTGATCTACTGGGACCTCAATAAGGGGTAAGCCAACTTCCCTCTCTAGGCTATTTCATGTGTAGCGCTGATACTCTGGATAGTCATTTTGTGCATACTGGTACATCTGTTGTGTCGTGTTTTGTGTTGCAGCAATAGGCTGTGGCTGTTGTTGTTGTTGTGGTGCGGTCTGCTGTACAGCTGGCATAGGCTGTATATTCTGAGGTACTTGTGGTTGGATCTGATCTTGTCTAGGCGGACGTGGTCTCTCTTTCGTTATACCCGTAGAGATATTATGTTTTAGAACTGCGCAATCGTGTATATAATGGCCTGGCTGTTTACAATAGTTGCATGTCCCTCTAACAGGACCTACTGAATCATTGGACTGTGTCGTACCCTTTTTATGACCGTCAGCTGGAACTGACTGGGCCACTAGCATTTTCATTTTCGTGTCTTTCATACGTCTTTGTTCATGTTCTTGTTCTTCTCTAATTCTATTGTGATGATATTGTAACATTTGTAACATCTGTGACGGTGTGTTACCTTGCCAAGTACTCTCGAATTTTAATACTCTACTCTTAACTTGGGGCAGGGAATTTTCAACTAATTTTGTCACAAACAGATGTGGGTATGACTCACTACTTGCTTTTATGCCACTATTAATACCAAAACATTTTTCAAATCGGGAATAGAAATCACTAGTGTCTTCATCTTGTTTTTGTTTACAGGCTGAAATTGCACCCCAGTCTTCCTTTTTCGTAGTCAATAAACGTGGTAGTAGCTGCACTAATAATCCTGGTAATGCTGTAGTCCTTTCCCCAAGCCCTGAACCTGCAGCTCGGGCCTTTTCTTCGTTTTCTAATGCTGTCCAATCTATCTTTTGGTCTCCCACCTCCCATTCCTTTTCTTTGAGTTTCTCGTAAATACCGGCAGGCAATAAAACTTTCAATATTTTCATAATGTCGGGATAAGTATACTCTCCCATGAGTAACATGTCTTTTATCTCACGGTGGAAACCTGCTGGGTCTTTGTCATGGCTAGGTACTACTTTCTTCATCTCTAATAATTCAATTTTAGTTATGGGCGCGTACACAAACACGCGTTTAAAATTATTGTCTTCACCTCTTATTGGGTGCACTTCGCGTAAGGGATTCTGTCTGTCTATGTGGTACGTTTTTCTTTCCAACTTGGGGGGAACTGAAACATGTTCTGGGCATACGAAGACAATGTACTGGTGTCGATATTCTAGAATTTCTTTAATTAAATCAGTACCTGAACCTCTCCATTTATTCGTGAGTAATTCTATCAGTATATCAGGTAGGGGACCAGGATCGGAGTGTTGGCTTCTATATAATATAACGAGGTGTTGTATCATGTATATACCAGCTAAACGCTGTTCGTCTGGGGTAAGATTCAAAAACGTGTGTGCCAACACATCATCACTGTATTTTTCAGAACTGTCAGCCCATTGTACTGCTGACCTGGCTAATTCTTGTTCATCCATAGAATCGAGCATATGATACCCCCTTCGGTCTCGGAGTAATTTATCAGCAGCCTGGAATAAGTGTTCAGGGGACTTCGTATTTAACATAGGGGCTTGAAAATGTCTGTTACATTCCGGACGTATCGGACGTATCGGGTCATTAAAGTATCTGGTATTGTTACAAGGTCTTCCTCTACCTACATAGGCTATCGTTTCTAATTGTCCTGTGGGCATTTCTGATTCTTCCTCCTCCTCTCCCTCTGATTCAGTTTTGTCTGCCTCCAATCTGGCTTTATGTATTCGTTCTACTTCTTTGCGGATCTTTCGGCACATAGCTACTATACATGTCTGTTTATCATGTTTTCCCTCTGATATATTCTGACCCCATCGGGTAAGTACTTGCATTTCATCCTGGTCTACCTCGGACCTATCTCTGTCTCTGATCAAGCAGTTTATGAAGAAACGTAACAGTTGTCTCTGTATATCCGCTTTCTGGTATTCCATGGCTTCGTCAATACTTTCAGGGCCTTGCCCTGTTTGGACAAAGCGATATATATTGTCTAAATGTTTAATCATTCCTGGTAGCGTCGTTAAATATATTGAAGCTCGTCGTATACGTAGTGATGATAGCAGCATTCTGTCATTTTTACCGGGCACTGGATCATATCTACAATCTACAAGATGTTCTTTAAACATGTCGGACGTTGCTATTTGGGGTGTACGTTGGTTTGCTAAATCTCTAAGAGACGATTTACTTCGTGATGGTGGCGTGGCAAAAATTGCTGTCGCACCTTCTGAGGTGCTAGGCACGAAAGGATTCGTGGGATGTAAGGTAGAGACTGTGGATGCAGGAAAAGTGGCGGAAACAGATGGACCCGTGGGATTGTGCGGAGGAGTTTGTTCTCGGCGTTGAGCACTATCGACAGGTGGCGTGTGTAGTGGAACATTAACATATTCCGGAGCTACATCGTCTAAATAGGAGGAAAGGAAAATATCTTTTGCGGTCTTGGGATGTGCTTTAATCGGGAGTAATGGGGGTGGCAAATCTTTCGGTATTTCCGGGGTGGCCTTAGGTAAACCTTCGGCTAAAAGAGGATACATACCATTCATAAGAGCATTTCGTTGTCTGTCTACTTGTTCTGTTTTTACTCGGATACCTTCCTCAACTAATACGTTTTCTCGGGCTCTATTTGAGTTCTCCCTACTTTTCTCTTCCAGTCTGAGCACTTTCTCTGTGCGCCTATGCGATTCTTTACGCCATAACTCAATGGCATCTTTCTGTGACTGTCTGGCTTTCTTTTTCCATAATTCTTCTTCTACTCTCATGATGCAATCTGCATCCCATGTCCCAGCTGCGGGCCACCTCTGACTTTCTGCTAGATCCTTGGTGTAGTCCACCCATAAGTCAAGATATAATACGGCATCTAGGCCATGTTTATGATACATAAAATACCCTGGAGTGTCCCTAGGTGGAATGGGAACAGCTTCTTCGAGTACTCCTTTTCTAGTTTTGATCTGTCTTAATTTTGAAAAGAACGGCATCTTTAAACCTTCCTACTTGATTCTTACTTGAACCGAACTTGAACACAATTAATACAATAAATACAATAGTGAACACTCATTCATACCACAATTTTTGAACACATTAAAAACATTTAACATTTAACATTTAACTTTTAACGAACAATGATAATTAGAAGAAAACTAGTTACTGACATAATACTAATACTAGATAATATTGAATTATATACATGAACATACTGGATATACTGCTAAACAGTACAGATACACTGCTAAAACAGTGCAGACCGGATCTGTGTACCCAAACCCGTCAGGACCGGCACAAACCAATGTGCACGTCTAACTGCCTCCCCAGCAATGGTACTCACCGGGTAGCACGGAACGGAAGGCCTCGGAACTGAACTGAACTGGACCGGACTGGACTCGACTCGACTCGGAACTTCGGAACCTGGTGGGCCTCTGTATACCTCGGATCTTGCTCTCTCAGCTAGGCTCTGGTCGGGATACTTCGCACTTCTCACCGCCTCGTCTGGGTGTTGATCGCAGCCTCAGTCACCCCCGCTTGGCCGGAGGGAGATACAGGAAATCCTGCGGGTACGCGTTTTTGTCCGTCCAGCTGTGGCAGGAGGCCGGGCCTGCAACGCACCTCCGGCGCGTGAGATGAGAAAGTGTCCCTGTTCAGGCGCCAATTTATGTGGTAAATATTTAAATTACCTGTACTATTTTTTATGCGGTAAAGTCTAGTAAGAATAACTCAGTCAAAATAAGAGGCAGAATCCGTGGTATTAGAGGTTTCTGAAAAGGGCTTTATTCCTTACAAAGGAATTATAGTTCGAACTAGGCAATCTTATTCCATCACCACGAAGGTTCAGGAAGGGATAGGCAATACATTATTGACAAGTAACAATATATATATGAAAAGCATTGCATTAAGACATATGCAGGAGGCGTAACAGCTGATAATACAGATAAGAATACACATACGTAATGAAAATAGGCGTAAATACAGGCGTATACTAGAAACGTCATTTAAAATGATGTCACAAGTGGGTGGATCCATAAGAGAATCCTGCAGTGTCAGCAGAAATATTTGGCAGAGATGCGCGCGCAGCCGCATGACGTGTGATTGACGTGTAATTGACGTGCAACTAGAGGGTGAAGGGGAATTGACATTTAGCTCTACATATGGAGACAGAAGTCTGGGGGGTCAGGTCAACCTAATCCCAAATCGTATCTAATATCTTTGTTTAAGGAACTGTTTTATCCAAAAGGAAAGGTCTCTCGGACGGAATCTATTCTATACTGACTGTTAGTGCATGTACAAGCGTCTATGTGTCTACATGAGATGCGAGGGGGCAGGAATCTTCCATGGTAACAGGGGCTATGAATTACTTGCATAAAGACAGCGAGGCCGAGCCCTTTGCTCGGTAGCTGGAAGGATGTTTACCTAAACTTTTAGACAGGAATGCATTGGATGAGGAGCGGAGCAGATAACTTGAAGGCTGAATACAGTTTTTGGCAGGCAACAGGCCGCGTCAGGCACCGTTAGCCGCGCAGGGAGTAGGACAAAGTTCATGGACACGGATGCAGGTCCAGGCTGGAGCATTTCAGAGGCAGAAGCAGGAAAAGGCTTGATGACAGAATTCAGGGCCTACTCGCCTGAACTGTAAAACTAGAAAAGTGAACCATATAAAGTCGGTGGCCAATCATACTTAGGAATGGAATATCTGGCCCATTCATGGCAGATATGAAAGAGTACATATTAGCGTTGGACACAATTGTATTTGCGTCTTCATAGCTTGAAGTGGAGGGAACATACATGTACTTGTAGCATGTACATGGAGCCGTTGGGGTCTAAGATAGGGGACACAATTGACCATAAAAATTCATATTTCCTCAGCGGGCTGTGGAGTCAGTATATAGCAAGGTGGTCCAGCGCACAAAGCCCTTCGCATTGTGCTATCATACAGCCCCTCATAGTAACTGAGGAATTGCCTATTAATCTCTTTCTGGGAGTAGACCGAAGTCCCCCCTGCCACGGTCAAGGAAAGTATTGGGGTACCTCGGGCTGTCGGAGTCGCCAACCAGGCCAGGAGGGATCCCACCTTATCTCTCTCCGCATGCGCCCGGGTAAGGTATTTCTTATGATCAAAGCAGCGAAGCCTCTCCACTCGCGCGGCTACTCCCTCACGTGCCGTAACCACCGCAGCTAACATTTCCTCCCCTGCCTGATTCGCGCGTTCGGCCGTACGCAGTTGGGCCTCCGCTCCCTCTATGTCCCTTAGCAACGTCTTCCGAACCCCAGTGGTGGATGCTATGCATACCCCCTTGATGACCGCCTTAAACGCGTCCCATTCCAATGCCCTACTGGACGCTGTTCCTGTGTTAGCCGCAAAATACTGTTATATGCAACCGCTGACCTCGGTCCGAAACACCTGATCCTCCAGCAGCATGGGGTTTAGACGCCAAGTAGGGATCACCTGCCGCTGCCTGGTCCATTGTAGCGTCACCAGGCAAGGGTTATGGTCTGAAATAGTTTTCGCCAGATACTCGCTATGCCGCATCAATGCCTGAGCATCCGGAGAACACAATATACTATCCAACCCTACATGCAACTCATGCGGGGCGGAGTAGAAAGAATAATCCCTATCTGTTGGGTGGTGGGTCCGCCAAGTGTCCACCAACCCCCACGTGTCCTGCCAGGACCGTCTACTGTTGGCCACCCTATGGACAACTGACTGAGCAAGGGGCGGGTGGGACCTATCCAAACCGACGTCAGTTACCGAATTGAAGTCACCACCCACAACAACCGTACCCGTCAAATATGATGCTAGCTTCCCCGACAGTCATGAAAAGAAGGCGGCCTGTTCTATGTTAGGTGCATAGACACTGCATAATGCCACGTCCCTCCCGCCCAGTCGCCCCTGCACCGCTACGAACTTCCCCTCCGGGTCCACCAGCGATGTCAATGGTTGGAAAGGGACCCCCGCCCTCACCCAAAGCAGGGCCCCTCGTGCAAACTTCAAAAATGTAGTGTAAAACAATTGGCCCCTCCAGCGCCGATGCAATGCCCGCCCTTCCGCCTGATCTAAGTGGGTTTCTTGTAGGAAGGCCACCTGTATCCCCCTCCGTACTAGATAAGCATGGACTTTATATCTCTTTGCCATAGAGGTGAGCCCCCTCACATTCCAAGTTAGAAATCTCAATTCAGGTGGGGTCCCCATCGAGTAGCCTGACAAAAATCCGCCATTTCCTGACCTTCCTAGGCACACTGACATCACCCACAAACCTTATAACTACCCAACTCCCCGTACTCCCTCCCTCCCCCAGAACAGGTGCTAAACCGCAGTTACCCATCCAAATACCACCCCAATTAACCAAACACTCTGGTAGCCACCAGGGTCTCACAACGTCCGTGAGGGTGAGGTGGCGGCTCTGTGACCGACGGGCTTGTCGTCAGTTCCCTGTATGCATCCATGCCCAGTCTCTGTGAAACGGCCCCCGGCGTCCCGCGCCCCTCAGGCCGCCCGCCCCAGCATCCAGACCCCCTCAACAAACTACACCCGCATTCTGCTGTTATCTACTTGCAGCGCCCCGTTCAGCACAGGGTGAAACCCCACCTCCCCAGAGGCCTCCCGCCCTATTCGTGCCCTCCTTACGGTACACAGGTGGAGCCCGGAAGAGTCAAGTGTCCAATATTTCATCCGCCGTCCCTGGGGTAACATCAGGCAATAACCCCGTGTCCTTCTCAGTTCCATCAGAAAGGGAGGTCTCAGACCCCTCCTGGGACCCCGACTCCTCGCCAGGCTTGGAAACTGCAGCACCAGAAATGATAGATACTGCCCGCAATGCTGCCTGTCTCTCCAGCGCCATCTGGGATGACACCGGGGATCTGATCCCCACAGTCCGTTTCCTGGTACGCCGGCTGCGGCGGGGCCTCACCGGGGTCCCTGACGATTCCCCCTTATCCGCGTGGGTCGCAGCTCCAGTGCGGGATGACTCCAACCAACTCCAGGCTGCCTCGGGATCATTGAAATAGGATGTTTTACCGTCCTGCACGACTCGAAGACGAGCCGAGAACAGCAACGAGTACTGCAGGCCCTCTTCACGTAACGTTTTCTTCACCGCCTGAAATGTGGGGCGCCTGCGCTGGACTTCAAAGGAATAGTCTGGGTAGATGGAGACTGAGACATTCTCAACTTGGTATGGACCCATTGTTCTAGCCTTCCGGAGGATAATGTCTTGGTCTTTATAATGTAGAAGGCGTGCCACCACCGGTCGGGGGGGCCGCCCCGGGTCCGGAGCGGCGAGCCGGGACCCTATGCGCCCGCTCCAAGGTGTAAAACTGCGTGAGCTCCTCCGGCGCCACCACCTCTCGCAGCCAGGTTTCCAGATAGGCAAGCATGTCCCCCCCTTCAACCTTCTCGGGCAGACCCACCACTCGGATGTTGTTGCGGCGGTTACGCCCTTCTGCGTCTTCAGCCCTCTTTTCCAGGAGCTGTACTCTCCGCAAGAGATCCGCTGTCATGGCCTCCGACGATTTCTGTGCCGGAATCACCAGGTCCAGCGTGTCCTCCGCCTGCTTAACCCTGTCTGTCAAATTCCGATGGTCTGCCCGGAGCAAACCCAAATCCGTGGACACCCACGCAATATCGTTCTGCAATGCGGCTCTCGTGTCCGAAATGGCCTGCAGGATTTGATCTAGCTGGCGCTGTTGGAGGCCAGCTGCAGGTTCACTGCGGGACCCCCCCTCCTGGCTGCCAGCAGGGTCCCCCACGGGGTCCGCCGGGTTCACCCCCGGCTTAGGTCGTGCTTTGCCCATGACTCCAGGCGAAGATACGCACAAGGGGGTCGCAATTCGGCCGTCCCCCAGGGCAACCCCTCGTGGTATCTGCTGCTGTGGGGCACCGAGGCCCGCCTTACCGCCAGCAGGGCCTGCCACGCCCTCTGCCACTGGTCTATGATGGCGCCGGTGCTCCGTGGCTTCCTCACTCCCCGGGGCCCTAGTCAACGAAGACCCACTCCTCCTGGCGATGGTAGTCCACAAGGCCGTAGTGGTGTGGGGGCAAGCAGCCCCACCTCAGATCGCTGCTCCCCCGCCGTCACAGCGACACCTGCGCGGTCACCTCCTTCCAAACGTCTGCGGTAAGCCGCCGCTCCCTGCCGCGTGATCCACCCCAGAGAACCAAGGAGGTGCAGGCCAGCGGGCCGGGTCCCGGCAGTGCCCACGTCTCCTGCGGCCCCGAAAGAGCGGTCCATCCTCCCGCCGGCCACAGTCCGGTGACCGGGGGTCACAGCATGCTCCACGCCCTCGGGTCCTCCGCCCGCAATACCGCTGACCACACTCCTCTGCCGGGCCAGCAACACCGTAGAACCACACTCCACACCTCCGGGTGCGCAGCGGTGGGATCCCCCTATGGCCAGCAGTCCATGGGGGTCACTGTGGTACGGGTCCGCTGCGATCCCGTATGGGTCCGCGATGGTCCGGCTCCGCTCACGGGGGGCCGACACTTCCGGTTTCCCCCGCCGGACGGGTCTCGCTTCCTGGCGGCTGCCGAGTCACTGCAGGCCGCGGTTGCACTGAGTCGTGGAGGCCGCGCAAGATGGCCGGCGCCGGCGCGAGCCTTCCCCAGCCCTCGACCTCGGTACGGGCCTCTGTTGCTCCACGTCGCTCAGCCACGCCTACTCCGGGGTCTGTGCTGGGCAAGGATGCCCTCCGGGGCACCCCGAGACACCGGGGCCTCGTGCAATCAGGATTTCAGCTGGGCTGGATGCGGAGCTCGTCGTTCACGCGTCCATGCCCATCGGCTTCCAAGCCACGCCCCGTATTCTGTCATCTCTTTGTTTTGTTCATCCAGTTTTTTCTTGAATCCCGTTATGGCGGTTTTTAAATGGCTTTCTGTGGCTTGAATGTCGATTATCATGGCATCAGATAATCGTTTGGCGGTTTTGATGATGAGTTCCAGCCAGTCACTGGTGCAATACCAGGCGATCTGGGTCCAGTCCTTCCTGAAGGTGGCATCCTTCGATGGATTTATCGCTTATCCACCCAGCTCCATGGACTTAATGAATCCATCCCATGGCATAGTCTGAATTCTTGAACGGACACCAGTCAGACTTCCTGTCTCCTTATACCTGGAACCTCTCTGATTATGTTACTCATAGCCCGCGTTCACATTACCCCTTGGGTTCAACAATAACCGTACCTATGGATATCAGCATAACCATCTCTGCCTAAAACCAGCACGATAGGGCTCTCCACGGCCTCAGTAATCCTCCCCAACCTCGTTCAGCGAGTCTAGATATCCATTAGCGCGTAAGCAGCACACTTATCAGTACAAAGGCACGCTATAACTATGGTTCCCAATGTGTTTGCGCACGTCAGTAGAGCCGAATCTTTGCTTCATTACTTTACACATGGCAGAGCGCCAACACTATGCTTGCTAATATTTCCATGACAACCAACAACTATGGTCTCACGTCATGAAATACAGACTACACCATAGATTACACGTACACCGTGTCATCAGCGCTGGCTTTTCTCCATAGCAACCGGCCACATTGGCCCTACATCACTAGTGCAGGCCACGCGCACACATCAGGCCCATTTTCTATTTTCTCCTTTTCCCCGATAGACGCTACTCGCCTCTCTCATTAATTGAACACACCGGGCCAACTACAAGAGGTATTTAATACACCCGCAAACCCGGCTCCAGTATCGTCGGAGTTCCGCCGCAGCAACTACAGGTTGACAGGAGGGTCCTGAGCTCACACGCAGTAGATCGATCTAGAGGCACTACCACGCTGCGAGTGATCTGGTAAGACCTTTCCTTGTCAGCAATCACCAATGGCCACCGCGCCACCTTTTTCTCTTTTCTCTCCTAAGAGCCAGCACCCCTGCCGGAAACTCATGGGGCACTCGCAGCAAAATGCTTGTGTGAGAACGAAGTTATTTTTCTTTCTTCTCACTTCTTTGTTTTTACCGATATTACTGCCACTCACATTACCACATATATCTGTTTTCACTGTAAATACTTCACCCCGCCGCTAGTTCCGCAATCCACACGGACGGGACGGTTACAATGACTTGACATGATTATGCATATTGAGCTAATTCACATCTCTGTATGTTTGTTTTGTCTTGTATGTTTTTTATGTACAGTAATGCCTTGAGAGGGAAGCCCCCTCTTACATATAGTGCGCCTTAGCGCGTGCAACACATTTTTCCGATCTATGACACGACTATTAGCATAGTTCTTACCTTCACACATCACAAAGGTCCTGAGGAAAGCCAGTTTACAGAATAAGGCCTGGCTGAAAAATGTAGACCACACACTGGATGCAGGAGTACCTTAATACCACTCCACCTACATCCAACGCCTGGTTTTTATTACTGCCAGAGGCCCAAACATTAAAGTAAAACCTTTGGGTAATGGGACCACTGGACAGTTTTTAATCTATCATCTTTCACATCACCAACACTGCACACTCAGTGACATATCTGCTCCGCTGTAACACAGGTGTTGAAGCACACCCGGGACACATTCGGTGTCATTGGGTGGGCCCGATGATGAAGCATGCCACCAACTAGGTTGGTGGGTGAGGGCTTTATAACAAGAAATAAGACTTTTCTTTAACATACATCATCAACCATACACTTCTGAGACTCCTATCACATCTAGTTAGAATAGTTCTTCTTGATTAGATACATTACTCCAGGGGATAAGGACTAGTCCTCTCATCCTCTCTCTCACTTTGATACATAATAAATACATTAAACGCCCTTAATGCTAATTGAGCCACACAGAAGCTTCACCAAAATAACTGCAGAAATACACCAGGAAAAAGGAACATGGATTTGGTCAGAATGGTTTTGAGGTATTGTTTCTGCTTGGGGCTGGAAATTATTAATGGGAATAGTGATTATAGGAGCCATCTTTCTCACTTGCTGTTGCTGCATTCAGCGTCTCCTTGTGATATGTACAGCATATATAGCTACCTGTAACAAGCCTTCCCCAATTAATGTTCATGAATGAAGTAGAGAAATGATAATGCATACTGAAATTTATGAATTGATGAATATTAAATGTACAAGATTAATATATGTACTTTAAAAATGGGTTCAGCATAGCTGAAAAGGAAGGGCTGTGGAAATATAAAATCTGATTCTTTCATTTTTTGATTAAGCTATGCTTCATCCATTTTCACCTCTGCTCTACTTTCAGTCTAGTTCTCTTCTTGACACCGCATCTGTATAAACATTAGGTAAAGAATTGCAGGTTGGGACATTGTAGGCTGTGTAAACATGCAGAGTCAGCTTGCTCGAAGGTTTTCAGGCAATAGCTAATCCTTAAGTAAAGTCTACTCCGAATAGCACATTTTGTTGTTCAGCCTTAAAAAGTAGAAATTGCACAAGACACAGAGGCTGTCAGATTCTTGCCTTAGCTCATTTGTGTGTTCTTTTCAAAGTTCTATTTACCTCTGGGCGTTCCTTGTTTGTGATCTTCCCAATAAAAACCCATGTAGCCATTGTTCAAGCGTGCTCCTTCCTTGAGTAACTCCATGGTGCTTGTTGGATGGAGACCCATTCTGAATGCTTAATAAATTACATATGGTTTGTACTTCGCTCCACTGTTGATTCCTCCTTACTTGATAAGGACCCGTGGCAAGAGTGGTGACCCTGCACCAAGCAGATTAAAATGAATCTGTTTCACAAATGGTTTATTGGAACGCTTCAACCATTTGTTAGGTGACTCAGTCTAGTTAGGTTTGTCCAGTAATTTGTGTTGGAGAACACAAGTTAAGAACATGTTGTGGAGTTCTAGAACCTCTCCACATACTGTCATAGGAGCATCACCATTTAGTCTGTTGAGGGGAAGAGTACCTTGTACCATGGTCACACCTGCTTGGATGTCAAGATCTGGGAATTCCAAGATGGATTATGCTAAAATGAGAAAGAGAGTGGAGAAGTATAAGGCTAGTTATTGTGGAAGATTCAATGACAAGGTGAAGGAAAGTAGCAGAAGATTTGAGAAAGGTATGTGGGTCAGAGTTTGTTCTGGTGTGGTTGTGAGGAAAGTGGTTCCAAGTTTTCTGAACCCCGAGAAATGGTAGAAGTGAAGAGAAACACAGTGAGACTGTCAGGTGGAAAATGGTGGAATGCCAAGAGAGTGTCTGAATGTGGTGCAGCTGAGTTACAAAATGGTTGGGGTCAAGAACCAGGGTTAATGTTGATCGGGGTTACGAATGAACGAGCTCTGTGTTCTAGGGAACCAAGTACTCCGGTGTGCAGCAATTCTGGATGAAGGATTATGTTTTTCAAAACTTGTAAAATATTTAAATCGTGCTTGGGCGGTAGTATGCAATGTTTTTGTTAAAAGTGTTAAGGAAGGGAAATGTGTTATCTTTTAATGTATTGTACATTATTTCAGCTGCAGTTCCTAGCAACCAGGCTTCCACTTCTAGAATCCAGCATGTGGAGTCTTAGAAGCTGGGGCTTCAAGCGGTTGTTGGAGGAGCACCGGCTGACCAGGTGTCGTTCCTGTATACTCATTAAAAGACTGACTTAATTATACTCCTGGTCATGTCTTTGTAAAAGCAGCAACATGAGTTTTGCCGATAACTGCTTACTGGACAAATATTCATTAGCCGGCAAGTCCCATAAAAATCTGAGAACAATATCCATATGCCATAAAGTGGAATACCGTGGCTTAGGAGGTTGAATCAAACGAATAGCTCTTAACAGTTTATAGACCAAAGGATGTTGACCCACAGGGTGAGCATCCAAAGGTTAATGACCCACTGAAATAGCCGATTGATAGTTGTTAACCGATCTGTAAGAGAGACCTTGATTTGCCAGGTGGGATAGGAAATTAATACCTAAAGATCTGCGACCAAGGGATCCATAACCTGTTCATCGGATGTACAAACCCCTCTCCTTCAGGCTGAAGCATACCGTTTTGGGTGCCAGGGCCCCAAGATTGAGGTGGAAGGAAAAAATTTCCAAAAGACCCAGCATTTGCCAGCGTCCCCCAAACCCCTCCATGCCACTAATGCCAGCTAATTGGACAGTACCAGAGGATGAGGAGGTCCCGCGGGATCCATGAGAAGGTCCCAGAAGCTAGGAATCTGAATCAGAGCTTGACACGACATCTCCAGCAACAAAGGTAATCAAGGCGAGCTTGCCATAACGGGGAAATGAGAATCAATTATGCCATCTCCTGACACATTTGCGATACCACCCTGGGAATCATAATTAAAGTGGAAAATGCATAATAGAGGTTCTTGTTCCAGAGCTGCCGAAAAGTATCCAAGCTTACGCCTGTGGATCTGGGCTCCAACTGAAGGATGTCGCAAGTTGGGCAAAGTCAAAGTAAGTTTATTTCAGTTAATAAAAACCATAATGTATTTTACACAGAGGCCGATAAAATGTAAAAATCGCAAAGTGACTGGATACTAAAAGAGACTTCTTTATAACTGACCATAAATGTTATAAGTTGGAGCAAAGTTCTTTTTAAAATGCGAAATACAAAGATTGATAATTGTATAGAAATGTGAATAACAGCATGAGCACTGACTTTTTTTTATTTCCTTAGATAGAAAAATGCAAATTTGTATAGGGATAGCGCCACAACAACGTTGCTACAGAATTCATAGAGGAATACAGTAGATATGAAATGCAAACTAAGATCATCGAGCTCAAAATAGTTTTGACTAGTACTCTTTAAAGTGCATGTGTCAAGATATGACATTTGAGTGATCTCCATAGCTGTACATTTATTTACATATACAACAGCAGTGAATATAAGGTGTTGGGCAATGCTTCATAGGGGGGGAGAGGGAAAATGATGATATTATTTTCTATTTGGAAAGTTCATCATAAAATCTCCCTGTGTCTCGTTTAGTGCAGCCTTGTACCAGGATAAAGTGCTGAGATGTATGTGCATTCTTGCTTAAGGTGTGGAAGAATTTTACACAAGATTGCTCAAATTAACAGAATAATAAAACTGACTAGTTGCACATGATGTTTCCACAACTATGTATTGCAATTCACATGAGCAAAACACAGTATAGCTGATAAAGTCAACAGAGTTATGGGTTTGGTTAAAGTGATGCTGTGCCCTTCTCTTTCCTTGTTTCCAATTTAAAGTGCAGATGTGTCCGTGAGGAATGTCAGAAGTTGGGCATTCCGGCGTGACACAAATAGATCCAATTAACAAGGGCCCCAGTGAAGGAAGTGACCCGATTAGGGCCACACGGGTCACTCACAACCACCACTCAGCCTTCCAAACAAATGAAGAGTCAGTCAGACAGTAGAGAATACAAACCAAGTGTATTTATTCAGGTGCACTCGAGCAGAGTCAAGTCTGACCAGCCTCCTGGGATTGCTGCAGAGGGACTGACTTCAGCAAGCATGGTGATACATTATGTACAGTTTAGAACCAATGATGACACACCCAAACTGGAAATTTCCAGCTCGAACCAGCTACACAAAGATGGTACAGAAGGATAAGTTTTGATCCTTAGACCAGGCTCACACTATCTCTGCGCCAAGTTCGTTCTGCCTGCGCCCATCACTGGACTAGTGGGGGCAGGCCTCTATCTGGTGGGAAAGGTATGCATAACAAGACAGTGTATTCATTTGTACAGCCAGGCCCAACGTTGAGGAAAACAAAATTCACCACAGCTGTTTCTAGCAGAGACGGAGAAAAGTTAATTTCGATTATAGCTCAAAATAGCAGCTGAACATAAAATGGTGCCGCAAATGCTAACTTATCAAAGCAACATGTAGCAACACAACAAAAACATTTTATTTTATTCCAACATACCCTCCTTTTAGCATTTGCTAAACCATTTTTCACAGTGGGTGAGGAGGACATTATTTTTCATATAAGCAAGTATACATCAACATTTTGGCCAATCCACATGCTCATTATCAGGGATAGAAACTGCAAGGGAAAATGTGGACTCAAAGATGCCCTCATCAATCTCCATCATTTCCTGAACTTCCTTCTGCAACATAAGTACTGTACTTGCGTCATGAACTGGTATCTTTGGCTTGGGGGTGAGAGTTTGTACACGTTAAGAACAACAAGTTGGGAGACAATGTATACAGAGGCAACATGTAAAAATAATACCAGCAATTGCAACTAGAAAGACGAGTATCTTCCAAGCCCATGTCACCAATATATTCCAGAACCACCCTGATAGTTTCCAGGTGCCTGTCTCTTGGTGTATCTCAGCTGATAACCTATGCAATTTCTGTATGGCGGAATAAACATTTAGAGCATAATCAGGTATTTATACACAACAGCTACTGCAAATGACGCGACATGCGCCTCCCCTATCTGCGTCTAAACACCTTTCTGTTTTGCAAAGTGACTAATCTCGTGGCCTGGAGCTCAGCTGTAATGTTTGTCGTTATCCCATGCGTTGTATTGATAACTGCCTCAACAACTCTGGTGAGCTGACGAATTTGGAGACTATTGAGTATGGGGCCCCAAAAAGGGAAAAGGCCTTTTGTAGCATCCTCAAATTGCTGTGCGGCTGTATCTGTCTGATCTATATCCTTTGGGTCAATGCCCCTTTTTACCCGGGCCAGGTGCATGCTCCTACGCGGCAACTGCTGATCTTTGTGATAATTGGATGGAGCAACATATACAAGGGGAAGGACGAAAGATATAACATCTACCTGACCATCCTTTGGAAGCCATACATAAGTGTGGGATCCACAGACAAAATAAACATTAGGGGGTAGTACTAAGGGCGGATTATCGGTCGTTCTCAATTCATATGTGGAATTGCATCTGCTCTCCCCCACCTTTACGTTCCCTGTCCCCTGAACACAGAAACTAGCTGTTTTGGTGGCCACTGACACTGGTATTGGCTGGTCCTCAGTAAAATTACGAGCTTGGAAAGATTGGAAATACTCAGACATGTTACACCCCTGGAAATCATCCATTTCCATTTGAAGCAATGTATCATTCTTTACACTTTTGAATGCGTTCATACAGGACCTTAAAAACAATTTACCGAGCATCTCTTGTCCTGCCTGTCCTACAGTAGGAACCCTGTGATGGAAATGTACATTCTATACCATAGTGCGAGAATCAACGTGTGTCCTATCCAGAGTAGAGAACTGGGGATGATAAGGTACCATACAGAGCAATTCAAATCAACCCTCAAAACTGCAGATGTATGACAGTGACATGGACAACAAATTATCAACTTTATGAGTCACTGAGGGAAGCAAGCCACAAACCCAGCAATTAGTGGTGTTTGACATATTATGAGCTTGGTGTAACATTTGAATAAAAGCATTCTCGGTGTAGGACAACCTATGTGTAACCATGTGTGGAGCCAAAGTAACGAAAACGTGTTCTGGGGAAGGGGGTGTTGTACCAACCAAAGAATGTACAGGATACTTCTCATCCAGAAACCAGGATATTCCCAAAACAATTATTAGTGCAATCGCAACTATTGATACAAAAACTATTTTACTTTTTGTGGACCTGCCCCGCACTGGACGCGGAAGTGCAAATGGCTGTTCTTCCTCAGTTAAAGGCCAACCAAACGGGTACATTATAAAGGAAAAAGAAAAAGGGGGCCGTAGCAAAAGTAATAACAAAGGCAATTGTTCCCAGTGTCCGTCTGAGCCTCACTGGTACAGGCTCCTATTTTTCATCAACGTTGGCGCTCTTGAGTGCCGGCGGTGGAGCTGCTCAGTCCTAGCTCTCGAAGAATCCCACGCTGAGCAGGATAGCGCACCCCCTCCAGGAGGGAACATTCAATATATCCGGTCCACTATCAGAACAGTGCACCAATCTCCTCTCCCCCTAAACTAACACCGTTGGTCCTACAGCAGAGTACACCCTAACTTGCACAGTCTGTCCCTGACTAATCTGACTTCTCCTGGTGCACTGCTCCTCCGTCGGGGGCACAAATTATACCTAGTGACTCCAGGCACAGAAGAGTCAGTGGAAAGGGGCTCAGGCACAGAGGGGTCAGTGGGAAGGGGCTCCTTAATGCTCTGACCTCTGGGGGGACTGCCGCATTTGGCACTTCATTATTTTCAGCATCCGTTTGGGTCTAAGTTAGAAACACATCGCTGAATGAGATGAACTGGGGCACTTTTTCAGGCTCTGAGTCCCCAATGCCCTCCCATACCCACTGATCATAGGGCAAAGGCAGGGGTTCTTTACAGCAGTAAGAGGAGTGGATCCAGTTCTTTCAGCCAGAGACCTTCACAGCGGTACGTGTAGAAAGGAGGCCCTGTTCAGGCCCCCTTTTCTGAGGCACCAGGCTCCTTTTCCGCTGAAAATTCTTGATGAGGACCCAGTCCCCAGGCCGAATATCGTCTCCAGACTCCTCAGGTACTGCAGGAAGTGTATCCCTGATTTGTTGGTGAATAGAACGCAAATTTTCAGTTAACTGATAGAAATAATCTGTCAATAATGGATACTCAATTTCAGAATACCAGACATTTGCCGGACGTCCCAACACGACCTCGTAGGGTGACAATCCTGTTCCAGAGTGTGCTGTTGTTCTTGTTGACAAAAGACCTAATGGTAAAGCATCTTGACACTGTAACCCTGTGGTCGCCTGTATCTTTGCAAACTTCAGTTTGAGAGTACCATTGTACTTCTCAACCAAACCTGCTGAATGCGGGTGGTTTGCAACATGAAACTTCTGTTTTATGTGCAAACCATCACATATTAGCTGTATCACCTTGGCACTAAAGTGACTTCCGTTATTACTCCAGATCAAACGGGGCACACTGAAGCAAGGAAAGAACTCCTTCAGGAGAACCTTTGCCGTTGCAAGGGCTGTATTTTCCTTAATGGGGTAAGCCTCAACCCATTTACTGAATGCACAGACAACCACCAACACGTACTTCAAGTTATTGACCCTATCTAATTCTATATAATCAATGTAGGCGGTGCAAAATTACAGGGCGATGTAGGGGTACCTTTCCCAGGGTTGTGCATCATACATACTATGCAATACTTCACTAAATGGGAAGCAGTCTTGGATATTTTATCATTCCGCCATACAGGGTCTAACAGCCTGCAAATACCCTTAGCGCTAATATGGGCTGGGCCATGGGCCATTGTCACTACAGGAAGAACATATGCATCTGGCAACATCCATCTCTGCTTCCCTGACTTATCAATCCAACGTCCCTCATCATTCAAATTTGCTGTGTTTTGCTGCCACACCGCTAATTCCTCCATCGTGACCTCACCCTGAATTTCCTTTACATTCTCAAGTGTATCCTCAAACATGGAGAACTCTGGCTCTCACCTGGCGGGGCCTGCTACAAACTTTCTTTTCATCTTTGTTCGGGCTGTTTCCTTAGCTGTCTGATCAGCAAAAGTGTTCCCTTTTCCCACATCATCAGTTACTTTCTTATGGGGGCTGCACTTCATTATTGCCAATTTCTTGGGAGTGTCAGGGCGGACAGAAGCCTATGTATAAGAGGATCATGCTGAATGTGTGTCCCGTGGGAAGTAAGGAACCCCCTCTCTGCCCAGAGCCTCCCAAAATTATGGGGGACCCCAAAGGCATACTGGCTGTCAGTATAAATATTAACAACCAGTCCCTCACTCAGCTTGCAGGCTTGGATTAGGGAAACTAACTCAGCTGCTTGGGCGGACTGATAGGGAACTCGTGAAGTCTCAACTACTGTGCGCAGTGTAGTGATTGCATATGCTGCAGTGGCGGTGCCATCTGGTAATTTGAAACAAGAGCCATCGACGTATAGTTCTCCTTGAAGATCAGATAATGGAACATCAGTCAGGTCTACGCGTCCTTTCGTATCTGCTTCTGTTCGGAAGAATCAATCATGTACGTCCATCTCCTCATCCTCAGAAGGGAGGGGTAGTAACGTTGCTGGATTCAGAGAGGCACAACATTTGATTGTAATGTCCTTTTGAAAGAGCGTTAGCTCGAATCCGGTCAGACGTGCACTGGTGAGGTGCTGCGTCTTCGTCTTATTCAAAAGTGTATCCACAGCATGGGGTACCATAACTGTGAGGTCAGAATCGAGTATGAGTCCTGTTGATTGTTGTATTGAGACAGCCATGGCCGCAACCGCTCTCAGACTGTTCGGAAGGGCTCGGGCAACAGGGTTAAGCACAGCGGAGAAATAAGCACACGGCCGTTGCTTATCTGCACATTTTTGGGTTAGAACAGAAAGCGCACGACCAGCCGTCTCGTTTACGTATAGCACGAATGGCTTGGAATAGTTAGGTGTACCAAGCACAGGAGCCTAGCAAGGCGCAACCTTTAATTGCTCAAAAGACTGCTGACATTCAGGCGTCCAAGGCAGGGATTCGTGCACATCTTTAGTGGTTAGTGCAAGCAGGCGTTTTGGTTGTAGGGAATAGTTTGAGATCCATTGGCGACAATAGGGAGTAATGCCAATAAAAGCGCCCACATCTGTCTGAGTTTGCGGAGTAGGCATTTTAACAATGGTATTGATGTGCTTAGGGGTCAATCTCCTACCCTCCTTCGACAGTAGGTGACCTAAATAGGTGACCTCCTGTCGACAATACTGAAATTCGGAAAGGGATACCTTGTGACCATGGTCAGCTAAGTGGAGCAACAATTTAACCGTACTCTCACTGCAACCCTGCTCTGTGTCCGAGTCGATAAGCAGGTCATCCACATATTGGAGCAATACATTACATAAGGGGAGCGACAAGGACCTTTCAATGCTTGACTATAAATACTCAGACCTTCTGTATAGCCTTGAGGAGCGAGATAGAATCTAAAACATCTGCCAGCTAGGGTGAATCCTAACAGATACCTGCTGTCAGGTTGAATGGGGATACTGAAGAATGCATTTTTCAAGTCAATGACAGAAAAGAATTTAGCAAAAGAAGGAATCATTGTCAAGAGTGTCGTGATGTCAGGGACCACCGGAAACTGGGGAATCACTATCTTGTTAACTTCACACAGGTCAATTACAAAACGGTAAACATCCTGTTGGTCACTGGAAGAACCCAAAGGTGTCCTTTTGAGGATGGGAAGAATAGGGCTATTACAAATATTAACAGTCGTCTCCTCAACCACTCCCTTCTCAATCAAATCCTGCACAATTTGCATCAAAGCACGTTCAACTGCCTGTGGTATTTTATACTGGGGAATACAGGGTAAAATAGCACCTTCCTTGACACGTATCGAAACAGGCGATATCTGCAACAGACCCACATCCATGTCACGCGCCACCCACAGGGTGTGTGACACATCCGTAAACTCCGAAGGAAGGGGCACATCTTTGGACAGACACTGTGTAGTGTGCACCACATTAGAACCCATTGTCATGTAGACACCCTCTGGGGAGCAGTATATTGTAGCGTGCAATTTCTTCAATAAATCCAAACCCATCAGATTTTCTCCACAATTAGACGTCAACAAAAATGGCGAATCCACCGTAAAAAGATCAATCGTCAGCGCAAGAGTGTTGGAAATGGGGCTTAAAACCTACCGATACATTATTATGGCCAGACAGACCTGCCCCAGGGACCGAATAATGAGAAATAAAACTATTTGTTGCACCTGTATCCACCAAAAACTCTTTAGCTGAACCATGCACATCCGCACTAACTTACAGACCACGCTGACCTACAGGTATCTGAACTGGTCCCTCACTCTGTCCCTGGCTGTCCTAGCTGTAAGACATTCCTGTCTCCTCATCTGTTTCATAGTCATCATTGTAATACTGCCCACCCCGAGTGTCATCAAAATAGTTCTGATCAGAACGGCCCTGCGACGTCACAGCATTCTGAGCCCTGTCCTGTCTACCTGTTCCATGACCCCTTCCACGAGAAACTCGTGCTCAAGGGACCACCACCTTTTGCAAAAGTACCGGACACTCCCTACGCCGGTGCCCCTTCTCTTTTCAGTATGCGCACTGATTCGGCCCTAAAGGCGTGGAGCTTGTGGGTCTGCTAGTGCGTGGAAGCTGTTGTATCGTGCCACCACACCCTCTACCATTTCCCCTAGAAGCCTGCTGTAACAACACTTTTGTCTTCAAATCTTTATGCTTCTTTTCCGTCTTCTCTTTCTCTTCATTTTCCCTGTGCTCATAATACTGTGCCATAGTCAAGATAACGGAAGGGGAAGAGGTGGACCAAGTGCTCCCAGACGCCTGCAATCGGGTCGAAATCTCAGGAAGCAAGTTGGAGACAAATCTATTGACAAACAGCCTCAGACCACCTTCAATCGACAAATCCTGTCCACTATAGTCCAAGAACACACCTTCAAATCGAGTAAAAAAGTCTGACATACTCTCATCCTTCTGACAGCGAGCTGACAGCTTGTCCCAATCAACCTTCCTGGGAGGGATAATAGAATGAATATACGTGATAATACAGCCATGCAAAGCAAGTGTCTCCGCCCTAGGCTTATCACCTGGCTTCCGTTCCTGATCCCAGGCCTTAATTTGATCCCAGGTACCACCCAACTCTGCAACATGGTCTTGCGTGTGTACATGTCTCCCAATATCAACCTGAACTTGTAAACCCAAAAACATTTCAATATCAGCAAGCGTCATCACTGATGAAGAGGTAGCTTCAGTCAGCTCCTTAGAATAAGCGGTGGGATTTACCGAGGGTCAGGCAACTGAGTCTTAAGAGACAAGACTTCACTCCTTTTCCAGGGAGTATAAACCCATTGTTCTTGGAAACGGGCCTCTACTCTGTGTTGAATAATGTGATTTTGCTAATCCCTTAGCTCCGGAATCTCTAGATGGAAGATGGGATGGGCCTCCCGCATTGGATACTGAGTTACCGGGGTAGGGCTCTTCTCAAACAACCTTGCCGGATAGACAACCAACGTCACAACATTACCAAATATATGAGCAGGCTTCATATCAGTAAGATACACATGATCCCTAATATTGTATATAATCTGCGGCGCCGTACCCTGAAAGCACTGTTCCCAAACACCAATCAAATTAGCCGACATGTTCATAAGGGCATATTGTTGTACATAAGGCTCATAATCTTTCATAACACGCCACACATCTTCCACACCATAAATGAGGTTACGAGCCCATTGTGCAGCCTGATTAGCCACCACTTGTTTCTCTACATCTCCCACATCAGGTCGGACCAACGTCCGCCCCATATGTTCCATAAATTTCGTCCAATCTCTATGCTCAGGGCCGCGTACCGGTGTCCAACTACTCAGTGACTTCGGGGAATGGTGGAACACAGTGGGAGCAATAACAGAGGGAGTGGGCACTAACGTCATTTTCGGCTGCTTTGTGGGAGTAAGAGCTGGAGAGAGAGAAACCCAAGCAATAGGCGTCACAGAAGTACTAACAGTCACAGTTGCCACAGACAGCGAGGGCAAAGAAATGACAGGAGGTGCCGTAGCCAGAGCAGTCTGATCAACAAGAACAGAGGCAGAAACAGCGGAGACAGGAGGACTAGACAGCTGGTCCTGTGAGGGAAAAGCGGGATTTATCCTCTGCAGGCCATAAGAGGGTGATGGTCGGGTATCTAATAAATACTCCACAAACTTATCACTTTCATCTTGGGCCACATAAGGGCTTGTCCATTTGCAATCGGAATTTCCTATCTGCATGTTCAATCCCTATCTCTTGCTTCTCTCTATCACGTGCTACAGCTTTCGGAGTCACTGTTTGCATTTTCCCTTTTTAGGCCCCTTTCTCTGCTTTCATTCGGCTTTGTTTAACCTCTTTTTGCCATGTTCTGAGGGAATCAAGCATAGACTGCCTACTTTTCCTTGGAAAAACTGGCAATTTTCTGTTCATCAAAAGTGCCCGTCAACGGCCACTGCAACTCAGCATTGTACCTCGTATATTTGTGCCATAGCGTGCTAAACATAATATGGCCAAGGCCATGTTTCACACACATGTCAAAATTTGGAGTGCCCTCTGGAGGCGCCGGCTGACTTTCTTCCAGTCGAGCTTCAGCAGAACAACAACGACAACAGGAAACCCAAAATGTACTACACCTGGGCATTTTCAAAAATATACCAAATTTGTTATGTTGCCCGGCGAAGTGTTCACAGACACTTCGTGCCAAAAGCGGTCCTCAAAACTGCACCAAATCCAAAGGCGGTCCTCAAACCGCACCAAATCCAAACCAAAATGGTACCATATTCACAAAGAACCAAAACAAACTCACCTGGTACACACAGGTCAAACAAATGTATTCTCCACTGCAGACTCTTCAGACCAAATGGTCAGATCCAAGGGTTTCGCCGTTCAGGACCCCAGCCGGGATGACCGCTGGGCGAGGCACCGGCCAGACAGACGGGGCAGCTGCGAGTTCGGGAACTCTCGTGCAGGGATCCCTGGTCTGCCCATCCGACCCGACGATGGCCCCGACCTCCCCACTGTCCGCGGGCGAGGATGGGTCACTCAATAGGGTCCTTGTTTGGGCACCAACTGAAGGAAGTGACCCGATTAACGCCACCCGGATCACTTGCGACCACCTCTCAGCCTTCCAAACAAATGAAGAGTCAGTCAGACGGTAGAGAATACAAACCAAGTATATTTATTCAGGTACACTCGAGCAGAGTCCAGTTTGACCACCCTCCTGGGATTGCTGCAGAGGGACTGACTTCAGCAAGCATGGCCATACATTATGTACAGTTTAGAACCAATGATGACACACCCGAACTGGAAATTTCCAGCTCGAACCAGCTACACAATGAAGGTAAGGAAGTATTGTTTCAATCCTGAAACCGGGCACACACTATCTCTTCGCCAAGGTCGTTCTGCCTGCACCCATAGCTGGACTAGTGGGGGCAGGTCTCTATCTAGTGGGAAAGGTATGCATAACAAGACAGTGTATTCATTAGTACAGCGAGGCCAACCTTGAAGAAAACAAAATTCACCCTGGCTGTTTCTAGCAGAGACGGAGAAAATTTAGTTTCGATTATAGCTCAAAATTGCGGCTGACCATAAAATGGTGCCGCAAATGCTAACTTAGCAAAGCAACATGTAGCAACACAACAAAGGCATTTTATTTCATTCCAACACCAGATCCAATTGAGTTGGTGAAAAATCTGAGGGTGTAGCTTCCAGTCGCTCGAATCCCTGAGGAATCAAGAGTTTCAGTCCGCTACTACATTCAACCTCCCTGGAATGTAGTCCACAATTACATAAATTTTGTTCTACAGTCAAAAATCCCCAAAATCTTTGGCAATCTCCTCCAGGGGACGAGATCTGGTTCATTCCAGGCGTTTGATATACCGGACCGCTGGCACATTGCCCATCCGCAGGAGAATACAGCATTGTTGCCTGCAAAAGGACAGGATATTGATCGCAAAAGATTCTGCTAACAGTTCCAGGCAATTGATGTAAAGGCGAAGTTCGTCCTGAGACCACCCCCTGTGGATATTGGACCACATCTCGCTTCCCAGCTGCAAAGGCTGGCATCCGATTCCATTACCACATTTGGAGCGCTGCCGAGTGAAACACCAGGAATCAAACACTAGGGTACAGTAACTCTAACAATAGAAAACTTCCAAAAATGAAAGCGGCATGTGGGCGCAGCCAGAGAAAATGCCTAAGTTGGCCGTAGGCTGATACCAATAATAAACGCGCAGTGTCACACACTGCCTTCCTGTAAGCGAGTGGTAAGCAGCAGGCACGGCGAATAATGCAATCACAAATAACTTAATTGTGACTAATAAAAACATACAGCATAATCACGTGGGAAGAAAAAAGAGCACTTATCTCATGGCTGCTGAACAGCAAAGAAATAGGAAGGACTATGGTGTCAAACAAATCTTGTAGGGCTCACAGGGGCCTGATTGGTATATGGTATTGGTATGTCATAAGAAGTGTTCATGGGAAATGACGTTATTTCATTGTAAGATGGTTGTTTATGTTGGCTGCTGTGTTTTTGCTGTAAAGTAAGAGAGGTCGTTATACGAAGCCTCTGGTGCTGACATAGGACTGCAACTTGCTGAACCAATCCTTAACAAGCATTGGCAAAGTCAATAGTTCTCACCTACGAGAGTCTATTGTACATATGCCGACCTTTTCAAACTAGAAAGTGGGAGATTTTGGAAAATAAATCTGTGGAATGTATTTACCCCATTGGTTTGTAGTGAGACAGAAACAAATTCAGGGGGAGGGGGGCTCACCTAAAATAAAGGCATTTTTGGCTTGAAAAATTGGTAGTCTCCTGCCTGAATCACGTCTTTTGTCATGCATGCTATAATTGATGTTAATGTTTCATACATGCCAATCAACCCGATTCAGGGTGGAGACTCCCGATTTTCTAAGTAAATAATTGGCTTAATTTTGGCTGTCTTAGGCCTGAAATTGCCGCTGCTCCTATAGAAGTCAATAGGGGAAATACATTCTCCTGATTATTTCTTTAAATCTCCCACTTACCTCTTCTAAAATGTTGCCATGTATGATGTGTTTAAGCCATGTTGCACAGTGTTAGAACCGGCGGTCTCTAGTTGGCAGAGGTATACACTTCTGACAAATAGGGACCCACCAACTCTAGTCAGGGCAAGGGGATTACACACTCAGATAACCCCTGCTACCCCCTTGGTAGCTTGGCAGAGCAGACAGGCTTATCTCAGAGGCAGTGTGTTAAGCATTTATGACCACATACAGTAATAAAGTGAATACACTACAAATGGACACAACACAGGAGTTATTATAAAAATAGTATTTTTATATAAGGCTTAGCACAAGACCAAATAACGACAAAAATATACCACAATCTTAATAAATACTCTTTGGGAGGAAAAATAATAGTTCAGGTAAAGTTTCTTCTTTAAAAATAGTTCTTTAGCAACAAAAGTACGTATTCTTCTGAAACATAGTTCTTGGCAACAATGTGACCCCCACAGGAGTCACACGACGTCGAGTTTACGATATTCCCAAGGTTCGGCGTCGACCGCGAGGAGCGCTACGTCGAGCCTGGAGTTGCAACAGAACCCACAAACACAGTACCTTTGGAAATGAAGAAAACGATGATCCACGGCGTCAAGATGTCGGCGTCAAGGTCGGCGTCGATCGTGCCTCGGATTCGGGTCGATCCGCAGCGGCGTCGAGAGGTGTCGGGCCGGAGCAGTGCTCACAGCGTCGAGAAGGGCGTCTAGTCGATGCGATCAGCAGCGGCGTCGAGACGGGGTCGCTTAGAGCTGGAGCCGATACTCACTACTCAGCGGCGTCGATACCAGCGTCAAGACGGGGTCACTTGGAGCTGGAGCCGATACTCACTACTCCTGGCGTCGCTACTGGCGTCGATCGGGCCCGGCAACCGGCGTCGAAGGCTCGGAACACTGGAGCCGTTACTCACGATGTCGAGCTGGATTCGGCGGCGTCAACGACGTCGAGACTGCAGATTTCCCCTGTGCACTGGAAATAACACTTTCCAGCAACCAGCAATTCAGTAGAGGGTGAAGTCCTTTGGCCCTGTGACTTCAACAGGAGGCTGGCACTCTTCCAGCCCTTGGAGATTTTCTTGCAAGCTTGAGAGTACACACCAAGTTCCTCTCTCCTTGTCCCTTGGCAAAAATAAAGAAGCAGCTTCAGGTTCCCCCAGCAAACAGCACACTGGCAGAAGGGGGAGGCAAGTCCTTGGATCAGCAGGCTTCTTGTCCTTGGTAGAGGTTTCCTTGTCAGAAGTGATCTGAGTTCTTGGTTCAGGGGTCCTTCTCTTATACCCCTTTTCTGCTTTGTTCCCTTTGTCCAAGCAGGGAAATTCCCCCCATCCTGGGTTTGTTGTGGGTGTTGCCAGGCAGAGGCACCTGGCCTATTCACTGAGCAGGGCAGGGTCCTCAGCCGCCCAGCAGGAGGCGGAGCCAGTATTGTCACTGGCAGGAGCAGGGCTATCAGTCGCCCGGCAGGAGGTGGAGCCAGCATTGTGTCAGGCAGGGCAGGCTATCAGGGACTACTCTTCCCCCACTCTAAGGGTAAATGCCTCATTCACCCCACACTGACTCATTCAGACCTCTTGAGCCACCCAGCCCCTGACACACACACCAAACCAGCAGAGACCGGTGGATAGTTGGACAAGAAAATAGCCACTTTCTTAAAGGGCTATTTTCAAACACAGAATTTAAAAACCATCCATCCTAAAGGGTGTGTTATTAAATTCTGAGTTCAGGGATACTAAACTCGACCTGCCACCATGCTCCCTGAGTCAGTTAGATTATAATGGAGTTAATAATCAGTCTGCCCAGTCTAGCCTATTGGAGGCAGGTAGCCCTTCAATAGTGAAAAACGAAAATGGCTGTAATTCACTATTAGGTCATGCCACACACATCAGGGCATGACCTACCTTTTACCCACAATTCACCCAGCCCTAGGGCCTACCATAGAGGTGTTTGAAATGTGGCAAAGTGAAGGTTTTAGAGACTGGCAAGTAGGTTTCCTTGCCAAGTCGACATGGCAGTCAGGGACTGCACACAGGCTCTGCGATGGCAGGCCTGAGACACATTTTACACGCTGCTTCTGTGGGTGGCACAACCAGTGCTGCAAGCCCACCAGCAGCAGTTAACTTACACGCCCTTGGCACACGCAGTGCAATAGACTAAGGTCTGAACAGTAAGTCAACCAAGCCAATCATGGTAACACCAATCAATGTAACAATTTTAACATAGGGAGCACTTGCACTGTGGCACTGATCAGCAGTGGCACAGTGCCCAAAGCAATATTCCAGCAAAAACATCATAAACAGCGGAGGCCAACAGAAAAAAAATGGAGGAGAGACTCATGCCAATGATGCCAGGTCTAACACACAGCAGCAAGGCTTAAAGGTAGGAAAAAAGCATTATGAGACACCCAGAGATTTTTTTTCCTGTTGGGACAGGAGGCAACAAGGGATGGGAGGGGCTCAAGCAGCAACAAGGGATGGGGGGGCAAGCAATGACAACAAGGGACAGGAGTGTGGGAGGGCATCAATCAGCAATAATGAGGGCCGAGAGGGTGTGACAGGGTCAAACAAGAACATCCAGGGGCAGAAGGATGGGGGGATGGGTCTAATAACAACAACTTGGATTGGGAGGGTTGGAGGGGATCAGGCAACAGGGACAGGATGGTGGGGGGTCAAGTAACACTAACACAGAGTTGGACGGGCAAGCAACAAACAACGCAAGACTGAAGGGTGCATGTACGCACTTTGGCTGTAAGCACCAGGCAATTATGTGCCCTGACATATTACTGTAAGTTACAGTGACTCTAGTCTACCCAATGAAACACAAAAAGAAATGCAAACTCGGAGAAGCATAATCCTACAGTCCCTCGGGGTGTTACAGTACATTTTTTTGTTGTACAGTAGTTTTTGTGTAAAAAGTTATGAGTTTCTGGCGCTGCAAGATTTGGGGAGGGGTGCAATGCCTGGTGGGAGTGTGGTGGCTAGCACACCCTGGAAGACCCAACCCCATCTAAAAAGAAGCATGATCAGCTGGTTGGAGATTGTGGGTGTGGGTATGTTTCTGATTTGAAACATTACCTGGCATTATATTTTCATTGATTCAAAATGCGCATTAATGCATTACAATAGCTTTGTATATAGCCCTTCATACAGCACATTTATAATTTCTAGACATTGTAAGTGACAGTTGTTAATCATCAAATTCTTTACTACCCTGCCTCTAGTTTAAAAATGAAAGTAGTGCAAAGATAACAACATACACTCGAAAACGTATTAAGTACATAAATAACAAAATAATATTTATATATTTTTAAAGGAAAATCTGTAAACTCAGGTAGCACTGCTGTGAATTTAAACAAGAGTTTGGACAATGCGCAAGACGGGTTTGGCTTGTGCCGCCCAACCAGCTAAAGTAGGTAAAACCCCAGCTGTAGACACTCGAAAGAACTATCGCCACAAGACACATCCTGAGTGCAAAATAAAGTACAAATATGGCTCTGAGTGAGTAGTGCGCCCTCTGAAGTCAAACAGGTTCGTGCGCCTGTTTACTTTGACTGCAGGTCACATGCAAATCAATGCAGTGGGCACATTGACCCCCAGGATTGTTTTCTCTAAAATGAGTACCCGGCCCAGATTTTCAACTAGACAATTTGAACAAAGCTCAACTTCTGAGAGAATATCTATAAAAGTAAACAAAACATAACTTCATCTGAAAGTACATTTTCCATAAAGATGTGGGAGGGTTTTAAGCAACAACAAGGAGGACAGGAGGCTGGGAGGGAGTCAAGCAACATCGAGGGATGGGGGGGTTAGTTTTTTCAGCAACAACAAAATGCTGTGGTACGTAAGGTAGGGATGGGGTCAAGCAACAACCAAAGAGATGGGATGGGAGGGTGGGAAGAGGTCAAGCAACAACAGCTCTGAGCAGGATGGGATGGTGGGAGAGGGTAAAGCAATAACAACATGAAGTGGGACGGGAGCGGGAAAGAAACGATACAGAGGAAAACAGGAGGGTGGGGATTTTTAAGAAACAACAACAATGTGAAGTGGGAGAGGATTAACCAATAACACTGAGCAGGACGGTGGCAAGCAACAAACAATGAAGGGACGGGATAAGCAACAAACAACGTGGGAAGGAGGGTAAGGCAAATCGCAATCAATGCAGGATGGGGAGCAAGCAACAAACAATGTGGGATGTGGTAAGCAACAAACAAAACGGAACGAGGGAAGCAACAACCAACACTAGACAAGGGGTAAAGCAACAAACAACACAGGAAGGGGGAAGCGACAAACAACTTGGGGGGCTAAGCAACAAACTGTGGGATGGAGAGCAAGCAAAAACAACAGCATGGGACAAGGCAAGCAACAAACAACGCAAGATGGGGGCAAGTAACAAACGACTTGGGACAGGACAAGCAATAAAGAATGGGTGTGAGAGTCAAGCAAGAAACAATACAAGATTCAAGGGTAAGCAACAACAGGGAGCAAAGCAGGAGGGTGGGTAGGAGGAAGCAATAACACAGACTTGGACAGGAGAGTGTTTGGGGGCAAGCACCAACACAGCGGGACGGGAGGGTGGGTGAGGTAAAGCACCAACACAGAGCAGTAGAGGAGGGTAGGTGGGGTGATGCAACAACACATAGCAGGACGTGGCAAGCAACACAAAGCGCAACGTAGATGGTGTGTGGGCAACCACCAACATGGAACATAATGGAGGTTGGGTGGAGGTAAGCAACAACATGCAGGGGGTAGGCAACAACACACAGCAGGTGGGGGCAGGCAACAACACAGTGGGACAAAAGCACACGGCCAAGAGAGAGCGTGACATGGAGGAGGAGAGAAGCACATGAGAAAGACAGTCTGCAAATACATGCTCTCTTATGGAGTGTTTCAACAAAAAGAAAAAAAGTAGTTCCAAAAGCACAAACAGTGGAAGGACACAACTTCTTCGGCTAGTGCAGTGATGAGGGACAAACACACGAAGAGGAGGAGAAGCTGGCACACTGATCAAAGAGAAGCAAGGAAATAAGAGTGTCGATGAAGCCAACCACTGTTAAGCAATGGGAAGACTCTAAGCCCACTGTAAGCTAACAAGATGTCACGTAAGTGACAGCACATGCACTCACTCAGGAGAGACCTAAATAAAACCAGAAAAGCTAGACAGAGAGTAACGCTTAGAACCAAAAAAGAAAATCCAGTATCCTCAGAGAACTAAGCAACCCCTCTAGGATAACAAACCACTCCAGCTGCTACTCAACAACCATGAGGATAGCTCCTTCAAAATTAGCAAAAATCCAAGCAGTTTTTAAGCCCAATCTTGAGATGATGACATTTCCTCTGCCACAGGAACTCAAATAATTATAAATCTAGGAATTTGGGGTTTGTCCTAAATTTGGCTGCAAAAATCAAAGTTTCCAACTAACCAGCTGAAGGTTGTACTGCAGCCTGTTTAAAACATTTCCTGGTGTGGGATACCACAAACCCTGTTAATGCACCACTCCTAGATATTATGGTTCCAGCTGAATTGAAACACACAGCCATCATAACATTCTATGTACCCACCCCTCTATTTCAAATCTAAATCTTTCTTCTGCCAACAAAACCTTCAGGCAAGTGGTAAAAAAACAGCTTCAATCACACCTAGAACAGAATATCATTCTTCATGGCCACCACTCTGGAGCCAGACCAAATCATAAGCCAAGATCTCCTCTGCCACCATTAGAGAACTCAGCTCCAACCTTCATGGAGGCAGCTAAGGCACCTTAATGTTCCTAGCCCCTTTGTGACATGCGATATCATGGACGACAACCTTCTCCTTAAAAGACTTGAAGTGTGGCAGTTGTCCCAGGCACGCCCTTAAACAGGAAACAATCTTTCTTCCAAGATAGGAGCAAACAGATATTGGTTGGATCCACCACTCATTTGACACTCAAGCTGATCTGCAGCATGCCACAAGGTGCGTCACTCTCACCACCATGCTGAACATATACATCACACAAACTAAGGGATCACATAACATTACCAAATGGTTCAGGCTCTTACACTGACAGAACAGAGGAAGCGTCATCATCCTCAAAAGATCCCAACCTGAAATCCTCATGATACTAGGCTTCGCTGACAGTGCTGTCACTTGGAATGGAATGGTTGATCAGTCCGTGAATAGTGCTAATCACATTGCAGAAAGTAAAAATGAATAATAAAAAAATAGCAAGCACAGGCAAAGCCAATCGGTCTGGTTTTGGTTTTGTTTTGTTTTGTCATTGTTTTTGTAAATGTTATCATGTTATTGTTAAAGGAGCTGAAGGGCCCTCTCCACTATTAAAAACATGCCTGAAAGCAAAAATATTTTGTTGTGTCCAAAAGCACACATTGCCATAGTCACTACTAGCTTTAAGGGAAGTACTTTGTGTGCAGATGTTCTCCTCGTGAAAGGGTGGAATGGTGTCGCTCATAGTAAGGTTAGCAACTGGCTGAAGTGGGCTGGACATGGGCCCATGCTGTATGAATGATACAACAACAGACCAAAGGGTGAAGAGTGCTGGCTGAAAACTCCAAGTATATTATATATAGTGTTGTAGTTTTAGCAGGACCTAGTTAGGGGTCACCTGTGATGTTGACCTCAACTATGCGCAACAGTTAAGGATGTCTGCTTCCAGCTAGCCCCGATAGGTAAGGCCCTTTCTCTGCCCCTACCCCGAGACCTGATAATTGCATGCCTAGTCTACTGCAAACTGTTTACACAAAGAGCGCAGAATCAGACGGCCAGACTCAGGGCCTGATTTAGACGTTGACTGTATTACCGCCAATCTTCCGCAGCGGTGGTCCCAAGTACTCCATCAAGCCGACGGTGTTCCGACCGACTTGCTAGGATCTATGGCTGTACAGCCATCATCCACATTGATGGAGTGTTTTCCGTCACACTAGCTGTAACCCTCAGCGGATGCAGCGGACTCCAATGCTGGTGCTAAACACTCTATTGAGACGGCGGCATTTCACCGACCATATTTAGAAAACACAGTCAAGCTGGTGGTGTACCAGCAGTGGTCCCATGACAGCAGAAGTCCTTTGTGAGACCCATTCAGCATTGGACTATGGCTGCAGCTTTTAGATGGATGATAGCAGCCCACACCTGATGTATAATGGACAATTGCGAACCCCTGCAAAAAATGCTATAAAACACACTCCATTTCAAATCATAATCCTTTACCATTCCACTGCTGACATTCTGAAGTTGATCTTGCCGCAGAACCGCCAAGTTATTTTTGATTTTCCTGTTCTCACTCTGTTTTTTTCTATTTCTTATTTCCATTTTATTTTAAATCACTGTAGGGACACTACTATATATATATATTTTTTAGTGACAGTGGCAGGGAGGTGGGACCCACGTTTTACATAGGGAGAATTGTCTGTCATAATAGATGAAATTGTTAGGAATGAGCCACAATTTTTGGAGTACAAGTACAAAATACTACCATATCTTAGAAAATGCAAATTTGGGACCGAATAATAAACAGAGTTAATGCTATAGCTAACAATCTGAGCATAAAGGAGATAATTCGGAAGTGGTGAAACGACCTGTGAGGGAGAGTCTGTTCCCTGGCGTCCATGCATCACCTGGAGGCTCAGAGGACTGATGGTGGTTTTCCCAGCCCCCATTACAACCATTTCCCTGGGAGAAGGTCTTGCAGATCCTACATCCTGAAGGCGTGACAGGAATTGCTGGTGGAGTGGGGACTGGTATGTTACACCTATGTATGTGTCATTAGTCACAAATGGAGTCCTTACTCATAACTGTTCATACTGTTTCTAGACATCTATTAAAACATCTATATATATAACTTCAGTTTCCAAAATACCTTGTGTTATGCACATCAGTAGCATCATGGTTGTTATAATCTATTTAACAATGATCAATATATATTGGCAGATTGTGTGTTGTCCTCCGGTGATCACCCCTTGCATTTGGCTAGTCCTTTGCTGTATCTCAATGTAGGTTTTCTTACTTCAAAAACAGGTTCCAAACTCCATCCACATGCACATAAAGGTATAGTGTTTGTGAATTGTATTGTAACCTATGCACATTGTACACACAGGTGTACATATTGTAAATGTGTGTTTAATTTTCACTGTAGTCATTTAAATAGGTATGTGTTACTCACTTTTTCACAAGTATTGGTGATAGTGCCCACAAGTGACAACAACTATCATGGTGCCCTGCTTTTGTCTGGCCAACCTTCCTTTCCTTCCACATATGCACAAAAGTAAAAGGCTTTACGTAGATGTCATTCACCATTTTTGTATGTTTAAAAATGTCATCTGCTGTGTCAATCCAGTATCTTGTCACCTTCTTGTAACTCCATTGAATAGATCTGTTTGCTTGCAGAAATGATAGTGTGTATATTCAAAGATTTCCAATCATGTTCTGTGGCATGCTGATTATAAGTATTATTGATACACTATTTACTTTGCAATGTACATATGATGACCAATGGTGTTTAATCCAGTACCTTGTACCATAGATTGTTTTGGAGGCTGCTAGGACTTGAAACAGTGTTACTCTCAAATCTCTTCTCTACTGTGTTGAGTTGAATGTCTGCTACATGGGATGTACAGTTCCTAAATATTAATTTATATTTCAGGACATCTCTCCATTGTTGTTACTGAAGTGTCCCTCTGTGTACAGTATCCTGTAGTGTAGTTCCTACTAATCCATAGGATCTGCGCATTGTGTGGACAATATAAACTAGAGGCTTGGTGCCTAGACTGATTCCAGGCAACCCCCAGGATATGTTGACCTATAGACCAGCTATCTTACAGTGTCACCGTCAGCCCCCCTAACCTACCAGAGAGCCAATGGTTTCTGGCAACCACTGACCATGACAACTCTGACCCCTTGGGGATCGTGGATACAGTACAGAACCGTTCGCTCAGTCACTCGTGCTCACTCATTCTCAGAGAAGTATACAGAGAATACACAGTGGGACGTTTTCAATATATTTATTGAACCAAAGTTATTCTTGTATAGAATAACATGTGCTACAAAGATTAATAGAAAGAAGCAGATAAAAGTGATAACAAGCACCAAAAGCGTGAATGGTAGATATAGTTCCACCATGGTGCTAAAACAATGTATATATTCAGACATATAAAACAAAGTAGTAATCAAGATTACTGCTACTATGGGAACCCTAAGTGTACCTAGGGAGTAAGGTGTAAAGCCAAGAATCCCCTCAAGGGATGATCCAACCCCATTACCTGATGGGAGAGAATGAAGGACACCGTCTTGGTCACGAACTGGACACCCCTCACAAGATGCCAGATTGATGCATGGTGAATTATTAGCATGCTAGGACCTCTGGCTTTTATAATAGAAAGCAACCTTGCGATGTGCGTATATATTAGGGTTGTTATGGATATGTAGTTAGCCCTGTCGCCCCGTGGATGAAGATAGAGATGACATTTGTACATAGTTGGAAAAGAGACCTTGTACATGATGTTCAGAGCATTGTGATAATGTTGTGCGAAGCTAGAGGTGTAAACAAGTTTAGTTTTAGGGAAACTAATCAACATTATCGTGTACACTAATATGTGCAAAAGGTTACTGCTGAAAAATAGGATAAAGTAAGAAATAGGCTGCTTTGCTACATAGGCCTAACTCGGGAATATAACAAACCTACATGAGTAAAAAATAAAAATCACACAAATGCCTCAACATCCCATTAGTCATTATTTTTTTTCTTTTCTTTAGGTTGCATCATCTGTAGTCGAAGACAGATTTGATGTCCATTTGCAGATCTTTAATGTTTTAATATTTTGTATTTCATATTAGACCCCCAACACCCAGGGCCAGCGGACCATCGTCTGCAACCAAAGACAACTCCACTCTAGGCCAGGATCAAGCCTTCAGTAAGGACGCCACTCCTGAAAGTCCAGATGATGAGGGGATGCCTGGTCCATATGGTCTGTCTGAGCAGACAGCCCCAGTGAGTCACACTCGGCCCACACCTACACCTCCCAACCCAGCTGTTACAACTACATATATATATACCTCTACTCCCTGTGTCCTGAGGAACCCAACTCCCATCGTGTGCCCCCAAGTCCTGGCTACTGTTGAACACCCACCAACACCACCTCAAGTTGTGCCAGGACCCAGTGGGATGGGCCACACTGCCTCAAGGGCACAGGGTAGTAGGAGTAGGCGTCGTAAGAGGGAATCAGTGGGCCAGGAAAGTGAGGCCACTGGCATCATTGTCACCAGACCACCATTGACTGAGTCTTGGGAGCAATACATAAGTCCCAAAATGTGATGGGCCAGGTCCTAACAGAGATCAGGGACCTTAAGCAAGTGCAGAGGGAGCACATTAGTGAGCTAGAGGATCTGAACTCCAATTTGTGCTCCTTGACTGGGGCGATATTTGACATTTATCAGCACATGTGAAGGGCTTGTCCAGTACCATCTACCACTGTCTGTGCTCCTTCTGTATCAGGACACAATATACTTTACGCAGACACAGACAGGGAGGCGCTGTCACAACAGGAAACTGATCCACCCACCCCAGTCCCTATATCTGTGCCACCCGCCCCACCCCACCCCTGAAGGGGACGTTCATCCCGACCCCAAGGAGAGGATGGCAAGACCTCCACCTCCAAGAGATGACATACCTAATTTGTTCTAATGTGTGTCTACCATTCACTTTGTGGACTATTTCATGGACATATTTTCCTTTACTGAAGAGAGATGTATTTTGTACATTGTACTCCAAACAATTTGGGCTTAGCAAATATAGTTTCATCTACCATGATGGACGTTTTTATTATTGTCCTATTTTCTTTCTGTTTTCAAAGCTATTGCACTCATCTTTTGTTCATAATAAATGCACATAAAACAAATTGAAAGGCTGGTGTTGTATTATTTATGTCTTATGTACATCATCAATTTTGAAATCAGTCAAAGAATATGATACTAAAACAAATTATAGATCGAACTTGATACTGTGTTTCCCCTGTTTAAATAAGATGGAAAATGAAACGTTGAAATCTGAATCCATTGGTGTCATACATATCTAGGTAACAAGTTTGTCACACAATGAAATTAGTATTCCACAAACCATGCAAAGCCAAATAGTCTGTGCCACTTAGAAGTTGACAATCCAGAACCATGACACCATGGAAGAAAGATAATATACATGGAATCAAATTAAATAGGCCAACTATTACTGATGCATGACCTCTGGAGGAGCCCTCACCGTAGGAACCCTACATTAAAAAGCCCCAATAAACCACATCATGGAAGTATAAAAATGGGAGGCCGCATTAACATCCCATGACACAGTGGCAGTATCTGGTGCCATGTCACAACCTCCATTCAGTAGTGTGCTAAAAATACATTATTTTAACTAAGGGTAGACACATCAACAGCTTTTTACAATGAAAACCAATTGAAGATTTAGTCAATGTGAAGAGAGACCAGCATGATATGCCTGACATACTCGTGGTTAGAGCAAGGTAAGCAGCACATATTGTCTTGGTGGTAACATCTCACAGAAAACAGGTCTGATGCAATCTCAAGAACTTTCATTCAATCACAGTGCAAGTTGTCCCTGTACAAGACCTGTCCGTCCCAAGTGGGTGTCTGTCCCAGAATCAACCCATGTTCCCTTTCTGTTTTCCAACAGCGACATATCACTGCAAACGTCACAACTTTGAAATGCCCTTTTGAAGATGACATGGTGAAGGGCCCTGAATCAGAATAAAAAGGGAAAATTAATGATTTCACCTAGACTTACGAGGCTAATGGAGTCTGAATCAGAGGGTGGTGCCGAACGCACATCCAGCGAACAAACTGATGAACAGGGGGAAGACCTCCGCTCACTCCTGCTGGAAATGAGATCCAGTTTGAAAACCATCGACACCCAGTAGGTAGATACACATGAGACACTTCTTGATCAGCTGGAAAATCGCAACTCTGATACTCATGAGTTTCAAGTCGAAGCTAAAGAGAAATTGTTGCAAATGGACAAAGTACTTAATCTAATCAGGGCAAAGAATGAAGAATTAGAAGCTAGAGCTCGGCGCTATAACCTCCAAATTACAGGCATACCGTAGACGACCGCCATTTTCGAAATGGAGACCTACGTGGACGAGCTGCTGCGTGAACTGTTTGGCCCTGATAACAGGGAATCATCAACCACAAAGGCAACACAGTCTCTTTCTATCCTGACTTTACCCCGGCTGTGCTGGCAGCCTGCCAGGAGTTTGTAACTGCTAAACGCAGGCTGAAATCCCCCATGCTTAATTCTATCCCGCCAAATTAAAAGTGACATACAACGCCTCCGTTCATCACCTCATGGACGCTAAATCCGCGATGAAATTCGCCAAACATGTGGGTGGAAAGAAGCGTGCCGCCAGACCCACCAATAGTCAGAACTCGGAGGCTAGCCTGAGCGACAATGAATGACGACCCTGCTCGCAAGAGATATGTTTGAACTATGGCTTCTTCATTTCATGACCACAAGCAAACTATGTATATGTAGGACATTGCCATTGCTGAAGAATAAGGACTACATTCACTTAGTGACTGTTGGATGGCTGTGGCGCCATGCCCGTGTTCACTGATCACTGGCTTTCCTCCATCTCCTCGGCCACCCCGCCTCAAGGCAGGGTCATACACCGGTGAACCCACGCCTCCAGGGAGACCTCCCAGTTCCTGCTACCTGATCTACATCGGGAGAGTAATCTTGAGTTTGTTTCTAAGGAGGGGTATTATTACACAACCTAATTAGGGGGTCGTGTGGGGGGGCGAGAGGGGTATGTTAATGTTGGAATTCTTTCAGAGCAGCTTCACTTCAATACAAACCCAAGAGGGGGCATCGCAGATCCCACAACTCTACCACACAGGCCCCGGAAGGGGGTTGGGCTGTGATGTCTAAACTCAACGCCGCGGAGCGTGGCGGCATTAGGGGGTGGAATCGTTACAGCCAATCAGACCATGGATTACCATTGGGTACACTCAGCCATGCAATGACAGCCCTGAATTTCTTAAACCTGGAACATCCGGGGACTGACTGACTATACGAAAACAAGACTTGTTCACTCCCATCTGCTCAGACACCACATAGGTATTTGTTTTATGCAAGAGACCCACTTGAATAGTACATCCCCATATAAAATACAGCATAAACAATGGGGTCACTTATACTCTTCCATATGCTCTAATTATGCAAGGGGAGTTGCTATATAACTGCCTCAGGGATTTGACTGGAAGTTGTTCGAATCCCATATCGACCCAGAGTGGAGATATGTCATATTGCATGGGGCGCTCGGAGGGGAGAAGATAACGCTAGCAGCAGTCTATGGGCATAATACAGACAGCCCCGAATTATTTCAGACCACGAGGACCAAAATTAAATCTACAGGGTGCGATACTATAATATGGGGCGGTAACTTCAACACAGTGCTTAACAATGCCATTAATAGGGAGGACCTGGCTACACAGTTCAGGCTGGACTATGCCCATGAGGCACAGGGTCAAGACTGATTTGCATATGGCCAGGTCTTAACTGGTGTGGCATGGTGAGCAAAAGAATGATGGATTTAACTCAGATCTCTTTACTGGGGGTGAATGTTTTGAATTGTTCTGCATTCCTTTCATCAATTGTGTGTCTTTTGCTTTCTCGCCCTAAGTGGGACGGGTATGCCCAGACGTGGGTCCCGGGCTCACTGTGCCACTGGATTCAAGTTATCCTGGCTGATGAGGGATGCAACCCTGAAACTGGTCATAGGATGCTTGTTTCTGGTCCAGGGAGAACTGGCTTGGCAGTTCGGGCTGATGAGGGGTGAAACCCCGAAACCGGTCCTAAGATGCTTAGTTCCGGTCCAGGGAGGACCTGGCTTGGCACTTCGGGTTGGGCTGTGCCCACGAGGCACAGGGTCAAGATTGATTTGCATATGGCCAGGTCTAAACTGGTGTGGCATGGTGAGCAAAACAATGATGGATTTAACTCAGATCTCTAGACTGGGGGTGAATATTTTATTTGTTCTGTATTCCATCCATCAATTGTGTGTCTTTTGCTTTCTCGCCCTAAGTACGCCGGGTATTCCCAGACATGGGTCCCAGGCTCACTGTGCCACTGGATTCAAGCTATTCTGGCTGGTGAGGGGTGAAACCCGGAAACCGGTCATAGGATGGTTGTTTCCGGTCCAGGGAGGACCTGGCTTGACAGTTCAGACTGGACTGGGCCCATGAGGCACAGGGTCAAGACTGAGTTGCATACCCCCAGGTTTAAACTGGTGTGGTATGGTGAGGAAAGGAATGATGGAAATTAACTCAGATCTCTTGACTGGGGGTGAATGTTTTGATTTGTTCAGCATTCTTTCCGTCAATTGTGTGTCTTTTGCTTTGTCTCGCCCTAAGTGCACCGGGTATGCCCAGACGTGGTTCCCGGGCTCACTGTGCCACTGCATTCAGGCTATCCTGACTGATGAGGGGTGAAACTCTAAAACCGGTCCTGGGATGCTTTGCATATGGCCAGGTCTTAACTGGTGTGGCATGGTGAGCAAAAGAATGATGGATTTAACTCAGATCTCTTTACTGGGGGTGAATGTTTTGAATTGTTCTGCATTCCTTCCATCAATTGTGTGTCTTTTGCTTTCTCGCCCTAAGTGGGACGGGTATGCCCAGACGTGGGTCCCGGGCTCACTGTGCCACTGGATTCAAGTTATCCTGGCTGATGAGGGATGCAACCCTGAAACTGGTCATAGGATGCTTGTTTCTGGTGCAGGGAGGACCTGGCTTGGCAGTTTGGGCTGGACTGTGGCCATAAGGCACAGGGTCAAGACTGATTTGCATATGGCCAGGTCTAAACTGGTGTTGCATGGTGAGCAAAAGAATGATGGATTTAACTCAGATCTCTAGACTGGTTGTGAATGTTTTGATTTGTTTTGTATTCTGTCCATCAATTGTGTGTCTTTTGCTTTCTCTCACTTAGTGCTCCGGGTATGCCCAGACATGGGTCCCGGGCTCACTGTGCCACTGGATTTAAGCTTTCCTGGCTGATGAGGGGTGAATCCCCGAAACCAGTCCTAGGATGCTTGTTTCTGGTCCCAGGAGGACCTGGCTTGACAGTTCGGGCTGGACTGTGGCCATGAGGCACAGGGTCAAGACTGATTTGCATATGGACAGGTCTAAACTGGTGTGGCATGGTGAGCATAATAATGATGGATTTAACTCAGATCTCTTTACTGGGGATGAATGTTTTGATTTGTTCTGCATTCCATCCATCAATTGTGTGTCTTTTGCTTTCTCACACTAAGTGCGCCGGGTATGTCCAGGCGTGGGTCTTGGGCTCACTGTGCCACTGGATTCAAGCTATCCTGGCTGGTGAGGGGTGAAACCCCAAAACTGGTCCTAGGAAGATTGTTTCCGGTCCAGGGAGGACCTGGCTTGGCAGTTCGGGCTGGACTGTGCCCATGAGGCACAGGGTCAAGACTGATTTGCATATGGCCAGGTCTAAACTGGTGTGGCATGGTGAGCAAAAGAATGATGGATTAAACTCAGATCTCTTGACTGGGGATGAATGTTTTGATTTATTCTGCATTCTGTCCATCAATTGTGTGTCATTTGCTTCTCACCCTAGGTGTGCCAGGTATGCCCAGACGTGGGTCCCGGGCTCACTGTGCCTCTGGATTCAAGTTATCCTGGATAATGAAGGGTGAACCCCTGAAACTGGTCCTAGGATGCTTGTTCCCGGTCCAGGGAGGACCTGGCTTGGCATTTCGGGCTGAACTGTGCCCATGAGGCACTGGGTTAAGACTAATTTGCATATGGCCTGGTCTAAACTGGTGTGGCATAGTGAGCAAAAGAATGATGGATTTAACTTAGATCTCTAGACTAGGGTTTAATTTTTGATTTGTTGTGCATTTTGTCTATCAATTGTCTGTCTTTTGCTTTCTCGCCCTAAGTGTGTCGGGTATGCCCAGACATGGGTCCCGGGCTCATTGTGCCACTGGATTCAACTTATCCTGGCTGATGAGGGATGAAACCCCGAAACCGGTCCAAGGATGCTTGTTCCCGGTCCAGGGAGGACCTGGCTTGGCAGTTCGGGCTGGAAGTCAATATTGATTTGCATATGACCAGGTCTAAACTGGTGTGGCATGGTGAGAAAAAGAATGATGGATTTAACTCAGATCTCCAGACTGGGAGTGAATGTTTTAATTTGCTCTGCATTCCGTCTATCAATTGTGTGTCATTTTCTTTCTCGCCCTAAGTGTGCCGGGTATGCCCAGACATGGGTCCCGGGCTCACTGTGCCACTGGATTCAAGCTATCCCGGCTGGTGGGGGGTGAAACCCCAAAACCGGTCCTAGGATGCTTGTTTCCGGTCGAAGGAGGACCTGGTTTGGCATTTCGGACTGGACTGTGCTCATGAGGCATAGGGTCAAGACTGAGTTGCATATCACCAGGTCTAAACTGGTGTGGCATGGTGAGCAAAAGAATGATGGATTTAACTCAGATCTCCCAACTGGGGTAAATGTTTTGATTTGTTCTGCATTCTTTCCGGCAATTGTGTGTTTTTCGTTGTTTTGCCATAAGTGCACCGGGAATGCCCAAACGTGGGTCCCGGGCTCACTGTGCCACTGGGTTCAAGCTAGCCTGGCTGATGATGGGTGAAACCTCAAAACTGGTCCTAGGATGCTTGTTTCCGGTCTAGGGAGCACCTGGCCTGGTAGTTCGGGCTGGAATGTGCCCATGAGGCACAGGGTCAAGACTGATTTGTATACGGCCAGGTCTAAACTGGTGTGGCATGGTGAGCAAAATTATGATGATTTAACTCAGATCTCTTGATTGGGGGTGAATGTTTTGATTTGTTTTGCATTCCGTCCATCAATTATGTTTCATTTGCTTTCTCACCCTAAGTGTGCCGGGTATGCCCAGATATGGGTGCCCGGCACACTGTGCCACTGGATTCAAGCTATCCTGCATGATGAGGGGTGAAACCCTGAAACTGGTCCTAGGATGCTTGGTCCCGGTCCAGGGAGGACCTGGCTTTGCATTTTGGACAGAAATGTGCCCATGAGGCACTGGGTCAAGACTGATTTGCATATGGGCAGGTCTAAACTGGTGTGGCATAGCGAGCAAGATAATGATGGATTTAACTCAGATCTCTAGACTGGGGGTGAATGTTTTGATTTGTTCTGCATTCTGTCCATCAATTGTGAGTGTTTTGCTTTCTCGCCCTATGTGCGTCGGGTATGCCTGGACATGGGTCCCGGGCTCACTGTACCACTGGATTCAACCTATCCTGGCTGATGATAGGTGAAACCCCGAAACCGGTCCTAGGATGCTTCTTTACATTCCAGGGAGACCTGGCTTGGCAGTTTGGGCTGTCAAGACTGATTTGAATATCGTCAGGTCTAAAATGATGTGGCATGGTGAGCAAAATAATGATGGATTTAACTCGGATCTCTTGACTGGGGGTGAATCTTTTGATTTGTTCTCCATTCCGTGCATCAATTATGTGTCTTTTGCTTTCTCACCCTAATTGCGCCTGGTATGCCCAGATGTAGGTCCCGGGCTCACTGTGCCACTGGATTCAAGCTATCCTGGCTGAAGTGGGGTGAAACCCCGAAACCGGTCCTAGGATACTTGTTTCCTGTCCCAGGAGGACCTTGGTTGGCAGTTCAGGGTGGACTGTGCCCATGAGGCACAGGGTCAAGACTGATTTGCATATGGCCAGGTCTAAACTGGCGTGGCATGGTGAACAAAAGAATGATGGATTTAACTCAGACCTCTTGACTGGGGATGAATGTGTTGATTTGTTTTGCATTCCATGCATCAATTGTGTGTCTTTTGCTTTCTCGCCTTTAGTGCGCCGGGTATGCCCAGATGTGGGTCCCAGGCTCACTGTGCACTGCATTCAAGCTAACCTGACTGATGAAGGGTGAAACCCTGAAACTGGTCCTAGGATGCTTGTTACCGGGCCAGGGAGGACCTGGCTTGGCATTTCAGGCTGAAATGTGCCCATGAGGCACTGCGTCAAGACTGATTTGCATAAGCCCAGGTCTAAACTGGTGTTGCATGGTGAGCAAAAGAATGATGGATTTAACTCAGATCTCTTGACTGGGGGTGAATGTTTTGATTTGTTTTGTATTCTGTCCATTAATTGTGTGTCTTTTGCTTTCTCGCACTTAGTGCTCCGGGTATGCCCAGACATGGGTCCAGGGCTCACTGTGCCACTGGATTCAAGTTATCCTGGCTGATGAGGGATGCAACCCTGAAACTGGTCATAGGATGCTTGTTTCTGGTCCAGGGAGAACCGGCTTGGCATTTCGGGCTGAACTGTGCCCATGAGGCACAGGGTCAAGACTAATTTGCATTTGGCCAAGTCTAAACTGGAGCGGCATAGTGAGGAAAAGAATGATGGGTTTAACTTAGATCTCTAGACTGGTTGTGAATGTTTGATTTGTTCTGCATTCCGTCCATCAATTGTGTGTCTTTTGCTTTCTCGCCCTAAGTGCGTCGGGTATGCCCAGACATGGGTCCCGGGCTCACTTTGCCACTGGATTCAAGCTATCCTGGCTGGTCAGGGGTGAAACCCCAAAACTGGTCCTAGGAAGCTTGTTTCCAGTCCAGGGAGGGCCTGGCTTGGCAGTTCGGGCTGGACTGTGCCTATGAGGCACAGGGTCAAGACTGATTTGCATATGGCCAGGTCTAAACTGGTGTGGCATGGTGAGTAAAAGAATGATGGAGTTAACTCAGATCTCTTGACTGGGGGTGAATGTTTTGATTTGCTTTTCATTCTGTCCATCAATTGTGTGTCTTTTGCTTTCTCTCCCTAAGTGCGCCGGATATGCCCAGACGTGGGTCCCGGTCTCACTGTGCCACTGGATTCAAGCTATCCTGGCTGGTGAGGGGTTAAACACCAACACTGGTCCTAGGATATTTGTTTCCGGTCCAGGGAGGACCTGGCTTGGCAGTTCGGGCTGGACTGTGCCCATGAGGCACAGGGTCAAGACTGATTTGCATATGGCCAGGTCTAAACTGGAGCGGCATAGTGAGGAAAAGAATGATGGGTTTAACTTAGATCTCTAGACTGGTTGTGAATGTTTGATTTGTTCTGCATTCCGTCCATCAATTGTGTGTCTTTTGCTTTCTCGCCCTAAGTGCGTCGGGTATGCCCAGACATGGGTCCCGGGCTCACTTTGCCACTGGATTCAAGCTATCCTGGCTGGTCAGGGGTGAAACCCCAAAACTGGTCCTAGGAAGCTTGTTTCCAGTCCAGGGAGGGCCTGGCGTGGCAGTTCGGGCTGGACTGTGCCCATGAGGCACAGGGTCAAGACTGATTTGCATATGGCCAGGTCTAAACTGGTGTGGCATGGTGAGTAAAAGAATGATGGAGTTAACTCAGATCTCTTGACTGGGGGTGAATGTTTTGATTTGCTTTTCATTCTGTCCATCAATTGTGTGTCTTTTGCTTTCTCTCCCTAAGTGCGCCGGATATGCCCAGACGTGGGTCCCGGTCTCACTGTGCCACTGGATTCAAGCTATCCTGGCTGGTGAGGGGTTAAACACCAACACTGGTCCTAGGATATTTGTTTCCGGTCCAGGGAGGACCTGGCTTGGCAGTTCGGGCTGGACTGTGCCCATGAGGCACAGGGTCAAGACTGATTTGCATATGGCCAGGTCTAAACTGGTGTGGCATGGTGAGCAATAGAATGATGGAGTTAACTCAGATCTCTTGACTGGGGGTGAATGTTTTGATTTGTTTTTCATTCCGTCCATCAATTGTGTGTCTTTTGATTTCTCACCCTTAGTGCGCAGGGTATGCCCAGACGTGGGTCCCGGGCTCACCGTGCCACTGGATTAAAGCTATCCTGGCTGGTGAGGGGTGAAACCCCAAAACTGGTCCTAGGATACCTGTTTCCGGTCCAGGGAGGACTTGGCTTGGCAGTTCGGGCTGGACTGTGCCCATAATGCAGAGGGTCAAGACTGATTTGCATATGGCCACGTCTAAACAGGTGTGACATGGTGAGCAAAAAATGGTGGATTAACTCAGATCTCTTGACTGGGGGTAAATGTTTTGATTTGTTTTGCATTCCGTGCATCAATTTTGTGTCTTTTGCTTTCTAGCCCTTTGTGCGCAAGGTATGCCCAGACGTGGGTCCCGGGCTCACTGTGCCACTGGATTCAATCTTTCCTGACTGATGAAGGGTAAAACCCCGAAACCGGTCCTAGGATGCTTGCTTCCGGTCCAGGGAGGACCTGGCTAGGCTGTTCCGTCTGGACTGTGCCCATGAGGCACAGGGTCAAGACTGATTTGCATATGCCCAGGTCTAAACTGGTGTGGCATGGTGTGCAAAAGAATGATGTATTTAACTCAGATCTCTTGACTGGGGATGAATGTTTTGATTTATTCTGCATTCTGTCCATCAATTGTGTGTCATTTGCTTCTCACCCTAGGTGTGCCAGGTATGCCCAGACGTGGGTCCCGGGCTCACTGTGCCTCTGGATTCAAGTTATCCTGGATAATGAAGGGTGAACCCCTGAAACTGGTCCTAGGATGCTTGTTCCCGGTCCAGGGAGGACCCGGCTTGGCATTTCGGGCTGAACTGTGCCCATGAGGCACTGGGTTAAGACTAATTTGCATATGGCCTGGTCTAAACTGGTGTGGCATAGAGAGCAAAAGAATGATCGATTTAACTTAGATCTCTAGACTGGGGTTGAATGTTTTGATTTGTTCTGCATTCCGTCTATCAATTGTCTGTCTTTTGCTTTCTCACCCTTAGTGTGTCGGGTATGCCCAGACATGGGTCCCGGGCTCATTGTGCCACTGGATTCAACTTATCCTGGCTGATGAGGGATGAAACGCAGAAACCGGTCCTAGGATGCTTGTTCCCGGTCCAGGGAGGACCTGGCTTGGCAGTTCGGGCTGGACTGTGCCCATGAGGCACAGGGTCAATATTGATTTGCATATGACCAGGTCTAAACTGGTGTGGCATGGTGAGAAAAAGAATGATGGATTTAACTCAGATCTCCAGACTGGGGTAAATGTTTTGATTTTTTCTGGATGCTTTCCGTCAATTGTGTGTTTTTTGTTGTTTTGCCATAAGTGCACCGGGTATGCCCAGACGTGGGTCCCGGGCTCACTGTGCCACTGGGTTCAAGCTAGCCTGGCTGATGATGGGTGAAACCTCAAAACTGGTCCTAGGATGCTTGTTTCCGGTCTAGGGAGCACCTGGCCTGGTAGTTCGGGCTGGAATGTGCCCATGAGGCACAGGGTCAAAACCGATTTGCATATGGCCAGGTCTAAACTGGTGTGGCATGCTGAGCAAAATTATGATGATTTAACTCAGATCTCTTGACTGGGGGTGAATGTTTTGATTTGTTTTGCATTCCGTCCATCAATTATGTTTCATTGGCTTTCTCACCCTAAGTGTGCCGGGTATGCCCAGATATGGGTGCCCGGCACACTGTGCCACTGGATTCAAGCTATCCTGCATGATGAGAGGTGAAACCCTGAAACTGGTCCTAGGATGCTTGGTCCCGGTCAAGGGAGGACCTGGCTTGGCATTTTGGACAGAAATGTGCCCATGAGGCACTGGGTCAAGACTGATTTGCATATGGGCAGGTCTAAACCGGTGTGGCATAGCGAGCAAGAGAATGATGGATTTAACTCAGATCTCTAGACTGGGGGTGAATGTTTTGATTTGTTCTGCATTTTGTCCATCAATTCTGTGTGTTTTGCTTTCTCGCCCTATGTGCATCGGGTATGCCCGGACATGGGTCCCGGGCTCACTGTACCACTGGATTCAACCTATCCTGGCTGATGAGAGGTGAAACCCCGAAACCGGTCCTAGGATGCTTATTTACATTCCAGGGAGACCTGGCATGGCAGTTTGGGCTGTCAAGACTGATTTGCATATGGTCAGGTCTAAAATGATGTGGCATGGTGAGCAAAATAATGATGGACTTAACTCGGATCTCTTAACTGGGGGTGAATCTTTTGATTTGTTCTCCATTCCGTGCATCAATTGTGTGTCTTTTGCTTTCTCACCCTAATTGCGCCTTGTATGCCCATACGTAGGTCCCGGGCTCACTGTGCCACTGGATTCAAGCTATCCTGGCTGAAGTGCGGTGAAACCCCGAAACCGGTCCTAGGATGCTTGTTTTCTGTCCCAGGAGGACCTTGGTTGGCAGTTCAGGGTGGACTGTGCCCATGAGGCACAGGGTCAAGACTGATTTGCTTATGGCCAGGTCTAAACTGGTGTGACATGGTGAGGAAAATGATGGATTTAACTCAGATCTCTTTACTGGGGGTGAATGTTTTGATTTGTGCTGCATTCCATCCATTAATTGTGTGTCTTTTGCTTTCTCGCCCTAAGCGCGCCGGGTATGCTTAGACGTGGGTCCCGGGCTCACTGTGCAATTAGGTTCAAGCTATCCTGGCTAATGAGGGGTGAAACCCCGAAACCGGTCCTAGGTCGCTTGTTACCGGTCCAGGGAGGACCTGGCTTGGCAGTTCGGGCTGGATTGTGCCCATGAGGCACAGGGTCAAGACTGATTTGCATATGGCCAGGTCTAAACTGGTGTGGCATGGTGAGCAAAAGAATGATGGATTTAACTCAGAACTCTTGACTGGGGGTGAATGTTTTGATTTGTTTTTCATTCAGTCCATCAATTGTGTGTCTTTTGATTTTTCACCCCTATTGCGCAAGGCATGCCCAGACGTGGGTCCCGGGCTCACTGTGCCACTGTATTCAAGCTTTCCTGGCTGATGAGGGGTAAAACCCCGAAACTGGTCCTAGGATGCTTGTTTCCGGTCCAAGGAGGACCTGGCTAGGCTGTTCCGGCTGGACTTTGCCCATGAGGCACAGGGTCAAGACTGATTTGCTTATGGCCAGGTCTAAACTGGTGTGACATGGTGAGGAAAATGATGGATTTAACTCAGATCTCTTTACTGGGGGTGAATGTTTTGATTTGTGCTGCATTCCGTCCATTAATTGTGTGTCTTTTGCTTTCTCGCCCTAAGCGCGCCGGGGATGCTTAGACGTGGGTCCCGGGCTCACTGTGCAATTAGGTTCAAGCTATCCTGGCTAATGAGGGGTGAAACCCCGAAACCGGTCCTAGGTCGCTTGTTACCGGTCCAGGGAGGACCTGGCTTGGCAGTTCGGGCTGGATTGTGCCCATGAGGCACAGGGTCAAGACTGATTTGCATATGGCCAGGTCTAAACTGGTGTGGCATGGTGAGCAAAAGAATGATGGATTTAACTCAGAACTCTTGACTGGGGGTGAATGTTTTGATTTGTTTTTCATTCCGTCCATCAATTGTGTGTCTTTTGATTTTTCACCCCTATTGCGCAAGGCATGCCCAGACGTGGGTCCCGGGTTCACTGTGCCACTGTATTCAAGCTTTCCTGGCTGATGAGGGGTAAAACCCCGAAACTGGTCCTAGGATGCTTGTTTCCGGTCCAAGGAGGACCTGGCTAGGCTGTTCCGGCTGGACTTTGCCCATGAGGCACAGGGTCAAGACTGATTTACATATGGCCAGATCTAAACTGGTGTGGCATGGTGAGCAAAAGAATGATGGGTGTAACTCAGATCTCTTGACTGGGGGTGAATGTTTTGATTATTCTGCATTCTGTCCATCAATTGTGTGTCATTTGCTATCTCACAGTAAGTGTGCCAGGTATGCCCAGACATGGGTCCCGGGCTCACTGTGCCTCTGGATTCAAGCTATCCTTGATAATGAGGGGTAAAACCCTGGATCTGGTCCTAGGATGCTTGTTCCCGGTCCAGGGAGGACCTGGCTTGACATTTTTGGCTGAACTGTGCCCACGAGGCACTGGGTCAAGACTAATTTGCATATGGCCGGGTCTAAACTGGTGTGGCATAGTGAGCAAAAGAATGATGGATTTAACTTAGATCTCTAGACTGGGGGTGAATGTTTTGATTTGTTTTGCATTCCGTCCATCAATTGTGTGTCTGTTGCTTTCTAGCCCTAAGTGCGCCAGGTATGCCCAGACATGGGTACCGGGCTCACTGTGCCACGGGATTCAAGCTATCCTGGCTGATGAGGGGGGAAACCCCAATACCGGTCCTAGGATTCTTGTTCCCGGTCCGCGGAGGCCCTGGCTTGGCAGTTCAGGCTGGTCTGTGCCCATGAGGCACAGGGTCAAGACTGATTTGCATATGACCAGGCCTAAACTGGTGTGGCATGGTGAGAAAAAGAATGATGGATTTAATTCAGATCTCTTGCCTGGGGGTGAATGTTTTGATTTGTTCTGCATTCTTTCCGTCAATTGTGTGTTTTTTGTTGTCTCGCCCTAAGTGCACCGGGTATGCCCAGACGTGGTCCTGGTCTCACTGTGCCACTAGGTTCAAGCTAGCCTGGCTGATGAGGGGTGAAACCTCAAAACTGGTCCTAGGATGCTTGTTTCCGGTATAGGGAGCACCTGGCCTGGTAGTCCATGCTGGAATGTGCCCATGAGGCACAGGGTCAATACTGATTGGCATACCGCCAGGTCTAAACTGGTGTGGCATAGTGAGCAAAAGAATGATGGATTTAACTCAGATGTCTTGACCGGGGGTGAATGTTTTGATTTGTTTTACATTCTGTCCATCAGTTGTGTGTCTTTGGCTTTCTCTCACTTAGTGCGCCGGGTAGTCCCAGATGTGGGTCCCGGGCTCACTGTGCCATTGGATTCAAGCTATCCTGGCTAATGAGGGGTGATACCCCGAAACCGGTCCTAGGATGCTTGTTTCCGGTCCAGGGAAGACCTGGCTTGGCAGTACCGGCTGGACTGTGCCCATGAGGCACAGGGTCAAGACTGATTTGCATATGGCCAGGTCTAAACTGGTGTGGCATGGTGAGCAAAAGAATGATGGATTTAACTCAGATCTCTTGACTGGGGGTGAATATTTTGATTTGTTTTGCATTCCGTGCATCAATTGTGTGTCATTTGCTTTCTCGCCCTAAGTGTGGCGGGTATGCCCAGACATGGGTCCCAGGCTCACTGTGCCACTGAATTCAAGCTATCCTGGATGATGAGGGGTGAAACCCCGAAACCGGTCCTAGGATGCTTGTTCCTGGTCCATGGAGGACCTGGCTTGGCAGTGCAGGCTGAACTGTGCCCATGAGGCACAGGGTGAAGACTGATTTGCAAATAGCCAGGTCTAAACTGGTGTGGCATGGTGAGCAAAAGAATGATGGGTTTAACTCAGATCTCTTGACTGGGGGTGAATGTTTTGATTATTCTGCATTCTGTCCATCAATTGTGTGTCATTGGCTTTCTCACCGTAAGTGTTCCGGGTATGCCCAGACTTGGGTCCCGGGCTAACTGTGCCACTGGATTTAACTTATCCTGACTGATGAGGGGTGAAACCCCGAAACCGGTCCTAGGATGCTCATTTCCAGTCCAGGGAGGATCTAGTTTGGCAGTTTGGGCTGGACTGTGCCCATGAGGCACAGGGTGAAGACTGATTTGTATATAGCCAGGTCTAAACTGATGTGGCATGGTGAGCAAAAGAATGATGGATTTAATTCAGATCTCTTGACTGGGGGTGAATGTTTTGATTTGTTTTGCATTCCGTCCATAAAATGTGTTTCTTTTGCTTTCTAGCCCTAAGTGCGCCAGGTATGCCCAGACATGGGTACCGGGCTCACTGTGCCATGGGATTCAAGTTATCCTGGATGATGAGGTGTGAAACCCCGAAACCGGTCCTAGGATGCTTGTTCCCGGTCCAGGGAGGACCTGGCTTGGCAGTTCAGGCTGAACTGTGCCCATGAGGCACAGGGTGAAGACTGATTTGCAACTAGCCAGGTCTAAACTGGTGTGGCATGGTAAGCAAAAGAATGATGGGTTTAACTCAAATCTCTTGACTGGGGTGAATGTTTTCATTATTCTGCATTCTGTCCATCAATTGTGTGTCATTGTTTTTCTCACCGTAAGTGTGCCGGGTATGCCCAGACGTGGGTACCGGGCTAACTGTGCAACTGGATTTAACTTATCCTGGCTGATGAGGGGTGAAACCCCGAAACAGGTCCTAGACTGCTCATTTCCGGTCCAGGGAGGATTTAGTTTGGCAGTTTGGGCTGGACTGTGCCCATGAGGCACAGGGTGAAGACTGATTTGTATATAGCCAGGTCTAAACTGATGTGGCATGGTGAGCAAAAGAATGATGGATTTAATTCAGATCTCTTGACTGGGGGTGAATGTTTTGATTTGTTGGGCATTCCGTCCATCAATTGTGTGTCTTTTGCTTTCTCGCCCTAAGTGCGCCAGGTATGCCCAGACATGGGTACCGGGCTCACTGTGCCACGGGATTCAAGTTATCCTGGCTGATGAGGGGTGAAACCCCGAAACCGGTCCTAGGATGCTTGTTCCCGGTCCGTGGAGGACCTGGCTTTGCAGTTCAGGCTGGACTGTGCCCATGAGGCACAGGGTCAATACTGATTGGCATACCGCCAGGTCTAAACTGGTTTGGCATGGTGAGCAAAAGAATGATGGATTTAACTCAGATGTCTTGACTGGAGGTGAATGTTTTGATTTGTTTTGCATTCTGTCCATCAGTTGTGTGTCTTTTGCTTTCTCTCCCTTAGTGCGCCGGGTAGTCCCAGATGTGGGTCCCGGGCTCACTGTGCCATTGGATTCAAGCTATCCTGGCTAATGAGGGGTGAAACCCCGAAACCGGTCCTAGGATGCTTGTTTCCGGTCCAGGGAAGACCTGGCTTGGCAGTACCGGCTGGACTGTGCCCATGAGGCACAGGGTCAAGACTGATTTGCATATGGCCAGGTCTAAACTGGTGTGGCATGGTGAGCAAAAGAATGATGGATTTAACTGAGATCTCTTGACTGGGGGTGAATATTTTGATTTGTTTTGCATTCCGTCCAACAATTGTGTCATTTGCTTTCTCACACTAAGTGTGCCGGGTATACCCAGACATGGGTCCCAGGCTCACTGAGCCACTGAATTCACGATATCCTGGATGATGAGGGGTGAAGCCCCAAAACCGGTCCTAGGATGCTTGTTCCCGGTCCGTGGAGGCCCTGGCTTGGCAGTTCAGGCTTGTCTGTGCCCATGAGGCACAGGGCCAAGACTGATTTGCATATGACCAGGCCTAAACTGGTGTGGCATGGTGAGAAAAAGAATGATGGATTTAATTCAGATCTCTTGCCTGGGGGTGAATGTTTTGATTTGTTCTGCATTCTTTCCGTCAATTGTGTGTTTTTTGTTGTCTCGCCCTAAGTGTACCGGGTATGCCCAGACGCGGTCCCGGTCTCACTGTGCCACTAGGTTCAAGCTAGCCTGGCTGATGAGGGGTGAAACCTCAAAACTGGTCCTAGGATGCTTGTTTCCGGTATAGGGAGCACCTGGCCTGGTAGTCCAGGCTGGAATGTGCCCATGAGGCACAGGGTCAATACTGATTGGCATACCGCCAGGTCTAAACTGGTGTGGCATAGTGAGCAAAAGAATGATGGATTTAACTCAGATGTCTTGACTGGGGGTGAATGTTTTGATTTGTTTTACATTCTGTCCATCAGTTGTGTGTCTTTGGCTTTCTCTCCCTTAGTGCGCCGGGTAGTCCCAGATGTGGGTCGCGGGCTCACTGTGCCATTGGATTCAAGCTATCCTGGCTAATGAGGGGTGATACCCTGAAACCGGCCCTAGGATGCTTGTTTCCGGCCCAGGGAAGACCTGGCTTGGCAGTACCGGCTGGACTGTGCCCATGAGGCACAGGGTCAAGACTGATTTGCATATGGCCAGGTCTAAACTGGTGTGGCATGGTGAGCAAAAGAATGATGGATTTAACTGAGATCTCTTGACTGGGGGTGAATATTTTGATTTGTTTTGCATTCCGTCCATCAATTGTGTGTCATTTGCTTTCCCACCCTAAGTGTGCCGGGTATGCCCAGACATTGGTCCCAGGCACACTGTGCCACTGAATTCAAGCTATCCTGGATGATGAGGGGTGAAACCCCGAAACCGGTCCTAGGATGCTTGTTTCCGGTCCAGGGAAGACCTGGCTTGGCAGTACCGGCTGGACTGTGCCCATGAGGCACAGGGTCAAGACTGATTTGCATATGGCCAGGTCTAAACTGGTGTGGCATGGTGAGCAAAAGAATGATGGATTTAACTGAGATCTCTTGACTGGGGGTGAATATTTTGATTTGTTTTGCATTCCGTCCAACAATTGTGTCATTTGCTTTCTCACACTAAGTGTGCCGGGTATACCCAGACATGGGTCCCAGGCTCACTGAGCCACTGAATTCACGATATCCTGGATGATGAGGGGTGAAGCCCCGAAACCGGTCCTAGGATGCTTGTTCCCGGTCCGTGGAGGACCTTGCATGGCAGTTCAGGCTGGACTGTGCCCATGAGGCACAGGGTCAATACTGATTGGCATACCGCCAGGTCTAAACTGGTGTGGAATGGTGAGCAAAAGAATGATGGATTTAACTCAGATGTCTTGACTGGAGGTGAATGTTTTGATTTGTTTTGCATTCTGTCCATCAGTTGTGTGTATTTGGCTTTCTCTCCCTTAGTGCTCCGGGTAGTCCCAGATGTGGGTCCCGGGCTCACTGTGCCATTGGATTCAAGCTATCCTGGCTGATGAGGGGGGAAACCCCAAAACCGGTCCTAGGATGCTTGTTCCCCGTCCGTGGAGGCCCTGGCTTGGCAGTTCAGGCTTGTCTGTGCCCATGAGGCACAGGGTCAAGACTGATTTGCATATGACCAGGCCTAAACTGGTGTGGCATGGTGAGAAAAAGAATGATGGATTTAATTCAGATCTCTTGCCTGGGGGTGAATGTTTTGATTTGTTCTGCATTCTTTCCGTCAATTGTGTGTTTTTTGTTGTCTCGCCCTAAGTGTACCGGGTATGCCCAGACGTGGTCCCGGTCTCACTGTGCCACTAGGTTCAAGCTAGCCTGGCTGATGAGGGGTGAAACCTCAAAACTGGTCCTAGGATGCTTGTTTCCGGTATAGGGAGCACCTGGCCTCGTAGTCCAGGCTGGAATGTGCCCATGAGGCACAGGGTCAATACTGATTGGCATACCGCCAGGTCTAAACTGGTGTGGCATAGTGAGCAAAAGAATGATGGATTTAACTCAGATGTCTTGACTGGGGGTGAATGTTTTGATTTGTTTTACATTCTGTCCATCAGTTGTGTGTCTTTGGCTTTCTCTCCCTTAGTGCGCCGGGTAGTCCCAGATGTGGGTCCCGGGCTCACTGTGCCATTGGATTCAAGCTATCCTGGCTAATGAGGGGTGATACCCTGAAACCGGTCCTAGGATGCTTGTTTCCGGCCCAGGGAAGACCTGGCTTGGCAGTACCGGCTGGACTGTGCCCATGAGGCACAGGGTCAAGACTGATTTGCATATGGCCAGGTCTAAACTGGTGTGGCATGGTGAGCAAAAGAATGATGGATTTAACTGAGATCTCTTGACTGGGGGTGAATATTTTGATTTGTTTTGCATTCCGTCCATCAATTGTGTGTCATTTGCTTTCTCACCCTAAGTGTGCCGGGTATGCCCAGACATTGGTCCCAGGCTCATTGTGCCACTGAATTCAAGCTATCCTGGATGATGAGGGGTGAAACCCCGAAACCGATCCTAGGATGCTTGTTCCTGGTCCATGGAGGCCCTGGCTTGGCAGTGCAGGCTGGACTGTGCCCACGAGGCACAGGGTGAAGACGGATTTGCAAATAGCCAGGTCTAAACTGGTGTGGCATGGGGAGCAAAAGAATGATGGGTTTAACTCAGACCTCTTGACTGGGGGTGAATGTTTTGATTATTCTGCATTCTGTCCATCAATTGTGTGTCATTGGCTTTCTCACCGTAAGTGTGCCGGGTATGCCCAGACTTGGGTCCCGGGCTAACTGTGCCACTGGATTTAACTTATCCTAGCTGATGAGGGGTGAAACCCCGAAACCAGTCCTAGGATGCTCATTTCCGGTCCAGGGAGGATCTAGTTTGGCAGTTTGGGCTGGATTGTGCCCATGAGGCACAGGGTGAAGACTGATTTGTATATAGCCAGGTCTAAACTGATGTGGCATGGTGAGCAAAAGAATGATGGATTTAATTAAGATCTCTTGACTGGGGGTGAATGTTTTGATTTGTTTTGCATTCCGTCCATAAAATGTGTGTCTTTTGCTTTCTCGCCCTAAGTGCGCCAGGTATGCCCAGACATGGGTACCGGGCTCACTGTGCCATGGGATTCAAGTTATCCTGGCTGATGAGGGGTGAAACCCCGAAACCGGTCCTAGGATGCTTGTTCCCGGTCCAGGGAGGACCTGGCTTGGCAGTTCAGGCTGAACTGTGCCCATGAGGCACAGGGTCAAGACTGATTTGCAACTAGCCAGGTCTAAACGGGTGTGGCATGGTGAGCAAAAGAATGATGGGTTTAACTCAGATCTCTTGACTGGGGTGAATGTTTTGATTATTCTGCATTCTGTCCATCAATTGTGTGTCATTTTCTTTCTCACCGTAAGTGTGCTGGGTATGCCCAGACTTGGGTCCCGGGCTAACTGTGCCACTGGATTTAACTTATCCTGGCTGATGAGGGGTGAAATCCAGAAACAGGTCCTAGGATGCTCATTTCCGGTCCAGGGAGGATTTAGTTTGGCAGTTTGGGCTGGACTGTGCCCATGAGGCACAGGGTGAAGACTGATTTATATATAGCCAGGTCTAAAATGATGTGGCATGGTGAGCAAAAGAATGATGGATTTAATTCAGATCTCTTGACTGGGGTGAATGTTTTGATTATTCTGCATTCTGTCCATCAATTGTGTGTCATTGGCTTTCTCACCGTAAGTGTGCCGGGTATGCCCAGACTTGGGTCCCGGGCTAACTGTGCCACTGGATTTAACTTATCCTAGCTGATGAGGGGTGAAACCCCGAAACCGGTCCTAGGATGCTCATTTCTGGTCCAGGGAGGATCTAGTTTGGCAGTTTGGGCTGGACTGTGCCCATGAGGTACAGGGTGAAGACTGATTTGTATATAGCCAAGTCTAAACTGATGTGGCATGGCGAGCAAAAGAATGATGGATTTAATTCAGATGTCTTGACTGGAGGTGAATGTTTTGATTTGTTTTGCATTCTGTCCATCAGTTGTGTGTATTTGGCTTTCTCTCCCTTAGTGCTCCGGGTAGTCCCAGATGTGGGTCCCGGGCTCACTGTGCAATTGGATTCAAGCTATCCTGGCTGATGAGGGGGGAAACCCCAAAACCGGTCCTAGGATGCTTGTTCCCCGTCCGTGGAGGCCCTGGCTTGGCAGTTCAGGCTTGTCTGTGCCCATGAGGCACAGGGTCAAGACTGATTTGCATATGACCAGGCCTAAACTGGTGTGGCATGGTGAGAAAAAGAATGATGGATTTAATTCAGATCTCTTGCCTGGGGGTGAATGTTTTGATTTGTTCTGCATTCTTTCCGTCAATTGTGTGTTTTTTGTTGTCTCGCCCTAAGTGCACCGGGTATGCCCAGACGTGGTCCCGGTCTCACTGTGCCACTAGGTTCATGCTAGCCTGGCTGATGAGGGGTGAAACATCAAAACTGGTCCTAGGATGCTTGTTTCCGGTATAGGGAGCACCTGGCCTAGTAGTCCAGGCTGGAATGTGCCCATGAGGCACAGGGTCAATACTGATTGGCATACCGCCAGGTCTAAACTGGTGTGGCATAGTGAGCAAAAGAATGATGGATTTAACTCAGATGTCTTGACTGGGGGTGAATGTTTTGATTTGTTTTACATTCTGTCCATCAGTTGTGTGTCTTTGGCTTTCTCTCCCTTAGTGCGCCGGGTAGTCCCAGATGTGGGTCCCGGGCTCACTGTGCCATTGGATTCAAGCTATCCTGGCTAATGAGGGGTGATACCCTGAAACCGGTCCTAGGATGCTTGTTTCCGGCCCAACGAAGACCTGGCTTGGCAGTACCGGCTGGACTGTGCCCATGAGGCACAGGGTCAAGACTGATTTGCATATGGCCAGGTCTAAACTGGTGTGGCATGGTGAGAAAAAGAATGATGGATTTAACTGAGATCTCTTGACTGGGGGTGAATATTTTGATTTGTTTTGCATTCCGTCCATCAATTGTGTGTCATTTGCTTTCTCACCCTAAGTGTGCCGGGTATGCCCAGACATTGGTCCCAGGCTCACTGTGCCACTGAATTCAAGCTATCCTGGATGATGAGGGGTGAAACCCCGAAACCGGTCCTAGGATGCTTGTTCCTGGTCCATGGAGGACCTGGCTTGGCAGTGCAGGCTGAACTGTGCCCACGAGGCACAGGGTGAAGACTGATTTGCAAATAGCCAGGTCTAAACTGGTGTGGCATGGGGAGCAAAAGAATGATGGGTTTAACTCAGACCTCTTGACTGGGGGTGAATGTTTTGATTATTCTGCATTCTGTCCATCAATTGTGTGTCATTGGCTTTCTCACCGTAAGTGTGCCGGGTATGCCCAGACTTGGGTCCCGGGCTAACTGTGCCACTGGATTTAACTTATCCTAGCTGATGAGGGGTGAAACCCCGAAACCAGTCCTAGGATGCTCATTTCCGGTCCAGGGAGGATCTAGTTTGGCAGTTTGGGCTGGATTGTGCCCATGAGGCACAGGGTGAAGACTGATTTGGATATAGCCAGGTCTAAACTGATGTGGCATGGTGAGCAAAAGAATGATGGATTTAATTCAGATCTCTTGACTGGGGGTGAATGTTTTGATTTGTTTTGCATTCCGTCCATAAAATGTGTGTCTTTTGCTTTCTCGCCCTAAGTGCGCCAGGTATGCCCAGACATGGGTACCGGGCTCACTGTGCCATGGGATTCAAGTTATCCTGGCTGATGAGGGGTAAAACCCCGAAGCCGGTCCTAGGATGCTTGTTCCCGGTCCAGGGAGGACCTGGCTTGGCAGTTCAGGCTGAACTGTGCCCATGAGGCACAGGGTGAAGACTGATATGCAACTAGCCAGGTCTAAACGGGTGTGGCATGGTGAGCAAAAGAATGATGGGTTTAACTCAGATCTCTTGACTGGGGTGAATGTTTTGATTATTCTGCATTCTGTCCATCAATTGTGTGTCATTTTCTTTCTCACCGTAAGTGTGCTGGGTATGCCCAGACGTGGGTCCCGGGCTAACTGTGCCACTGGATTTAACTTATCCTGGCTGATGAGGGGTGAAATCCAGAAACAGGTCCTAGGATGCTCATTTCCGGTCCAGGGAGGATTTAGTTTGGCAGTTTGGGCTGGACTGTGCCCATGAGGCACAGGGTGAAGACTGATTTATATATAGCCAGGTCTAAAATGATGTGGCATGGTGAGCAAAAGAATGATGGATTTAATTCAGATCTCTTGACTGGGGTGAATGTTTTGATTATTCTGCATTCTGTCCATCAATTGTGTGTCATTGGCTTTCTCACCGTAAGTGTGCCGGGTATGCCCAGACTTGGGTCCCGGGCTAACTGTGCCACTGGATTTAACTTATCCTAGCTGATGAGGGGTGAAACCCCGAAACCGGTCCTAGGATGCTCATTTCTGGTCCAGGGAGGATCTAGTTTGGCAGTTTGGGCTGGACTGTGCCCATGAGGCACAGGGTGAAGACTGATTTGTATATAGCCAGGTCTAAACTGATGTGGCACAGTGAGCAAAAGAATGATGGATTTAATTCAGATCTCTTGACTGGGGGTGAATGTTTTGATTTGTTTTGCATTCCGTCCATAAAATGTGTGTCTTTTGCTTTCTCGCCCTAAGTGCGCCAGGTATGCCCAGACATGGGTACCGGGCTCACTGTGCCATGGGATTCAAGTTATCCTGGCTGATGAGGGGTGAAACCCCAAAACCGGTCCTAGGATGCTTGTTCCCCTTCCAGGGAGGACCTGGCTTGGCAGTTCAGGCTGAACTGTGCCCATGAGGCACTGGGTGAAGACTGATTTGCAACTAGCCAGGTCTAAACTGGTGTGGCATGGTGAGCAAAAGAATGATGGGTTTAACTCAGATCTCTTGACTGGGGTGAATGTTTTGATTATTCTGCATTCTGTCCATCAATTGTGTGTCATTTTCTTTCTCACCGTAAGTGTGCCGGGTATGCCCAGACGTGGGTCCCGGGCTAACTGTGCAACTGGATTTAACTTATCCTGGCTGATGAGGGATGAAACCCCGAAACAGGTCCTAGGATGCTCATTTGCGGTCCAGGGAGGATTTAGTTTGGCAGTTTGGGATGGACTGTGCCCATGAGGCACAGGGTGAAGACTGATTTATATATAGCCAGGTCTAAACTGATGTGGCATGGTGAGCAAAAGAATGATGGATTTAATTCAGATCTCTTGACTGGGGGTGAATGTTTTGATTTGTTCGGCATTCCGTCCATCAATTGTGTGTCTTTTGCTTTCTCGCCCTAAGTGCGCCAGGTATGCCCAGACATGGGTACCGGGCTCACTGTGCCACGGGATTCAAGTTATCCTGGCTGATGAGGGGTGAAACCCCGAAACCGGTCCTAAGATGCTTGTTCCCGGTCCGTGGAGGACCTGGCTTGGCAGTTCAGGCTGGACTGTGCCCATGAGGCACAGGGTGAAGACTGATTTGCATATAGCCAGGTCTAAACTGGTGTGGCATGGTGAGCAAAAGAATGATGGGTTTAACTCAGATCTCTTGACTGGGTGTGAATGTTCTGATTTGTTTTGCATTCCGTCCATCAATTGTGTGTCTTTTGCTTTCTCACCCTAATTGCGCCAGGTATGCCCAGACGTGGGTGCCGGGCTCACTGTGCCACTGGATTCAAGCTATCCTGACTGATGAGGGGTGAAACCCCGAAACCGGTCCTAGGATGCTTGTTTCCTGTCCAAGGAGGGCCTGGCTTGGCAGGTCGGGCTGGACTTTCCCCATGAGGCACAGGGTCAAGACTGATTTGCATGAGGCCAGGTCTAAACTGGTGTGGCATGGTGAGCAAAAGAATGATGGATTTAACTCAGATCTCTTGACTAGGGGTGAATGTTTTGATTTGTTTTGCATTCCGTCCATCACTTTTTGTGTCATTTGCTTTCTCACCATAAGTGTGCCGGGTATGCCCAGATATGGGTCCCCGGCACACTGTGCCACTGGATTCAAGCTATCCTGGATGATGAGGGGTAAAACCCCGAAACCGGTCCTAGGATGCTTGTTCCCGGTCCAGGGAGGACCTGGCTTGGCATTTTGGGCTGAACTGTGCCCATGAGGCACAGGGTGAAGACTTATTTGCATATAGCCAGGACTAAACTTGGTGGCATGGTGAGCAAAACAATGATGGATTTACCTCGGATGTCTTGACTGGGGTGAATGTTTTAATTTGTTCTGCATTCCGTCCATCAATTGTGTGTCACTTGCTTTCTCGGCCTAAGTGCGCCAGGTATGCCCAGACATGTGTCCCGGGCTCACTGTGCCACTGTATTCAAGCTATCCTGGCTCGTGGGGGGTGAAACCCCGAAACCGGTCCTAGGATGCTTGTTTCCAGTTGAGGTAGGACCTGGTTTGGCATTTCGGACTGAACAGTGCCCATGAGGCACAGGGTCAAGACTGAGTTGCATACCGCCAGGTCTAACCTGGTGTGGCATGGTGAGCAAAGGAATGATGGATTTAACTCAGATCTCTTGACTGGGGTGAATGTTTTGATTTGTTCTGCATTCTTTCCATCAATTGTGTGTTTTTTGTTTTCTCGCCCTAATTGCACCGGGTATGCCCAGACGTGGGTCACGGGCTCACTGTGCCACTGGGTTCAAGCTAGCCTGGCTGATGAGGGGTGAAACCTCAAAACTGGTCCTAGGATGCTTGTTTCTGGTCTAGGGAGCACCTGGCCTGGTAGTTCGGTCTGGAATGTGCCCATGATGCACAGGGTCAAGACTGATTTGAATACGGCCAGGTCTAAACTGGTGTGGCATCTTGAGCAAATGAATGATGGATTTAACTCAGATCTCTTGACTGGGGGTTTACGTTTTGATTTGTTTTGCATTCTGTCCATCAGTTGTGTGTCTTTTGCTTTCTCGCACTTAGTGCGCCGAGTATGCCCAGACGTGGGTCCCGGGCTCACTGTGCCAATGGATTCAAGCTATCCTGGGTACTGAGGGGTGAATCCCTGAAACTGGGCCTAGGATGCTTGTTTCCAGTCCAGGGAGGACCTGGCTTCGCAGTTATGTCTGGACAGTGCCCATGAGGCACAGGATCAAGACTGATTTGCATATGGCCAGGTCTAAACTGGTGTGGCATGGTGAGCAAAAGAATGATGGATTTAACTCAGATCTCTTGACTGGGGGTGAATGTTTTGATTTGGGTCGCATTCCGTCCATCAATTGTGTGTCATTTGCTTTCTCACCCTAATTGTGCCGGGTATGCCCATACATGGGTCCCGGCTCACTGTGCCACTGGATTCAAGCTATCCTGGACGATGAGGTGTGAAACCCCGAAACTTGTGCTAGGAAGCTTGTTCCCGGTCCAGGGAGGACCTGGCTTGGCATTTTGGGCTGAACTGTGCCCATGAGGCACTGGGTCAAGACTGATTTGCATGTGGCCAGGTCTAAGCTGGTTTCGTATAGTGAGCAAAAGAATGATGGATTTAACTCAGATCTGTAGACTGGGGGTGAATGTTTTCATTTGTTCTGCATTCCGTCCATCAATTGTGTGTCTTTTGCTTTCTTGCCCTAAGTGCGCCAGGTATGCCCAGACATGTATCCTGGGCTCACTGTGCCACTGGATTCAAGCTATCCTGGCTAATGAGGTGTGAAACCCCGAAACCGGTCCTAGGGTGCTTGTTTCCGGCCCAGGGAGGACCTGGCATTACAGTACCGGCTGGATTGTGCCCATGAGGCACAGGGTCAAGACTGATTTGCATATGGCCAGGTCTAAACTGGTGGGCATGGTGAGCAAAAGAATGCTGGATTTAACTCAGATCTCTTGACTGGGGGTGAATATTTTGATTTGTTTTGCATTCTGTCCATCAATTGTGTGTCAGTCGCTTTCTCACCCTAAGTGAGCCTGGTATGTCCAGACATGGGTCACTGGCTCACTGTGCCACTGGATTCAAGCTATCTTGGATGACGAGGGGTGAAACCACAAAACCGGTCCTAGGATGTTTGTTCCTGGTCCTGGGAGGACCTGGCTTGGCAGTTCTGGCTGATCTGTGCCCATGAGGCACAGGGTGAGGACGGATTTGCATATAGCCAGGTCTAAACTAGGTGGCATGGTGTGCAAAAGAATGATGGATTTAACTCGGATCTCTTGACTGGGGGAATGTTTTGATTTGTTCTGCATTCCATCAAGCTATCCTGGCTGATGAGGGGTGAAACCCCGAAACCGGTCCTAGGATGCTTGTTCCCGGTCCAGGGAGGACCTGGCTTGGCAGTTCAGGCTGGACTGTGCCCATGAGGCACAGGGTCAAGACTGATTTGCATATGGCCAGGTCTTAACTGGAGTGGCATAATTTGTTCTGCATTACATCCATCAATTGCGTGTCATTTTCTTTCTCACCCAAGTGCGCCGGGTATGCCCAGACATGGGTCCCGGGCTCACTGTGCCACTGGGTTCAAGCTAGCCTGGCTGATGAGGGGGGAAACCTCAAACTTGTCCTTGGATGCTTGTTTCCGGTCTAGGGAGCACCTGGCCTTTTAGTTCGGGCTGGAATGTGCCCATGAGGTACAGGGTCAAGACTGATTTGCATATGGCCAGGTCTAAACTGGTGTGGCATGGTGAGCAAAAGAATGATGGATTTAACTCAGATCCAATGCCTGGGGGTGAATGTTTTGATTTGTTTTGCATTCCATCCATCAGTTGTGTGTCTTTTGCTTTGTCGCCCTTAGTGCGCCGGGTAGGCCCAGACGTGGGTCCCGGGCTCACTGTGCCACTGGATTCAAGCTATCCTTGCTGATGAGGGGTGAAACCCAGAAACAGGTCCTGGGATGCTTGTTTCTGGTCCACGGAGCACCTGGCTCGGCAGTTCCGTCTGGCTGATGAGGGGGGAAACCTCAAACTTGTCCTTGGATGCTTGTTTCCGGTCTAGGGAGCACCTGGCCTTTTAGATCGGGCTGGAATGTGCCCATGAGGCACAGGGTCAAGACTGATTTGCATATGGCCAGGTCTAAACTGGTGTGGCATGGTGAGCAAAAGAACTATGGATTTAACTCAGATCTCTAGAATGGGGGTGAATGTTTTGATTTGTTCTGCATTCTGGCCATCAATTGTGTGTCTTTTGCTTCCTCGCCCTAAGTGCGTCGGGTATCCCCAGACATGGGTCCCGGGCTCACTGTACCACTGAATTCAACCTATTCTGGCTGATGAGGGGTGATACCCCGAACCCGGTCCTAGGATGCTTGTTTACATTCCAGGGAGGACATGGCTTGGCAGTTTGGGCTGCCAATATTGATTTGCATATGGTCTAAACTGATGTGGCATGGTGAGCAAAATAATCATGGATTTAACTCAGATCTCTTGACTGGGCGTGAATGTTTTGATTTGTTCTCCATTCCATGCATCAATTGTGTGTCTTTTGCTTTCCCACCCTAAGTGTGCCGGATATGCCCAGACGTGGGTCCCAGGCTCACTGTGCCACTGGATTCAACCTATCCTGGCTGATGAGCGGTGAAACCCCGAAACCGGTCTTAGGATGCTAGTTTCCGGTCCCAGGAGGACCTGGCTTGGCAGTTCGGGCTGGACTGTGCCCATGAGGCACAGGGTCAAGACTGATTTGCATACCGCCAGGTCTAAACTGGTGTGGCATGGTGAGCAAAAGAATGATGGATTTGACTCAGATCTCTTGTCTGGGGTGAATGTTTTGAATTATTCTGCATTCTTTCCGTCAATTGTGTGTTTTTTGTTTTCTCGCCCTAAGTGCGCCGGTTATGCCCAGACACTGTGCCAATGGATTCAAGCTATCCTGGCTGATGAGGGGTGAATCCCCGAAACCGGTCCTAGGATGCTTGTTTCCAGTCCATGGAGGACCTGGCTTGGTAGTTCCGTCTGGACTGTGCCCATCAGGCACAGGGTCAAGACTGATTTGCATATGGCCAGGTCTAAACTGGTGTGGCATGGTCAGAAAAAGAATGATGGATTTAACTCATATCTCTAGACTGGGGGGAATGTTTTAATTTGTTCTGCATTCCGTCCATCAATTGTGTGTCTTTTGCTTTCTCACCCTAATTGCGCCAGGTATGCCCAGACGTGGGTCCCGGGCTCACTGTGCTACTGGATTCAAGCTATCCTGGCTGACGAGGGGTGAAACCCCAAAACCGATCCTAGGAGGCTTGTTTCCTGTCCAAGGAGGGCCTGGCTTGGCAGTTCAGGCTGGACTGTGCCCATGAGGCACAGGGTCAAGACTGATTTGCAAATAGCCGGGTCTAAACTGGGTGGCATGGTGAGCAAAAGAATGATGGGTTTCACTCAAATCTTTTGACTGGGGTGAATGTTTTGATTATTCTGCATTCTGTCCATCAATTGTGTGTCATTTGCTTTCTCACCCTAATTGTACCGGGTATGCCCATACATGGGCCCCCGGCTGACTGTGTCACTAAATTCAAGCTATCCTGGATGATGAGGGGTGAAACCCCGAAACCCATCCTAGGATGCTTGTTCCTGGTCCAGGGAGGACCTGGCTTGGCAGTACCGGCTGGACTGTGCCCACGGGGCACAGGGTCAAGACTGATTTGTATATAGCCGGGTCTAAACTGGGTGGCATGGTGACCAAAAGAATGATGGATTTAACTCGGATCTCTTGACTGGGGTGAATGTTTTGATTTGTTCTGCATTCCGTCCATCAATTGTGTGTCTTTTGCTTTCTCGCCCTAAGTGTGCCAGGCATGCCCAGACGTGGGTACCGGTGTCACTGAGCCACTGGATTCAAGCTATCCTGGCTGATGAGGGGTGATTTCCCAAAAACGGTCCTAGGATGCTTGTTCCCGGTCCAGGGAGGACCTGGCTTGGCAGTTCGGGCTGGACTGTGCCCATAAGGCACAGGGTCAAGACTGATTTGCATATGGCCAGGTCTAAACTGGTGTGGCATGGTGAGAAAAAGAATGATGGATTTAACTCATATCTCTAGACTGGGGGGAATGTTTTAATTTGTTCTGCATTCTGTCCATCAATTGTGTGTCTTTTGCTTTCTTGCCCTAAGTGCGCCAGGTATGCCCAGACATGTATCCCGGGCTCACTGTGCCACTGGATTCAAGCTATCCTGGCTGGTGGGGGGTGAAACCCCGAAACCGGTCCTAGGATGCTTGTTTCCGGTCGAGGGAGGAACTGGCTTGGCAGTTTGGACTGGACTGTGCCCATGAGGCACAGGGTCAAGACTGAGTTGCATACCGCCAGGTCTAAACTGGTGTGGCATGGTGAGCAAAAGAATGATGGATTTGACTCAGATCTCTTGTCTGGGGTGAATGTTTTGATTTATTCTGCATTCTTTCCGACAATTGTGTGTTTTTTGTTTTCTCGCCCTAAGTGCGCCGGTAATGCCCAGACATGGGTCCCGGGCTCACTGTGCCAATGGATTCAAGCTATCCTGGCTGATGAGGGGTGAATCCCCGAAACCGGTCCTAGGATGCTTGTTTACATTCCATGGAGGGCCTGGCTTGGCAGTTTGGGCTGTCAAGACTGATTTGCATATGGTCAGGTCTAAACTGATGTGGCATGGTGAGCAAAAGAATGATGGATTTAACTCAGATCTCTAGACTGGGGGTGAATGTTTTGATTTATTCTGCATTCTTTCCGTCAATTGTGTGTTTTTTGTTTTCTCGCCCTAAGTGCGCCGGTTATGCCCAGACATGGGTCCCGGGCTCACTGTGCCAATGGATTCAAGCTATCCTGGCTGATGATGGGTGAATCCCCAAAACCGGTCCTAGGATGCTTGTTTCCAGTCCAGGGAGGACCTGGCTTGGTAGTTCCGTCTGGACTGTGCCCATCAGGCACAGGGGCAAGACTGATTTGCATATGGCCAGGTCTAAACTGGTGTGGCATGGTGAGCAAAAGAATGATGGATTTAACTCAGATCTCTAGACTGGGGGTGAATGTTTTGATTTGTGTTGCATACCGTCCATCAATTGTGTGTCATTTGCTTTCTCACCCTAATTGTGCCGGGTATGCCCATACATGGGTCCCTGGCTCACTGTGCCACTGGATTCAAGCTATCCTGGATGATGAGGTGTGAAACCCAGAAACTGGTGCTAGGATGCTTGTTCCCGGTCCAGGGAGGACCTGGCTTGACATTTCGGGCTGAACTGTGCCCATGAGGCACTGGGTCGAGACTGATTTGCATATGGCCAGGTCTAAACTTGTGTGGTATAGTGAGCAAAAGAATGATGGATTTAACTCAGACCTCTTGACTGGGGATGAATGTTTTGATTTGTTCTGCATTCCGTCCGTCAATTGTGTGTCATTTGCCTTCTCGCCGTAAGTGCTTCGGGTATGCCCAGGCATGGGTCTCGGGCCCACTGTGCCACTGGATTCAACCTATCCTGGCTGATGAGGTGTGAAACCCCGAAACCGGACCTAGGATGCTTGTTTACATTCCATGGAGGGCCTGGCTTGGCAGTTTGGGCTGTCAAGACTGATTTGCATATGGTCAGGTCTAAACTGATGTGGCATGGTGAGCAAAAGAATGATGGATTTAACTCAGATCTCTAGACTGGGGGTGAATGTTTTGATTTGTTCTGCATTCCGTGCATCAATTGTGTGTCTTTTGCTTTCTCACCCTAATTGCGCCAGGTATGCCCAGACGTGGGTCCCGGGCTCACTGTGCGACTGGATTCAAGCTATCCTGTCTGACGAGGGGTGAAACCCCAAAACCCATCCTAGGAGGCTTGTTTCCTGTCCAAGGAGGGCCTGGCTTGGCAGTTTAGGCTGGAATGTGCCCATGAGGCACAGGGTCAAGACTGATTTGCATATAGCCAGGTCTAAACTGGGTGGCATGGTGAGCAAAAGAATGATGGGTTTAACTCAGATCTTTTGACTGGGGGTGAATGTTTTGATTATTCTGCATTTTGTCCATCAATTGTGTGTCTTTTGCTTTCTCGCCCTAAGTGTGCCAGGCATGCCCAGACGTGGGTACCGGTGTCACTGAGCCACTGGATTCAAGCTATCCTGGCTGATGAGGGGTGATTTCCCAAAAACGGTCCTAGGATGCTTGTTCCCGGTCCAGGGAGGACCTGGCTTGGCAGTTCGGGCTGGACTGTGCCCATAAGGCACAGGGTCAAGACTGATTTGCATATGGCCAGGTCTAAACTGGTGTGGCATGGTGAGAAAAAGAATGATGGATTTAACTCATATCTCTAGACTGGGGGGAATGTTTTAATTTGTTCTGCATTCCGTCCATCAATTTTGTGTCTTTTGCTTTCTTGCCCTAAGTGCGCCAGGTATGCCCAGACATGTATCCCGGGCTCACTGTGCCATTGGATTCAAGCCATCCTGGCTGGTGGGGGGTGAAACCCCGAAACCGGTCCTAGGATGCTTGTTTCCGGTCGAGGGAGGAACTGGCTTGGCAGTTTGGACTGGACTGTGCCCATGAGGCACAGGGTCAAGACTGAGTTGCATACCGCCAGGTCTAAACTGGTGTGGCATGGTGAGCAAAAGAATGATGGATTTGACTCAGATCTCTTGTCTGGGGTGAATGTTTTGATTTATTCTGCATTCTTTCCGACAATTGTGTGTTTTTTGTTTTCTCGCCCTAAGTGCGCCGGTAATGCCCAGACATGGGTCCCGGGCTTACTGTGCCAATGGATTCAAGCTATCCTGGCTGATGAGGGGTGAATCCCCGAAACCGGTCCTAGGATGCTTGTTTACATTCCATGGAGGGCCTGGCTTGGCAGTTTGAGCTGTCAAGACTGATTTGCATATGGTCAGGTCTAAACTGATGTGGCATGGTGAGCAAAAGAATGATGGATTTAACTCAGATCTCTAGACTGGGGGTGAATGTTTTTATTTATTCTGCATTCTTTCCGTCAATTGTGTGTTTTTTGTTTTCTCGCCCTAAGTGCGCCGGTTATGCCCAGACATGGGTCCCGGGCTCACTGTGCCAATGGATTCAAGCTATCCTGGCTGATGAGGGGTGAATCCCCAAAACCGGTCCTAGGATGCTTGTTTCCAGTCCAGGGAGGACCTGGCTTGGTAGTTCCGTCTGGACTGTGCCCATCAGGCACAGGGGCAAGACTGATTTGCATATGGCCAGGTCTAAACTGGTGTGGCATGGTGAGCAAAAGAATGATGGATTTAACTCAGATCTCTAGACTGGGGGTGAATGTTTTGATTTGTGTTGCATACCGTCCATCAATTGTGTGTCATTTGCTTTCTCACCCTAATTGTGCCGGGTATGCCCATACATGGGTCCCTGGCTCACTGTGCCACTGGATTCAAGCTATCCTGGATGGTGAGGTGTGACACCCCGAAACTGGTGCTAGGATGCTTGTTCCCGGTCCAGGGAGGACCTGACTTGACATTTCGGGCTGAACTGTGCCCATGAGGCACTGGGTCAAGACTGATTTGCATATGGCCAGGTCTAAACTTGTGTGGTATAGTGAGCAAAAGAATGATGGATTTAACTCAGACCTCTTGACTGGGGATGAATGTTTTGATTTGTTCTGCATTCCGTCCGTCAATTGTGTGTCATTTGCCTTCTCGCCGTAAGTGCTTCGGGTATGCCCAGGCATGGGTCTCGGGCCCACTGTGCCACTGCATTCAACCTATCCTGGCTGATGAGGTGTGAAACCCCGAAACCGGACCTAGGATGCTTGTTTACATTCCATGGAGGGCCTGGCTTGGCAGTTTTGGCTGTCAAGACTGATTTGCATATGGTCAGGTCTAAACTGATGTGGCATGGTGAGCAAAAGAATTATGGATTTAACTCAGATCTCTAGACTGGGGGTGAATGTTTTGATTTGTTCTGCATTCCGTGCATCAATTGTGTGTCTTTTGCTTTCTCACCCTAATTGCGCCAGGTATGCCCAGACGTGGGTCCCGGGCTCACTGTGCGACTGGATTCAAGCTATCCTGGCTGACGAGGGGTGAAACCCCAAAACCGATCTTAGGAGGCTTGTTTCCTGTCCAAGGAGGGCCTGGCTTGGCAGTTTAGGCTGGACTGTGCCCATGAGGCACAGGGTCAAGACTGATTTGCATATAGCCGGGTCTAAACTGGGTGGCATGGTGAGCAAAAGAATGATGGGTTTAACTCAGATCTCTTGACTGGGGGTGAATGTTTTGATTATTCTACATTCTGTCCATCAATTGTGTGTCATTTGCTTTCTCACCCTAATTGTACCGGGTATGCCCATACATGGGTCCCCTCACTGTGCCACTAAATTCAAGCTATCCTGGATGATGAGGGGTGAAACCCCGAAACCCGTCCTAGGATGCTTTTGTCCTGGTCCACGGAGGACCTGGCTTGGCAGTACCGGCTGGACTGTGCCCACGAGGCACAGGGTCAAGACTGATTTGCATATAGCCGGGGCTAAACTGGGTGGCATGGTGACCAAAAGAATGATGGATTTAACTCGGATCTCTTGACTGGGGTGAATGTTTTGATTTGTTGTGCATTCCGTCCATCAATTGTGTGTCTTTTGCTTTCTCGCCCTAAGTGTGCCAGGCATGCCCAGACGTGGGTACCGGTCTCACTGTGCCACTGGATTCAAGCTATCCTGGCTGATGAGGGGTGAAATCCCAAAAACGGTCCTAGGATGCTTGTTCCCGGTCCAGGGAGGACCTGGCTTGGTAGTTCGGGCTGGACTGTGCCCATAAGGCACAGGGTCAAGACTGATTTGCATATGGCCAGGTCTAAACTGGTGTGGCATGGTGAGAAAAAGAATGATGGATTTAACTCAGATCTCTAGACTGGGGGGGAATGTTTTAATTTGTTCTGCATTCCGTCCATCAATTGTGTGTCTTTTGCTTTCTTGCCTTAAGTGCGCCAGGGATGCCCAGACATGTGTCCCGGGCTCACTGTGCCACTGGATTCAAGCTATACTGGCTGGTGGGGGGTGAAACCCCGAAACCGGTCCTAGGATGCTTGTTTCCGGTCGAGGGAGGAACTGGTTTGGCAGTTCGGACTGGACTGTGCCCATGAGGCACAGGGTCAAGACTGAGTTGCATACCGCCAGGTCTAAACTAGTGTGGCATGGTGAGCAAAAGAATGATGGATTTGACTCAGATCTCTTGTCTGGGGTGAATGTTTTGATTTATTCTGCATTCTTTCCGTCAATTGTGTGTTTTTTGTTTTCTCGCCCTAAGTGTGCCGGTTATGCCCAGACATGGGTCCCGGGCTCACTGTGCCAATGGATTCAAGCTATCCTGGCTGATGAGGGGTGAATCCCCGAAACCGGTCCTAGGATGCTTGTTTCCGGTCGAGGGAGGAACTGGTTTGGCAGTTCGGACTGGACTGTGCCCATGAGGTACAGGGTCAAGACTGAGTTGCATATGGCCAGGTCTAAACTGGTGTGGCATGGTGAGCAAAAGAATGATGGATTTAACTCAGATCTCTAGACTGGGGGTGAATGTTTTGATATGTGTCGCATACCGTCCATCAATTGTGTGTCATTTGCTTTCTCACCCTAATTGTGCCGGGTATGCCCATACATGGGTCCCCGGCTCACTGTGCCACTGGATTCAAGCTATCCTGGATGATGAGGGGTGAAACCCCGAAACTGGTGCTAGGATGCTTGTTCCCGGTCCAGGGAGGACCTGGCTTGACATTTCGGGCTGAACTGTGCCCATGAGGCACTGGGTCAAGACTGATTGGCATATGGCCAGGTCTAAACTTGTGTGGTATAGTGAGCAAAAGAATGATGGATTTAACTCAGACCTCTAGACTGGGGGTGAATGTTTTGATTTGTTCTGCATTCCGTCCGTCAATTGTGTGTCATTTGCCTTCTCGCCGTAAGTGCGTCGGGTATGCCCAGGCATGGGTCTCGGGCCCACTGTGCCACTGGATTCAACCTATCCTGGCTGATGAGGTGTGAATCCCCGAAACCATACCTAGGATGCTTGTTTACGTTCCATGGAGGGCCTGGCTTGGCAGTTTGGGCTGAAGACTGAATTGCATATGGTCAGGTCTAAACTGATGTGGCATGGTGAGCAAAAGAATGATGGATTTAACTCAGATCTCTAGACTGGGGGTGAATGTTTTGATTTGTTCTGCATTCCGTGCATCAATTGTGTGTCTTTTGCTTTCTCACCCTAATTGCGCCAGGTATGCCCAGACGTGGGTCCCGGGCTCACTGTGTGACTGGATTCAAGCTATCCTGGCTGACGAGGGGTGAAACCCCAAAACCGATCCTAGGATGCTTGTTTCCTGTCCAAGGAGGGCCTGGCTTGGCAGTCCGGGCTGGACTGTGCCCATGAGGCACAGGGTCAAGACTGATTTGTATATAGCCGGGTCTAAACTGGGTGGCATGGTGACCAAAAGAATGATGGATTTAACTCGGATCTCTAGACTGGGGGTGAATGTTTTTATTTGTTCTGCATTCCGTGCATCATTTGTGTGTCTTTTGTTTTCTCACCCTAATTGCGCCAGGTATGCCCAGACGTGGGTCCCGGGCTCACTGTGTGACTGGATTCAAGCTATCCTGGCTGACGAGGGGTGAAACCCCAAAACCGATCCTAGGATGCTTGTTTCCTGTCCAAGGAGGGCCTGGCTTGGCAGTTCGGGCTGGACTGTGCCCATGAGGCACAGGGTCAAGACTGATTTGCATATAGCCGGGTCTAAACTGGGTGGCATGGTGACCAAAAGAATGATGGATTTAACTCAGATCTCTTGACTGAGGTGAATGTTTTGATTTGTTGTGCATTCCGTGCATCAATTGTGTGTCTTTTGCTTTCTCACCCTAATTGCGCCAGGTATGCCCAGACGTGGGTCCCGGGCTCACTGTGCGACTGGATTCAAGCTATCCTGGCTGACGAGGGGTGAAACCCCGAAACCGGTCCTAGGATGTTTGTTCCTGGTCCAGGGAGGACCTGGCTTGGCAGTACCGGCTGGACTGTGCCCATGAGGCACAGGGTCAAGACTGATTTGCATATAGCCAGGTCTAAACTGGGTGGCATGGTGACCAAAAGAATGATGGATTTAACTTGGATCTCTTGACTGGGGTGAATATTTTGATTTGTGTCTGCATTCCGTCCTTCAATTGTGTGTCTTTTGCTTTCTCGCCGTAAGTGCGCCAGGCATGCCCAGACGTGGGTACCTGTCTCACTGTGCCACTGGATTCAAGCTATCCTGGCTGATGAGGGGTGGAACCACAAAAACGGTCATAGGATGCTTGTTCCCGGTCCAGGGAGAACCTGGCTTGGCAGTTCGGGCTGGACTGTGCCCATAAGGCACAGGGTCAAGACTGATTTGCATATGGCCAGGTCTAAACTGGTATGGCATGGTGAGAAAAAGAATGATGGATTTAACTCAGATCTCTAGACTGGGGGGGAATGTTTTAATTTGTTCTGCATTCCGTCCATCAATTGTGTGTCTTTTGCTTTCTCACCCTAATTGCGCCAGGTATGCCCAGACGTGGGTTCCGGGCTCACTGTGCGACTGGATTCAAGCTATCCTGGCTGACGAGGGGTGAAACCCCAAAACCGATCCTAGGAGGCTTGTTTCCTGTCCAAGGAGGGCCTGGCTTGGCAGTTTAGGCTAGACTGTGCCCATGAGGCACAGGGTCAAGACTGATTTGCATATAGCCGGGTCTAAACTGGGTGGCATGGTGAGCAAAAGAATGATGGGTTTAACTCAGATCTCTTGACTGGGGGTGAATGTTTTGATTATTCTACATTCTGTCCATCAATTGTGTGTCATTTGCTTTCTCACCCTAATTGTACCGGGTATGCCCATACATGGGTCCCTGGCTCACTGTGCCACTAAATTCAAGCTATCCTGGATGATGAGGGGTGAAACCGCGAAACCGGTCCTAGGATGCTTGTTCCTGGTCCAGGGAGGACCTGGCTTGGCAATACCGGCTGGACTGTGCCCATGAGGCACAGGGTCAAGAGTGATTTGCATATAGCCGGGTCTAAACTGGGTGGCATGGTGACCAAAAGAATGATGGATTTAACTCGGATCTCTTGACTGGGGTGAATGTTTTGATTTGTTCTGCATTCCGTCCATCAATTGTGTGTCTTTTGCTTTCTCGCCCTAAGTGTGCCAGGCATGCCCAGACATGGGTACCGGTCTCACTGTGCCACTGGATTCAAGCTATCCTGGCTGATGAGGGGTGAAACCCCAAAAACGGTCCTAGGATGCTTGTTCCCGGTCCAGGGAGGACCTGGCTTGGTAGTTCGGGCTGGACTGTGCCCATAAGGCACAGGGTCAAGACTGATTTGCATATGGCCAGGTCTAAACTGGTGTGGCATGGTGAGAAAAAGAATGATGGATTTAACTCAGATCTCTAGACTGGTGGGGAATGTTTTAATTTGTTCTGCATTCCGTCCATCAATTGTGTGTCTTTTGCTTTCTTGCCCTAAGTGCGCCAGGGATGCCCAGACATGTGTCCCGGGCTCACTGTGCCACTGGATTCAAGCTATCCTGGCTGATGAGGGGTGAAACCCCAAAAACGGTCCTAGGATGCTTGTTCCCGGTCCAGGGAGGAACTGGTTTGGCAGTTCGGACTGGACTGTGCCCATGAGGCACAGGGTCAAGACTGATTTGCATATGGCCAGGTCTAAACTGGTGTGGCATGGTGAGAAAAAGAATGATGGATTTAACTCAGATCTCTAGACTGGGGGGGGAATGTTTTAATTTGTTCTGCATTCCGTCCATCAATTGTGTGTCTTTTGCTTTCTTGCCCTAAGTGCGCCAGGTATGCCCAGACATGTGTCCCGGGCTCCCTGTGCCACTGGATTCAAGCTATCCTGGCTGGTGGGGGGTGAAACCCCGAAACCGGTCCTAGGATGCTTGTTTCCGATCGAGGGAGGAACTGGTTTGGCAGTTTGGACTGGACTGTGCCCATGAGGCCCAGGGTCAAGACTGAGTTGCATACCGCCAGGTCTAAACTGGTGTGGCATGGTGAGCAAAAGAATAATGGATTTGACTCAGATCTCTTGTCTGGGGTGAATGTTTTGATTTATTCTGCATTCTTTCCGTCAATTGTGTGTTTTTTGTTTTCTCGCCCTAAGTGCGCCGGTTATGCCCAGACATGGGTCCCGGGCTCACTGTGCCAATGGATTCAAGCTATCCTGGCTGATGAGGGGTGAATCCCCGAAACCGGTCCTAGGATGCTTGTTTCCGGTCCAGGGAAGACCTGGCTTGGTAGTTCCGTCTGAACTGTGCCCATCAGGCACAGGGTCAAGACTGATTTGCATATGGCCAGGTCTAAACTGGTGTGGCATGGTGAGAAAAAGAATGATGGATTTAACTCATATCTCTAGACTGGGGGAATGTTTTAATTTGTTCTGCATTCCGTCCATCAATTGTGTGTCTTTTGCTTTCTCACCCTAATTGCGCCAGGTATGCCCAGACGTGGGTCCGGGGCTCACTGTGCTACTGGATTCAAGCTATCCTGGCTGACGAGGGGTGAAACCCCAAAACCGATCATAGGATGCTTGTTTCCTGTCCAAGGAGGGCCTGGTTTGGCAGTTCAGGCTGGACTGTGCCCACGAGGCACAGGGTCAAGACTGATATGCATATAGCCGGGTCTAAACTGGGTGGCATGGTGAGCAAAAGAATGATGGGTTTAACTCAGATCTTTTGACTGGGGTGAATGTTTTGATTATTCTGCATTCTGTCCATCAATTGTGTGTCATTTTCTTTCTCACCCTAATTGTACCGGGTATGCCCATACATGGGTCCCCGGCTGACTGTGTCACTAAATTCAAGCTATCCTGGATGATGAGGGGTGAAATCCCGAAACCGGTCCTAGGATGCTTGTTCCTGGTCCAGGGAGGACCTGGCTTGGCAGTACCGGCTGGACTGTGCCCACGAGGCACAGGGTCAAGACTGATTAGCATATAGCCGGGTCTAAACTGGGTGGCAACGTGACCAAAAGAATGATGGATTTAACTCGGATCTCTTGACTGGGGTGAATGTTTTGATTTGTTCTGCATTCCGTCCATCAATTGTGTGTCTTTTGCTTTCTCGCCCTAAGTGTGCCAGGCATGTCCAGACGTGGGTACCGGTGTCACTGAGCCACTGGATTCAAGCTATCCTGGCTGATGAGGGGTGATTTCCCAAAAACGGTCCTAGGATGCTTGTTCCCGGTCCAGGGAGGACCTGGCTTGGCAGTTCGGGCTGGACTGTGACCTTAAGGAACAGGGTCAAGACTGATTTGCATATGGCCAGGTCTAAACTGGTGTGGCATGGTGAGAAAAAGAATGATGGATTTAACTCATATCTCTAGACTGGGGGGAATGTTTTAATTTGTTCTGCATTCCGTCCATCAATTGTGTGTCTTTTGCTTTCTTGCCCTAAGTGCGCCAGGTATGCCCAGACATGTATCCCGGGCTCACTGTGCCACTGGATTCAAGCTATCCTGGCTGGTGGGGGGTGAAACCCCGAAACCGGTCCTAGGATGCTTGTTTCCGGTCGAGGGAGGAACTGGCTTGGCAATTCGGACTGGACTGTGCCCATGAGGCACAGGGTCAAGACTGAGTTGCATACCGCCAGGTCTAAACTGGTGTGGCATGGTGAGCAAAAGAATGATGGATTTGACTCAGATCTCTTGTCTGGGGTGAATGTTTTGATTTATTCTGCATTCTTTCCGACAATTGTGTGTTTTTTGTTTTCTCGCCCTAAGTGCGCCGGTAATGCCCAGACATGGGTCCCGGGCTCACTGTGCCAATGGATTCAAGCTATCCTGGCTGATGAGGGGTGAATCCCCGAAACCGGTCCTAGGATGCTTGTTTACATTCCATGGAGGGCCTGGCTTGGCAGTTTGGGCTGTCAAGACTGATTTGCATATGGTCAGGTCTAAACTGATGTGGCATGGTGAGCAAAAGAATGATGGATTTAACTCAGATCTCTAGACTGGGGTGAATGTTTTGATTTATTCTGCATTCTTTCCGTCAATTGTGTGTTTTTTGTTTTCTCGCCCTAAGTGCGCCGGTTATGCCCAGACATGGGTCCCGGGCTCACTGTGCCAATGGATTCAAGCTATCCTGGCTGATGAGGGGTGAATCCCCAAAACCGGTCCTAGGATGCTTGTTTCCAGTCCAGGGAGGACCTGGCTTGGTAGTTCCGTCTGGACTGTGCCCATCAGGCACAGGGGCAAGACTGATTTGCATATGGCCAGGTCTAAACTGGTGTGGCATTGTGAGCAAAAGAATGATGGATTTAACTCAGATCTCTAGACTGGGGGTGAATGTTTTGATTTATGTCGCATACCGTCCATCAATTGTGTGTCATTTGCTTTCTCACCCTAATTGTGCCGGGTATGCCCATACATGGGTCCCTGGCTCACTGTGCCACTGGATTCAAGCTATCCTGGATGATGAGGTGTGAAACCCCGAAACTGGTGCTAGGATGCTTGTTCCCGGTCCAGGGAGGACCTGGCTTGACATTTCGGGCTGAACTGTGCCCATGAGGCACTTTGTCAAGACTGATTTGCATATGGCCAGGTTTAAACTTGTGTGGTATAGTGAGCAAAAGAATGATGGATTTAACTCAGACCTCTTGACTGGGGATGAATGTTTTGATTTGTTCTGCATTCCGTCCGTCAATTGTGTGTCATTTGCCTTCTCGCCGTAAGTGCTTCGGGTATGCCCAGGCATGGGTCTCGGGCACACTGTGCCATTGGATTCAACCTATTCTGGCTGATGAGGTGTGAAACCCCGAAACCGGACCTAGGATGCTTGTTTACATTCCATGGAGGGCCTGGCTTGGCAGTTTGGGCTGTCAAGACTGATTTGCATATGGTTAGGTCTAAACTGATGTGGCATGGTGAGCAAAAGAATGATGGATTTAACTCAGATCTCTACACTGGGGGTGAATGTTTGGATTTGTTCTGCATTTCGTGCATCAATTGTGTGTCTTTTGCTTTCTCACCCTAATTGCGCCAGGTATGCCCAGACGTGTGTCCCGGGCTCACTGTGCGACTGGATTCAAGCTATCCTGGCTGACGAGGGGTGAAACCCCAATACCGATCCTAGGAGGCTTGTTTCCTGTCCAAGGAGGGCCTGGCTTGGCAGTTTAGGCTGGACTGTGCCCATGAGGCACAGGGTCAAGACTGATTTGCATATAGCCGGGTCTAAACTGGGTGGCATGGTGAGCAAAAGAATGATGGGTTTAACTCAGATCTCTTGACTGGGGGTGAATGTTTTGATTATTCTACATTCTGTCCATCAATTGTGTGTCATTTGCTTTCTCACCCTAATTGTACCGGGTATGCCCATACATGGGTCCCCGGCTCACTGTGCCACTAAATTCAAGCTATCCTGGATGATGAGGGGTGAAACCCCGAAAACGGTCCTAGGATGCTTGTTCCTGGTCCACGGAGGACCTGGCTTGGCAGTACCCGCTGGACTGTGCCCACGAGGCACAGGGTCAAGACTGATTTGCATATAGCCGGCTCTAAACTGGGTGGCATGGTGACCAAAAGAATGATGGATTTAACTCGGATCTCTTGACTGGGGTGAATGTTTTGATTTGTTCTGCATTCCGTCCATCAATTGTGTGTCTTTTGGTTTCTCGCCCTAAGTGTGCCAGGCATGCCCAGACGTGGGTACCGGTCTCACTGTGCCACTGGATTCAAGCTATCCTGGCTGATGAGGGGTGGAACCTCAAAAACGGTCCTAGGATGCTTGTTCCCGGTCCAGGGAGGACCTGGCTTGGTAGTTCGGGCTGGACTGTGCCCATAAGGCACAGGGTCAAGACTGATTTGCATATGGCCAGGTCTAAACTGGTGTGGCATGGTGAGAAAAAGAATGATGGATTTAACTCAGATCTCTAGACTGGGGGGGAATGTTTTAATTTGCTCTGCATTCCGTCCATCAATTGTGTGTCTTTTGCTTTCTTGCCCTAAGTGCGCTAGGGATGCCCAGACATGTGTCCCGGGCTCACTGTGTGACTGGATTCAAGCTATCCTGGCTGACGAGGGGTGAAACCCCGAAACCGATCCTAGGATGCTTGTTTCCTGTACAAGGAGGGCCTGGCTTGGCAGTTCGGGCTGGACTGTGCCCATGAGGCACAGGGTCAAGACTGATTTGCATATAGCCAGGTCTAAACTGGGTGGCATGGTGACCAAAAGAATGATGGATTTAACTTGGATCTCTTGACTGGGGTGAATATTTTGATTTGTTCTGCATTCCGTCCATCAATTGTGTGTCTTTTGCTTTCTTTCCTTAAGTGCGCCAGGGATGCCCAGACGTGGGTACCGGGCTCACTGTGCCACTGGATTCAAGCTATCCTGGCTGGTGGGGGGTGAAACCCCAAAAACGGTCCTAGGATGCTTGTTTCCGGTCGAGGGAGGAACTGGTTTGGCAGTTCGGACTGGACTGTGCCCATAAGGCACAGGGTCAAGACTGAGTGGCATACCGCCAGGTCTAAACTAGTGTGGCATGGTGAGCAAAAGAATGATGGATTTGACTCAGATCTCTTGTCTGGGGTGAATGTTTTGATTTATTCTGCATTCTTTCCGTCAATTGTGTGTTTTTTGTTTTCTCGCCCTAAGTGTGCCGGTTATGCCCAGACATGGGTCCCGGGCTCACTGTGCCAATGGATTCAAGCTATCCTGGCTGATGAGGGGTGAATCCCCGAAACCGGTCCTAGGATGCTTGTTTCCAGTCCAGGGAGGACCTGGCTTGGTAGTTCCGTCTGGACTGTGCCCATCAGGCACAGGGTCAAGACTGATTTGCATATGGCCAGGTCTAAACTGGTGTGGCATGGTGAGCAAAAGAATGATGGATTTAACTCAGATCTCTAGACTGGGGGTGAATGTTTTAATTTGTTCTGCATTCCGTGCATCAATTGTGTGTCTTTTGCTGTCTCACCCTAATTGCGTCAGGTATGCCCAGACGTGGGTCCCGGGCTCACTGTGTGACTGGATTCAAGCTATCCTGGCTGACGAGGGGTGAAACCCCAAAACCGATCCTAGGATGCTTGTTTCCTGTCCAAGGAGGGCCTGGCTTGGCAGTTCGGGCTGGACTGTGCCCATGAGGCACAGGGTCAAGACTGATTTGCATATAGCCGGGTCTAAACTGGGTGGCATGGTGACCAAAAGAATGATGGATTTAACTTGGATCTCTTGACTGGGGTCAATGTTTTGATTTGTTGTGCATTCCGTGCATCAATTGTGTGTCTTTTGCTTTCTCACCCTAATTGCGCCAGGTATGCCCAGACATGGGTCCCGGGCTCACTGTGCGACTGGATTCAAGCTATCCTGGCTGACAAGGGGTGAAACCCCGAAACCGGTCCTAGGATGTTTGTTCCTGGTCCAGGGAGGACCTGGCTTGGCAGTACCGGCTGGACTGTGCCCATGAGGCACAGGGTCAAGACTGATTTGCATATGGCCAGGTCTAAACTGGGTGGCTTGGTGACCAAAAGAATGATGGATTTAACTTGGATCTCTTGACTGGGGTGAATATTTTGATTTGTTCTGCATTCCGTCCTTCAATTGTGTGTCTTTTGCTTTCTCGCCGTAAGTGCGCCAGGCATGCCCAGACGTGGGTACCGGTCTCACTGTGCCACTGGATTCAAGCTATCCTGGCTGATGAGGGGTGAAACCCCAAAAACGGTCCTAGGATTCTTGTTCCCGGTCCAGGGAGGACCTGGCTTGGCAGTTCGGGCTGGACTGTGCCCATAAGGCACAGGGTCAAGACTGATTTGCATATGGCCAGGTCTAAACTGGTGTGGCATGGTGAGAAAAAGAATGATGGATTTAACTCAGATCTCTAGACTGGGGGGGGAATGTTTTAATTTGTTCTGCATTCCGTCCATCAATTGTGTGTCTTTTGCTTTCTTGCCCTAAGTGCGCCCGGTATGCCCAGACATGTGTCCCGGGCTCACTGTGCCACTGGATTCAAGCTATCCTTGCTGGTGGGGGGTGAAACCCCGAAACCGGTCCTAGGATGCTTGTTTCCGGTCGAGGGAGGAACTGGTTTGGCAGTTTGGACTGGACTGTGCCCATGAGGCACAGGGTTAAGACTGAGTTGCATACCGCCAGGTCTAAACTGGTGTGGCATGGTGAGCAAAAGAATGATGGATTTGACTCAGATCTCTTGTCTGGGGTGAATGTTTTGATTTATTCTGCATTCTTTCCGTCAATTGTGTGTTTTTTGTTTTCTCGCCCTAAGTGCGCCGGTTATGCCCAGACATGGGTCCCGGGCTCACTGTGCCAATGGATTCAAGCTATCCTGTCTGATGAGGGGTGAATCCCCGAAACCGGTCCTAGGATGCTTGTTTCCAGTCCAGGGAGGACCTGGCTTGGTAGTGCCGTCTGGACTGTGCCCATCAGTCACAGGGTCAAGACTGATTTGCATATGGCCAGGTCTAAACTGGTGTGGCATGGTGAGCAAAAGAATTATGGATTTAACTCAGATCTCTAGACTGGGGGCGAATGTTTTGATTTGTGTCGCATAACGTCCATCAATTGTGTGTCATTTACTTTCTCACCCTAATTGTGCCGGGGATGCAAGATCTTAAAGCAGCCTATAGATCTTGCATCAGGATGTATCATAGGGCCATATGTTCAGCCAGGGCTGCTTTTTACTCACAAGAAATAAAAAACAGTACTAACCCTACCAAGACCATTTTTAGGGTGTGCAAGGACCTCACCAACAAAAGAACCGCCTCCACGTTCATTGCCTCTATTACACACTGCGAAGATCTGGCCTCGTTTTTCGTTGAAAAAGTGGAGGCTATATACAGGTCGTTTGCTATGCCTTTCGTTAGTGAAATTAACAGTGCCCCTCTGACCTCTAACTCCTTATTAGCCATTCCAGGTCCTACTCAAGAGGAGTTCCTAAATTTGACTATCAAAGTTAAATCAGGTTCACCGGATGACCCTATGAGACCCATGCAATTTCGTGATTTCGCCGATTGCTGTTACCCGGCGATGCAGAGCTTAATTGATCTCTCTTTTAGAACTGGTAGTGTTCCCACTGCTTGGAAGCAGGCCACTATTATACCAATTCTAAAAAAACCTTCTCTTGACCCTTCCAAATCAGAGCATTACCGACCTATTTCCCTCCTTCCTTGGATGGCTAAATTAGCCGAAGCTCACGCCAACAGGATTTTATCCCTCCACCTGCAAGAAGCAAACATACTAGATAACTCCCAGAATGGGTTTCGAGCCGGTCATAGTACCGAGACCGCTCTCTTGGCGGTGGTGGAACATATCAGGAAAATACTAGACCAAGGTCAGACGGCGGCACTGATCCTATTGGATCTTAGTGCCGCTTTCGACACGGTCTCCCACCACATCCTTTTACACCGCCTCGTGGAGGCAGGAGTTGGAGAACAGGCGCTTGACTGGTTTCGATCATTTCTTATGGGTCGAACCTTTAAAGTTTCTACTCCTCCCTACATCTCTGCCCCACGCCCCATTCTGCAGGGAGTTCCACAGGGTTCGGCCCTCAGCCCCACCCTTTTTAATTTGTATGTTGCACCGCTGGCGCAGGTAGCTGCCAGCTTTGGTCTTACAATAGTGTCATACGCCGATGATACACAGCTGGCGGTATCACTTAATGGCGATTCCAACATGAACGCCCCCACCTTTCAGGCAGCCCTCAAAGCTGTCGCCGGTTGGATGGCGAACAATCGCTTACAACTCAACACCACCAAGACGGAGGTCATTCTTTTTGGTAGAGACAGCGAGCTCTGGGGAGACCAATGGTGGCCTCCTGAATTGGGTCCTATCCCTACTCCAGTCGCCGAAGTCAGAAACTTGGGCGTATGGCTTGACGATCAATTGTCTTTTATTCCCCACATCAAGCGTGTCGCGGGAACTTGTTTTGGTGCTCTACAATGCCTACGGCCTATTTTTAAATTTTTTGACGCAGACACCAGGCAGATCATAGTCCAAGCTCTGGTGCTGACCAGATTGGACTACGCCAGTTCCCTGTTTCTGGGTGTTAACCAAGCTGAGCTTGCCCGCCTTCAGCGGGTTCAAAATGCGGCGGCCAGGATGCTGGTCGGCCTCCCTAAATTTGTTTCTGCTCGCAGCACTATCCATGATCTCCATTGGCTCCCAGTAGGCCAAAGAATCAAGTTCAAGGCTTTGTGCCTTACTTTTAAAATTCTCAATTTGGCCTCCCCTCCTATCCTCACCCAGACCATTCTCCATTATGTCCCCTCAAGAGCTCTTCGGTCTGCAGGGTCCAATCTGGCCATTGTTCCTCGTTTTAAAAAGTCCAGAATGGGTGGACGCTCCTTTTCGGTGATGGCGGCTACATTATGGAACTCTTTGCCTGCCTCACTTCGTTCCATCCACGATTTGTTTCCGTTCAGGAAACAATTAAAAACCCATTTATTCTCCTCTGTATAGTTCAGTGTTCTGGTCTTCATTGTTGTGCTGTGTGTTCCATCTCCTAAAGCGCCGGGACGCCTCTTGGCTGCGGCATCTGTGCGCTATATAAGAAAATAATAACATAACATAACGTATGCCCATACATGGGTCCCCGGCTCACTGTGCCACTGGATTCAAGCTATCCTGGATGATGAGGGGTGAAACCCCGAAACTGGTGCTAGGATGCTTGTTTCCGGTCCAGGGAGGACCTGGCTTGACATTTCGGGCTGAACTGTGCCCATGAGGCACTGGGTGAAGACTGATTTGCATATGGCCAGGTCTAAACTTGTGTGGTATAGTGAGCAAAAGAATGATGGATTTAACTCAGACCTCTTGACTGGGGATGAATGTTTTGATTTGTTTTGCATTCCGTCCGTCAATTGTGTGTCATTTGCCTTCTCGCCGTAAGTGCGTCGGGTATGCCCAGGCATGGGTCTCGGGCCCACTGTGTCACTGGATTCAACCTATCCTGGCTGATGAGGTGTGTAACCCCGAAACCGGACCTAGGATGCTTGTTTACATTCCATGGAGGGCCTGGCTTGGCAGCTTGGGCTGTCAAGACTGATTTGCATATGGTTAGGTCTAAAATGATGTGGCATGGTGAGCAAAAGAATGATGGATTTAACTCAGATCTCTAGACTGGGGGTGAATGTTTTGATTTGTTCTGCATTCCGTGCATCAATTGTGTGTCTTTTGCTTTCTCACCCTAATTGCGCCAGGTATGCCCAGACGTGGGTTCCGGGCTCACTGTGCGACTGGATTCAAGCTATCCTGGCTGACGAGGGGTGAAACCCCAAAACCGATCCTAGGAGGCTTGTTTCCTGTCCAAGGAGGGCCTGGCTTGGCAGTTTAGGCTAGACTGTGCCCATGAGGCACAGGGTCAAGACTGATTTGCATATAGCCGGGTCTAAACTGGGTGGCATGGTGAGCAAAAGAATGATGGGTTTAACTCAGATCTCTTGACTGGGGGTGAATGTTTTGATTATTCTACATTCTGTCCATCAATTGTGTGTCATTTGCTTTCTCACCCTAATTGTACCGGGTATGCCCATACATGGCTCCCCGGCTCACTGTGCCACTAAATTCAAGCTATCCTGGATGATGAGGGGTGAAACCCCGAAACCGGTCCTAGGATGCTTGTTCCTGGTCCAGGGAGGACCTGGCTTGGCAGTACCGGCTGGACTGTGCCCACGAGGCACAGGGTCAAGAGTGATTTGCATATAGCCGGGTCTAAACTGGGTGGCATGGTGACCAAAAGAATGATGGATTTAACTCGGATCTCTTGACTGGGGTGAATGTTTTGATTTGTTCTGCATTCCGTCCATCAATTGTGTGTCTTTTGCTTTCTCGCCCTAAGTGTGCCAGGCATGCCCAGACATGGGTACCGGTCTCACTGTGCCACTGGATTCAACCTATCCTGGCTGATGAGGGGTGAAACCCCAAAAACGTCCTAGGATGCTTGTTCCCGGTCCAGGGAGGACCTGGCTTGGTAGTTCGGGCTGGACTGTGCCCATAAGGCACAGGGTCAAGACTGATTTGCATATGGCCATGTCTAAACTGGTGTGGCATGGTGAGAAAAAGAATGATGGATTTAACTCAGATCTCTAGACTGGTGGGGAATGTTTTAATTTGTTCTGCATTCCGTCCATCAATTGTGTGTCTTTTGCTTTCTTGCCCTAAGTGTGCCAGGGATGCCCAGACATGTGTCCCGGGCTCACTATGCCACTGGATTCAAGCTATCCTGGCTGGTGGGGGGTGAAACCCCGAAACCGGTCCTAGGATGCTTGTTTCCGGTCGAGGGAGGAACTGGTTTGGCAGTTCGGACTGGACTGTGCTCATGAGGCACAGGGTCAAGACTGAGTTGCATACCGCCAGGTCTAAACTAGTATGGCATGGTGACCAAAAGAATGATGGATTTGACTCAGATCTCTTGTCTGGGGTGAATGTTTTGATTTATTCTGCATTCTTTCCGTCAATTGTGTGTTTTTTGTTTTCTCGCCCTAAGTGTGCCGGTTATGCCCAGACATGGGTCCCGGGCTTACTGTGCCAATGGATTCAAGCTATTCTGGCTGATGAGGGGTGAATCCCCGAAACCGGTCCTAGGATGCTTGTTTCCAGTCCAGGGAGGACCTGGCTTGGTAGTTCCGTCTTGACTGTGCCCATCAGGCACAGGGTCAAGACTGATTTGCATATGGCCCGGTCTAAACTGGTGTGGCATGGTGAGCAAAAGAATGATGGATTTAACTCAGATCTCTAGACTGGGGGTGAATGTTTTGATTTGTGTCGCATACCGTCCATCAATTGTGTGTCATTTGCTTTCTCACCCTAATTGTGCCGGGTATGCCCATACATGGGTCCCCGGCTCACTGTGCCACTGGATTCAAGCTATCCTGGATGATGAGGGGTGAAACCCCGAAACTGGTGCTAGGATGCTTGTTCCCGGTCCAGGGAGGACCTGGCTTGACATTTCGGGCTGAACTGTGCCCATGAGGCACTGGGTCAAGACTGATTTGCATATGGCCAGGTCTAAACTTGTGTGGTATAGTGAGCAAAAGAATGATGGATTTAACTCAGACCTCTAGACTGGGGGTGAATGTTTTGATTTGTTCTGCATTCCGTCCGTCAATTGTGTGTCATTTGCCTTCTCGCCGTAAGTGCGTCGGGTATGCCCAGGCATGGGTTTTGGGCCCACTGTGCCACTGGATTCAACCTGTCCTGGCTGATGAGGTGTGAATCCCCGAAACCGGTCCTAGGATGCTTGTTTACGTTCCATGGAGGGCCTGGCTTGGCAGTTTGGGCTGTCAAGACTGATTTGCATATGGTCAGGTCTAAACTGATGTGGCATGGTGAGCAAAGGAATGATGGATTTAACTCAGATCTCTAGACTGGGGGTGAATGTTTTGATTTGTTCTCCATTCCGTGCATCATTTGTGTGTCTTTTGCTTTCTCACCCTAATTGCGCCAGGTATGCCCAGACGTGGGTCCCGGGCTCACTGTGTGACTGGATTCAAGCTATCCTGGCTGACGAGGGGTGAAACCCCAAAACCGATCCTAGGATGCTTGTTTCCTGTCCAAGGAGGGCCTGGCTTGGCAGTTCGGGCTGGACTGTGCCCATGAGGCACAGGGTCAAGACTGATTTGCATATAGCCGGGTCTAAACTGGGTGGCATGGTGACCAAAAGAATGATGGATTTAACTCGGATCTCTTGACTGGGGTGAATGTTTTGATTTGTTGTGCATTCCGTGCATCAATTGTGTGTCTTTTGCTTTCTCACCCTAATTGCGCCAGGTATGCCCAGACGTGGGTCCCGGGCTCACTGTGCGACTGGATTCAAGCTATCCTGGCTGACGAGGGGTGAAACCCCGAAACCGGTCCTAGGATGTTTGTTCCTGGTCCAGGGAGGACCTGGCTAGGCAGTACCGGCTGGACTGTGCCCATGAGGCACAGGGTCAAGACTGATTTGCATATAGCCAGGTCTAAACTGGGTGGCATGGTGACCAAAAGAATGATGGATTTAACTTGGATCTCTTGACTGGGGTGAATATTTTGATTTGTTCTGCATTCCGTCCTTCAATTGTGTGTCTTTTGCTTTCTCGCCGTAAGTGCGCCAGGCATGCCCAGACGTGGGTACCGGTCTCACTGTGCCACTGGATTCAAGCTATCCTGGCTGATGAGGGGTGGAACCCCAAAAACGGTCCTAGGATGCTTGTTCCCGGTCCAGGGAGAACCTGGCTTGGCAGTTCGGGCTGGACTGTGCCCATAAGGCACAGGGTCAAGACTGATTTGCATATGGCCAGGTCTAAACTGGTGTGGCATGGTGAGAAAAAGAATGATGGATTTAACTCGGATCTCTTGACTGAGGTGAATGTTTTGATTTGTTGTGCATTCCGTGTATCAATTGTGTGTCTTTTGCTTTCTCACCCTAATTGCGCCAGGTATGCCCAGACGTGGGTCCCAGGCTCACTGTGCGACTGGATTCAAGCTATCCTGGCTGACGAGGGGTGAAACCCCGAAACCGGTCCTAGGATGTTTGTTCCTGGTCCAGGGAGGACCTGGCTTGGCAGTACCGGCTGGACTGTGCCCATGAGGCACAGGGTCAAGACTGATTTGCATATAGCCAGGTCTAAACTGGGTGGCATGGTGACCAAAAGAATGATGGATTTAACTTGGATCTCTTGACTGGGGTGAATATTTTGATTTGTGTCTGCATTCCGTCCTTCAATTGTGTGTCTTTTGCTTTCTCGCCGTAAGTGCGCCAGGCATGCCCAGACGTGGGTACCTGTCTCACTGTGCCACTGGATTCAAGCTATCCTGGCTGATGAGGGGTGGAACCACAAAAACGGTCCTAGGATGCTTGTTCCCGGTCCAGGGAGAACCTGGCTTGGCAGTTCGGGCTGGACTGTGCCCATAAGGCACAGGGTCAAGACTGATTTGCATATGGCCAGGTCTAAACTGGTGTGGCATGGTGAGAAAAAGAATGATGGATTTAACTCAGATCTCTAGACTGGGGGGGGAATGTTTTAATTTGTTCTGCATTCCGTCCATCAATTGTGTGTCTTTTGCTTTCTTGCCCTAAGTGCGCCAGGTATGCCCAGACATGTGTCCCGGGCTCACTGTGCCACTGGATTCGAGCTATCCTGGCTGGTGGGGGGTGGAACCACAAAAACGGTCCTAGGATGCTTGTTCCCGGTCCAGGGAGAACCTGGCTTGGCAGTTCGGGCTGGACTGTGCCCATAAGGCACAGGGTCAAGACTGATTTGCATATGGCCAGGTCTAAACTGGTGTGGCATGGTGAGAAAAAGAATGATGGATTTAACTCAGATCTCTAGACTGGGGGGGGAATGTTTTAATTTGTTCTGCATTCCGTCCATCAATTGTGTGTCTTTTGCTTTCTTGCCCTAAGTGCGCCAGGTATGCCCAGACATGTGTCCCGGGCTCACTGTGCCACTGGATTCGAGCTATCCTGGCTGGTGGGGGGTGAAACCCGGAAACCGGTCCTAGGATGCTTGTTTCCGGTCGAGGGAGGAACTGGTTTGGCAGTTTGGACTGGACTGTGCCCATGAGGCACAGGGTCAAGACTGAGTTGCATACCGCCAGGTCTAAACTGGTGTGGCATGGTGAGCAAAAGAATGATGGATTTGACTCAGATCTCTTGTCTGGGGTGAATGTTTTGATTTATTCTGCATTCTTTCCGTCAATTGTTTGTTTTTTGTTTTCTCGCCCTAAGTGCGCCGGTTATGCCCAGACATGGGTCCCGGGCTCACTGTGCCAATGGATTCAAGCTATCCTGGCTGATGAGGGGTGAATCCCCGAAACCGGTCCTAGGATGCTTGTTTCCGGTCGAGGGAGGAACTGGTTTGGCAGTTCGGACTGGACTGTGCCCATGAGGCACAGGGTCAAGACTGAGTTGCATATGGCCAGGTCTAAACTGGTGTGGCATGGTGAGCAAAAGAATGATGGATTTAACTCAGATCTCTAGACTGGGGGTGAATGTTTTGATTTGTGTCGCATACCGTCCATCAATTGTGTGTCATTTGCTTTCTCACCCTAATTGTGCAGGGTATGCCCATACATGGGTCCCCGGCTCACTGTGCCACTGGATTCAAGCTATCCTGGATGATGAGGGGTGAAACCCCGAAACTGGTGCTAGGATGCTTGATCCCGGTCCAGGGAGGACCTAGCTTGACATTTCGGGCTGAACTGTGCCCATGAGGCACTGGGTCAAGACTGATTGGCATATGGCCAGGTCTAAACTTGTGTGGTATAGTGAGCAAAAGAATGATGGATTTAACTCAGACCTCTAGACTGGGGGTGAATGTTTTGATTTGTTCTGCATTCCGTCCGTCAATTGTGTGTCATTTGCCTTCTCGCCGTAAGTGCGTCGGGTATGCCCAGGCATGGGTCTCGGGCCCACTGTGCCACTGGATTCAACCTATCCTGGCTGATGAGGTGTGAATCCCCGAAACCGGTCCTAGGATGCTTGTTTACGTTCCATGGAGGGCCTGGCTTGGCAGTTTGGGCTGTCAAGACTGATTTGCATATGGTCAGGTCTAAACTGATGTGTCATGGTGAGCAAAAGAATGATGGATTTAACTCAGATATCTAGACTGGGGGTGAATGTTTTGATTTGTTCTGCATTCCGTGCATCAATTGTGTGTCTTTTGCTTTCTCACCCTAATTGCGCCAGGTATGCCCAGACGTGGGTCCCGGGGTCACTGTGTGACTGGATTCAAGCTATCCTGGCTGACGAGGGGTGAAACCCCAAAACCGATCCTAGGATGCTTGTTTCCTGTCCAAGGAGGGCCTGGCTTGGCAGTCCGGGCTGGACTGTGCCCATGAGGCACAGGGTCAAGACTGATTTGTATATAGCCGGGTCTAAACTGGGTGGCATGGTGACCAAAAGAATGATGGATTTAACTCGGATCTCTTGACTGGGGTGAATGTTTTGATTTGTTATGCATTCCGTGCATCAATTGTGTGTCTTTTGCTTTCTCACCCTAATTGTGCCAGGTATGCCCAGACGTGGGTCCCGGGCTCACTGTGCGACTGGATTCAATCTATCCTGGCTGACGAGGGGTGAAACCCCGAAACCGGTCCTAGGATGTTTGTTCCTGGTCCAGGGAGGACCTGGCTTGGCAGTACCGGCTGGACTGTGCCCATGAGGCACAGGGTCAAGACTGATTTGCATATAGCCAGGTCTAAACTGGGTGGCATGGTGACCAAAAGAATGATGGATTTAACTTGGATCTCTTGACTGGGGTGAATATTTTCATTTGTTCTGCATTCCGTCCTTCAATTGTGTGTCTTTTGCTTTCTCGCCGTAAGTGCGCCAGGCATGCCCAGACGTGGGTACCGGCCTCACTGTGCCACTGGATTCAAGCTATCCTGGCTGATGAGGGGTGAAACCCCAAAAACGGTCCTAGGATGCTTGTTCCCGGTCCAGGGAGGACCTGGCTTGGCAGTTCAGGCTGGACTGTGCCCATAAGGCACAGGGTCAAGACTGATTTGCATATGGCCAGGTCTAAACTGGTGTGGCATGGTGAGAAAAAGAATGATGGATTTAACTCAGATCACTAGACTGGGGGGGGAATGTTTTAATTTGTTCTGCATTCCGTCCATCAATTGTGTGTCTTTTGCTTTCTTGCCCTAAGTGCGCCAGGTATGCCCAGACATGTGTCCCGGGCTCACTGTGCCACTGGATTCAAGCTATCCTGGCTGGTGGGGGGTGAAACCCCGAAACCGGTCCTAGGATGCTTGTTTCCGATCGAGGGAGGAACTGGTTTGGCAGTTTGGACTGGACTGTGCCCATGAGGCACAGGGTCAAGACTGAGTTGCATACTGCCAGGTCTAAACTGGTGTGGCATGGTGAGCAAAAGAATGATGGATTTGACTCAGATCTCTTGTCTGGGGTGAATGTTTTGATTTATTCTGCATTCTTTCCGTCAATTGTGTGTTTTTTGTTTTCTCGCCCTAAGTGCGCCGGTTATGCCCAGACATGGGTCCCGGGCTCACTGTGCCAATGGATTCAAGCTATCCTGGCTGATGAGGGGTGAATCCCCGAAACCGGTCCTAGGATGCTTGTTTCCGGTCCAGGGAAGACCTGGCTTGGTAGTTCCGTCTGAACTGTGCCCATCAGGCACAGGGTCAAGACTGATTTGCATATGGCCAGGTCTAAACTGGTGTGGGATGGTGAGAAAAAGAATGATGGATTTAACTCATATCTCTAGACTGGGGGAATGTTTTAATTTGTTCTGCATTCCGTGCATCAATTGTGTGTCTTTTTCTTTCTCACCCTAATTGCGCCAGGTATGCCCAGACGTGTGTCCCGGGCTCACTGTGCGACTGGATTCAAGCTATCCTGGCTGACGAGGGGTGAAACCCCAAAACCGATCCTAGGAGGCTTGTTTCCTGTCCAAGGAGGGCCTGGCTTGGCAGTTTAGGCTGGACTGTGCCCATGAGGCACAGGGTCAAGACTGATTTGCATATAGTCGGGTCTAAACTGGGTGGCATGGTGAGCAAAAGAATGATGGGTTTAACTCAGATCTCTTGACTGGGGGTGAATGTTTTGATTATTCTACATTCTGTCCATCAATTGTGTGTCATTTGCTTTCTCACCCTAATTGTACCGGGTATGCCCATACATGGGTCCCCGGCTCACTGTGCCACTAAATTCAAGCTATCCTGGATGATGAGGGGTGAAACCCCAAAACCGGTCCTAGGATGCTTGTTCCTGGTCCACGGAGGACCTGGCTTGGCAGTACCCGCTGGACTGTGCCCACGAGGCACAGGGTCAAGACTGATTTGCATATAGCCGGGTCTAAACTGGGTGGCATGGTGACCAAAAGAATGATGGATTTAACTCGGATCTCTTGACTGGGGTGAATGTTTTGATTTGTTCTGCATTCCGTCCATCAATTGTGTGTCTTTTGCTTTCTCGCCCTAAGTGTGCCAGGCATGCCCAGATGTGGGTACCGGTCTCACTGTGCCACTGGATTCAAGCTATCCTGGCTGATGAGGGGTGGAACCTCAAAAACGGTCCTAGGATGCTTGTTCCCGGTCCAGGGAGGACCTGGCTTGGTAATTCGGGCTGGACTGTGCCCATAAGGCACAGGGTCAAGACTGATTTGCATATGGCCAGGTCTAAACTGGTGTGGCATGGTGAGAAAAAGAATGATGGATTTAACTCAGATCTCTAGACTGGGGGGAATGTTTTAATTTGCTCTGCATTCCGTCCATCAATTGTGTGTCTTTTGCTTTCTTGCCCTAAGTGCGCTAGGGATGCCCAGACATGTGTCCCGGGCTCACTGTGCCACTGGATTCAAGCTATCCTGGCTGGTCGGGGGTGAAACCCCGAAACCGGTCCTAGGATGCTTGTTTCCGGTCGAGGGAGGAACTGGTTTGGCAGTTCGGACTGGAGTGTGCCCATGAGGCACAGGGTCAAGACTGAGTTGCATACCGCCAGGTCTAAACTAGTGTGGCATGGTGAGCAAAAGAATGATGGATTTGACTCAGATCTCTTGTCTGGGGTGAATGTTTTGATTTATTCTGCATTCTTTCAGTCAATTGTGTGTTTTTTGTTTTCTCGCTCTAAGTGTGCCGGTTATGCCCAGACATGGGTCCCGGGCTCACTGTGCCAATGGATTCAAGCTATCCTGGCTGATGAGGGGTGAATCCCCGAAACCGGTCCTAGGATGCTTGTTTCCAGTCCAGGGAGGACCTGGCTTGGTAGTTCCGTCTGGACTGTGCCCATCAGGCACAGGGTCAAGACTTATTTGCATATGGCCAGGTCTAAACTGGTGTGGCATGATGAGCAAAAGAATGATGGATTTAACTCAGATCTTTAGACTGGGGGTGAATGTTTTGATTTGTTCTGCATTCCGTGCATAAATTGTGTGTCTTTTGCTTTCTCACCCTAATTGCGCCAGGTATGCCCAGACGTGGGTCCCGGGCTCACTGTGTGACTGGATTCAAGCTATCCTGGCTGACGAGGGGTGAAACCCCGAAACCGATCCTAGGATGCTTGTTTCCTGTACAAGGAGGGCCTGGCTTGGCAGTTCGGGCTGGACTGTGCCCATGAGGCACAGGGTCAAGACTGATTTGCATATAGCCGGGTCTACCTGGGTGGCATGGTGACCAAAAGAATGATGGATTTAACTCGGATCTCTTGACTGGGGTGAATGTTTTGATTTGTTGTGCATTCCATGCATCAATAGTGTGTCTTTTGCTTTCTCACCCTAATTGCGCCAGGTATGCCCAGACGTGGGTCCCGGGCTCACTGTGCGACTGGATTCAAGCTATCCTGGCTGACAAGGGGTGAAACCCCGAAACCGGTCCGAGGATGTTTGTTCCTGGTCCAGGGAGGACTTGGCTTGGCAGTACCGGCTGGACTGTGCCCATGAGGCACAGGGTCAAGACTGATTTGCATATAGCCAGGTCTAAACTGGGTGGCATGGTGACCAAAAGAATGATGGATTTAACTTGGATCTCTTGACTGGGGTGAATATTTTGATTTGTTCTTCATTCCGTCCTTCAATTGTGTGTCTTTTGCTTTCTCGCCGTAAGTGCGTCAGGCATGCCCAGACGTGGGTACCGGTCTCACTGTGCCACTGGATTCTAGCTATCCTGGCTGATGAGGGGTGAAACCCCAAAAACGGTCCTAGGATGCTTGTTCCCGGTCCAAGGAGGACCTGGCTTGGCAGTTCGGGCTGGACTGTGCCCATAAGGCACAGGGTCAAGACTGATTTGCATATGGCCAGGTCTAAACTGGTGTGGCATGGTGAGGAAAAGAATGATGGATTTAACTCAGATCTCTAGACTGGGGGGGAATGTTTTAATTTGTTCTGCATTCCGTCCATCAATTGTGTGTTTTTTGTTTTCTCGCCCTAAGTGGGCCGGTTATGCCCAGACATGGGTCCCGGGCTCACTGTGCCAATGGATTCAAGCTATCCTGGCTGATGAGGGGTGAATCCCCGAAACCGGTCCTAAGATGCTTGTTTCCAGTCCAGGGAGGACCTGGCTTGGTAGTTCCGTCTGGACTGTGCCCATCAGGCACAGGGTCAAGACTGATTTGCATATGGCCAGGTCTAAACTGGTGTGGCATGGTGAGCAAAAGAATGATGGATTTAACTCAGATCTCTACACTGGGGGTGAATGTTTTGATTTGTGTCGCATACCGTCCATCAATTGTGTGTCATTTGCTTTCTCACCCTAAATGTGCCGGGTATGCCCATACATGGGTCCCCGGCTCACTGTGCCACTGGATTCAAGCTATTCTGGATGATGAGGGGTGAAACCCCGAAACTGGTGCTAGGATGCTTGATCCCGGTCCAGGGAGGACCTGGCTTGACATTTCGGGCTGAACTGTGCCCATGAGGCACTGGGTGAAGACTGATTTGCATATGGCCAGGTCTTAACTTCTCTGGTATAGTGAGCAAAAGAATGATGGATTTAACTCAGACCTCTAGACTGGGGGTGAATGTTTTGATTTGTTCTGCATTCCGTCCGTCAATTGTGTGTCATTTGCCTTCTCGCCGTAAGTGCGTCGGGTATGCCCAGGCATGGGTCTCGGGCCTACTGTGCCACTGGATTCAACCTATCCTGGCTGATGAGGTGTGAAACCCCGAAACCGGTCCTAGGATGCTTGTTTACATTTCATGGAGGGCCTGGCTTGGCAGTTTGGGCTGTCAAGACTGATTTGCATATGGTCACGTCTAAACTGATGTGGCATGGTGAGCAAAAGAATGATGGATTTAACTCAGATCTCTAGACTGGGGGTGAATGTTTTGATTTGTTCTGCATTCCGTGCATCAATTGTGTGTCTTTTGCGTTCTCACCCTAATTGTGCCAGGTATGCCCAGACGTGGGTTCGGGTTCACTGTGCCACTGGATTCCAGCTATCCTGGATGATGAGGGGTGAAACCCTGAAACTGGTCCTAGGATGCTTGGTCCCAGTCCAGGGAGGACCTGGCTTGGCATTTTGGGATGAACTGTGCCCATGAGGCACTGGGTCAAGACTGATTTGCATATTGGCAGGTCTAAACTGGTGTGGCATAGCGAGCAAGAGAATGATGGATTTAACTCAGATCTCTAGACTGGGAGTGAATGGTTTGATTTGTTCTGCATTCTGTTCATCAATTGTGTGTCTTTTGCTTTCTCGGCATAAGAGCGTCGGGTATGCCCAGACATGGGTCCCGGGCTTACTGTACCACTGGATTCAACCTATCCTGGCTGATGAGGGGTGAAACTCCGAAACCGGTCCTAGGATGCTTGTTTACATTTCAGGGAGGACATGACTTTGCAGTTTCGGCTGTCAAAACTGATTTGCATATGGTCAGGTCTAAACTGATGTGCCATGGTGAGCAAAATAATGATGGATTTAACTCGGATCTCTTGACTGGGGCTGAATCTTTTGATTTGTTCTCCATTCCGTGCATCAATTGTGTGTCTTTTGCTTTCTCACCCTAATTGCGCCAGGTATGCCTAGACGTGGGTCCCGGACTCAGTGTGCCACTGGATTCAAGCTATCCTGGCAGGTGAGGGGTGAAACCCTGTAACTGGTCCTAGAATGCTTGTTCCCGGTTCAGGGAGGACCTGGCTTGGCAGTTCGGGCTGGACTGTGCCACGAGGCACAGGGTCAAGACTGATTTGCATACGGCCATGTCTAAACTGGTGTGGCATGGTGAGAAAAAGAATGATGGATTTAACTCAGAACTCTTGACTGGGGGTGAATGTTGTGATTTGTTCTGCTTTTTATCTGTCAATTGTGTGTCTTTTGCTTGATAGGAAGGGGTCATCTCTCACATTACAGCACACTGAATGCCATACTATTGGACAGCAACCTAACTGATATATGGAGATGGCGATCCCCGGACAGGGCCGAGGGCACGTGTATATCAGCGCATCACAATGACTAGTCCAGATTATATTACTGGCTCGTGTTGTGCGATGTTGAGGCGTGGACCTTAGAAGTTGCTCATCTTCCTAGAACACTTTTAGTCCATGCTCCCTGTTAGGAATTCACACCATCAGGCATGCATAATTTGTTATCATCCTTTGGGTTCTAATACTAATCATGTCTTTGTACATATTTGATTCCTTGTCACAAATTCTGTGTACTTAATTTATTCATATTTGTTTAATGGTTTCATGACCTAGGCTTGTTAATTAACAGAAAGACATTGGCCTATGCTTGCTAGTTCGCAGCAATGCTTGTTTATTGTCAGAAGGACATTGCCAATGCTTGTTTATTTGTAGCATGGCCAATGCTTGTTTACTCTCAAGACACAGGGCCCGATTCACAGAACTAACTTAGGGCAAAATCCTAAATTTACTACAATTTTCGTATTCACAGATGGCACTTACTCATTTTGATATTCACAGAAGACACTTACTCATTTCGGTATTCACAGAAGTTAGGAGTCCTAACTTTAGGACTCCGAAATGCCTTCTGTGAATACCGAAAGTCTTAAAATTAGGATTTTTCTTAGTTTAGGAGTCCTAAAGTTAGGACTCCTAACTTTACTACTACTAAACTGTGAAAAATCCTAATTTTAAGGCTTTCGGTATTCACAGAAGACATTTAGGAGTCCTAAAGTTAGGAGTCCTAACTTTACTACTACTAAATTGAGAAAAATCCTAATTTTAAGACTTTCGGTATTCACAGAAGGCATTTAGGAGTCCTAAAGTTAGGAGTCCTAACTATACTACTACTAAACGGAGAAAAATCCTAATTTTAAGACTTTCGGTATTCACAGAAGGCATTTAGGAGTCTTAAAGTTAGGACTCCTAACTTCTGTGAATACCGAAATGAGTAAGTGCCTTCTGTGAATACCAAAATGGTAGTAAGTTTAGGATTTTGTCTTAAGTTAGTTCTGTGAATCGAGCCCTAGGTTTATACCCCAGGACATCTTCTAGAAGAAGCGCTAATGTGTGCTGACGTTACGTGAAGCCAACGCCCTGTGGTGGGGTATAAACTACAGCACCTAATGCCAAACGAGCGCTTGGCTTTTTGTTGATCATCAGGAAAGTGTGCCTCCTCGTTTCCCAGAGACAATCATGAGTGTTTCAAGACTCAGCATTTTCCTTCTCCATGCCGATTGGAACGTCGGAACAGTGGCAGTGAATAATGTGTTTCCAACGGAGGCGTCTGGACAACGTTTCTTTCCAAAGCTAAGTGTGAATAAGCTTCTTCATTTAAACGCAACTTTCAAGCATAATAAAAGGATAAAATTACCACGTTTAAACAGAACAATGTCTGACTTTTAGCGCGAGTACCTGAAGCAAGACTCTGTGCCTTTGTCTCCTTTTAAAAAGATTAATAGCGTTATTTGTCAAAGTACATTTATAAAAAGCTCTGCATATGATTGTGATATTGCTGGCGCTTTCAATTTTAAGGTCTTATTTATGTTGGACTCTAGTCGCATGTATGTTCTTTTAATCAAGATTGCAAGACCAAACCCAGGACATTAGAGGCCTATTGTTTATTAACGCACTGGATTGAAGATAAACCCATTATGGCTCGATGATAATACGTTAAGGTAAAAACCTGTTATAAGGGAAATGCTTATTCATTTTAATTAAAAAAGACATCTAGTTAATGTATGCTTATTCTGTGTCTAGTACTAATAGAGAGAGAGAACACACCTCAACTCCCAGTCCAGTTTCTGCTTACGTCAAAAAAGGGTGGACAAGCAAAACCAGAGTTTAACCAGTAATATATAGAGGTAACTTATAAAAGAATTAAATGAATAATTATTAAGATATAAACAAGATAACATATACAAAGAACTAACTTTCATACTTGTCTACAGGTGAACACTAAGACGCGCAACACCCCCCCAGGGAGAATTCAGATCCTGGCAGGTCCAGACGATTGCTGTCTCTTCTTTTTTAGGTCTCGCTGAGCCCCAGCGCTTGCGCTGGCTCGAAGAGACATTTGGTATGTGGGATTTTCAAAGTGCTGCTGGCTGGCCTAACGCTTGCATTCACGCGATCGTGCACGCGCGCAGCCGGCCGCCAGCAGCACTTTGAAAACTCGTGTGCGTCATCGCGATCACTTTCGCTTTCAGAGCGATGGGGATGACGCACGCGCACACACAACTCCCGCTTCTCCCCCTCCCCCACCACATTTTGCGTCTCCGGCCGCTCGCGCACGCCCAACGCTTGTTTTTACTCTGGTTTGTCCAGATGCATGTCATTGCTACATTCCTACGGAGCGCTTGCATACTCTAGGAGACAACAAATATATCTGCCAGAGCCCGTCACTGGCGGACCGCACCACTTTTTCTTTAAAGGGGAGTAGTGATTTTCTGCAAAAAGAAGACTTTGGTATTAACAACCCCCGTAGGAGAGCAGTGTTTATTTGATCTATGTGGTAGAAATCCATTGTTAACTGAATCCATGAAACTGTTCTCTGTTTGATGAACTAATTAACTTGTCCCCTACTAGCGACAATGCGCCCTTCTGTGGTTGCTAAGGACAAGCTGCTCTTAGTTACCTTGTCGCTCTCCACAATGCAACGCGGCTGACTTGGGAGTAAGATGGTGATGAACACAGAGGTAAAGAGTGGTTTGCCGTGAGTGTACGGGTGTTAGGGGTCTAGGTCAGGTTCGGTCAAACAGAATGCTCCGCCTCGAACAGTATTTAACAGTCATTTCTCTTTCAAGCAGATAACCTTTTCCGTTTTACAGTAACTGGTTTTGTTCCGTTTCGATGCCAGCTCACCATTCTTCCCGGTCCAGAATATATGGTAGTAGACCTAAGCTTTCAATGCCTATCGCTGTAGATTACCCCTCCTTGAAGCCGGCACCCTACAGCTCAAGTAGACTTTTAGGGTCTCTAACGGCAGTGGATGCCTCTCCAAACCATGGCAGTCAATCTCCCACATACAACATAAACAAGATCGTTATGGAGGAAATGTGTTAGTGACTGGAGCTGTTTCCCCGTGTAATTGCTTACATTGAGAATGTATGCCTGCAAGATGTATCTAGTTAAAACCTAGAGAAAATGGTGTGGGCAAATAGAACACATGCTCACCTTGGTGTATACATGGAGGGAGGGGCGTAAATCAGATTTCAACACTTCGAGAGTGACTTGAAAAGAATCTGTGTGCTTTCTTAGAATTTCACTCCATTGCAAGTCAGATTTGTAGTCTCTTTATTATAGTTCTAATTGAATTGAAAAAGTGAAGTTTCCTTTCTATAGGATAGGAGTGCTACATTTCCTACATTTCATAAAATGTTTTTTTTGTTTTTGCCTGAACCTTTTTCACCAGGTAAAATCTACCACAAATTGTGTAGGCAAATTCTGCACATGCCTTGTTTGCACACCTCGAAATGGGGAACAACATGCACTTTTAGCACGTGCCATCGCCCATGCGTAAACAAGATCGAGACCATGCAATTTACGGCCGTTTTACAATCATAACATTGAAAGGGGCTGCACTTTTTATATATAATTTTTGTCATTATTTACACACCATCCTCTTTTAAGTGTGACATAAAGGCTCTTTTTAGGTCTCGCCTAGCTATTGCGTTTACGCAATCGCTATGCGAGACTCTAGTAAGAGGGGTATTTCAAAGTGCTCCCAAAAGTGGATTGCATGACGAGCACGCGCACTATCACGTGCATCGTGCCGCCATGCAATCCGTTTGGGGAAGCGCTTCAGCCCACTGGCGCGTGCACGTGTAGCCACAGCCTCGGCATCATACTTCAAAGGGTCCGCTCCCCCGCCTGGAATGCACTTCCCCGCCCCCGCCACAGCATGCCGAGAGATTGTTTCCTCATGGTGCCTCTCACAACTGTCCCTCCCCCACCACAGGGCTAGTCTCACAGACGCATTGCCATCCATCGATTTCACTTTCATGCCCGTGTTCTCTTTGCCTTTCAGCACACAGCCCGCCCTCCCCCCTCCGTGTTTTCTTGCAGCTTTGCCCAGATCTGAGTCTCAAACAACCAAAATAATAAGTTTGCCCTGCACGCTTTCTGCGCTTACAAAGTTAACATATGCCGCGCTCATTCCCTTTTCATCCTTCTAAGGTCGATAACATTAGCTCCATTAATTCTGCATCTAAGGATTTAAATAACCATATGTTTTCTTGCAACTTTAGGCACTTCACACACACAGCCCCACTGCTCACACACACAGACATCAAGGCAGCAACAGAATGCTCTGAGCCCCACCAGTGTTTGCCACACACACATGCCTCTCGCATCTCGTATTTTCTTCCAGCTTTGGCCCGTGTTCTCTTTGCCTTTCAGTACTCAGCTTCCCTGTAACCACCATTTAACTAACATCCTGCCACACTCATTCCATTTTCATCCTCGGTTTCACTTTCATACCTGTGTTCTCTTTGCCTTTCAGCACACAGCTTCTCCGTAGCCACCATTTAACGACCATCCTGCCACACTCATTCCATTTTCATCCTCGCTTTCACTTTCATGCCCGTGTTCTCTTTGCCTTTCAGCACACAGCTTCTCAGTAGCCACCATTTAACGACCATCCTGCCACACTCATTCCATTTTCATCCTCGCTTTCACTTTCATGCCAGTGTTCTCTTTGCCTTTCAGCACACAGCTTCTCCGTAGCCACCATTTAACGACCATCCTGCCGTAAACACCATTTAACTACCATCCTTTTAGTTAAAATAAAAGAATTGCCTCTAAAGGTTTAAGGAACCATAGAAATACAAGGCAAGGCAGCAACAGAACGCTCTGAGCCCCACCAGTGTTTGCCACACACACATGCCTCTCGCCTATCTCTCCCCCGCCCTCCCCCCTCCGTGTTTTCTTGCAGCTTTGCCCAGATCTGAGTCTCATACAACCAAAATAATAAGTTTGCCCTGCACGCTTTCTGCGCTTACAAAGTTAACATATTTAGCGCTCATTCCCTTTTCATCCTTCTAAGGTCGATAACATTAGCTCCATTAATTCTGCGTCTAAGGATTTAAATAACCATATGTTTTCTTGCAACTTTAGGCACTTCACACACACAGCCCCACAGCTCACACACACACAGGCACTGATCACACGCACCCCTGCGTCTCAAACAACCTGAAAAAATAGTTTACCCTGCACGCTTTCTGCGTTTACAAACTTAACATAGGCCGCGCTCCTTCCCTTTTCATCCTTCTAAGGTCGATAACATGAGCTCCATTAATTCTGCGTCTAAGGATTTAAGTTACCATATGGTTTTTTGGAGCTTTGCCCAGATCTGTATGCCACACACACATTCCTCTCGCCTATCTCTCAACCGCCCTCCCCCCGCCGTGTTTTCTTGCAGCTTTGCCCAGATCTGACTCTCAAACAACCAAAATAATAAGTTTACCCTGCACGCTTTCTGCGCTTACAAACTTAATGATTGCCATTATAATTTACATTAACTTTTATTTAAGTATTAATTATTTGCAAAAATTAAAAGCCATTGTTATTTGTAATATCAATACATCTAAGTCACGTAAATACAACACATATTGCATTACAAATGCTATAGGTGTCACATTTGCAACAGTTAAAACTATTGACATTGTACATGAGAAAGCTAGTAATTTCAATATTTTCAATACCAACACATAAATAAAAAATTAGTCAATTTACAATACAAAAAGCTCAAACTTTCCTAATGCGAGACCTATTGCATTGCAAATGCTTGTCTCTCTTGTCATCCCAAATCCCCTTCCCTCCTGGAACATCTGCCAGAGTTCCTGTTTCCAATCAGTAGCACTGAGAGTTGTTCCAAGAGGATTGGAGAACTTTCATCACCCCTGCAAACATTCATGGACTTCAGGTGAGTGGCTGGAGTCTCACGCTGACACTCCCTGCCTCTTACGACTGACCATCCCTAACACTCCTAATAGAATGTACAGCTGGAGGCTTCCTCCAAACGCCCTACTCGACGAGGCATTCAGGGAAGAAATACGGGGGGACATAGATGAATACTTTACATTAAATATAGTTTCTGCGCACATCACAGGCCTCTTTATGGGAGGCTTTTAAAGTGGTTATTTGGGGAAATGCATAGCATGCCATGCTGGGATGCTGAAGTCAATCAGGAATACACTGGCCACTCTTGAAACGCATATCAGGGAGATAGAGTTACACTACTACACCACTGAAGACCCCGCCCTTCTACCGTCATTAAGAGAGAAACTCATAGAATTTGAAGAGGAGGCACAACGTGAGGTGATGTTTCTGGGCAAATACACACAAGCCAGACGCTATGGCGAGGGAGCTAGGGGATATCCCACTCTATGCCTATTGTGTGCAGGCCCAATACCTGCAACATTGTTTGCATATGTCCCATTTCAGCCCCACACGGCGGTCGAGAGGGATGTGGCGTCACTGGTCTCCCTCCAGGTGGCGCCATACCAGACCTATCGGAGACCTCGAGATGGAATCGACTTGGTTTAGACCTTGCGTTGGGTGCAGGACATACTTTGAGATAGAGCCAGTCTAAAGATATTTTACGCTCCCTCTATCCTACTAGCGCATACCCCCATGATCCCTGCATTGGTAGAAGGCGCAAGCAGGTCATTAGCGAGAACGTTGGGTTTGTACATGTTTGCGGACCTCTATCCTGACAACAATTTCAGAAATGACAGAATGGAATGCGAGGGCCTTCTCTGAACTCTTTCTATATTACAAACTCCGGGCATCATGCAGGCAACTACACGTAACCTTCCCAACCCCTCCACCTACATTGCCAGCCCTCAAACACATTATTAAGACCGCCTCATCTCGCAAGCTCATTACACTTCTATGTAGCACCATGCAAAACACCGCCCCATTAATTGATCCCAAAGCCCTTCATGGATGGAACTCGGAACTCAACATACAGATAATGGATCAATGGACCTTCTGCTGCAGGCAACTCATGATGCTTTCCCCCAACTATAAACTGCGGCTGATTCACTTTAAGTATATCCACCGTTTTTACAGAATACCTGCTCAGTTACACCGCATGGGGATTAGAGCTGGTGACAGATGGTGGAGGTGCGGCAGCATCTGTGCGGAAGTAGTTAAACTCAAAGTCCTTGCGGAGGTGGAAGAGCTGTCCAAACTCCCTAAAGTAGAAATAATAGAGAAGCTCAGTAATAAGCATGAGATACTTTATAGCCAGATTAGGGAACTACTGGGCCAACCGAAAAAAGGGAAGAATTACTATGGAAAAGGAGAAGGGAAAGGCGGTCCTCTGTAGCAGACTGGTACAACCAGGAATGTAGAAAAGCAAAGGATGAGCTCCTACAGGCAGTTAAATCTAAAATCCTTCCTGATATGGTAGTATGTAGAGTTAGATATAAACAAGTACTTGAGTCTGCCAAGAATCAATGGGAATGTTTCCTATGGGCCCTTCCACATAGTGCACTGGTAGCCAAAGATAATACGTCCTTTTGGAGAAAAGTAGCCCACTGTCTGAATGGACCAAAGCTGGCTTTTGATTTCACAGTACAGCCAGAAGAGTGGGTATCCCACTTTGGGCGCTTATATGCTCTAGGAAACCTGGAGGAAATGAGGGTGTAGGCACGAGAGAGAAAGCTCCATCTGGCACCGTTGATTCTCTAGTAATATCTCTTGAAGAAACTCAAGTAGCCATTAGCTCCTGTATTCCAGCTAGAGCCCCTAGCCCAATCGAATCCCTAACGACCTATATAGTGATGATTTAAAAGTCTGGGACCCATGCATTAATATGCTAACAAATGCCATTCTCTCAGGTATTGAAATACCCTCTTCTTGGAATATATCTGAGATCATACCAATCTATAAGAAAGGAGATAGGACAAAACATTTTTTTAAGTACAGTATTACAGACATATGCATTGCACATCATTGCAGTACTGCCTGCTTGCAAGTATTACTTAAACATGCTCGTTTCCATTGCTAATGTACAGCTACAATTCCAAGGGTGACAGGTAAAACAGTGACTTACTTTCCTGTTCCAGCGACGAAGGGGTTGATTTTCGTCTTGGTCGACGAGCAGCAGCAACAGCAGAACTTTTGGATTAGTGGGAGCAGGAACGGGGAAAATTAGAAAAAAAACTATGTTTCATGCTTATATCCCTCCCAATCCGCCAAGTTAGGTTGGTGGTAATGCGCATCGTGATTGGCTCAGTAGTAAAGGACCTGGAGTCCCGCCACCATCCGCTTTTGCCTACCAGCACCAAGATCCAAATCAGGCCCTCAGTCTCCACAATAAGTGACAAGGCCATGGGAGATCTGGACCAAGAGTGCAGCTCAAGCTGCCAGACTCCATATCCACCCCAGGTGACAGGGTCATGTGAACTTTGCACTGAAAGTTCTCTATTACCTCTTGGCAAAATCTACAATTAAGTGCAAACTACATAACACTACATTACATAACAGTGCAACTCCTGCACTCAATGTCTTCTAAAACGGTTTTCAAAGTGGATTCAAATATTGAAGGTGCCTGGGAGTTCAAGACTCCAAGTTCAGCTCTGAGAGTCGGGTAGGGTTTGTTCTCATCGGTCTGTGCTTGCGAAAAATTCCTGAACACTGAGCACTCTGTATGGGATGAAAACAATCAAGGGTCGCACTGCGAACACTGTACAGGTGGACTTTACCTCCCCATTATGGTTCCATTAACCACACTGCAGTGCTCCAATGTGACTCATTCAACGGTGTTTGTGCTTTAAAAGGTCAGTAAATAAATAAACACATTGAAAGGCAATGCAGTTGGTATGAAGATCCATTGGCCCAAAGATTTGAGCCCTAGGAAAAATATTACAGGAGTGCATCCTATGCTGGTGCCTGTCTGGGTTCTGCTTAACTTTGTGAAGGTATACCTGTCAGCTCAGATCAGCCTGCCGCATCTCCTGACTGCAAGGTGCACACAGTCACACACCAGAAGTGCACAATGCAGGAGGAAAGTGTGAGTGGGTGAGTGCAACTTTCACCAAGGTACCAACTTCATCTGCAAAAAATCCAGCTAAACAAACAGACGCATTCATGTTACAGGGAGGAGCACATTATTGGACCTTAAAAGGCTGGATTATTGAAAGTGTTTCTTCAGTTCAGCTTAAATGGTTCTTAGAGGTGGCTTGGTATCAACAGCACTGCCGCAGATGTAGCCAGCCTGCTTTAGATCCTACATGCTTGTGTGAAAGTAGGGCTGCAGGGGCACCCTCTTAAACAAACATCGGCAAAGCCAATAGGTCTCGATTATGTAAAAGCTATTGGCTTTGCTAATGTGTTTTAGCCATGTTGTGTGCAGCAAGGCTAAAAGTTTAGGGGAAAACGTAGAATGACGCGGCCATATCATAGCTTTTTTTTCTAGCAGAAGGGGACTTGGGAGTAAGATGTAAGCAACAATGGGTGAGGGGTTTGGGGGAACGGGGCACTCAATGCTGGGGTAAGAGAGACACGTGTATGGGGCAAGCAATAACGAGGGCATAGGAACAGAGAATAGTGCTATGACACGGTTAGCCTTGGCCACATCATAGCTCTGTTTTTTCTGGCAGGGGAGGCGGGGGGAAGAAGCAAGCAACAACAGGGGTCAGTGGGGCAGGCCAAACAGTGCCCTGGTTACTTTCTGGAAATCTTCATTACCCCTACTCCAGCTTGCCCTATTTCCAATCTTTACAAAGTGAGGTAATGTTACCTCATGACAGGAGCAAAAAACATGAAAAAACATACGTTAGCCCCCCCCGACTTACTCAGGTGCCATAAAGGGGGCTTGTTCGCCTGGTTCCTCCTGTCTATTTCCAACTCTTGTCAAAAGACTGACCGGAAGGAGGGTGGACAGAAGGATATGTAATGACTGTGATGATGGAGAGATTAAAGGTAAAATTACCGGTAAGTAAAAGGGGCATTACCTAGTGCTGATAAATTTTGTAAAAAGGGGTCAGCAGAAGCAGGAGTAGAGCTGACGTCAGCAAAGACCACGCTGCATCAGATTTCTTGGTAGCAGAGGATGGTAGAATTAATGTTAGATTATGCATTTAAACACAATCTTACATGTAGATTAAGGAAGGAAGAAAAGGTCTTTTTACACATGGTAGAAGATAGAAGGGTTAAGGAGAAAAGATGAAAACCCCACTGTGGGTTTTTGAGGAAGGAAATAACAACAAAGGTTAAACTGATGCAGCCATGAGTTTAGATTGGCAACAACAAGGGAAATTGTGTATTAGCAGAGATAACACTATGTATGATAACTATTTCGTGTGTTCTAGTGAGTGCCAAGATACATACAAAATTATAGGAGGATGGGGATTCAAAGGAGGAAAAGAGCCAGTATTCCCAGGGATCTATTACATTTGTGGGAACAGAGCTTGTTATAGATTACCGGACCATTGGTATGGAACATGTTATCTAGGCCTGGTCTTTCCAAAGATATTTCATGTGGAAAGAGGAACAAAAGGAATTCATGAGATAGGTAAACCATTAACCTGTAGAAGAAGGGAAAGCATTTCAGAGGTAATAGGTGACATTTTTAGAGCATTGAGACCAGCAGTGGGTGTATCTTTGAATGCATACAAAATTCAGAAATTGTCTACAGTAGTGGATCGTTTGTTAACAAATACTGCTGGAGGGTTCTTAATGGTAAATACCAAGATGGTTGCCATGAGAGCTATGGTGATGCAAAATCGACTTGCCCTTGACATTCTTTTGGCAAAAGAGGGTGGAGTCTGTGGAATGCTGAAGGTACAACATTGTTGCACTTACATTCCAGATGAAAGCCAAAATATACAAATGTATATTAAGAACATAACTGAATTGCATAAAGAAATTACCCCCCTGGAGATTGAAGGTGCTTGGGAGAAGCTTGGTAAGAGTTTTTCTTCAATAAAGAAATGGTTCACCGAAGTAGGTAGTTCTCTAATTGGGAAAATACTAATTCCAATGACATTAGCAATATTAATAGCATTAATGTTGAAACTAGCATATGTGTGTATTAAAAAGAGAAAAAGACAAAATAAAGTAAAGAGAGAAAATTAGACAAATAAGGAAAGAGAAACAAGAGAACGGGAGATGGGAGACATTAAATTAGAAGTATTTAGAGAGAACATATACAATAGGTCTAAAAGACAAAATGAAAAGAACACAATTGTCTGAAATAACAAATGCAAAAAGGACAAGAAACATTTGTTCTGAAAATTCGTAGAGGATAGATTTTAGTGGTGATATTAAAAATCACCAAAGGGGGGAATTGATGGAGCAGGGGGACTGAAATATTTTTCGTACCCCTTGGATGTTAATGACCCCATAACTGTAATGATACTAACCGTTTGAATGCATGTATTAATCAACAAATGCACCTTTATTAAACATTACACGTGGACAACTTGCTGGAATGTGCAAAATTCTACTCAATTTACAAATATAAAGCGAAATAACATTAGAAATGTGATTTACGTAGTAAATAAAGTAAATTGCATTATTTGTGTTGCGTAGAAAATTGTACTATGGCAAAGAATACAGATGGTAAGTAAAATGGCTTTTAAATGTCGCATCTGCTAGGTAATACCTAACATGGGTCTTTAGAATGGTGAGTGGTAAACAGAAAGGCTTATTTTCTCATGTCTAAATTCTGTTGTGTTTGTTCTCATATTAGTTTAGTTCGGGCCTGCTAGGCCGTGCTTTGAAAATGACCGCTGGAAAAAGATGAGATTGCGTGCGCTGAAAAATGGCCTCCGGGCATGAGCAGAGTGAATGCTCCAGTCCCATGTAGATGGCCTGTGCTCGGTGTGAGAGATGTCAAGGCCAGCCTGACCTGCAATGAGAGTCATGCCAAGAGTCCAGCATGTATGAATGGGAACGGATGGGAGAAACGAGCTACAGGAGATTCACTAATGCGCGACCATCGCAGTTTGTTACAAAATGCATTAACAAGTTGAATTTCTTTGGACATTGTGGATCATGAGAACTGCTGCATATGTCATTGTTTGCAAACCGGCTCGAACAAGGAGGGAGATGAGGTGACCATCACCACCCTTCCAGTGGACCTATTAGAGTGATTTCTGCCCCTAAAAATTGCAACTTTTAAGTATAGCAAGCCAGAGAATAGGGTATAAAAGAGTCTGCGCCTACATTATAAAAAAACTCTCTATTTTTCTATCCTGATGCTGCGAGAGACTCTATCATTTTGGACTTTGAACTTTGACTGGGGAAGCAATGAGATCGTTGCGGGAGTTGCCCCGGGAGAGGTTTGCATCCGAGGAGGTTAGAGGGACAGTCAGACAGTTTTGGGAGTCCTATCCTGTGATCTGCAGTTCATCCATCTTTTCTGGTGAACCATTCTTATCATCGCCATAAGGCCAAGGGTAATGAGTTTTTTCTGTTTCTATTCTAAAATTTCTACTTAAATGCTTATTGACAATAAATGTAAATGCCAAATAAAGAACTTCTCCTATTTTGCTGAATGAATTCAGATAAAAATTCTATGCTAATTCTAAATGAGCTTGTGATTCTGAAAATAAAATTGTGATTAATAAATGTCAAAGGTTTCAATTGTGATTGAGCTGGACTTAATCGTCATCAACTGATTCTATTAGTTGGTCCATCGACCGAATAGCGGAGTACCTTGATGTTTAGAAACGACAAGATCTTAAAGATAATGTATATAATGTGTAAGTTATTATTCTGTCATTTTAATGAGGTACCCCTGTGCAGTAGTTCATTTTCCTGTGAAGGAATGTATGCGGTGTTATGGGCCCCACCGACATAAAGTTATAAGAGTAAAGGTTATGTAAGTAGTTTTCTGGGTTAGTGCCATAAGGAAAGACTTTATGACTGCGCTGCATCACCACCATGTTCCTCTGTTCTTCCAAACACAGCCTCACAGGGGCATAATCTCTGGATAAAGGGTCGAGAATCATTGATTGAAGATGGAAGATCCTTTTCTTTGGAAGAATACCAGGTACATGAAGGGAGAAAGCTGACACGAGGGAAAGTTCAGAAGAAGACTGAGACTAGAGATTAATGTCTTTGTTTGTGTCAGGAATCGAGGGCCCTGGCACCTTCCCAGCACGATATATTGAGGAAGGACTACAAATCCCATGGAGCCATCTGCTGGAGGCTCATGGGTTAAAAACAGATGACGCACAAGGATTTCCTTGCGTAATTGAGTATCCGGTATTGGGGAGTGCTTTCCCGTCGTATGGTGGTGCGAGGGCTCCTGGACGCCGAACCGGTTACCAGGGTGAGAGCGTTTCCTCGCCACCTTCGTGCTTTGTTGTCTTCTTCCTGAGGTAAGGAAGGAGGGAAGCCTGAGTGGAGCACTCCGCTTTCTTTGTTTATCCTGGTTCCATGTATTATGAATAACGGAGCCCCGGTGGGTGTTCTTTGTGTCTTAGCGAGACAGCCTTTGAGGGCTGTGCTCTGTAATTAAACATTTCACTGCTTAGTTTCATGCGTGCAGACGCAGAAATGGAAGCGGTTTTGGAACATTACAAAGAGCAGAAAGCTCTTCTTATAACATTACGGTGCTCACTAGAGAGCGTGAAGCGCCATACGTTTTTCACTCTAGGCTAGAGTGGAAAGCATGAACAAGGTCCCAGGTTGGGAACGTTTATTTCTTACTCACCACGTTTCATTTTTGTCCTTTGACTATCAAACTCATCTAACTGTTATTATCTTGACCTGAACTCACTTTGGGGAGTATTAACCCTTCTGTTGGATTAGCGTTCATTGTGAGCATGAAGACCAGGAAAGAAGTACCAGTCTCTGACTGTTTACTAGGATAATTTCTTGTTTCCAAGAAGTCCGTACAAGACTTTCCTAAACCATTTTGTGTTCCACATAGATGTTCTGTTATATGTTGTGTGAGGTATGTATGATTAGGGAGCAGTTATATTGCTATCATTATTTGTATGGTGGATATAAGCAGGAAGGAAACGGTATGAATCTTTCTGTTGTTGTGCTTACAGGTTTCAGCAGGCAATCAGGTGTTTAAGGTCTTGACGTGTGAGGTGGATTTCCAGGGTCTGCCTGGCTTCCTAAGGTATATATGGTTGTACAAGCGAGACTAACCTGAGAGTAGTATTTATGCCCAGAGATAATGTGTGTTTCTTTGTTCTTGCAGTTTCCAACTCCCTGCTGTTCCTCGTTCCAAACACCCTCTCCCTCATCTGCTCTCCCTTCTCTCTGCATTTGATTATTCTCAGAGTCGGGGCTAACAGGAGGTGGGCCACTTTGTGCATCATTCCGATTCCGAAGAGAAATCGTTAGAGGATCCAACAGATCCAACAATCTGCTCCCTAAATCCTTGGATCTGTTCCAGGTTTTCTACTTGGAGGAATGAGTCGTCTAGTTTAAAGACAGGAATCCCTAGGAGATAAAGGTGCACCACGAATGTAGCCATTTTTCTTGAAGACCCTAGAGCTGGCTTCAACCCAAAGGGAAGAACTTTGAACTGCCAATGTTGATCCTCTAAAGAAAACCTCAAATACTTGTGATGAGTCCGTGCAATTGGAATGCACAGGTAAGCATTCATAAGATCCACACTTATGAGGAAATGACCTTCTGGAAAGAGAGAAATAATCCCCTGGAGCCTCCATATGTTAAATCTGATGTTCTGAATGAATTTGTAGAGATACTTCAAATTGATGACTAGACGATAATTCCCTGAGGACTTTGGAACACGAAATTCTATTGAGTAAAACCCTTACCCCATTTCCTCCTTAGGACCTGGCACAATAGCTCCTTTTTTTCCTGAAAAGACAGAACTCCCTCCAACAAGACCTTCTTTTTGACTGAGTCTCTGGGTAGTGGAGTATGTATAGTCCCAGTACAAGTTGGCTCTGAGAGGAATTCTATCTAATAACCTCTCCTGATAACCTAAAGATCCCAATGATCCATTGTTATCAGTTCCCACTGTGAAAAGAATTGCTGAATCTGACCTCTGACTCCTGATAAAGAGTCAAGTGTCCCAGCATAGTCAGAAATGCTGATTCTTCCCTTCTGTATCCTGATTGTTTCCTGAAGGACAAAAAAGGAACCAATCTGCCTTGAGATTTAGTAGAGTGATCTTGATTCAGCTGTCTTCTAGATAGTTGGTGAAAAGAGGACCTGACTCTAGAAGAATTAGAGCTTCTAAACTATTAGCATTGGAAGGATGATGAATGTTTCCTTTCCTTGGACATGCAAAGAGGTTATCCTCAAATTCAACACCAAACATCCCGGACCTTTCAAAGGGCGGTCTAAGTGCAGCTGCCCTCTGAGTAGCATTTGTGTTCCAACATCTAAGATGCAGATTACGTCAAGTGGCACTAGAAGCTCCCCCTGCAAGGGCACCTGATCGGACCACATCAAAAGAAATGTCAGATGTCTATCTGGCACTGCATCTCTTCTAGTAAGGGCAGACAATCAAATTCATTTTGAATAGCCAAAAATAGACTCTTGAAATATAACCAGGACTGGACTGTGTAAGCTCCATAAATATCAGCTCACATCGTTACATGGATTCCTGAAAAAACTTTCTTCAAAGCAGTGTCCACTTTTTCATCAGACAAATCTTTCAAAATGTTCTCGTCTGTCAAGGACGAGCAATCAACCAAGCTTGCCACTACTGAATCAACATGCATGGTATCAGCAATATGGAGTTCATGTGTTGCAGGGCATGAAGCTTACTCACGAACTGTCGCAAATTCATGCTATCAGGATCTTTCCACTCTTTCCGAACCACATTCAAGACAAACTGGTGGAGTGGTATTAGAAATGGGGTCTCAAGTTGGCCGTGGTTTGCACCCTGTCCAAGCAGGGATCCTGAATCTAGTCAGGTTAAAGAAGTCACACTGCTAAGACAACCCATGCTCACCCCCTTGGTAGCTTGGCATGAGCAGTCAGGCTTATCTCAGAGGCAATGTGGAAAGTATTTGTACACACACACATACATAGTAATACAGCGAAAACACTACAAAGGGCGTCTTCACTATTTTAGAAAAATAACCAATATTTATCTAACAAAGACAAGATCAAGACCACATAAAGCCAACAAACACAAGTAAAAATATCACTTTTAAAAGCTTAAGCAAGTTTAGTCCATAGAAACCAATGGATGCATTCGTTTTAGCACAAAGTACCGTAGATGTGTCAAAACTCAATGAAGGTGTAGGGGAGGGGAGGTGCCGAAAAAGCAAAGCGATGCATCGGTTCCTTACTACACAGGGGAGGTGATGCATTGATTTCTGGACACGTGGCCTCGGTTCCTTACTGCGGTGTCAATGAAGAATCGGCATTGAGGGCTGCATTGGTGCGACAGCAGCGTAGCAGGCTCTGTGTTGATTCCATAGCCGTGAAGCCAGTACTAAGTTGGAGCGGGTGCCATGGACATCGGCGACACAGGGCTTGAGTATCACGCTCCGTGATTCTTCTGGTGCACTGCATTGGCAACCTGAGACCTGTGGTGAAAGCCATGGTCGATGCTTCTAGGGTAGACCACGCTTCGGTGCAGGCAGCAGTATTGAGAAAACAGACGCTGGCAGTTGACGCATGGCTTTTCTCCTTAAGGTCACCAGGTTACACTCCCAAGGGACTAGGAACTGGATTTGGCACCATTTGGCAAGTCAGGACTCTCCGCAGAAGAGGCCAGGCACTGGCAGGTGAAGTCTTTGAGGGCCCTGGGACTTCTTAACAAGAGGTAAGCACACACAAGTCCGTGGAGAAGCAGGATGTAGAAAGCAAAGTCCATCCTTTCACTCCCAGGACAGAAGCAGCAAGAAACAGGCCAGCACAACAAAACAACAGGCAAAATGGCAGTCGCTACTACAGCATCCAGCTCTTCTTCCTGGCAGAATGTCCTCAGCCCAGAAGTGGTCTGATTTTGGGGTGTCAGAGGTCCAATACTTATACCCCTTCCTACCTCTGAAGTAGGCAAATTTCAAAGTAAAGTCTTTGTAGTGCGCAAGGCCTGCCTTTCCCTGACCTGGTTCCAGACACACTACAGAGGGGTGGAGACAGCTTTGTGTGAGGACAGGCACAGCCCTATTCAGATGTCAGTGATAACTCCTCCCACCACTCTAGCTCAGGAAGACCCATCAGCCTGGTGATGGGCCATCAGGATATGCAGGGCACACCTCAGCGTGACTGTGTAGATTAAATGCACAAGAGGCCAGCTTTCAGGCAACCCAGACGTGTATTCCACAGGCAGGCAGAGGCACAGAATGGTTAAGCAAGAAAATACCCACTTTCTAAAAGTGGCATTTTCAAACATGCAATTTATAAACCAACTTCCCATAAAGATGTATTTTTAAATTAGTGTGTTCAGGGATCCCAAACTCCAAATGTCTATCTGTTCCCAATGGGAAATTACACTTAAAGGATATTTCAAGGCAATCCCCACGTTACCCTATGGGAGAGATAGTCTTTGCAATTAGCAGTATTTCACTATCAGGACATGTAAAACACTCCAGTACATGTTTTACCTTTTGAATACACTGCACTCAGTACATGGGGCTGCCTTGGGCCTACCTTAGTGGTGATGTACATGTAGTAAAAGGGAAAGTTTGGGCCTGGCAAGTGGGTGCACTTGCCAGGTCGAAATGGCAGTTTAAAACTGCACACACAGACACTGCAGTGGCAGATCTGAGACATGTTTGCAGGGCTACTCATGTGGGTGGCACAATCAGTGCTGCAGATCCATTAGTAGTATTTGATTTACAGTCCCCGGATACACCTAATGCACTTTACTGTGGGCTTACTAGTAGATCAAATGTGCCAATCACGGATAAACCAACTACTCAGTAGCTAGACACTGGGCCACATTTCATGATCATAATGCTGACTTATTATCTTATTTGGCATTGACAGGATCCTGCGGAGTGTCCGTGGTGGATACAGGGATAGGAAACTAAGACTACTGGAGTCCGAGTATATTATCCTGCTTGGGAGTAAATCCACGGGAGACCTCAATGAGGATGAGAAACTTAATGTTCACATCAGCTGATGAAATAATGATGAGTGATATTCTTATGTTCTATGTCTTCAATGACCTCATCTGTGATATCCATCTCTTCCTCTCTTTAACTCATCTCCTTTGCTGTCTCTGTCCTGACAGTTAGATGGCTTTTCCTGTTTTTCCAGATATTATGTTTACAGAATGATGATGCTGCTGCCCCGTAATTTTTCTTTTTCTCTGGAGCTTTTTTCCTTCATACATCTCTCCTCCTCTGGTCTGTTTTCGCATTGTTCCTTTGTTGGGCATACACAGTATGAGAGGGACTATCTTTTGGCCAACTATAGGAGCAATTTCGATTTCTTTTGATTTTCATTTTGGTTTATTCCTTATTTGTTCTTTTTTTAAACAATGAGTTTTATTTGTAGTGGACATCAGATGGTTGTCTCATATGCACATACATGGTGGTATCACAACTGATGTACAGGTTTGAGTGGGTTACTGATTGGAAGTGTTACTGCTGGATAACGAGCTCAGCTGTATATTTTACTCTGACCAATTCTACTTGCTAGAATGTATTGTATTGTGACTTTTGCCACTTAGCATTTATGCTTTTTGAAAATAAAACTATGTAGGGCGCACAAAGGAAAAATTAACATTTCTCTTAAGCCACTTGTCTTTAGTTTAAATGTAATTTATAATTTTTGTCTTAGTACCATGTCCATGGAATGAGCCACTTGGCTTCAACTGTCTATTTTCCTTTCTTTTGGTGCCCATTCCATGACTAATATGATTATTGGCTTGACAATTTGAATCACATACTTACTCAGGGCGATGAGGCACTGTGTTTTCTTTATTTGGCTGTGATGAATCCCGAGTGCGGGTGAAACATGTTGCCAATAAATTGTCTTTGAAACCAAAACTGCGTAGTTTGAGCCTTCCTGTGAATCACATTCCTCCTATATGTGTAAATATTTATATATATTACCTACTGGCGGTTGCCAGTAGGTAGTTATAGTTAGAACCTAGTTTCCATAGGAAAAGCATTTTTTGATTTGCTAATAACTTTGGCGTCGTTAGACGAATCTTTGTGAAATTCTCCCAAGAAAAGGTCTATCCAGGTCAGCTCCTATCCTGAGAGTTTGGGGGTGATTCGTCAAGCGGGGGCTGAGAAAAAAGGGGGGTCCCAAATCATGTTTTCCCCATGTTCATTTCCATAGGAAATTTTGCGACGAGCTTTAGCCCGAACTGCTGAACGGAATTACCCCAAATTTGGCAGAAAGGTAGATCTTGGTTCAGAAAGCGACCTTTCTTTTAATTGGTGTAAATCTGTTCACTACTTTTTGAGAAATTTAAAAAATAAGAGTCAAAAAATCAATTTCCCATAGGAAACTTTGTGCAAGGCTACAGCTGAAACTACTGAACTGAATTAACCCAAATTTGGCACAAAGGTAGTGCGTGGGTCAGAAAGCGACCTTTTTTTAAAATGGTGTAAATCCGTTCAGTAGTTGCTGCGAAATTAGAAAAATAAAGGTTTCGATATCTGGGCGGAGCCTAAGTGCCGTGCAGGAGCTTCACTGTGATTGGCTGCCAACACTCCAAACCAGGAAGTATTGGCAGCCATCTTGTGACTCTGTAGAAGCGAGTCTCCAGAAAACAGAGAAACAAAGATATAAAACAAGAGAAGGGGACAGTGTAGAAACACCCTGACCCCCTCGGCGTGCTGAGGGGGTCCCAAAAAAGCATTTTTAATTTTTAAAAAAATTTCGCCGCAATTAGCGCTGGGGTCGCGGGTTGCCATGTTTTATTTTAATGAGGTCCCCGGGTGGGTAGGTCCCGGGGACATTTGTTAAAAAATTATAGCAGAGCTTGCTGGGGCTGCGGGGGCCCGCTGTGGTCCCTGCAGCTCTGGGGTTTCAGTCATGTTGGGAGGGGTGTTGCACGGCCCCCCTCTTGGAGCCCTGCATGTGCTTATAACTTTGGCATCGTTTGATGAAGGTTTATGAAATTATCCAAAAAGTTTCTCTTTTTAGATCAGCTCCTATATTGAAAGTTTGAGGGTTATTGGTCTGGGGGGGTTGAGAAAAAAGGGGGTCGCAAAACGTGTTTTCTCCATGCATTTTTCATACGAAACTTTAGCGAAGACTACAGGTGAAACTGCTGAATGGAATTAGGCCAAATTTAGCAGGGAGAAAGGAGATGCTTCAGAAAGCACGCTTTTGTTTAAATGGTGTAAATCCGTTCAGTAGTTTTTGGGAAATATAAAATTTTACAGATATTGACATTTTAGAATTCTGACATCTGATTGGCTGAGGCGTGACGAGCAAGAGCTTGCGGCTGATTGGCTGTGAACTGTTGAAACTAGGAAGTATTTGTAAGAAAGTGGGCTTCTGTTGCAGTAACCCCCCCACCCCCCCTTTTTTGCCTAATAGCTGATGCACTTTTCCTTGTTGTGCCCTGGGCTCCTGCCAATCAGGTGCCCAGGGCCTGTGTTCCTTCCCTAAAAAACTGCCTAACAGCCAAAGCCCAGATTGGCAAACCCTGGCCACATGTTAGCCCCTGGTAAATGGTACCCTGTGGTACCCTGTGGCCAGGGAAGGCCTCTAATGGCTGCAGTAATCACTGTGCCACCCTTAGAGGTCCTGTACCCTAACACACACACACTGCTCTTGCAGGCTGAGTGTCTGAGTACAAGACAAAACAAAGTCAACATGGCACACATCCCTGTGTGCCATTCCCACCACCTACACTGCCCTGGCATACATCAGCCACCCCTCTAGCTGGGTGCCCTATGCCAGTGGTGTGGGCACAGGAGCATGAGCCCTGTGCCCCTACAGTACCCAGGTCCATTCCTGGGCACTGTAAGTGCAGTGCTGCCATTTAATAGTACATGGTGCTGTGGCAACACTAAAGGCTGAGAAGTTTGGTATCAAACTTCTCAGCACATTAAACCCACACGGATGCCAGTGTGGGATTTAATGTAACAAGCACCCCAGAGGGCATCTTAGAGATGCCCCCTGAAACCTAACCTACAATCCACATCTGGTCTGGGAGGCTGCCTAGGCTGCCACACAGCAGACATGTTGCTGGACCCCTGGGTAGGAGAGCCTCTGCTCTCCTGGGCCTGCAACAATGCACATCCTGGGTGAGGTGCTAAATCTCCTCTCCCAGGATGGGCAGGGGGAAGCTTCAAAGGCATGCCGCCTTTGTGAGCTTCCCCAGGCCACTGCAACCCCCCACTCTGGCGGGAAGCTTGGCCGGAAACCCAAATAAGGACAGGGGATGTGCCAGCCTGCCAACCCCACCCCTCAGGTGGGGGAGGCGAGGTGAAACACATCTCCGGGCTCTCGCCATCTTGAAGATGGGAAGCCCTGCCCAATCAGGACTAGGCTACTGGCCCCCTCCCACAGGAGAGAGGCAGGATAGGGGGTGTACCCACCCCAGGACAGGGACCCATTGGTCCCTGTCCTTCACCTACCTGTAAGACCCCTAAATCTAGTATTTAGGGGCATCCTGAACCTTCCTTCCCCAGATTCCAGATTCCAAAATTTAAAGAAGCGCTAGAAGAAAGAAGACCGGCCCTGCAGCTGCTAAGAAGAGGAAGACACCAACTGCTTTGGCCCCAGCCCTACCGGCCTGTCGACCCTCGAACATGCTCCTGCTCCAACCCGGCATCTCTTGTGGCCAGCAACCTCACAAACCCCGCTATCTTTTGACTCTAAACCCCTGGGACTCCCATGAGTAGAGGCTCTACTCAAAATCTACTTCTAATCCCTGGCAGCAGCCAGGAACCGCAAACCCTTCACACTCTGCACCCGCCAAGCCTGGCCTGTGCCGGAGTGAACAAAGACCACGAGGACGACCCCATGGCAACTGTGACCCCGAGTCGGGCACCTGACGACCTCCCTCGACACTCCTGAAGAAGCCTGCAGCCTCAGAACCAGGTGCCCCCCCAACCGCGAGCAACAGAGGGTAAGATTTCCCGACACCAAAAGGCACCTGCACCCTGCAACCGGCGCCCCGCGGCCCCCTGTGCCCAATCCCGGGATATCCTCCAACTACCCAACTTACCTCTCGAAGTGGTGGTGGCACCTGAATAATCTTCGTCCCCGAGCTTGCAGTCTTTTTCTAAACCGGAGATTTCCCATTGAAATCAATTGAGCGCCTGAAGGCTCAAAAGCACCATGCACCCAGCCGCCCGAGTGGCCCTGGCAGTGCAACCTCTACACCTATCTACTCCCCCACTTGCCCTGAGTAAGTGACCAGGAGCCCAGCTCCCACAGCCGCGTGGCCTGCTAGTCAGCAGCCACCAACCAAGGCCCCCCCTACCTCTCATAGGATAACATTGGGCCTAACTCTCTCTGCACCCGGCCGCCCTTGTGCCGCTGAGGGTGAACCAACTGTACATACCTGACCCTGGGAGACCCCTGAGTCTATGCCCAGAACCTAAACTCTGCCAGTCGAGTACTTACCTTTAAACCGATAACTCAATTTTCTCCATAGGGTAACATTGACTGGCTTTTCCTGAAATTTCTTCTAAGTGTGGACTTTTCAAAACTTAAAATATTCACCAAAAATCAGGCGAGTAACGAAAACAAAAATACTCACATGCTCTTAGGTGAGCTCCCAGTGCTGGATCTTGGTGCCCAGGACTGACTCTGAAAAATACTTACAACTGTACTTACCAGTAACCCAATTTTCTCCCATAGGAAATCTTTGATTCTGTGGAATTTCTTCTAAGTGTCAATTTCTGCAAACTTTAGATACTCTTTGAAAATAGTATAATTTCTGAAAACGTAATTACTTACCTGTTTTGGATAAAGGTCCCGGTACTGAGTCTAGGCACCCAGTACTGGATTACAAAACTAACGAGAACATACTATACCTGCAACTTGAATTTTCTGCCATAGGGAATCATTGACTGTTTTCTATGAAATATTTTCTGTGTCAACTTTTAAAATAGCAAAATATTGTCTAAAAATCATCACAGTAATTAAGTTGACATTTATCACTTGATTCCAAGTATTGACCCAGGACTGAATCTAGGGTCCAGTCCTGGAATTCCAAAAGTAATCCTAAAAGTAATCTGTGGCAAATAACTTGAAACTTCCATTGAACTCAATGCATTATTGTGTTTAGACTTGTGTTGCCTATTGCAACCACTTGTAACTTTCTACAAAAGTCAATTGCATATTGCAAAAGTATTTATATAAAGCATCTCATTCTGAGAAAGTATATTTTCATACCTATTGTTGGTTCTAAAATAAAACGAGCATATATTTTTTATATCTAAACCATTGGCCTAGAGTTCAGTTATTGAGTGTGTGAGACCATTTGCTGGCTGAGTGTGTGCAACAAATGCTTTACACTGTCCTCTGATACTGCCTTACTGCTCGACCAAGCTACCATTTTAGAGAGTAAGGTTATATCTAACTTTAGCCTCTGCCAAACCTCTGGGGACTGTGGACTCTGTACAACCTGTACCTATTTGGGAACAGTATATACAGAGCCACTTTCTCACAGTGTTGGCAGCCATTTTGTGATTCAGTCCATCAGCTCGCATCTGTCCGTGTAGAAGCCATCGGGTTCGTAGTTTTACCTGTACGAGGCAACACTGGTATCTGTGTCTGTGTGAGATACCCTTTTCACGCTGCCTCTCCCTACATCAGCAGGTCGCGGCTATGCCTTTACAAGCCAGTGCGTCGGCTCGGAGTTCTGTGAGTCAGTCTGTCGGCACGATCCGCTACCCTACCGAAACACTACTGCACTACCCTAAATCCTAAAACTCTATTTCCAGCATGAACCTTCAAACACTACACAAACACACTGCACTACTCCAAATCCTAAAACACTACCCACAGCACAATCCACTACAGTACACAAACACCATGTAGTATCCTAAACCATAAAACAGTACCAGTCCGTTGGCTCGCAGCTGTGCGTCTGCCAGCCGTCGGGTCCGCAGCTGTACATGTGCGAGCCAGTCCGTTAGGTCATAGGTTTGTCTCTGCTAGCAGGGAAGTTGGCCCGTTGCTGTCCCTTTGCGAGTTAGACCCGAGCTCTCCCTCTGCAAGCCAGTATGCTGCTGTGGGTTTGCGAGCGGACGGCCCATAGCTCTCCTTGTGTGAGGCGAGCCCACGGGTCGCAGCTCTCCCTCTGCGAGCCTGCCCGACGGCCCGCAGGTCTCCCTGTTATAGCCGGATCACAGCTGTCAGTCTGTGAACCGATATTGGGATTATAAGGCGGCTCTAAAAAGAGCCCTTGTGTTTATTAGTTGGAGCTACGTATAAGTGCGGATGCACAGCTGCAGGTTATTCAGAAAAACTCGATTTCCCTGATCTGTGAAGTGTACTCCATCACTTCTGTAGATATGAGCCATATCAAAACGTATGTTGTTGTTGTAGATGGACCCCATTCTATGGTCTCTGAGGTATGCGGACACAGCTTTGTTAACATTCTTCCTAGATTTTTCAATCTGAGGACAAAATTGGTTTGACCATTTCCACTTCTGTCTTTGGCATATATTGGAATATACAAAGACAGTTTGAGGGAAAAACAACATCAGTTGTCTAAAGGTGTCCTTCATAAGCATTTCCAAACCTACGCCAGTCAATGTGCCTTGGTCGTTTCCACCTCAGTCAACAATCATGAGGTCAGGGTGTTGGAGATGCAAACAGGTTTTAACCAGAGGCAACAATTGGTGCCACTTCAATCCTGTCTGTGCAAACCATTTAAGGTCCACATTTTGCAAACCTAGGTCTAAGTCAATATGTCTCTGTTCTGTATACCTCTTGCACCTGAAAACATAGCAATGTCCTACGATCCACACTAGCATTTTAAAGGTATGGCTGGGAGGTATGGATAGATGTCAGTGGCTCATGCAGTCCGATCGTAGAATAAGAGATATGTTTAAAGATGGGGAACTACTTTTTTTCCCCATACAAAACGATAACTGATTGGGAGATGAAAAGCATTGTTTTTTAAAAGTAGGTGCACATTCGTTTTGTGGAAAAGCATCGTTGTGATTGGTTAAGAAAAAGCAGTTTAAACGTGGAGTACATATCATAGGATAACATTTGCTCAACTCAACCACACCTGCTACTTGCATTTGGAAGGCACTGTTCGAACTTAAAACAATCGTGAACTTTTAACCTGCACGTGCCGTTAAATGTTTGAGAAGATGTTGCAAAAAAATATCATTAGGTTTAAAAAAAAAATGACGAACTTTTAACCTGCAAGTGTTGTAGAATGTTCTAGAAAGTGTGTTGATAGAATACGTTGCACTTCTGACTTCTACGTGTCCTTGAATATTAAAAAAACTGTTTATATGGAAAATTTAAAAATAACCAATAGAGAGAAGTTTTGCAATCTAAAAGAATCAAGGAACTATTCTAATTTGTTCTTTACATGTATTTATGTGTGGAGCAACAAAATTACAGACACAACAGCACCAGGAAGAGGAACAAGCAGGGAGTGGGGGGACGGGGGTAGATGGGCACAATGGCACACACGCACAATTAAGTACAGCACAACTACAGACAAACCATGGCCAAAATGAAACACACCAACAAGGAGCACAAGTCACACAACCCGCCAATATCACACCACTGAACAAGCACAGAAGTGAAAACCACACTGCTTGAAAGGGAGAAGGATGAACAAAAGCTCACAGGAAGGGACATCTCACACACAATGCAGCACACACACATAGGAAGCAGAGCACACCAACATCCAACACAATGTTGTCCAAACACAAACATTCCCACAATCGAACACAGGACACAAATGCACTCGCCTGTGGCAGATAAACGGCCAAAAGCGTTAGTACGAAACAGGCACATGAGAACGCATAAGTACAAACCCACAGTCCGGATGGGGTAGCAATTCACGTATGGCAGGCAGCCAGAGAGTACGTGACACACACATTGGCATACACATGAAGACACAACACATTTGGAGACATTTGAAAATGTGGAAACTTTATTAAAAAAAGTGTGTGTCAGTACGGCCAAGAGTAGTGCCACGATATGCAGACAAATGCAGCAGCATGCCTGAATAAGGAACGTAGGAAAACGTCCATGTTCACCTCGGGGTAGTCCATCACCAACACACGTCAGTGCAAGCAGCGTTGGTCGTATGCGCCTCGGACATAAGTCGACGCCAATGCAGCCATGTCCACTGTCGTCTTGGGACATGTGACCAGATGCACAACGTGCAATGATGCAGGGGACCCGTGCAATGTGGCACATCGAGTCGTTGTTGCAGGTATCTTGTCACTCGTCTATGAACGCGAGTGCAGCTGCGTAAGCCACAATCTCTAATAAGTGATGGTTGGCTACAATATTTGACATGTGGTCGACGTAATCCGTCAGCTGACCGGGATAGATGTGCTGACTCCAACCACTGTACTCAATGTGCACCAAAGCAGAATTGGGGAGTGGGTCAATTTGCTCATTACATACTACGACATGTGCAATCTCCCAGGCCCAGTTCCCAACATGCATGCCAAACATCCATGCATGCCATAAACGGGCATCACCATGACACTCCCGGTCATGGGCCAACAGGGGGCACACACACCCATTGTAATCCATGTCAGCTACCCACATGTTGGAGAGGCACACATCTATGCACCACTCAGATAAGCACGTGCGACATTGCAACACAGGTTGAACGCAGGTGACATCCGCAATGCGGAAGCTCAGCCGGTAAGTGATCCGCAGCACTGCCAAAGGTAGTGCACCCAGGACATGCAGCAGACCTGCAAGGTATAGGTTTACGTGAATGGAGTTGACCATGTGTTCGGGATGCCCTGCCATTGCATCAGTGGCTCTGTTTGTAGCTGCACTGGTTTGCCGTGTGCCAGTCTTGTGGATGAAATGGCACAGCTTGGTGCAATGAGCCGGGTCTGTGTGCAATGGGTGCAGAGCAGGGGTGTGGTGGGAGTACGTGTGAAGGCCATTTCATGCACGCTAACTACGATGAAGGACTTTTGAGTGTGGGATGTGTACTCGTTGTTCTCAAATCGGGCAGTGCGTAGTGTGGGAGACGGATGCAAATATTATCGTATCTGTCAGGGGGGGCTGGCCACTTGCAAGTTCCTTCTCGGAGCAGCAGATGTGCTAGCACAAGATAGCTCAGCCAAAGAACCTTTCATCCCTACAGTAACTTCTCCAGCTGCATTCATACAGGATGTGTACAGAGGCCGGTCGTGGGTGTTATGGGATGTCTGCGACCCTGATCATCATGGTTAAGATGCCCAGCACGTGGCACGTGGGCAGGTTCACTGTGTGTTACATTGCCAAACAGCTGCTCCTCCCTCCCATGAGCCCCCACACTTTTGTGCACTGGAGTGGATTGACGCCCATCTGCGGAGGCCGCTGTTACTCCCGCCATGACTGAATTGTGTGTACCTACTGCGATCCCTTGTTTTAACGACGTGCAGTCGGTAACCCCATTATTGCACCTACCTGAGCCAGTAAAAGACAAAGGAACCAGGATTGTTTTCTGGAATGTAGCTGGTCTTCGTTCCAAGATTGATAATCCCATATGGATCGACTATATTAAGGATATAGATATTTTATGTTTGCAAGAGACCTGGTCCTTGGAAGCCATCCATATTACCGGTTACATAACCTTTCATCAACCTGCTAGCCCGTCTACCTCTGGGAGAAATAAAGGGGGTCTGACTATCTATTTATCTAACCTGATGGAGACCCTGTCTGTAAAAATGGTGGGCCAATGCGATCATTATCAGATTGTTTCAATCCGGGTGTCCCCAAACGTGGAAATGCTTATTGTTAATCTGTACAATAGCATTGAGAAAGGTTTAGTAAATGGTATGATAAATATTCTCACTAAGGATTTGGGAGCTCTGCTAGCCTTATCTCATCGGGATTCAATCATTATTTGGGGAGGTGACTTTAATCACCACCTCTGTAAACATTTTCTGAGCGGTTGTGGTGATCAGGAAAAATATAAATCTGAATATCAACCACATTTCGATCACAACAGCGGGGGTGACTCATTTAATGAAATGATGGCAACCTTTGATCTTGGTTTTATTAACTTGCTCTGTAGACCTCCGGTGGAGTTTAGCCCGACGTATGTGGGGAGAGGGTATAGCACGTTGATTGACTTTGTCACAATTACCAACTCCCATTCCAGCTGGCTAACTGATTTTGCAACACATATTATTGGGGTGAGTGATCATCTTCCCTTGAGCTTTAGCATTCAGCTCCCTTGCAAATCAGTTCGTCCTCTGGTGGAGAAACTGGCCTGGACTATCGACAGCACCTTAAATAGAACAAACGGGTTTGCCCTTAAATGGTCACAGTGCAATCAAGTGGAGACGTATAGGAATATTATTAAACAAGCTTTAATTTCCATTAACGTGTGCCTTCAGGATGAAGAATCCCATACAGATATCCTGGAATCTTTTGCTTCCATCACAAAGATCATCAAAGATGTTCTACACCGTCCCCCAAAAACGGGGAAAGTAGCTAGAAAAGGGTGGTTTGATTCGGCGTGTACCAAGGCCCACACTGCCTTAAAGATAGCCTTGGGGAAAAATCCTAGGAATCAAACTGAAATTACTCATTCTAGACCCGTGTACAACCAGGCTAGGAAGGTGCGGAAACGCGCGCTTAAGAACGAAGCGTGGGAATGCCTATATAACGCTTCCCTGGAAAAGGACTGCTCTGCCTTCTGGCTGGCGGTCAGGGCTCCTTTCCTTATTACAGGGGAAACGGATAGAATGGATGTGGCCATTACTGAAGATTCTTGGGTCGACTTCTTCGCTGAGGTTTATAACCCGGGAGGGAAAGACGAACTGGTAGCTAAGAAGCCCATTACTCAGGGCCAACTGGCGGACCATTTCGTCCCGTTTTATTTAGATGCTGCTGTTGACGAATTGTCCGCCGCAATCACCCAGAGCAAAGGCAATAAAGCGCCAGGCGCTGATGGCGTCCCAATTGATTTATTCAAACTTCAGCCGGGACTCTGGTCGCCTCTACTTACGCGTGCTTTAGAGGCCAGTTGCGCGCGGGGTTTCATCGATACTTGGGCAGACTCGATAATTATACCTATATTCAAAAAAGGGGACCGGGACAAACCTTCTTGTTACCGTCCCATATCCCTTCTGGACTCTTTTTTGAAAGTCACTGGGCGAGTTATCCTGAACCGTTTGCAACTTTGGGCCGACGAGTTTAACATCTTATCGCCGGTTCAATACGGCTTTCGCAAGGGCTGCGGTACCGTAGAACAGGTTCTCAACTTCACGTCACTAGTTGGCAAATATACTCAGGCCAAAGAGGGCAAACTTTTTGTTGTGTTCGTTGACCTAAGTGCGGCTTTCGATTGTGTCATTCATAATCGATTATGGCAGATCTTGAGGGAAATGAAGGTTGATGAAGTACTTATCTCCTTTCTAAGGCAGTTGTATGCTGGCGCTAGGGCAAAGGTCAGATATGGTTTAAATGGTGAATGCACTAAGCCCTTCTATGTTAAGAGGGGCGTGAGACAAGGGTGCGTACTCGCCCCACTGCTGTTTAACTTGTATACCAACGACCTAGAAAAAGTTTTGATTGCTGCAGTACGCGATTCCCCCCAGGCCAATCAGCATCAAATCGCGTCCCTTTTATATGCTGACGATGCAGTGATCATGTCCCGGACGCAAAGAGGTCTCCAAACTGCTCTGGACACTTACATAAAGTTTATGGATAACAGGGGGTTAAAATTGAATGTTTCCAAATCGTTTGTAATGTCCTGTGGCAGTGGCAAAAAAAGAGCATGCCGCTTGTTTGTGGGGAAAGAGGAACTTGCCCCAGCTAAAATATTTTCGTACTTGGGTATAGTCCTCGAGGAAAAGGGGTCCTGGGGGCCAGCTATTAGAAATAGGACATTGTCATTTAAGAAAGCTACCGCTGCACTTATGATCTTCTCGAAAAAGCTGGGGAGGAGACCACCGGCAATACTTTTAAAAATCTACCAAGCAAAGTGCATCAGTATAGCCATCTATGGGGCAGGTATTTGGGGGATCAATAATAATTTCTCCTCAATACAAAGGGTAGAGAACGCTTTCTTAAGATTTATCTTGGCAACCCCTGCTAGTTCCCCTGTTTTTAACTGTCACGCAGAGCTAGGTATGCGCTATGTGAGTGATCTGATTAGTATACAACCAGTTCTGCTTTGGTACAGGGTATGGACTTCTCCAGCATTAACGTTAAATAGAGATATCCTTAAAGATTGTATGGGATTGGATAAGGCACTTAGGATACCCTGGTTGAAGTATATTTGTCATTTCACAAGGGACCTTGGCAGACCCGAGTTTTACTTTCAACCAGAGACCATGTGCAGTCTATCAAGAAAGGATTTGAAGGAGCTATGTTGGTCCCACGTTGAATCACTTAGATTAGGCGTTGAACTCAATAAGAACCTTGTATTTCAACATCAATTTACATTGGTTTCTAGTGATATTCAGCCTTATTTAACATGGTGCCAGGTGGGCTTTGACCGTTTTTTGCTCACCAGGCTAAGGTTCGATGTCTTTTTCCGCTTAGTTTCCTTCCCCGTAGTTAATGACTGGGCAAGAAAATTATGTAATTGCCCTTGTGATAATCTGTCTACCCAGTCAACCCTACATGTAATTTGTTTTTGTAAATTTTATTCGATGGAAAGATCTAGATGGATTAAGCCATTTTTAAAAAAACATGGTTCTTGGAGACACTGTCGGCCCGCCTTATTGTTTTTAGTATCTTTACAAAACGAATACTGTGTGTCAATAATGTTGGGCTTTTTAAAAAGTATTTTAAGGAAAAGGAAACGTTTAATGAGTTTTTAAAGTAACTTATTTATGTTCTGTGTAACGATATTTTATTGTGGATTACTTTTGTCTATATGAACATGTTACTTTTATGAATTCATGAATCTTGAACTCGAATAAAGTATTATTATCTATCTTATCTTGTGCACTGCGCTGTTGTATCCCGTGCACTCCTACAGCACACCATTGTAATGCCTATTCGCGCATGTCCTGCGCCATTCAAACCACACCGTGACACTGCCCTTTGGAGGTGGTGCATGCCACTTTACAACATCGACTGCTGCGGCCCTTGTGGCGGCCACACCAGAACACAGAGACACACTTACTACACTTCCTACACACGGACATGTCCGAGACACCCCGTTCCCCTTGCCCGATAGGCACACCCCTGCGCAGACCTATGTACGCCGGACCAGCACACACCGCTTGTGCATGCAGGAGGATGCGTGCGTAGCTACATGTCCAGGCTCACTGCCAACGCTGAGGTGACATGGTAACGTCTGCTGAAGACAGCACACTGTGATGTTGCAGGGCCCGTGCCCATCATGCTAACACAATGACCACACGAACACACTTACTCAGATGCGGGTCCAGGGGGCGTTGGCGGTCCTGGGGTTGTTGCGATGAGTGTTGTGGCCCTCATGGGTATTCGTGTATCATGCTCATTGACTCTATGGCACCTGTGGGTGTTCCGGTGTGGCTCTTGGCTGTGTTCCCTTTCATGCTGCAGGTAGTCATCCTGCTTAACACCAGCAGAAAGCAGGTGTAAAATCCCTGGTGCTAACGCGGCTTATCGCCGAAATTTGTTTTGCATCGCAGTTTTTGCCTTTCGTTGTGAAAGTTGTGATGTGGTTTTTTCGTGTACAGAAAAATAAACAAACTTGGCAGTGTATCCCGTCAAGATCCAGTACCTGACCCACTGGTCCCAATCAATATAAATACAATGATATTTCTTCCTTGATTTTGTGTGTACACTGTAAATGTACCCACTACCACAGTGCAATTCAATACCGGATTTTAGTATTTAGAATAAATCGCAAAGGTGCACCTTGTGTGTTTTTACACGGGAACATCTACTCTGCACCTCATTATCAGCACTTTAATGCAACTAAAGTTGAGATAAATCTAACACACTATTCAGAAGCTGGTGCAAACTGCAGACATCACCAGTATTCCCGTGATAACTGCACCCAAATTTAACACCATGGTGGACACCACCAATAACAGTAATAAGAACGAGAAAGAGTCACACAGCACTTAAGTAACAACCAAAAACTTTATTGAAATTTAACAAACTCAGCACAAAACAACAAGGCGGAAGACTCTTGTCAGGTCCATCAATGTCGACGACACGGCCTGGAAAATAAAGCACAAAATAAGGACGTGTGTAATGCGCATATCAAAAGAGTGAGACACAGAGAAAGAGAGAAAGAAAAAAAAGCCAGAGACAAAAAGAGTAGGAAGGAAAGGAAGGGAGTGAGAAAGGGACAAGGGAGAGAGAGTGAGAGAGATAGACGGAAAGGAAGAGAGTGAGAGAGGAAGTGAAGAGAGGGAAGTGAGAGAGAGAGATAGAGACACTGCCACCCCTAAGCATCCATGACCAAATAATTACCTGCTGCCACCGGAGTGTCTATCAGTGGGCACTCCACATGCCCATGAAAGCTTCAGGGCCCTGCCCCGCCACCATGGCTTGGTGCACATTATGTGGACACGCTCCACGCGGCCCAGCAGATCCCATATATGTCGCTGAGTCCTGAGTCATCAATGGCGGAGACCACATCAGCTTCCCGTGCCGCTAACCCTGTGCAACGCAAGTCAGCGCCATGTGGTGGTAGGCCGCTGATGGCCATACAACTTAGAATTTGACTAACCCTGTGCAACTGAAGTCTGTGCCACGTTGTGGTAGGCCCCTGAGGGCCACATCAGCTTCGGGTGGCACTAACCCTGTGCAACTCAAGTCCACGCCATGTGGTAGTAGGCCCCTGACGGCCACATCATGTTTGGGTGGCACTAACCCTGTGCAACTCAAGTCTGCGCCATGTGGTAGTAGGCCCCTGACGGCCACATCATCTTCAGGTGGCACTAACCCTGTGCAACTCAAGTCAGCGCCACGTGGTGGTAGGCCCGTGATGGCCATACAGCTCAGGGTGCGACTAACCCTCTGCGCAAATTTTCATGGACTCTTTATGATTCAGACCCATGGAGCGTCCGCCATCCAGTCACCACCGGCAATAAAGGATGTGTCGTTATTGATCCATTATATTTGCGTGGTCACATAGCCTGTGGCGCATGTGCCGGATGGGTGTGGTGTGTGTGCAAACCTGCCCTCAGGGAGTGGCCGTGACATGTTGACAACTAGAACACTGACCTGCACACCAACAGCGAGTACGCCTGCGACAGTTAGCTATGTGGGGCCAACGTCGGAATGGAATCGGAGTGGCGTAGCGTGGCGTACAACAGAACAGGGCAGGGATAGCCACAATGACACTGGGGCTCTGGGCGTGGTTTAGTACATGTCCGGACAAGGAAGTGACTAATGCGTGTGTTCCCATTGTAGTGTTTACGGCACTAGAAACACAATAAGCTATGTAGCATTAGATGAGCATCTATGACGTAAGGTGAATCACTGTCAGTACATTCTTCCACATATTCATACATAAATTAGGTAAGACATAACACAGCAGTGCATCACTGGATGCTTATTGCACATCCAGTGGAGTTTAGCAGCTGGAGCTGTAGAGGGACAGGACAAGCACACTTCACAATACAGGCTCGTGGAGGGCGAACCAGAGTCCATGCGGGGATGACAGGTACCACGGAACTGGAAGGGTACTGTCCCCAGTGAGGTCGCCGTGTCATTGGTCATTGAAAAGGATATGGCAGGCCATGTCGCGGACCAAGGTGAGTGCATCAGAGTGTAATGTGGGACAATGGAAGGTCGTGGGGCTATGTGTGGCACCAAGGATAAACAGGTCAAGTGGCGGAAATGAATGGTAGTGCCTTCTTCTGATCTCAAACCCATCCACGTCCTCGTATGTGTACACTGCCTCACCTGTGGGTTTTTCTGTACCAGCTACAGGACTGTGTGCCATTGACACATGAGTGGACAAAGGTGGATTGTTTTCCGCGCTGTGTGCCACTGGCTCATCAGTGGACGGTGATGGACTGTCTTCTGCACTGTGTGCCACTGACACTTCTGGGGGCGCAGTGGATACTCCTGCCGCATTGTGAGGCACTAACACACCAGCAGACGGCAGAGATGTGACAGGTGTAGGGGCAGCAGCATTCATCTGCACCATGTCTTGTGTCAGCAATGCCATGATGAGGATCTGAAGGGCATGGTAGATCCCAGCTACATTTCATGTTCAGCGATGGGTGCCATCCTTTATGCCTCCATCCGCAGCATGTTCTCCATGAGCCTCTGCATTTGTGGCAGGTCATGGCATTTAAAAATACCTTGAAATTCACTGAAAAAAACGTAGGTTTCAGACATGTTATAGTTAGGAATTAGCAGTTAAAAAACCTTAGAAATTCACTGAAAAAACCATAGGTTTCAGACACGTTATAGTTAGAAATTAGCATTTAAAAAACCTTAGAAATTCACTGAAAAAAACATAGGTTTCAGACATGTTATAGTTAGTTGGACATTTCACTCGTACAAAACCATAGAAATTCACCTGTTATAGTTAGTTCAGCTAACTATAACTCGCGCACCCGCAATGCTCTGCTGATGACATCACATATTACATCATTCATGACATGGTCAGTAACATCACTGATGACATCTCAAATGACATCAATGATGACATCACTGATGACATCATCCAGTGACTGTGTGTTTCTGTAAAGTTTAAATTTGTTTTATATATATTTGCCAAGCTGTATTGAAGAATGAGTGGGTGTATAAGTGTCTGTATAAAGGATTTAGTAGGTACGTGACTGACTGTATAAATGAGTGATTACATGTGTCTTACTGAATGCATGAGTTAGTGACTAAACTGTGTGAATGTGTGTATCAGGCTGTCGTTGTGTAACCTGTTACATGGGTTGCTCAGTAGCTACATAAGTGTCTCTATGGGTTATTGATTGGTTGCCTGAGTATTTGTATGGGAGAGTGAGTGTGTAGGTGGGTGAGAGGTGTCTGACTCTGTGCATAGATGTGTGAGTGGTTGATTCACTGGGTATATGGGTTCAAAAGTGCATGTGGAAACAGCTGTATGGGAGGGTGAGTGTGTGTATGAGTCTGTTGGTAACTGAATGGATGTCTCAGTGGTACATGAGCAAGTAACTACATATGTAAAATACAGTGTATGTGAGAGTTGAAGTATATAAATAACTATACATGAGAGTCAGTGATTGTGAGAGTGGCTGTATGATGAGTGTGTACTTGTATCAGTGATTACATAAGCGACTAAGTATGCGTTAGTATCTGTATAAATATGTAAGGTGGTGCCAATAAAAGTCCCAATTTTTATTGTAGGTAGTTCGCCATGATGCGTTTCGGCCAAGCCTGGCCTTGCGCACATTACATATATATATCGAAACAATACCCTTTCAGGCATAGAGTGCAGAATAAAACATGCAAAATAGGTAGCAGAGAACTCTGAGTAGTTCCCAAATGTATGTGGAGAGCAGCTCCTATATAGAGCTCTCTGCAACACCAATGACACTCTGAATCTGCTTACCTCAAATGTTTGCTTTTTTAGCAAAGGTATATGTGAACAAGGCCGTGTGAGTATGGCCGAAATGTGGCATGGGCTATGCATTGTGCACTTTATAAATTAATGGACTAAGGAAATAATTCTTGTCTACGCACGTTTGCAGAGTGGTGGGGAAAGGGTGTGTGGCCTTTGTCCACCTCTCAGCAATCCCACTGTGTTGGGCTTACTGGAGGTAAGAGGTAGGCTAGTTGGCCCCTAAAGGACCCCCAGCAGCGAAGGGGACTTCAATCTCCATCCACCGGTGCGCCAGGGAGAGCGTTTGCAGAGTGGTGGGCAAAGAGGGCTTGGCCTGCTATGAGAACTTAGCAATCCTGCTGTGTGCGACTTACTGGAGGTAATAGGAGGTGTAGTTGGCCCCCAAGGTTGTTCTTGGGGCCAACTACCCCTTTTGTTACCTTCAGTAAGTCTCACACAGGGGGATTGCTAGACGTCTTCGGAGGCCATGCCCCCCTTTCTCCACCACTCTACAAACACGCCTCCTAGCAGACTTCGGGATGGGGATGAAGTCCAATTTACTACTGAGGGACTTTGGGGGCCAAGAAGCCCTCCTGGTACCTCCTGTAAGTCCTACGCAGTGGAATTCCTGAGCGCTGGTCGGATGGCCCAGCACCCTTTCTCCACCACTATGCAAATGCGACTACCAGTTAAAGAAGTGTTTGCAATGTAATAGGTTTCTTATTTGCGAGAATTAGAGCTATTGGTGTTGTAAATGTAAAAGTGTTTTTACTAATGTTTTTTGGAGTGGAGTGGATGTACGATGTGTGTAGTGGAATTATGTGGTATGTTGTGCACTGAAATTATGTGGATAGGAAGTATGTGGTATTTAGTTTATAGGAATTATCTAGAGTGGGATTATGTGTTATGGAGAGTATTTATGTGGTATGGTAGTCTGTGTTGTGGAGTGGTAACGTCAGGTTTAGTCTTCCTCATTTCCATAGAAGCTCAACTATGAACTCGGCGAGGCAAAAAAAGAAGGAATCACTGAGGAACACTTGTGGACCTAGTCAGAGGTATGAGCAGGGCCACTGTTTGGCTGCACCGATTTTCGCACAATTTTACATTTCCTGCTTTAGCCACATAATTCATCATCTGCTCCCTAATCTGCTGATTTGAACAAAAAAGCCGTGTTTCTAGCTCAAACGGCTCAAATGTTACCAAAAATGCAGTGACAAGTGTTACAGCGTGGTGGAAGTTCCTTTGCAAACCTAGAATGGTCACCTGTTACTTATTGCTAAATGTGGGTGTTAGATTGGTACTAATGGTGTGCAAGCCACTCTTGCTTCATTCTGCGCCTCTCTTGCCTCTTTCTGCATTTCTGTTGCTTCTTTCTGCACATTTCTTTCTTTTTCTGCACTTCTCTTGCCTCTTTCTGCAAATCTCTTCTACTTTCTCCACCTCTCTACCCTCTTTCTGCACACCTGTTGCCCCTTTATGCACCTCATTTGCTTCTTTCTGTAATCCTCTTGCCTCTTTCTGTACCTTTTTTCCCTTTTTCTGCACCTCTCTTACCTTGTTCTGTACCCCTCTTACGTCTTTCAGCACCCTTTTTGCCTCTTTCTGCACCTCTGTCCCTTCTTTCTGCCCTTCTTTTGTTTCTTTCTATGCCTGTCATGCTTCTTTCTGCACCGTCTTGCCTCTCTCTCCACCCCTCTTCCCTCTTTCTGCACTTCTGTTGCTTCTTTCTGCACTTATCTTGCTTCTTTTTGTACCTCACTTGGCTCTTTCTGCACCTCTATTGCCTCTTCCTGCAGTTCTCTTGTCTCCGTCTGCACTTCAATTGCCTCTTTCTGTAACTCTCTTGCTTCTTTCTGTACCTCTCTTACCTCTTTCTGCACCTCACTTGCTTCTTTCTGCAGCCCTTTTTCCTGTTTCTGCACCCTTCTTCCCTCTTTGTGCAACTCTCTTGCCTCTTTCTACACCTCTTTCCTCTTTCTGCACCACGCTTGCCTCTTTCTGTACCTCTGTTCCTTCTTTCTTCACCTGTCTTGTCTCTTTCTGCACCCTTCGTGCCTCTTTCAGCACCTCTGTTGCTTCTTTCTGCAGTTTTCATCCTCTTTCTGCACCCCTCCTGCCTCTTTCTGTACCCCTCTTGCCTATTTGTGCACCTCTCCTATACCTTTCTGCACCCCTTTTGCCTCTTTTTCCACCTCACCTCTCTGTATGTCATTTGAGATGTCATCAGTGATGTCATCAGTTATGTCACTGACCATGTCATGAATGATGTAAAATGTGACATGTGACGTCATCAGCAGTGCATTGCGGGGGCGTGAGTTATAGTTAACTCAACTAATTCTAACGGCCGAACTTCTCTGGTTTTGTACGAGGTAAATGTCCAACTAACTATAACGTCCCTGAAACTTCATCCAAGAAGTGTTGGCAGCCATCTTGGGACCAATATACATGATAGCACCTCATTAAAAAGCATTGCAGTTAATAGAAGGTTTTAAGACTTTAGTTACATTATAAATCATTTGTTGATGGTACCATACTCATTTTAGGAATTGTGGTGTGTTCTAAGGTGATTTTACCATGTGAAAAAGCCTTCTGCTGTGATATCATGAATCATGTTTGAAAGAAAACTATTTTCTCATGCTTTTCCCACAGAGGTTTGGAAGGTGATCTATAAGGTAAACTGAGAGCATATTTTCTGTAAATTCACATTATCTTTCTCAGTCATGTGAGAATGAAGTCTGACATTCTCAGTATAACATGTACATCCAACAAGGGCAGAGACTGTCAGTTGATTCCTTTGTTTTCTACTGCAGCTTCCCAGAGTGTTCTAAAGAACAACTAGAGCGCTAACGGTCCTACTTATGACAAACGTATTGCACACCTGAAGCCATCTTGATTGGAATAAAGTGGTAACTCTTAAAACATTTATTTTAAAAAGGAACAAAATGAGGGGGTTCATTTTGCCATAGACAGTATGATTAGTGCTGCAGAAAGAAAAATTAGGGCACATTTTGAGTGACTTCTCAAATCCTCTTCTATTTCATTAAAAAATTCTGACATGCAGACTGAAACATGCACTTTCAATCCCAGCAGCAGACTGCCCAGGTGAGCAGTAGCTTTACTACAGTGATCTAATAAGCAACTAGAGTGCTAACATTCTGAATTTATGGCAAATGTGTGACACATCTGAATGCCTTCTTGATGGAATCAAAGTAAAAAACTGAAAGTATTTCCTACTGAGGAGACTGTAGTAAATGAGGAAATTAGGAAACTTCATAACAAATAAGTCTCCCAAAATGGCCACCAGAGACAAAAGAGCCCAAATGTAGCACAAATATCACCCAGATGTAGCCCAAGTATAGCCCAATGACAGAATGTCCCAGAGTGTTCTTAAGAACAACTAGAGCGCTTACTGTCTTACTTATGACAAAAGTATGGCACACCTGAAGCCATCTTGATTGAAATAAACTGGTGACACTTAAAACATTTAATTTAAAAAGGAACACAATGAGGGGGTTCATTTTGCCATAGAAATTATGATTAGTGCTGAAGAAAGAAAAATTAGGGCACCTTTTGAGTGACTTCTCAAATCCTCTTCTATTTCATTAAAAAATTCTGATATGCAGACTGAAACATGCACTTTTAATACCAGCAGCAGACTTCCGTGGTGATCAGTAGCTTTGCTACAGTGATCTAATGAGTAACTAGAGTGCTAACATTCAGAATTTATGGCAAATGTGTGACATATCTGAATACCTTCTTGATGGAATGAAAGTAAGAAACTGAAAGCATTTCCTACTGAGGAGACTGCAGTAAATGAGGAAATTAGGAAACTTCATAACAAATAAATCTCCCAAGATGGCCACCAGAGACAAAAGAGCCCAAATGCAGCACAAATATTACTCAGATGTAGCCCACATGTAGCCCAATGACAGAAGTGTGCAAAACACTTATTTTTTGTGTATTTGCAGTTTTATATAGTGCAGACTTGTCAGGTATTGGAGTGCTTTACATGAGCATTGGTTACATCACACATGATCAAATTCATTTTGGTTGTAGACATGGGGAGATTAAGTGATTTGACCAGAGTCACAGAATGTTGAGCTGAAGCAGAAACTCCAACCTGGTTCCCCAGTTGCAAAGTCTGCAGCTCTGGAAGTAACACCACATCCTCTCCCCTAGGTGCAACATTTAATCAAGTGGTCAACTGGATAAAAAAACATAAAGATTACAAATAATTTAAAAGTTCTTTGTCGCTATTTGAAAACTCAGAAAATATGTCCTCATTTTAGTTTTTTAGAGCACTAACCATAATTTTGATGCAAATAAGACCCTCTCATATATGTAATTTCTAAAGGAAATGCTCTAGCTATTACAGTTTTGATTACATCAAGATGACGTCAGGCGTTCCACACTTTTGTAATAAATATAGAATGTTAGCAATCTATTTGTTCATTGGGATACTGTTGAGAGGCAGAGGCCAGGGGCACGGACTCTGAAAATTGAAGGCAGGTAGGAGAGTGCAGAGGCAACAATTTGACCACACTGGGCAGACACGAAGGGCAGCGGCAGCACAACAGACTATGGAGGGCAGTGAAAAGGGGGGCAGGGGCAACAAACCAACAATACAGGACTGGCAAGAGAGGCTGTGGCAATATAATAGACCATTGTGGGCAGAAGGAAGAGGCAGTGGTAGTACAACCATACATGCCAACAGACCCGTTTCAGCCAGGAAACGTCCAATGTTTTTAAGCTCAAATGGACTTTATTTGATCTGTCTCCTGTCTACAGTCTCCTCTTTTTCAATGTAACTCAAAGGGGAAAATCAATACCCCAGTTTTTTTCAAAATCTCCCTCTTACCAAGTTCAAAATGTTTGCAATTATGGTACATTGGATCATGGTAGGCAGGAGGAATTGGGGTAGGGACATGGACTCGGATAACAGAGGACAGGAGGGACATGGAGAGGTGCACCAAACTGACCCCACAGGGCACGCATCAGGGTTTGCAGCAGCACACTGTGGGAGAGGCAAGATGGCGGCCGATGCTTCCGTCGAGTGAGCTGGGTTGAGCGCTCCCGGCTGTTGGCGCTCCCCCTTCAAATCTGCTACGATGAATACCGAATATTTTGGGACCCGTTATGCTTGAATCCGGAGCCAAACCCTTAAACACGGGAAAGAAATAATGATTTTACTCACGGCTGCTTCCCTCCTGTCACCGACGCGTAGACCGCATTGGCGTTCCAGAGCCATCGGAGTGCTTCATTCCTGGTTTCGGTATTCTTCCTCTTTTCTCCTCTTCTCCGGCGCTACTATTCCGCAGGCAGGCAGTGGGAAGATGCCGCCTAAGCCAATCATCAAAGGCCCTGCAAAGATTTATAAATCTCGCAATATCCAGCTCGCAGGAAGCATCGACACTGCTGTTAATCCAGGGGGGGCCCGAAGACCCATAAATCCCCGCAAGAAGCCCTTTCAGAGCCGGCAAAGACTTCCTCCGGTAAGGCCCCCTCTGTTTCTGTTTCTGCTTCTGTTCCTAATCCTGCAAAAAACACCGCTCCCTTGTTCTTGAAACGTTCTTTGAGAAATACGGAGCAAAACTCTTCTAAAACTATTAATTCTGGATTATCAGATGAGACAGCGGTATCCCCCTCTCTGCCTGGGCTTGAAGTGAATTATCCTTCTGGTCATAAAAAAAACGAGGGAGTTTTACCGTCTAAAGACACAACACTGTTGGAAGCCTCAACGAATCTTCACCAGGCTTTAGACATTTCGCCAGGATGCATTATGGGATCTGGAGTCCCTCCACCTCCACCTCACGTAGTCTCTTCAGGCAAAGTTATCAATCCGGTGGTGGGTACTTCTTTGGGGAGTGGGGTACGTGGGGAAGGATTGGTGATTAACAGCACGGAGAGAATTGAGCCCAGTCATGATATAGAACCCCCGGACAATTTTTTTTCACTGTCAGATGCATCTACTTCGGACGACGATGATGATGATGATGAAGATATTATCAACAGAGACTGGGCAGAATATGAGGGTGGCTCTACTAGCCAGGGTGAGGTGGATAACTGTCTTCTGGGGGGTTATATGAATCCGGTTCCACTGGATGGCACAATTCAGAAATGTAATCCTTCAAGTAGACAGGAGTCTTTTGCTAAACCCGCGTCCTCTAAAGACCCTTCTCTCTCAGGGGAGAACCTGGTCTGGGATTATTCGTTTTCAACCAGGCATTCTTACTCTCTGGAAGCCGGTAATGATCAGATAACGGGTGTTATAGATGCAACCTTAGCCTCTGCCGATCCCTCAGTCCCTATGAAACCAATCACTTTAGAGACGATCTATGATACGATGCTGTCACATAGGGCTGAAGCGAGACTTGAAAATGCCAGAATGCAGGGGGCTTGCCGTAAGCTGCAGAATGCTATTAGACGGATCAGCAAGTCTTGTGCAGAGATTGGCATAAGAGTAGGGGAGACTGAAACTCGTATCTCCATGTTGGAAGATGAAGCTGCAATACAGAGGGGGCTGGTCAATGAGCTAAAGGCTCAAAAAGAAGATGCTACTTGGAAGCTCTCAGAGTTGGAAAATCGAATGAGACACAACAATTTAAGGGTCCTGGGTATCCCGGAGGGCGCAGAAGGGGGTGATACGAGACAATTTATCATTCAGCTTTTTGCAGAAGCCTTTCCCGAGCTACCCAAATGGAACTGGGATATTGAGATCCAAAGAGCCCACCGTTTTTCTTTTTACAATAAACCTCAAGATCCTCGGCCTGGATCTGCAGCTGTACATCCCCGTGCTATTCTGATCTCTATCAACAATTTTCTTGCTCGAGAAGAAGTATATAACTTAGCAAGACCGAACCAGAAGAGAGCAGTCAAAAGTGTCAATTTTTTTGTCACACCTGATTTCTGCCATGAGACTGTTGTGCGGAGGTGGCAGCTCCGCCAACTGATTCCTCTTTTTTTGGCTAAAGGGTGTCAAGCGTTTCTTCTCAATCCCGCAAAGCTAAAAACAGTGTTTCAAGGCCAGAGCAAGTTTTTTTCCTCTGAAAATCTAGCTAAGGAGTATTTACACTCACTCAAGTCTGCTTCCTAATCTGGGTTTAGCCTATGTGGCTGTTTGTTCGGTCTTCTTCCGTACTTTGTTTCTTCATGCTGTTATAATAATCCTTGGGGGAGCACCACAGGGAGCGTCTCCCTCTCTCCATCACCAGGACCTTGGTCCTATTGCCTTCAAGTTGGGTGGGTTCAGTGGGTAGTGGGTGGGGGTTGGGGGTTGGGAGGGGCACATTAAAAATCAAAAAACACTTTGTTCCACAGATTATGTATGTATTGATTTTGTCTTTTTCTTATTGTTATTGTTTATTTTATGCTTTATTGAGTAGGTTTATTTGCACTGGTTATTTAGAATGCGTGGTTTATGACTGATAAGGGGATTAGAATAGGTACATACAATGTCTGCGGCCTTAACAATTTTGATAAACGTAAAAAGATCCAAGCAGAATTGAAAATTACTCTTCCTGACATTATTTGTCTGCAGGAAACACACATCTCTTGGTCCCACAGGCAGAAGTTAACTGACTTAGGATACTCCTTACTTGCTACATCTAAACAATCAGATACAAAATGTGGGGTGGCTATTTTAGCTCGACCCTCTTTAGTCTCTCCAGGGCGCTCTTCTGTGGATATCTTAGGTCGGTGGGCTATTTTTGAATGCTCAGTTGGGGGGACTAGTTTTACGCTATGTACTATATATGGCCCCAATTTAGATGAACCAAGCATCTTTAATTTTTTTAATGGGGAACTTGCTCTTTGGCCTTCACCTTTAATTCTCTGTGGAGATTTGAATATTAATCTTTCTAGTAACTGGGCACATTCTTCCTGCTTATATAAAGGTCGCAAACCTAAAGTCTTTCAAGCTCTTGGGAATTTGGTACAGGACCATGGGTTGGTAGATGTTTGGAGCACGATTTATCCACAGGATCCTGGGTATACTTTTTTTTCCCCTCCGCACAATAAATTGTTCCAATTAGATTATTTTTTTGTACCAGCTGCTTGGGCCCCTAGTACTCAAATCCAAATCTTTCCAAGACTACTATCTGATCATGCCCCAGTAATCATATCTCTATCTAGCGTTCCCATTTCAAAAGGTATTAAGACCTTCTCTTTCGATAGGAAGTTGTTATATGACCCCTTATTTTTGGCACACATGAAGAAATGGGTTCAGGATTTTTTTTTCGTAATCGTGGGTCTGCCTTTCCTGCGGGGGTATGGGACGCCTTTAAGGCTAGTTTCAGAGGCGAGGTACTTAGTTTTGGTTTGTTTGCTCAAAAATCATGCAAACAAAAGATGCGAGAACTTTTTACTCATCTGAAAAATGCTGAATTGGATTTGGCTACTCAGCTTCGGGAAGCAGATGATCCTAAAGTAAGTTTGGATAAACTTGCTCAGTGTAAAGCTAACATTAACATTGTTTGGGCACAGGAGATCGCGCTAAAACACCATCTTTACAGGAGACAACTCTATGAATTTGGTGAATCCTCTGGGAGATTTCTGGCTCAAAGAATTCGAGAAAAAAATCAAGCTTCAATGATTAACGCTATGTATAATGCTCAGGGTTTATTAGTTCATGAACCACAGGCTATTATGAAGGCTTTCCATCATTTTTATTCCGACCTGTATGCCCAACCGAACACTGGAGACCTTCCCGCCGATCTCGGGCTTCCGGCTTGGAGATGGGAACAAGTGGATCCGGTGGATGTCGAAAGATTGGAAAGACCTGTAACATATGAAGAAATTGAATTAGCATTATTCAAAATGCCCTCGGGCAAGGCTGCTGGGCCAGATTTTCTCCCGATCGAGGTTTACAAGGTATTTTTTTCTGAAGTTCGGGAAGATATGTTATGTGCTTTCGAGGCTGCCAGGCAGGGATTTCCCCCCTGTTCTTGGGATGAAGCACATATCGTTATTTTTCCTAAAAAAGGGAAGCCTACGGATCAACCAGGGTCTTACCGCCCGATCTCTTTGATCAACTGTGATGGGAAAATGTATGCTAAGCTTCTCGCTAACCGAATGGCTCCGCTTATCCCGGATTTGGTTTCACCTTTACAGCACGGGTTTGTTCCGGGCCGAGGTACCATTGACCATGTTGGCCGGGTTGTTGCTCTCCTCGACGTCGCGCAGGTCGAATCCAGACCTCTGGGTCTCGCCCTGCTCGACGCCGAGAAGGCCTTCGACCGGGTCGCATGGCTGTTCCTCTGGGAAATAATGAAGCGTATGGGATTTGGTGCTGGTTTTATACGTGCTCTTCAGATATTCTATCGAGCCCCCACGGCTAGGATTTGCACAATGGGAATCAAATCGGAGGTGGTCAAGATCTGCAGGGGGACCCGTCAGGGATGTCCTTGCTCTCCTCTCCTTTTTGCTTTCTATATTAACCCCTTTGTGAAAATGCTCGAGTTGAATGCCCAAATTCCCCCTTTTGTAACTCAGAATCTGCCATATATTGTTCTTGCGTATGCAGACGATATTACGGTTATCACCTCGAATTTAGAGGTGGCTCTTCCAGTTATTGAACATCTTGCAGTTGTTTTTGGTAGATATTCAGGTTACAAATTAAATTCTACTAAGACTCAATGTCTTTGTTTGAATTTACCCACGGTTTCCGATCCTAGGGTAGTCGAAGAGGTGGTGTATCTTGGAATTAAGATCAGATCCACCCTGGATGATTTGGTTTCTGCTAATTGGAACGATATCTTGGACAAAGCTAAATCCACGTTGGAATCTTGGCAGAGCTTATATCTTACACTTGTAGGTAGATCCAATCTTTTAAAAATGGTTATCCTCCCAAGAGTACTTTATTTTTTCCGTGCCGTCCCTTTATTAGTTTCCAAGTATCAGATCCAACAATTGCAATCCCTTTGTGAAAGATACATTTGCTCCGGGGCGAATTCGGAGAGCTTCACGCTGGATGACACTACCATTTGATCGTGGGGGTTGGAGAATCCCTGATTTTGCGTTATATCAAATTTCTTGTTTACTCTTAAAGATGCGCATTTTGCTCACGGGGGAGGAGGTTAGCAATTTAGCAGAAGCGCCTTCAATCTATCAAATGGCGCTTGGTAGCTATGCCAAGAATTGTTTGCAAATTGAAATTGATGGTAGCTACTATAAGCGCACCCGTTTTAAGATACTTTCCTCTGCTTTTTCGGTTTGGAAAACTCTTATAAAGTTTTTTCATATCCCCAAATACACTATTTACACTCCTTTAATTGCCCCACATCTCCTTCCCTCTATTTTTATGATTCAGTTGGTCGACAATGGTACTCCAAGGGGATTTTGCGGTTAGGGGCTTTCGTTTCTGCAAGGGGAACCTGTCTTTCTTTTGATGAATTTAGAAAGAAATTTGATTTGGCCAACAATCAGTTTTTCAAATTTCTTCAGATCCGGGATTTTCTTCATAAACATACTTCTCAATTAGTCTCTATCCGTATTATTGATGCTATAAGTTCTCAGTTACGAATTGGCTCTATTTACCAGATATTATTGGATTCTAGGGTAGATGATTTGGATAAAATCAATTTGAAGTGGAGAACTTGGCTGGCCTCTCCTCTTATCAACGTTGTAGACTCTATCAGTATTGCTCGAATGACTTTGAACTCAGCCTCTTTAAAAGCTCAGCACTTTAAAACTTTGTTTAATTTATATCATACCCCTGCGGTTGTTGGGAAATGGGGCAATTCCTGTAAATTTCCTAATTCAGCAGTTTGTTTTCGATGTAAAATGGTCAATGCCGATATATTACATGTTTTTTATTCTTGTCCCTCTCTACGATGCTTGTTCAATCAAATTGAAAGTGCTTTGTCTCAAATTCTAGGCAAACCGGTTTCTGTTTTTTCTAGCTGGATCTTATTAGGAATTGGAGGAGAGTTATCCGAGGGACAATGCTTATTTAATTTTAGATATTTCTTGTTTATTGTTGCTGCAGTAACCCGACTTACTATTGCAGCTGCTTGGTTGCAACCTGAGGCTCCGAGTTTTGATCAATGGCGGGCCAAATTATTCAACCTGTATAATTTAGAAATCAGTATGTATAGGCTTAAAAAACCACGCAAAAAGAAATTTGGCATTGCTATTTGGCAACCGCTTATTGATCATTTATCTAAATTTCTTTATCTGTTTTTGTAAAATTCAGTTTGTTAGACCTGTCAGCCCTTTGGGTGGTCCCTCCTCATCATTATTTATTTTGTCCCACTTTTGCCTCAAACCCTGTTAGTATTTTTCATTTTTGGGAACCACCAGACTTTTTAGTGTTGATGCAGGGTCAGGGAGCCATTTTCCCTACCCCTGGAACTTCTGTCTGAGGGCCTGAAACACAAAATGGTGGCCACCCATTGTCACCTGTGACATCACTGGAACCTACTAGTACCTTCCAGAACATTCTAGAACCCTTTGACAGTGTGAGGCAGGTTTAGAATGTTGGGAAGCCAGCTCAGAGTTGGCAGTTGGAGTTGGCAGTTGGCACCTGACTGGTGAAGAGAGAGCAGCACAACACAGAAGGAGGAAGGAGTGAGGCAGCAGGGGTGGAAACTTGTGCCTGGAGTGGGGTCTGGAAACCCACCCTTGATACTAGTCCCTACTGACTGAGCCCAGCCTAGAGCCCTGTGTGGGAGAAAGTCAAGAAGAACCAACTCAAGGACCTGAACAGCCGGAACAGGCCTTGGAAGTAAAGAACAGCAAGTTCCTGACCTGTCTATTGGTATCTTCCTGGAGTTCGACGCCGAGAAGCCTAGAGACCTGGGGCCGGAGGTGAAGAAGCGGCGCTGACTGGAAAGCAGACGTCGTACCCGGAGCCGCCAGAGGTCGAGAGAGGGCGCCGACGGAGGTCGTGGAGACACCAGAGGTCGAGGAGGAAGTCACCTGAGGTCGAGTGTGCGGCGTCGACGGGGGAGTGAAGTCCGCCCTCCGGAGTCGCCGGAGACCGAGGTGAATCGTGCCGGAGGTCGGGAGTGGAGATCGCACTCCGGAGTCGCCGGAACCTGAGGAAAGGAGCACCGGAGGTCGGGAGTGGAGATCGCACTCCGGAGTCGCCGGAACCTGAAGGGAAGAGCACCGGAGGTCGGGAGTGGAGGTCGCACTCCGGAGACGCCCGGAAGTAGGGAGATCGAGTCCCTGTGACGCCGGAGACCGACATCGAATCGAGGCTGCCCAGCGACATCGAGCCGAGGCCGCCCGCCGACATCGATCCGGAACCACCTCACGGCGTCGACAGGAACTGACATCGAGCCGAGGCCGTCTGCCGACATCGATCCGGAACCGCCTCACGGCGTCGACAAGAACTGACATCGAGCCGAGGCCGGCTAGCGACATCGAACCGGAACCGCCTCACGGCGTCGACACGACTCCGGTGGAGTCGGAAGTTCATCAAGAGGGCAGTAAGTGGAATAGAGGGCGCCTAAGGCCCTGTGGAGCCCTAAGAGACCATCCTAGGGGCTAGAGAGGTGTTAGGACCAGCCTGGGAGTGCCAGGGGTGGACTGAGACTGATACAGTGACCTGTGTGAGGGGTTGTGTAGTTTGGGAGAGCCAGATTCCTAGATTACCCTTGATCTACCTCAGTTTTAGCCTCAGCCTTATCCAAGCTAGGTGAGACACCCTCAGGCCATCCACATAACCACAAGCTGTGATTGGGCCAAATCAACCCATAGTACCTCACAAATGTGACCTGATTTGAAAGTGTATTGATGGCTTATATTTATTGAGAGTATTGTATTCTTTGTATTATCCTATTTATTGTCTCACAGTATTTATTGTCTCACAGTATTTATTCCCTCACAGTATTTATTTGCCTATGTATTTTATGCACATCTATTTATTCATTGATTATTTATGATCTTATTTATTTGACCTACCCTTTCTACAGAAGAAGCTTTGTGTACTGTAAGTGTGTTATTATTTATTTAACCTGCAACTAAGAGAAAACAAGATAAACACAGATATATTTTCATAAATTTTTACGGTGTAGAGTCGTTTTTGGAACGGATGAACGCATGGTTATTGTGAGGGTGTGACGTACGCTTAACACGGTGCCTGACCCCCGACCGCTCGAGCCAAGCTACCCCTTGTGCTGGGAAACCCCCGGGTGACTGCTAAAAAAAAAGGGTTTGCAGCAGCACAATACACCACACAGGGCATGCGGGACGGGAGTGCAGCACAACAATCCATAGAAAGCAATAGGGAGGGGACAGGACCATGCACATGGACAACAGAGAATAGAGGGGAAAGAGGCAATGGTAGCTAGCTGACCATAATGGACAGACAGGAGAGAAAGCTGCAGAATAACAGACCATAAAGGGCAGGAGGGATGGATCAGGGGCATTACAATGGAACAGACATGCCAGAAGGGAGGGAATAGGGGTCTGCACATAGAAACAGAGGGCTGGGGGCAAGGGGGCAGGGCAGGAGCAGCAAGATGACCATGGAGGTCAGGCAGGATGGGCACTAGAAACAAGTCACACCATGGAGACCAACAATGAGACTATGATGGCATACACACAGACCATGGAGGGACGGTGGGAGGGGGTCAGGGGCAGCTAGCTGACCACACAGGGAAGGTGGGAGGGGCCATGGCAGCACAGAAGACCATGCATGGCAAGCAGGGGGGTTAGTGGCAGCACGATGGCTATGATGGGCAAGAAGGAGGGTGCAGGGGCATGCACAAAGGACCATGGAGGATAGAAGGAGGGTCAGGACCTGGGCACAGACAACAGAGTTCAGGGGAAGTGCCCTCACAACAGACCACACGGGGCAGGCAGGAGGAGCAGTTGCAGCACAACAGACCAGGGAGGGCAGAAGGGCGTGGCAGTAAAATGGACCATGGAGGACAGGAGGAAGGGGATAGGGGCATGGCATGTGGACGGGCAGGGTGGAGGTGGCAGGGACAGGTTACAGTCATCTGACAATACTAGGCAGGTGGGAGGGGAGTGGCAGCTCAACAGAACAGAGTAGATAGGAGTGGCAGGTCCATGGAACATGGTGGGCAAAAAGGATGGAGCAGGGGCATGCACAAAGACGTCGGAGGGCAGGGGGAAGGAGAATAGGGGCAGCAAGCTAAGCAGGAGGTCAATGATGGGCCATAGAATTGGGCAATGCAGTGGACTGGTACATCATGCTAAATGGAGGGCAGTGGCAGCACATCAGTCCATGCATGGCAGGAGGGAGGAGGCTAGTCCATGGATTCAGACAACAGAGGATAGGGAGGAGGTGGATAGGGCAGCAAGCTAACTGTTCAGAGAAGGTGGGTATTAGGAACTTTATTGTTTTTAAAATGTGTGTCTGTGCGAACTACTTAAAATATGAACAAGTATGCAGCATAATCTCACTTTTATTCAGGAGGAAGAGAACGTTTGTGACTGTGACTCTGGGCTCACTCGGCAGAAACACCCCCTGACCCTCCACCCCCCATCGCAAAATGTAATGCCCGTGAAAAGGGTAGGTGGACGCAGTGTTATATAGAACATAGTCCTGAGAGCACGATTGAAAATGAAAACTAGATATAGTATATGGTATAAACTATGCACCAAAAAGTGTGATATAAGATGAACCGGTGCGTGAAATATAATATGCAATACATTGTGCGCAATGACAGATTCTTTGGAGAGCGCGAGATAGCACAGGCACTAGCGCATGCTATGCGATATGCGCCTTGGAGTGTAATATGAACAGAGTAGTGTTGTGTAACCTAACTAGTCTCTAAAGTTGTAATATAAAATATGTGCTGGGGAGTGTAACATTGCATATGCACTGTGACAAAGATATCGATCCCAGATTGTAATATGTATGGCATAGCGCTGTGCGTTATAACATAGGCATCGAGGAAGGCACGTTAGATGGGGCAATATAACCCGTGCGAAGGCAAGTGTGGCATGACATATTCACGGGGTGGTGTTACAGTGCACATGGGCTAGAGAGCGTCATAGTATACGCACTAGCTGGTGGAATACAACACAGAGGTGTGTGGCACTCGGCGGGCACTGGTGGGTGTAACACAGCATTGGGCTCAGACAGGAGCACGCTGTGACTCTCAAGTGAGGTTTGTCTCCTTTCCAGAGAGTAAAATAAAACGTATTACACATCCGGCAGTGGATGTGTGTTTTATTAACCGTGAGGGGGGTTTCTTGCATAGTTTGGTCACATTTTTGTTGAATCCCCTTTGAATGGCTTGGTGTGCGTGCGTATTAATTGAGGCTGTCAATAGCTACCCATGTTTGTATAAATAAACGACAAGGGTGTCTACTTGGAGAGTACCAACCGGCGGGGGCGCCGGGATTAGGCACGGTAGGGCGTCAGACACGTCAAAGCTTCACTAGCGGTGTAAATGCATTCCACGTGGATTCATTGTATGCATAGTCGCCTTTTAATGAATATCACGCAAATCTTCATGGTGATAGGTACATACGGTTTATCCAGCATGTCCTAGGTGTTTCTATAAATATATATATATTTTTTAAATAATAAAAAACAAAGGCCGGCCCCAGGGGATGGGGTCCCCGGGGCCATAAGTGGCCTGTTGAGTGGGGCAACGCAGCCCCCCTCCTAAAGAATTTTTAAAAAAAGGCCATGACCCAGGGTTTGGGGTCCCCGGGGCCGATTAAGGCCTTGGGAGGGTCAAATTAATTTTTTTCAACAAACAATATTATGGTGCAGGCCCTGGGGGATGGGGTCCCCAGGGCCAATAAATCAGAAAAAGAAGGGGGGGCCACACAGCCCTACTTCTTAAAAAAATAAAATAAATAAAAGACTGGCATCGCGCTGGAGGCCACGCCCCTCCTTGCAGCACTCTGCAAACGCTCCCCCTGGCCAGTTGTAAGTTGGGGAATTAATTCCCCTTCAATACTGAGGGTCCCTGAGGGCCAACTAGCCCAACAGGTATCTCCAGTATGCGCCAGGGAGCTGTGTTGCAGACAGGTGTTCTGAGGCCACACCCCTTTTTACACCTCTATGCAACGCAGCTCTGTGGCGCTTACTGGAGGTACCTAGTGGGCTAGCTTGACCCTAGGGACCCTTAGGATTCAAGGGGACTTAATCTCTCAACTTAGAACGGCCACAGGGCGCGTTTACACAGTGGTGAAGGGAGGGGACGGGGCCTGAGGTGACGTGTGCAAACACACCCTGTGGCACGTTTTAAGTTGGGGAAATAATTCCCTTTCAATCCTGAGGGACCCTGGGGGCCAACTAGCCCACCAGGGGCTTCCAGTAAGCGCCACTGCTCTGCGTTGCAGAGAGGTGGTGCAGGCCGTGCCCCTTTTTACACCTCTCTGCAATGGCGTTTACTGGACGTACCTAGTGGGATATTTTGCCCCTAGGGACCCTCAGGATTAAAGGGGCCTTAATCTCCCAACTTAAAAAACGGCCACAAGGCGTGTTTACACAGTGGGGAAGGGAGGGGACGGGGCCTGAGGTGACGTGTGCAAACACGCCCTAAGGCGCATTTTAAGTTGGGGAAATAATTCCCATTCAATCCTGAGGGCCCCTGGGGGCTAACTAGCCCACCAGGTGCTTCCTGTAAGCTCCACTGAGCTGCGTTGCAGAGAGGTGGGCCAGGCCGTGCCACTTTTTACACCTCTCTGCAACGCAGCTCTGTGGCGCTTACTGGAGGTACCTAGTGGGCTAGTTGGACCCTAGGGACCCCCAGGATTCAAATGAACTTAATCTCCCAACTAAAAATTGCCACAGGGCATGTTTACACAGTGGTGAAGGGAGGGGACAGGGCCTGAGTTAACGTGTGAAAACAAGCCCTGTGGCGCATTTTAAGTTGGGGAAATAATTCCCCTTCAATCCTGAGGGACCCTGGGGGCCAACTAGCCCACCAGGTGCTTCCAGTAAGTGCCACTGCGCTGCGTTGCAGAGAGGTGGTCTAGGCCGTGCCCCTTTTTACATCTCTCTGCAACACAGCTCTGTGGGGCTTACTGGAGGTACCTAGTGGTCTAGTTGGACCCTAGGGACCCTCAGGATTCAAGGAGACTTAATCTCCCAACTTAAAACAGCCACAGGGTGTGTTTACACAGTGGGGAAGGGAGGGAACGGGGCCTGAGGTGACGTGTGCAAACACGCCCTGTGGTGCGTTTTAAGAGGTTGTTTTAATCCTCTGCCCTATTATATACTAGGGGCTTACAGAGGAGGTCATGCTAATCACAGGGGGACCCAAACGCATAGTGTTCCCTAGTGTATGTAGGTGTTTTTACTGCATTCTGAGTGTCTTTTAACATAGCACTGGCTCTAGGACTGGTTAGTCAGACTCAGTTACCACCAGTATCCGTCTGAAAAAGTTGAGGGTACAGGATGATTTTGCATCAAGGCTTCTTTCTGCTCTTCTGTTTGTTCTTTCTGCACGTTATCCTTCTACCTGCACTTTTCTTCGTCTTTGAGGACTTCTGTTGCTCCTTTCTGCATTTCTTTTTTTTCTTTCTATGCGTTTTTTCTTCTTTCTTCACATGTCCAATCTCTGTAGGCATAGTCAGAAATTAGCATTTAAAAAACCTTTGAAATTCACTGGAAAAAACATAGGTTTCAGGCACGTTATAGTTAGGAATTAGCATTTAAAAAACCTTAGAAATTCACTGAAAAAACCATAGGTTTCAGGGGCGTTATAGTTAGCTGGACTTTTCACTCGTACAAAACCATTGAAATTCCCCCGTTATAGTTAGTTCAGCTAACTATAACTCGCGCGCCCGCAATGCACTGCTGATGACGTCACATATTACCTCACTCATGACATGGTCAGTGACATCACTCATGACATCACTGATAACATCTCAAATGATATCACTGATGACATCATCCTTGTGATAGAGTGGCAGACCTCCTCTCCCCCTAATATAACCTTTGATACACACATTCAAAAATAGAAACAAAAAATTTCAAAACAATGGACATACCAATACCAGTTACAACAACCCATTCAGTAATTCTAAGATCCACATACACATCCACTCATTCACCAACAGTCCTATACAGTCACTCATACAAGTACTCACTCATCATATGTACTCATACACCTATACATCCTGTTACACAATGCCACTCATCCATAGAGTTACTCATACACATAGTCACTCATGCTAATAAAGAATCAAACATCCATTTACTTGCATATACAGTTATATACACACCACCATACTTACTTCTACAGAAACTTACACATACTTAGTCATTTAAACAATCACTTATAGAAACACATACTTATTCATACAGGAACTCTTTCAATCTCTCACTCTCACCTATACTCACTTATATACACCAATAGTCACATATACTAGTTTAAAACATATGTAGTTACTCATAAAGACACTATTGAGACAGTCATTCACTCACTAACACACCCATGCACACACTCATCCACCCATACAGTCCTGCACGTATGCTGTCTTCAACACATACAAACAGTGAGTCACTCATTCATGCACCTATGCACTACGTAATAACCCCCACCGAACCATACAGACACTCAGACACTCATACTGATACTCAAAAAACCAACTAATAACCTATATAGACACTCATGTAGCTACTCACCAACCCATTCAGCCACTTATACACAAAGTGAGAGACTGATACAGATATTTACATATTTAAACATTACTTACTAGGCCATGTATTCACTAAGATACACTTAATCAGTCAGTTATACAATCAATTTTTCAAAAACAAATCATCCATTTAGACACTTATATACCCATTTATTCTTCCATCGACCTTGAGATATACATATATAAAACATATGTAATTTTCAGAAAAACACACATTCACTGGATGATGTCATCAGTGATGTCATCAGTGATCATTTGAGATGTCATCAGTGATGTCATGAGTGATATCACTGACCATGTCATGAGTGATGTAATATGTGACGTCATCAGCAGTGCATTGCGGGCGTGCGAGTTATAGTTAGCTGAACTAAGTATAACGGGGGAATTTCAATGGTTTCGTACGAGTGAAAAGTCCAGCTAACTATAACGCCCCTGCAACCTATTGTTTTTTCAGTGAATATATATATATATATATATATATATATATATATATATATATTCCAATCGAGAAGCACCCAAGATTGAGGAAACCACACGCGGCGTGCATTTCAATATTTATTTGCAAGGTGGCGTTCAAACATCCTTCTGGACACAGGATTCAGTATTCAATTTAGCCATAATGTTCCGACGCGTTTCGGGCATCCTTTCGCCCTTTCTCATGGAATGGCAGATGGAGTGTGGCAGCAGAGAAGGTCTTGCACCAGAGATATTTGTAAGTCCCGCCCCATGGGCGTAGCTGCTACGTGCATGATGGTATCAGTAGTTTTTACTTATTGTCAGCCATAATGGATACTGCCACTTGTTCTCCCTTGGTAAGTTAAAAGCCGTAGTGGCACCCACTCCTGTGTGCCTGGGGGTTGTTTGTGTTGCCTTTTTGTCTCGCACAATATAGCACGTCGTTCCGACTTGGCTGCCTTCGTGGCAGCTCCGGACCCGCTCGTCCGCAGGGGGGCAACACAAACAACCCCCAGGCACACAGGAGTGGGTGCCACTACGGCTTTTAACTTACCAAGGGAGAACAAGTGGCAGTATCCATTATCAATAATCAATGTAAAAGATTGATTATTTGCAAATAATATGAATACAACTGACAAATCTGCATAAAGATCTACTAAACTTTGAAAAATAAAACCATTAAAAACTTTCAATGATTCTCATTATTGAGTACATTTTAAATAGAAATTTGGATTACTAGTATGTGATAATTTGCTCCTGAGCTTCTGAACTACAACAGCCAAGGTCTGACCTGTTGGGCTGCCGCACAATGGGGATCAGCTCTGTGTGTGATGGTAAACTGAGTTTAATGAAACTGATTCACGCTCCAGCAACCATGTCTCAAGCCTGCACTGCAGAACCTGTGTGTGTAGCTTTAAACTGCCATGTCGACCATGGCAAGTGAAACTCTTTGTCAGGCCTAAACCTTCCTTTTTAATACATTTAAATCACCCCTAGGGTAGACCCTGCACAGCCCAGAGGGCAGAGTGCAATGCATTTAAAAAGTAGGACATGTGCTTTAAAGTTTTAAATGATTTGATAGTGGTAAGACTCCCAATCTAGTTTTTCACTACTGCAAGGCCTATCTCTCCCAAAGGTTAACATTGGGATTACCTCATTACATCTTTTTTTAATGTAATTCCCAGTTGTGAAGAGATAGACTCATCAGTTGGTTGTGAGATTTAAACACATCTTTACTTATGCATGGGGTACATTTTACTCAATAATCATGACCTCAAATTTGTTTTAGTAATGATTGTACACAAAAGTTTTTAACTTTCACCTTTGGTGCGATAAAAGAAAGGACAATCCAGATTCAACTCGATGGATATACAGTGAAAAATATTTGAAAAACATGTGTGAAATATGGAAAGATAAATCAAATATACATTGTGATAACCCAAATTTTATACATAAACTAGGCTAAAATTGCATCTTCACCAATCCAAGATTTTACAAGACCAGAGCATTACATTCACAGAAAGTGCTCTCAGTACTGGAACGTATAAATGAGCTTACAATAGTTTCTTTAGATAAATGAATTTATATGTCCATATTGATACTGGTTGAACTAGGATCCCCTATTGATCCCGGTCTACTTGTTTCGAACCCATACTTTCTTTGGGGGTTCTCTTCAGGGCAAGGGTTTGGTGAATTCTGCAATTGTGCAATTCTACATTCCTTCACCTTTGCAGAATTCACCAAACCCTTGTTTTCAAGAGAACCCCCAAAGAAAGTGTGGGTTCGAAACTCGTAGACCGGGATCAATAGGGGATCCTAGTTTAACCAGTATCAATATAGACATATAAATTCATTTGTCTAAAGAAACTATTGTAAGCCCATATTAGATACCTTTGGACCCTTTATACATTCCAGTACTAAGAGCACTTTCTGTGAATGTGATGCTCTGGTCTTGTAAAATCTTGGATTGGTGAAGATGCAATTTTAGCCTAGTCCATGTATAAATTTTGGGTTATCACAATGTATATTTGACTTATCTTTCCATATTTCACACGTTTTTCAAATATTTTTTACTGTATATACATCGAGTTAAATGTGGATTGTCCTTTCTTTTATCACACTACATGTGAAAGTTTAAAAAAATGTTTGTGTTCAATAATTACTAAAACAAATTTGAGGTCATGATTATTGAATAAAATGTACCTCATGCATGAGTAAAGATGTGTTTAAATCTCACAACCATCCAATGTTGTTTTGTGTATACAATTGTCAAAGGCCCAAGGTGATTCAAGGTAAGGACCAAACCCCCCAATTCACACACACTTTTAGAAAGGTGGCATTTACTTACTTTAGTCATTTGGTGCCTTCTGCCTGTCTCTGAATACACGTCTGGGGTGGGTGGAAGCTGGGCCTTGTGCATTCCTTTTAGAAAGCCACACACAATTGGTGCTTAGGTGTGCCTTGATGGGCCTTAATGGGCCATTAACTTGGTTGATGGGAGGTGGAACTGATGACTGCCTCACTTACACCTGAATAGCTGTGTCCTGTCCACACTCAAAGGGCTGCATACCACCCTGTATGGAGTCTGGAGCCAGGGCAGAAAGGATAAGGACTCTGTGGATCTCAAAGGCCTCCCTTTGAAATCTCACCCACTTCAAAGGCTCAACTAGGGATAGGTACTGGACCTCTGACACCACCAACTGAGTACAGTTCTGGACCTGTGACTACTCTGCCAGGAGGAAGAGCTGCTGTCCTGCTGAAAGGACTGCCACTCTGCTGGACTGCTGCTGTGCTGGACCTCTGCCTTGTTGAGCTGCCCTGCGTCCTGCTGTTCTTCCTGGGTGAGAAGGAATGGACCTGTATCACTTGACCCCAAAGAGTCTCCAAAGACTTGCAGGCTTGCCTCCTGTTCTAGGTCTCAACCATATCAAAGACTTCAAATACCTGCAACTGCGTTTGAACTCTACCAGCTGTGAGTCTGCCCAGCCAAGTGGTGCCACCCCAGCCCTGGACTTTGGAAGTGAGGCCTAAGTTGCTCCCACAACCATAACCCATGCATCCTCATCAGAACCGGAGTATCTTCGCCTTTGCATGGGTCAGAACCAGCGCATCTTCGCCTTTGCATGGATCGAAACTGGTGCATACTCGTGTAAGCGTGGAACGGAGCCAGCCCATTGCTCTCAAAACCAGCACAACGCCTTAGGAATCGATGCATCACCTGGTGATGAAGCAGTAGCCACGCATTACATTCAGAACTGGTGCCTCGCACTCGCAACCGATGCAATGCCGCCATTGCGTGGAGAATCTTGACGCATTTCACACTCTGCGTGGCTTGAACGACACATAGCTTTGACTGCACCTCACATCTTCTTCGATGTCGACGCAAGCCCGGATCAAGGTATTTTGGTTCATCGAGCCCAAGTGTGTCCCTGTATTTGCCTGTACTCCATCACAGTCGGTCTGAACTTTCGACTTTGTCCCAGTACAGCATGACCAGAAAACCCATTTCTTATTGCGTATTGCTTCTAAGCGCTATTTTACATTTATTCTTTAAAAACTCACATCTTGTCTTTTACTTGCTGGGTTTTTGTAGTTTTATCTTGTTTTATTCATAAAATTACGCTCTAATCTGGTCTGGAGACTTTTTGTGGTGTTTTTACTGTGTTACTGTTTGAAGTGGTTCACAAATACTTTACACATGGCTTCTTAAGTTAACCCTGACTGCTCTGTGCCAAGCTACCAGAGGGTGAACACAGGATAATTTAGGGTGTGTTCTGACTTACCCTTACTAGGATTGTGGTTCCTGCTTGGACAGGGTACATACCTCTGCCAACCAGCAACCCAATTTCTCAACATGCTTGATCATACTCTCTTTCGAATTTGAACTCTTTATGGGTTCCCACTGATGAGCCATTTTTTTCCTTTATGGAACACGCTTAATGCATTTTATTATAATTTAATTAAACAATTTATTTGATCAATTCTGTAAAATATTCATCATGTACAATTAATATGAATAAAACTTATGATTCTTAATAAAGATGATCTTCTAAACTTTGAAAAAACAAAACCCTTAAAAACCTTAAATAATTCCCATTATTGACTAAACTTTATTATTACTATTTATGTAATGATTTGCTCCTGATCTTTTTAACTACAATGCCCAAGGTCCATTTGACCTGCAGGGCTGCAGCACAGTGAGGATGGGCCCTGTATGTGATTGTAAATCAAGTTTATTTAAACTGATTCCCACTCCAGCACTAGTGTGTGGAGCTCCTTGGCCCACTCCATTCTTAGGGGTGACTTATAAATGTTAAAAAGGAAGGTTTTGGCTTTGCCATTACTTTAAATGGCAAAGTAGAGTTAGCAGTCGGCAACTGCTCTTCCAACCAGCAATTGTGTTCTAGGAGTCATATCTTGCTGTTTCTCACTAGTGGTAACATAATAAGGGCTGCAGTCGATTAGACACTTTAACTTAACTTGGTACCATATAGTGGGACTTATACGTGAGCTAACTTATGCTAATTGTGGGTGAACTAATTTAGACATATACCTTTTACAGGTCAGAGCACTGTCACTGAGGCCTATTTGGTAGGTCTCCATGTGCCTTCAGAGTGGAAAAACAAGCAGCATCAGTCCAAAAATTGGGGGTGATCATGCAAAAGAGGCATATCCTTGCAACCACACTAGTCCCAGGCTTTACATATAGAGAGTGTACCCTCCTAATTAATTGGTTGCCAAAGATCATTTTTCCTCATTACCTTCCATAAATATTCCTATGAGACCTGATTGAAGGCCTTTTTGACATCAAGCATAATTATACAGGTATTCTTCTTGCATGTTTGGTCAATATGAGACAGAGCTACATCATTACTTATGTGAGTTGTCATATCTCACCCAGGAATAAAGCTGTGTTGGTTGGGCTGACCGATTGTCCCATAACATGTGCAATTTTAAAGGTTAGTATTTTGGCATAGATTTTATCATCAGTGTTGTTTTGGGATACCGGGTAGTAAAACCAACACTCATCAGGTGGTTTGCCCTTCTGTTTTTTTAAATATCTCTTTATTAAAACATGAAACAAAAACAAAGGTGATATATTTTGCACATTACGTGAGTTTCAACTTACTCAGGCAACCCCCAAAGCACAATAACTATGCAATTACAATAGATCTGTAAACATCATAAAGCTAAAACAAACCTGACAACTGTGAGCCATCACATAAGCAGCACTTGGAACATTGTGACAAATTATTGTGACAGAGCATATTGTGCATAATAGGAAACAATAGTGTTCAGGGATGTAGGGGTGGGTACAGGCCCCAAATCAGAATACAAGAAACGGTTCAATGCCTCAGCAGTTGTCGTAGGTGTTGAAGGCCCCACAGTATGTATTTATCATGATAACACATGAGAATATGCCACCAAATCTACTACCTCAAGGAGGTCTGTCATCCGACTTTGACTGGAGCGCTATCAGGGTCAGGTCAGATCCAGTTATAGCAGAGCCCATTCTTGTTGGACACCGGAGGAGTGTCATACGTTTATTTTATTTTATGAGTTTTATATAGCACTGGCTAGACCCAAAGGTATCAGAGCACTGTACAAGAGTATCAACAGAGGTACAATAAATTACACAGAGTTACATAGTAAAATACAGAGATTAAGGACATGAGAATACTCGAGACTAGCAAACGAAGACGCTAGGCGAGGCAACGTAAAGCAGTGGAAAAACAGTAGAAGCAGCAGAAAATTGGAGACAAGAACAATCTAAGGGGCAGGGGAAGGAAGAGGGGGAAGAACAGAAAGAAAGGGAAAGGAAGGTAGAATAAGGAGAGGAAAGTCAGAGTGAAGCATAGCGGGAGAGGGACCAAAGATATTAACAGGAAAGATAGCTAGGAGTGGGTCCGTGGCATAGGAGAGACGATAGAAAGGCCGCCCAGCTGGGACAGGGGAAGGGGTCGAAGATCAATAAGATGGTGGATTAGGGACAGGGGAGTCAAAGAAGAAAGTCACAAAATGGCGGGAAGCAAACAAGTCCAAGTCATAAAGTCAAGGGCGCAAATTCTAAAAACACCAAAAGCAAATTTCACGGAGGGAAAATAGAGGGGGAAAAGAGTCAGAGAGTCAGGAGGGGGAGGGCAGTCGGTTTCAAAGTAATAGCCGTACTGTTGATGAGCGAAAGTTCATGGTGGCGGGGGCAGCAGTGTTCAATTCGGTGTCCATAGGTCAAGGATGACTGTTACAGGCGCCAAAGCAGCAGTCCATGGAGCGGGAGACAGCAAAGTAAGAAAAAAATCCAAAAAACAAATCTCCTCAGATGCCCATCATATTAACTCTCGTAACCAGGCATCCACAACTGGCGCCCTGGTCGCCCTCCAATGCATAGCACTACTATGTTTACCTCTCAGTAATGCTACATCAATAGATTTAAAGATGTGGTTTTGGTTCTTGATGATCTGGTGCACATATCTAACATGTGGGTTGCCAGGTCAAGCAATAATTTTTTATCTGCAACGTCATATACGTAAGACTACCTGCAGTTCAGACCAATAAACTTGGATTGACAGACACTCCCACATCATATGGAAGAAGTCAGTGCCATCTGCACAACACCTGGGACACATACTCAATGCTCCCTGGTACATTCTAGTCAACGGTTCTGGAGCTAGATAAGTACAATGAAGATAACTGGACTGAGTAAATTTAAACAATTGGGTCCTATTTCCACTTTTAATGTACTCTAGTTTGTGGTCCCATTCCTTCTCTGACTATCTAGCTTTTGTTCTATCTAACTATCTAGCTTTTGTTCCCAGTCATGTCGCAGAGTGACTGTGGGTGTGCTCAGTGTTGGAGACAATGAATTATGTAGTGTCATTAGTGCTTGCCACTGGGCACTATGGATTAGCAGAACATGTAAGACCTAAGAATGGGGGAGTTCTGTCCCCTAATTCCCCCATTCCCATTTAATTACCAAGTGTAGGGCATTGCATAGCAAACACATCCTGGACTGAGGCCATAGTTGGCCTGTAGTCCCTCAAATGAAGTTAATGTGCCATCTGTATAGAGGGCTCCCATCTTGGTTACCCTAGTTCTTGTCCATATCTGCACTTTATGCTGTTTAATAATGTCTACTAGGGTGGGGCAGGAGCACCAGGGTAGGCCTGCTGACTGTAGAATTGGGATTCCCAATTACTCCACGTACCTTGCCTAGCATGTCTCAATTGTATGATGAGCCTGACGTAATGTGTGGGAGCATAAATGTGATATTGAGCAACTGTTCCTCATGTTGTTTCTTCATCGTGATTTCATGAACCCTGCAGCTATACAAACCATAGCTTTTGCACTTAGGCCGAGGAGGGTAAAAGTCGATGAACTGTTTATTTTTGTTAGCTTCCCCTTTGTTTTCAAGAACTGAAGTATCAGGTAGATAAGAGCTAGATAAGAAAGGACAACAGACAGCAGATGTTAAAACTGCACCTGTCCTCAGCACTGTGAAAATGTATTTATGCTTGGATAAGATTCCTGTTAGTGTTTGGCTTAAGCTTAACCCAAAAAATCTATTATGAGCACACATTCCTGAATCAGCTAGTTCCATATGTGTCAGTGAGGTTCAAATAGTTTATAAATATTGTGCCAGATGTGTCTAGCAGAGCATACTTGGAAGCCCACTGCTTTGTAACTTTCAAGCTTAAGCTTAAAAAATATACCTCCATGACTGTGTTTGATTGCTGTCTCTCATTAACAGAAAAGAGTAACTGATTTGTTCGTTCACAAATTGCGGGCTTGTCCAGGATCCACCAAGTCAATCTAGATGGACTAGAAGGAGCCACGGTCAAGGGGCTGGTTGGAGAACCGACTGGCTTCGAAGTACTTACCCGCAGAAAGATATTTGTTTCCTGCAGTCACAGACTGTGGGGAACACCGTTTCCCAGAGACTCGGCTAGAGCCAAAAAGCTCTGAGATGACGCAGTCATTTAGACCTGGTAAGGAGTACCATGGATGAGTATAATGATATGAAATTATATGAGAAACTTCTAATGATAAATATGGCCAGAGAGAGAACAGTGCACTGTACTTTGTTATGTGATAGTCCTACATGATTTTTAGCGGCTAGTGGTGTGACGGGAAGCATTTGCATTGTGACAAAGAAGATTCACCGTAACTGCAGTAAAATAATTATCTTACAGAAGTAATGAAAAAAATAGGTAGTTGTTGCAGTAAATTGTCTTGTGTAAATACACATTTTGTAGATGAAGTACAGCCATGTCCAGTGGAAGGAACTCCAGCATGGGAGATGATGACTAAATAACGAATGGAGAACGGACTTTTTTTCCATTTTTGGCATGAGTATACTAAAAAGAATCCGGCATTACAGTTTCCGTGGAATGGCACTATGAGTATGATGAATTGAATTATCTAAGGGAATGTATGTTTGAAAAAGGAAAGAGGAAAGTAAGACTGTTGCAATTTGATTTGCTGAATATGTGGGAAAAATATGCCAGGTTAAACATATGAAGGAAGTTATGAAAATGAAAAGGGAGAAAGCAAGGGTATATAGTAGAAAGAAAAGGGCTGGTGAATTTGCAGAAGAGATGAGGGAACATCATATGAAGGCAAGTAGGACATTTGTGGTGCATAAACAGAACAGATGACTGCTGCTCCTTCCATTTTGGAGGAGCCTACAATTTAACACATTTTCAATAAAAGACCGCATCCGCCACCCTATCAAGCGGCCACTGATCAATTAAGACAGACACAAGTCATATCAGAAACCCCCAGTGCCTATATACCTACAGTAGATGAACAGGGAGACCAATGGAGGATGACTCTCCTTTTCCTCCTTCTCCCCCTAATGTGCTGCCTACGAGAGACCTGTTCCCAATACTAAATTATTAAGAAGCACCATAGCAGCAGAAATGCAAGTTCAAATTAAAATATTAGTTCAGAACTGCATGAAACATGGCACATAGCAATATGCAGAGAAGGAGTATAGGAATTTGAACACCAGTGAAAAACTTCTGAAAAACTATCATACAAGGAATGGGAAAGTTTATAGATCCCTTATGCATTAGTTGTAATTCAGTAAGGTTTAACCCCTTCCCCGCTCATGACGGAACCACTCCGTCATGAGCCACGGTTGCGCTGTGCTCATGACGGAGTGGTTCCGTCATGCTGCGGCCGTTGGCCGCCGCTCCACCCACGCGGCGCTAATTCCCCGCCTGTGCGGGCGATTAGCGCAGTGGGCGGAGACGTGACGGAACCACTCCGTCATGAGCACAGCTCAACCGTGGCTCGTGACGGAGCGGTTCCGTCACGAGCACAGCGCCACCGCGCTGCCCCCAAACCCCCCCCCAGCGCCGCGGTGGAATTCCTGCCGCGGCGAAGGGGTTAAACAGGGTCAGCCACAGGACCGGCACTGCCCAATAATTTCAGCCATTATGACAGTAAATCTGAGACATTCGGCCTGACAGACGCTGAATGTAATACTGAGTGTGCCCTATATCTTGAATGGATTGACACGTCCCAATCCTTATGTGCCACTATGATGGCCCCTATGCGTGAGGAACAGGGTTTTGATGCCAATAACTCTTGTTATCATGTACATATCACCTGGACTAAAACAGGATTCATAGTCTTTTCTAAAGACTATCCCAATATAAGGGAAAGCCCAGATGAATGGTATACCAGAACAGACAGATATTTTGCATGGGCCAGTTAACACTGAATAACATAGACCAAATGTTTTCTTGTAGTCTCCCACCTAATAAATGGAAGAAGTGCAGGAAAGAAAACTTTGAAGATGTCGACTGGATCAAAGTGAATACTGCAGGAGTTGCATGGAAAGCTGACGGTCAAGTGACTGATGAAATAGCAGCCCTGCCAGGCAAATTAATGCTTACATTGCTAGAATTAGTGCCCGGTAAGAGACTAGATTGGAAAGAATTGAACAGCTATAAACAAGAAAAGTATGAAAATGTGGCAGCCTTCTTCTCCCGAATACAAAAGGTGTTCTTAGCCCATAGTGGGATGGATGCTGTTGATGAGGTGACCCAACAAACCCTCTGCAGTTGTTTTTTAAATGGCCTCCAAGAATGTATAAGATTATTCATCCATAACTATGAGCCAACATGGGTAGTAAAGCCACAAACAGAAGTATTGGCCATTGCCCAATTCTATGCTGAGGGACAGGCACAGGAAGAACAGAATAAGGATAAGGAGCATAAAGAGTTAAAGAATATAGTATTGCTCCAGAAACTACAGCATGAGAGAGGCAGGTCCACATTCTGAGGACAATGGTGAGAAGAAGGGATTAATCTGCACCAATTTACAAACCCAAGAACGCACACGTTGATAATGTTAGCCACGCTTCTCAGGACCCCAATAACTTGCTAAGGAATGTCCATTGTTACAGAAAATCTAACATAGGGTGCTCCATGTCATGACGATGTGCCAAAGGGTGATACATAAATTCTTTTAACAGAGGATCACAACTACACAATGATATGCCCAAAAATTGCCCTGATGCTGAATATTCTGCTAATGCACCAATGACACCACTTATCGTTCACAGACAGACAGGCTATTGGAGCCCAGATGGTAACTGTCCCTTTGCCTGGTTATGATTTTTTCCCAATAGGATGGCCCGGGAAATTCTAGTGGATCCAAGAGGTCCATATGTTGAAGCAATGGTACAAGGACAAAAGGTGAAACTCCTCCCGGACACCGAAGCCACTAATTACTCAATTTCTCCAAATATAATTCAACATGCACCCCTTTCTGGAAGGTACAATACATCTTTGGGGTTTTCTCATTGTCCTGTTATGGAACACAGCATTTACGATGCAGACATAACAACGCAGTGCCATTACAAGGCATGCTCTACAACGAAGTTGCTGTTACTACACATCCCATTACCAGAAGTTGTTACAGTGGCTTGCTTTAGGGAACGCTTTGTTGGATTTTAAACCCAACACCTTCCCTACCGTTGCACAGACTAGAGTTGCAACAGTAAAATATACTATTCCAAAGTCCAGCGCTTCCCTAAGGCAAATTGTTGTAATGACTTACATTGCCATAGAATTCGTGCTGATGACACATTTGTTGTAGTGCCCGCGTTGTAAAGGCATGCGTTGTAAAAGCATGCATGATTACATCATACATACTCCCCTTACATGGCCCTGTCACCGCACCACTGACATATACCATTAGCCCAGTAACTGATAAATATTGGGCCCGATTCACAGAACTAACTTAAGACAAAATCCTAAACTTACTACCATTTTGGTATTCACAGAAGGCACTTACTCATTTCGGTATTCACAGAAGTTAGGAGTCCTAACTTTAGGACTCCTAAATGCCCTCTGTGAATACCGAAAGTCTTAAAGATAGGACTTTTCTCAGTTTAGGAGTAGTAAAGTTAGTGCTCCTAACTTTAGGACTCCTAAATGCCTTCTGTGAATACCGAAAGTCTTAAAGTTAGGATTCTTCTCAGTTTAGGAGTAGTAAAGTTAGGACTCCTAACTTTAGGACTCCTAAATGCCTTCTGTGAATACCGAAAGTCTTAAAGTTAGGATTTTTCTCAGTTTAGGAGTAGTAAAGTTAGGACTGCTAACTTTAGGACTCCTAAATGCCTTCTGTGAATACCGAAAGTCTTAAAGTTAGGATTTTTCTCAGTTTAGGAGTAGTTACTAATTGGAAGGGATGCATTATTACCGAATCGGTAAATACCGATTCATAAATACCGAATATTACCGATTCTGTTTACCTACATTCTATTTACCGATTCATAAATACCGAATCGGTAAAATTCGGTATTTATGAATCGGTAAATATAAATTACCTACATATGGCCCCAAATGTGGTGCATGGCTACACATAAAGTGCAAAAGGTGCTATTTATTGGCTATGCCAAAGCTTGCCGTTATTTGGGCTTAGTGCTTCCCAGTATTAGACACCATTTTAAGGAACATGTTAGCACACATCTGCTAATGTACAATGTAGCTAGAGGGAGGAATGAAATAGATTAGATGGATACCTCTGCTCAGGAGTTGGGTAATTAGGTGCTAGAAATACTATTTCTAAACTATTTGGAGCATGGGATCGACTTTAGAAAAGGTGATAATAGTTTATAGTTATTGCATTATTCGTTGTTTTTCATCATCATCTCAACTTTATTTCGATCTCAACGGATCATAAAAGTACATATAAAGAACATAATAAAACCAGCAATCAATTATACATAGAAGCCATACAAATCAAGTGCATCAAAGATAAAACATTATACGCTTATGTCACAATCATTCCATATAAAGCATCATGCCGATCTCCAATTCAACTGTGGAAAAAGACCTGTAAGGTTTAACAAAGGCTGCGCATAAAATCAAATGAAACCAGCATATTATTGTGCGTAGAAACCCTTCAGGCCACCCATTAGGAATCAAAATAATGTACTGTGCAATCAACATTTAATACAGGCGAGGCATCCTACTGAGCCCTAAGACAGCTATGCAAGGCCTGTACAAATGTTGGAATAAAGTGCAAGTTCTTCTTATAGACCACATCAGGCCCAAATGATTAGGCCTTATGTACCTTAGTAGCATGTGCAAAATAGCAATGAACCACTAAGCAGTAAAGTGCAAATTTTACATTTAGGCTTTCAACTAACACCTAAAACAGCAATTTTTATTGATCGCCCTAAAACGGCATTCACAAACAACTATACATTTGATCAAGTGAGTGAGGCCTTGGACGTTTCCTCTCTTAGAGGTAATGCCCTAGCAGTCATGCAATAAGTGCCAATGAAGTTAAAACACAACTCTGAAAATAACTTTAAAGACAGAAATGTAAGATACAGTCATGCAATCACGACTAAGTAAAAGAGTTACAAAGCCTAAGAGACTATTTACAGAGGGACGGGGCAGTGCTAGATACAAAGGGGAATATGTCTCAACCAGGTTCTCACTTATAAGTAATGTAGCAGTTCATAATTGCTTCTTTGATGCACTTAGAGCGCCAGATCCTGGCGTCCATGAGGTATCTTGCAACAGCAAATACCTCCAACCTATAGCTGTCAGTCCTTAGATTCCTAAGTGCCTCCAGGTGCCTCCTGGTGCCTAGATTTTTGCACATAGTTGTTTATGTTTAAGTATGATTCCTGTTTGCTGTCCTGCATGCACCTTTCCCCAACCAAGTAATGTTCATGTTTCAAGCATCATCATACAGCGCGAAAAAGTGGCTGCACTAATGCAAATAAATATTGAATAGCAAAATTATAACAACATATTGAACCGTTGTTAAAAGGGTGGTTTGTGGGAGAATAAATGTGATATTGAGCAACTATTCTTCATACCGGGGCATATTATCAAGCCAGGCGATAACATCATCGCCGCTTTAGCGACAGAAAACTGCCGCTAAAACTGCGATAATGGGCTTGATAATATGCTCTATGGAATTCCAATTGAAGCTCATGTTAGATGTGAAGGACATCTAACCTGAGCTTCAATTGGAATTCCATAGAGCATATTATCAAGCCCATTATCGCCATTTTAGTGGCAGTTTTCTGCCGCTAAAGCGGCGATAATTTTATCGCCTGGCTTAATAATATGCCCCACTGTGTCTTCACTATGACTTCCTGAACCCTGCAGCTGTACAAACCATGACTATTGCACTTATGCCGAGGAGGGTAAAAGTCCATGAATTTTCTATACTTTTGACCTTTCCCCTTTGTTTTGAAAAAAACAAAGAATCAGGTATATAAGAGATAGATAAGAAAGGATAACAAACAGCAGATGTCGATACCACACTTATACTTAGCACTTCGAGAATCTATTCATGCTTTGATAAGATTCCTGTTAGTGTTTGGATTAAGCTTAACTTGCAAAATCTAATATATGCACACATGTCTGACTCAGCTATTTCAATATATGTCAATAAAGTTCAAACAGTATAAAAAGAGAGGACCAGCTGTGTCTGGCAGAGCATACTTGAAAGACAACTGCTTTGTATCTTTCAAGCGTCAGCTTAAAATAATATATCCCCACAGCTGTGCTTGATTGCTAGCTGTCATTAACAAACAAGTGTACCTGATTTGTGCATTCAAACGTGCACCAGTTAGCTGTGTATTAGACAACCAGCTGTAACAGGTCTGAGCATCCAATGCAGGCCAATATGTTCAACCTCTCATGATTCATATCTCACATCAGCAAACAAGAAAACCACAAATGTTCTGCAGCAAATAATGGATTTCCATATTAGGGACTGCCAAGCCACCACCATCTAAGGTCTCAATGCCTTGTCTATCGATATATGTTTCCTGCCTCGTTCCCACACCAACTCTAAGATCAGAGATCACATCTCCCAGAAAACAGAGATGGCGTAAAACATAGGAAGTGCCATGAAGAGGTAAAGCAGATAGGAAAGAATGATCATATTTGCAATAGCTACTCTCCCCATGGGCGACAATAGGAGCTTGACCCAGAATGGAAGAGACTGCCTAACCACAGTAATACATTTGTCAAAATGGCCACCTTTAAACTTGTCATCAGTGTAAAATATGTGAATTCCTAGATACAGGAAGGTATCAATACCCTATGTTAAGAGTGCCTCAAGCACTGGTATTGTGGTCCCAATGGGACTGTGTCTGTATAGGGAACACACAGAACGTGTACCAGTTTATCTGAAGTCCTGATATCTTGCCAAATTAATTAAAGAGTGTCATAATATGGAGCACACTGAACGCTGGGTTTCTGAGAAGCAACAGGGCATCATCAGCATACCATGCCACCAGTTGGTGCCTGCCCCAGTGTCTTTTCCCCAATCATTGATGTGGGATCGAAGCAAGGAGACCAGAGGTTCTAAGGCTAACACAAATAAAAACAGGAGAAAAAGGGCACCCCAGGCTCATCCCCCTGCGGATCTGCCAACCTTCAGAACATATCTTGCCAGTCTGTATCCTTGCTAGTGGCTGACAATACAGTAATTTGATCCTGGGCAGAATATTCAGTCACACCTTGTTTATCTAACACTGTGAACAAATAAAGCCATAAAGGCCTTTTGGATTATCAATGAAAGCCAATACAGGGAAGCCAGGGCATGATCCTATAGGATCCATAGCATGAAACAGCCCTCTCAAATTCATGCATGTATTCCTACCTGGAACAAAATCACACTGGTCAGGATGTATCAGGATGGGGTTTGCCCTTCTTGAGAAAGACTACTATGTGGATGTCTAGTCATGAATTGGAAATACTGAAGCCTGCATCAGTGTCTCGTACCACTAATGGCAGTGTTGGGGCCAGCTCTGTGAAGAGAAGAAGAGGACGTCCGAAAGGTAGGTGAAACACTTTATTCAGATCAAACCTATCAGGAGGGATCTCGGCAGCCAACTTCCCCCACTCAGAGCACACTGAGCCTTATCCATTCTTAAAACAGAACAGTGCTCTCTCGGTGCTCTTCACAGTGAGGAGAGCAGTTCAGTTCAGGTCATTCTTTATTAATGTTTAGACACAGTCTTTAAAACATACAGTCCGTAAAAACAATAACATTTTTTATATCATTATACCATATAAACATCAATTCATCATAATACACTAAAAACTCCAAACTCCTACTATATAAACTGTAAAACACTAATCCAAATATTTTTGAAGAAACTTAGCCAGTGCGCAAGCCACATAAAAAATTCCATCCTTAAGAGAAGTTTAAGTGCATCATTTCGACAATTGATATTATATTTTTTTAAAAGAGGTTTTAAAATCAAGCAGAGTGGCCTGTAAAAATGACGACAATCGATTAAAACCTGAACGTTGAGGTTATGAAACGGCAGTACACATGTGCAGTTATTCTCTTGATCTAAAAAGGCTTCACATTTTTCAGCTCTTATATAACGCACATTTAATCCTGCCCAGGACTGTTTTTTTATTTTATTGTTTTATTTTTATTCATTGCATTTCTACAATCCAATGAAACAAATTGCGATCGATGTATAGCAGATATGGTGTGCAGTGTACCAATTACACAGAAAAAACTGCCGTATTACAATTATACATCACAATTTATGACCGCAGTGTGTGAGAACAATTGCGCATAAAAACAGCAGGACCCATAACTCCAGCAAAAGAGCGTTGCAGAAACAAATAAAAGCAAACGAAGCAAAAAAAAAAAATGAGGAAAAGAACTAGGCAATGCAGAGCTAGTGCATCCCATCAGCACAGTCTGGAAGCATAGAGAGGTGTCAAAAATATACATTAGCATTCGGATAAGCTGACATATACTTAATTTTTGTTCATATGAAAATTTGGGGATCTATGTCAGTAGATAGCAGGTGAGCGGGGCCCAAAAGTCTTTTGGTCTTGAGGCCTGAGGTATTTCTTCTACATATGTGGCTAACTGCTCTTTACAATAAATGAGTTATTTCAACCACTGTGTCTTTTTTGGTTCAGTTCTCCCACCCCAATGCTTCCCAACTAGACGTTTTGCCAATAACATGGTGACAGCAAAAATACGCCGATTACAGGGCGTTAATTTTTTTACTAAGCCTAGTAGACAATTTCAGGTGCGCAATTCACAGTTTCGCCAATAATCTCTGTAAGTACACATGTGACATTTAACCAAAAAGTATGGATAGGACCACATGTCCAGTCAAGGTGAAGAAAGTCCACATCTAGCACACTTAGCGTCCGCACACAGCCCATATCTCTTAAGCCTTCCAGGTGTGTAATACATCTGGTGCAAAAATTTTAAATGTATTATATGCAAATTAGAGTTCACCGTAAGGTGTCCAGTTAACGCGCAACACTCCTTCCATTCATCCCGATTCAATGTCCTGTCTAATCGCTCATTTCAGCTGGCAAGGGAGGCGGAGTCCGGTATCTCCTTCTCACGTTGAGAAGCATTGTATAGCTTAGTAATAAGTAACCCTGGGCGTAGTTCGCGAAGTAGCACTTCGCGAAGCTACGCAAAGTGCAGTTCGCACTACGCGAGCTATGCGTAGCACTTCGCGAACTGCGTAGTACCTTGTTCGCACTGTGCCAGATGTCGTTTTCAATGATTGCACTGTGCGGACAAGCAACCGGCACTGTGCAATCATTGAAAATGGCATCTTGCACAGTGCGAGCTGTAGTTTTCTGCTGCTCGAGTAGATTTTTACTCGAGCGGCAGCTTTCTCAACGCGAACTGGTAGTTTCTCATCGCGAGCGGTCGCGAGCATACGCGACCACTCGCAATGAGAAACCTGACCTCCTCGCGTTGGGAATCTCGCCGGGAGGTTTATTTTCCATGCTCGCGATCGCCAACTTGATGTTGCTGATCGCGAACAAGGAAAAAGTCTCGCCGGGATGTCATTTTGCTTGCTTGCGGTCGCCAACTTGACATTACGCGTGTTCGCACTGTGCTACGTGCAGTTCGCGTAGTGCGAAGTAGCGCGAACTTCGCAAACTACGCAAGCATAGCGTAGTGCTTTGCCCAGGCTTAGTAATAAGACCAGTGGAATCCCCCCCGACACTGCTATTTGTAAGACCTTCCACATTTTTGGCTCTACTGGGAATCCTGAATCAAGCGCCTTTATGGCCAAACGCCGCCTAGTATAGACAAAACCCTGCATAGCAGCATATTGGTTTCCAGACCTGAAAGCGGTTAGGGACATGAATTTACCGTTGGTGTACATATCACCCATTTTGGGTGACAGACAGTACACTTGGAGCCCCTTTTTCATGAGTCACTGAGATGTCTGGGTGCGCAGCTATCAGCATAGGTGGTGCGTACAAGTTCTCAGCTCCAGCACGAGCCCCCACGCTTTCCATGCAGTGACAGTGCTAGTCACTGTATCAAACCCATTTTTGTTTCTCAGTGTTTTGTAGTGCAATACTATGGCCGTTGGCGGGGTGGGATACGCATTGTCAGCTTCAACTGCATGATGAGGGAGATAACGCTGGGGCAAATACCAATAGTGCATAAATTGAGCCTGCTGCACACAAATAATACAGGTGAATGTCTGGGGCTTCAAAGCCCCCGCGGTCAAGGGGAGTGCTAGCGTCTCCCAACTACATCTGGGTTTTTTGCCTGCCCACACCAGCTCTAGTAAGCACGTTTGAATAGCTTGGAAAGTAGCCTTGTTAAGTGTCAGGGGGATATTCACAAAGAGGTATAACAATTTGGGAAGAATGGTCACCATAGTGATGGCTATTCCATCTGCCAATGATAGGGAGAGATGAGTCCATTTGGCGACCTGATCCTTCAGTTTGGCAATTACCCTGCCATAATACTCTATTTTGTATCACAAATTCTTTTGAAAAAATGTACAATCTCATTTACATCTGGTACAATATTGATAATATATATATAAACTATTTGCTTTTAAACACAATTTACAAAATATTATATCTATTAGGCATAATAATTATGAAAACACTAATTATAAATACTAATCGATTGCACTGCTTTCTATTTTCTGGTGACATCTTCCCCAAGAGGCCGAATGATGTTCTTAAAACTTTAGCTGGAGAAATAACATAGAAGAATTTGTTAATTGAAAAGGCAATCTAGGTTTCAATTCCAGGTGGGCATTGTAGGAAAGTAGGATCTACTTCTTTGGTTACCCCCACTTTTTATCCTGCTAATAAGGACCCTAGTCTATCCTGCTAATCAGGACACAAGTCTATCTGTTTTCTCCCTAAATTGTTGTGTTGAGTACATAGGTATACTCCAGATTAGATATTGGGGTACCCTTATCAGTCCCTAATATATGGTACTAAGGTACCCAGGGCATAGGCACCCCAGAGGTCTCCCATGAGCTGAAGCATGCATTATGCCACCCATGAGAGAACATGCAAAATGGAACCACATGGCTTCTATTGCAGCCTGAGTAAGTTGGTGCATGGACCACTTACTAAAGATAAAGGTTTACTATATCTAAGGGTCACTGCACTTAAAACCAAAAGTCACCCCAATAGCAGGCCTTTGCAATCCTAAAGGCAGGGTGCTTGGTTCTAAGTGCGAGGGTGCACCTGCATGAGCAAAACACCCCTCCAGCCTATGGAGTCCATTCTCCTGGGTAGTCAGTGAAGCAGCCATATACCATATAGAGGGGCACCGCATAATTATGCGATGACCATCTCGAAAACGGCTGCAACGAATCCTATCATGTTTGGTATCAAACATGTTGGAATCATACCCCCACACCGTAAACAGTGTGGGAAGTATGATTCCAAGCTCTGGAAGAGCCCTCCATTAGGCTCCCAGGGGCATATGTATGAAGCCTTTTTGCCGTCCGCAAACTTTACGAACGGGAAAAGCCTTTTGGGATGTATCATCCTAAAAGGCCTCACAAAATAGGGAATCGTAAAATTTGCTATTCCCTATTTTGCGAATGCATTTAAGGAATCGCAAATTGCGATTCCTTAAATGCAATGCGAATTTTGCCCTAAGAAATCGCAAATTACCACAAAACTTCAAGTTGGTGGTAATTTAGATTTCTTTGAAAAATGCACTTTTTTGAATTTTTCAAAGTGCCATGTGGCACACATACATGCCCTTAGGACATGTATTTGCACCACATGTGCACACATACTTATTTCAGGGGTGCAACAGGGTGTCCTTTTGACACCACTGCACACATGAAATTGCATTTGCAATTTGCGAGTACCTAATGAGTACTCACAAATTGCGAATGTTTTCCCATTCATTCCTATGGGCCTCTAGGCCCATAGGAATGAATGGGAAGGTATTCCTTCCTTGCGAATCGCAATTTGCGGTTAAGAATTAAGGAAAATTAAGGAGTCGCAATTTTTATTGCGATTCCTACATACATAGCATTTTGCGAGTCCTTATTAGTGATTCGCTAAAAATCACTATTAAGGACTCGCAAAACGAGTTTTGATACATATGCCCCGCAGTGTACCCGGTACCAGTCTTCCAGACCCGTACAGCACAAAATGGTTGCTGCCGACTGGAGACACATTTCTGCCCTCCTGCTGCTGAGCCAAGCTCGAGCAGAGAAAGGTTGAACAATAGGCATCCTGTCACAGGGAGGTGTGACCACCTCCCAGACAGGATTTAGTGTATTGGGACTGGGTGGGTGCACTTGCCAGCGCCAGAAAGTCTCCATGAAGGGCACACTTGGTGTCCCCATGTATAGGCCAGCTCAAACCAGTTCTGGGAGCCGCTGGCTCCCGCTCTGGCACGTAACTGGACACAGGACATGGGAGCCCCCCTGTCCAGACCCTCCCCAAGGTGGGTCCCCTGAATCTTCCCAACCCTTCCCTTAGGGTACTTAAGGGCTTACCTGGCTGTAGCAACCTAGATTCGTCGTGGGATAAGATTCAGATCAGACACTACTGAAATTATACCGTCTGGGTACTCTGGACTTCGCTGGACTTCGTTTGGGCCTGACTCCATCTCCCTTCCAGTCTGCTGCATCGTCTGTGCCTGTGCATCATATAGGAACCTTCCAAGGCCTGTGAAGCATCAAAGACACCTGAAGGAATCTCCCTTGGTGTGAAGGAGTCACCCCCCTGCATTTGCAGGCACCACAACTAAGTCATCCAGTCTGCAGATCCTGAGCTCCTCCGGACTCCGTGGGCTCTGCAACACAGGAGGTGGTTTTCCACAGCTCCTGAGGCCTGCCCTGCCCTCTTACCAAGTTTGAGGCAAGTATCCCTTGTGGGGGTTGCAATAATGGAACCCCTGTGCATAGCGTCTCCATAGTGCTATTGTACTATTGAGCCTACTTGGTTTTGACCTCTGTAGTATTCTACGTGTGTTACACTTATATATACACGTTACTTTCAGACTTGGTCCAAACATCACTTTTACTATTGAGCCTACTTGGATTTGTCCCCTGTAGTATTCCACGTATGTTATATTTTACCATCTGAATGTTGGTTTGATCGCTCGAAGCGCCTTCCGTGCCCACCTCTATCCCTAACCCCCGCATAGTACTTTTACATGAAGTCAGACATCCCCCTTGAGACAAGATGGCGGCCCCGCGGAGAGTATCGCGTGATTTTAACGCTGCTTCCCGGTATAAGAAAACGAGCATACCACAGTAACGGTAATATCCAGGTGAGGAGAAGACACTTCCACAGAGAAATAAAATTCTACCTCTCTAGGGTACGTCCTCGCTGCATGTTCACAGCTCTGGCTCAACTCCCCGCACTTTTTTGCCGCACTGTGGTTCGGGTGCTCGCTTCACTTTCAAGCATGAGTGTGTCACCTTTTGTTATGAATATGGACGTAATAACAACCCCCCACCTCGGGTTATATCGCGCCCTTTGTATTGACTTATTGTTTTAACTCTACCCTCTTCACACACTTGCCATATACGTAGACGCACTCCCTCACGCTACTGTCTGTCCTCCCCTTTTTTAATAAAACGTGCCGCTCCACCAGGACTGCCTTACCTGGTTGCAATTTGGAGCCGACACATACTGGAAGGCCCGTCTATTATTCTCGATAGGCACCTTTCTTTATACTAAGTGTGCCCCTCGTATGACAACACATACGATGCACTTCCACCGTTGTTCGGGTGGCCCCGCACTACCGCGCACAATACGCCCACATCGCGGACCACGCCCACTTAGTGCCATACTTCACCTAACATCAGTTTAGTCCGAGATTTCCAGCCGCGCTCCTCTGATTCCCCTTATACGTTACATGACAGGGTGCTCGACCCCACACGCCATCGGCTATTTAGGCGTACACATGCCCGGGCTTTCTGGTCCGTTTCCGCCAGACTCCCCTCATTTACGCAATAGGGTCGAGTGCATAACCCCCCACGCCCCATTTTAATGATGCGGGTGTCCACACCTGTCACTTCCCATTGGCACGTTTCCGTGGTGGTTGTACTGATACCTGTACCTTTCTATAACCCCTTTATTCCAGTGGACCCGTTCCAGAGGTCGGGTCGCTCCTTCTTCACCTATGAAGTCTTCGAACCTACTTTACTGAGGTAAGACCCAGCACATCATCCTCCTGAGTGGTAATACAACTCCCTTCAGGTAAGGGCGACACCTCAGCCCTTTGAGTATGTGCTTACTAGTTCTCTTCTGCGTTAGCTCTTACAAGTTTCTTAATTTTCATATTCCTTTCTCCTGTTATTATTGAGAGCGGAGACTAGGGACCTGTGGTCCCAGCTCAGTAACCTTTTTTTTTTTTTTTGACTCTTTATTTAGTCTTTATTCAACAAGTAACAGTAAAATCATACACTTGGCCATATGCAGAATAGACTTAGTATCATCATTATCCTTGACATCTTACACTGGGTACTATTACACAGTCATATTAGCCCGTCTCCACGGTGGGCCCCCAGGGCGGCAGCCAATTTATTTGAAAGTCCCATCCGGCCAACCAAGCCCCCTCGATGATCCCATTCAGTAGGTGGAGGGTCTCCGGCCATGGTCAGCTGCACAATTCTCCAAAGTCCATTAGTGATCGAAGTCATCCCCTCTCCGTGCCCCCCCCGAAACCCCCCAATGAGGGAAGCCGCGACCCGCCCCTCCCCAAGGATGACAGCACTGCAGTGCAATGTTAGTGCAAAGGAATGGGTCAGAAAGGGGACGCCGCACGCCGCGGCCAGACGTCCCAAGTGACAGGATCCGTCTCAGGAGAACCGTTGCAAGGGTGAACAGACAGCATGCGATGTTATCCGTGACGGGCGCCCATGGGAATCCCCCCGGTGAGACCGGACAGTAGGGGGCTATCCCTCAGTGACAGCAGGGGGAGACATCCGATCGTTATGTGCAGCGAGGTACCGCGTCAGGGGCCCCCAAATGTCAGTGGGCCGGGAGGTGGGCGGGAGCAGCTCCGAGTATAGAAGGACATTTTCCTGACAAGTGAGAAGATCTCGCAGCCATTCCTTGAATTTGGGACTTCTCCCCCTTCCCCACCGACACGCTATACGACGCTTGGCAAGCAATAATGCGCTAGTGACAAAGCGGCGATCTGGCTTAGGTATGTCGCGGGTGTATCCCAGTAGTGCCTGTAAGGGAGAAGGTTGTAGTGGGGACCCTAGTATTTCCCCCAGGGCCGTGTATACCTGGCTCCAGTACTCATCTATGCTCGGGCACGTCCATGCCAGATGTAGAAAATCCGACCGGGGAGAGCGGCACCTGTCACAGTGATCATTATCGCGAAGATTGAACCTGCACATCTGTACCAGAGTGCAGTAGAGGCGATGCAGGAACTTATAATGAATAACGCGAAACCTACTGCTAGAGGAGATCATTTCAGTTTGTAGACAACAAAACTCCCACTGGTCGTCCGTGAGGGCAATGCCGATCTCAGCCTCCCAACAGGCCAGGGACCTCAATATTTCCCCCCCGATATGATTGTATAGGTGCCGATAAAGAGAGGAGACCATGTGCGATGAGGAGGAGGAGTCAATCATGTAGTGGAAAGGTTCCAGAACGGTAGGTTCATTCGGATATGCCGGCAGTATTTTCTGTAGCCCACTGCGGAGCCGGATGAAAGCGAAGACCTCCAGGGGGGTGGGGACAGTGTCCCCGTAGAGGAGCGGGAGGTCGCGAAATCTGCCCTCATGGAATAGGTCACCCCAACTAGTGATCCCCATTTTTTGTTTTATTTGCTGAAACAGCCCTTCTCCTAAGAGTGGGAGGGCCGGGTGATACACCAGAGGCATCAGTGGAGAATAGAGTAGCGTCGTACCCATGTGACCAGCATGGAAACTCCAGGCATGTACCGTAGTATGGACGGGTTATGTGCTGCGCGAGACGAAGGCACTTCAGCTAGGACCGCTCCCTCCAGCGGGACCGGGTCTGCCAACCAGTGTTCAACCGCAGTCTGCGGCATGAAAGGGGAAGGCCGATAACAATAGTACGCATAGTGTGCCTGCGTGCAGTTATAGTAAAGTTCGAAGTCAGGAATATCGAGCCCGCCTTGTATGTACGGGCGCGTGAGCACACTCCATTTTAGCCTCGGCCTTTTCCCTCCTCATACCAAGCGGATGAGTTCAGATTGTAATGTCTCAAAGAAATAACCACCCGGATGGAACGGTATATTTAGGAAGAGATAGAGCAGTTTGGGGAGTATAGTCATCTTTATAAGTGAGATCCGGCCGGCCATGGTCAACGGTAGGGTCAGCCACCTGGTCACACTCGAGCGTATAGTCTCAAGGGCCCTGCCATAGTTCATGCGCATTACCTCCTGCCGATCTCTGGAAACCCATACGCCCAGGTACTTCACGTCAGTCTCGCGCCACTCTAGTGGAAAGTCGAGAGGGACTCTGCCAATACCATCCGTAAGAGGGAAGACAGCGGACTTGCCCCAATTTATGTGTATTCCAGAGTACAGTGCGAATCTCACGAATTCCCTAAGTATGGGATTTAGATTGTCCCGGGGATGTTTGATGTATAATGTAAGATCGTCCGCGTACAGTGACAGTAAGATTTGCCGCCGTTGGCATCTCAGGGATGCTGCAAGATAATTCTGTCTAAGGCGGGACACCAACGGTTCTATCGCCAAGGCGAAGAGGAGTGGCGACAGTGGGCACCCCTGTCTAGTGCCCCTGGTGATTAGAAACGGATCAGAGACACGGCCGTTAATGAGGACTCTAGCCATGGGGTGGCGATACGGGATGTGAATCCATCTGGAGAATGCCAACGGCATGCCCATGTTCTTTAGAATCAAGTGGAGATAGTCCCATTCGACCGAGTCAAATGCCTTGGTGGCATCGAGAAACACCGCCACCAGGGCGAGAGAGGGATCAGCATTGTTCAGGATTGAGAAGAGTGTCCGCAAATTATGAGAAGTAGATCTGCCTGGAATAAACCCAGCCTGGTCTGGCAGAATCAAGCCGCCGATCAAGAGATTAACGCGATTCACTAAGACTTTGGCTAGGATCTTTACATCGCAATTGATGAGGGAAAGGGGCCTGTAGGAATCACAGCAGTCCGGGGGTTTTCCAGGCTTGAGAAGAGAGACAATTAAGGTCTCAGACATGCTGGCCGGCAAGGAACCAGCCTCTTTGCCTCGTCAAACACTTCTTTTAAAACTGCCGCCAATGGGTCAATAAAGGTTTTGTAGTACTCGACCGGGAAGCCATCCAGGCCCGGCGCCTTGCCCGACGCCATTTGCATTATGGCGTCTTTGATTTCGGCTAGCCCTATGGGAGCCGCAAGGAATTCTCGCTGGGCGTCGGAGAGCCATCCGAGAGTGAGTCCCGACAGGTATTCAGACATCTCCAGTGGCGACTCTCGTTTGGACGTATATAGGGTGGAATAATGAGATACGAAGGTAGAGAGTATGGAGTGCGTGTCGCGGAGCAACGTGCCATCAGGGGCTTTGATTCCCAGTATGTGGTTGGCGCAGCGCAGGGGACGAACCACTCCCGCCAGAAATCTACCAGGTCGTTCACCCTCCCCATACGCTCGTGCAGTGAAGTGCTTACTGCGAAAGTGGACTTCCCTCTCAGCCGTAGCTTTGAACTCAATAAGTTTGGTGCGGTAGTCTAATTGTGCCTTGGGGTCATCCAAAAAATTAGGGGCATTCTCTAGTACATGGAACTCGCGTTCCAGGGAGCTCAGTGTGGCGCGGAGTGAGCGCAGAGCCCCCGAACCCTTCGAAATGCATACTCCTCGCATGGTAGCCTTAAAGGCCTCCCACACCGTCGCCACGCAGTCCACTGAACCCCTATTCCGATCTAGAAATTCTGTGATCTCTTGAGACATCTCAGCCTTAAAAAGCTCATCTAGAAGGATATTAGGCTGCATGCGCCAGGGGAGTGGGGCCCAGCTCAGTAAACTTACCCTCTACTTGAAATGCTTGGGTAATTCTACCCTCTCCAGCTGTTGATGGTACGCTTTTTGGTTTGTCCTCTCCCCTTTTTGTCTCCATCTATTTTAGGCGGAGACGTTCTACAACAAGATCCTGACTTAGGGTCTTACTTATTTTTGGGGTAGATCCCTTTTACCCGACCACCACACCGAGGTACATACCCTTAGATCTCCCCACAGTCCTGAAGAAGTGTCGCTCAACCTTGGAAAAGTGAAGACACGAAACATGTTGACCCTAGTCAACTAAAGGCTACCCTGATCACTGCAGTAGCCCCACTGGTTTTACCTAGTCCCAGCCCCAACAAAACCTGATTAAAATATTCAAGGGGCCAGAGCCTATTTTAAAATTCTTTCTGAATCACTACACTAACAAGGAGTCACTGACTCTCTCACACTCACACACACTCTTCTATACGGCGTTCTCAGATCAGAGAAACTCCGCTAAAGATGCCACCAGGCCCATTGGACATTGCAGCGCCGGTCCGACGAGGAGCGCCCAATGATGAAGCATGACACCCTAACAGGTGTGTGAGGGCATTAAGATCTGAAATTCAGATCTCCCCCTAGACCAATCAACAGCAGGCAGATAGTGATCTCTATCACCTCGGCCTATAAGAGGAACTTTTCCCTTCTGTAATACCATGTACGCACCCGGGAGCATTGGAACAGGATCTCTTTAAATAATGCGCTCTCCTGTCCCCTTTCTTTGGTTACACGAAGTTTCAGGAACAACAGACGTCACCCCCAGAGTTCTTTGGAAGTGCCTGCTGCTGTCTTTGGGCCTTCTGAGGGACTGCGTGTTGCAAGGAGCTGGAAGCGCGACTCAAGAAGGAGAAGCGTGCCACCATCGGAGCTGTTGCCGTCGCATCGCGTCAAGTGTGTCGCCGCTGCAGCTGTCGCATCAAGCGGAAGCGTCTCGCATCTTCGAAGAAGTGTCTCGCAACACCGAAGAAGCGTGTCGTCATCGCAGCCATCGTAGCTGACGCATTGTACTGCATCAAGAGAAGTGTCTCGAATCGACACCGGAGCTGTTGTCATCGCATCGCGTAAAGTATGTCGCTGCTGCAAGCTGTCGCATCGAGCGGAAGTGTCTCGCAAACGTCGGAGAAGAGTGTCGCTGCCAAGGCTGCTGTCGTCGCATCGCTTAAAGTGTGTCGCCGCTGCAGTTGACGCATTGAGTTGAGTCTTCTCGCAACATCGGAGAAGCGTGCCGCATCTGGAAGATCTTTACGTCTTTATTTCTTTGCACCAAAATCTTCAACGCATCAACATCGTTGCAACACTTTTGCTGCCCTGCGTGTCGCATCTAAAAGGTACATTGACTGAAAGTGTCTCACTTAAGAACTAAAGAGAACTAAGCTAAATTCTACCATCTAAAGTAACAGTATTGTGTATTTTTGTCGTTTATGGTCTTGTGGTAAATCTATATAAAGAATACTTATTTTTTATATAAAACCTGTGTGGTGTCCATCTGTAGTATTGTCACTTGGTTACTGTATGTGTTGACAAATGCTTTACATACTGCATCTGAGATAAGCCTGTCTGCTCGTGCCAAGCTACTAAGGGGGTGAGCAGGGGTTATTTTAGGAGTGTACCCCTTTACCCTGACTAGAAGCGAGGGTCCCTATTTGTCACAAGTGCATACCTGTGCCAACTAGAGATCCCCAAGTCTAACATTGGTGGTCAGCGGTGAGAATTCTGGACTTGCATTTGTGACTCGTACAGTGATTGCTGAACACTACTTAGTGAGTGCAGACCATAACGCGATCACATACTTGTTGGTAGATTTCTTTTTGGGACTTTCTATTTTTGAGAACTGCCAATATTAACCATGATGGAGAGAGCAGAATCTGTAGTCTCTGTTGATAATGAGCTGGAGTGGGAAGAAGGGAAATTGGATAGCTACACCGCCAAGCAGCTGAAATTCTTTTGCAAGAAATGTAATGTTTGCACTACTGGATGCAAAAATAAGCCAGAGTTCTACAAGGTGCTGAGGGCCTGGGTAGAAGCAAGGAATGCCAGTGGTGATGATAATGCAGAGGAGCAACTGGAAGGGCCAGTGGGCCTATTGGAAATGGCCCTTTTTGCAGGGTCATCCCTAAACTTTTTGCCTTCCTCCTGTATTTTTTCTGACCTGTTTGTGTTGGTTTTATGGCTCTGGGCACTTTACCACTGCTGATCAGTGCTAAAGTGCATTTGCTCTCCCTTTGTAAATATGAGTATGTGAATTGGTATATCCATGATTGGCTTATTTGGTTTACCTGTTAGTCCCTAGTAGCGTGGACTGTGTGTGCCCAGGGCTGGTAAACCAAATGCTGCTGGCGGGTCTGCAGCGCTTGTTTGTGCCACCCACAGAAGCAGCTTGTAAAGTTTGTCTCAGACCTGCCACTGCAGAGTCTGTTTGCAGTCCAGAACTGCCATCTTAGCTGTGGAGTACACCCACTTCCCAGTCCCTGAACCTTCTCTTGGCATCATGTAAGTCACCCCTATGGTAGGGTGCATTGTATGTGTAAGGTAGGACATGCCTTGGGGTATGTAGCATGTCCTGGTAGTGAATTACACCCAATTTTGTTTTTCACTACTGCAAGGCTACCTGTTCCCCATAGGCCAGAATGGGCAGTTTTGACCATTACATTCTATAATCCTAACTGACCCAAGGAACATGGTAGAAAAACGAATTTAGTATGCCTGAGCTCAGAATATTAAAATATATATTTTAGTGAAGTTTATTTTTATATTCTGTGTTTGAAAATACCACTTTTAGAAAGTAGGTATTTTCTTGCCTAAGCCTTCCAGTGTGCTCTGCTGTTATGTGTATTGGCTGTCTGGTTTTGGAGGGACAGGGCAGGCTGAGTCAGACCTGGGCTGAATAGAGAGATCTGCATTTGGAATATGGGGAGGGATAGCTCCTTGACCTGAATAGGGCTGTATAAATACAAAAAATACAAAAAAGACCTGGTCTATGAAGGTGCCTCTCTTCAGGCCAAAAAAAAAAAAATATATATATATATATATATAAGCGGAGGTAGGGATTCACAATATTGTATTCCCATATACGCCTCTCTTTACCATTACGAGGTAGTAACCTCCTGCTTTTTTACCTTGAATTTTAAAAAGTTTTTTACAATTGTAAGTCCCCACTTTCTATTACCCCTGACCAACATACAGGAGTAATAATGTGAAAGGTGCATAAAAATTAGGCATCGTAATTCAAAAAATTGTGCAAAAGCAAGATGACCCCTCACTTGCGCACCACCAATCGAGCTCGCTGGTTGGTACTCACCAGCTGTGCCCACTTTTATCATCATTGACAGTCATCTTGCCTTATAAAATAATAAATGTAGTGTCCAAAACAAGCAAAAAGAAATTTTGTGCTGTGAAAAAAGAGACAAGTGAAAAAAATCACATCCCACGAAGCGACCATGTGAATCTAAAATTGAAGAAAGTTGCACTTTTCTCGATAACCAACTTTATTATTCCCTGTGCACTTTATTCAAATTAAAAATCGGTTGCCTATCATGCATATCGTTATACTGAGCCAACATGTTTCATTGCCACGACAATTTTGGGCAATTTCTTCAGGGCAAACATGGTCGCCTGGCACCAGTAATGGACACTTAAATGACTTTTTTCCGAGGACCTAAATGAGCTACCATTCCTCGCACCAGCTTTTGTCAGTAGGTCACACAAGAGACTCCATCTGTGAGTTCTCTCTGTAGATTAACTTCTACGAAGCGCTCCGTGAGGCCCCGGGTGATTGACATGACAGTTGAGTGTTAATTTTTAATTTTCTTAATTTTTATTTAAAATTCAATTTTCTTAATTTTTATGCACCTTTCACATTATTCCTCCTGTATGTTGGTCAAGGGTAATAGAAAGTGGGGACTTCCAATTGTAAAAAACGTTTTAAAATTGAAGGTAAAAAAGCAGGAGGTTACTACCTCGTAATGGTAAAGAGAGGCGTATGTGGGAATAAAATATTGTGAATCCCTACCTCCGCTTATATATATATATATATATATATATATCTATATATTTTTTTGGCCTGAAGAAAGGCACCTTCATAGACCAGGTCTTTTTTGTATTTATACTGATCATTGAGTGGAGGGCGACCTGGTCCTTTCTTTCCCTCTGTAGCTCCTTGTTGTGTGCTGAATAGGGCTGTGCCTGGCAAGGTGAATGCTGGCTCCACCTCCTACTGTGCGTCTGATGGCAAACCCCCTCTTTCTGAAAGGAAGGATGCAGCCTGGTAAACAAAGTGCTCCAGGACTGAGCAGAACTGGTTCTGGATGGGTTCAGTGACTTATAGCTTTTGAGAACAAAGACTTTTGGGGAATAAATATCTGTGCTGAAACCCCTACAATTTGTATTGCTCCTGGACAACAAGAGGAACCTCTGTTCGTGTAACTGAAGGAATCTGCAGGAGGTGACTGTCCGTGTGCTTATGTGCTGTTTCTTGGATTGCCCTGCAGTAGTTACCATTGGACTTGGAAGAAGAGGGAAATGGACTTTGAAGGAACTTTTATCTATCTTGCTACAGCAATCACCCAAGGGCTAGAAGAGAGCTAGCCTCCTGTTGAAGTCTCAGGCACATCAGACTTCACCACCAGCCTCCTGTTTCCTCCCAGCGAGGATTTCTATCTGCAGGTGAGGCTCCTGTGAGTTCCGGGGCCTCTAGTTCTACTACAGAGAAGAGAGTGCTGAAATCGTCGCTAACGCCCTTTTGCGAGCTGCCACAGCTGAAAGCGCCCGGAAAATCATCGCGCTGCTGCCGCTGAGTGCTCGCAACCAAAAATCATTGCATCGCACGTTTGCGGGCTGCCAAGTGCTCGCTAAACCCAAAGATTATCGCATCGCACGTTTGCGGGCCTCCAAGTGCTCGCTAACCAAAGATCCTCGCATCGAGTTCATCGCTTCACGACATCGCAGTGCGTACGCCGGGCGTCCGCCATTTTCATCGCATCGCATCAGGATCGTCGCTCCCTCGCGGAGTGCCATTTTCTCTCATCGCAACCTGATCACACACGCAACAGGATCGTCGCATCGTCTCCACCCTCGGGCGTCCGCCATTTTCATCACATCGCATCAGGATCGTCGCTCCCTCGCGGAGCGCCATTTTCTCTCATCGCAACCTGATCACACACGCAACAGGATCGTCGCATCGTCTCCACCCTCGCGGCAAGGAGTCATCGCATCAACGGTCTAGCGTGCAGAAGTTTGTCGCCTTGTCCCCGTACGCTTCCGCAGATCGGCGCATCATCCTCCCTCGCGGCAAGGATTCAACGCATCGCGGGCCTCGCGTGTGGAAAATCATCGCTACAGCTCCTTTGCGACATTTTGGTTGTTTTGCTACGAAATCCAGGTACTTTGTAAGTAAAAGGGTCGCAGAGACCACTGCTTTGAACTGAACTCCTCTTTGCACACTTTGAACTATTTTTGCAGCATTTCATGAGTATCCCTATTTTATAGTATTGTGGCTTTTTACCGTTATTGGTCTTGTGTTAAGTGTATATATAAAGATTCTTATTTTTTATAACTACTTGTGTGGTGTCCCTTTGTAGTGTTCCTCACTGTGTTACTGTGGATGGTCATAAATGCTTCACACACTGCCTCTGAGATAAGCCTTGCTGCTCGTGCTACGTTACCACAGGGTTGAGCAGGGGTTACCAAAGGTTGTAGCCCTCTTACTCTGACTTAGGAAGAAGGGTCCCTACTTGGACAGGGCCAGCCATTGCCAACTAGAGACCCCCATTTCTAACATTGGTGGTCAGCGGTGAGGATCTGGACCTGCATTTGTGATTGCAGACAGTAATTATAGTGTACCCTACTAGTGAGTGCAGACCATAACGCAACCACATACGTTTTTGAGGTTTTTTGATTCTATTTTTGATTGATATTGCCAGTGATTGCTACAATGGGCCTTGCTGAAATGAGACCTACTTTTTATATAGATGATCTGTTGACCTACAGTCTAGAGGAGCTAAGAGGGTTCTGTGAGGAGAGGGGCTTAGCAGTGAGTAGGAAGGAGACTCAGCTATCCTTGCAGACATCCCTGAGACTTTGGCAACAAGACAGATGGAGATTCTTGGAGTCCCAGTACGCCTACCAAGAGGGTAGTTGGTCTGAGGGTGGCTCTGGAGAGTCGGAAGAGGAGGGAGAAAGTGTTATGGAATATCTCATAGGTAGGGAGTCCCTTGCTGAGTCTAGTGCCTATGGTAGTGATCGATTCCCTTCATGGTCCCCAGAGGAGTTGGTGGACAGGCGCGAGGGTCCCATAGGTAGGGAGTCCCTTGCTGAGTCTAGTGCCTATGGTAGTGACTGATTCCCTTCATGGTCCCCAGAGGAGTTGGTGGGCAGGCGGGAGGGTCCAATAGGGAGTCTCTTGCTGAGTTTAGTGCCTATGGTAGTGACCGATTCCCTTCATGGTCCCCAGAGGAGTTTGTGGACAGGCGGGAGGGTCCCATAGGTAGGGAGTCCCTTGCTGGGTCTAGTGCTCATTGTAGTGTCCAATCCCCTTCATGGTCCCCAGAGAAGCTGGACAGGCAGAGGGAGAGGGAGCACCAGCTGGAATTAAAGAGGCTCCAAATGGAGATTTCCCAGCTGGAGGCACACCTAACGCAGATATCAGTAAAGGAGAAGTTAGCTCGGGAGGGTAGATTGTCCCCTGAGCGCAGTTTTAATTGTCTGGACTCACCAGTGAGGGTGAGGTCCAGTGGTGGCAGCAGAATTGAGGTATATAGTGATCATAGTGTAGTACACCCACCCAGAGATGTGGCACCTGACTTGAAGGAGAGGGTTAATCTACACCAGGGGATTCAAGGATATGAGGTAGCTCCATTGGTGTGCAGTGTCCCTGAGGTGGATTGGGGAACTAGCGCAGGGGCCCATAGTCCTAGTGAGGGGAGGGGTTCCCCCGTGGTTGAAGTCCTGGTGTATGAGTGTGAGGACCGCCCAGAAGAGTGTGGGTTGAGTGATAGAGACAGTCAGTTAATGTCTCGCCCATTTCAGGAGAATGGTGTGGGGTACGTGTGTGAGGCACTGGATTGTGAGGTGAAGGTTAGCACCTGCGTGGAACTGTGTAATCCAATTGTGGGAGAGCATATTGTGAGTTCCTGTTTTCCAGAGCTAAGTCAACACCTGTTAGAGTGCCAGTTCTCTGATCCTAGGGAACTTGCACAGGAAGCAGACCTCTGGGTGAGTACCAGAGGCTCTGTAGAGGCATTGGGGGATAACCCTAAGAGGAGTGGTTCAGATGTCTTCCAACCCAGAGTGGTGGGGAAGGTTCAGAGTGATACAGCTAGGTTCCCTTGTTGTGAGGAGGTTGTTGGGCCTCACATCCTGTCTCGTGGGAGCAGTAGCGAGACTGTGATAGGTCCCGAAGTGCCCCAACCTCAGTCTCCAGGACCGGATGGTTCCATGAGGGAACCCTAGGTAGGGAGCCTAGTCTGTCCGGATGGACCTTCCGTTGTGGAGGTATCCCCGTGTTAGGTGAGCTGGGAGTGCCTGTAGTCAGGCCTCCATCAGTTCTTGTGTCTGGCAGTGTCACTCCTAGGGGGAGGGTACAGAAGTCCAGCATGAGGGGTGAAAGGGGGAAGGAGTCCCCAGTGGAAGAATCAGTGGGTCAAGGGCCAGTCAGAAGGCCTGAGCCCCATAGGGGTGACCATGATGACACCACTTCTGTCCTGCGGGATCTTCGCGCACTGTCAGATGGACAGAGGTCGGGAGATCTGTGCCAGGCAGACTGTCACACAACACAGGAGTTCTGTGTTACCTTCGGGAAGGGTGGTTGTACTCCCCAGGATGTCCTGGTTCTCCGGGCAATTGCTCAACCGCAAGGGATGGTCTCTGGGTTGGGAAGTCAGTACAGGTGTTGTCTGACTTGGAGGGAGGGACAACTGTAAGCAGTGTCCCGACCGTTTTTTTTTCTAAGAGCACCACTCCAGGTAGGAGGGTGCAGTATGCTGGAAGGGGGTGCAGAGGGAGGGAGTCCTCGCCTCTGACCCCGGTGCAACCTGAGGGTTTTTCCAGGTTGGTAGATCGGTTGCAGGGTCAAGGCCCTGAACTGGTGGAGGGGTGTGTTCCCCTCGAGGGGGGCCTGTGTGCTCCCAAGGAAGCCGTGAGGTGCCAGACAGACTGCTGCACAACTCTAGAGGAATGTGCTTTCCTTGGGGGGAATTGGTGTACTCCCCCAGAAGTCCTGGGTTGCCAGGCACGGGTCCAGCCTAAGGGTACAGACCCTGGGTTGGAACGCCAGGTTCAGGGTGTCCTCCTGACCTGGAGGAAGGGGCAACCGCCAACAGTGCCCCTACCGGTTTGTGTTATGAGGGCACCTCTCCAGGTGGAGGGGTGCAGGACCCCAGTAAGGGGGGCGGGGAGGGAGCAGCCTCACCCCTGACCTCCGCCCAGTCTAAGGGTACAAACCCTAGGCTGGGATGCCAGTTGCAGGATAGAACCCCTGAACTGGTGGGCGAATTGTGCATAATACCTGCCACGGGTGCCCTGACAATTCTGGAAGGGGTACCGTTCCAGGTGGGAGGGTACCGAGCCCCAAAGAGGAGGATCGGGTGTGGGAAAGCCCACCCCAGTCTCTCGCCAGCTGCTGGGTGCAGGCCCAGGGCTGGTGGGTCAGTGTCAGGGTGTCTTGCCTGACCTGACGGGAGGGAGAGTGGACAAAAGGTGCCAGGCACCTGGGGTTACTGCCCCCCACTCTCTGATGCCACCGAGGTTTGAGAACCCTGAGAGGTATAAGACCTGGGTCTCATCACTGACTACTGTCAGTGGCCACTGTGTTTTTTATTTTATCTGTTGGGACACACCTGTGAGCCAGTTAGGGTTAGGTGCTGCACAGATGGTGTCCACCGGTGAGGAGGAGGACCGGGTGTGGGAAAGCTCACCCCAGGCTCCTGCCCAGCCGCTGGGTACAGGCCCAGGGCTGGTGGGTCAGTGTCAGGGTGTCTTGCCTGACCTGACAGGAGGGAGAGTGGAAAAAGGGTGTTGGGCACCTGGGGCTACAGCCCCCTGCTCTCTGATGCCCCAGAGGTTAGAGAGCCCTGAACGGTATGAGGTCTGGCTCTTATCACTGACTACTGTCGTGGCTTGCTGTCTCTCTGTTGGGACACACTTGTGAGCAAGCTAGGGTTAGGTGCTGCACAGGTGGTGTCCACAGGTGAGGGGAAGGATTCCACATTGGTTATAATAGTGGGCCCTGATAGTGTGGACCGGGGGATACCACAGGGTTCAGATTGGCGTAGAACTGGAATATGCCCCTGCAGTAGCGGGCTAGATCCATGTTCTATCGCCCAAAGCAGGGAAGCCCATCAAGGTAGTGATTGGTCTACCCTGCGTTTTGGCCGGAAGAGTGTTGTGTTGGAAATGGCCCTTTTTGCAGGGTCATCCCTAAACTTTTTGCCTTCCTCCTGTATTTTGTCTGACCTGTTTGTGTTGGCTTTATGACTCTGGGTACTTTACCACTGTTGATCAGTGCTAAAGTGCATATGCTCTCCCTTTGTAAATATGACTATGTGAATTGGTATATCCATGGTTGGCTTATTTGGTTTACCTGTTAGTCCCTAGTAGCGTGGCCTGTGTGTGCCCAGGGCTGGTAAACTAAATACTGCTGGTGGGCCTGCAGCGCTGGCTTGCGCCACCCACAGAAACAGCTTGTAAAGTGTGTCTCAGACCTGCTACTGCAGAGTCTGTGTGCAGTCCAGAACTGCCATCTTAGCTGTGAAGTGCACCCACTTCCCAGTCACCCCTATGGTAGGGTGCATTGTATGTGTAAGGTAGGACATGCCTTGGGGTGTGTAGCATGTCCTGGTAGTGAATTACACCCAATTTGGTTTTTCACTACTGCAAGGCTACCTGTTCCCCATAGGCCAGAATGGGCAGTTTTGACTATTACATTCTATAATCCTAACTGACCCAAGGAACATGGTAGAAAAACGAATTTAGTATGCCTGAGCTCAGAATATTAAAATATGTCTTTTAGTGAAGTTTATTTTTATATTCTGTGTTTGAAAATACCACTTTTAGAAAGTAGGTATTTTCTTGCCTAAGCCTTCCAGTGTGCTCTGCTGTTATGTGTATTGGCTGTCTGGTTTTGGAGGGACAGGGCAGGCTGAGTCAGACCTGGGCTGAATAGAGAGATCTGCATTTGGAGTATGGGGAGGGGTAGCTCCTTGACCTGAATAGGGCTGTGCCTGGCAAGGTGAATGTGGCTCCACCTCCTACTGTGCGTCTGATGGCAAACCCCCTCTTTCTGAAAGGAAGGATGCAGCCTGGTAAACAAAGTGCTCCAGGACTGAGCAGAACTGGTTCTGGCTGGGTTCAGTGACTTGTAGCTTTTGAGAACAAAGACTTTTGGGGTATCAATATCTGTGCTGAAACCCCTACAATTTGTATTGCTCCTGAACAACAAGAGGAACCTCTGTCCGTGTAACTGAAGGAATCTGCAGGAGGTGACTGTCCTTGTTCTTGTGTGCTGTTTCTTGGATTGGCCTGCAGTAGTTACCATTGGACTTGGAAGAAGAGGGAAAAGGACTTTGAAGGAACTTTTATCTATCTTGCTACAGCAATCACCCAAGGGCTAGAAGAGAGCTAGCCGCCTGTTGAAGTCTCAGGCACATCATACTTCACCACCAGCCTCCTGTTTCCTCCCAGCGAGGATTTCTATCTGCAGGTGAGGCTCCTGTGAGTTCCAGGGCCTCTATATCTACTACAGAGAAGAGAGTGCTGAAATCGTCGCTAACGCCCGTTTGCGAGCCGCCGTAGCTGAAAGCGCCCGGAAAATTATCACGCTACTGCCGCTGAGTGCTCGCAACCAAAAATCATCGCATTGAGTTCATTGTTTCACAACATCGCAGTGCGGACGCCGGGTGTCCGCCATTTTCATTGCATCGCATCAGGATCGTCACTCCCTCGCGGAGCGCCATTTTCTCTCATCGCAACCTGATCGCACACGCAACAGGATCGTCGCATTGTCTCCACCCTCGCGGCAAGGAGTCATCGCATCATCGGCCTAGAGTGCAGAAGTTTGTCGCCTTGTCCCCGCACGCTTCCGCAGATCGGCACATCATCCTCCCTCGCGGCAAGGATTCAATGCATCACCAGCCACGCGGGTGGAAAATCATCGCTACAGCTCCTTTGCGACATTTTGGTTGTTTTGCTACGAAATCCAGGTAGTTTGTAAGTAAAAGGGTCGCAGAGACCACTGCTTTGAACGGAACTCCTCTTTGCACACTTTGAACTATTTTTGCAGCATTTCAAGAGTAACCCTATTTTATAGTATTGTGGCTGTTTACCGTTATTGGTCATGTGTTAAGTCTATATATAAAGATACTTATTTTTTATAACTACTTGTGTGGTGTCCCTTTGTAGTGTTCCTCAGTGTGTTACTGTGTATGGTCATAAATGCTTCACACACTGCCTCTGAGATAAGCCTAGATGCTCGTGCTACGTTACCACAGGGTTGAGCAGGGGTTATCAAAGAGTGTAGCCCTTTTACTCTTACTTAAGGAGAAGGGTCTCTACTTGGACAGTGGCCAGCCATTGCCAACTAGAGACCGCTATTTCTAACAGGGCCCAAGAGGAAGGAGAACCCCTTCTCCTCCTGGTAGCAGTATTTCTGGTAAAAGTCTATCTCCAGAGGAGTTGGCAGATAGAAAAGAGTGTAGGGTGCATGAAATGGAGCTGACTAAGCTCAAGTTAAGTGGGTAGTTAGAATTTGAAATACAAAGTAGGAAGTTAGCCCTAGAAGAGAAGAAACTACAGTTTGAACATGAAAAGGTTTTGAGGGAGTTGGAGTTGAAAGCCAAGAGCTTAGATATTGCTCCCTCTGGTGGAAGCACACCGTCAATGCCTGAGGAATCTAGAGTGTACATCCCTAAGGATGTGGTGGAGGATTTTATTTTAAATGATGATATTGGCCAGTGGTTCAAGGCCTATGACGTAGCCATGTCTTTCCACCGGGTCCCTGAGAAGGATTGGGGAACGGGGTTGTGGGGGCGGTTCCTTAGTGAGGGGCGGGACACACTGCTAGACTTGCCTACTGATGTCTATAATTCCTATCCCCACATGAAAGATGCATTAATGTCTAGATATGGTTTGACCCCTGAGATGTACAGACAGAGGTTCAGGGGTTGCACAAAGATAGCGAACAGTACCTATGTTGAATATGTCACTTTTTTCTGCAGAGCATTGGATGGTTGGGTGAAGGGTAGCAAAGTTGATGATTTTCAGGGACTTCTTGATTTAATTGCATGGGAGCAATTGTCAAGTAACTGTTTTCCTGAGCTACGCCAGTACCTGATTGATAGTAGGCTGACTAATTCTAGGAAGCTTGCTGAGGAGGCGGACCGCTGGGTCAGTACCAGGGTCAACAAGGGTCACGTGGGCGACTCAGCCAAGAGTGAGCAGGGTCCCCAGCAGAAGAGTGGGGGGGGACAAGGGTCAACAGAGGGAGTTCCATAGGAGGCCCCAAAGTAATCCCCAAGGGAACCAAGGGAAAGGTTCTCAGCCTCTCCCCCAGAAACGGTCAGGGGCCCGACAGGTCCACCTGTTCAAAGAGAGCCCCCAAAATGCTACAAATGTGGAGAACTGGGTCATTGTGCCAATGATCCCAAGTTTTGCCTGTTTGGAAAACCAGCACCTACTGGTGCAGCCCCCGGCAGATGGCTAGTGTAGCCGTGGGTGAGGATATGGGTGCCCAAGGTAGGTGGGCTCTCGCAGAGATGTCACTTGTCTCATTAGGAGATTGTGAGGTGGTCCCCAGGACCCAGCTGCCTGATAACACCAATAAATACAGGCAGTGGGTGACCATCAATGGCCATAGAGTGGAGGCTCTTGGAGATACAGGAGCCAGTGTGACAGCTGTCAAGTGTCACCTGGTGTCTCAAGAGCAGGTTGTCCCTGGAGCATTCTACCCCGTTGTTGCCGTTGACAACACAGAGAGTCACTGCGAGGTGGCTCAGGTTCCCTTTGAGTGGGCGGAAGGGGGCACTGGTACTCCTCAGGTAGCTGTGAGGCCCGCCATGCCTGTTGACTGTTTGTTGGGGAACGATCTGGAGAGCTCCCCTTGGGCGAAGGTGGAGCGGAGTGCTCATTTAGAAATGTTGGGTTTGCCTGACTGGCGTGTGTGACCACCCGGTCCATGGCAGCAGGTAAAGGTGCTCAAGAGGACCTGGAGCCTGAGAGGGAGGCCCAGGTACCTGCCATCAAGAGTAGAGACAGGGGGTGCGGGAAACCGGCCCCAAAGTTCCCATGGTCCAGGAGGGAGCAGACCCTGAGGGATGCCCTGGAGCCTACAGGGGAACAGGTAGCCAAACTGGGGGACCTGCCTGTGCTGACCCATTGGCAGCAAGAAGGAGGATCCTCCAGGGAGGAATTCTGCAAGAAGCTGAAAGAATGCCCTTCTCTTGTGGGGCTGCGGCAACAGGCTGCAGACCAGGCAGCAGGTGATCAGTCTGGGTCACATTGGATTTACTGGGAGAAAGGTCTCCTGTATAGTGAGCCTAAGGTTGCTGAGCCTGGGTCAGCCCGTGTGCTGGTGGTACCCCAGCGCTTCAGAGCCTTCCTACTGGGGCTGGCTCATGATGTTCCATTGGCAGGACACTTAGGGAGACTTGTCACCCATTTTTATTAGCCCCAAATGCACAGGAGTTCAGACACTCACTGCAGGACATGTCAGACTTGCCAGGCAAGTGGAAAGAGTGGGAGGAAGCACAAGGCTCCTCTCCAGCCATTCCCTGTAGTCAGCCCCCCCTTTGAACGGTTGGGTATTGACATTGTGGGGCCATTGGACCCCAAGACAGCCATGGGCAACAGGTTCATCCTGGTCTTTGTGGATCATGCCACCCGGTACCCGGAAGCCATACCTCTGAGGACAGTGATGGCCCCCGTGGTGGGACGAGCACCGATGGGAATTTTTTCCAGAGTGGGATTCCCTCGCGAGGTAGTGTCTGACCAGGGTCCCAACTTCATTTCCAAGTATATGAAGTCCCTGTGGCAGGAGTGTGGTGTAACCTATAAGTTTACCACTCCTTACCACCCCCAAGGAAATGGGTTGGTTGAGAGATTCAACCGAACCCTTAAAGGCATGATAATGGGTCTGGAGGAACCTATGAGGCATAAGTGGGACGTCCTCTTACCATGCCTACTCTTTGCTTACCGTGAGGTGCCACAGAGTTCTCTAGGGTTCAGTCCCTTTGAGCTTCTCTATGGACACCCAGTGAGAGGACCTCTAAGTCTGGTCAAGGAAGGCTGGGAGTAATCTCCTAGGAAACCTCCCCAGGATGTATATAGCTACATGCTGACCTTTAAGAACCAGACTAGGCATTTCAGACAATTCGCTGAGGCGAATCTGGAAGCCAGCCAGGAGGAGATGAAGCAGTGGTATGACCAGAATGCCACTCTGGTTGAGCTTCAGCCTGGACAGAAGGTGTGGGTCATGGCCCCAGTGGAGCCCTGTGCCCTCCAGGATAAGTGGACCGGCCCCTTTGACGTGGTGGAGCGCAAGAGTCCGGTTACCTACTTGGTGGACTTGCGGTCTCCCAGGAACCCCTTGAGGATCCTGCATGTCAACCGCTTGAAGCCCCACTTGGAGAGGTCCCAAGTGGGCATGCTCTTAGCAACAGATGCTGGGATGGAGGAGGAGACCGAGCCTCTTCCTGACCTCCTGTCAGCCGGAGAGCAAGATGGGTCAGTGGATGGTGTCAACCTCTCTTCCACCCTGACCCCTGAGCAACAGAATGACTGCCACCAGTTGCTGGGGCAGTTTCTGATCTGTTCTCCCTGGTTCCTGGTGTCACTGATTGGTGCATCCATGGGGTGGACACTGGGGATAGTACACCTGTGAGGCACAAGGCCTACAGAGTGACTGACAGGGTGAGGGCTTGCATCAAGGAGGAGGTCTCCAAAATGCTTGCGCTTGGGGTAATTGAGTCCTCTAGCAGTCCTTGGGCCAGCCCAGTGGTCTTGGTCCCAAAGGCTGTCGCGCCGGGTGCCACACCGGAACTCCGGTTCTGTGTGGACTACCGAGGGCTCAATGCAGTCACCAGGATTGATGCACACCCCATCCCCAGAGCTGATGAGCTCATAGATCGGCTAGGGGCTGCACGGTACCTCAGCACGTTTGACTTAACGTCTGGGTACTGGCAAATCGCCTTGACCGATGGGGCAAAGTAGAGGTCAGCATTCTCCACACCAGATGGGCACTACCAATGCTGGGTGATGCCCTTTGGGATGAAGAATTTCCCTGCCACCTTTCAGAGGTTGTTCAACCATGTGTTGGCTGGACTGGATTCGTTCAGTGCCGTCTACCTGGATGACATCGCAGTGTTCAGCGCCAGTTGGGAAGAACATCTGTGCCACCTCTCCGAAGTGTTGATGACGCTGCGGAGGGCAGGCCTCACGATCAAGGCGAGTAAGTGCCAGATCGGGCAGGGTTCCGTGGTGTACTTGGGACACCAGGTAGGGAGCGGCCAGGTGGCACCCCTGCAGCCCAAGATTGAAACCATCCTGGCTTGGGAACCCCCCAAAACCCAGACAGAGGTGAGAGCCTTCTTAGGAGTCACGGGTTACTACAAGAGGTTTGTCAAGGGGCATGGCAACATTGTTGCACCCTTGACAGTGCTGACTTCCAGGAAGCAGCCAAAGAAAGTGATTTGGACTGACACCTGTCAGAAAGCTTTTGAGGTCCTGAAAACTGCTATGTGCACGGTGTCCGTGCTCTTGGCACCCAACTTCTCCAGAGAGTTCATAGTACAAACAGACGCTTCAGAGCATGGTGTGGGGGCTTTTCTGGCACAGATGAAAGAGGAGGGCCTAGATCAACCCATAGCCTTCATCAGTAGGAGGTTACTTCCACGGGAACTGAGGTGGAGTGCTATTGAGCGTGAGGCTTTTGCTGTGGTCTGGGCACTGAAGAAGCTGAGACCATACCTGCTTGGGACTCACTTCCAGGTTCAGACAGAACACATGCACCTCAGATGGTTGATTCAGATGAGGGTGAGAATCCAAAGCTGTTAAGGTGGTCCATTTCCCTACAGGGGATGGATTTCACGGTGGAACATCGTCCCCCTACAGAACACGCCAATGCTGATAGTCTGCCCAGATTTTTCCACCTTAGTGATGAGAACTCCCAGGAGGTAGGGTAGTTCTCCCCACATTTTAGCTGGAGGGGACATGTGTTAGACCTGGCATATTGGCGTGGGTCTCCCTTCCATTTTTCGCTGTTGCCTCATGTGTTTTTGCTGGTGTTAGTTGCTCAGGGTACTGTGCCACTGCTGTCCAGCGCCACAGTACAAGTGCTCCCTACTGTAAATAATTGTATGAATTTGAGATTCCATGATTGGTTGGTTTGGTTTACTTGTCAGACCCTAGTACAGTGCAACAGGAGTGCCCAGGGCTTGTAAATCCAAATGCTGCTGGTGGGCTTGCAGCACTGGTTGTGCCACCCACAGAAGCAGCCTGTAAAAGTGTGTCTAAGGTCTGCCATTGCAGAGCCTGTGTGCAGTCTGGTACTGTCATGCTGACTGGGCAAGTGCACCCACTTGCCAGTCCCTAAACCTTCCCTTTTCTTCATATCAGGCAACCCTATGGTAGGCCAAGTGCAGGGTGCATTGTAAGGATAAGGTAGGACATGCCCTGGTGTGTGTGGCATGTTCTAATAGTGAATTACAGCCATTTTCGTTTTTCACTATTGCAAGGCTACCTGTTCTCCATAGGCCAGAATGGGCCAGAATGGGCAGTTTGATTATTACATCTTATAATCCTAACTGACTCAGGGAACATGGTAGAAATTCGAATTTAGTAGGCCTGAACTCAGAATGATAAAATACATCTTTTAGTGAAGTTGGCTTTAACATTCTGTGTTTGAAAATACCACTTTTACAAAGTAGGTAGTTTCTTGTCTAACCATTCAAACTTGCATCTGCTAGGCTATGTATTCCCTGTCCGGAGTTTGAGTGACAGGGCTGAGGAGTTCCAGGAGATAGGGAAACAAGAAGAAACTCTGCTGAGGAGAGGAACCAAGAAGAAACTGAGGAGAGACTATCCCTGAAACTGGGGGATAGGCCTGCAGGGGTTGCCTACTGCCAAAGAGAGGAGAAAGGAACTTTGTGTGTACTTTTGATCAACTTGTGAAGGATCTCCAAGGGCTTGGAATAGAGCTTGCCTCCTGCTGAAGTCTCAGAAACAACATACTTCACCCCCAGCTCCCCAGAGTTCTTTGGAAGTGCCTGCTACTGTCTTTGGGCCTTCTGAGGGACTGCGTGTCGCAAGGAGCTGGAAACGCGACTCAAGAATGAGAAGCGTGCCGCCGTCGGAGCTGTTGTTGTCACATCGCGTAAAGTGTGTCGCCGCTGCAGCTGTCACATCGAGCGGAAGCATTTCGTATTATCGAAGAAGTGTCTCGCAACGCCGAAGAAGCGTGTCGCCATCGCAGCCATCGTAGCTTACGCATTGCACCGCATCAAGAGAAGAGTCTCGCATCGAGGAAGAAGCGTGTCACCATCACAGCCATCGTAGCTGTCGCATTGCACTGCATCAAGAAGAGCACCTCGAATCCACGGAGAAGCGTGCCGCCGTCAGAGCACGTAAAGTGTGTCACCGCTGCAAGCTGTCGCACCGAGCGGAAGCGTCTCGCAAACGTCGGAGAAGAGTGTCGCTGCCAAGGCTGCTGTCGTCGCATCGCGTAAAGTGTGTCGCCGCTGCAGCTGATGCATCGAGTCGAGTCTTTCTCGCAACATCGGAGAAGCGTGCCGCATCTGAAAGATCTTCACATCTTTATTTCTTTGCACCAAAATCTTCAACGCATCAACATCATTGCAACACTTTCGTTGCCCTGCGTGTCGCATCTAAAAGGTACATTGACTTAAAGGGTCGCACTTAAGAACTAAAGAGAACTAAGCTAAATTCTACCATCTAAAGTAACAGTATTGTGTATTTTTGTCGTTTATGGTCTTGTGGTAAATCTATGGAAAGAATACTTATTTTTGATATAAAACCTGTGTGGTGTCCATCTGTAGTGTTGTCACTTGGTTACTGTATGTGTTCACAAATGCTTTACATACTGCCTCTGAGATAAGCCTGTCTGCTCATGCCAAGCTACAAAGGGGGTGAGCAGGGGTTATTTTAGGAGTGTACCCCTTTACCCTGACTAGAGGCGAGGGTCCCTATTTGTCACAAGTGCATACCTGTGCCAACTAGAGGCCCCCAAGTCTAACAGCGTCCAATTTACAGTTGCAGAGGCGTGTTGGCTTCTTTGTAAGAATATCTTCAGGCTCAAAGTAGCCCCAAACTCAAGCACTTCCAGTGACGCGAATCTTCAGCCACAGCACATCATGTGCATTGTGGCCTGCATCTTTTGGTGAGCTGCTGAGGTCCTCTCACAAATCCAGTGCCTCCGGCCTGTGGGTCCACTTGTGGGTTGCACTTGTTTCTTTTGGGTGTCCCTGATTGCTCGGGGCTTGCCCTGACTCCATTGGTGAGTCCCCTGGACCTTTCTGGTCTCGACGTTGCTCCTTCTTCGATTCCTGCATGGCTTGCCTTTGCCAAGGCTTCTTGGTGTTCCCGCCGGACACCGACCCCTCAGCACTTGACATCCTTCATGGGACAGTTTGTATACAGGTCCTGGTCTTCCTTAGCATCGCCTGATCCTCACAACTGCAGAGTCAAGGCCATTGTCATTCTCCCTTAAGCATCCAACATTGGTGGGCATTCATCTTCCAAGTCTCCTGGTCCTCTTGGGTGACATAGACTCTGTCCCCTCCGCTTTCAGTTATTACTCTTCAAGAATCCTCATTTGGATTCCATTGGGCACTTTCTCCTCTTCCAGCAGCGGGACTTTCCTGATGTCCTTCATTGGGTTTGAAGGAGGTTTCCAACACCACTTCACACGTATGCACCCAGCTTCCCTGGTGTAGGTAACGTGGGTGCTAGGGTATCCAGGGGTAGAGTGGCTCTCCAACCTTCTGTCTTCCACAGGATTGCTTCAGGGTCCACTTGGAAGGGTCCTTAATCTTTACAAATCCAACCACGACTGGCACATAGAGTTGTACGAAGCACGCAGTCGTGTTTCCACACTGCACACGCTCTCCGTGGGTGCCCTCTCTACTCACCTTGGGTGGTTCCTTAGGGTCCCAGAACTTTTACGTCCGCTCGACACTGTCTTGACTCAAGTTATGGTTTTTATACCACTTTCTTAGTATATGGTCTGGTCCCCCCCTCCCACCCCCCGGGGCCACTGTGTATTTCATGCTATTTAATGTGTTTCTTTGCTAAAGTATTGTGTGCATTGTGTTTATCTCCATGTTGGAGATATTGGAACGTACTAGAGAGTATTATATAATAAATACATATTGTTATAAATACTTGGTGTGTTTCTTTTTCACTCAATCTATACTATAAGATTGCATTCTGGTAAAACAAACTGCTTTAAACTCCTTCTGGACGAAGCCTGAAGGCTGCTCTCCACAGCTACAACTTAGAGAGCTTTCTAAGATTGTCTAAGACCTCTTAAATCACCACAAGGGTTGTCTAGACTGGTTCAAGGTGCCCACTTACATTAGTGGACATCATATACCAGGCCAGCTTCTCACATTGATGTGCAGTGGTTGGGATTCAAGCTTGCATTGTTTTACCAGATAAATCTTTGTATTGATTAATTGAAAAGCCATCACTACTGCTAGACACATATAATATAAGCTTAGAATAAGTAAGTTATACTGAACTTGGGGTTGGGTAAGTCAGGGGTCTAGCACACTAAGAGAGTCTAGTTCCCACTAGGTTAGGTATGTGCAACACCACACCACACTTACTATGTCTTTCAAAGGAGATGCCAGTGGCTCTCTGACTGTAGGATACAGTGAACTTTCGTTCCAAGAACTGAAAGCACTGTGTGCCTCTAGAAAGTTGAAGACAGGGAAAAGAGCCACTACTCAATGCCTCATAGAGGTGTTACTCTTAGATGTCCTCAGGAAAGCCTCAGGGTCAGATGAACAAGAGAGAGATGGTGGGGCAGGGACAGAAGACAGGCCAGGAGGGAGACCCCTCTTTGACCTAGAACCTAACCCGGACCTGGTGGAGCCTGATGACTCCCACTTGGGAAATTCAGACCTCCAAGTGGAGAACACCTAGGGCTTAGAGGAAGTCCCCTTTGATCCTCCTGGGAAAGTGGAAAGTAGACCAAGGAGGTCTAGATCCTCCTCTGCAGAATCCAATGGCTCAGGACAGTCAACAAGACGTCCATTTCTCAGAGAAGGGGGAACTCTTTGGATAGGGAGTACCACCTTCTGGAGCTTGGGAATGCAAGGCTCAGGCATAAGCAGTTGGCCCTTGACAGAGAGTCCCTAGGCGTCCAGAGAGCTAGGAAAAAGTTGGGACTCGAGTCCCATGGTGGCAGCAACAGTGTCCATAGAATTAAGGAACATTCCGTTAAACATAGGAACCTGAACAAAATTGTCCCTCCCTACCATGTTGGGGATGACATCCACAAAAGGAGAACTGCTTTAGAGAGGGCTTGTAAAGTTCAGAGGCTCCCTCAAGAGCAGTGGGCAGATATCTTGTGGCTCTCCTTTGCTGACAAAGGTAGAGATAAGCTCCTCACTGTTAGAGAAGAGGAAGCTGACAATTACTCAGTGTTAAAAAGTGCTCTCAACTGATGGGTTTGACTTAACCACTGAACAGTACAGGATAAAGTTCAGAGACACCCTGAAAGCACAGACCCAGGACTGGATAGACTTTGTGGATAGTGCTATTAAGGCTCTGAAAGGTTAGTTGATAGGCAGCAAAGTGCATGACTACCAAGTATTGTATAATTTGATTATGAGGAAGCAGATTCTTAATAATTGTCAGAAACAGCTTTTGCATCAGTACCTGGTGGACTCAGATCTGACATCTCCCCAAGAATTGGGAAAGAAGGCAGATAGGTGAGTTAGAACCAGAGTGAAGCAGAAAAATCAGAACAATGGTGGTGACCAGAAAAAGAAAGATTCCTCAAAAACTCAAGATAATGGTGGGGACAAGGGCAAAGACAAGAAAGAGTCTTCTCAAGGGCCCCAAAAATCTGCATCTGGGGGGGGGGGGGGTCACAATCCAACAAGAATGGCAAAAAGAAACCTTGGTGTTAGCTTTGTAAGCTGAAAACCCATTGGACAAAAAATGCTGATTGTCCAAAAGCGGAGAAAAATTCTCCTACTACCACTGCCCATAAGGCAACTGCGCCCCCTAGGTCAGGTCAAGTGGTAGTGCAGGGAACAAGGGAATAGTAGGGTTAACCTTGGGATCTGAGTTGGGTTCTGGCTTAGTCCGAACTCCAGCTCAGGATGTTCTAGTTTGTGATGGGGTATAGTTACCTTACTTGTCAGTCCCAGTAACCTGGGCACGTACAGACAACAGCCTTTGATCAATTGAACAGAGGCCATGGCCAACAGGGACACAGGGGCCAGTGTCACAATGGTGACAAAGAGACAGAGAAACTTGTGTCTCATGACCAAATCATGCTTGGAGAAATGTACCAAGTGACCAATGCTAACAATAACTGGACCAAAATAGGTTGTGATAAGTTTTTTTTTTTGAGTTTTATATAGCGGAACTATCCCGAGAAATCCGGTATCAGAGCGCTTTACATGAGCACCAGTTTCGTTACAGAAGGACACATTTAGTTTTGCTAGGCATGGGAGATTAAGTGATTTGCCCAGAATCACAGGATTTTTTAGCGTCATTGCCGAGACTCGAACCCAGTTCCCCAGCTTCAAGGTTGACCGCTCCAGCCGTAAGGCTACATCCTCTTCCCACCAGTAGATTGTTTGTTGGGCAATGATGTGAAGACTTCAGCCTGGGCTGAAGTTGAATTTAGGACTCATGCAGTAATGTTGGGCATCTCTGCAGATGTGTTTGCTGTGACTAGGTCACAAGCCAAACTGACATCCACTGAACAGGCCCTGGTTCCTGGAACAATGGACCAGGTGCCTTCCAAGAGAAGGAGCAGGAGGGGTAAGACTGTGTCTCCCCCTAGATTCAAAGTGAGGATCAGTCTCTTGAAGAAGATGATCTTATTCCCTGTGAAGGAACTGCCCCAGATCGACTTGAGCCTGATCAGGTTGAGTTCTTGGGGGCAGGCGGTCCTTCCATGGCAGACCTGAGTTTGGAGCAGCAAACCTGCCCCTCTCTTGAACCCCTCAGACAGCAAGCTGCTGCTGAAGCTGCTGAAAATATCAGGGGGTCCCATAGGATCTACTGGGATGAGGGACCTCTGAACTCAGAGGGTAGAGACCCCAAGCCTGGTGCCACCAGGAGGTTGCTTATACCCTTGAAGTTCATAGGCTTCGTACTCACCCTAGCACATGACATTCCCCTGGCATGACACTTAGGGCTGACGAAGACTTGGGACAAGGTTGTCCCTCACTTTCACTGGCCCCACATGTCTGAGGACACAAAGGAGTTTTGTCGCTCCTGTCTCAACTGCCAAGTCAGGTGGCACTACAAAGGCTCCCTTGATCCCACTTCCAGTGGTTGGTGTTTCCTTTGAGAGGGTTGGGATTGATATAATTGGTCCCATGAACCCTCCAACTACATCTGGGCACAGTTACATTCTAGTGGTGGTGGACCATGCCACTAGGTACCCAGAGGCTCTACCCCTTATGACCACTACAGCTCTTGTGGTAGCAGGGACCCTCTTAGGATTTTTTTCCAGAGTGGGCTTGCCTAAGGAGGTCTTAACTGACAGAGTTACAAACGTCATGTCAAGTTATATTACTGCAATGTGGAAACAGTGTCAAGTGAATTACAAATTCACCACACCCTACCATCCTCAATGAAATGGGTTGGTTGAAAGATTCAATAAAACCCTAAAGGGTATGATCATGGGCCTCCCAGAAAAGCTTAGTCGAAAATGGGATGTCCTTCTACCCTGCCATCTTTTAGCCTACAGAGAGGTCTCTCAGAAGGGGGTTGGTTACAGCCTTTTTGAACTTCTGTTTGGGCATCCAGTTAGGGGTCCCTTGTGTTTGTTGAAGGAGGGATGAGAGTTTCCTCTCAAACCTCCCAAACAGGACATAGTGGACTATGTACTTGGTCTCCGACCAGGATGGCTGAGTACATGAAGAAGGCAAGTAAAAACCTGGAGGACATTCAAGAATTGCAAAAAGCTTGGCATGACCAAAAGGCTGTCCTGACTTTTTACCAGCCAGAACGTGTGGGTGTTGGAACCTGTGGCTCCAGCAGCTCTGTAGAACATGTGTAGTGGAACCCACACTATCAATGAGCAAAAGGGTGAGGTCACCTACCTGGTGGAACTTGGCACTCCCAGAAGCCCCCATAAGGTGCTTCATGTGAACAGGCTAAAACCTTTTATGGACAGGGCTGACATGGGCTTGCTCATGTCAACTGATGAGGGACAGGAGGAAGAGAGTGACCCTCTCCCTGATCTCCTCTCACAAAATCCTGATGATTGATCAGATGATGGTGTAGCCTTGGTAGGCAGCCTCACTGATCAACAGCAGATTTGATTGCAGGAAGGTCCTCAATTAGTTTATGCATATGTTCTCTATGACTCCAAGTCAAACCACCTGGTGTACCCATGAAGTGGACACAGGTGAGAGTCTGCCTGTCAAGAATAAAATCTACAGGCAGCCTTACTATGTCAGAGATTGCAAAAGAGTTGGACGTAATTGAGCACTCAGATAGCCCTTGGGCTAGCCCAGTAGTACTGGTACCTAAACCTCACACCAAGGGTGCAAAAAAGAAAGATGAGGTTTTCTGTGGACTATAGGGGACTCAATGCAGTCACTAGGACTGATGCTCATCCAATTCCAATGGCAGATGAGCTTATATACACTTTGGCCTCAGCCAAGTTTTTAAGCACATTTGATTTTACTGCTGGCTATTGGAAAATCAGACTAGCTGACGATGCCAAACCAAAAACAGCATTTTCAACCCTTAGTGGGCATTATCAATTTATTGGGATGCCCTTTGGCTTGAAATATGCACCTGCCACATTCCAAAGGCTGGTGAATAAAGTTCTCACAGGTCTGGAAGCCTATAGTGCAGCATATCTTGACGATATAGCTGTCTTTAGCTCCACCTAAGAGGATCACCTGGTCCACCTGAAGAATGTTTTGGAGGCTCTGCAAAAAAGCAGGCCTCACTATCAAGACTACTAAGTGCCAGATAGGGCAGAGTAAAGTTGTGTACCTGGGCCACCTTGTGGGTGGAGGCCAGATTCAACCACTTCAGAGCAAAATCCAGACCATAATGGAATGTGTTGCTCAAACTTCCCAGATTCAGGTCAGAGCATTCTTGGGAATTGGTACTACAGAAGATTTGTCAAAGGATATGGGTCCACAGTGACCCCCTTGAATGATCTTACATCAAAGAAAATGCCCAAGAAATTTCAAGGCATTTGATGACCTCAAGCAAGCCATGTGCACTGCTCCCATTATGCAGAGTCCTGACTACTCCAAGAAATTCATTGTCCAAACAGATGCATCTGAGTTGGGGGTAGGGGCTGTGTTGTCACAACTTAATGCAGAGGGCCAGGGCCAACCAATAGCTTTTATCTGCAAAAGGTTGACCCCCAGAGAGTAACGTTGGTCAGCTATAGAGCGGGAGCCCATTGTTGTGGTCTGGGCCCTGAAGAGGTTGAGGCCATACCTGATAGGCACTCACTTCATTGTTCAGACAGCCCATACGCCCCTCTTAAGGCTCAAACAGATGAAGGGTGAACACCCCAAACTTTTGAGGTGGTCATTTCCCTACAGGGGATGGACTATACAGTGGAACATAGACCTGGGAGCAGCCATGCCAATGCAGATGGACTTTCCAGATATTTCCAGTTAGAAAATGAAGACTCAACTGGGCAAGGTTAGTCTCATCTCCTTATGTTTGGGGGGGGGGGGGTTGTGTAAGAAAGTAAGATCTACTTCTATGGTTACCCCCACTTTTTGCCTGGTGCTAAGCTGTATTATGAATAGTCTTACTGGGATCCTGCTAATCAGGACCCCAGTCTATCTGCTTTCTCCCTCAATTGTTGTGTTGAGTACTTAGGTACACTACAGATTGGATACTGGGGTACCCTTATTAGTCCCTAGTATATGGTACAAAGGTACCCAGGGCATAGGTACCCCAGAGGTCTCCCATGGGCTGAAGCATGCATTATGCCATCCATGAGAGACCATGCAAAATGGAACAACAGGCTGCCATTGCAGTCTGTGTAAGTTGGTGCATGCACCACGTACTAAAGTATAGGTTCACTATATCTAAGGGTCACTGCACTTAAAACCTATAAGTCATCCCTGTAGCAAGCCTTTGCAATCCTGTAGGTAGAGTGCTTGGTTTTAAGTGAGAGGGTGCCCCCTCATGAGCAGGACACCCCTGCAGCCTACAGAGTCCATTCTCCTGGGTTGTCAGTGAAGCAGCCATGTACTATATAGGGGAGCACTGCGTAATCGCATGACGACCATCTCGAAAACGGCTGCAACGAATCATATCATGTTTGGTATTAAACTTGTTGTAATCATACCCCCACACCAAAAGGTGTGGGAGGTATGATTCTAAGCACTGGAAGAGCCCTCCGTTAGGCTCTCAGTGTTCCCGGTACCAGTCTTCTAAACAAGTACAGCACAAAATAGTTGCTGCTGACCAGAGACACATTTCTGCCCTTGTGCTGCTGAGCCAAGCTCGAGCAGAGGAAGGTGGAACAATAGCCATCCTGTCACAGGGAGGTGTGAGCACCTTCCAGGCAGGATTTTGTGTATTAGGACTGGGTGGTTGTGCTTACCAGTGCCAGAAAGTCTGCATGAGGGGCACACTTGGTTTACCCATGCATAGTCTAGTTCAAACCAGTTCTAGGTGCAGTTGGCTCCCACTCTGGTGTGAAACTGGACGAAGGACATGGGAGTAACCACCCCCTTGTCCAGACCCTCGCCTGGGAAGGTGCCCTGAATCTTCAAAACCCTCTCCCTAGGGTACTTAAGGGCTTACCGGGGTGTAGGTCCCTAGATATGTGGTGGGATAAAATTCAGATAAGACACGACTGCACTTCTACCATCTGGGCACTCTGGACTTCAGTGACTAAAATCTTCAGCCACACCACATCTTGTGCATTGTGGCTTGTATCTTTTGGTGATCTGCTTGAGGTCCTCTCGCTACTCGAGTGCCTCCGGCCTGTGTTCCACTTGAGGGTCACACTTGTTTCTTTTGGGCTCCCCTGATTGCTCTGGCCCACTGTGATTCCCATGCCTGTGGTGAGTCCCATGGACCTTGTTGGTCCAGACGATGCTCCTTCTTTGTTTCCTGCGTGGCTTCCCTTTGCCAATGCTTGTTGGTACTCACGCAGGACACCGACCCCTCAGTACTCGACATCCTTTGTGGGACAGCTTGTATCCAGGTCATGGTCTTCCCCAGCATCACCTGGTCCTCACACCTGCAGAGTCAAGTTCATTGTCATCCTCCCTGAAGCATCCAACATCGGTGGCCATTTATCTTCCGAGTCTCCTGGTCACTCCTGAGTGACATAGACTCTGTTCCCTCTGCTTTCAGGTCCTCCTCTTCAAGAAGTCATGTTTGGATTCCCACAGACGCTTTCTCCTCTTTCAGCAGCGGCACTTTCCTGAAGTCCTCTATTGGGTTTGACAGCGGTTTCCAACATCTGTTCACACGTATGCCCCCGGCTTCCCTGGGTTAGGAAATGTGGGGTGGCTCTCCAAACTTCTGTCTTCCACAGGGTTTTTCAGGGTCCACTGGGAAGGGTCCTTAATGTTTAAAAAACCAACCACGACTCGCGCATAGAGTTGTACGGAGTACACAGTTGTGTTTCCACACTGCACAAGCTCTCCGTGGGGTCTTTATCTACTCACCTTGGGTGGTTCCTTGGGTCCAAGAACTTCTACGTCCTCTTGGCACTGTCTTGACTCAAGTCGCGGTTCTTATACCACTTTCTTAGTATATGGTTTGGTCCCCCCGGGGCCACTGTGTATTTCGTGCTATTTACTGTGTTTCTTTGCTAAAGTATTGTGTGCATTGTGTTTGTCTCCATGTTGGTGATATTGGAATGTACTAGAGAGTATTATGTAATAAATACATCTTTTTTCTAAATACTTGGTGTGGTTCTTTTTCACTTAATCTATACTATAAGATTGCAATCTGGTAAAACAAACTGCTTTACACTACTTCTGTACTAAGCCTGAAGGTTGTCTAAGACCTCTTAAATCACCATAAGGGTTGTCTGAACTGGTGCAAGGTGCCCACTTACATTTGTAGACATCATATAATAGGCCAGCGTCTCACAGGCATCATTGCAATGTGTCCACCCTTTAAATAAACAGTATAGTATCCAGAAGTTGCAGTAGGTCCATCATGGAAAATAATAGCCACTGCTGTATAAGTTCTTCCTGAAATAGATATTTGACTTCCTTTAAAATCTGTCATTTTTGTTTCCAATATTCTTCCAATTGTTCTACAACATTGTAACATTAAAATGAGATATTTCCCAAATCTTTCAATATGTAATGTAGACAACATCTCTGATCTACAATGTAAACATATCATATCCTGATTTGCTGTTTCATCAATTTATTTGAAGGAACTGATTTGCTGTCTGGTATTGTTAAGCATAGGAATCGTTCTGTTTTGTATTTCAGTGGTAGAAGTAAATAAACACTCGATTCGTAACTTAGTCCAAATAAGTTATCAATGTGCATTACTTCATGTTCTAATACTCCAAGCATGAGCATTAGATAATCTTGTGCATCTTGTTATGTGTTTAGAGTATATGTCAATGAACCAGTACATTTATTTAAAAGATGCCAGAAGCAGTATGTATTTTACTTCTGCCACTTACCAACTGTTGAAATAAATTATGTACTGCAGTACAAAATATTTTTTCATGGTTTTCTATGATTTCATGATAAAGATGTGGTAAATGAAACTCAATATTCAGAATCAGATTAGCATAACTGAACTGTTTTCTAACTGGTATCCTACAATGTCATCAACAGTTGCCACAATTGTTTTTCTTTACGCCTTCAACTTTCTCTTCAATTGTTTTGTTGTTTTCAACCTCAGTTGAATGTTTGTCATATTTAAGTTTTGGTCACACTACACGTTTCTCATATATTGGATATTCACCTAAATGAGGAGCCAGGACGCTCCCCCCACCGCCCCAGCGTTCCCTGCTGGTGCTGTGTCCTCTGTCTGCTGCCCCTCGCTGCTGCTGGGAGTTCGAGGCCCTCCTTCACCCGCAGGCTCCCACCTGCGACTCATCCCTGGTGGCCCAGTGGTGGGTGGTAAGTATTCGGTCTGATCTGCTGCCTGTTTCCCGTATTTGTATTGTATCTGTTGCCTGTTTTCTCTTTGCGCTGCTTTAGTGACTGTTTTCCGTATTTGTATTGTATTTGTTGCCTGTTCCCTCTGTGCGCTGCTTTAGTGACTATTGCCTGTATTTTTTGCCTGTATTTATTGCCTGTATTTATTGCCTGTTTTTCTGTGCGCTGCTTTAATAACTGTTGCCTGTGTTTTTGTTGCCTGTTTCCTTCTGCTGTGCCTTAAGTTCTTCACCGCCTGCTCCCCGCACTCTCCGCATTCCTTTCCCGCCGCTGCATCCCATGCGGCCCCGCCCCCCTCCTCTCCCATTCGTTTCCCGCCACCCGCCTCCCAGCTGCTCCTCCCTCCCTCCACCCCTTCTTAATGCAGGACACTATGCGACCGCACAGCTGGCGTGCCAGAGGCAAGCCCGTCTGTGCCCGTCTGCGCCTGGACCACACCCCGCGCCAGAAGCCCTTGACCCCGCGCACCCCACCGCACCATACCCAGCCTCAGTTACGATGCCAACTCTCTCCATGCTCTCAACACTGACCGAGACCAATGCTGCAACCAGGCCGCCCCAAAACCACCCACGGACCCTTTTCCTGCCGCAGCTGCAGCTTCACCTGCGACAGAACCACCAAACCATCAAGGACCAGTCCCAACCACCTCCGCTGCATACTCCTCAACACCCGCTCCGCACGCAGACACGCCATCGGGCTCTGGGACCTGCTCGACGCCACTGCCCCGGACGTAGCCTTCCTGACTGAGACGTGGTGGAACGACTCCTCTGCACCAGACATCGCCATTGCCATCCCAGATGGCTACAAGATCACCCGCAGGGACCGCGCCAACGGCATCGGAGGAGGAATTGCCATCGTCCACAAGTCCACCCTCAAGGTCACCACCCACGCAGACACCTTCAATGCCGCCGAACACCTGCACTTCCGGATCCACACCGACCCCAACACCACCCTCAGAGGAAGGCTCGTCTACAGACCCCCCGGACCCCAGGCCCAGTTCAGCGACTCCATCGCCGACCTCGCCAGCACCCACGCACTCGCCTCCACAGACTACACCCTCCTCGGGGACCTGAACTTCCACCTCGAGAACAACAACGACGTCAACTCCACCACGCTGATCGGCAACCTCGCCAACCTTGGCCTCAGACAACTCGTCACTGCACCCAACCATGCCGCTGGCCACATGCTGGACGCCGTCTTCTCCACAAGCACCCACGTCGCTTTCAACCACACCACCAAGCCCCACTGGACCGACCACCGCTGCATTCACTTCACCTTCAAGAAACCAACCACCGCACCACCACACCCAACAGCTGCCTCACCGCGGCTGAAGCAAAGTCACCAAAGACCAGCTGCTCACCAACCTCTCCCAGAACCCACCCACGACCCCACCAACCTAGGCGCCGCAGCCCGCAACCTCAGACATTGGATCGACGACTGTGCCAACACCCTCGCCCCACTGAAGAAACCCTCCAACAGCCACGCCAGCAAGAGTGCCACCTGGTTCACCGACGAGCTCCTGGCCTCCAAGCATGCATGCCGGAAACTAGAGAAGAAATGGCTCCACAAACGTATGCCGGACAACCACGCAGCCCACAAGGACGCCACCCGCAGACACCACCACCTCATCAGATCAGCCAAGAGGTCCTCCTTCAAAGACCGCCTGGATAACAACGCACACAACAGCAAAGAGCTCTTCCGCATCGTTAAAGAACTATCCAAACCCAGCGCCAACACCAATGACATCCCGCCCTCACAGGAACTGTGCGGCTCACTGGCCATCTTCTTCCACCGCAAGATCACTGACATCCATGACAGTTTCAATACCACGACTGACCCGACCATGCCAGACTCCACCCCTCCTCCGAACACCAACAACGCCAACCACCTTACCTCCTGGTCCAACATCAGCGACGACGAGACACGCAAGGTCATGAACTCCATCCACTCAGGATCTCCGACAGACCCGTGCCCACACCACATATTCAACAAGGTAAACGCAGCCATCACCCCCCAACTACGGAAGGTCATCAACATCTCCTTCGAAACAGCGACATTCCCGGAAAGCTGGAAGCACGCCGAAATCAACGCCCTCCTCAAGAAGCCCAAGGTGGACCCCAAGGACCTCAAGAACTTCCGGTCCATCTCCCTGCTCTCGTTCCCAACAAAGGTCATCAAGAAAATCGTCAACATGCAACTGACCCGCCACCTCGAAGACAACAACATCCTGGACCCGTCCCAATCCGGATTCAGACGAAACCACAGCACCGAGATTGCCCTCATCGCCGCCACAGACGACATCAGGCGCCAATTAGACAACGGCAAAACATCAGCCCTCATCCTCCTGGACCTCTCGGCCGCCTTCGACACGGTCTGCCATCGCACTCTAAAAACGCGCCTCCAAGAAGCCGGTATCCAAGAGAAGGCCCTCAATTGGACCACATCCTTACTCTCCGGCAGATCCCAGAGCGTCCACCTCCCACCCTTCCGATCCAAAGCCACCGACATCATCTGTGGTGTCCCCCAGGGCTCCTCCCTCAGCCCAACGCTGTTCAACATCTACATGGTGCCCCTCGCACAAGTGGCCTGCCACCACAACCTCAACATCATCTCCTACGCCGACGACACTCAGCTCATCCTCTCCCTCACCAAGGACCCACGCTCCGCCAAAACCAACATCCACGACGGAATGAAGGCCATCGCCGACTGGATGAAGAGCAGCTGACTGAAACTGAACTCGGACAAGACGGAGGTCATCATCCTCGGACCCAACCCCTCGGCATGGGACGACTCCTGGTGGCCGACCACTCTTGGGACAGCACCGACACCCACCGACCACGCACGCAATCTAGGATTCATCCTCGACTCCTCCCTCTCCATGTCCAAACAGGTCAACGCCGTCTCCTCCTCCTGCTACAACACCCTCCACATGCTTCGCAGGATCTACAAGTGGATCCCGACCGAAACAAGAAGAACGGTGACACAGGCCCTCGTCAGCAGCAGGCTGGACTACGGCAACGCACTCTACGCCGGAATCCCAGCCAAACACCTACGATGACTACAGCACATCCAAAATGCCTCTGCCCGACTGATCGTCAACGTCCCCCGCCGCAGCCACATCACCCCCCACCTGACAAACCTACACTGGCTCCCCGTCGACAAGAGGATCTCCTTCAAACTCCTCACCCACGCACACAAAGCACTCCATGACACCGGACCAGCCTACCTGAACAGCAGACTCAGCTTCCACACCCCCACCCTCCAGCTCCGCTCCGCCAGCCTTGCCCTCGCTGCCGTCCCCCACATCCAACGAACAACCTCCGGCGGCAGATCCTTCTCCTACCTCGCCGGCAAGACCTGGAACACTCTACCTACCAACCTACGGCAGACCGAAGACCTACTCGCCTTCAGAAGACTCCTCAAGACCCGGCTCTTCGAGCAGTAGCGAAACTCCCCCCCCCCCTCTCAGCGCCTTGAGACCCTCATGGGTGAGTAGCGCGCTTTCCAAATATCATGATTGATTGATTGATAAAGACTTCTTAAATGATTGTACTCTCCTACACAATTTGCATCAGCACTAAACTTTTTCTCATCAACATCTATCAATTACAAACCAGACAATGTTCTTACTCAAGACAATGCAACATATGCCATTCCCTCTTTGAACACCGTACTCCAAATATTAACAAAAGCACTGTCTATACTTAAACCTTGAGATTTATGAACAGTTACAGCATATGCTAGAGACAGAGGAAACCGTTATCTAGGAACATACAAGTCAAAAACATACAACACAATGCCCAATTTGTCTTACCTCATTAATCTGATCAAATTTTATAATCAAAAATTCTATTACATCTCTATTTTGAAAATTTACAAAATCGCCAACTTTTTCTCATTACTAATACTTCTTTTACATTCAAATTACGCCTCAAAATTATTCAACAGTTTTTACATACATGTAAAGTCTTTTCTAATCCTGCAGTTTTAGAGGCAGACTTTTCCAAAGAATCCAATTTAGCCTGTAGTTTCTCAGAAAGAAGAATTGTCACTCCCTGGTGTTCGATTTTGTCAACAACTTTATAATATCTAAAATTTGTTGTTCTTCCAGTTTGAGAAGTTGTTCATTAAATTTAGAAAACTCTTGAAATGTAGACATTAGGCAAACTATATACTTGTTTTCTAAAAGCATATTGTACATTACTTCTGCTGCTGTTTTTTCAGACGTTCTTTGTAAAGCGTGTTTACCATGTTCCGTCAACATACCAATTCTTATGTCTTTAAGAACATTTCCATAATCTTCATCACTTCCTTGTTGCATATTTTTTAAAAGTTCTTTATATTCAAAGTTTAACCCAATATTTACATTCCCATTCCCAAAGATTTCCTTGTGTCATCATGGAGAAGTGTTTTAAAAACAGGTTTTCCGTTAACGGGAGTAAGTTGTATTAGGTCTCCAAATACAATTAAATGTTTTCCTGCAAACAGAAAATCGAAATCTATTTTTAAAATCTGTTGAATTCGCAAGTGTACAAACGCAAGCATTAAGTTTGACACCATGCTCACCTCATCAATGATTAAAAGTTTTAGTTTCTTCAGTACCCTTGAGACTTCATAACAAGCTTCTCATAGCTTTTGATATTCCAATTTATTATCATGTTCAACAGATACCATAAGTATTTGATGTAAAGTAATACCTTTAATGTTGTGTGCTGCTAATCCAGTTGGAGCTGTTACGACACAAGATAAATGTGAATCTGCAGTTTTGTGTAGATAGCTGGTCAAAACTAGAATTAAGAAATGTTTTCCTGTTACAGCTTGACCACTAATGTACGATAGAATAAGTTTAAATGATGAACATTGGCATTCTTTTTTTCTTAGAGGAAACCATGCTCTACCTGTTGTTTGACTTGTAAATATATTTCTTTTTGTTCAATATTTAGTTGCTCCTCTAACTTTTCAAACTGAATATTATCCTGCTGTCCTTTCTGTATTTTAGTTTCTAACTCATTCATGGCTTTTGCTGCTTCATTTTCAATAATTGATTGTCCCAGTGGATCATAAACATTGACTGCTTTATGAACTTTCTCTAGCTATTTCAGCTGCTATAGTGTATTTTTGTTCAAGCTCATCATTTAACATTTGTAAGTAAGTTGGAATAATTGTACACTGAATACTGTCTTTAGTTGCATTAAAAGAATCTCCATAGCAGTCAACATTTCCATGTAATTCTTTTTCACTACGCCACTGCTTTAACAGTTGCAGAATTGCTAAATAGAAAAATTCTCTCTTTTCTGAAGTTTCACAATTCAGTTTTCTGTGGTTAAAAAGATTCCCTTAGACATGTTTCACTAAAAATCCATCACATCTGATTACTGCATATTTTTCTGCTTTTAAATTTTCTCTAACGTTATTTTTAAACCTATAATGCTGAAGTATTTCATTCAGGCACAGGTTTTAAAGATGTGGACTCCGTTGGGGATAGTTTGTATCCAACATATTAGTTTTGACAATATCAGTACTTTCTGTGTTAAGTATTCGATTTCTTGTAAAGATTTCAATACTCTATTTCGTGTGGAGGCTAGACCGTGACTTATCAAAATGATTCCTCTAGACTTTGAATATAAACTCGCTGAGCTCAAGGGATCCGCACATTCATAGGATCTAATCTCTCTATGGGAAAGCATTTTCAAGCTGACGCTGTACAATTTCTTGCTAAGACTCTTTTCTGCCGAAATGTCTGACTTTTAAGATTTTGTAATATATGATGTAACAGTAATTGCATTATCTGCATCATACTGAATATCCATGTTTGCATTCCACATTTTCAAATTAACTGAATTGTAGTTATTAATGTACTTTGATGATTCTTTTCTTCTTAAGTTGTATGTATTCTTGGGAGATTTTCAAGTTATTGTATGCCTTACAGCTGAGAAAAAAACTATTTACTCTTCCTTTAGAAATTATTGGACGTGGGAATCCAAAACGACATTTTGTATAACATTTTCCTTTACATTTATATTTCTGTCTGCAGTATTTCCCACATCAATGACTTAGAAAGCATAAAACGTGTTGTCTCAAGCTCTTTTCTCATCCTTCTCTTGCAATGGCACATGTAACACACTGTTCTATGAAAGACAAAACAGGTTCATCCCTATCTGTTCCAAATTTTGGTGCATTCTTTGTCCATAATGGCATGTGTATATGAGGAGCACCACTGGCTTGGTACTCTTTGCACCAAAAGAAATGAGTTACCTCTCCAAGCGGTGAAACTATTTGATATCTGTAGACATTTACAGGATCCAAACAAGAGAGTTCTCCAGCTGGCTTTAGTTCAATATTTTTCACATTTGAATTTGTTTCTCGAAATAATTAAAGTAAATCATCCCACGCATATTCAGCACAGCTAAGTGTTATTTACCATCTAGGTGTACCTAGGTTTCTTAACATGAATTTAAGTTCACCATGACGTTGATACCAATATTCATTGGTGCCACGTTGGCATGCCATCAAATTCATTCACTGAGATTCTATATTGTTATCTTTTTCTTGAACCTTGTCCATGAATTCTTTTGCAGAAACATGTTGAAATTAACTCCTGTTTTTAATATATGGTTTACGCCTTATGAAAGTGCAGACAAATCACTTTCAAACAGAAGATGAAATATATATGGAAGGCACTCCCAAAATCTTGGATCTTCACAATTCAATCTTGTTGATCGGTACTCCTATGCTGGAATCCGGAAATAAATGTGGAAAGCAACGGGCTTCTAAACTTTTTTCCCATACACTCATGGGGGTTCTCTTTGCTTCATTCATTTGACATAATTCAATACTGTTTCCTCTGATTTCTTTTGCATGCTAACGATGTATAGTATAATGTTCATAAATCTCTTCACTCCCTGACTCGTCCACTTTTTCAATTTGTTCATTTGAGGTTAGTGTTTCATCTTGTAAGCATATTACTTGTTCATCAACAGTTACATTGTTATAAAAAATATTATTCTGTACCAGGTATGATCTTGCCAGATTTTTCTACTCTTTGTTGGTACACCATTTACTAGAATAACTACTGGCTCATTTTCCTCTCTCTCTACACCAACAGTTTCAATGTTTTTCTTAAAATCCAAAGGTAAGTATACTACTCTTTCTTCGAGACCTTATTGCAAATCGGTTGGTGGCAGCTTACCTGTTTTAGGCTCCATACGAACTATGGCCTTAAATTGGTGTACAGATTGAATAAGAATAGACTCATATAGATTTAAATCTGCGAGTTCCCGAGAAATAGGTACCAACTCTAAATTGTTATGTACTGCTCTAGCTGGCATTTTGTTTTCTTCTAATTTGTTGTAATAGTACTTACAAATAACTTGATCACTGGCCAACTCAAACTGACCTACTAAAAACAAAGACCAAATTCCTGCCACTCATCATTGTTTTCTTTTTCACTTTTTAAATATAAATAAACATTCCTAGTTTGACTTCTATAGTGAGTACATCGACAACAAATACAAATATGGTTTGTTTTTCAGACAAAACTGTGTTAAACTTTGTAATTTCTTCTGCAAAATCATAAATACTAATCTCTTTCTCCTGTTCTTCAACACCTACACTTATCAAACTCTCAGTTCCTCTACACTCCTCTTCAGAACCATAAAAAACAAAAACTTTCTATCATCACAAATCTTTAGTACATCTGATACAGAACCGTGCAAAAGAGCTGTATTCATCTCACTTAAATATAATGCAAAGTAAAGTCTCCTTACTAACTTATGAATTTCAAAGTGGTATACAGCTAAAATTCTTAAATGATGAAAAATACATACTTTTACAACGTGATTTTTACAACGCAGCTTCCATTACAATGCATTCTATTACAAGACAAACCATAACAACACATGTACCATTGTAATGCCTATGTCATAATGGATGTTTCGCACACACAGAGTTATGTAGACTGGGATACAATTTAATACATCTGCCAACATGTTTTAAACCTCAGTTTTCTCTACTACTTTCATTTCAGACACAGGAAGCACATGTATTAGTATGCACAACCTATATCGTCCTTCATTAAAGTACAATAAAACAGACTACAATACAAGTTCCTACATTTGATAACATATTTCAAACATTACCTTTCTCTAATGCTTTGCAAGATTTCCAAATAATGCATTACAAAGTTAAAACTATCATTACAGACACTGAAACACTCCTACATAACACACCTTACACATTTGTGACTCACATCTGAAATACTATTGCAGAGTATGAACATTTCAGAAACTCCTAAAAGATTTTCTTTCCCACACAATAAATGTGATCCACCACTCTCAACAATGTAAAACCAGTAATGGCAAACGTTCCTTCTCGTTCTGCACACAAATAAATGTAAGTAACAAATCAAAATGCTCCATTCAGTTTTTCAAATTCTGAAACCCATTTCTATTGGAAAGACAAATTAACACTTTATTACTCTCTTCTAAAAGTACCCAATCTGGTTCTGTAATTTACTGGAGTCACGACTCCACCGCGATGCCGCAGTGTAGCTTCGCGATAGAATCGTGAACCATTACAGGTGTTCAAAAACCTATTTCCAATAATACTAGTATTATTTTTCAAGAAACAAACACTTCTACACAAAGTACTGATTTGGGAAAACTTACTTTAGCATATCACATATATATGTAACTTACCATTTCATATTTTATAACCACAGTTAACTTTCAACCCTTTCCCTATTCTGCTTAATCCTAGTTTCCATAGTAACAGTTTCTGCAACATTCAACTGTACCAGCAGGTCACAAGTTCACCATATTTTCAAATGCAGCAGACTAGCTTACAAATGCAAACAGCAGTTGTGGTTGACTTTTGCCAAATATTAGCTTATCCTGTCTACTGTACCTTTCAAACTTTTTTCTATAACCAATCAGAAAGATGCTTGTTCTGCAAAGTAACATGAATCCTATGTTTTGAGTACACAATGGCTATGAACAACTAATCAGTTATCTGCTTTTTCTAAAACAGCATCTTCTCCACCATTTTAGATACCACTCATTCTACCAACTGACTTACTAAGCTACAGACGTCTTTTGATTCCTTCCACATATCCCCTCAAAATGCTTACAGTATGGATTGTAGAGCACAGCTATGTTTACTGGGGCAAAAGGTTTGCTGAACACAGTGGTATTGACAAAGACCTAGGTTTGCAAAATGTGGATATTAAATGGTTTGCACAGAGAGGATTAAAGTGGGACCAATTGATGCCTTTGGTTAAAACCTCTTTGCACCTCCAACACCCTGACCTCATGATTGTGCACTGTGGTGACAAGGACCTAGGCACACTGACCTGGGTAGGGCTGGAAATTGCAATGAAGGATACCTTTGCACAACTGATGTTGCTTTTCCCTCACACTGTCTTTGTATACTCTACTATATGCCAAAGAAAGAAATGGAAGTGGTCAAATAAATTCTGTCCACAGATTGATAAAGCCAGGGAGCATGTTAATAAAGCTGTTTCTGCTTACGGCAGAGACCAAAACATGGGCTCTATCTTTTACAACAATCTACGTTTTGACATGCATGATATCTACAGAAGTGATGGAGTTCACTTCACAGATGAAGGGAGCAGAGTGTTTCTGAACAATCTTAAGCTGTGCATCCTGACTTACATGTAGCTGCAACAAAGTCATAATAAACACAACGGCTCTTGCTAGAGCCTCCCCATCACCCAACAGCGAAAGTTATATATTTTTTAGCATATATACTCTTTCTAAATATTTCCCGAATTCTCGAACCTGTTGCAAATTTGCAAAATAAAGCACAATTCAATGTACTACAACACATTTCACTTTTCAACTTCAAATATTTTTTCTAACTCTGTCAATTTTAATGTGATTATGAAGTTCAGTCTCACTACCTCTATAAAAAAGTTCACAACTGTAAGACTACCTCTGGAATTCTATAATATTTAGTTATTTATTTAAGGTGGATTCGCGAATCCATCGCAACGTTATACTGGGGAGCCACAATAGTGTTGTGACTCCCACCACGTGATAAAAATTAAATATTTAATGCCCCCTACTTACCAAGCCGATTTCGACCCTGGGGCTCCCATCCCCAGGGGCCCTGCCATTTTCTTTCTTTATTATTTTTTGTGTGCAAGGGACGACTGTGTGGCTCAACTTCCCTGGGCCTTATATAGCCCCTCAGACTCCACCCCTTGGGGCCCGACCTGTAATTTTTTCACAATATTTTTGGAGGGGGCTGCATGGCCCCCCTCCTGAGGCCAATTTCAGCCCAGGGGACCCCATCCCCTTGGGCCATGTGTTAAAAAATGGGTAGGGGGCCTGCGAGGCCCCCATATCCGGGCCGATACTGCCTCAGGGACCTCATCCCCTAAAGAATGGCAGTGTCATTGGGGACCACGGGGGAGCCTCAAGGCCCCTACGATCCCTTCCGGCTCCCTGCCTCCGACAGGAGCCGGCATTGCCTTTGGCCAGAGGGAGCTCCCTCTACCCAAAAGCAATAATGCTTCGCTTCATGGAAGCGAGAACATTTTCCATGCTCTCGCTTCCATGAAGTGAAACACAGTTTCCTATGGCATGGCGGAAGCAGTGCTCCCGCCATGCCATAGCAAACTGCCATGTCCCGGGGTTGGGCACTCCGGGATATTTCTGGATCCGGTCCTGGGGTGTGGCGGTCCCCAGGGCCATGAAGGGTTCCTGGAGGGGGGGCCATGTGGCCCCCCTTCCATCTACATTGTAGCCCCGAGGAGGAGGTGGTGTTCCCCGGGCCGGGGTTCTGCAATGGAGCTGGCCCACCCGGGGACCTAAAGGAAACGCACAGCAGGAGACCAGGCTTCATTATTAAAAAAAGTTTAGGTGGGATTTGCAGACCCAACGCAACTCCCGTCAAATTTTTCTATTTTAAGAAAATGCTTTTGTTGGCCCTGGAGGTCCCTGTGGGACCCCCTCAGCAGGCCTAAGGGGTCAGATTGTTTCTACCCTGCCCCCTTTTCTTAATTTTTTATGTTTTTGGACCATTTTTCTTGTGACTTGGTTCAACCGAGTCACAAGATGGCTGCCAGCACTTTCTGGTTGGAACTGTTGTCGGCCAATCAAATCGCAATCTAGAGATCTGGAGGTTTCGCGGATCCTCCAAGGCCGTATTTGTACATCTTACATTTCTCAGGAACTACTGAACGGATTAACACCATTTATCAAAAAAGTGCACTCTGAACCAAGAGCTGCCATTCTGCCAAATTTGATGTGATTCCTTTCAGCAGTTCGGGCTTTAGCTGCATCAACAGTTTACCACGGAAATTAACATGGAGAAAAAGCATTTTGGGACCCCCTTTCTTCTGAACCCCACTTGACGAATCACCCTGACACTTTCAACACATCAGCTGAGCTGACCGCCCCATTAGTTTTGAAAACCTCACAAAGATTCGTCATACGATGCCAAAGATATTCGCAAATCAAAAAAAGCTTTTCCTATGGAAACTAGGTCCTAACTATAACTACCTACTGGCGACCTCCAGTACGTAAAATATATATATGCAGAATGCAGCATGCATAGAAAGAGGAAAACAACAAAGATAAATGAATACATTTCTCCTTATTACATATCCCTACGCCTCCCCTGCGGGGTATACCATTCAGACGTATTTCCAGATTTACAATTACTTGTAAATCTGGAAATGTGTCTGGCTCCATGGGTGTTGTGTGAGAATACCCACAGCAACACCCATGGAATGCCCCTTTTACACAAAGTGCTGCGTGTAAAGGGGCCGTATTTACAAGGACAGGAAAAGCCAAGCATGGTGGCTTTTTCTGTCTGTTGGAAAACCACACTCCCACTCTGAAAGGGTGGTGGTGGTCTACCGGACACACTGTGGTAGCTTGGCTCGAGTGGTCAGGAATCAGGCTCCGTGCTAAGCATACAACATACCCAAACAATAACCATGCGTGCATCTGTTCCAAAAACGACTCTACACCGTAAAAATTATGAAAATATCTTTCTTTATCTGCTTTTTCTCTTAGTTGCTGATTGGAGAAAATAAATAACAATCACAATATACAAACGTTTTAGAAAGTGCAGGACAAATAAATACTGGCTTAATGATTCAATAAATAGGGGTGATCATAAATACTGAAGGCATAAATAAAAGTGCAATACAGACAGGCAATTAAATATTCCGAGGCAATAAATACTGTAACCAATAAATATTGTGCATCAATAAATACTGTGGACCAATAAATACAGTGGAACAATAAATAGGTTAAATACAATAAATACAATGCCCCTAATAAATACTTAAAAGCTGACAGTGACGCTCATGAAATCAGATCACTTTTGAATTCCTAAGGGCTGATTTGGCCCAGGCACAGCTTGTGGGGAGGTGGAAGGCTTGAGGGTGTCTACTCCCTGGCTTGGTCAAGGCTGAGGCCTAAACTGAGGTAGATAAAGGGGGGAAATACCAGAGACCTGGCTCTCTCTCTCCACACAACCTCTCTAGATTAGTCCCAGTTCACCCCTGGCACCTTAGAGCAGTCTCTCAGGTCTCCACAGGGCCTTAGGCGCCCTCTACTCCACTTACTGCCCTTTTTCTGATGCTCCGACGCCGCTGGAGTCGTGTCGAGGCCGTGAGGCGGTTCCGGTTCGATGTCGGCGGCCGCGGCACAATGTCAGTTCTTTGACGACGCCGGCAGGCGGCTCCGGTCTCGATGTCGGCGGCCTCGGTTCGATCTCGACCTCCGATTCGATGGCGTCGGGCAGTCTTTACTCGATGTCGACTTCGGGCGGCTCCGGTCCGATGGCGACCTCGGATTCGATGACGTCGGCCGGCCTTGCCTCGATGTCGACTTCCGGCGGCTCCGGAGTGCGATCCTCACTCCCGACCTCCGGTGCTCCTCTCTTTAGGTTTCCGGCGACTCCGGAGTGCGACCTCCACTCCCGACCTCCGGCACGATTCTCACGGGTTCCGGCGACTCCGGAGTGCGATCCTCACTCCCGACCTCCGTTACACTTCACCTCGGTCTCCGACGACTCCGGAGGGCGGACTTCACTCCTCCGATGACGCCGCTCACTCGACCTCGGGTGACTTCCTCCTCGACCTCTGGTATTCCTCACGACCTCTGACGGCGCCCTCTCTCGACCTCTGGCGGCTCCGGGTACGACGTCTGCTTTTCCAGTCAGCGCCGCTTCTCCACCTCGGGCTCCAGGTCTTAGGCTACTCGACGTCGGACTTCAGGGAAACCAGTTTCCAGGTCAGGATCTTGCTGTTCTCTTGTTTCTAAGGCCTGTTCCTGCTGTCCAGGTCCTCAGGATGGTTTTTCTGACTTCTTCCCACACAGGGCTCTAGGCTGGGCTCCGTCAGTAGGGACTAGTATCAAGGGTGGGTTTATGGACCCCACTCCAGGCACAAGTTTCCACCCCTGCTGCTTCACTCCTTCCTCCTTCACGTTTTTTTGCTGCTCACTCCTCACCAGTCAGGTGCCAACTGCCAGCTCCAACTGCCAACTCTCTCTCTTAGCTTCCCAACATTCTAAACCGCCTCCAACTGTCACAGGGTTCTGGAATGTTCTGGAAGGTGCTAGCAGGTTCCAGTGGATGCTGGTGATGTCACAGGTGGCCACCATTTTGTGCTCCAGGCCCTCAGACAGAAGTTTCAGGGGTAGCTAAAATGGCTCCCTGAATCTGCAGCAACACGAAAAAGTCTGGTGGTTCCCAAAAAGGAAAAATTCAAACAGGGTTTGAGGCAAAAGTGGGACAAAATAAATAATGATGAGGAGGGACCACCCAAAGGGCTGACAGGTCTAACACGCGTCCCCCCCAGCTGAAAGTGGGGAGAGCTACCCAACCCCTTGGGAGTTCTCATCACTAAGGCGGAAATACTTTGAGAGACCGTCTGCATTGGCGTGGTCCACTCCAGGCCGATGTTCCACCTGAAAGTCCATTCCCTGTAGGGAAATAGACCACCTCAACAACTTGGGATTCTCCCCCTTCATTTGCATCAGCCAACGAAGGGGTCTGTGGTCGGTCTGAACCAGGAAGTGTGAGCCAAACAGGTATGGCCGCAACTTCTTCAGAGCCCATACCACTGCAAAGGCTTCACGCTCTATTGCACTCCACTTCTGTTCCCTGGGAAGTAGTCTCCGGGATAGGAAGACCACGGGTTGATCCAGACCCTCTTCGTTGAGTTGCGATAACACTGCCCCAATGCCATGTTCTGATGCATCTGTCTGGACAATGAACTCCTTGGAAAAGTCTGGGGCCCTTAAGACCGGGGCCTCGCACATGGCTTTCTTCAATCTCTCAAAGGCTTGCTGACAAGCCTCCGTCCAGACTACCCGTCGAGGTTGTTTCTTGGACGTGAGCTCCGTGAGGGGGGCTACGATGGTACCGTACCCCTTCACGAAGCGGCGGTAATATCCCGTGAGGCCCAAAAATGCTCGGACCTCAGTCTGTGTCTTGGGGGGTTCCCAGGCCATGATGGCCTCGATCTTCGCCTGGAGGGGTTGCACCGCTCCCCTACCCACCAAGTGTCCAAGGTACACTACCGACCCCTGCCCGATCTGGCACTTGCTGGCCTTGATCGTCAATCCAGCTTGTCTCAGGGCCTGGAGAACAGCTTGCAGGTGACGCAAGTGATCCTCCCAGCTGTTACTGAAGACGGCTATGTCATCCAGATAAGCAGCAGAGAAACTCTCCATTCCGGTGAGGATCTGGTTTACCAGGCGCTGAAACGTGGCAGGTGCGTTCTTGAGCCCAAAGGGCATCACACAGAACTGGTAGTGGCCATTGGGCGTGGAGAAGGCTGACCTTTCCCTTGCTCCATCAGTCAAAGAGATCTGCCAGTACCCTGAAGTAAGGTCAAAGGTACTTAGATATTGGGCAGCTCCCAGCCGGTCAATCAATTCATCCGCCCTAGGGATCAGATGAGCATCAGTTTTGGTCACTGAATTCAGTCCCCGATAGTCCACACAGAACCTCAGTTCTGGTTGGGCACCCGGTGGTGCAGCTTTTGGTACTAACACCACCGGACTGGACCAGGGGCTGCTAGAAGGTTCGATCACTCCTAGCTCCAGCATCTTAGTGACTTCACTATGAATGCTGGCCTTCACCTTGTCTGACATCCGGTAGATCTTGGACTTCACAGGTGGGCTGTCTCCTGTGTCCACGTCATGGACGCACAGGTGAGTCCTACCCGGGACAAGGGAGAACAACGAAGAGTACTGCCCCAGGACCTGGCGACAGTCCTCCTGCTGTTCAGGAGTTAGAGATGGGGAGAGAATCACTCCCTCCACCGACCCATCCTTCTCTTGAGACGCAAACAGATCAGGGAGAGGCTCGCTTTCCACGTCCTCTCCTCCGTCAGTCACCATCATCAAGATGACTTCGGGCCTCTCGTGGTGGGGTTTGAGGCGGTTGGCATGCAGCACCCGCAGGGGCTGACAAGGGGTCTTCAGGTCCACCAAGTAGGTAGCCTTACCCTTCTTCTCCAACACCTCAAAGGGTCCTGACCAGCGATCCTGGAGGGCACTAAGCTCTCCCCGTTCGATCACCCACACTTTCTGGCCAGGCTCCAACTCCACCGGGTGAGCATTGTGGTCATACCACGCCTTCATTACTGCTTGACTGGCTTCCAAGTTGTCAGAAGCTTGCTTCCACAACTTAGCCATTTGGCTCCGGAAGGCCAGCATGTAGCTCACCACATCCTGGGGAAGCTTTCTGGGAGTTCTTTCCCATCCGTCTCTCACCAGGTTGAGAGGTCCACGTACAGGGTGCCCATACAGAAGCTCGAAGGGGCTGAAGCCCACTCCCTTCTGTGGCACTTCCCTGTAGGAAAAAAGTAAACAGGGTAGGAGGACGTCCCATTTCCTCCGCAGGCTTTCAGGCAGACTTCTGATCATGCCCTTCAAGGTTTTGTTAAACCTCTCCACCAGACCATTTGTCTGGGGGTGGTAAGGAGTGGTGAACCGGTATGTCACTCCACACTCCTTCCACATGGCCCGCATGTACGCTGACATGAAGTTGGTCCCCCTGTCGGACACAACTTCCTTGGGAAAACCCACTCGGGTAAAGATTCCCATCAGGGCCCTAGCCACAACAGGTGCTGTTATGGTCCTCAGAGGTATTGCCTCTGGGTACCGTGTGGCATGATCCACCAGAACCAGGATAAACCTGTGACCAGCTGTAGTCGGCGGATCTAATGGACCCACAATGTCGATGCCCACCCTTTCAAAGGGGGTGCTAACGACAGGAAGTGGTTCCAGGGGAGCTTTCAGCTTCACCCCTGTTTTCCCACTGGCTTGGCAAGACACACATGTCCGGCAGTAGGTATCGGACGACACTTTCATCTGAGGCCAATAAAAGTGTGGGACAAGACGGGCGAAGGTCTTGTCTTGCCCCAGGTGTCCTGCCAATGGTATCTCGTGAGCCAACTCCAGAAGGAAGGCTCGATAACGTTGAGGGACTACCAAGGCTCGTGACGATCCATGTAGGGGTGCCTTGGGTTCACTGTAGAGGAGGCCATCCTCCCAGTAAACACTGTAGTTCCCTGCTGCCTGGGCTTCGGCCTGTCGCCTCAGCCCCTCAAGGGTAGGGCACTCCCTCTGGCCCTGGCAGAATTCCTCCCTGGACGGGCCTCCCTCCACGTGCCACTCGGCCGGGATGGGTAGGTCCTCCAGGTTGGTAACGTCCCCCACCGCAGACTCCTGGTCCACCAACTCCGGTGGCCTATCCGTCCTACGGGGTGGGGACGCCGAGGCAGGCTCCTCCTGTCCTCGGTTCTTCCCTTGACTGGCAGCTGGCTGGGCCTTTGTTCCAGGCTCCAGCCGAAATGAACTCCCTCTTCGGGTAGTCGCGGACCTTGTGCTAACACAGGCCCAATCAGGTGTGCCCAGCATCTCGGTGTGAGTCCGGTATTCCACCTCCTTCCAAGCGTTGTGCTCCATGTCATTCCCCAGCAGACAATCGACTGGCACGGCAGGGCTTACGGCAACTCGAAGTGAACCTGCAACCCCCCCCCATTCAAAGGGAACCTCGGCCACGGGATAGTGGCCTGTTCTGCCGTCAGCCATCGCGGCTGGGTGGAGTACATCGGGAATTACCTGCTCTGGAGACACCAGTTGGCTACGCACCATAGTCATACTGGCTCCTGTGTCTCTCAGAGCCTCCCCTCTTTGGCCGTTGATGGTGACCCACTGCCCATACTTTGCGGTATTTGCGGGCACCTGGATCTTAGGAACCATCTCCCGTTCTACCAGGGACACTAAAGTGACACCCGCCCACTCCCTTCCCTTAGTTAAGGGCATCTCCTCCCCGAGCACTACACTAGCTACTCCGGGGGTCTTTCCTCCAATGGGAGGGGGTGGTCGTTTCAGGCACTTCGGATCTCCTTTATAGTGTCCAACGCCACCGCACTCGTAGCAATGGACAACCCTTGGCTGCTGACTCTGGCCAGGATTAGGGTTTCTGGGTGGGTTAGCCCTAGGGGTGAATCCTGTTCCCTTCCCTTGGAAGTTATTTTGGGGGCCTTTGGAGAACTCCTTCTTCTTTTCCCCTCCCTCTTTCTTCTGAGGGGCGCCCTGTCCGGCCTTTTGAGTATCCCCTCCAGTCCCCCTTGTGGACACCCGGGTACTAGCCCAAATGTCCGCCTCCTCAGCAAGCTTCCGGGGACTGGTCAGCTTGCTATCCACCAGGTGTTGCCGCAGTTCAGGGAAACATTTCTCGAGCAGGTGTTCCTTCAGTACTAGGTCAAACAACCCCTCGTAGTTCCTCACTTCACTGCCCTGAATCCAACCTTCCAGTGCCTTCTTTGCATAGTCCAGGAAGTCCACCCAATTCTGTGTGCCCAGTTTGTGACTACCCCTGAACTTCTGTCTGTACTTTTCAGGTGTTAGTCCAAACTTTCTGATGAGCGCCAGTTTCATGGTGGGGTAGTGGGTCTGCTCATCCTCCTCGAGGGCCAATAAAGCATCCCTACCCGCTGGAGGCATGTACTTGTACAATCCCCCTCCCCAGTACTTCTCTGGAACCCCATGGGCCCTCAGTGAGACCTCATAGGCCGCTAGCCACTTGGCGATATCGTCGCCCACTCCATAGCTAGCTACTATGTCCTTTGGCAGGTATGGTTTAGGTTCCCTGGTGATCTCTTGGGTTTGGCTGCCACCATTAGGAACAGGTTGTGCCCCGATTCTCAAGATCTGAAGATCTATTTCTTTCAGTCGTAATTCATGGGCCATCCTCTGCTCCTCCTTCTCCTTCTCCAGCCTTGCTAAGTCCCATGTGAGCTGTCTTTTCTCCCTCCGGTCCGTTAGCTCCACTTCAGACAAGCCACCGCTAGAGGCACTGCTGCCCTTCCTAGAAATGGTTCTGGGCCCTGCTGACAGGTTCCCCACCTCAGGTTGGTACATCTCAGCCCCCTCGGGGTCAGGCTCTCCATCCCTGTCTTCCTCCTCAGCCTTGCTTTCTCGGCGTGCCTCCCCCCAAGCCCTTAAGCTGGTTTGGAGTGCACCCTTCTTTGCTCCTGGGGGACAGTACACCCCCTCCCGCTGGCAAAACTCCCTGAGTTGGGCCACAGTGTACGTTTCTAGATTTTCTAGTACAAACCTCATCTCGCCCACTCAGGTTAGAGGACAGGTTTTGTGCAGTAACTATGCAGGGGGGTACCTTTAATAATACCTCCTCCCACCACCAGAGTAAATTTGGAAAAAACAAAAACCCACAATTAGGAAGGCCGCTTTGAGAAAACTCCCGGTGTAGGCCTATGGACTACCCACAGTTATTGTTGAGTATACGTAGGCACAGCTCTATCCCACCGCTGAACACCAATTTATGTTGGAAAACCACACTCCCACTCTGAAAGGGTGGTGGTGGTCTACCGGACACACTGTGGTAGCTTGGCTCGAGTGGTCAGGAATCAGGCTCCGTGCTAAGCATACAACATACCCAAACAATAACCATGCGTGCATCCGTTCCAAAAACGACTCTACACCGTAAAAATTATGAAAATATCTTTCTTTATCTGCTTTTTCTCTTAGTTGCTGATTGGAGAAAATAAATAACAATCACAATATACAAACGTTTTAGAAAGTGCAGGACAAATAAATACTGGCTTAATGATTCAATAAATAGGGGTGATCATAAATACTGAAGGCATAAATAAAAGTGCAATACAGACAGGCAATTAAATATTCCGAGGCAATAAATACTGTAACCAATAAATATTGTGCATCAATAAATACTGTGGACCAATAAATACAGTGGAACAATAAATAGGTTAAATACAATAAATACAATGCCCCTAATAAATACTTAAAAGCTGACAGTGACGCTCATGAAATCAGATCACTTTTGAATTCCTAAGGGCTGATTTGGCCCAGGCACAGCTTGTGGGGAGGTGGAAGGCTTGAGGGTGTCTACTCCCTGGCTTGGTCAAGGCTGAGGCCTAAACTGAGGTAGATAAAGGGGGGAAATACCAGAGACCTGGCTCTCTCTCTCCACACAACCTCTCTAGATTAGTCCCAGTTCACCCCTGGCACCTTAGAGCAGTCTCTCAGGTCTCCACAGGGCCTTAGGCGCCCTCTACTCCACTTACTGCCCTTTTTCTGATGCTCCGACGCCGCTGGAGTCGTGTCGAGGTCGTGAGGCGGTTCCGGTTCGATGTCGGCGGCCGCGGCACAATGTCAGTTCTTTGACGACGCCGGCAGGCGGCTCCGGTCTCGATGTCGGCGGCCTCGGTTCGATCTCGACCTCCGATTCGATGGCGTCGGGCAGTCTTTACTCGATGTCGACTTCGGGCGGCTCCGGTCCGATGGCGACCTCGGATTCGATGACGTCGGCCGGCCTTGCCTCGATGTCGACTTCCGGCGGCTCCGGAGTGCGATCCTCACTCCCGACCTCCGGTGCTCCTCTCTTTAGGTTTCCGGCGACTCCGGAGTGCGACCTCCACTCCCGACCTCCGGCACGATTCTCACGGGTTCCGGCGACTCCGGAGTGCGATCCTCACTCCCGACCTCCGTTACACTTCACCTCGGTCTCCGACGACTCCGGAGGGCGGACTTCACTCCTCCGATGACGCCGCTCACTCGACCTCGGGTGACTTCCTCCTCGACCTCTGGTATTCCTCACGACCTCTGACGGCGCCCTCTCTCGACCTCTGGCGGCTCCGGGTACGACGTCTGCTTTTCCAGTCAGCGCAGCTTCTCCACCTCGGGCTCCAGGTCTTAGGCTACTCGACGTCGGACTTCAGGGAAACCAGTTTCCAGGTCAGGATCTTGCTGTTCTCTTGTTTCTAAGGCCTGTTCCTGCTGTCCAGGTCCTCAGCATGGTTTTTCTGACTTCTTCCCACACAGGGCTCTAGGCTGGGCTCCGTCAGTAGGGACTAGTATCAAGGGTGGGTTTATGGACCCCACTCCAGGCACAAGTTTCCACCCCTGCTGCTTCACTCCTTCCTCCTTCACGTTTTTTTGCTGCTCACTCCTCACCAGTCAGGTGCCAACTGCCAGCTCCAACTGCCAACTCTCTCTCTTAGCTTCCCAACATTCTAAACCGCCTCCAACTGTCACAGGGTTCTGGAATGTTCTGGAAGGTGCTAGCAGGTTCCAGTGGATGCTGGTGATGTCACAGGTGGCCACCATTTTGTGCTCCAGGCCCTCAGACAGAAGTTTCAGGGGTAGCTAAAATGGCTCCCTGAATCTGCAGCAACACGAAAAAGTCTGGTGGTTCCCAAAAAGGAAAAATTCAAACAGGGTTTGAGGCAAAAGTGGGACAAAATAAATAATGATGAGGAGGGACCACCCAAAGGGCTGACAGGTCTAACACTGTCCTTGTAAATATGGGCAGAAAAATGCACTGCCAGTGCGTCACAAAAAACTGACGCACTGGCAGCAGAAGGGGCTTGTAAATCTTCCCCAAAGATCCTTACAGTGCCATTCATCTGACTTGCATTTAAAGTGGCTTCTAATGTGAAAGCAAGAAGAAAGGAAGCATCAAGAAAACTATTTTTCACATGTTATGTTATAACAATTTATATAGCGCACTAATACCCATAGCTGTCTAGGCGCTTACGGTTCGCATACTGTGTTAGAGAAACCAATTTTTAAAAAGCCATATCTTGAGGTGTAATTCAGATGTGGTTAATACTACTGCAAACACGACTATAGGCATTGATATACAGCTAAAGTCTGGGTATGTAGAAAAACTGAATAAAAAAGAACTGACAAAATGGTGCGAGGCAGAATCACTACAGAAGTATGTAGATGTAGAAAGAGTGCACAGTGGCCTGAGAATTTTCACCATCCCTGCCTATGATATCCCAGACCCAGAGAAGCTAGAAGAGTGGGCTAACAACTCTAAGCAGTGTTCAATCATCATCAAACTTTATTCGGTTTGTTTGTACAAAACCATCAAAGTACACAAAGATAAAAACGTTGTCAATTTACAGTTTAAAAATATGAAAACAGGTACATTTTGAGGCCGCTTATTAAAAAGAGCACTAAAAAAATGGACAGCTGAACATACATCAGAATACATTAAGAGACAGCTGTGAGGCATGCTTCCTACTAAGAGGCATGCAACTTACATGCCCCTGAAGAAATGAGGGGAGCGTTCCTAAAGTGCACAGTGCATAAGTACATATTTTGCAAAACAATAAATAATACGGTGAAATCTATAATAAAAGTTTCTGTTGGATTATCCAGAAGGCAAATAAAAAGAGAATGACAGAAAAAACTATTGGTTCAGATACATCTGATTTTAAAATTCTGTGTGCAATCTGATGCTGCCTAGCTCCTAGATTGCAGCAGATTGGTCTTGTCCTCCTCCTGCGTATCTGATGATATCTAGGGCAGATAAAGAAAATGTGTTCTTCAGTTTCTCTGACAGTAGCACAGGAAGGACATAAAGCCAGTACTAGGCCAGACGCCGTCTTACTAGGAAATTTTAGGAGCAGATTGCCATATCTGAATCTCACATATAAACTTTTTGCAAGAGGGGGGAGATTTGATCCAGAAAGGGTTTAAATTGTGGGCGTGACTTTACAGCTAAGGGGCCGATTCCGATAGCCGGTCGGACAGCTGTCCGTAGCCTTACCGTGCGACCGACACGTACCCAGAGCCAGTCCACCCTGTAGAGTAAGTACGATGCGCATAACTGCCAAAAAAAAGACCGACACGTAGGCTGTGAATCAAGCCCCATTCTCCGTCCGAGCCGTAACTCCTAAAGATGAACCGAGTCGCCCGTAGCAGTATCCATAGCAGTTTCCGGCATGACAAGTACGATGCGTACTTCCTACGCGCCGGACGGGTCGTCACGTACGCCACGTCACAGCATCTGGAAAACAAGCTACGATTCGCGCCACAAATCAATCCACGGCTACGAGATGGACCAGCTTGCAGCGGGTATGATACGGAGCATCAAGCAGCGTGTACGACACAAACATATCATGAATCCCATCGCGCAGGTCATACCAGTACTCTACATCTATGACCGGCTCAGGGACCGACGTCGATGGCGCCGGCGGTAAGTCAGACACCTACCACACAAACAAATGACACGTACCCGCAAAATGGCACACACACACAGGGGATCCACATCCTGGCCACTAACAACAGCCCACCATAGGGGTTGCATGGCCAGCATCACTAACACCCCCACCCATAGTGGATCTGTTGCCCATCACTACTGCCACCCACACCCATATGGACTATGTTGCCCATCACCCCTGCCACCTCCAGCCATAGGGCTTATGTTGCCCATCACTACAGCCACCCCCACCCATAGGGGACCTGTTGCCCATCACCCCTGCCACCCCCAGCCATAGGGCTTATGTTGCCCATCACTACAGCCACCCCCACCCATAGGGGACCTGTTGCCCATCACCCCTGCCACCCCCAGCCATAGGGCTTATGTTGCCCATCACTACAGCCACCCCCACCCATAGGGGACCTGTTGCCCATCACCACTGCCACCCCCAGCCATAGGGCTTATGTTGCCCATCACTGCTGCCACCCCAGCCATAGGGCTTATGTTGCCCATCACCCCTGCCACCCCCAGACATAGGGCTTATGTTGCCCATCACTGCTGCCACCCCCAGCCATAGGGCTTATGTTGCCCATCACTACAGCCACCCCCAGCCATAGGATGGGTGATGCACACCACATCCAGCATACTCCAACATCAGGTATGTCTGCAAGATACATCCCCCCTAACATCATGACAACTGTGTGTAGTCTGTGACAAATTCCCACAACAGTGATTATGGCTAAGAGCATACAATGTAAGTAAGAGCACATGTGTGACCAACACATGAGTGTGACATACACAAGGCAAGCATCACCATAGCACTGTGGCAATTTAAAAATTACACCCCCTCACTGTGTAGAACAGAAGTTAAGTGGGGGCTCCCAAAATGCAGCAGATGTCGAGCATTGTGGTGATGGGGACTAAACCCCCCTCATCACAGTGACCAAAAGGTAAGTGTCATCATGGTCAAATCTGCAAATAACAAACAGCATGTATGATCCCTGCTCCCAACACATCAAACACTTCTGGGGCAAACTAGTGGTTGTGTCCCATACACACAGAGATGTGGTGAGGCTAACAGTGCTGTAAAAACATAACACACTCTCGACCATGTGCAGACAAGCACCACACATGGGGGCTGACAATGCATACAGCGTACAATGACACAACAGCAGAAGTGAACATCACCAAGCATGCACACATCTCGAAAATAGACACACCAATCAAAACAACATGTGTAGACTGTAGGTGTCAGATCCCAAACTCACATTCCATGCCAGCAATGGCCCCCAACAACTAGGATGAATGTGCACAATGATGTGAAATGACTCACAGGGACAGCATGCAAAATCACAGAAACAGCATCCAGACAAAGGCCCACAACAGCAATACCAATGCACTGGTGCAGATGCACAAACACAAACAGGCAAACTCACACTGCACATCAGACACAACATGTGTGTGTGTGTGTCACAGTATCCCCAGGCAACTACACAATACATGAGGGGGGCTGAACCACAGTGACACAGATGTGGACACAGTGCCATAAAAAAGTAAACCATCATTGGGACACCCTCAGTGGGAAATCAGGCGTTGGGAGATGAGAGGGAGCACAACAGACACATGTGACACAAGCTGGAATGAACACCAACTAACACAGCAAGAGACTGACACACAACACCACTACCCCAGGGAACAGACATTGGGTTGACACAAGCATGCATGACACCTCCACTGTGATGCTAAAGGCAGATGTCGTACAAACTGGGAAACCCAGACATGTGTCCTGTGCCACAAACAAACATCACACATACACAAACACAAATCACTCAGCATGGCCCCTCATCCATGGACAAACAGGAGCTAGGGGACCACCTATGCAAACATTCACATCAGTCCACCCTCAACACCACACACCCTGAACTGCAACAATGTGTATCTGTGAAGCCCACATGGACAGGTGACATTGCACATGCACCCATTACAAACACAGGAATGTTGGGAGGAACTAAGGCGCACAGACACATCACACAAGGACCATTTACAACCCTGGTAAATGACCGACATACTGCACAGTATGCGGTACATGGCCATGACCTCAAAGCTCATGTGACCTTTACAATCCCTGCGACAGTCCCAGGACAATGCAGAAGCCAAGGAGAACCACAAGGCACACATGCTGACACCTGCCAGCATCTCAGCCATGAACCAGACAAGTGGGAGCAGTCACACACACATACTCAATCACTGCAAGGTACCATCTAGGGACAACTACATGAGTGAGCAAATAAACAGGTGCCTTGGGAAACCCTGACTGTGTCCCATCTATGTCTGACAACATCATCACCAGTCAGAACTGACAAATCCTCATGATGATACACCAATTAACAGTAGTGTGTCATGCACCCACACATCTGGTAGCCCATTGGAATAGTAGTGGGATGAACCCAGTACCACTTAGCAAGCATCAACAACAGGAACATATCAAGGGAACACTGTCTGTGTATGAACAGGGATGTGGACACATACACATGCTCATACAACACACACCATGGGCCCGGCCATGTCACTGGACAATAGAAAACAATCCTTAGCACACGTGATATTTAAAAAATGCCAGTATGTATAGCGCGTTTCCACATAAGCTGAACAATTTTTAAATTTTGGGGGGTTTTTCTGCAAAAAAAAACAAAACAGGAGAAACCAAACAATGAACTTCAGGGAACAATAAAAAAAACTTTTTAAAAAAAACTAGCACATGTGACTTTCTTGCCGGCGGCAGATCAGATTGATCGACTGCTCACCATAGCACAAAGTCGCATTGCACTTAGTGCAGAACACTTTTAAAAATTGAAATTGAGGACGGATGTCCAAGGTTTGGGCTGATGGATGCACTCTTGAGGTGCTCGGCTGCGATGAGGTGGATGGTGCAGGGGCAGGAGTGTTTCTCATCCGTCGGCACTCTTCTCGTGCAAGATTGTTTGGATGAAGGGTCCTCATGTGCTTCATCATACTTGCTGTGCCGCACGAGTATTTCTTGTTAGGATCCCCTCACAACCGGACTCTTTTGCAAATCTTGCACATGACCAAGGTGGCATTGGTCTTATTCTGCCAAATTCGGGAAAAGTAAAAAATTTCCACACCACTGAAGAAAAACGTTCTTTGGGTGGTGCCTCCTCCAAAAATTCATCCTCAGAAGTATGAGGTGATGCAGGTGATACCTGCTGCCCTGAAGCCATTTTTGGTTGAAAAAAGTTAGAGCTAAGTGTAAACTTAGTCTAAAAAATCTTCTTCTCTCCAAAGAGATGGTGCTCTAAAGAAGGTCAAAGAAGAATGATTGAAATGGGTGGGGTCTTTCAATAGTTAGAAGAGGAAGTGTAATGAACCAATCAAATCTCTTTTTTTGCAGGTTACATGGGATCCGCGCACCCTTCGCTTACGCAGCACGCACCCAGCGCGCATCCGCGAAATTGAATTAAAAAAAATTATAGGATTAGATGTGAAAATATATTAGTTTTAAGACTAGTTTAGAGTTTGTCTTCAATTAATATTTACATGAAATACATATATATATGTTTTTTTAAATGTTAAATATTTTGCGGGATCCGCGCACCTACCGCGTCATAGATGACGCATCGCGGAAGCGAATAAACGTTGCGTTAGGTACATCGACCGTGTCGCGTATAGGCTGGGAGTCGCATACCGGTCGCATTGCAATCGCACACTAAACACGTACCCAATGCTTACCATGCGCGGATGCTATCGCGTAGGGATCGAGAACGGTGCGCTTAGGTTGCGCGGATCCAAAAACATTGCAAAAAATGTATATAAAATAAAGTTTTGAACATATAGTTAAAAAAATATGTTTGCAAAACCCATTAAGTTCAAATAATATTTTTTAATTTTTAAAAGAATTAATTGAAAAAATAAGTTTAAAAAATGGTGATAAAAAAGTATTTTTTTAAAAACGTAATTATTGAAATTGACACACTTAATTTGAAAAATATACAAATCCAATGAAAATCATTAAACATGATATCTTCAGAGATAAGTTATAGATAGGAATTAGCATTTAAAAAACCTTTGAAATTCACTGAAAAAACCATAGGTTTCATGCACGTTATAGCTAGGAATTGGCATTTAAAAAACCTTTGAAATTCACTGAAAAAAACAAAGGTTTCAGGGGCGTTATAGTTAGGAATTGGCATTTAAAAAACCTTAGAAATTCACTGAAAAAAGCATAGGTTTCAGGGGTGTTATTGTTAGCTGGACATTTCCCTCGTACAAAAAACTAGAAATTCCACTGTTATAGTTAGTTCAGCTAACTATAAATCGCGCCCCGCAATTCACTGCTGATGACATCACATATTACATCACTCATGACATGGTCAGTGACATCACTCATGACATCACTGATGACATCTCAAATGACATCACTGATGACATCATCCATGTGATAAATTACTGCATCTTCTCACACCCTAATTTAACCTTTGATACACCAACTCAAAATGTCAGACGTCCATTCTCAAAACCATAGATACTCCAATACCAATAGCTACATACCCACTCATTAACTCTTAGGTCTACATACACCTCCACTTACTCCCCTGTACAGTCACTCATACTTACAGTCATTCCGTACAAGACTATCATATGCATTTATACACCTATATAGACACTCACAGACCGCCAATCATCCATTGAGGTGCTGACACACCTAGTCAGTCATGCAAGTAATTAAACACAGTCCAATTAACTCACCTATACGGTTAAACACACTCAAGTTCATTTACTCATAAAAATAGTACCACATTCTTAAGCTCTTATACAATCATTGATATAAGCACACACTCATCCATACAGCCACTCTCACAATTACACACTCTCACATATACCCACTTATATACTCTTACATGCATATATACTGCCTTTCACATATGTAGTTAGTCACACATGTACCACTGAGATATACATTCAATCCCTAACACACCCATACATACACTCACACAACCATACAGTTGATCACAGATGCACTCTTAAAACCATGCACCCATAGAATCACCCACTCATACATCTATGCATAGAGTCACACACACCCTACCCACACAAACACTCAGGCACATACAGATACTCAGACAACCAATCAATAACCCATATAGACACTCATATAGCTATTCACAAAACCATGCAGCCACTTATACACCTACACACAGACACGTACAGGCATTCACACAGTTTAGTCACTAGTCCGCAGTAAGATACATTTAATGACTCACTTATAGAGTCAGTTACGCACCTAGAAAATCATCCATTCACACACTTGTACACCCACTCATTCTTCCACAGGCCTTTCACTATAAATATATAAAATATATTTAAACTTTACAGAAACACACAGTCACTGGATGACGTCATTAGTGATGTCATTTGAGATGTCATGAGTGATGTCATGAGTGATGTCACTGACCATGTCATGAGTGATGTAATATGTGACGTCATCAGCAGTGCATTGCGGGGGCGCGAGTTATAGTTAGCTGAACTAACTATAACAGGGGAATTTCTAGGGTTTTGTATGAGGGAAATGTCCAGCTAACTATAACACCCCTGAAACCTATGGTTTTTTCAGTGAATTTCTAAGGTTTTATAAATGCCAATTCCTAATTATAACGCCCCTGAAACCTTTGGTTTTTTCAGTGAATTTCAAAGGTTTTTTAAATGCTAATTCCTAACTATATCAGGCCTGAAACCTATGTTTTTTTCAGTGAATTTCAAAGGTTTTGTAAATGACAATTTTTAATGTATTAATTGTTATACTGATTTTTTTTATATTGATTTACTACATTTTTTAAACTATTTATTTTTAGATATTTTTTTTTTATTACATTATACATTACAATACAAAACATACTTTCTCAGAATGAATTACTTTAGTTTAAATACTTGGCAAATTGGCAACAGACTTTTAAGTACAGTAGTTACAGTTGTTGCAATGGCCAAACCAATTTCAAACACAAAGCAACATTAAGCTCAATGTGAATTTCTAGTTAAATGCAATTAGTTACTTTATGGATTACTTTTCTAATCACAGGACTGGATCCTAGATTCAGTCCTTGGACATCTCCTGTAAACAGTTGAGTAAAAGCGTTTTGGTTACAGTAGGTATTTTTAAGGAATATTATTGTATTTTAAAAGTTGACACTTAGAATTTTTTTCACATAGAATCACCAATGTTATCCTATGGCAGAAAATTCACTTAGCAGGTAAGTAGTGTTATCGTTACTTTTTCTTACTCAGTGGTGGATCCTGGATCCAGCACTGTCCAACCTCCTGTAAACAGTTGAAAGAATGTGTTTAAGTCATACAGACGATTTTTTAGGAATATGTTTTGTTTGTGAAAATAGACACTTAGAAACTTTTCTGCTGAAAACCACACAATGGATTCCTATGGAAGGAAATACAAGTTACTGGTAAGTACGCTTAGAATTACTTTTCAGGGTCAGTGCTAGGCTAAAAGATGCAGCACTGGGTTCTCTCCTGATTACAGGTGAGTAAATCGGAATTCGTAGTTCGGCTGATTTTAGAGGAATATTTGTACGTTTAAAAAATGGACACTTAGAAATTTTCTGCTGAAAACCACACAATGGATTCCTATGGAAGGAAATACAAGTTACTGGTAAGTACGCTTAAAATTACTTTTCAGGGTCAGTGCTGGGCTAAAAGATGCAGCACTGGGTTCTCTCCTGATTACAGGTGAGTAAATCGGAATTCGTAGTTCGGCTGATTTTAGACGAATATTTGTATGTTACATAAATGGACACTTAGAAAATTTTCTGCTGAAAACCACACAATGGATTCCTATGGAAGGAAATACAAGTTACTGGTAAGAATGCTTAGAATTACTTTTCAAAGTCAGTTCTGGGCTAAAAGATGCAGCACTGGGTTCTCTCCTGATTACAGGTGAGTAAATGGGAATTCGCAGTTCGGCTGATTTTAGACGAATATTTGTACGTTTCAAAAATGGACACTTAGAAAATTTTCTGCTGAAAACCACACAATGGATTACTATGGAAGGAAATACAAGTTACTGGTAAGTACGCTTAGAATTACTTTTCAAAGTCAGTTCTGGGCTAAAAGATGCAGCACTGGGTTCTCTCCTGATTACAGGTGAGTAAATCGGAATTCGCAGTTCGGCTGATTTTAGACGAATATTTGTACGTTTCAAAAATGGACACTTAGAAAATTTTCTGCTGAAAACCACACAATGGATTCCTTTGGAAGGAAATACAAGTTACTGGTAAGTACGCTTAGAATTACTTTCCAGGGTCAGTGCTGGGCTAAAAGATGCAGCCCTTGTTTCTCTCCTGAAAACAGGTGAGTAAACCGGAATTCGTAGTTCGGCTGATTTTAGAGGAATATTGTTAGTTTGTGAAAATAGACACTTAGAAACTTTTCTGCTGAAAACCACACAATGGATTCCTATGGAAGGAAATACAAGTTACTGGTAAATACGCTTAGATTTACTTTTCAGGGTCAGTGCTGGGCTAAAAGATGCAGCACTGGGTTCTCTCCTGATAACAGGTGAGTAAATCGGAATTCGTAGTTCGGCTGATTTTAGCGGAATTTTTGTACGTTTCCAAAGTGGACACTTAGAAAATTTTCTCCTGAAGACCACACAATGGATTCCTATGGAAGGAAAAACAAGTTACTGGTAAGTACGCTTAGAATTACTTTTCAGGGTCAGTGCTGGGCTAAAAGATGCAGCCCAGGGTTCTCTTCTGATTACAGGTGAGTAAATCGGAATTCGTAGTTCGGCTGATTTTAGAGAAATATTTGCACAATGGTGAAGGAAGGGGGTGGGGCCTGAGGTGATATGTGTGCAAACACGCCCTGTGGCGCGTTTTAAGTTGGGGAATTAATTCCTCTTCAATCCTGAGGTCCCCTGGGGCCAACTAGCCCACCAGGTACCTCCAGTATGCTCCAGGGGGCTGCATTGCAGAGAGGTGTTCAGAGGCCACGCCCCTTTTTACAACACTCTGCAACGCAGCTCCGTGGTGCTTACTGGAGGTATCTGGTGGGCTAGTTGGTCCCCAGTGACCCTCAGGATTGAAGAGGAATTAATTCCCCAACTTAAAACGCGCCACAGGGCGTGTTTGCACACATATCACCTCAGGCCCCTCCCCCAACCTTCACCACTGTGCAAACGCACCACGTGGGGTGTTTTAAGTTGGGGGATTAAGTCCCCTTGAATCCTGAGGTCCCCTGGCGTCCAACTAGCCCACCAGGTACCTCCAGTATGTGCCAGGGAGCTGCGTTGCAGAGAGGTGTTCAGAGGCCACACCCCTTTTTACAACACTCTGCAATGCAGCTCCGTGGCGCTTAGTGGAGGTACCTGGTGGGCTAGTTGTCCCCTAGGGGACCTCTGGATTGAAGAGGAATGAATTCCCCAACTTAAAACGTGCCACAGGGCGTGTTTGCACAGCATCACCTCAGACCCCGCCCCCTACCTTCACCACTGTGCAAACGTGCCCCGTGGCGCGTTTTAAGTTGGGAGATTAAGTCCCCTTGAATCCAGAGGTCCTCTGGCGGCCAACTAGCCCACCAGGTACCTCCAGTAAGTGCCATGGAGCTGCGTTGCAGAGAGGTGTAAAAAGGGGCGTGGCCTCATTACACCTCTCTGCAACGCAGCCCCCTGGCGCATACTGGAGGTTCCTGGTGGGCTAGTTGGCCCCCAGGGACCCCCAGTATTGAAGGGGAATTCGTTCCCCCTCTGCAAACGCACCAGGGGGCGCGTTTGCAGAGTGATGAAAGGAGGGGGCGTGGCCTCCTCCAGATCCCGTTTTTTTGTTGTTGTCTTTTTAAGAAGGGGGGCTGTGTAGCTCCCCTTCTTTTTCTTATTTTTTGGCCCTGGGGATCTAATCCCCCAGGGCCTGCCCCCTATTTTTTATTTATTTTTTTAAACTGTGGAGGGGGGCCGCGTGGCCTCCCTCCCGAGGCCTTAATTTGCCCTGGGGACCCCATCCCCTGGGGCCGTTTTTTAAATTTTTATTATTTTGATTTTGGGGAGGGAGATGCGTGTCCCCCCCCCCCCCGGGCCACTACTGGCCCCGGGGACCACATCCCCCGGGGCCTGGCCTCCGTTGGGGACTGTGGGGGGGGTCCCCAATCCCCACACGGCCCCGCCGGCTCCCCGCCTCCTGCGGGAGCCGGCATTGCTTTTCCACATGGGGAGCAGCTAACATGCTGCTCCCCATGTGGAAAAGCAATCTGCTTTGCTATTTGGAAGAGAGAGCAGGTTTCCCTGCTCTCTCTTCCCAATAGCAAAGCAGTTTGCAATGGCAGGGTGGGAGCCGCGAGGCTCCCGCCCTGCCATTGCAAACAGCAGTGTCCCGGGGGTGGGCACCCACGGACACTGCAGGAGCCGGCCCTGGGGGGTGGTGGTCTCCAGGGCCACGACAAGGCTCCAGTAGGGGGGCCGCGCGGCCCCCCTCCCACTTAAGTTAAAGCCCTGGGGGTGGTAGTCCCCGGGGCTTGGGGGTCCGTATCGGACCCCCTACTTTAAATATGTAGTGCCCCGGGGAGATGGCGGTCCCCGGGGCATGTGGGGGGGCTCGAGCCCCCCCACACAGGTTTTTTTCTTTTGTTTTTTTAAAACAAGCCCCGGGGGTGGCGGTCTTCGGGGCTGCGGGGGGTCATGAGCTCCCCCGCATACATTAAGATAAGCCCCGGGGGGTGGTGGTCCCCGGGGCTACTATGAAAAATTTCCCCCGGGGCTTGGCCCCCCCGGGGGCTAATTGTAAACGAAGCGCAGGAGCCCGCGCTTCGTGGTTTTTTTTCCTCAGCGGTATGCGCGGACTCTACGCGCATCCCGCGATTTTATTTAAAAAACAAATTTGGGGGGGGCCTTGGGGGTCCTTGTGGGACCCCCTGAGCAGGCCATAGGGATCAGGGTGTTTCTACCCTGCCCCCTTTTCGCGTTTTGCGATGTTTTTTTTGGGGCTTCTTGTGCCTCGGTTCTACCGAGGCACAAGATGGCTGCCAACACTTCCTGATCTGGAGTGTTGACAGCCAATTAGCATTCAGCTCGTGCACCCCAGAGTGCGCGCTGGGTTCGGGGAGGGTCCGCGGATCCTCCCTGGCCATAGATATATATGTACTTTTAACTGTAATCATCACATACATTCAGATGTTAAGAGCAAGAAGGATCTGCTCGACTGAGGAATTGTACAATGATGAAGTGAACAGATTGTCTGGAATGTTTAAACAAAGGGGATATCCTAAAAACGTTCTTGATGATGCACAATGCAGAGCAAAGGAGAAATCAAGAAGGGAATCACTTTATCCTCAAAAGTCCCAGGAAGAAAACAGCAATGACATCAAGTGAATTGTGGCATCAATCCTCAAAAAACATTGTGTGTGTTGAAAAATGATGAACACTTGAGGAGAATCTTTGGAAAAGGCCCACAAATCACATCAAAGAAGGTCATTGGGTGATATACTAACAGCCAGTCATTTTACTCCTAGGAATGTTCGACCAGACATGGGCTTATGGCTATTGAAAAATCAGGCGGGATTTGTGAAAAAATACTTCCTGTAAAGCCTGTGAGCACGGAGTAAACAGCAAGAGTTTCCACACAATGGATGGTCGGAAGATACCGATTAGAGAAAGAATAACTTGTAATACAGAGTTCGTTATTTATGCATTGAAGGGTGGCTGCAACAAGCTGTACATAGGCAGCACCAAAAACAAGTTGAAACTAAGAATCTTACAGCATATAAGAGCCATCAGAAACGGGGACAAGTATTACCCGATGGCTTGCCACTATGATCAAATGCATAACCGATCATTGTTAACTTTCTCATACTGGGGCATCAAACACATCAAACCCCATCCAAGAGGTGGAAACTGAGAAAGTGAGCTGCGTAAACAAGAATCCAGATTGATTCTAATAATGGGAAAGGCAACACCATGGGGCCATAGCAAGGATGCAGAACATTTTGTGCATTTATGAATATCTAAATTAATGAATTGCGTAATGGTGATATCCGTGTCACCAAGAGGACTGAAATGGTTAAATTTAGCCTTTGTGATAAGTGTGGATACTGAACTTATGAAATATTGGATTGCTTAAAAGATATATTTTTTCAACTGAGTAGCATTTAAGAGAACACATGTATATATTATAGATTTATATTTGAGGACTTTAGCAAAAAGAGTACAATATCTTGGAAAGACTGTATTTATTTGTTTATGATGAGCATCTTGTTTTTGAATAATTGTTTGATTAAGAGGAAAGAAACAATTAGTTATAGCAGGTAGAACATGGCACAAGCACTTTATTTGAACACCTTGCACTTTATTACTGACAAGGGTAATAGGGCTCTAAGGAATAAAATAGGGCAGAGAGTGGATCAGGAACACCACGGTTGTCATTGGCGAAGTATTCCCCAATAGTCATTGGTATTTTCCATCATGAGTGGGAATTAGTCATTGCACATGCCACTTTAGACGACAGCATGTGACATTTTAATCAAGAATGATTATTATTAGGTTTGACACATGTCACTTTAGATGCCAGCATGTGACACTTTACTTAAGAACAATTCTTAGTGAGGAAAAGATCTTTAGAGCACATGCCACTTTAAATAATTGACTATTAATGAGGAGAAGAAAAAAATCCCTTTTTTATTTGTGCTCTGGACGTCTTTGGTAATATTGAGAATATTTTATAGAAACAACTGATTGGTGCTTTTCAGAATAAAAATCCTGGAGTAGGGTAGAATATTCCCGCTGAGATGAATAAAAAACAATGGGTGATATGCACATTGGCGCTTTAAAATGGATTGAAGAAACATGACAACAACCACGAAAATGTATATTTATATTTATTTCTACATGTTTTAGTATTTATCAACATCATATGAATCTGTTAGGAATTAATTTGAAGGATTATTATATAGAAAGCATCTTTCTCTTTGTGGTGTAGCCCAAATAGAAGTATTCAGCTACATTCAGTACAAGTGCATTTGGAAATAATAGTTGACTGCCTGAGAAATAATTGATTTACAACCTGATTGGTCCTTATTTTTGTTTTATGATTATATGAAAACAAATATAACAATAGGTGCAACACAATTGGAGATAATGAGACAAGAATATACACTTTAAAAATTGTATGTTTAAAAACAGGAAAACTGAACAACAATGTGGAACGGAGTAAAGAAAAAGAGAAAAAGAAAAGAAAAATAATTGATAAAAATAGGAAATGAGGAATGAGTAAAGAGGAGGAAAAGAAGAAAACATATATCATGTGTGACTAAATGTATTGAAACTTTTTCAATGTGATAAAGTTAAACATTAATGGCAGAGAATATGTGTCAGAAGTTGCTAGAATCAACAAGAACAATTACTCTAGTGGTCACTTGGGGTAAAGGATACTGAAAAAGGACATGTAATATAAGCAGCACAATGTCAAACCCACAGTGACCCAGTAGAAGGCAGAATGCCGAAGCGTGTCGGTCTTGATTGTGATTGAGAAGGACTATGAAATGTTATTCATTTATACCGAAATAAAATAGAAAAACTGACCCGAATAGTGGACCGGTGTTTGTTTGAACGCACCGCCGGATTGGATGTTTAGGTGAAAGAACATTGATTGAGGAATAAACACCCTGGGGGTCTAAACGCCACGGAAGATTTATACCTGTTTATAAACATCATGCAGAAGGGCGGGAATTGGAAGTGGAGGTGCCACATGGCACTACAGAAAATAGGTATTTATATCAATTTACAAAAACTTTGTAGCAATAGTACAAGCCAAAAAAAACACCCGAACCCCCCTCCCAGTTTTTAGAATTTCACAGTTTTTTAGCTATCACAAGTCACTTTTTAACAAAATTTTAAAACATTAGGCACATGCACTGATCAATAAACTCGAGCCCCTCACCCCTCTTCACTATCTTAATGCATAACAATAATTTTACCTGATTTTATGTATTTAAACATGGATGTTGATAAATCATGATATTTGTAAATGTGAAGCGAAAAGATTGGAAAACTATTTCATATGTTTGAAATTTGTGAACTATGTATTGCAAAAGGGAAAAACATAAGCAGTTTCTGTTTTCCATGTTATGACTGCAAGTTAGTAGCACTTTAAGAAAAACACTACATAAAAAGTGGTAGCAGAGCTGTGGGCACGTCATGTGATCAAGGCCCTCCGGGGCTGAAATGCGTTATGGTCGATAGCTGCTGACGGAAATAAAGAAATAAAGAAATTTTGCGCTCCAAATGGTGTCCATGCTCTTGTCTCAGCGTGGTTGAACTGCAAGGAGAGATCACAGCACCGTTCCACAGAGCTTTGCCAGGCAACAGTAACAACAGCCTCAAAGACAAGTTCAGGACATTAGAAAGGTTGAAAAAAGCTGAACAGAGCAAGTGGTGGGAAAACAAATCTCTACAAAGATATTTAGAGCTGGGGAGGATACCACATGGGCTAAGGATACTTACGGCCCGAGCTAAGAAAATCCAGATCCTGCTATGATGAGAGAGTGGGCGGAGACCAATCTGGAGTCCTCGAGGAAATTAGTCATCATACTGGTGAAGTTTGCGAAAAAAAATAGATTAAAACTACAAGATCAAATTGAGGAAATAGAGAAAAAACTGAATTTATTAGGACAGAATCCAGCGGTGGACAAAATGAGAGATGAGAGGATTAAAAGATTACGCAAGGAAGAAAAAAATATTCGGGAGAGAAAAGTATTTAAAGATAAAATGGACTACGAGTGTGGGAGGATCTTCACATTCGCCCGAAAATACGACACGCTGAAAGTATCCAAATTCGGAGGGGCAAAGGCCACAACATCAAGCAATCAAAGTACCAGGAAAAGGAGTGTTAATACGTCCCATTCCGACCCAAGCTTGGCGTTCGATAGCGAGGCTGAACAAGAATCACACCAGGCAGGGACCGCAACCATTCCATGTAAAATATCATTAGTTGAAGAACTGGATTTTTTAGTGGAGGAGCGCAGACAGACACTGCGCCCAAGAACTCAAACAAACAAAACAAAAGTGGATCCAGGAAACGCAGAGAAAGGAGAGAAAGGAGAGAAGCGCAACGAAAGCACAAACAACACCAACAGAAAACCAAACAACTGCAGATGGAAGAGAAATTAACAGATAACAGTACCAATGACAAAACAATCATCAACCTTGCCAAAATAGACCTAGACAAAGCAGAGGTACAATTACTGTCTTTGGGTCTATCATACTGCCCTGAAAGTACTTTTTATTATGCTGCTACACGCATGGACATTTTCAAAAGCATGCCAAAATTAAAACTCAAGAAATAACATTTGTTGCAGGACAAAACATTGGAGTCAACACAGGAAAGAGAAACATCAACCTTGCAATCACCTCTCCTAAACCTATTGATATCTGACCTACCGACACTTACAAATCTACAATATCTAGCCAGAGGAAGTGAAACAACAAACACACAAGTTTCAACACAGGATAACCAAGGAACAACAACTGAGATAAGGACATTGGCACATGAACAGGTTCAAACACCATTCAAACCCAGATCGACATTCAATCAAATCACTCCAAGAGATGCTATCGATATATTACACAAACATGTGACCAATGGAATTAAACAATTAAACCATAAGGTGCATGATGTTCAAAGAAGAAACAAAAACTTAATATAACCTGCAACAACATCGATATAACCAATTGATAACGAAATTGAAGAACAACCCACAAATTATAATACGCAACTCAGACAAGGGTGGTAATTTGGTCATCTGGGGTAAGGAGGCATATATGGAAGAAGCCATGAGCCAGCTACAAGATAAAGCATGCTACAAGAAAACAGACATTCTATCATTAAAAACCATGTATCATGAATATTACAGCAAGCTCCTGGCATGGAAAAGCGCAGGTTTAATATCTATGCAGAAATACAAGTTTTTAAAGAATGAAAGTCCAACTGTTCCTGTAATATATTTTATACCTAAAATCCACAAAATTCCGATTAAGCCACCAGGGCGGCCGATAATTTCAGGAGGTAACAGCCTGTTAGAAACGTCATCACAATATGTGGATTTCTTTTTACAAGAATATGTTCGCCAACTACTGTCTTACGTTAGAGACACTAGCGACTTTCGGAACAAAATACAGGATTTTGTATGGCAGGAAGATTATCTACTAATTACACTTGACGTTTCCGCCTTGTATATAAGTATTAACCATCTTGATGGTCTAAGGTCACTGCAACATTATTTAAACACCAGACCTGGACTCTTGAATACTCACAGCAAATTGTTATTAAGTATGGTGGAATTCTGCCTCTATAATAATATATTCATGTTCCAAAACACTTTGTACCAGTAGTTGCGTGAAGTAGAGATGGGTGCCAGCTTCTTCCCCAGCTACGCGTGTTTACACATGGGCTGGGACTAAAAAATCTATATGCAAATTAATACAATGGAAATGTAAAATTCTGGCTACACTTTATCGATGATCTCTTTGTGGTTTGGCAGGGGCCCCTGTCTGGCGAAAAGGAGTTCATAGATTCTATTCAATTCAATTCGGCTTTATTCGATTAAAAGTAATTAATCATAAAAGCAAAGGTACACAGAACATAAAAGAGCAATGCGCAAAGTTACATTAAAAGTTGATTCCTTAGTTTAAAAATGAATTTTAAAAATGCGTTAACAGAGGCCATGATGTGGACTGAGTCTAACATTTGCAGGGCTATAAGTGCAGGACGACAGTGCCTAAGGCCAAAAGATTTTCGATACCGGGAGAATCCACCTTTTCCTAGGAATAGAATAAAATTTACACAAGAACATGACATGTAATGTGGATTGAATCGATACATCATCACATGGACAATTGCATAGAGATTTAGACCAATCGTTCCGTTCAGGGAAACTTAATAACCTATGAATGATTCCAAAGCGGAAACGAACTATCAAAAACACCTAAAACAGTTGTAATATAAGGTTGGATTGTTAAATGGGTAGAAATCAACTGATGTGCCTGTACGGAAGTTTTCTTCAGTTCTGTTGCCAGTCTGCGGTCATTTAAATGGTCCAAACATAGTTTTTTCAAGTCCTTTCTTGCAATCAAACGTAGAGTGGTAGGATCATCAAAGAACTCCTGATGGCCCAAATTATAAAAAAAGGATTTAATGTATGCTAGCCATCTGATCCTCGACACCCCTTCTAACTTCATAAGGTCAGAAATAATAGAGCGATTCAAGGGCACATTTTCCAAGGTCCAGATCCTATGCCATTCAAGTATCGGTTGTATTTTTATGGTATCTTCCAGGTAAACAATTCCCAGTTCTACATGACATATGTAAGTTGATGTGGAGTCTGGCACAGCCAATAAGAACCATAGAAATTTATTTTCCACAGTCTGCAAAGAAGTAACATCAACAATCCCCCAGACACCAGCTCCATAAGTAGTCACAGACACACATTTTGCGTTATAAATTTTTAACAACTCAAACGGGGGCCTCCTACCCAATTTCTTACTAAAATTAAAAAGGGCAGTCACAGTTCTAGCAAACAGGATCCTCCTAGCTTTCACGGCTTGTTGCCAACTAGATTTGTTGTCAAATAGAATGCCCAAATAAGCAAACGTTTTGGTGTATTCAATAGGCTTATTATATACAAACATGGTCTTTGCGCTCTTGTTCTTGCTACTACCACTAATCATAGCGAAAGTTTTGGAGACATTTATAGAGAGTCTCAAGTTTGACATAAAATTCTCGAAAGAAGACATTAATCTTTGTAGGGCCAGAGGCGTACGAGCCATTAACACGGCGTCATCGGCATATAACAGTGCCGGAATAGTTCTCATTTCTATCTGGGGTAGGTCTCTACAATTTTGCACTAAATGTTTTTCTAGACCATTGATGTATAGAGTAAAAAGGAAAGGAGCGAGAACACAGCCCTGTCTCACTCCTTTTCCTATCTTAAAATCAGTAGTGCATTGGCCCCCTACCCCATACCGTACCCTGCATAAAGCTGTCTAAGAAAAGAGGCTAATAAAGTGTCCACGCCTAACTCTTCTAAAATTTTCCACAACTTAGCGTGGACAACACAATCAAACGTTGATGATAAATCAACGAAGGTTAAATATAAATTACCCCTTTTTGCCTCCGTATGTTTATTAATTAAAAGATTTAAATTAAGACTCTGATCCACTGTCCCCATGCCCTTGCGCAATCCATATTGTATGTCACATATTATTCCCGAGGCCTCTGCCCATTCTTGTAACCTATTAAGTATGACTCTACCGACGATTTTCATGGAAGAGTCTAACAGGGAGATAGGGCGATAACATGCCGGGTTAGCTCTATCTCCTTTCTTAAAAATGGGAACTAAAATAGAAACTAACCAGGTTGGAGGAAGACCATACACACTACATGCATTAAAAAATAATGTTAAAAGCGGTCCCCATAGCTCAAGATTATATTTGAAAAGATCTACTGGGATGCCGTCCGGCCCTGGTGCCTTGCCCCCTTGACTAACTAGTATAGCATCAATTACTTCCTGAAGGTCAAAAACCAAATGCTTTTCAGATTCTGGCCCCTGGGGTAGCGGCTCAATTGATGGTGGCCCTGATACGTCCGAAGCGACAGTTGGACAGTTATAGAGATTTGTATAATGTCTAATCCAGTCTTGTTCAGAGATTGCTATCTCTATATTGGCCCTGTCCATATTGATCAAAAACGGGGCATTAACTGCCTTCCAGAAAGCTGACGAGTCACGCAACATAGATGCCGCATGCAGTGCTGACCACATTTTCCTTTTTAGCTCGTTTTTCCTATTTTTCAGCGCCAATTTGTACTCCCTCCTTGCTTTACTAATGTCAAGTTGATTTTTAATTACAGCATGGAGCGCATACTTCAACTTTGAATATGCTTGGGTGCACGGGTGATCAAACCATCCTGATTTCATGGGTTTACTTCTATTAGTTTAAACGAAAAGGGCCTTCTTAATGGATGCTGCAATTACTGCAAAATTCTCCACAATATCTCTTTGATCGCCCTGGTCGTTTAGACAGTGCACAATATTATTATAGCAGTCTCTGACTATTTTGCCCATAAGTTCTTCTTGGTTCACGCTCTCCCAACTTAGTGCGTATCCATTCTGCCTACTGAGTTTAATGTTATCAACATTATTAATATTTCTATCCTTCTTTCTAGTGCTTTGACATTGCGTCATCAGGCTTATGCTTAGTGGGAAATGATCACTTAAAACTAAGTTGTGTGTGTGAAAATGTGTTACCCTAGAAGAATGTCTATTAGACAGCAAAATAAAATCTATTATAGAGAAAGCACCACGACCATTAAAGGTTGGGCAAAAGGCTCCCATAGGGAGTTGTTAGCATATTACCAAAGCCCATATCCTGTGTTAGTAGCATATCGTTAAAAAGATCCCCTTGTGTTGTGTGCACAAAGTGTGGAAGACAATCTTCATCATTATCGTCATGCGTTAAGCCACGAATCCCTTTTCCTATATGTTGACATAATGAACAATTAAAATCTCCCCCCCACAAAATAACTACATCCTTGTCCGTAGAATCCTGAAGCCATACTAGTCTGTCCATTAAAGACTTCAGGATACTTGCGAACTGAAACTGTGGGATGTTGTTATAAAAATTGACTATGATCAGCTTCTTAAGTGAATCACAGGTTAAACCGATAACTTGATAATAGGGACCATCAAAAAAATTACATTTGTCATAATTCATCAAGTTTGAAATGTATATACAGAGGCCTCCCTTCGCTCTACCACAGGGAGATGGAACTGCTGGAGTAAAAAAGGTTCTATATCCTTCCAAGTGAAAGGTCTCTACTAACCAAGGGGCATATCAACAACAACCGGCGATAATTATCGCTGAGCGCACTTAGCGCTCGGATAATTATCACCGGCTAGCGCCGATTTTTATCGCTGAGATAGCGTGCTATTAGCAACGCTTATCTCCTCAGCGATAAAAATCCTAGCGCTAACTGGCTAACGTGAGATTATCGCTGGAAACCCAGCGATAATCTCACGTTAGCTTGTTGATAGGGACTCACAAACTTAGCCATGATATCCTCCTTCCATAGGATATCATGGCTAAGTCAGTCCTGAAGCAGGTGTTAGGTAAGTAGCAATAACAGGTGTTATCGCTACTTTTCCTGACGCTATGCTTCATAGCGTTAGGCTTGCTGATAGGAGAAATGTCGCTTAGCGACATTTCTCCTGTCATGCCAGGTCAGGAACGCCCACTTTGCATCTCATTAGAGATGCAAAGCTGGGCGTTAGGAATCCTAACGCTAAAGCAAGGTTTCACGCGTTAGCGTGGCCTTGCTGATTAGGCGATAAAATTAGCGCCGCTTTTCGCCCGAAAACGGCCGCAAAAGCGGCGATAATTTTTTAGCGCCTGCTTGTCGATATGCCCCCAAGTTTCCTGTAAACAAAGGATGTCAAAATTCCGTATAAAATCTAACCATATATCATTTAGCAACTTCGATTTTAAGCCCGCAATGTTCCAATAAACAATTTGAACTCCATCAGGACTAGTTCTTAAGTTATTGCCCCAGCAACTATTTCCCGAAGTTATTGAAGGTATCAGTGAAAGAGAATGGTTTTGTGGGGTGGATGCAGACCCCGAGCTAGAGGTCAACGCCATATTGGCGCTGCCAGGTAAAGACTTCTGTACCTCGTGAGGAATGTTGTTATTCAAAATAATCTCAGGAGGGATTTTAGAGGTTGTGAATTCAGGACTAAAACTGTCAGTTATAATAGGCAGAGAAGGCATAATACAAGCCTTACAGGTTCTTTTTTCCCAGGTCTCGTTATGGGTACAGTTTAGAGTAAAATTATTTATATGGTCCGCAAAATGAGTTACTTTATTGTTATCGTATGGCACCTCCCCAGAATCTTGGACCAAGTTACCCCCTAATTTGTCTGAGCTACTACGCCAATCTACTTCTTCTAAGGAAGGTAGGAACTCATAGCGATTGTGTGTTTGTACAGAGTATCTGCAACCATGATCCTTGATTGGGGCCCTTTTTTCCGAGACACCAGGCTTACAAAAGAAGCCCAAAGGAACCGCACTGATATTGCCTGGAGCCATTGAGTAATATTCCATTTTGCTCAATATCCAGTGTACAAATTGCGGTGTTTTGAAATTCAGAACCAAACAATCGCCTGGTATTTCTTTTGTATCTCTTCCTACCCAGCTTACCCTTCTTGCATTTTGAACTCCGCGAATAATCTGTCCGTTTCGCCAACCCTAGTTCCCAACTCCTTATTAATCCTAGATTTAAAGGCACCAGGATTTAGTATTGGTGCTTCAATAATTTTCAAAGATTTAGAATGGTTAAGTAGTAACTCTTCAATTGCACCAAGCCTTGTTAAAATGTTACTTAAAGAGTCTCTAAAAAAAGTATCCATGGCCTCAATCTTCGTTTTTATTGCCATTACATTATTCTGAGTGAGTACATATGAGGGAGTTGACTCAGTTCCCTGAGTTACTTTTTTGGGTTTTGGGGGGGGCTTTTTAATTCCCTTTTTTTTCTACTTTCTGTATGATAACCTTAGTTCTAGAAGTGGGTTCTACCGTTGTATCTAAGGTTAAAATCGAGTTTTTTGTACGTTTAGTAGGTGGCTGAAACTCAGCGTCCTGGTCAGTAAAGGAGACATGATCTGAAATGTTCAAGACACACCCATTGCTTTCCACATTAAGATCGTATAATGTTTGCTTATTTTTATTCAAGAGTAAGTCCCCGGAACCGGATGTGCCGACCGTGTTGTCGTGGGAAATGGCTTCTTCCACTGACACAATTTGCTACTCCAGAGCTCCCATTGCACCCGTTAAATAATTTAAAATAGAGACGCATGGTCCCTCCCCCGATTTGGACTGCTTCTTAGGCTGTGAACTTGAGGCTTTTCTTTTCACCATTTTTACTTATATAAGCACAGGAACCTAGGAGCAACAAATCAAACAATGCAGGATAATGCCACTCGAGGGAATCAATGTCTAGAAATACCAGACAGAATTTAGTTTTTCGTTTTACGAAAAAATAATGTAACAGACGATATGCAATGGGCATTAAACGAAGTACTATAATGCAAAAGCGCAAACTTCTTACATCCAAAGCAGTAGCTAAGATATTAACGTAGTGAATGACAAGGACTTATCTGACAAAAGTTCGAGCATACAGAGTCAAGGAAGCCAAAGTCTATGGCCCAGCCCAGTCTACTCCTGGCTAGGACGGGCTAAGACGGGCCCGTCTTGGCCCGGTCTTCGCCCGGGCCGAGCCCGCGCGCGTCCCGCGCTGCGGGACCTCCTCTCGGTTGATAAGGGCTCCGCCAGGGACCGTGGCTAAAGTGTGCTGTGCAAGTCAAGGCGCCCAGGGGCTGTGCAAAATAGCGTTGATTTCCTCCAACTCACCTGGGGTCTCCCGCGCTGCGGGACCTCCTCTCGGTTGATAAGGGCTCCGCCAGGGACCGTGGCTAAAGTGCACTGTGCAAGTCAAGACGCCCAGGGGCTGTGCAAAATAGCATTGATTTCCTCCAACTCACCAGGGGTCTCTCGCGCTGCGGGACCTCCTCTCGGTTGATAAGGGCTCCGCCAGGGACCGTGGCTAAAGTGCGCTGTGCAAGTCAAGGCGCCCAGGGGCTGTGCAAAATAGCCTTGATTTCCTCCAACTCACCAGAGTTCATAGATAAAATTAACATAAATGAGATCAACTTTACATTTACCGCAAACATTAGCAGTGAAGTGGGGAGCTTTTTAGCTGTACAGATCTATGTCAAAAACAACAAATTGGAAACCAAGGCCTATACAAAAGACACAGCTGGGAACGCAGTATCATATGCGTCAAGCTCACACCCTTGCCATCTCATACAGAGTATACCGTATGGTGAGATGTTGCGACTAAAAAGAATATGCAGCAATGGGGATGACCTCAAAAAAGCACAACAGGCAAGCAAAATTGGGTTCTTACAAAGGGGCTATTCTAACAAATGCATCAACAGAGCAATCAAGAAAAGCAATTAAGCCAACAGATCTGACATACTAACAAAGTCCAAAACACAGAGGCATGAAACAGACACAAGAGAAGAAAGTAAGAGTGACAACACAAGTGAGTTTAGACTGATCCTACAATACAGCACTCAAGAGAAGGGCCATTAAGCAAATTATCAAAAGGAATTGGACTATTGTTCTTAATGACCCCACGATAGGCCACCTACTACCAAGAAATCCATCTATTACATACAGTAGGGCCTGGGCCATCCAAGATAGTCTGGTCAAAAACGATGTGGAAACCCAAACAAGCACATCATGCCTTGCGCGACGTAAAGGATTCTTTCGTTGCAAGCTATGCAAAGCATGCCAATTTGGGCTAAATAAAACAACATACAGAACCCCATTCGGGGATCAGGAAAGAACAATTACGAAGTCACTCACATGCAAGACAGATCATGTCATATATGTGCTGGAGTGTCCATGTGGCCCACGCTATCTAGGGAGTACTATACTCCAAGGCCACAAACGAATACTCCAGCACATAAGGGCCATCAAAAATAAAGACACCACATACCCTGTGGAACACCACTTTACTGAACACCATGACTCTGATCCTACGGATTTAAAATACTATCTAATTGACTCCATAGTACCCAGCAAAAAAGGGAGAAACACGGAACGGATGTTACGCAAACTAGAAACAAGGTACATCCTTGACCTGGATTCCAAACACCCTGGGGGTCTAAACGCCATGGAAGATTTATATACCTATTTATAAACATCATGCAGAAGGGCGGGAATTAGAAGTGGATGTGCCACGTGGCACTACAGAAAATAGGTATTTCTATCAATTTACAAAAACATTGTAGCAATAGTATTAGCCAAAAAAACACCAAATCCCGCCTCCCAGTTTTTAGAATCTTACAGTTTTTTAGTTACACAAGTCACTTATTAACACATTTCATTTTTAAAACATTAGGCACATGCATTCAGTAAGGGTTTGCACCAAATACTCAGTCCTTTCTCAGGCAGTCAGAATGTTTACATATATGTTGTTTACAGACCGAATTTGTGAATTTGCACAGTACTAACTGCATAGAAATTTTAGCATCAGTTTAAAGAGGGTGGATTAATCCATAAACTCAAGCCCCTCAACCCTTTGTGATCTTAACGCATAACAATAATTTTATCTGATTTTATGTATTTAAACATCGATGTTGATAAATCATGATATTTGTAAATGTGAAGCGAAAAGATTGGAAAACTATTTCATAGGTTTGAAATTTGGAAACTATGAATTGCAAAAGAGAAAAACATAAGCTGAGTCTGTTTTCCATGTTTATGACTGCAAGTTAGTAGCACTTAGCATTTTAAGAAAAAAACTACATAAAAAGTTGTAGCAAAGCTGTGGGCGCATCATGTGATCAAGGCCATCCGGGGCTGAAACGCGTAATGCCCGATAGCTGCTGACAGAAATATAGAAATAAAGACATTTTACACTCCAAATGGTGTCCGTGCTCCTGTCTCAGCATGTTTGAACTGCAAGGAGAGATTGGAGAAACGCTGTATTTATATATATATATATATATATATATATGTATATATATTCACTGAAAAAACCATAGGTTTCACACACGTTATAGTTAGGAATTAGCATTTAAAAAACCTTGCAAATTCACTTAAAAAACCATAGGTTTCACACATGTTATAGTTAGCTGGGCATTTCACTCGTGAAAAACCAATGAAATTCCCCCGTTATAGTTAGGTCAGATAAATATAACTCGCGCGACCGCCACTCTATCACAAGGATGATGTCATCGGTGATGTCATGAGTAATGCCACTGACCATGTCATGAGTGATGTAATATGTGAGGTCATGAGCACTGGATTGCGGGCGCGCGAGTTATAGTTATCTGACCTAACTATAACGGGGGAATTTCATTGGTTTTTCACGAGTGAAATGCCCAGCTAACTATAACATGTGTGAAACCTATGGTTTTTTAAGTGAATTTGCAAGGTTTTTTAAATGCTAATTCCTAACTATAACGTGTGTGAAACCTATGGTTTTTTCAGTGAATTTGTACGTTTTTTTAAATGCTAATTTATGTATTTATTTATTTTTTTAAAGTTTTTTCACCGTGCGCGTACCGTGCGCGCACGGTGCGGTCCGCGCACCGCTCGCCCACGTTACGTAGTTCGCGCAATTTTTCCCTTTCTACTGTGCGCGTACGCTACACGCACTCCGCGATTTTTCACAAAAAAATGAAAATACATTTTTGCCCTTGGGGGTCCTTCTGGGACCCCCTGACCAAGGCTAGGGGGTCAGGAACTGTCCAGCCTGCCCCCTTTTCACATTATCCACCTTTGTTTTTCACCCCCTCAGACTGCGAGAGACAAAATGGCGGCCGACACTTCCTGGTTTCGACCGATTCGAATGTTTACTAAGATCTAACAACCAATCAGAATCGCGCTAGCGCACGGCAGCGTACGCGTACGGTAAGCTTACGGTACGCGCTCGGAGCGCGCCTATAGATATATATATTGATTTAAATGCTATTTTCTCAGGAAATACTGAACAGATTTACACCAGGCCTGCAAAAGGCACATTCCTGACCTGAGGACTACCTCTCTGCCAAATTTCAAGTAATTCTGTTCAGCCGTTCGGGCTGCAGCTTGGACTAAAGGTCCTATGGAAAAATGCATGGGGAAAACGCGTTTTGGGACCCCCCCTTTTTCTCAGTCCCCGCTTGACGAATCCCCCCGAGACTTTCAGGGAAGGAGCGGAGCGGAGCGCCCCACCTATTTTGAAAATTTAGCGAGGATTCGTCAATCGGCGCCAAAGTTATTCAAAATAGAATGTTGCGGATTTCCTATGGAAACACGGTCCTAACTATAACTATCTACTGGCGACCGCCAGTAGATAATATATATATATATATATCTATATATATATATATATATATATATATATATATAATATATATATATATATATATCTACAAGATTGATTACCAGCAAGGTCGCATCTTCACCTTTGCAAGAAAATTTGATGCTATCAAAGCTTCCCAAGCGCCAGTCTCACATCCCTCCTCTGGTCAAGTCCAGGTTGCCATGCAAACCTCTCAACTGGCATCGTCAGTTTCCGACCTCAGTTCAATACCTGACAGCGATTCTGACACAGAGCGCAGTAGAAATGCGGCACAATTGGGGTTTACCCGGTTCTCCTTGGCACAAGAGGTGGACTGTTTGCGGCAAGACCGCCGCGAAACTTTGAGACCCAGAAGGCAAAATCCCAACAGCGCCAAAGGCGCAACCAAAAGCGCAGATGGCGACGACAAGCACATCGCAAACACCAAGCCAAAAAGGAAAAACAACAAGAGATGGAACAAGTAATTTCAGCACCACATCAAATTACAGAGTCCATAGAACCACCATCTGTTGTCAACCTTACCAGCATGCAACTAAGTCCGGCTGAGATCAACACTTTACATCTTGGTCTCTCTTTCAGCCCAGGCAGCAACTTTAACTACTCCAAAACCAGGATCGATTTATATAAATTTATCCGCAAGCTAAAGCTGCAGAAGCATTTCTTACTCAATCCTAACACACGGGGACCCAGTCTTACACCTATGTCAGACTCGCAACAAGGATTGATTGCCAACGATTTGGCTCTTATGCAAGACCTTCAGCAGTTGAGATATGAGGGTTCTAGTATGGATTTCACGGAAGAACATCTAACCCTGAACGTGCCGGGTCACACTAAATTCAAACCTAAATCTACCTTCACGCCTTTGATGCTGCATGATAACATCGATATTTTTCACCAACTATCTATTTCAGGGATCAAAAAACTATATTCATCTACCCTGCGTGAAAAATTTAAATACACAGCACGCAACAATTGCTACTTCCAACTTGTTAGCAAATTACAAGCCGATAACAACATCATTATTCGTCAATCTGACAAGGGGGGTAATGTGGTGCTCTGGCCTAGAGACCTATATCTGGAGGAAGCCCACAGTCAACTCAATGACCCCCTTTGTTACAGACGCTGTGATGCAACTTCAGTGAAGGTAGCCAGAACTGAATTCTATTCCCACCTTGTTGCCTGGCGGAGCACAGGATTACTCAGTCAAGATGAGTTGAAATTTCTGAAAAATGACTTTCCAGTAACTCCTGTTATGTATTTTATTCCAAAGATACATAAGAACTCTGAGAAGCCTCCAGGCAGGCCAATCATCTCGGCGCGAGGTGGACTTTGTGAGAATACCTCTGTATATATTGATGCCTTTTTGCAGGAACATGTTAAGACTTTGCCATCATATGTGCAGGACACAAGTGATTTTTTAAGGAAAATAGCTGGGTTTGAATGGGACCCTTCTTTTTGGTTGGTTACACTAGATGTAACCTCCCTCTACACCAGCATTCATCATTCTGATGGTGTTAAAGCAGTCCAGCACTACTTGGGGACCCGACCTCTTCACATGGTCAACCACAACAAAATGTTGTTAGCTATGATTTCCTTTTGCCTGCACAACAATTTCTTTATGTTTGGCAATCAATTCTTTCAGCAGGTCAGAGGTGTTGCCATGGGGGCCAGCTTTTCTCCCAGTTATGCCTGTCTCCACATGGGCTACTGGGAGGAGCTGGTCCTCTATGGTCAACATCGTGACACTCTGTCCAAACATGTAATCCACTGGTATCGTTTTATAGATGATATTTTCATGGTTTGGCGAGGCACAAAACAGCAGATCCTTGATTTTATCGAGGCTATCAATTCCAACACCCTCAATCTCGGCTTCACCTCAGATATTAGTCAAGATAGGGTGTTCTTTTTGGATGTTGAAATCTTTATTGATTTTGGTAAACTCAATACACGCCTCTTTAGGAAACCTACCGCGGGAAACACGGTTCTCCATGCTACAAGTCACCATCCTGTGCATCTTATTCGCAGCATTCCCTACGGGGAGATGCTGCGTATTAGGCGCATCTGTAGCACGGAGTCTGATTGCCTTGCGGCACAAAACTTGAGTAAAGCACGTTTCCTAGCAAGGGTCTATTCTGCTCCAACGATTGACAATGCCATTCGTAAGGCTAACTGTTTGTCTAGAGAGGAGACTCTAATCAACAAGGGATCAATTGCTACACCAGTTCACACCAGGGAACCAGTTAGATTGATCTGGACATACAATCGTCAACACCAAGCACTCAGAAAAATTCCGAAGAAGAATTGGAGCTTGGTTTGTAATGACCCTGTCATTGGGGATCTAATGGCAGCTAGTCCAAACATCACCTTCAGGAAAGCTCGCTCTATGAGCGATGCTTTAGTCAAATCTAGTCCTGAGTTAGGTTCCAATACAACCTGGATGCAGTTTTGTAAAGGCTTCAAAAGATGCCCCAATTGCAAAGCGTGTAGACAGGGAGTCAACAAGACGCAGTACACGATCCCGTTCTGCGAGATTCCTCGTTCCATCACAAAACCACTTACATGTAAGACCGAGTACGCGGTGTATGTGCTGGAGTGTCCGTGTGGCCTGCAATATGTGGGTAGTACCAAGTTGCAGGTCCACAAACGGATACTCCAGCATATGCGGGCAATCAGTGGTAGTGATGCATCTTACCCGGTGGCACGCCATTTCAAGGAACTACACAACAACAAAAGTGAACTATTAAAGTTCTTTGTCATAGATGCAGTGCTCCCGTTAAGACGTGGTGGCAACAGAGAAGCATTGCTCCGTGCCCTAGAAACGAGATATATCCTCGAGCTAGACTCCAAGTCACCGCAGGGCCTTAATGCCAGTGAAGATCTCTTCACTTGTCTTTAAATTGGGTTGTATTAATTTTCATCCCCCTTGTGTTAAGCTGCATTGCGTGTTGGTCACACCTCCTCTACCCACTGTAGGTTTTAACAAAGTTTAGATGACACATCTTTAGATATACTCGGTATTTTATATGTTTTCTCTGCATCTAGACATACTTTGACACCTGTCAGAATTTTGGTTAAAACATGGACTAAGGGGAAAAAAGGCTCCTGTATATGCATTATATAGTAACCTTACATGTTATACTATGACTTGTAGGCTGCACTGCGTCTCTAAGGCAGGTATAAGTAATTGTGCAAGATATCCTGGTCGATAAACCAGTGCTCAAATCGCCAGGGACGTCTAAATTCGAATTTGTTGGAGTATACCCACTTGGGTTTGATTTCCAATAGTGCACATTGGATGTCCGCTGTGTATTTGTAGGAAAGCAGTATTATTCAATTTGGTTATAAACAACTTTATTGCTCTATGTGCACGCAATCAAAGTACAACACGCACACAAAAAAATGTTGTCTTAAAACAATGTTGTTTTAAATATAAATTACCTGCCAGTTCTGTTGAAATGATTTTACCATATAATTATTTTATCAAATGAAATTTGCGCTTTAGCATTTTTAAAACTGTTTGACGCAGATGCCTTTGATTCTATTGCCCTGTTTTGTCCTTGTTCCAATGTGCAAACAACCTTTCTATGTCTATTGATGCAGTGTTTGAATTAGCCAATTGTGTCACTCTATTAATGAGCATTGTGCACTTTAAAAAGCGGGATCACAACTCCCATGGTGATCAAGGCCTCTGGGGAGGCTGAAACGCGTCATGCAGGCAGTGCTGTGAATTTGAATAAAGAAAATCTACTCACTCGCTATCAGGGTCGGTTTCCGTTTGTTCCCGCTCTCCTCCAGGATAGTTGGCGTGCAGGAGTGTCTCAGGCGGAAACTCGTCATATATATATATATATATATATATATATATATATATATATATATATATATATATATATATATATTTTTTTTTTTTTTCATCAAAGAAAGAAATGCTCGCACTCCGGGATGTGAGTATCAAAACCTTTTTACTCCCAATTACAGACAGCTCTACACCTTCGTACTCCCTTAAACAAACCAACGCGTTTCGACCACTCTGGTCTTGCTCACGGTAATATATATATATATATTTTTTTTTACACAAGAACTCCTGTCTGCCACTCGATCTGGCAGAACCTGCAGGCACGGACCCCGAACACTCCCAGGAATTTAGAAAGATCCACACAGTATTGGTGGATGAAGCAGTGATTTATTCAATAAAAAGTCCACAAGTTAAACAGGCATAATGCCTGCCATGACGCGTTTCATTCCTCACAGGGAGCTTGGTCACATGATGCGTCTCGTTAAAAGGAACTCATTAAAAAACAAGAAAGTGCACAAATGCCTGTAAAAAAGTTCACCCAGTTGCTGTGTATAGGGAACAGACTATAACGTATTACTAGTCATTCTAAATGAATGTAAGTCCAATCAATCAAGATTTTAAAATACGGTGAGGTAAAACATATGTATATAAATGTCATTAATACTGTTCACATAATAACACCAAAATTAAAATGCTATACAGTTAAACAGACCACAATCAATGTTAATCAATGTTAACACTCAATATTGCTGACACGATGGAAAAGGCCAGTGCCTCTACCAGTTGTAACCTAAAGTAACACCTCACTACTGAGCATGTAAAAAAATCACATCGGATCTAGGAATATACTCTGCAAAATAGGCAATAAAAAATTAATGTAACAACATTATACATTAATTCAGACAAAACAGAGGGCTATGATTGAACCATGAAACCACATAGCAGCACAAGGATCACATACTCCTACAATAATAGTGTTCCATGGTTATCATAATGGTTGAATTTGGATTGAGTTTATGCAAGAAAAAACTAAAATATTAAAATTCATAAACATGGGTCCTCGAACAAATGATTGTTCGTCAATGAAGTGCAAGTGCAGAAAAAGACCCATAAGGCCAAATTCAATGTAACCTACTTTTAAAAACCAATCTGAATTTAAAAAAAAGTCAAATCTTATAAAACAATGCTTAATGAACTTCATATGCCTATTAAAGTTAATTAATCTATTAAAAAAAGAGTGCAAGGTAAATGTTTTGAAAATGCAAAATAGTGCTGTCCAAAATATAGTTTCACTAGCAGCTTTTGGAGAGAATATAATTTAAGCCTAAAATGATCATAAAGTGCAAGCGCAACTATGAATGTTAGGTTCACAGAAAAATACACTATATAATTAATAATTCATCTAGAATGAGCACATAACTATTTACAGAAACAATTAGATAATTAATCAGTGAATAAAATCTAAATCCAGCATGTCTAAAAGGAAAGAGTTCATCAATCATTGAAACAAAAATTTTTGCAAGAGTGGGTCAGAGGTAACATTAACATTATCATAAAAAGTTATGCAGATCCTCACTCATATTCAGGCCATTAGAGACTCCTGTGTCAAGGGCTACAATGAAATGAGATTCGCGTTGTCGTAACAACCTGTCACAATTCCCCCCCGTCCAGGAATTGGGACCGTCCCTAACACTGTATATTCCAAATCATTCAATGTATTGTTGTGTATTGATTTAAAATGTCTGGCGACCGGATAATTATGGTCAGAATTCACAATAGCCCTTATGTGTTGAAGGATGCGTTTGTGCACTGGGAGTTAAGTACTGCCAATGTACTCCACGTTACAAGTACATTTCAATTTATAGATGACATTCTCAGTATGGCATGTGAGGTGCTCTTGAACAGCAATTTCTTTCTCACTAAACGCTGTCTTATAGTGAGTTGCATTCTTAGCGAATGTGCAAGCACGACATGTATTGCACTTAAAAAAGCCTGGTTTTGTGAGCCAGGTGCTTTTAGTTCTAACCTCTGGCATCGGTTTCACAAGGGCATCCCTCATCGAGGGTGCCCTTTTAAAAGTAATGGCAGGCAATTTAGGTAAAATAGGACCTAGAATATTGTCAGTAAGTACAATTGGCCATTCTGAGTATATGATCTTACGTATTTTATCTTCTTGTTGACTGAAGGTGGTAATCAGTCGTATTGTATGTACCTCATTATTTGATCCACCTCCTGTGTCCACAGTTGTATTTGTTTTGGGCTGAAGCAGAATATCTCTAAGTAGACTATTCGCTTTGTTAAGGGCTTGGGTCAAAAGTGCTTTCTTATACCCACGATCAAGGAACCTACAAAATGCATCCTGTTGACATTCCATGGACATTGGCTCTGAACTACTAATTCTGCGGATACGAATAAACTCACCATATGGTATGCTGGTAATTAAATGGCGTGGATGCGAACTGTCTGCATGTAAAATAGTGTTTCCAGCGGTGGTTTTTCTGTGAAGCTTAGTGTGTAATTTCCCTTCATAAATATACAACAACACATCTAGAAACTCAACAATAGAACTGTCTATGCACACTATATATATTCATTGGAAAAAAACACAGGTTTCAGGGACGTTATAGTTAGTTGAACATTTCACTCGTACAAAACCAGAGAAATTCGGCCGTTATAGTTAGTTCAGCTAACTATAACTCGCGCCTCAGCAATGCACTGCTGATGATGTCACATATTACATCATTCATGACATGGTTAGGGACATCACTGATGACATCTCAAATGACATCACTAATGAAATCATCCAGTGACTGTGTGATTCTGTAAAGTTTAAATATGTTTTATATATATATATATATATATATATATATATATATGTATATATATATATATATAGATATTACCTACTGGCGGTCGCCAGTAGGTAGTTATAGTTAGGACCTATTTTCCATAGGCAATCCGCAACATTCTATTCCCAATAAGTCTGGCGCCGGTTGACGAATCTTCGCGAAATTTCGGCCAGCTCCGGTCTGCTCCTATTCTGAAAGTTTCGGGGTGATTCGTCAAGCGGGGGCCGAGAAAAAAGGGGGGTCCCAGAACGAATTTTCCCCATGCAATTTCCCATAGGACCTTTTGACGCAGCTACAGCCCGCACTGCTGAATGGAATTACACCAAATTTGGCAAACAGGTAGCCCTCAGTTCAGACTCATGCCTTTTGCTTAAATGGTGTAAATCTGTTCAGTAGTTCCTGAGAAAATTAGAGTTAAAAGTACATATATATCTATGGCCTCGGAGGATCCGCGCACCCTATGCGCACCCTGAGCGCATCCTCTGCGAACCGTGCGTGCACCCTCCCGATGACGCGCTGAATGCTAATTGGCTGTCCAGTGTCTGTCAACATTCGAAACCAGGAACTGTTGGCAGCCATTATGTGCCTCGGTAGATGTCATCAGTGATGTCACTGACCATGTCATGAGTGATGTATTATGTGAGATCATCAGCAGTGCATTGCGGGGGCGTGAGTTATAGTTAGCTGAACTAACTATAACAGGGGAATTTCTAGGGTTTTGTAGAAGGGAAATGTCCAGCTAACTATAACGCCCCTGAAACCTCTGGTTTTTTCAGTGAATATATATATATATATTCACTGAAAAAACCATAGGTTTCAGGAGCGTTATAGTTAGCTGGACATTTTCCTCGTACAAAACCCTAGAAATTCCCCTGTTATAGTTAGTTCAGCTAACTATAACTCGCGCCCCCGCAGTGCACTGCTGATGACGTCACATAATACATCACTCATAACATGGTCAGTGACATCACTGATGACATCTGAAATGACATCACTGATGACATCACTGATGATGTCATCCAGTGAGTGTGTGTTTCTGTAAATTTTAAATATGTTTAACCCCTTCGATGCTCATGACGGAACGGTTCCGTCATGAGCATCGGTTGAGCTGTGCTCATGACGGAACCGTTCCGTCATGGCCCCGCCCGCGCTAGAACCCTTCAGCACCGCGGGGGAATCCGCGCAGCGCTGAAGGGGTTAATATATATATAGGGAAAAACCTATGGAAGAATGAGTGGGTGTATAAGTGTGTGAATGGATGATTTAGTAGGTGCTTGACTGACTGTATAAGTGAGTCATTAAACGTATCTTACTGCAGACTAGTGGCTAAACTGTGTGAATGTTTGTATCTGTCTATCTGTTGGTGTATAAGCGGCTGCATGGTTTTGTGAATACCTATATGAGTGTCTATATGGGTTATTGATTGGTTGTCTGAGTATCTGTTTGGGTGCATGAGTGTTTGTGTGGGTGGGGTGTGTGTGACTCTGTGCATACATGAGTGAGTGGGTGATTCTATGGGTGCATGGTTTTAAGAGTGCATCTGTGATGAACTGTATGGTTGGGTGAGTGTATGTATGGGTGTGTTAGTGATTGAATGTATATCTCAGTGGTACATGTGTGAGTTACTACATATGTGAAAGGCAGTATATATGTGTGTAAGAGTATATAAGTGGGTATATGTGAGAGTGTGTGATTGTGAGAGTGGCTGTATGGATGAGTGTGTGCTTGTATCAGTGATTGTATAAGAGCGTAAGAATGTGGTACTATTTTTATGAGTAAGGGAACTTGTGTGTGTATAACTGCATAGGTGAGTAAATGGGAGTGTGATTAATTATTTGCATGACTGACTAGGTGTGAGAGTACCTCTATGGATGATTGGTGGTGTGTGAGTGTCTATGTAGGTGTATAAATGCATATGATAGTCCTGTACTGAGTGACTGTAAGTATGAGTGACTGTACAGGTGAGTGAGTGGATGTGTGTGTAGATCTAAGAGTCAATGAGTGGGTATGTAGTTATTGGTATTGGAGTATCTATGGTTTCGAGAATGGACGTCTGAAATTTTGATTGAGTATATCAAAGGGTGTGAAAAGATGCACTAATTTATCACATGGATGACGTCATCAGTGATGTCATCCGTGATGTCATTTCAGATGTCATCAGTGATGTCATCAGTGATGTCACTGACCATGTCATGGGTGATGTAATATGTGACGTCATCAGCAGTGCATTGCGGGGGCGCGAGTTATAGTTAGCTGAACTAACTATAACAGGGGAATTTCTAGGGTTTTGTACGAGGGAAATGTCCAGCTAACTATAACGCCCCTGAAACCTATGGTTTTTTCAGTGAATTTCTAAGGTTTTTTAAATGCCAATTCCTAACTATAACGCCCCTGAAACCTATGGTTTTTTCAGTGAATTTCAAAGGTTTTTTAAAGCCTAATTCCTAACTATATCAGGCCTGAAACCTATGGTTTTTTCAGTGAATTACAAAGGTTTTCTAAATGACAATTTTGAATGTATTACTTGCTATACTGCTTTTTTGATACTGATTTGCTACATTTTTTAAACTATTTATTTTTAGATATTTTTTTTATTACATTATAATTACATCATACATTACAATACAAAATATACTTTCTCAGAAGGAATGACTTTAGTTTAAATACTTGGCAAATAGGCAACAGACTTTTAAGTACAGTAGTTACAGTTGTTGCAATGGGCAACACAATTTCAAACACAAAGCAACATTGAGCTCAATGTGAATTTCTAGTTAAATGCAATTAGTTACTTTATGGATTACTTTTCTAACCACAAGACTGGATCCTAGATTCAGTCCTTGGACATCTCCTGTAAACAGTTGAGTAAAAGCGCTTTGGTTACAGTAGTGATTTTTAAGGAATATTATTGTATTTTAAAAGTTGACACTTAGAAACTTTTTCCCATAGAATCACCAATATTATCCTATGGCAGAAAATTCACTTAGCAGGTAAGTAGTGTTATCGTTACTTTTTCTTACTCAGTGGTAGATCCTGGATCCAGCACTGGCCAACCTCCTGTAAACAGTTGAAAGAATGTGTTTAAGTCATACAGACGATTTTTTAGGAATATTTTTAGTTTGTGAAAATAGACACTTAGAACATTTTCTGGTGAAAACCACACAATGGATTCCTATGGAAGGAAATACAAGTTACTGCTAAGTACGCTTAGAATTACTTTTCAAGGTCAGTGCTGGGCTGAAAGATGCAGCCCTGAGTTCTCTCCTGATAACAGGTGAGTAAATCGGAATTCGTAGTTTGGCTGATTTTAGAGGAATATTTGTACATTTCAAAAATGGACACTTAGAAAATTTTCTGGTGAAAACCACACAATGGATTCCTATGGAAGGAAATACAAGTTACTGGTAAGTACGCTTAGAATTACTTTTCAGGGTCAGTGCTGGGCTAAAAGTGCAGCCCTGGGTTCTCTCCTGATAACAGGTGAGTAAATCGGAATTTGTAGTTCGGCTGATTTTAGAGGAATATTTGTACATTTTAAAAATGGACACAGAAAATTTTCTGGTGAAAACCACACAATGGATTCCCATGGAAGGAAATACAAGTTACTGGTAAGTACGCTTAGAATTACTTTTCAGGGTCCGTGCTGGGCTAAAAGATGCAGCACTGGGTTCTCTCCTGATTACAGGTGAGTAAATCGGAATTCGTAGTTCGGCTGATTTTAGAGGAATATTTGTACAATGGTGAAGGAAGGGGGAGGGGCCTGAGGTGACGTGTGCAAACACGCCCTGTGGTGCGTTTTAGGTTTGGGAATTAATTCCTCTTCAATCCTGAGGTCCCCTGGGGGCCAACTAGCCCACCAGGTACCTCCAGTATGCGCCAGGGAGCTGCATTGCAGAGAGGTATTCAGAGGCCACGCCCCTTTTTACAACACTCTGCAGCACAGCTCCGTAGCGCTTACTGGAGGTACCTTGTGGGCTAGTTGGTCCCCAGGGAGCCTCAGGATTGAAGAGGAATCAATTCCCCAACTTAAAAAGCGCCACAGTGCGTGTTTGCACAGATCTCACCTCAGGCCCCGCCCCCTACCTTCACCACTGTGCAAACGCGCCCCGTGGCGCGTTTTAAGTTGGGAGATTAAGTCCCCTTGAATCCTGAGGTCCCCTGGCGGCCAACTAGCCCTCCAGGTACCTCCAGTATGCGCCAGGGAGCTGCCTTGCAGAGAGGTGTTCAGAGGCCACACCCCTTTTTACAACACTCTGCAACGCAGCTGTGTGGCGCTTAGTGGAGGTACCTGATGGGCTAATTGTCCCCTAGGGTATCTCAGGATTGAAGAGGAATGAATAGCCCAACTTAAAACGCGCCACAGGGCGTGTTTGCACAGTATCACCTCAGGCCCCGCCCCCTACCTTCACCACTGTGCAAACGCGCCCCGTGGCGCGTTTTAAGTTGGGAGATTGAATCCCCCTCGAATCCTGAGGTCCCCTGGCGGCCAACTAGCCCACCAGGTACCTCCAGTAAGGGCCAGGGAGCTGCGTTGCAGAGAGGTGTAAAAAGGGGTGTGGCCTCATTACACCTCTCTGCAACGCAGCCCCCTGGTGCATACTGGAGGTTCCTGGTGGGCTAGTTGGCCCCCAGGGAACCCCAATATTGAAGGGGAATTCGTTCCCCCTCTGCAAACGCACCAGGGGGCACGTTTGCAGAGTGATGAAAGGAGGGGGCATGGCCTCTGGACTGATCACCTCGTTTTATTTTTTTTAAGAAGGTGGGCTGTGTAGCCCCCCTTCTTTTTCTTATTTTTTGGCCCTGGGGACCCCATCCCCCAGGGCCTGCCCCCAATTTGTTTTTTTTTATTTAAAAAGAAAAAAAAAAATTCGGGAAGGGGGCCGCGTGGCCCCCCTCCCGAGGCCATAATTTGCCCCGGGACCCCATCCCCTGGGGCATGGCCCTGTTTATTTTTTTATTTTTTATGGAGGGGGGCTGCGTAGCCCCCCTCCTGTGGCCCATTTTGGCCCCAGGGCCGTTTTTTAAAATTATTTTTTCATTTATTTTTGGGAGGGGGGCCGCTTGGCCCCCCTCCCGGGCCACTACTGGCCCCGGGGACACCATCCCCCGGGGCCTGGCCTTCACTTTGGGGACCGTGGGGGGGTCCCAATCCCCCCACGTCCCCGCCGGCTCCCCGCGTCCTGCGGGAGCCGGCATTGCTTTTCCACATGGGGAGCAGCTAACATGCTGCTCCCCTGTGTGAAAAAGCAATCTTCTTTGGTATTTGGAAAAGATAGTGCAGGTTTCCTGCTCTCTCTTCCAAATACCAAAGCAGCTTGCTATGGCAGGATGGGAGCCGCGAGGCTCCCACCCTGCCATAGCAAACAGCAGTGTCCCGGGGGTGGGCACCCGGGACACTGCAGGAGCCGGCCCTGGGGGGTGGCGGTCCACAGGGCCATGACAAGGCTCCAGGAGGGAAGCCGCGCAGCCCCCCTCCCACTGAATTTTAAGCCCCGGAGGGTGGTGGTTCCCGGGGCTTGGGGGTCCGTAACGGACCCCCTATTTAAATATTTAGTGCCCCGGGGAGGTGGCGGTCCCCGGGCGTGTGGGGGGGGCTCGAGCCCCCCACACTGGTATATATTTTTTTTTTCAAAACAAGCCCCGGGGATGGCGGTCCCCAGGGCTTGGGGGCCCCTCTAGGCCCCCATTATGTTAAACACATTGCCCCCGGGACTTGGCCCCCCCGGGGGCTAAATAAAAACGAAGCGCGGGAGTCCGCGCTTCATTTTTTTTTCATTCGCAGGATGCGCGGACCCTACGCGCATCCCACGATTTTTTTTTTAAAAAACAAAATTTTTTGGCCTTGGGGGTCCTTATGGGACCCCCTGAGCAGGCCTAGGGGGTCAGGGTGTTTCTACCCTGCCCCCTTGTCACGTTTTGCATCTTTGTTTTTGTGCTTTCTTGTGCCTCGGTTCTACCGAGGCACAAGATGGCTGCTAACACTTCCTGATTCAGAGTGTTGGCAGCCAATTAGCATTCAGCTTGTGCTCGGGAGGGTTCGGGGAGGGTGCGGGGAGGATCCGCGGATCCTCCCCGGCCATAGATATATATGTACTTTTAACTCTATTTTTCTCAGGAACTACTGAACGGATTGACACCATTTAAGCAAAAGGCACGAGCCCGAACTGAGGACTACCTCTTTGCCAAATTTGGTGTCATTCCGTTCAGCGGTTCGGGCTGTAGCTGCGATAACAGATCCTATGGGAAATTGCATGGGGAAAACGGGTTTTGGGACCCCCCTTTTTTCTCGGCCCCTGCTTGACGGATCAGCGCAAAACTTTCAGGGTAGGAGCGGAGCGGAGCTGGCCGAAAGTTTGGAAATTGCGCGAGGATTCGTCAACCGGCGCCAGACTTATTGGGAATAGAATGTTGCGGATTTCCTATGGAAAATAGGTCCTAACTATAACTACCTGCTGGCGACCGCCAGTAGGTAATATATATATATATATATATGTATATATATATAGGCCAAGGTGTATTGAAGAATGAGTGGGTGTATAAGTGTCTGGATGGATGATTTAGTAGGTGAGTTATTGACTGTATAAGTGAGTGATTAAATGTGTCTTACTGAATGCATGGGTTAGTGACTGATACAGACATTCACACAGTTTAGTTTGTCAGTTGGTGTGTAAGCGGTTGTATGGGTTGGTGAGTAGCTAAATGATGGTCTATATGGGTAATTGATTTGTTGTCTGAGTATCTGTATGGGTGCCTGAGTGTCTGTGTGGGTAGGTGGGGGGTGACTCTGTGCATAGATGTGTGAGTAGATGATTCACTGGGTATATGGGTTCAAGAGTGCATCTGTGAAGGGGTGTATGGATGGGTGAGTGTGTGCATGGGTGTGTCGGTGAGTGAATGGATCCTCGGTGGTACATGTGTGAGTAACTGCATATGTGAAAGGCAGTATATGTGAGTGTTGGAGTATTTAAATGACTATATGTGATTGTGAGAGTAGCTGTATGGATGTGTGTGTGCTTGTATTAGTTATTGTATAAGAGTGTAAGTATTTGTTAGTTTATGTTTGAATAAGTGAGGTGGTGTGTGTATAACTGTATAGGTGAGTAAATGGGAGTGTGATTGATTCTTTGCATGACTGACTAGGTGTGTGAGTAACTCTATGGATGAGTGGCAGTGTGTGAGTGTCTGTATAGATACGTGAGTGCATATGATGGTGCCATATTGATGGTTGACTGCATGTATGAGTGACTGTATGGGTGAATGAGTGGATGTGCGTGTAGACCTAGGAATAAGTGAGTGGGTTTGTAGTAACTGATATTGGTGTGTCTATGGTTTTGAAAATGGTAGTATGTATTTTAGAGTGGGTTTATGAAAGGCTATATTAGGGTATGAGGAGGTGCATCAGATTATCACATGGATGATGTCATCAATGATGTCATCAGTGATGTCATTTGAGATGACCATGTCATGAATGATATAATATGTGACGTCATCAGCAGTGCATTGCGGGGGTGCGAGTTATAGTTTAGCTGAACTAACTATAACAGACAAATTTCTCTGGTTTTGTACAAGTGAAATGTCCAACTAACTATAACGCCCCTGAAACCTATGGTTTTTTTCAGTGAATTTCAACAGTTTTTTTAAATGCTAATTTCTAACTATAACGTTCCTGAAACCTGTGGTTTTTTCAGTGAATATATATATAACTAAGACCAAGATCCATTGTAGAAATTACCTTGTGAGCAGGGTTCCATGAGCAACAACTGAGGCATTATTTTCCCCTCTTTACAACAGTCGGTTTATAGCTGAAGAGGACGCTCGCGCGCAGCCTTTCGAAGGCAAGAGGAGATGCACCAACCGTTGATTCAGCATGCTCGCTCCCTGATTGGTGCTAATGATACTGCTGCACCACCTGCAGGTTAAAAATCGAAATGCGTAGCCTGGGTCAATAGTTATTAGTGCGGATACTGGCTCATGCGCCCTTTGCCGCAAACTTAAAACCCTCCCCTGCATTGTGAATGGTATCACCTGCTGTCTAAATGGTATGAGCAGAGAGACACTGTCACTGGTGCGACGCAGGGGGGTTCTGTGGTTGACGCATGACTCCGCAGAGTACTGCTTGCCAGGAGAGAGCACGAACATCCTTGGTGTACGTATTCCCAGTGACCCGCAAGAGGTTAGTCTACGGACCCTGTGGTCACAGCTGGCACACTCACCGGTGCGGACACCACGCAGAAAGTGTGCAGCTCACTGCTCCACCCCTCCGCAGCAGGCTGCTCCCATTACAAGCCCAGCCCATACGAGGAGTGGCCATCTGTTCTCACAGGCTGGACCTCGGAGGGAAGGATTGCCGGGCCAGCTGCGTATTAACCCGAGGGCAACGGAGAGGCTTCAGGTGCCAGTGCCGTCTGGCCCGGAAGGTCTCCAGGGCGGAGTGCACCATGCAGCTAGCCTTCCTTGGAAAAATTATGGCGGGTAGCGGGCTTTCCAAAGGGTGGCTGGCGCCAGGCCCTCGGCCTCAGTTGGTGTGGGTGGGCCACCTCAATGTAGGCCACAACCGAGACAACAATAACACCTGCACTGTGTGCTGTGGGCATGCGAGATGTATCTATGCACTAGGCTGCATTAGTAACAAATTGGGGGGATGTGGTGGTGTCTGTACCCCCTGAGGATAATTTTGGGCCAGGTTAGGACAACGTGTGACACATAGCCCAATCCACGTGTAAAATGAAGTGCATGTTGGTGCATTTTTTTTTTATTCAGTCACAAAATATATATTTTTTACATGATTGGGGACAGTCACGCACACATCAAGAGTAGGTAACAACTAGCATATCACTCCAAAGAGGAAAAACAGTTAAAACCAAAGATGCAGACCTGGCCAAATAAACCCGTTTCCAATTCACTTGTGGTACTATACTATATCGAGGGATGCCGCCATCCTGAATTTTGGATGTATCTATATTGAAAACATGATGACTCGTGGCTTGCGATGTGGCACCATTTTATATCGGTGTTATAGAGGTGTTAACAGAGGTGTTAATAGACATGGCGTGAGGAGACAGCTAATGCGCCGCTCTGCCTGTCCTTTTAGTACACCATTCCTTTGTGACCGGTTGTGACGGTAAACAAGCGGACGCTGACAATGCACACAAATGAATACTGTATTTTTTTTCTAAATTAAGCATAACAGTCTGCTTCTCTTGCAGAAGGCGAGGTTGGTCCGGTGACACTGGGCTATCCTCTGCATAGGAGGTCCAGTGTAAATATTCCTGGCTCCTGCAAGCTTTCTAGGGAAAATGCCGGTGAGCATAACATGGTGAAGTATCAGTGGCTGCGGGTCGGCAAAGAATTAGCTCGCCTGCCATTTGGAGTTAGCCTGCCTCAGATGGCGCTCTACCCTACCTTTTTCAGGAGGAAATGTATGCAGGTCAGGCTGTAGAGTTAAATGCTTCTTGCCCACCCTACAAGGCCTTCCTCCCCTTGTGTACTGGGCTTGTAATTACTCTGAAATGCATGTTCTGGCCCTATTTTATGCCGGAGCTCTGGTAGCTGACGACTTAATAACCTAACTTACCCTCTGCCAATCTTGTGAGGCAAGGCATAATACCGTTCTAGATAACCTTCAGAAATAACTAGGCTGCTTGCTTGATTGCACGCAGCACGTGCTAATTGTACATTTAGTATCGGTTCTCGACTGTGCTTCAGAACCAACGTTCATGGCACGGGCATATCTGCCTCGTGCGCATTATTTCATGACTCCCTGGTGTGACTCCCTAGTTTGGGGGCTAACCCCTTCCCGCCCAGATAGGATTGTCTGCTAGTGGAATACATGGCATCACCAAAGCGTGGGGAGACGATCCGACGCTTAACTTGTAAATCAAGATGAGGAGGGGAAAGGGTGAGTATAAACCCCGGCTTACTCCTTGCGGTGACTATGCTCAATGAAGGCACGGGCAGGAGAAACCCATTTGCATGTCACACAAGCAAATGTGAGTCGAAAGCCCCTGCCGCGCTTTTAGGTTTTTTTCTCCTCCAGGATGCGGCTATCAGCCGTCCAGCAGGTGCCGTGGTACCAGGGCCCACAGAACATTGATTATGTTATATTTCATTATCCAAACAGAAGAAAGGAGAAGACATTTTCATTGTTTCCACTGGAGCCATAGATCCCTTGCTACGTCATTGCCCATGCCCCCCCCCCGGGCTGTTTTGTGTACTTTACACTCGTTATATAGTGTCTGCAAGACGCAGAGGTCTTCAGAGCTCCTGCGTTTTTTTTGTTACAATGTGAGCCTTCCTTAACTTGTCTGCAGGGGAACATGGCTGCAGGTTACCAAAGTACTGCTGCAGCACCAAACTTTACCTGCCTCGCTTGTATTGACGCACAGTGCAGTTTTTGAAAGCATCCCTATTGGCTGAAACACCCTCCTGCCACATCTGTGAAATATTCGTCAGCCTGATGTCTTGTAGACGTGTGGCTATCTCTGTAACAGTCAGGCGATTTAGTGTCTATTTAGTCTGTGCTTCACTCTGCCAACACGAGAGCTATCATCTCTTTACATAGCCCATCTGCCCATAGACATTGCGTACATAGCCAATTATCATTCACTCTCACGTTATTCTGTGCCCACTTTTGTCAGGACCACTGGAACGAGTTCCCTCCCTCAATGTCGACGATCTCCTGCCAGTGCCAAGGAGGTACCGCATCTAGTAACCCTCATTGTTCTTTGCCCAGCTCTTCGCCCGAGGAATAGCGTGAAGACACCCACCGTCTTGTGCCCATCACTCTGTGGTGGGCACATCATTTGACCTTACTTCCTGCCCGTCGTTATGCGGGGATCACGCCACCTAACGCCCTCTTGTTATTTCTTCCCCATCTGTACATCGCTTGTTCAGTGGGGCATTTCCGGCTCCAACCACCAACACTCACTTCACCCACTTTTAACTTTGCCAAGAACGCCCATCAGCTCTAACCCTCACTTAACTCTATGTTTAGGCTACATTGCTCTGCCAAGGACTCTATGGGTCACACTCCCTCTTTACCACGTGTCCAGTTTCGCAGGTGAACCACCTTGCTCCACCTATCCTCACGGTCTTTCTTACCTTGCTCTGCCAGAGCCGCTCTCTGGATCTAACTCTTCTTCGCCCCAAATTTACTTTATTCTGCTAGAGGGCCCATTCTCTAACCTTTCCTTTACCCGTGGCTATCTTTTATTGCTAGAGGGCCCTCTCTTTGACCTTCACAAACTTAGCTACTTTGTTGTGCTAGAAGACCCTCTCTTTAACCGTCCCCTTACCTTGTACCTATCTTGTTCTGATAGAAGGCCCTCTCTCTAACCTCCACTTTTCCCCCATACCTATCTTGTTATGCTTGAGGGCCTTCTCTAACTTTCCCTTTACCCTGTACCTAACTTGTTCTGCTGGGGGCTCTCTCTGACCTTCCCTTCACCCTGTGTTTACCTTGTTATGCTAGAAGGCCCTCTCTGACCTTCCCTTTACTTTGTGCATACCATGTTATGCTAGAGGGCCCTCTTTCTAACCTTCCCTTAACCCCCTAACTACTTGTTCTGCAATGGGTCCTCTCTATAGCCTTCCCTTTACCCTGTAGCTATCTTGTACTGCTAGAGGAACCATTCTCTATCCTTCCCATGACTCCATAGCCACCTTGTTCTGCTAGAAGGCCCTCTCTCTAACCTTCCCTTTATCCCCTATTTACTCGGTCTCCTATTGGTACTCTCTCTAACCTTCCCTCTAACCTAGGGCATATGCTGTTCTGCTAGAGGATCTTCTCTCTAACCTTCACCTTATACCCTTACCAACCTTGTTCTCTCAGAGGACCCCCTCTCTAACCTTTCCTTTACTCCGAACCTACCTTGTTATTTTGGAGGGCGTCTCATTAACCTTCCCTTTACCTAGTACCTACCTTATCCAGCAAGAGGGCCTCTGTAATCTTCCCTTTACCCATAACTACCTTGTTTTTCTAAAAAGCCTTTCTCTAATCTTTCCTTCACCCTCTGGCTACTTGTTCTGTTAAGGTGCCCCTTTACTCCGAACCTACCTTGCTCTTTTGGAGGGCGTCTCATTAACCTTCCCTTTACCTAGTACCTACCTTATCCGGCAAGAGGGCCTCTGTAATCTTCCCTTTACCCATAACTACCTTGTTTTGCTAAAAAGCCTTTCTCTAATCTTTCCTGCACCCTCTGGCAACTTGTTCTGTTAGGGTGCCTCTCTCTCTCACCCTCCCTTTACCTCTGGTGTACCTTGTTTTGCTAGAGTGCCCTCTCTCTAACCATCACTTTACCCCATACCTACCTTGTTCTGTTAGAGAGCCTCTCCCTAACCATTCCTTATTCCAAGCTTACCTTATTCTGCTAGAACCCTCTCTCCAATCTTCACTTTACCCAGTGCGTTCCTTGTTCTGTCTGAGGGAACTCTCTAACCCAGTGCGTTCCTTGTTCTACTAGAGTGTCTTCTCTCTAACCTTCACTTTACCCTATTCCTAGCTTGTTCTGCTAGAAGATCTTCTCTCTAGCCTTCCCTTTACCCGTACCTACCTTGTTCTGCTAGAGGGTCCTCTCTAACCTTCCCTTTACCCGTACCTGCCTTGTTTTACTAGAGAGGCCTCTCACTATCCTTCACTTTTCCTGATTCCTACCTTGTTCTGCTAGAGTGAGCTCTAACCTTAACTTCACCCTGTATGTACCTTATTCTGCTAGAGGGACCTCCTTCTAACCTTCACTTTACAATGTTCATACCTTGTTCTGCTAGAGTGTCTCTCCCTAACCTTCCCTTTACCCCAAATTTACCTTGTTCTACTAGAGAGCCCTCTCTTTATCCTTCACTTAACCCAATTCCCACCTTGTTCTGCTAGTAGGAACACAAATCTTCACTTTTCCCTCTGCGTACCTTATTCTGCTAGAGTGTCCTCTCTCTAACTTCACCGTACCCTATTGCTGCCTATTTCTGCTAGAGGGTCCTCTCTGTAACCTTCACCTTACCCTATTCCTACCTTGTTCTGGTAGAGGACATTCCCTTTACCTGCTGCTAGAAGATCCTGTCACTACCTTCATTTTGCCCCATTCCTACCTTGTTCTGCTAAAGGGAACACTTTCACCTCCCTTTACCCCGTACCTCCCATTTTCTGCTAGGTGCCCTCTCTCTAAACTTTGTTTAACTCATGCCTAAGCGGATGTATTGGGGGTCCACCCCTGCAGTACCCACTTCTTTGCCCGGTGCCTTGCTTGTTCTGCCTCAAGCTCTGTGTAGACCTATCCCCTCCTTACCCTGTGCCTGCATAGCTTTGCACGGGCACTGTCAGACCATCTGCCTCCACTTCATGCCTGCTTTGTTCTGTAGGGGGCACTCTGACTCTAACATCTTGTGCAGGGGCACAGCCTGTCCCATGGGCTTACTTCAGGGCTCTAATGCCATATTAGTCCATAAAGTAATGTGTTCAAAACAATTTTGAATGGTGTAATCAGTGAAGTCATCAGAGATGTCATCAATGATGTAATTTGAGATGTCATAAAAGATGTCATAGAGCATGTCGTAAGTGATGTTATATGTGAGGTCATACGCAGTTCACAGAGGAGGCTCAAATTATAGTAAATATGTGTGTTTTTTTAGTTCACAACATTTATTTTATTCATTGACATATCCACCTAAATATAACGTTACTTAAACCTATGTTTTTTTCAGTGAATGCATACATATATATATATTCACTGAAAACATACACATTACCTACTGGCGGTCGCCAGTAGGTAGTTATAGTTAGGACCTAGTTTCCATAGGAAAAGTGTTTTTTGTTTTCCCAATAACTTTGGCGCTGTTTGACGAATCTTCGCGAACTTTTCAACACTAGTGACCCGCTCCGGTCAGCTACTGTCTGAAACGTTTCAGGGTGATTCGTCAAGCGGGGGCCGAGAAAAAAGGGGGTCCCAAAACGTGTTTTCCCCATGTGATTTTCCATAGGAAATTTTAGACAAAGCTACAGCCCGAACTGCTGAACGGAATTACACCAAATTTGGCAAAAAGGTAGGTCTTGGTTCAGAAAGTGCCCTTTTTGTTAAATGGTGTAAATCCAATCAGTAGTACCTGAGAAATTTAAAAAAGAAAAAGTTTCAATACCTAGGGCAGCGGTGGGTTCGCGAACACTCCTGAGCACGAACTTCACTCTCATTGGCTGCCAACACTCCAAACCAGGAAGTGTTGGCAGCCATCTTGTGACTCGGTAGAACCGAGTCACAAGAAAACAGTAAAGAAAAAGGTTTAAAATAAGAAAAGGGGGCAGGGTAGAAACACCCTGACCCCCTAGGCCTGCTCAGGTGGTCCCACAAGGACTACCAGGGCCAAAATAAGCATTTTTTAATATAATTTCTGCGGAAATCGCGTTGGGGTCGCAAATTCCGGCGAAAAAGATATATATATATATCTCCCAGTTTAACAGAAAACCTGCAAAAGACAGTCCTGCCTTTACTTCAGCAACTTTGAACAGAGGCACATCTACAACGATATGGCACCGTTTCATGAGAATGTTTCATGCTGGCATCGGTTCATAGATGACATTATTTTCATCTAGACCGGTGCCAGCAACGAGCTTATGCTGTTTTTAGAATGGTTAAACATAGGCGATGACAACCTAAGGTTCACAATAAATTTCAGTAACAACAGTGTTGACTTCTTAGACATTAAAGTAAAAAATGTGCAGGGTGTGCTGGAGGTGGAGTTGTTCTCAAAACCTACCGATAAAAACACATTATTACGGTATGAGAGCAACCACCCTTGGTCACAAAATGATAATATACAGTTCGGCGAATTTTTAAAACTGAAAAACTACGCAATCGAGGTTATCCCAAAAAACTAATTAAACCTCGTTCAAGCGAGCAAGGTTTTATGACCGGGATTACCTTTTGAATACCAATAAGGTCAAAAGGAATACAGCTTCTGAAAGGATTGTTTTTGTGAGTCAGTACTCAGGGATGAGCAATAAAATAAAAAATATCATCAACCGAAACTGGAAGATCTTAAACAGTGGTTTGGAAATACCAACATCCAAACCTCTGTTCTCTTTTAGGTGAAACCAAACTATAAGAAATGCTTTGGTAAAGACCTAGAAAGAAGTAGATAGAAAAAATCAGACAACCCTGCAAAATCAAAAAGCTGTGGGTAACTACAGGTGTAGGACTTGCTCAATGTGCCCCAACTGTTTAGAGGTCAAGAGCTTAGATTTTAAAGAACAAACATTATGCGCCAAAACACTGAACAATCGCCGAAGCAAAAGTGTTGTCTATCTGCTGGTCTGCCCGTGTGGCCTAGGCTACGTGGGGGAGATGGGCAGAGAGCTACGCATTCGGTTACTCGAACACAGGTCTGCGCTAAAAACTAAAAAAGAAAATGCACCCCTAACAGACCACTACTTAAAAACAAATCATCATTGGAATGATTTCAGTTGGTATATTCTGGAGAAAGTCACTGTAAATAGGAGAGGAGGCAACATAGATGCTATCAGGAAAATTAGAGAACAGTGGTTTATGTGCTACCTAGACACTATAGATAGGGGTTTGAACACCCGTGAAGAGTGGATGAATCGCTTACTAACCAGTAATTCACAAAGCTCAAGTTTCTTTAAATCAAAATGTGTCTTCATAATAATTTGTCTTTAGTGTAGGTAAGACAGGCCAGTACACATAGAAGAAGACGAGATGTACGGATACTTCATCTATAGATATAGCACCATATTAAACATCTATATAGTGTAGAAAATGGGTTATAGGAGGTAACAATGTGAATATACTATTACAGTGTGTAGGAGAGCCAGCATAAGACAATTGAAATGCTCCCTATTGAGAATTGCTAGTTCCAACTTTAATTTAAAATTTTAGGAACAGTAGGAATAATGTGAAAAATGGAGAATCATTGAAATGAAAGGTGCGATTTTCAAGGTAGAAAAACTTACACTTTTTGACACAAATTGAAAATTATAATAGTGTCTCCCTGATTAAATTATAAAACTATAAAATAAAATAATAGAGGGGTGAGGTGTCTTCATTAGATCGTGACTGACACTTATGGAAAAATATGGCCCAGAAATGACATTGGACCATTTCTGGGTCACTGCCGATAGATTTGTTAGTGTATTAAAATCCCTTCCGGGTAAGAATCTGCAGTTTAGAGCAAGGCGGTTCTATGACATTACGCTTGGCGTATATAACCAGCATTGTTGACAAAATGGGACCACTTCTGGGGCATCAGTGGCGGAGCCGACATGATTTTCAGACTGGGAAAGGAGTCCTTCCGGTGGGAGTCGCCGTTTTCAAAACTTGTAAATAACGTAGAGTACAGCTGAAGTCGGTTAAGAAATTTGTATAGCAGCAAATCGGGAAGAAGTGAGTGTAGTATTTAAACAACAAGGTAAGTGCAGACCAATCATTCACTGAACCCGAGGAAGACATACCACACGCTAGTTGGAGGACAGCCGGACCAAACTCACGGTAAATAGGAAGCTGGCTAGGGAGGTGGAGAAGCGCCTATAGCTTATAATCTTTCCTAGTCTTATTAAAAATCTTCCGGCGGAGGAGTTATGTGATTTATACCCTTTCTCTACTTTTCTAGTTAAACACGACAAAGGGGAAACCCCGTGGAGAGTGAGCAGTCCGAGGACTCCAACATTTTGTAATCACTATAAGGACAGGAGAGGGAAGAGTGAGGCCCGAACAGGTACGTGAGGTTTAGAGAGAAGTTATAGTAACATTAGGTAGAACAACAGCCTCCTAGTGCATACTAATGGGTGATTTATTACGTTCAGGTCTCTGAATACAAAAAATAAAGACAGCAGACTGTCAGAAGATTATCTAACAACGTAACCAAAGGGCACTACAAAAACAAGTGTTTTTAAGGTAGGTGAGGTTTCATAACAACAAGTGTTTGATCAAGAAAGGGGCATTAAATAGACAATAATGAAAGGCTTCTTTTGCTCATAGATAAACTAAAAAGGTGTTTAAAAGGCGAAATTCTAAACAAGAAAGGACCTAAAGAATAGTTAACACAATAAAACCAAGGCTTTTGTTTTCATGAGGTAAGAAAGATACAAATGTAACGTATGATGATGATGTTTAATAGTCGAAGTATGACACTAACTGACAGTACAACCATATCCCTTAGATTCGCAAAACTAATGGTGATGAATATGTCTAAAGAAAATAAAGCATCAAGACAACAATAACATGTTGTAAGGTAATACATGAAAATTAGTTTCCCAAAAAGTACACAAGTAATACCTAGAGATTGAGAACCCATACTAGTATGTTGGGAAAGGGGGGATATACAACCAAAAAAAACCTCTTATGACTAGAGATACGCACGAATATCAACCCATATTTTGGAAAATTATGTTTTTTAGCATATGTATTAGAGAAACAATAGTGCGAAAAGAGGGGGTAATGAGAAGTATTTTTAACCTCAATAATACCCTTTACTCTGATAGATTGTCTATACATATAGAGACATTTCAATAAATTGGCAAATTGTGATTTATAGTAAAGAAAAATGGATATGTGCATAAAATTGAATGACATCAATAAAATGTAAGATATAGAATTAATGTGATGTATCCCTAACAGGATTAATATCAGCAGGCAACCAACCAGTGACCAACAAGAGAGACATATACCTGTCTTGAAAAAGATGGACCAATAAGCTCAAGCCATTGAAACGCGTCAACGCTACTGTCTGACACAATCCTTGGGACAATAATCACTCCTAAAGATAAGCTAAAGAAATTGCTACTAGGATTGGTTTAAAAAAAATATTTTGACCCTGATGTGTCGTTGAATGACAAATTGAACTGTCTGTTTTCTGTCTCTCTGTTTGATAGTTTATTGTTAAAAAATAGGTACTGGGGCATAGATGTGTCTTTATTCTTTATTTTTTTTTTTATATATTTGAACACTTTGTTTTAATACTTTTGGCGTAAGTAAATATTGTTTTTATGTAAATTTTTACAATATTTCCTTGGACAATATATTAATAGATTGTTATGAATTGTGTATTTTATGTTCACATGTTTTAATTGCAAACATTACAAAAATTTCAGTTTTTTAATAAAAATACTTCTCAACATTTTACTTTAGACTTTGGCTGGTTATAATTCAAACTAGGCAAGATTTCAATGAATGGGTTAATATTGTGTGATAGTCATCACTACAGATAATTTCTAATTCTATGATTTGCACTAAATTGTACGCCAAGGGATAATTTTATTTCTACCTGCCAGTAGTAGTTTACTCCCCTGGTCGGAAAAAGGGGTTTTACGTTTTCTAATGCCCAAGTTATAGGACAAACTAACACTGACATCAATACTCTCCCTACCCTTCTAGAAAACACATTCCTGAAAAAAATATATACAAATCCTAATAGTGCTCACTAACTTTACTAGTTGTACAATGCTCAGTTGTGCCTGGTTAGGTTTGTGCTCTATAAATACCCCATACATACATACAAAAATAATAAATGTGTTAATAAAATAGTGTTGCTGGGCTTCCATGTAATACAGGGCTATTTTTCAGTGAATAACAGTTTTGATAGGGTGTTGAATATGTACAGGTATTTCAACAAACTTTATCATTTCATGTCACTGGACTGGATTTTGCATCAGTTTGTTCAGATGTCACAACAGCTAGACTGTGACAGTACCATGCCAAAATACAGCCTGTACATACATGGACAGCTGGAAGGTCGCTAGTGAAGTGGTGACAGTACTGTGCCGAAATACAGCCTCGCAGCCTGTGCATGGGCAGTCAGAAGGTCGCTAGTGCAGTGGTGACGCTACTGTGCCGAAATACAACGTCCTACCCCATGCATAAACAGTCAGAAGGTCACTAGTGAAGAGGTGACAGTACTGTGTCAAACTACAACCTCCTAACCTGTGCATAGACAGATTCAAAAGGTTAGTAGGGAAGTGGTAACAGTATAGTGCCGAAATGCAACCTCCTAAACGATGCATCGACAGTCAGAAGGTGACTAGTTAAGTGGTTGTGATAAGAGAAAGAAAGGCCTAAAAACAGTGATGCACTACACAATCAAAATAGTTTTTTTTATTTTTATTTTTTTTATTATTTCATCAATTTTATGTTTACTCCTTTTTTTAAAAAGATTCAATACATTTCTTTTCGTTGTCAGAAAATATTCTACTTTACAATTTCTTTTATACTTAACAGTCACTGATTCTATTCATTACAGTGATAATGCATCATATCAATATATGTCAAACAGTAATCCCTAGGACACACTAAAGTATATCACAAAAGAACTGTAAATCTTCCCAAAATCTCATGTACATACACACCAAATCACTCCACACTCATACACCTTTCACATACAAATAAGAAATTCACAAAAAAGAAAAAAGAAGATTTTTTGTATAATAAACATCGGAGATATAAAACAAACAATAATCTCCTACAACCAACAAGACAACTGCAAAAGCAGGATGGTAGTGTCAGTGGTCAGTGGTCAATGCGTTTCAATGGCATGGGTGCCACCTTCTTCAGGACCAAGGATATATTCAACAACAACAAAGCCCAGGGAATACCTGAAAAAACATATTCATAAAAAGGTAAAATCAATGATCGGCCCAATATTCCCTATTAAGATTTCAGGAAAAAGATTTCTTCACATGTTAGGCGATCACTAAGTAGGACCAATAAGAGCAACATTTTTACAGTGAAAGTATTCTTAGAGAGTTTTTATTTTGCTCCAATACTCTTCTTCATCAAACAAACCAGTGAAATTACTCTACATAAAGTCATCACAGAAAAAAAATCCAAACTACCTATGGAAATTACTCGTAAACAACGCAAAACCTTTTGGATTTACACTTTTAATAGTGTTAAGAAAGGTTTGAACCTGGATATACAATGGTACGTGACCCAACTTTGGTGATGTACTGATATAATTTTTGTATCATGATTCCCAAAGACATGGAGCAACCTTATCGGAACTAATTAGTTTGCTCTTATGGTTATCATAGATGTTATTTGGATTGTCTATACTTGGTTCCTACTGCTTTTATTATATGTGTGCGATATGCAATTAGAAATACTATAGATAATGTCATATCATGTCGACATTTATTTCAATATTGACGATTTCGTTTATTTACGTGAGTCCTTTTTGATAACCTAAGTGACTCGTATATAGAATTTAAATAAATTACTTCTGATTCATCATGAGTGATATATTTTGAGAGATACCTGCATTGCAGTGACCTTCTATATATTGTCTATAGTAATCTCCATGTCTATATGTCTTGGACAATGTTTCCACATTTTCTTTTATATGCGTATCAACCGCAATAATTATAAAGACTTTTGATAATCTAAATGACTCAAATATAGAATTTAAATAAATCACTCTTTATCCATCTTGAGTGATAATTTTTGAGAGACATTTGCATTGTAGTGATCTTCTACACAATGTCTGTAGCAATCTCCGTGTCTACGTGTCTTGGACAACGTATTTAACTGTGTTTCTATATCGTTTCTTAGATGCGCATCTACCACAATATTTACAAAGACTCTATCACGGAACCCCAAAAAAATCTCTTTCTTTGAGTAAATACGACTCTTGTGTGGTGTTAATTGCGTCGATCACTTTTAAAAAACAAATTTCTGTTTTTTGTTAGCTAGCTTGATGCAATAAAGTTTTGTACAACTTGCCCTTTCGATATACGATCTTTTTTGTATTCATTATAAGAAACGCACATTCGTGTGGCACCCGTTCCAAGATGGTGCCGACTAATCCTGGAAGGCAGTCCCCCTTTCTTTTTTCTTGTCTACATGGTTATACCACGCCTACATCTACTATGCGTAAATCCTATTGGTAGGTATGAGTATATTAGGTTGAGGTTCACGATGCAATGGCGTGTTGCCGCCCCGTAACGGTTGGCTCGTCCGGATGGTCCTGTACTCGGAAAACGCTTGATGTTAAAAGCTTTAAAAAGAAGGTAAGCCTTGAGCGTGTAAACCGCCTAGAAGAGTTTCCTATTATTGGAACCTCTTTTTGGATCTCGTTGACAGCATTAGTTTGTGTAGAGTTCGCGGTAGCTTTCCGTATTTCTTTTTACTTTTTGGCGTTTTTAGATGGTGGGCACTAGTGTGTGTGACTGCGGTAATATAATTCTCCTTTTGAACCCTTGTTTTGGAGTTGATATCCTGCTCAATTGACCAATAGGTTAGAGTTCATGTACTTGTAGAATGGCATTAGAACAAGTACACGTTCACTTGTAAATACATATTTTACAGGATAAAAACAGGATCAGTCTTCGGTCTTGTTATTTAATTAAAATCTGGCTAGACGACGATTAACACTCCTTTGTCAACTTACACTGCGTTTTAAATACATACATATAGACTGAATGGATTCATTATTTAGCAATTAATACCCGTTGGTATCCTTTCCAAAGAGTATGTGTCTTTGTAGAAAAGAGACAAAAGATAAAGAGTGGAAAAGTTTTACACCTTTCTAGTCACTGCTAGACATGTTGGTCGTGTTTCCCTAAAAAAGGAACTTTCTAAAAAAACATTGTAGGAGTTTGCATACATATAATAACAAGTAGATCTTTTATCTCCATCTCATTTATCATTTCTAGAGATACGAGGAGTGGAATACCATATTGGCCTTGGCTCTCTGGGGTATACTCGGATACACAATATTAATATCCTACCGAGACTTTGAGACCTTTATACAATTTGTCGATTAATGAGGATGGGCAGCAAAATCTATTTTTAACAACAGGTAATTGAATATACTTGCCTTCTGATTACTAGCTTTGGTTTCTAACAATATGGAAACTTTAATGTTAGCCTTTTGTATTCTCCCTATAGAGATGTTCGAAATTACTAGAATTTAATACGGGATGGTTCTATTGATTTCATCATAAACAGGAATTATCTGACAAGCAAGTAAGCTTTTTCCTCTATAGAACTTGCGTACAGGTATTGCACAGAGGCTAACTATTCTGGCTTCACACATGGCTTTTTATGTTTCATTGGTGGTGGGATATTACATTCACTTTTCCCCTTTGGGTATTGCTCTATTTTTGGAGATAGTTTTGATTTTTTTTCTGTGATGACTTTATGTAGAGTAATTTCTCTGGTTTGATTGATGAAGAAGAGTATTAGAGCAAAATAAAAACTCTCTAAGAATGCTTTCTCCTTTCTCTTTCTTCCTCTCTGTAAAAATGTTGCTCTTATTGGTCCTACTTAGTGATCGCCTAACATGTGAAGAAATCTTTTTCCTGAAATCTTAATAGGGAATATTGGGCCGATCATTGATTTTACCTTTTTATGAATATGTTTTTTCAGGTATTCCCTGGGCTTTGTTGTTGTTGAATATATCCTTGGTCCTGATGAAGGTGGCACCCATGCCATCGAAACGCGCCGACCACTGACACTACCATCATGCTTTTGCAGTTGTCTTGTTGGTTATAGGAGATTATTGTTTGTTTTATATCTCCGATGTTCATTATACAAAAAATCTTCTTTTTTCTTTTTTGTGAATTTCTTATTTGTATGTGAAAGGTGTATGAGTGTGGAGTGATTTGGTGTGTATGTACATGAGATTGTGGGAAGATTTACAGTTCTTTTGTGATTTACTTTAGTGTGTCCTAGGGATTACTGTTTGACATATATTGATATGATGCATTATCACTGCAATGAATAGAATCAGTGACTGTTAAGTATAAAAGAAATTGTAAAGTAGAATATTTTCTGACAACGAAAAGAAATGTATTGAATCTTTTTAAAAAAAAGGAGTAAACATAAAATTGATGAAATAATAAAAAATAAAAAAATAAAAATAACTATTTTGATTGTGTAGTGCATCACTGTTTTTAGGCCTTTCTTTCCCTTATCACAATTAAGTTGTATGATAAGAAATATAGGTCGTGAGGGAATTTTTGTTATATGGTTGTCTTCATTTCCCCTTCTTTTCCCTGACCTTAAGTAATTTTTAAGGGGGTCCCATACTTTTTGCTGGACTAGTTAAGTGGTGACAATACCATAATGAAATGCAAACTCATACCTTTGTGCATAGACAGTCAGAAGTTCACTAGTGATGCGGTGATAGTACCATGATGAAATGCAACCTCTTACCCTGTGCTGAGAGAGTTAGAAGGTCCCTAGTGATATGGGGACAGTACAGTGCCAAAATACAACCTCCTACCCCGTCATAGATAGTCAGACATTCACTAGTGACTTGGTGATGACATCATGATGAAATACAGTTAGAAGGTCACTAGTGAAGTGGTGACTACCGTGTCGAAATACAACCTCCTGCCCTGTGCATACACAGAAGTTCACTAGTAATGTGGTGATAATACCATGTGGAAATACAACCTCCTACCCCGTGCATAGACTCGAAGACACTAGACAAGTGGTGACAGTAGAGTCCTAGCCAAAATACAACCTCCTATCTCGACTGTCAGCATTTCACTAGTGATGAGGTGATAGTATCACGATGAAATACAACCTCCTACCCCATGCATAGACAGGCAGAAGGTCATCAGTGAAGCGGTGACAGTACAGTGCCGACATTCTACCTCCAACCCCGTCATAGACTGTCAGAAGATCACTAGTGATGTGGTGATAGTATCATGATGAAATGCAGCCTCCTACCCTATGCATAGACAGTGAGAAGGTCAGAAGTTGTCCCCTGGTAGCGAGACAGCCGTTAAGCAGTCACATGGCCAGCATGATGTCTAAAGCTAACTAACCCATGTTCATAAAGCCCACATGCACAAGATGCAGGGTCAGGAATGCAATGAAAGCATCTCCTTGTGTGTAAATCTGCGCACGAGGCAGTGCTGCCTTCTTCTCTCACCACAGCCTCTACACTCCTGAACCTCCTCTTGTGAGGGATGGGCCACTGACACACAAGCAGCACGACCACATCGAGTGTTTCCTGAACACCCGCTACCTTCCCGGACCCTCCTCCTTTCGCCACAGTGGTGTTTCTTTTTCACTCTCGCAGTCATTCTCTCCCTACCTGACACTCACTCGTTCCCTCACCCCTTCCCTCTTTTTTTTCTTTCTGACGCATTCTTTCTCTCCCTCTCTCTATTTCTTTCTCACAGGCATGGACATTATTTTCCTCTTTCTCAATCTCTCACTCCCTTATTTCTCCCTCAGTCGCCCTCGTTTCTACCACGTATAGTGCTCGAAGGCCCCTCCTAGACACTTTACAGCAGGCTTCGCTGTGATTTCATGTCAAGCTCAGCAGCGATGCCTCGATGCCTCGTATCTGAGTCGCATATTAGAAGCAGGAGTTGGGAGATGTGCCCGGTTGGAAGAACAGCACAAACAAAGTACAGCGCAAAACAGTACAGAACAGCAACTCCAAGGCATAAAATAGTACACTGCAAACCAGCACTGCAGAAAGAAAGGATAGCCAATAAAGCGCCTCGTCAGGGGTATCAAGTTCTATATAAATGCAATTTCAAAATGCTACACAACAGCACAGCAGAAACTATGTAGCATTAAGAAAGGACAGCACAAAAAGAATAGCGCAGAAAGTATAAAAGAAAAGGAACTCAGCACCAAGGGGGTGCAACAAAACAACCATGTCACAAAGAGAGCATACCACAATAATAACACAGCACTAATGCTTTAAGAAAAGAACACAGCACTGCACAACTATATTTCAGGAAAGAAAATGCAGTGCAAAGGAAGAGCAGCGCCGGGGTCAGTGCAGACAGGAAAGAGTGCAGCGCAAAGAAAGTGCAGCATACCGACAGTATGGCCCAAAGACACTGTGTCTCTGTGCCATACTGTCCATATGCTGCACTTTCTTTGTGCTGCACTCTTTCCTGTCTGATCTGACCCCGGCGCGGCTCTTTCTTTGCACTGCATTTTCTTTCCTGAAATATAGTTGTGCAGTGCTGTGTTCATTTCTTAGCAACTGCACTTTGGGCATTTAACTGACGAAAGAAGCCTCTTTGCTCGTGTTTATATTTATGCCCTTCGTGCGCTCTCCGTGTAGGTTCTGTTTCCCCTCTCTCTGTGTTCTATGTCTTCCACATCTGTCTCTCCAGCTCCCTCTTCTCTCCCTCTCTCTCTCTCTCTCTCTCTCTCTCTCTCCCCCTTTCTATGCCTCCCAGTAGCTCTTTCTCGGTCTCATCGAGTCATCTTTCTCCGTCCCTCTCGCTCTCCCATCGCCCTTCCCGCTCTTTCTTTTTGTCTCTGCTTCTTTTCTTTCTCTCTGAAGCCCTCCTCTTTCGTACTCTCTGTCCCTCTGTGTCTCCCTCTCGTTCTTTCTCTGTCTCTCTGTATCTTTTCTCCCTTTCTCTCTTTATTCACTTCTCACTCTCCTAATTTTCTCTTTCCCCCATCTCTCTGCCGCCCTATTTCTTTCGCTTTCTGTGTCCTCACTGCAACAGCATTAAGCCTCTGATCAGAGACGACATTTCTTTCCGCTGCCACCAATTTAAGTCCACCGTCTATTTTGGTTTGGCTTAAAAGTGCATAGAAGCTCTGACTTTCAAGCTTCATGATTCTACAAAGGCTGTAATTTAGGGGCATATTAACAACGGCCAGCTATCGCTGGCTGTGCTTAGCGATAATAATATTATCGCAGGCTAACTCTGGAATTTATCACCCTGGTAGCGCGTTATTAACAACACGTATCTCCAGGGCAATAAAAATTCCAGGGATAGCGAGGTTATCGCCCTTTTGCAGGGAACATCGCTGGTTTTCCAGATATGTTCCCTGCAAAACAGCGATAACCTTGCTGATAAGACCCTCAGGGTCATATCAGCATAATCCACCCCTATGTTAGGGATGGCTAAGTCAGGATTTTAGCAGACGTTAGATTTTGGCGAAAACAGCTGTTTTCACCAAAATCTAGCGTCTGCTAAAATCATGTGGGCTGCCCTGTAAATATTGCGATGTAAACATCAGCGATATTTGCAAGGTAGTCCATCCGAGGTACGCCCAGTAATGCCCACTTTGCATCTCATTGGAGATGCAAAGGGAGGCGTTGGGAAAAAGGGTGTTAACATGCGATTATGCATGTTAGCACTCTCTTGTAAATAGGGCGCTGGTTTTATCTCCGCTTTTTTGGCTTTGTAAGGCAAAAAAGCGGAGATAAAGCCCTTGTAAATATGCCCCCCAGTTTGTTGACGTATGCGTATACCGTTATGTTCAAAGCCTAGCACACTGCGAACTTTACCACACAATGGGGCATGTTATCAAGACACGGCGTTAAAATTATCGCCGCTTTAGCGGCAGAAAACTGCCGCTAAAGCGGTGATAATGGGCTTGATAATATGCCCTTGAGAATTCCCATAGAAGCCCATGTTCTGGTGTCAACATGGGCTTCTCTTGGAATTCTCTGCGATGACAGCATACTGAAGAAACAATGTGCCTTCTCTTTTTTGGGGGGTTCTAGAGAATTATTCAATGAAACAGAAAGTCTGTTCAGTTTGAGAAGGTGTCTTTCTGGAATAAGATGTACAGATAATCCCACTCATGACAGTGTAATGTTTATAATCGGTGCTGGGCGCTGGGACCGGCACATGATACCAAGAGGTGGGGAGGAGAGTCAAGAGGCGGAAAGGGAGGAGCGAGAGCGGCAGAGTAGAGTAGGGGCGAGGGAAGCTAAGAGCGACACGAATAAAGCTCCCTATAATAATAATACTAGTGTCTGCGTCATTTGTGCTGGCGCAGCGGCACTACAACTGGCGACGATGGTGGTCAGTACTTGTGCCTGCTGCCTACCTGTATCCTGGCGTGTGTGCGCTCCACTGCATTGGAGCTGCGCAGAGTCGCGGACCGGGTGCCCGCTCCGGTCACGTTGTGCCCGCCGTACAGCCGGTCGCTCCGCTGTCTTGGACCTGCGAGATCTGCCGCTGCGCCCTGTGAGCTCACCCCGGTCGTGTCTATTGCGAAGGAGGCGCGAGTTGCAGATCGCAATCCGGGAGCCCGCCCTGGTCGCGTGTGAGGAGGAGGAGACGTCCCATGCTGATCGCGACCCGGGAGCCCACTCCGGTCGCGTGTGAGGAGGAGGAGACATCCCATGCTGATCGTGACCCGGGAGCCCACCCTGGTCGTGTGTGAGGAGGAGGAGGCGAGCCATGCTGATCGCGACCCAGAAGCCCACCCCGGTCACATGTGAGGAGGCTGCAACTGTCTGTGCTGCCCAAGAAGGAGTGTGGAGTCCAGCGCTGCAACAGATCTCTGGGATCGTCCCTTCCCAGGTGCAGAACTCCTTCTGTTTCCTGCAGCTGCCCTCACTAAGTGATTCAAGTCCAAAATCTCGCGAGGAGCGAGATTTCACATCTTGGAGTCAGGCGCCTCACCCAATCCCCTGCGAGGAGTGCCCGGCGGCCATTTTAAGGTCAGAAGTCTACTCAAAAAGTTCAACAAGCACTGGCAAAAGACTGCATACAGAGTTTCAAGTGCTTTATACTGGGTTCTGACGAAAGATTAATGGCCTTATGGGATTGCCAGCTCATCTTCTTGCCTGACGTGGTTGCCTATTGATGTAAGAGACTATATATACATTTCCAATAGCTGGCGGATTGTCTGTATTCAGAGGTACACTGTTCGTGACCCTACATTGTAACGCGAGTAAAGAGTCGACGGACGGACCTGTGATTTGACCATCCGTCTAACACATTCACGTCACTACCGTCATTCGCGATGTCTGGATCGCCAACGTCACGACAGAGGCATGACTCTGCCAGCACCAGCAACAGACCGGAGTCACCTACATCCACAGCGCACTTGGGTGGACACAGATTTGGCTTGATTTGAGTCCCATTTCTGCGCCCGCCTGAACCCTTGGTCCTCATATCGGGGGGGTATGGGCCTTCACTGGCAGGAGTTGCTAGAAGACTTTGAAGACCTCATGAAAGGGTCGCACGAGACCGAGGAGGAGCAGCAACTGATTGCGCTACGCAATCTAATTAGGAAAGATGTAGGTCAAATTACAAAGGAACTTCCAGCGGACGCTGCTTCGTCTTATGCCAATGTGCGCGACGCACTTAACAGAACATTTCTTCACAAACGGAATGTTGACTATGAAAGGTATACCTTCAATTTGGCCACGCAAGAAAAAGACGAGCCGATGAGTACTTTCATCACGTTACTTAGACTCCTGGCCCGCTATTGTGAATTTGATTCTTTCTCGACGGAAGACGCCCTTCGCCTGCGAATAATAGAAGGATGCCAGTCTGAGTCATTACGCAGACGTCTGCTAAAGAAAAGCTATTCTTTGGATGAGATCGAAGAAATGATGCGAGTACATGATCAGGCAGAAGAACATGCCAAGAAAATGGAAGCTGGAAAAGGTGAAAAATGGGAGCAAGCATTTCGGCTCCAATACAGCAACACCAACAAGTCTGCCCCGACGAAACAAAGGTCATCTAGACCCAAAGTTCAGTCTCACTATACAAGTCGTCGGCGTCGCAGTTCGAGCCGGACTGACAAACGACAGGAGCGTCAACTTAAATGCTATTGCTGTGGTTATGATTTCCCTCACACGGAGACATGCCCTGCGTTAGGCCAAAAATGCAGGAAGTGTGGCCGGGACAACCACTTTGAAAACGTCTGCAGAACACCTCGCAAAGATGCTCGCAGAGACAATCACAGACAATCCCGACAATTGAACACTCGACATCATGCCAAAGCAGTGTGGGACTACAGGGATTCTTCTATTGGCTCTTCACGATCCAGTCGTCAGTCTCATGGGACATATCGATCTCGGCGATCGCAATCTCGTGAGTCAAGGTCGCTGTCACCAATATTGCAAGACAGTGATGAATACGTCTGCATGGTTGCGGATCCAGACTGGCTGAAGAAATACCCGCGACTAGATATTAAGATGGACGCACACTGGGCAAAATTTGTTCCGGACAGTGGAGCGTCTCTCAACTACATTTCGATAACAGAATATAAGAAAATGAGTCCACCACCACACTTGCATAAAGCAAATGTACGGGTATACACTTGGATGTCCAAGAAACCTCTTCCGTGTTTAAGACAATTCCCGACCAATCTCACATACAAGGACAGGACCATTCCAGCCCGCATTCACGTCATCGATGGTCCTGAAGCAGACTGCCTTCTTAGTTTGCCCGCGGCGGAACGACTTCGACTAGTGGACATCTTGTATAAAGTCGATGACGAACCTAACATAGTTCACAAATTTCCGAAGTTATTCACAGGACTTGGAAAGATGGCTTACTGCCAAGTTCGACTGCATATAAATGAACGAGTGACTCGATAGCACAACATCACAGAAAGACCGCATTTTACCTTCAACAGTCTGCAGAGGAGGAACTGCAAGATCTTCTCCAGGCTGACATCATCGCGAGAACGTCAGGACCCACTCCCTGGGTCTCTCCAGTGGTCGTTGTGCCTAAGAAGGACTCACCCGGCAAAGTGCGCCTCTGTGTAGATATGAGGGCACCCAACACCGCCATTGAGAGAGAAAGACACTCGGGGCCTCACATTAGCGACATGATTGCATCACTCAATGGTGCACAAATATTTTCCAAATTAGACCTTAACAAAGGCTACCACCAATTGGAACATCACGAAAAATCGAGATATATAACCACATTCTCGACTCACCAAGGCCTGTACCGATACAAAAGACTTAGCTTTGGGGTCTCTTCAGCCGCTGAGATTTTTCAGGAAGCCATTCGAAAGGTAATCCATCACATTCTCAACACTCTAAATTACAGTGACGACATATTGGTCTATGGAGCAACACTACAAGAGCATGACACAGCGCTGGACCGCATCTGTCATGTTTTACTGGAGGCCAATCTCACGTTAAATAAAGATAAATGTGAATTCCACAAATCCACATTAAAATTCTTCGGACACATTTTCTCAGGAGCCGGAATGAAACCAGATCCAGAAAAGATTGCCGCTCTGAATGACACCCCCAGGCCGCGAGACGCGGGTGGTTTACGTTCCTTCCTAGGCATGGCAAGCTACTGTGCACACTATATCAGGGACTATGCCACAATCAGCTACCCCCTGAGAAAGCTGACCAAACAAGGACACCCATTTCATTGGACCACGAGATGTGATCAAGCGTTTCATGACATCAGAATTGCGGTTGAATCTGCCGACAATCTTGCATATTTCAATCCGAGAAGGAAAACTGAAATTACTGTGGATGCGAGTCCTGTAGGACTGGGAGCAATATTAGTCCAATATGACAAAGAGAGTGATCAGCGGTATATTGTAGCATTTGCCAGTCGGAGTCTCACGGACACGGAGAGAGCTTACTTCCAGCCTGAAAAAGAAAGTCTGGCGGTGGTCTGGGCCTGCGAGCATTTCCACATTTTCATCTACGGGAAGCATTTCACACTCATCACGGATCACCAGGCCCTGATAACCATCTTTGGAAATCCCCGAGCCAAAATTCCACCCAGAATAGAGAGCGGGGCCTCCCGCCTTCAAGAATATACCTATACTATTGTCCACAAGCCAGGAAAAGCTGCAAATCCTGCTGATTATATGTCCCGACAACCCAAAGCAACATCCAGATCCAATCCATCATTAGCTGAGGAATACATCCATTTTGTAGTGGCACAAGCCAAACCACCAGCAGTTCCCTTGGAGGCCATCCTTGATGCGACCAATGACGATGCCACACTCCGAAATGTAAAACATCGCATTCGGACAAACAGCTGGAGGCACTTGGAAGAATCCGGACAGAGTGAACAGATTGACAATCAGGAACTGTCCTCTTTCCGTCATGTCAAGGAGGAACTGTCCATCACCTCAGATGGTCTGATACTAAGGGACAAGCGGATTATCATCCCGAAACAGTTGCGCCAAGTAGTCATCAACCTAGCACATGAAGGGCACAGAGGGATTGTAGCCACAAAGAGAGCGCTGCGAGAACGGGTCTGGTTCCCTATGCTGGATCAGATGGTAGAACTTACTCTGAAAGATTGCCCACTGTGTCAGTTAGTAAGTCGAGACGATCCCCCTGCGCCGTTTCAAATGTCAGAACTGCCGGATGGCGTTTGGCATCATGTTGCAGTGGACTTCTTTGGACCGCTACAATCCCGCAAGTATGTCCTAGTCATAATGGACGAGTACTCACGATTCCCGATTGCACACCTCGTCACATCAACCAAAGCCACCACCACTATACCGGTACTTGACGAGGTTTTCGCAGCATGGGGCATACCAAAGGTTGTAAAAACAGATAATGGCCCCCCATTCAATGGACAGGATTTTGCTGAATTTGCCAAGCACCTCAATTTCAGACACCGAAAGATCACTCCGTTGTGGCCCCAGGCTAACGGAATGGTGGAAAGATTCATGGCCACTGTAAAGAAGACCATCCAGCAGGCAGAAGTTTCTAAGTGTGATGTGCAAGTGGCTCTAAATGAAGTACTACGTGCTTATCGAACCACACCACATACTACCACTAGCAAATGTCCGGCAACCTTAATGTTGGGGTGCACTGTGTGCACCAGAATACCCATGTGAGAAGATGCAGCTAGTGGGTTGTCTCAAGACTCTGAGCATGAGGAGTTAGCAGCCACAGACAAACTGAAAAAGGAGAAAATGAAGGAATATGCAGACCGACGGAGGAAAGCTACACAGACATCCATACAGGAAGGGGACTGGGTATTGGTGCGACAAGAACAACAGAGAAAAGCAGATTGCCGATATCTCGCATGCCCTCTGCTGGTGACAAAACAAAAAGGGACTATGATTACAGCCGAGTCAGAGAATAAGAGGATTTCAAGGATTGTGACGCATTTTCAGAAATGCACGCCCAATGTCCGAGAAGCGCTGACTGTACCTCATAGCGTGGTAACGGGAGATGCACCTGAGTCAGTAAGTGATCATCGATCTTCCAGGTCTCCAGACGAAAAGGAACAGGCGACTCTAGAGGTCCATCTCCGGCCACAACGAAGTCATCGAATACCAGTTCGCCTGATTGAAGAACTGTATCTATGTTGATTATATTATCACATAACGTAGTATACACGGACACATCTAAACTAATCAAAAGTGTTTAAGAAGGGGGAAGATGTAATGTTTATAATCGGTGATGGGCGCTAGGACCGGCACATGATACCAAGAGGTGGGGAGGAGAGTCAGGAGGCGGAAAGGGAGGAGCGAGAGCGGCAGAGTAGAGTAGGGGCGAGGGAAGCTAAGAGCGACAAGAATAAAGCTCCCTATAATAATAATACTAGTGTCTGCGTCATTTGTGCTGGTGCAGCGACACTACAGACAGAACCGTAGGTGGCGTCACCAGAGCACAGCTCGGTGAAACCTTCAGTGTTCCCGCTAAGTGTAGAAAACATGTGTCAGCTTCCAAGAGAGATTATCTCTGAGTGAAGGACTAAAGTATGATTACATAACGCACTACAGTTCATCTCAGATGGCAGACATTATTTGCAGCAGAAGTGAACTGGCTTCGGATTGTGAGGGGGTCTTTAACCCATTCCTGGCTTTGCGGTCAACAACGCTATGCATCATAGAACTTGTAGGCCTTTATTTTTAACGGGAACCTTGGACAAAAAAGCAGGGTTTTTGAAATGCCCCCCTCGTGATTTAGGATTGGGTTGGGTGACAGCTGTGTTGTAACAATTAGTTACCTCTGCGGTGAGACATCACAGGGATCGTTTCAGTGACAACAAAGAACACGGATTGTAAAGCGTTTCCCTAATTACACTGAACGCTCTCTTTTCTTTTAAATTCCTTTCCTGTTACTCACCTGTGAGTACATAGTGGTCTACTTGGTTTCCATTAGTCATAGGCACTTGTGATGAATACATATCAGTCGTTCAGGAAACTTTATATGTAACATTGCACAAAAAACATGCATGTGGCATACATCGGGAACGTGAATTATGCATAGTAGATGTGTAATGTTTTTCACAATTATGATGTTGTAGATGCTGGTTTGATGTAAAAGCGCACTGAGCCCTCTGTGTGCAACACAAGCACTTCTAAGCCAAAACTATAGTTAGTTTATATTTATTTCCTGATCTTCCAATATATGACTGTCATAAGACATAAATTGAATGTTTGATAATTTATACGGTAGGATTTCACATTTATTCTGCAGAACCGAGCCTATATGAAATGATGCAAGGTGTGGGGGGGGGGGGGGGGGAGGCATGAGACTGACCGTATGCTAAGCACATCTACCATAAGCAAAAGAGCATATTGAAAGTAACTTTGGACTCCCATAAATCAATTTAGGAATACTTCCCATTGTCCGGTTCTTTCATTACATTTTGTAGCACCCCTTGGTGACTTGCAGTATTGTTAGCAAGAGGGTACTTAATTCAGTATATATTTTTTTTAACTTGCACACTCTATTCAGCTTAGAAGCTGGGGGGCATATTTACAAGGGCTTTATCTCCGCTTTTTTTGGCTTACAAAGCCAAAAATTGTTTTACAAAGCCAAAAAAGCGGAGATAAAACCAGCGCCCTATTTATAAGAGAGTGCTAACATGCATAATCGCTTGTTAGCACCCCTTTTCCCAACGCCTCCCTTTGCATCTCCAATGAGATGCAAAGTGGGTGTTACTGGGCGTACCCCGGATGGACTACCTTGCAAATATCGCTGATGTTTACATCGCGATATTTACAAGGCAGCCCACATGATTTTAGCAGATGTTAGATTTTGGCAAAAACGGTTGTTTTCGCCAAAATTTAACGTCTGCTAAAATCCTGACTTAGCCATCCCTAACATAGGGGGTCGTATCAGCAAGGTTATCGCTGTTTTGCATGGAACATCGCTGGAAAACCAGCGATGTTCCCTGCAAAAGGGCGATAACCTTGCTATCTCTGGAATTTTTATCGCCCTGGAGAAACGCGTAGTTAATAACGCGCTACCAGGGCGATAAATTCCAGAGTTAGCCTGCGATAATATTATTAGCGCTAAGAACGAGCAGCGATAATTATCGCTGGCCGTTGTTAATATGCCCCATCAAGAGGCAAGGGTGCCGCGTTGGGTAGTAAAAGGCGGCTATAATTATGTGGCGTGCAGGAATGCCACCGGTACACTTCGATTTGAAAGACTTCGGGGCATATTATCAAGATCCGGCGTTAGAATTATCGTCGCTTTAGCGGCACTGCCGCTAAAGCGGCGATAATGGGCTTGATAATATGCCCTTGAGAATTCCAATAGAAGCCCATGTTCACACCAGAACATGGACTTCTTTTGGAATTCTCAAGGGCATATTATCAAGCCCTTTATCGCCGCTTTAGCTGCAGTTTTCTGTCGCTAAAGCGGAGATAATTTTAACGCCGGATCTTGATAATATGCCCGTTCATTAGCACAGCCTTTGTACATTGAATCGCAGTTGATTGATGTGCAGTCGCATCACGGCACCGCAATTATGCTGCACAGTTTTCACGGTGTCAAGAAGTCACAACGAATTTGTACCCTTTTGGTGGGTGTTTAGATCTTCTACAGTCAGTGGGCACCACAGACTATGAGCTCTCACCTATTCCGAGGGTGACACGCTGAGTAGGTCTGATGGATATTGTTAACTAGAAACTGGCCTGTGTCAAGGGTGGCACCCTGCCAACCCCGGTCTTAGCTCAACAGCAATCGCCACCCTGTGACACGCAGGCTACGCCATTAATTGAAAAGGCAAACCTGAAACCTGTTACTCCCACAACGCTAAGTACGGCTGTATGGAAAACCAGGACTGGATTTAGATGACAACGCCAGGGCTGGATGTGAGCACAAGACACAAGATCGACCACTTGACAGCTAAGTAAAATGTATGGGGTACAGAAGACGCACAATGTGAAATTAGGGAAGTCCTTTAAAAACTGTGGTGGGGCTTATACATCCACCTAGAACATATTCGGCAAATTAAGTTGCGTGAATTGAACCAGTAACGTCTGGGAACCCCCCTGAAGATAGATACGACTGGGATTTTTGTCAGACCAAGCAGGATGTGTATAATTATACTGCACTAAGTTATTGAATTCTTAAGCAAATGGAAGCTGAATTTTAAGAGCTCACATTTCTTATATATATAACTCTAGAATTCAACCGATACACTAGCACGGATGTAAACTGTACGCTAGATTGTATCAAGGATTTAATTATTTGGTGAGATGCTCAGCTATCTAATTGTCCTGATGATGACCATGTACTTGTGACAAAGGTCGAAACGCCGTCGACGCATTTGTGGCCACAATTCATAGAGGACACATTGTTCTGTGTGTTGAAGTTCCAGTGTTGTTTTGGAACTCCGACTTTTATGTAAATCTCTGTTTGTGTACGCCATTTTTGTCTGGTTTTATATGTTTATTGAATTGATTATTTGTACCAGCTTGTATGTCTGAGCATTATATTTTATTTTAGAATATTTTATGCTGATGATTAAGTTGTTTTTTGTATAAGGGCCTTATTTTCCATTTTTCTATCCATTTTTTTATAATTTGTTTGGTTTTTCATTATTTTTAAGAACACGGTATAATTTGTATGGTTATGTGTTGATCATATATATTTTTTATATGTTGATTATTTTGTAAACACTGTGAACCATTGTTAGGATACATTATTGGGGCTTATTTGCAAGCCCCTTGTGCCGCTTGTACGTCACTTTTTCCCACATTAAAAGTTACGCACCGGCGGCGCAAGGGGCTTGTAAATAAGCCCCACCACCGTTTTTAAAGGACTTCCCTAATTTCACATTGCGTGTCTTTTGTATTGCATCCTACTATGACCACGTATGCGCCAATCAAACAACACAAGATCACAAAATCAGTCGCGGCTCGCATGCATCGCAATACTCGCGGGGGGATTGTCGCGCGGGGGTGGGGTCCGGGGAATTAAATATAAAACTTACCTCACAGCCGGTCCGCGCCACCTCTGCTCCCTTGCCGCCTTCACGAACGGCACTGGAGTGGACTGGCAACTCCTCTAAGCCAAAACTGGCACTGCTACAGCAGCGCCAGGATTGGCTTAGGGCACGGTTACTACTCGCCCACCTGTCCATTAGGAGACCAAGGTTTCAGCCTTTGCTCAACCCTCGCTCTCCTAATGGGCACGCGCCAGCCAGAACAGACACTAGTGCGCATGACTGGCAACGGCGGAAAAATTCACCGACCTTCCCCACTCATTCGCACTTGTGCTGCTCCCTGTTGCCCCTGGTCTGACAATCATGCCAGTCAACATGACGTCGGACTGCCCACCCCCTTCAGACTTTGAAGGGGATGGGCGGTCCGACGTCATGCTGACTGACATGATTGTCAATTCTCCCTCGGCGTCTCTAAACTTAAGTAAACTGATTCAGTTTACTTAAGTTCAGCGACGCCGAGGGAGCTGCGTGCGGGGTGGGAACACCCCAATGGACGCACTGCCCCTGCTCATGAGGCCAACTCTAGGGTTTACAGCAGAAAGTCGCAAACAGCAAAGTCTGAATGTAATTATTTTTTTAAACTCAAAGAATTTGTCAACAAGACAAATGCGATAATAAATGTATTCTGCCTTGACTAACTCATCTTATCACAACATGCTGCATTTCAAAATATTACCTGGTACAGAGATCTTTGCGAATCCAGTATATTCCTGGGTACAATGGCACTTTAATAACTCGGGTGGTTAATGCACTTGCTGGAAATATCTGTGTGCATTCTTCTAATCAAAGGTTTGACTGAACATAAAATTGCATACAGGATCAATGTGCCTGCTGTAACGCACAGCATGAACGATGCAGATCACAGACTTGTTTTTTATAAGTAGAGTTCTACTGGTTACTGTTTTTGCTGCCGAGATCATTGTGTTACCTGCAGGTCACAAGTTAAATCTTTGTCATATAGTTTAGTGATTCATGATTCTGCAATAAGGATATGCATGCAAACTACAAGCCAAACGTTAGGAAAATTGGTGCTTTTCTCTCTCAATATTTTATTATTTTAAGGTTGCTTAAAAAAAGGATAGCTTGGTTAATATTAAGGACTTATTGGTAAATACTATATAAATGGCTAGACATTCTTACAATGCATGCATATTTTTTGCATACAAAGTTTAGAAAGTTAAAAAACATAGCCCCGCCCCTTGCCCCGCCCCAAACTCCACCCCCAGTCGACTGCTTATTAGGTCTCGCATAAAGCAGCGCATGCGCTGCCTCTGCGAGGCATTAAGTAATAAGTATTACTACTGAAACTCCACCCATTGCATCTCACTTTGTTTTGTCACTTGCCATTGGTTACATCTGGCATTGCTCTTTTTATGTAGCTCATGTATTGGCTGGTGGTCCGAAACGTTACTTCCGTTTTGCTTCCTTTGAGCAGGAAGCAGCACTGACCAACTACAGTTTAGTTCCGCTGCTCCGCATTATCTACTCAATTTGGGACTACTTCCTTGTTTATTTTCCACCGCCGTTCACCACTAGCTGCTGAGTTTGGAAGTGTTGGCATTTTCTTTTCCTGTTCCGCCCCCCTCCCGTTGGTCGTGTTATCCATCCTCCCGCCCTCTTTCCCGTTGTCAGTGTCACCGTTCCCTTTGTTCCCGCCCCCCTCCCGCTGTCCGTTTCCCCGTTCACTTTGTTCCGTCCCCCTCCCGTTGAGTGTGTTCTCCATCCTCCTGCCCCTTTCCCATTGTCAGTGCCCCCGTTCCCTTTGTTCCCGCCCCCTCCCGCTGTCTGTTTCCCCGTTCCCTTTGTTCCCGCCCCCCTCCCGCTGTCCGTTTCTCCGTTCACTTTGTCGTTTCTCCGTTCACTTTGTTCCGCCCCCCCTCCCGTTGAGTGTGTTCTCCATCCTCTCCCCCTTTCCCATTGTCAGTGCCCCGGTTCCCTTTGTTCCCGCCCCCTCCCGCTGTCTGTTTCCCCGTTCCCTTTGTTCCCGCCCCCCTCCCGCTGTCCGTTTCCCCGTTCACTTTGTTCCGCCCCCCCTCCCGTTGAGTGTGTTCTCCATCCTCCCGCCCCTTTCCCATTGTCAGTGCCCCCGTTCCCTTTGTTCCCGCCCCCTCCCGCTGTCTGTTTCCCTGTTCCCTTTGTTCCCGCCCCCCTCCCGCTGTCCGTTGTTTGGCAGCTTGTTACAGATTAGAGTCTGTTATGGTCTCCTTTGTACCTTTTAGTAGACACTTGGGGCCTTTGGTTTGTCAGAATTTACATATTTCCTGCTGAAAACAGCCATATTTATCTTCAATGTGTAAAATATAAAGGCCTACCTCACACTGTCTTTCAGATGTGGTAGGTAACCTTGATAGCGTCACATCCGCCTTGAAACAGACATCTCGAACTATGAGGAAAGAGTTTTATTAAAGTTTACAAGATGCAGTTTGTGTTTAGATGTTTTCGTTTTTGTGCCACTCTTGCTTTCTTTTGTGTTTATGCCGTTTTAGTTGGGGCATTTCACCGAGTTGTTCTTTATTTCTTTATTATTATTAACCAGGACCATGGCTTCGTTGTGGCAATTGTTGAATTTTAACAGGCTTCACTAATGCTGGCTTTAGAGCATAACTCATAACATTGTGCATATTTCCATTATTCTCTGCCCCATTACAATTATGGGATGGGAGATGGCTTTAAGTGTTTTTTAACCCTATAATTATAATGCATTGGAAGTTTGTTGCTTTTCCCATCTACCCTATGAATCTAATTTGTTTGAAGATTTCACTGCGGGTAGTCTTTCTCATTGTCACTTTTGAATGTTAAATAGTGCTTAAGCTGCCTCGAAGCACTGGGAGAGACCGGACATTCTAAGGAAGGAACAGGAAATAGGGTAGATAGGAAAATGCCATTTTGGGTGTTCTTGCAAAGGTTATGCCACCCAAATCCTGTTTCAGAGTACTGCAAGACTCCTAATCCTCCCTCTCACATTCCTCCAATACCTAGTGCTTTGAAGCAGCCTTATTATGGCCTAAGGGCTATAGAAGAGACCAGTGTGGCTTACTTATTATGCAATGATGAATCTATATCCAGGTGCCCTTAATACAGCTGGTTTAAGCCCTTTTCTCTGTTAGAGTCCAATTGTCCAACCAGAGTCGCGCTCTTCGTTACCTCCTGAAGCACAGCGCTGCTGTAATGGCGCTAGTGGTGAAGTGATGCCACTGACATGAGAACAGAACATGTCAGCGGGGTTGACTTCCAGCTATGCCTCAGTAGCACAAGTTGGGAACAATTTAGGTAAAGCCATTTGCGTAGAGCTTTTGGGAGAGAAGCGTGTATTTGTGTCTTCTCTTGGGGTCTGCGCAGTGGAAGTGATCGGTTGTGATGGTCTTCAGATGTGGTATGTTTTACATGATTCTTTCAGCACAATGTTTCCTCATTAATACTTTCATCCACTTCGAGATTACAATAGTCAGTCAGTTTGAAGTACTTGGTGTAGTTGTAATGTGGCTCAAGGAACTGTGAACTAGTGAAACCACTTCAAGTAGTTCTATGGTCAACAGATCTGCACCAGAGATGGTTCCTCAAACATGGCGACTGCATAGAGTTCAGGGGAGCCTGGACTGCCTCTGTGTGCATTCACATCCCGTTCCCCCATATACAATATTGAGCAAAGCAATATGGAAGGAGGCTGTCATGCAGACTTAGCATCCTTAAAATGAATACTGAATTAGAATATTGGTGATGGGAGGCAAAGGCTGGTTAATGACAAAGATCTCCAGATACTCTGGCATTTTGTGTGTGATTTGAACTCATATTTTCACTTTTGAGTATATACATAGGCGTGTCTATTTTTCCGTAATATAAAGAGGCAATATCATCAACAGTGTCCGTGAGCAAAGGGGCGTAGCACAGGCCCCTAAATCCCCAGCGATGCAGGCGGGCGGACCTTCAGGGCCCCCCAATACTTCAGGGCCCCCCGTTAAACCCAAGGCTAATGAATATGTAAATTATGGGAGACGCAGGAGCACCTCATTACATTCTACTGAGGGGGGCCCATTATTTTGCGTTACACCACTCTAGGGCCTGCAACACCTTTTGACAGTCTTGGTTTTTTAGCGTGTGTGCACACATTGTGGTACTTGTATAGTCTCGGTAGGTCCCAGGATTTGCTAGTTAACTGTAGTCCAACAGATGCACTAAGTGAGGATTGTATGCAGCGGTGGAAGTACATTAACAAGCTTTGCAAATGCAATAGGTCTCGCATTTGTTGGAGATGAGTAATTGGCATTACAAATGCCAAGGTTTTAAGGTCGAGCCTGGGCAGCACATGCGCTGCTCTGCAACATATTTTATTGGAGTATAGCATGGAAGCTCCGCCAATATTTGTCATTGGCTTGTGTCATTGTCCTAAGTAATGCTGGCTTCTGATTTGTTAATAGGCTTGTTAGTCCCTCCTTAGTACCACCTTGTCTTAATTTGTAATCTCCCATGAGGACTGGCCCTTTTACTTTGGTTGTTACACAGTTCGTCTTTTTTAGTCTGTAAGCGCTATTTTCTTTAATGAGTTTCTCCTACTGTAGGCACAAACATGCTTTCCTGCAGCATATGCGCTTTCACTTTCTGAGCAGCCCTGGACAATGGTGGCCGCTTCTTTGAATATGTCTTGCATTTACAAAAGTTTGAGCTATTTAAATTGTAAATGATAATGCCTTTTATTTATGTGTTAATCAGCAAAACAGATCAATAAAAGGCATTGTCATTTATAATGCCAATATCTTAAACTCTCGCAAATGCGAGACCTATTGCATTGCAAATGCTTGTTTTTGGTTAGTACCTGCACTTATTTATTTACATTTAAAGCACTGGTGGTATGCCTGTCACCAACAAGCAGAAAACAGCTTTCACAAATTCTCTTCGTAGATCCTGACTCGCTGTTCAAACTGCAGTATTAACCAGTGTTGAAGTTGCAGTTTTTAAAAAGGACCACTAGATGACAGCCTTTACAAGGTTATCTCTGTTTGAAACCACTTGACAGAAGAAAGAGCAGCAGAGCAATGCGAGCGACCTGAAGAGAAAAGTGCAGTCGTCCCCCTTTGAAATCGGGAAAAACGTTCACCTCTAACCTCTTTCATTTTCAATATCAATAAAATAACTCTTATCAAATGTAGCAGTGTGCGATGGAGATTCTTAATTCACTTGATTCACTTGATGCTGGTAACATTTAAGAGAGCAGCTGATCGCCTGAACATAGAAGCATTGATATATAAAAACAGATGGAATGTGAGGTTCGCACAACGTGTAGACAAAAAATAACAAGAATTGGCATAGCCAATAGGTCTCGCTTTTGGGACCTTATAAGTGTTTAGCTAGAGATATTGACTTTGCCTATGTGTTTATTCTGTGCTGTATAGAAGTGTGCAGCATGCTGAAAAGTTATAATAAAGAAGTGTTAGAAGCCTTTTTGTTACCATATATATGATCAAGAAAGCATTATGAACAACTGAACGTCCATATTAAAAAAGTATTCACAATAAATAATCTGTCTGGTTACACAACGAAATGAAGTGGATGTTACGTGGGGGGAGGGGGGGGAGAGGCCCTTTCACTAAAATGTATTTACCAAATGTAACATGGTGGTAGTTGTGTGCGCTTTCCAGCAGGTAGAGCTGCGCTGCAGTCTTGGTTCTCGTACTTGACCATAATGTTTGATCTTGGACACACCATAGTCTCTTGTGCCGTAATGTGACGACAAGTGAGCACTTTCCCTCAGGCTGAATGGAAGAAATAAACCTCAAGGGCTCCCCCCTAGGCCAGGCGCCCGGGAAGGGGGGGGCATGCCGCACATTCAGGGCTGTTTAACTGTGGATGTCCACTGTCCCTCCTGGCATCGCTAAGGTGAATGTGTCCTGAAGGTGGGTTGTGCAGGCCGCCGTTCATCCCTCCCATGCAGGCATCCCTTAACAGCCCAAAGAGGATAAAACATCCCCCCCTCCCCCCAAGCAGCTTGCGGTGCCCCCATCGGCAGCTTCATGTTTTAAACTCTCCAGGTAACATTTGCCTAGCTTGTCCAGAAAGCCTTAAAATGTAGGACAGACCCCCACATGGGGGGTGGGGGGGGGGTGGGCATAGCTGCATATTCCAGGATGGTTGGCACCCTACCCAGGGGTTCCATCTGAAATCCTCAGAATGTGACACCAGCTGTATTTGTGTCCCAGAAGTGACTGCAGGGCATACGTTGGCGGTTGAAGGGGGGGGGGGGTCTTAGAGGGTGGACTCTGTGCCCCTTATACTGACTGAGGCCAATGGAGGAGAGTCTAGAGGTGTTTGTGGGGTCACCTTGTGACCCTCCTTCTGGCTGCTCCATTTTACTTTCAGTGTCTGGCATTCAGTAGACCAGTGATGACCCCCAAGGACGCGTCAATCCCATGGGCACCTACTTTTCATCTGCTCCATGGCCCAGCAGGGGGCTTTCTTATCTCTCCCCCATTAAACCTCCGCCCAGGGTCTGAAGTGGGACACAAAAAGAGGGGTGTCTTTAAAAGGGGTGGCCTAAGTAATGAAGGGCTTGGATTCAACATGTAAACGACATTTCTGTGATTCCCATAGTGTGCCACCTGAGCGGTATCTTGGCTCCCTCAGAACTTTCTGTGATTGTCTCGAGATATATCACCCAGCAACTGACGCACACCTACAACCAGCCGGGACTATTGGCTTTGTCAATGGTTGTCAGCCGTTGATAAATGAATAACTGTGATGATTTTGTTGTAAATAATGGATATAGACAATGTTTTAATTGTCAGATGAATTAAAGATTACAGAGGCCTGGAGACGGGGCTGTAGTGTTCAGTGACTCAGTCACCCCCGTTATGTTCACTCTGTGTTACACATATGCACCCTTCTTCTCTTCCCATATCCTCCGTCTGTATATCTTACTTCATCTCTTTCCTCTTCAGCACCCTCTTTTCACTCTCTTCTGAATGCTCTTCCCCGTTTGCTTCACCGCCCCAAACACAACGCCCCCACTCATCTGTAAAGACTACATTTCTTTTTACTTTCTTCTTGTCAATAGTTTGATAACTGTGCGCCTCCTTCACACACATCTGCACAAAATCACAATTGCAACAGGAATACGTGACCATTGCTCTGTGCGCTCTGCAGAGAGTCCAAAGATTGGATGGCCACGGAGTCTGAACACCTTTCTGGTCCACTGACAGGCACTGTGAGAGCCTGGCAATACCTTCAGCCTCAGCTCCAGAGCTCTCAGCCTTGGCCGTTATAAGCGCCTGGAGGCGACTCAGTCCAAAGTGTGCGCTTTAACATTCTACAATATATTTCCAAGTCCGAGAACATTTTTTAGTTGCCCCTATTCGTTTAGCATAAGCTTCTTCAAATTGTTTTGTATGTATCATTTTATTTAACCATTTCTCAAATACAGGTACTTCCAATGATCTCCAATTTTGTAAAATTAAAGAACATGCAACCAACATTGGAATAGCGAGAAAAAACTCCTCTGCATTCGACAATAACACCTCCCTACTAGTAGTACCAAATAGGACTGCTTCTGCTATTGGAACAAATGGTTTTTGAATCGCCTGGCTGAAATACCCAAATATTTTCTCCCAAAACACTTCCAATTTAGAACACAAGAAAAATATATGCCTCCAACCCCCGTCCAATGGGGTACAGCAGCGAAAGCACCTGTTTTCCACCTCAGGGTACATTCTATTTAATGCCTTAGGAGTATAGTAGGCCATCCAGTGTGAAAGAAACGCCATTCTTTTAAAATTGGCAGCTCTGAGAGTCTTATTAGTTATAATAGATATTTTATGACATTCTTGGTACGAAAAAACACATTGAGTTTCAGAAGCAACTTTCTCCAGAAACTTTGAGACGAGGGGAGAATTGTCTTGTGTTCGCATTAAACGATACCAACTACCGACCCCACTCATCTTGGAGGTATACAAAGCGATAGCTGCCTTCGAGCGGGACCTATGAAGTAAAAAATTATGTCTCTTAAAAAAATGAACTATTGGAATAAATTTAAAAAATGCGAACTTGTTACGACCATAGCATCTGGCCTGAACTTCTTCCCAGGTAATCATCCTCCCCTGAATAATAAACTGATTGACAAGCCCCAAGCCGGCAGCTCGTCAAGTATTACACTTAGCTGCATAGAGATGGAGGCCCTACTCTCTACACTCACTTAGTTTTAAGGAGTAAAAACCAGCAAATCCACTCTGTTTAAAAGCAGAGCAAAGTCTATTCGAAAAATCCAGAAGTGTTTTATATCTTGTTTTTTTTGGAAGTTTAGCAGTGTTAAGAAATGTGGGGATTTGAGTTCCAGCCTCTTGGATCATCTTGTTTATAAAAAAAATTGTCTATCCGTTTTGTTTTAGAAATGCTGATTCATAGTATAAACGAATATTCGGGAGTGCTAAGCCACCCAATTGAGTATCTAATTGTAATACCGAGAATTTAACTCTAGTGGCCTTTTTGTTCCAAATAAAGGATCTAATCATAGAATCGATTCCTTTAAAAAAACGGAGATTCATCTTGATTGGGATATTAGAGAAAATAAATATTAATAAAGGTAATATAGACATCTTAATGAGCGCCACTCGACCTTTCAGGGTTAACGGGAGGCTGGCCCATTTTTGGAGTCGTTTCTGAATTTTGTTGCTAGTGTCCTCATAATTCAGTTTTGCCAACTGACCATGTTGTGCTGTGACGAAAATCCCCAGATATAATTTTCTAATTGTGTTCATTCTGCCGATAAGGAACAACCATTTTTACATTCAAAATTACTACTGACTGCTTGATTTCTCTGATTGCTACTGCTCTTTTTTATTTGCCCCATCCCCCAACCCCCAACCCTGAAGCCGTGGGCTCCCACCCCATGGCATCCACCTCCCGTTAGATATGTTGGCTGCCCCACTATCCACATTTCCCCTCCCTAGACTAACTTAGTGGTGCCCTGGTACTGCACCTGGGGTGACCTACCTCCCCTCAGAATGGAAAAAGAACAAAAGAGATCAATCTAGATTACTTCCCTACTGAAATTACTTTCAACAATTCCTGGGCCTCCTCAATTTGCGTACACATATGGAAATTCCTCTGCACAAGAACTTTAGTTTGGACTGCTGTGCAATGGAGGCTTGAGCTCCATGAGTTTTAAAAAGATATAACAATTTTACAAACTCCTTGCATCTACGTGCAGCTGCAACAGACATGTCCGCAAAAATTCTACATTTAGTCCCATCATTTAAGTCAAACTGTCTCAACTGAATTGCTTAAGTCGATATCTTCTCCTTGACACGAAAGTCCGCAAAATTAACTAAAATTGTGCGAGGAAACTTCATATTAGGTGGAAGATGAGCTGGTACACGATGTGCCCGGGTCACTGTTAGGCCACCCGAGAACTCTGGAATCACTTTTTGCTTAAGAAATGTCTCCACCCATTGAAGCGTATGGGCCCCTTCGGATCCCTCCGGGACCCCAACAGTTTGCAGGTTTGCGCGACGTGAGTGATTTTCAAGTTCTCCAATTTTGTTTTCCAAATTAATTTTATCGTGAGCGGCGGAATTTGCTTGCTGGAGCATAGCGTTCATTTGATCCTCTAGGTGTGATATCTTGGATTCAGCTTCTTGCATTCTGATGGGAAAGCTTGCCACTGCCTCTTCAATTTTCCCCAGACGTAAATGAAGCGCCACTATCTCGACTTCTTGGGATTTCTTCATGTCGTGGATCTCATCAAGTATTAGATTAAGCAAAGTCTTGATGTCGATCTGGCATGTATTGGTGATATCGTTTTGATATTCTACATCAAGTTCCCCCGTTCCTGGCTGCGCTCCTTGTTTGCCTTTTGACACTGGCTGCTCTGCTTGCACTGTACTGCCGTTGTCTTGTTTGTTCTCCTTTGTTAAAGCAGGTAGAGACTTCACTTTAATCTGAGTTGATGGGGATTTTTGAGTCAGTGTCTGTATCTGTGGCCGAGCCATCGCCTGAAAAGAGCCCTCACACTGATGAAAAGTTAGAGTTTTATTATTTAAGAGATGAGACGGGTGAACAACCACATCCCGTGGACTGGTTAAAGTGAGAGCCACTTTTATCAGAGAGTGAATCTCCTATTGACGAAACTTGAGTTAATCCTTCAGTAGGGGAGATAAATGTAGGCAGAGATGAAATAGGTATGGAGGAAGGAGATGGGGGAGACGATTGATTAGGTGGTGATGCTGAACTAGCTAGAAGCTCGGCAAAATCTCTGGAATTTTTTAACTCTTGCCTTATTTCCGTCACAAGAACCTCTTGTCCAGTATCGTGTTGCTTGTCTTCACTCGCCAGCTCTGTGGTCTCCACTAAGCTAGTCTCGTTTAGGTCTTCCACCATCAACTGATTCTCGGAAATATCCGTCTCTGAACCTCCGGAGCTGGAGCTTAGCTCACCACGAGACGCTTTGTTTCCAGCTTTTGGTACTGACTGACTGAGTTTCACTTGAACAAGGTGTTTTTTAGTCTTCACAGCTGCTGCATCAATTTTGGCAGCTGCAGCTGCTAATTTTAACAGTTTCCTCATTTTAGTGGTGTTCCCATTTAATTTTGCCCGTTAATACAGCAGTTATTCAAAACTCAATTGTCTTTTTTCTTCTATAATATTGCTGTTGACACGTTCTGGCGCTTTAACTTTCCTTTACAGAGATCAGAAAAAGAAAAAAACTGCTCACCCAAATCTGCCTCGAGCAGCCCTTCACGTCTCCTTTACTCTTAGGCTCCTTTAAACCTCTCTGCTTCGTCAGTCAGGATACAGTGTATTTCACTCAGCCCAGAGCTCTGCCATTTATCATTTCTCTGGCCGCTTCACTCCACCCGGATAAGGAAACGGTTAACGATTCTACTTCGAACGGTTTCAGGACAGTTTCAGGGCGCCGCGGCGAGGCCACTCATCCCGTACTTCCTTCCGTGTGGGATACCGGGGGAGCCTTCAATTGTCCTTCAATCGTCTTCCCGCTTGATAGAAACTAACTGAAACACCGCAAACTGCAAACCGCGGTAAGGAAAAAGCTTCCACTCTTCACCGTTCTTCCTGCTCCAGCATGAAAAGGGTCCGCCGCCATTTTCCTCTGCTCGCCTCCGTGGATCTCTCCCAATTCAGCCGTGCTCCATTCCTGAGGGGAGGAGCAAACAGTCACCTGGGCTAGGTGAAGGCGGTGTTCTCCTCCATAGCCCCGACCTGACAAAGATACAGTTGTTAATAATATCGATATTTAATTATTTTCATGTATTTCAGTATGTATTTTAATTGTATACATTATAAATTGTTTGTATAATTATTGTTAATGTTTTTAAATATAGTTCATAGATTTCTATTTGTTTTTACATTTAGGGGCCGATTCCGATGGCCGGTCGGACAGCTGTCCGTAGCCTTACCCTGCGACCGACACGTACCCGGAGCCGGTCCGTCCTGTAGAGGAAGTACGATGCGCATAACTGCCAAAAACACGACAGACACGTAGGCTGTGAATCAAGACCCATTCTCTGTCCGAGCCGTAACTCCCCAAGAGGAACCGTGTCGCCCGGAATCAGTATCCATAGCAGTTTCCGGCATGACAAGTACGATGCGTACTTCCTACGCGCCGGACGGGTCGTCACGTACGGCACATCACAGCATCCGGAAAACAAGCATATCAGCTACGATTCGCGCCACAAATCAATACACGGCTACGAGACGGAACAGCTTGCAGCGGGTACGAGACGGAGCAACAAGCAGCGTGTACGACACGAACACATCATGAATCCCATCGCGCAGGTCATACCAGTACTCTACATCTATGACCGGATCAGGGACCTACGCCGACGGCGCAGGCGGTAAGTCAGAAACCTACCACATAAACAAATGACACGTACCCGTAAAATGGCACACACACACAGGGGATACATATCCTGGCCCACAACAACAGCCCACCATAGGGGTTGCATGGCCAGCACCCCTGCCACCCACACCCATGGGGGGCCTGTTGCCCATCACCCCTGCCACCCCCACTCACAGGGCTTATGATGTCCATCACCCCTGTCACCCCCACTCACAGGGCTCATGTTTCCCATCACCTCTGCCACCCCCACTCACAGGGCTTATGTTGCCCATCACCCCTGCCACCCCCACTCACAGGGCATATGTTTCCCATCACCCCTGCCACCCCCACTCACAGGGCTTATGTTTCCTATCACCCCTGCCACCCCCACTCACAGGGCTTATGTTGCCCATCACCCCTGCCACCCACACCCATAGGGGGCCTGTTTCCCATCACCCCTGCCACCCCCATTCACAGGGCTTATGTTGCCCATCACCCCTGCCACCCACACCCATAGGGGGCCTGTTTTCCATCACCCCTGCCACCCCCCACTCACAGGGCTTATGTTGCCCATCACCCCTGCCACCCACACCCATAGGGGGCCTGTTTCCCATCACCCCTGCCACCTCCAATCACAGGGCTTATGTTGCCCATCACCCCTGCCACAGCCACCCACACCCATAGGGGGCCTGTTTCCCATCACTCCTGCCACCCCCACTAACAGGGCTTATGTTGCCCATCACCCCTGCCACCCCCACTCATAGGGCGTATGTTGTCCATCACCCCTGCCACCCCCACTCACAGGGCTTATGCTGCCCATCACCCCTGCCACCCCCACTCACAGGGCTTATGTTTCCCATCACCCCTGCCACCCCCACTCACAGGGCCTATGTTTCCCATCACCCCTGCCACCCCCACTCACAGGGGACCTGTTGGCAATTACCCCTGCCACCCCCAGCCATAGGATGGGTGATGCGCAACACATCCAGCATACGCAAACATCAGGTGTGTCCGCAAAATACATCCCCCACGACATCATGACAAGAGTGTGTAGTCTGTGACTAATGCCACCAACAGTGAATATGACTACGAGCATACAATGTAAGTAACAGCACATGTGTGACCAACACATCAGTGTGACATACACAATGCAAGCATCACCATAGCACTGTGGCAATGTAAAAAGAACACCCCTCACTGTGTAGAACAGAAGTCAAGTGGGGGCTCACAAAATGCAGCAGATGTGGTGCATTGTGGTGGTGGGGACCAAACCCCCCTCAACACAGTGACCAAAAGGTAAGTGTCATCATGGTCAACGCTGCAAATAACAAACAGCATGTATGATCCCTGCTCCCAACACATCAAACACCTCTGGTGCAAACTAGTGGTTGTGTCCCATACACACAGAGATGTGTTGAGGCAAACAGTGCTGTGAAAAAATAACACTCTCGGCCATGTGCAGACAAGCACAACACATGGGGCTGACAATGCACACAGCGTACAATGACACAACAGCAGAAGTGACCATCACCAAGCATGCACACATCTCGAAAATAGACACACCAACCAAAACAACATGTGTAGACTGTAGGTGTCAGCTCACTAACTCACATTCCATGCCAGCAATGGCACCCAACAACCAGGATGAATGTGCACAATGATGTGAAATGACTCACAGGGACATCATGCAAAATCACAGAAACAGCATCTAAAGGCCCACAACTGCAATACCAATGCAGTGGTGCAGATGCACAAACACAAACAGGCAATCTCACACTGCACATTGGACACAACATGTGTGTGTGTGTGTGTGTCTCAGTATCCCCAGGCAACTACACAACACATGAGGGGGGCTGAACCACAGTGACACAGATGTGGACACAGTGCCATACAAAAGTAAACCATCATTGGGACACCCTCAGTGGGCAATCATGCATTGGGAGATGAGAGGAAGCACAACAGACACATGTGACACTAGCTGGAATGAACACCAACTAACACAGCAAGAGACTGATACACAGCAGCACAATCCCCAGGGACAAGACATTGGTGTGACACAAGCATACATGAAACCTCCACTGTGATGACAAAGGCAGATGTCGTACAAACTGGGAAACCCAGACATGTGTCCTGTGCCGCAAACGTACATCACACATACACAAACACAAATCACTCAGCATGGCCCCTCATCCATGGACAAACGGGAGGTAGGGGACCATCCATGCAAACATTCAGATCAGTCCACCCTCAACACCACACACCTGAACTGCAACAATGTGTATCTGTGAAGCCCACATGGACAGGTGACATTGCACATGCCCACATGACAGACACTGAAATATTGGCAGGAACTAAGGTGCACACACACATCACACAAGGATTGTTTACAACCCTGGGGAATGACAGACACACTGCACAGTATGCGGTACATGGCCATGACCTCAAAGCTCATGTGACCTTTACAATCCCTGCGACAGTCCCAGGACTATGCAGATGCCAAGGAGGAACACAAGGCACCCATGCTGACACCTGCCAGCATTGCTGCCAGGAACCCGACAAGTGGGAGCAGTCACACACACATACAAATGTCGCAATTACTGAAAACTACCACCTAGGGACAACTACATGATTTTGCGAACAAACAAGTGCCTTGAGGAACCCTAACTGTGTCCCATCTGTGTCTGACAACATCATCAACACTCAGAACTGACAAATCACAATGATGATACACCAATTACCAGTAGTGAGTCATGCACCCACACATCTGGTAGCCCATTGGAAAAGTAGTGGGATGAACCCAGTACCACTTAGCAAGCATCAACAACAGGAACATATCAAGGGAACACTGTCTGTGTATGAACAGGGATGTGGACACACACACATGCACATACAACACACACCATGGGCCCAGGCCATGTCACTGGACAACACACTAACTTGAGGGGACACAACTCCTGTGGGAGCCCAGCTGTGCCAAACATATTCACCGCAAGTCCCACTCATGTCTGCAGAACACTTGGTCAGTCAGCCATCAGTTACCGCACACTGAAGGCTCTGGTCACAACAGCCTGGGTACGGGAGTCACCCCTAAGTCAGCTGCACATACCCAAAACATATGTCTAGCAAGTTGCACAGAGGACCCGGTTTCTCCTATTACAATGATGCCCACACCTGTAGGGCCAGTAGTGATGAGCACGAAGTATGTGGAAGTGACAAATTGGACAATGGGAAGCACATCATATGTGCAGGGGTGCAAGCCACAGATGTGACCATGCCAATGAAATGCTTACAGAGAGATGTACACAAATAGTTGATCCAGACACACCCAGGTAGCTGCAAAGGATGACATGGATACCCACCAGAAAAGGATACATATCTCATGCCCCACAGGGAGTACCTCACATCAACACATCAGTATGCAAAATTGTAAACCAAACATTACAGGTGCAAGGGCATCTAAAACAACCTCAACATGATGTACAGCTAAATCAAGTTCACAGGGACAAAGTAAAAAGCTTTATTCAGCATATGAAAAGTGAAATGGCTGTTCCAACAAAAGGCCAATGGCCAGTACATGTCCAAAGGGCAAGTAGTGAACTAGAGTCACAAATGCAGTATATGAAATTCGAAACGTCTGTGCAAACAAAAGGCCAATGGCCAGTCCATGTCAAATTGCCAAGGAGTGAACTAGAGTCGCAAATGAAGTATATGAAATTCGAAACGTCTGTGCAAACAAAAGGCCAATGGCCAGTCCATGTCAAATTGCCAAGGAGTGAACTAGAGTGACAACTGTCACACCTTGCTTGCCTGCACTGCTACGGACCGGGGTCATCCCCTCGGAGGGGCATACATGGGGGCAGGACAGGCACCGCAGGGGCAGGATCAGGGCGCAGCAGAAGGAGGCAGTGAAGAGGTGGGGGATGCAGGCGAGACACTTGCAAATGCAGTGGAGATGACTGAAGTGGTGGGTGCTGTCACAACTGTGGGGCACAAGTCAGATGGGGTGGGTGCCGGCACAACTCCAGTGGGCAGGTCAGATGGAGTGGATTGGCTCACCACTGCAGTGCCCAAGTCAGACGGGGTGGGCGTGGACTCCAAAGCAGTGCCTACATCCATGGGAGCGGAATGGGGGACAGGTGAGGTCTGCAGAGCAGGGGGTGGTGACACGGTCCCCACATCAGTGGCAGCAACTGTCTGACCAGGTGTGGAGGAGAAAGTGCTAGGGGGGGATGGCCTTAGCATTTTGGGGATGGTATATCTGTGTGCGGGGGAACCCGGGGCAGGGAGTGGTGCGAGAACCTCGGGAGTGGTGGCCTGGGGGATGGAGGACGGAGACTTTGCCTTGGAGCTGCGTGCTGGCAGGGGGGTCTTGCTCTTCTTGCGCCGGGGGACTTGCGGGTGGGCGTCTCGGTCTGAGTGCGCCTGGGGGAGGGTGTCCGGATGTGAGGGGCACTCCCTTCTGTGTGTGGGGACTTCCTCTTCCCCTTGTAATAAGGATCTGCTGGGTCGGTGGGGAAGAGGCCAAGGTCACAGAGGAAGAGCTTCTGGGGGCATGGGGTTGCAGGTGAGGCAAGGGAAGGGGGCTGGGAGGGAGAGGTCTCGAAGGACTGTGGAGTGGTTGTGAATGACTGTGTGTGTGTCAGCAAACCAGCCCCTGTGAGTGTGGAATCAGTCCCCTGCACTTGCTTGTGTGCACGTCTAGAACTTGGTTTGGGGGTTTCTGTGCTTTGGACAGGTAGTGTACTAGGAAATGTGGGTGCTGCAGGGGTAGGAGGGGTGTGGGACTGTTGGAGGAGGGACACTGCTGCCATCAGGGAGGATGCCACGGACTGGTTGGTCCTCTGTAGGGCAGACATGCCCGAGGAAATGCCCTCCATGAATGACACCAGTTGTGTCAACAGACCTGTGTGTGCATGGAGGACCTTTAGCATCGACGTCTGCCCCACATGCATCTGTCTTAGTAAGTCCACAGACTCCTCATTCAGGGCAGCAGGGCACACAGGGGCAGGGGGTGCGGTGTCTGGCACAAATGAGACATGCTCACGAACACGGGAGCCCACCGGGACCTCTGGGATGGGAGCCAATGGGAGAGAGGTGATGGTGGTGGTGGCGGAGACAGACTCACTAGCTGGGGTTTGGTGGCTGCTGACACCCGCCTCCACAGGGGAGTCATCCTCAGAGCTGCTGTTGCCTTCAGCTGGGGGGGATGTTGCTGACGACTCCTCTGTGTGGCTCAACTTGCCCTCCGTGCCACTGGGTCCACCTGACTCCTCTCCTTCAGTCCCTGTAAGGCTCTGTGGCTCCTCCTGGTCTGTGGAGCTGTCCCCTCCTGTGGCCATGGATGTATCTGGATAGAAATAGAAAGCAAGAGAACAACATCAGTCACCTGCACCGACTGCACACACCACAGTGGGTACATCACATCACAGGGCAAGCCCTGGCATCATCAGCTGAACGCAGCTCAAAGTGCCAACACTGTTTTGAATGAGACAATTGTCATTTCCAACATCAACCATGGCACACATATCCCTCCTTGACTTTCACACATATGTCTGTTGCATGTTGGATGCTAATACCCCCTTGTGCCAACATGCACCACCCACACATTAGTTGTACATGCAAGTGAACATGTAGGAGTATGTCACTAGACCCACAGCACATCTCTTGCGAAAGACTCAGCACAGGTGTCTGGATGAAGGGATGGGCAGAGACTCATTTCACATGCTTGGGATGCATGCCACCAACACACACTATGATGTACTCATGTCCTGATGGGCAAGGCCACAATGGGGTGCATGGTGCACACTTGAACACAATGCAGGCTCACTCATAGCAAGTTCAATGCCATGGCACTGGGATGCCCTGACAGTCAGTCAACACTGTCTCCTGTCACAGGGGCAGGGCATCCAGACAACAACAATATGCACTGACTCACAATCCTAGCTCAGGGGTAAAGCTAACTCAGCAGATGACCGGCGCACTTGCCCATCCCCTGCAAACAAGATATACAGGACCCAGAAGACCCCACATCATGCACATCAGACATATGAGTCTCTGCAAACACAACTCCCTGTCCATTAATACATCACAGTCTGCCATGCATATAACCCAGCTGCATGAGGGACACAGTTGCATACACCATTGTGCGCTGTCAGATGCTCACACACCTATATGTCACACAGGTCTTGTCTCCCACAGTCACATTGCAGATGTCATGCAGACCCTCTGAATCATGGACACCCCAGTTGTACGTAGCAACAAGCCACACCCTAATGACACAGAGGCACACACCTGAGGGCACATGTCACGAAGCACAACCTGCAATTTCACACACAGGAGTGGGATTACAGAGTGTTTCTGAATGCCCTTGAGGGGGCAGGACTGGGCAGGACTAACTGAAACAGTGTTTTGCCCCGGACAGTAGTCAGGTGGCTAAGCAATTGTTGCATACTTGCAATACCTACTCCTGATGCCCAAAAATGGGAGTACCCTGCTGCATGGTTTTGTATTGAATGCCCCAGAAACATGTTGCGAGTCAGACCAGCAATTGATACACATCTCAAGGGCACACACAGTTCACATGTCAGATCTCAGGCATTGTGTAACCAATTGACCCACTCATGACACATACAACAGAGTCACAGGAACTGATGCTGACTGGTACCTGATACATAGCTGACTGCAGGGACACAGTTCCCTAGTGACACAATCAAAAGACTGTAGGGGCCACACCTGTGGAGCAGATGAGGAGGGTGCATCACACAGATGAGGGACCTGATTTTGGGACTACAAGAGCTACGTAATGTGGAAGTGTAACCCGGACAAAAGATTGCTATTTGCATGTCAGACATAGTACACAGATCAGGCATGGACTTACCCCCTTCCTGCTGCTGTCTGGCCTTCAGCTGCCTCGCCAGGTCCGGGAAGACCACCGCCAGTATCCGGAGCATGTGGGGAATCAGGGTCTGGTGTAGGCCCCTCCTGCGTGGAGGTGACAGCTTCAGCTGGACTCTAGCTATACTCCGGGTCCAGCCCCGAAGGTCCTGCCACCTCTTCTGGCAGTTGCGGATGCGGCGCTTGTAGACCCCCACAGAACGAACACCCCGGGCGATGGTCAGCCAGATCTCCTGCTTCTGGTGGGCATCAACCTGTGAGGAGGACAAAGTGAAAAGTACATTAACACACATGCCCGAGATTTGTGCAGCACACAATTAGATATACATGTCATCATCACAAAGGGAAAATAATTACACAGGTAGTGCAACCCTGGGGAATGAAAACTCACATGCATGTCTGACATGTTAACAATGCCTGGATAGTTTAAGCTGGCAAAAATGAACTTTAGCAGCAGGAAACATATTCAGTACATGTCCCTACACACTTTGGGGGATAAAAGTAGTCAGTGATAATGCTTGCCACTGCTGTACACACTGATAGTACTGCTATTCAGACAACATGCTTAATTAGGAAGGCAGTGGACAGCACACTCACCTGCTCCCCTGGTGTCCCATAGAGCTTTCTGTACTCTGGAAGGAGCCCGACCAGCAGGGCCTGGTTCTCCTCCTCAGTGAAGGCTGGGGCCCGCTCCAGTGTACGTGCCATAGCAGGAGCCAGAGGATGCATAGACAGCAGCAGTGGTAGCAGGGATGTGGTCCAGCAGCATGTAGTGCAGGCAAGTGAGCTCCCTGGGGTCCAGCCAGACTTATATCTGTGCTGCAGAGGCAGACTCTGTGCCATGTGTCCAAAGTGATAGGTCCAACACGGTTGCATTCTATGAATCTGGCCAATCCATTTAAAATTACGACTCGTACACGCCTTCCGCATCGTTCAAATCTTCACCTTCATGGAAAACTTGAAATTGCAACATTGTTGTAGGCATCCAACTTAATTTCCAGTGCACAACTCGTACAAGTTTTGAATCCGCATCCGTCTCCATGACAGTCCTGAGCCAATGGGTGCGCCCGGCCCGTTCAACTGACTGTACAACGCGTATTTTGAATGTACACATGCACCCATCTCCATACGATTCAATGGCCAAGGCGTACGCACGGCTCGGACATGACCCGTGCAATGCGTATACATTGTCACCCGCGTCGGACCGCATTGCATTCAATGACAAGGCGTAAGCACGGCTCGGACATGACCCGTGCAATGCATACGCATTGTCACCCGCGTCGGACCTCATTGCATTCAATGACAAGGCGTACGCACGGTTCGGACATGACCCGTGCAATGCGTACGCATTGTCACCCGCGTCGGACCGCATTGCATTCAATGACAAGGCGTAAGCACGGCTCGGACATGACCCGTGCAATGCATACGCATTGTCACCCGCGTCGGACCTCATTGCATTCAATGACAAGGCGTACGCACGATTCGGACATGACCCGTGCAATGCGTACGCATTGTCACCCGCGTTGGACCTCATTGCATTCAATGACAAGGCGTACGTACGGCTCGGACATGACTCGTGCAATGCGTACGCATTGTCACCCGCGTCGGACCTCATTGCATTCAATGACAAGGCGTACGCACGGCTAGGACATGACCCGTGCAATGCGTACGCATTGTCACCGTGTCGGGCCTCATTGCATTCAATGACAAAGCGTACGCACGGCTCGGACATGACCCGTGCAATGCATACACATTGTCACCCGCGTCGGACCGCATTAGTGTGACTATTAGACAGATGCAACACACATATTCCCGCCATGGACACCTGCACACACCTGCCACACTATAGCATTGGCCACACAGTGTCCCATGGCATGTGAGGCTGCATTCCCTGGGTGTTTGAGGGGGCCACAGCATTTTCTTTTCTGGCACTTTGTGCAGCCACTCCCTGGCTGATATCTTGTACATGGGGGCACTGTCCTTTGTGTGTTGTGCACATTAGCACTGTGATGTGCAATTGGACAGTAATGGGCATGAGTGAAGGCCACAGTGTCAGGTTAGATATGTTTGGGGCATGTCACATACACCCTGAGTCCTGGGGGTGATGGCATGTACGTCACAGTGAGACCTGTAGCCCCAATACTGATGTGCACCCACAGTCTGTGTGCATGATGTATCTCAGATGTGTCTGATCACATGTTACCAATGGGTGACAGTTTCCACATCCATGTGGTATATGCATCAACCTTGATGGGGTGTGTGTCTAAGAGACGTACATGTAGGGCCGGCATGAACAACAGTGGCCACTACCTGTGGGTCTTACGCTTTCCTTGTGGTGTGTACATGCTATGCCATGTCCATTGCTGTGTTGATGTGGCAATACAGGCAGCCTGGGTTTCTGCATGGCAAAGATCTGTGATGCCTGGGAGACATGAGTCCTCATTAGTCACTGGGGTGGGTTTTTGGAATGTTGCAGCAGCACATAGGTTGGGTGACACAGCCAGATGATTAGCCCATTGCACTACATGGGACTCATGTGGACATGTGGAATTGAGATGTGAGGTGGTGGTCTTGTAGGGGACATATGTGTCCATGACCAACAGCACACACCTCAGTACATTGTGTAATGTCATGAACTAGCATGTGAGAGTGATCGTGGTCATGGCCACATGGGGGGATGTACTGACAATCTTCCTTTGTGCATCTCTGGACTGCAGGGCACCAGCTGTGCATCGTCCGTTCCCAGACCTTGCAATCATGCAGGAACGCCACAGCATCAGACGGTACCTTCACCACGCCACTGATCGAGGAGTTGGCGGAGCAGTTTGCGACCTGTATATCAAGTTCCTGAGCCAAGATGAACTCCCTGAAATTAAGGATGCCTTTTATACACTGGGGAGGATGCCAAACGTCATTGGATCCATTGACGGGACACATGTTGCCCTGATACCACCACAGGCACATGAGCAGGTATACCGCAACTGGAAGCACTACCATTCGATCAATGCTCTGGTGGTCTGTCTTGCTGACATGTTGATCACACATGTGTGTGCACAGTTCCCTGGTTTGGCACACGATGCCTACATAATGAGGAGTAGTCACATTGCAACGCTGATGTCACAGATGCCAGCTCAGCGTGCCTGGCTTGTCAGTGTGTACTGACTGTTTCTCATTGTATGTGTTTGTCAGTGTTGTATTCCGCACTCCTACCAAACTCATCTACTTGTTCATTTTTGTGTGTGTAGGTGACTCCGGATACCCCAACATGCCGTGGTTGCTGACACCCCTCAGGAACCCTGTGACACCAGCCGAGATGCGCTACAATGAGGCACATGGTCGGAGCAGGAGGGTGATTGAGCGGACATTTGGCCTCCTGAAAAGCCGCTTTCGCTGCCAGGACAAGACCGGAGGGGCCCTACCATATGAGCCTGCAAAGGTGTGCAAAATAATACTGGTCTGCTGCATGCTACACAACATGGCGGTGCGGAAGGAGGTGCCTCTCATCCTGGATGAGGATGACCAACGTCCGGCACCTGTGGAGGATCTCGGCCTGGGCCAAGATGCCAGTGATGATGAGGATGATGGTGACGTCCGCTCCCAGCTCATCAACAACTTCTTCACCTGAAAGTGAGTTTCCAGGGTTGTTATGTCAATGTATGGAGGTAGCCAGGAATGTGTTGAGCCAGCTCTGTTGCTGTCTGAGTGTGTCTGTGTGCCACTTGACTGGATGCGTACTGTGATGTGTCCATTCAGGTGGTGTGTACTCCACAAGAGGGTAGTACTGATAACTAGTGTTTGTGTAGGTGTTTTGCAACATGTTTTGTGCATGTGTATTGCATTTCTCTCCTGTTCGTCTGTGCTTTTGACTGTATCTTGTCTGGCCTTCCCAGGGTCCTTTGCCTGTTGTGTAGTCAACACTGGCCCCCAACACCCAGAAGCCAACACCAGTGTGTAAGTTGACAATTCCCATCAACTGATGTACCACACATCCCTGGACTTCCATTCTCCAAAACATTGTGAGCGTGTGCCCACTGTTGCTGATATGTAATGAACCTTTGCTACGCTTTGTTATGTACGTTGTCTGTCTTCCCACATCTGAGTGATATCTGCTTACCTCACCTGTGGACTTGTTACCACTGACTGTGCTTGGTGTTGAGTCTGTGCATGCCAATGTGTTTCAGGTCAACATCATTGTGTGTGATGAGTCACATGGCCATGGTGAGTATGTTTTGTGCTGCCATAGTGGTGTGTCTCCCTCACATGTGTCACATCCCCATGACTCACCTTACGTTGGTCACATTGTTGCAGTATTTGGCATGCACTGTGTTGTGTAGCAGATCGATTTCGCCCTGAGCATGACAAGTTTGAATCACAACAGAAGCAAGTATGGTGTACTGGTGAGTTTATTTACAAACATGTGTGAGTGAGGTGCACAGGATGGTGGGTGCTGTACAGTGGTTTGGGAATCCAAAGTTCACATTGGAGTTGGAAGTGCTGGTAGATGAAATGTCCAGAGTAAAGTCCATATTCATCTGAGACATTGGCCCAACATGAACCCTCCATGTCATGTGAGCGAGTTGTGTGCGATTGGACAAGGTGAATGGGTTGCACACAAAGAACATTGTCCAGAACAGGTTTAGAGGCCCTGGGGGATGTGCTGGGACATCTGCCTCTCACATGTCCTTCTTCGGACGACCCCTCTTCTTCCGGGGGGGATCCTCATGTGCAGGCCTCTGCGGTGCAGGGGACTCTCCGCCAGAGTCCTCCTCCCTCCCTGTGGCGCTGGCAGATGGTGTTGCGACAGATGTTGTGGGCACACAGGGGGGTGGGGACAGGTTGGTGTTGATCTGGCGGAGGTATTGTAGTATGTCCCGATGCACTGCAGTAAGGGCATCCCACTTTGCCTCCATGCGGGCATGGTGGGTGACCTGCTCTGTTTTATGTCCTTGAGGATCCCCACTTCCTGGCCAAATCCTCCGGTGCTATCCTGGTATGCATCTAAGATGCGTGCCAGTTGGGGGTCATCATGCAGTCCAGACCCCTCTGCAAGGCGTGCCCTGTGCCTCCCACCCCTCCCAGCACCCCTCTCCACACAGGCAGGACCAGCGGCGGTACGCACAGGTGACCCTGGGACCCCTTGGGTGGTGTTGCTGGTTGTGTTGGCTGTAGCTTCCGGGGGGTCCTGTGTCCCTGTGCTGTGGGTGTTGATTGTCCTTGGTCTGTCCGTGTTGGCGGGGGTGCCCTGTCGGTGTACAGATGGTGGAGGTGTGGGTACAGGGGGGGGCAGTTGTTGCTGCTGCTGGTGCTGCATGATGGCTCACACCGGAGGGGCCCGGTTGGTCGTCATCATCCAAAGAGGACAGTGAGAGAGTCAGACCAGAGAGCCCAGTGTCCAACAGAGTCTGGGACTGGGTATCCTCATCATTTGTCAGTGGGTGCCCAGCACGACCTGTGTTTGGAAGAGACACACAATGTGATTTATGTTTCTACATGCATCGTTGGTTCACAAACATGACATTTTCTACTTTTCAAACAGATGCCTGCCTGTACACTGCTTTTTTCCAGCTTGTCACAGAGTTTGATCTTGTTGTTGGCCATTTGCCAGCATGGCCTTGTGCTCCCCACAACAGAGCCCAGTGTCAGCCATCTTGTCGGTCCCTTCCCACTCCCTGTGATGCGAGTATGGTTCAGGTTGATCTTGCTGGGCCATGTGGGTGGGTGTAGGCTGTCTGTGACTGCGAGTCCCCTCATACTCTTGGCTACACCCCCCTTCCCAGCATGCCCATGCTTCCTCCCTCTTGACTCGGCTTCCCTGTGAGGGGGTGTGACAGCAATGGAAAGATGGCTAACTGTGAAATCCTGGTGTTTGTTTGGCTAGCAGTCCCAGCATGGCCATGTGCTCCCCACAACAGAGCCCAGTGTCACACATCTTGTCGGTCCCTTCCCACTCCCTGTGAGGCGAGTATGTTTCAGGTTGATCTTGCTGGGCCATGTGGGTGGGAGTAGGCTGTCTGTGACTGCGAGTCCCATCATACTCTTGACTAAATCCCCCTTCCCAGCATGCCCATGCTTCCTCCCTCTTGACTCTGCTTCCCTGTGAGGTGGTGTGACAGCAATGGCAAGATGTCTGACTGTGAAATACTGGTGTTTGTTTGGCTACAAGTCCCAAGTGAGCCCCTGTGCTTCACACAGCAGCACCCAGTACGGGTAATCTTTTGCTGATATTTCAATGAGGTGTGTGTCAATGCATTGTACCCGGTGAGTTGTGTGGAGTTTGTGTTGGGGGGGTGTCTCCCCATGCTGATTAGTATGGTCAGGGCTGTCAGTCCTCCTTCCCATCATGAAACGTGCTTCCATTGTAGGGCGTGCAAGTTGTCTTTCAGGATGTCAGTTAGTGGTGTCCTGCTACTGATTTGCGCACATGCCCTAGCAGGGCCTTGTGCTCCCCACAGCAGGAGCCAGTGTCAGCCATCTTGTCAGTCATTTTCCACTCCCTGTGATGTGGGCATGTTTCAGAGAGGTCTTGATGGGCCAATCAGGAGGGGGAGCATTATCTGTGACTACAGGCCCCATCATGCTTTTGTCTACACTCACTTCACCTGCATCCCCACTATTCCTTCCTGACAGTCAGCTGCACTGTGAGGTGGTGTGTTTGTGGTGGCAAACTGTCTTGGATGTATTTGGCCTAGTGCCAGTGGCTTGCTCTATTTGTTTGTAGGTTGGTGCATGTCATGACACAGTTCCCAGTCACTATGAGATGGCAGGTATTGTGTTTGTGTGACTGGCATACACATCTTGGGTTGATTATCTATTGGTTAGTGTACGTTTGCTTGGGGTGCATGGTTTCACTGTCCCCTTGCCACACAATGTTGGTTTTGCTGTTTGTGTACTCACCAGTCTGTGGGATGTCTGTTAGGCCATGGACGCTCTCTGGTGGCAGGATGTCCCGCACCTTCTCCTCCCAGGTCCTGAAGTAGACTGGTTTGGCAGGAGGGCCACCGCCGGTGCGCTGACTGAAGGCGTGATCTTTCTTGATGAGTTTCTTGACCCTCCTGCGTACGTCATACCACCTGTTCTGGATATCGTCCTTTGTGCGTAACGTTGGTGCTTGTGCGTTCACCTTGTCCACAATCCTCGCCCACATCTTGGTTTTCTGTGAAATGGGGGTCCTTTGAACCAATGTACCAAACAAATGTGGCTCTACTCTGATGATCTCGTCTACCAGCCCTTCTAACTCACTATCTGTGAACTTTGGATTCTTCTTTGGAGGCATGGTGATGGGTGGTGGTTGTGAGGGATGTGTGTGTGAGGGTGCAAGTGATGGTGGGTTGGTATTGGTTTTGCTCTGTGTATGTGTGTGTGCTTTTGTATGAGGTGCTGATGGTGTGTGAGTTGTGTGATGTGTGAGTTGTGAGTGTGTCTGTGGTTGCTGTGTACTGGTGTTTGCTGCTGGCTGTGTCTCCTGTTTGCAAAGGATGATGGTAGTGATTGTAGTCCTTTATATAGTTGTAGTTCTGGGTGTGTCTTTGTCCAATTAATTTGTGTTGGTTATTTATTGGCTTAGTCATTGCCTGTTTGGTCCTTTTTTGGTGTTTTTTCCTTTGTGTTTTGTAGGCATGTAGGAGATGTTCATGTGACGGAAACGGACGCTGCTGTTCTCTCGTGCGGGCTTCTCCGCCTCGTTCACGCTGCCTGTCTTCTGTGTTTGGTAGGCGTCGTTCGCGGCGGTCTCAATTGCTTGTGTGCCGGGTTGTCTGTGCGTGTCGTTCGTGTGGCTTGGTCTCCGTGCGAGTCGGCCTGGTTTTATACGCATTGCAGCGCACTGCGCTAAACGTATATCGCGGGTACGGGTCGGTCGGGTTGATTCCGGGTTCGTGACGGTCGGTGAAAATCGCGTTGGTTTTCCGGCCGGATCACTATTTTCCCTCCGGCTCAGTCGTACGGCTTGTATTCCGTACGTGTCGGTTGTAATTCACTCACGTTCCATCGTACTGCACGGGTCGTACGGCGCTGGTCTATGTCGGTCGGTATTCGGTCCGGGGCCGCGTCGGTCAGTTCGAATTGCGGCCGGAATCGGAATCGACCCCTTAATGTATTCATTTGTTTGCATTTTTAGTGCCATACTGGATTGTGGGGTTTATAGAGATACACGCTAGGAAGTAATTTAATTATAATTAATAATGATATGAATTATTTCATTGATAATTAATTATGCTAATTGAGTATATTTTTTTTAATTGTGTTACGATTTAGGTGCAGGTTGTGGGGTTTGTAGGGGTATAGGGTGGGAAGGAAATCAATTATGATAATTAATTAATGTTAATAATTAATTATAATTTAATTGATGATTAATTATTTAAATTGTGTTATTAATACATTGTTATGTTATATATGAGGTGCTTGTTGTGTTTGTAGGGGTAAAGAGTGGGAAGTTAATTAAATATAATTAATTCATTATTATTTAATTGTTATTCATTGTTTAATATTTAATTATGTAAATTATGTGATTAAGAGTTATTATAAATATATATTAGGTGAGTGGTGTTGGGTGTGTAGGTATTATGGGTGGAAAGTTAATTAAATATAATTATTGTAATTATATTAATTGTTTAATTATGTAACATTTTTAATTGTTATAATTGTAAGATATATTTTAGGTGTGTGTTGTTTACTTTGTAGAGGTATAGGGTAGCCAATAATTTAATTAATAATAAATGTACAAATAGTTATGTATTGTTTAAAAAATGTGCTATTTATTATGTTAAGTGTTATGGTTTTTATTTGTAAATAAAATATAGTTGGTATAATTGTGAAAATATATTGTGGTATTTTAATTATATAACTATTATTTGTTTTTTAATTAAAAATATTAATTAAACATAGTAATACATATGTAATTTATTCTTTAAAAAATTATATATGTATTTTTGATTTCAATATTTATATTTGTTGTTATTTAATGTAGTGGTTAAAATATTTTATTTGTTTGAAGAGAACTACTCTCTCTACTGCTGCACAGACTGGCGTGGGAATAGTAAATGTTGCCCCTCGGCTATCCAACACTTTGTTTATTATTGCACAGACTGGAGTGGGAATCGTAAATTTTACCTCTCCATTATCCAACACTTTCCATACTGTTGCACTGACTGGAGTTGGAATAGTTAATTTTACCCCACCTGATTCCAACGCTTTCCCTACTGTTGCAGTGAATGGAGTAGGAATATTAAACTGTTCCTCCTCCTGAGTCCAACATTTTCCCTACTATTGCACCGAGTGGAGTGGGAATAATATATTTTACCCCTCCACAATACAACACTTTCCCTAGTGTGTCGTAGATTGGAGTGGGAATCGAAAATTGTACCTCTCCAGAATACAACACTTTCTCTACTGTTGCATTGATTGGAGTGGGAATACTAATTTGTACCCCTCCTGAGTCCGAAGCTTTCCCCACTGTTGCACACACTGGAGTGGAAATAGTAAATTTTAACCCTCCTGAGTCCAACGACTTTCTGACTGTTGCAGAAGTTGGAGTGGGAATAGTGTATGTATTATTCATATAATTTTATTTATATGTTTTAAATTTGTATTATGGTGATGTTTTTGTGTTTTACATAATATTATTTCCATTTATCAATATTTGTAATATGTAATATATGTTTAGTAAAATGTACTTTTTTACTTTGTTTATTTTGTTATGTGTAATGTAAATTCGTATTTTTTTGAGATTTTTTCTATTTTATTTGTTACTGTTTGTAAATTATTATGTATATATATGTTATTGTTTTTAAATTTGCAATAAAATTAGTAAATTGTAACATAAAATATAATTTTAATCATTGTTTTTAATTATATAAGTTAACATAAATATACACATATATATGAGTTTAAAAAAATATGTTTAACATTTATATAGAATAAATTATTAATGCAGCTATTTAATTTACATTATATCCTCACCAGTTAGTAGTACAAGCATTTTTTGCAAAAAACAAACATAGTAATAAAAAAGAAAATCAGGTATTGCCAAGCCTCCCCTTGCAATTGGAAGAGTCATACATCTACTGGCACGCCAAGGTTTTCCGGGGGCCCAGAGGATTTTAAAAAAGAGTGATTGTAAGTTTTGCAGTTTAGTAGTCGATATTTCAAGTGGGATGGATCTAAATAAATATAGTACCCTGGGGAGGACATTCATTTTTATAATATTCCCTCTACCTATTAGGGTAAAATATATTCGTCCCCATCTCTCCAAAGAGTCACTAATATTGCGTAGTAATGCTCCCCAGTTAGCATCTACTAATTCTGTCATCGATGTCGTAATTTTTATGCCCAAGTATGTAGCTTCACAAACCTCTCTAAGATCTTGTAATACAATGTAATCAGTACATACAAGTTGTGTTTTGGTAACATTCAGCTTATAGCCAGACCCCTGGCCAAATTCAAATGCTAACCGCTCAATCTCTTGAAATGCAGTAGCCGGGTCCTCAGAAACCACAGCTGCATATGCAAATACTGAATAAGGGACCTCATGTACAACAAAAGGCCTAATCAAATGACTCTTGTATAACATATCAACAAACGAGTTTATATATAAAGCAAAAAGTAAAGGGGAGCAAGGACATCCCTGCCTCGTCCCTCTAATAATTTTGACTACCTCTGAGGTCATTCCCATTGCCGCTATTCTAGCAACCGGTGAAGCATACACAACCTGTAGAGCAGTCATAAAACCCTTCCAAAAGCCCAAATATTTCATCAAACTCCACAGGTAATCCCATTCCACGCGATCAATCGCTTTTTCCGCGTCTAATAAAATCAACCCAAGTTGTTGTTTCTCAGCTTGGGCAATATCGAAAAGTAACCACTTTGTTAACATGCGACACTGTACCTCTGCCAGGTATAAATCTGTGCTGCATATGTGATACTAATGAAATAATAACCTTAGAAAGGTGATTGGCCAAAATTTTTGAATATATTTTGCAATCGCAATTCAATAGCGAAATCGGGCGATATGAACCAGGTACCTCTGGGTCTTTGCCCTTCTTACTAAAAACAACTACCGTGGCTTCATCCCAAGATTTGGGAGCCAGCCCCATTTGAGCTGCCCTAAATGTAGCCAGCATCATTTCCTTCAATTGATCAAAAAAGAGCTTATATATCTCTCCCGGAATGTTGTCAGGGCCTGCAGCTTTTCCCATCACTAAAGTCTTGACTGCAGTTTCTATCTCCTCCATAGAAATTGGGGAAACCCTAGATATATTTCTATTCTTTTGTCAGCCAAGGGGCCTGGAACTTAATGTAGAAAAAAATTAAATGCATGGTTTTTGGGAAAGGAAATATAGAATCATGAGTAGTTAGGATCGCAGACAAACTCCTTGAGAGGGTGAAGAGATTTGACTATTTAGGGACCAGGCTGACCGACTCGCTAGGATCGGAGCCGCAACTGAACAAAAGCTATCTGAGTTTATGCCAAGTCCAAGTCCATATTGCGATTCCATAATCAGATGCGGCCACGGAGGCTGACCCCTCGACTGGAGGGTGACCGTGCCAAAGTCCTAAGCGCTGCGCTCCATTGCGTCGAGGTCTATGGGCTACATTGTTACCAACAAATTGACGGTGTACAAAACCATTTATGCTAGATCTCTTGTTTCTGTACCAACTGGCACTCCTCAGACCCCATTATTTTTCGACCTAGGGATCCATAGAATTGGGGACATGACATCATTAAAACCACTTATACACTGGCTGCGGCTGTGGAACGCTGCTTAGCTAAATAACTATTCAGAGTCATTAAGGGAGCTCTTAATGAATAGTGGCCCCAAACAATTACCATGGTTCAAACATATCTCTAATTGGTGTAGGTTGTTGAGAATGCAGAGCCTGTGGGACAGCCCAGAGAGGGTTAGTAAAAATGAATGGGCAAGAGAAAAGGTCAAGTATTGGGCGTACGTGGCAGAAAGGTAAGCTGCGAGTACGACCAATGGCCTTCTAACTACCCAGTTTTTATGTTTTAAGCCCTCTCCTAAGTTCAAGCCCTTTCTGGATCTAATCTCACCACCATTAGCAAACACTTGCTAGTAAGATTTTGCTTGAGATGTTTACCTATAAGGACTTCTAGTTAGCAGGCCATTGACTCAGTGTCTTTAATATGTCCCACATGTGGCTTAGCACAAGAATCTGAGGAACATATCTTGTTTTTTGCATCAAATATCATTCAATTTGCAGGAGGTGGATTCGACCAATATTCCGGAATCTAGCAAGCAGACTGCATTGTGCCACCTACAGAATCCTGAAGACCAATACTTCTGATCCTGTAGTTTTCACTGCAAGCCATTTTTTATTAAATTTCTGGCTTAGGTGCCAGAAGTTTGTGACTCTGGCAGAGTTGGATGTTTATATATTTGGTAAGCTAGTAAGTGATGGTTGATATGACCTCAGAGATTAAATCCTACTAGGGGAAGTTTGTGTTTAGGAAAATATGGTCATTATTTTTGTACTTTACATTTTATTATTTTTTATTAATATTTATCTGATTTTGTGGCTGTGAAGTCACACCATGAAATGTATGCATTTTATTGTTTTATTCTCTACTTAATTATTACTTTTATGATGTTATGAATATAGAATTTTACTGTCATGAATATTTTTATTAAGAATAAGATTGTCTAAATACATGGATTTTGTACCCTTTGATGGGTTGAAAAAAAACCAAATACATTTTATTGATTGATTGATATACACCATTCCGATACACATCATTGAATGTGAAGGGGCTTAACTCCTCATCCAAACAAAAAGAGAGTCCAAACCTTCCTAACCTCAGACAAGGCAGAAATTGTGACATTACAAGAGACATATTTAAAAAAGGCGATTCCTATCTCTTTCGCTCAAAAGAGCACACATGCCAGTATCACTCAAATGCATCTACCAAAGCCGGGGGAGTTTCTGTACTCTAGCTAAGAATTTCGACATGGTAATGCTAGAGACCCTGCTGGATAGGAATGGGAGATATGCGATAACAAAAGGTACATTCCAGCGAGAACTGATTATGATAGCGACCTCATGGAGTTCAAATGCAAGATAGATTTTTGGCAAAGGTGCTTCAGAAAATCTTGGGCTTTAGTGGAAGACTGATGACTCTAACAGGAGACTTCAACACTGTAGCACTGAATGCATGAGACAGATCCAAGTTTAGCTGGTCAACTGGTGGGGAAATGTCCAGTGAAATTCAAGAACAGATCTGGTAATAGGGGACAGTGGATGAAAGGAGAGTGATGAGCCCACAAGACAAATACTACACATTTTACCCGCCACTCTACCAGTCTTATTTAAGGATTGATATGCTATTTGTCTCTGATGAAGCGATGCATTCAGTCTCACATATGCGCATCGCTGTTATAGCTATCTCAGATCATACCCACATATGTTTGATGATAGGCCCCTTGGAGCACAGACACTGGGACATGGTGTGGAGGATAGGGAGATACCTACTTCAAGACAGGGTAAGTAGAGCAGAAATGTTGTCAGCTATAGAAGACTACATACCCACCAATAGCATGATAGATAAAATTTTAGGAACATTTTACTGCACCCATAAGGCAGTAGTAAGGAGTAAAATAGTAACTCCAGCACCATAAAAAATGGAGTAGGTACTGGCACTCACCAAACTGTAAAGTGAATGAAAAATAGTGGAAGAGAAAAATAAGAGGTCTGGAGCTAGGGCAGATCTGAAAGCCTTTACCAGTATAATGGGTCAGTTATGAGCTCTAAAAATCAATAGAGCAGAGACAACCCTCTTGTCTCTAAAAAGTAAAGAGTAGAAGACTGGAGGTAAGGCCCACTAAATACTGGTCACAAGACTCAAAGCACGGTATCAAAAAGATCATTTGACAGGGCTCACAAACTCCCATGGCCACCTGACATATGGTGCTCCAGACAAAGATAGGTTACTCTACGTACATTTTACTAAATTATACAAGCCAGAGCAATCTCAGAAGATGGTGACAGACTCATTCTTGAGTGACTTAGAATTCCTCACAATTATGCCAATGCAGTGATAAGAACTAGAAGCACCCATAGAAGAAGCTGAAATTAAAGCAGACATAAATACCCTCAAATCGAATAAAAACCCATGCTCAGATTTTTTTCCTTGGGAATTCTATAAACTTTACAATGGCGAATATTGAAGTCAGAGTTATCATGCACTACATTTACCAGAATGCATCTGGGCAAATTGTGTGCTTGTATGCCAGGCAGTGTGCTCCCTCCACCTTTTGTGATTGGCTAAGTGGTATTTGTATTCCCAGATGTGAGTCCTGTGCATACTGTGTCACTGGAACCACGCTATACCAGACTGATGAGGTCTAGCTAGAGTGAGATCGGTCCTAGATTCTCATTACCAGTGGATAAGATTAATTTAAAAATAACAAGCAATCATGTTTTGTATACTTTAGTGACAAAGCCATCATGGCAGATACAAACGTCTGATCTCTACCACGACCCGGCTGGACCAGAAAGCAGGAAGGTGCTGGTTTAGGCAAAGATTGAAGTTTGCACTGCATTGTGGATAAGAAGACCTTGTGGGATACACGCAAGACGCACCACACCACACTGGAAACCCCTGGGAGTCTAGTTTTCAAAAACATCTGTGGTTGGTAGGTGTCCATCTCTGGCGGCTAAGCATGCCCCAAATACCACAGCTACCCCTATCGCTAATCTCTCTGTGAAGCACTTTAGGTCCTTGAGTATGGTGGTCTTCTCGCCCATCCTCACAAATGGAGTACTGTTCTTATCGGGAAATGTGAGAATTTAAGGTGGTAGGAAGTTTGTGGATCCCCACAGATTCTGGAACTTTCCCTCACAGATATGTGAGTAGAATGTGTGTTTTTAACCAAAGCTTGAGGCTTGCAAGGGTTTCTGGGTATGAAAACCTGGGGAAATCTTTGTGAGCCACCCTCACTGGATTTTCCTGGTTGTCAAATTTTTAGAAAAATGTGGTTTTGATAGGTTTCTGTTGGTGGCGGCACAAACAAGGCCAAAAATCCACAGCTACCCTTCTTGGTTTTTGGTGGAAAAAATGTATGTGCCTCTGTTACATTTTGTGCCCTTTCTAATCGGTACATCAAGGACCACGCACACATTTTGGGTTCTATTTTGTATGTGGAGACATTTGGGAACGCTGAGTGGTTGTCAATTATCGGATCACAAATGATTCCAGAAATTCCCAACACAAACTGTAAATAAATGATTGATCTTAGCCATATATGCACTTTCAAGTTTTGAAGGATATTATGGGAGATCAACACATGCCACACCACCCTGGATCCTCCTGGGTGTTTAGATCTTTAAAAAATAATGGGTTAATGCTAAATGTTTATAATTAAGCCACCACATGCACTGGTTGGTTTGGGCACCTCCAGAAGTACTAGCTTCAAAGAACATATACTAAACAATTTATCTGAATTTAAAAACCAAGACAACTGAAGGTGAGCTATAAAGCTATGACAAGGCACCAACCGATTTATGGGCCATTCACATGTCATTCAAGCATGACATACAACACTTTTATACTAATTTCTATAGGTGGGTAGTAAGGTCTCTGCTGCGCAAAGTCTAATGGTTTAGATCTTAACAAACAAATCCATAAAAATTTGCATCTAAGGGAAATATAAACAGCCACCACCCCACGCTGTTGATTTACAATTGCAAGCAATTGCTAAAATGGAATCAAAGGTTAGTTCCCTGAGTAATGACAATCAGTATAAGTCTCTATGACATTAATATTTCAACAAAAATTCATGGAAAGTAGAAGTGTTCAATGTTCATTCAAAGTCTTTATTTTCAATTTCCGTAGTCTCTCATGGGGGACTTGTTAAATTTCATTCTTGGATCATACAGCCATACAGCCAACACGTGTTTCGTCTATGGTTACAATTTCCATAAAGACTTCCTCAGGGCTGTAATAAACCAACAAAGAACCTATTATCAAACCAAGAGAAGAACTTCTAAGACAAAATGAGGCACCCGGGAGGGGTAGAAAACCCAAGAATGAGAGAAGGAATGCATACTCGCTCATGAAACAAGGGCAAACAGTAGAGCCGTTGCCTAATATAGGTATTCAAGAGATTAATCTGTCAAATCTGCTTTTGTCTAGGGATATGGTCTCTGTATTAAGTATGGGGATGAGTTTCTGCCCTGCTCCTAAATGTGATATGGCTAATGTAAAAATTGATCTGTATAGATTTGTTCAGAATTTGAAATTAAAAAAATTCTTTTCCAATGATTCTGTGAATAAATTAAAAGAACATAACCAAGTGAGTGTGGGTAACCAATCTATTCAAGACATTCGAGATATTGTATTACTTCTATCAATAACGGAGGGTGAACATGATCTAGGTACGTTAGGTCAGGTTCTGGAAGAACTGGAATACTGTACTGATGCTAGTGAGGATAGCGGTTTGAAATTGAAATCTAAATGGACGCCACAACTCCCCAGCGGTAATAATATTGAGGTTTTACATAAGATTGTGATCAGCGAACTGGATAGATATGAGGATGCAATGAGAAGTAAACAAAATACTTTTCCCAAACTACACAATCTCACTAAAGGTGAACAGATTGCTCTTAAAAACGTACGCACTAATGATAATATTATAATAAGAGAAGCCGACAAAGGCGGTAATATTGTCATTATAGAAAGATCTGAGTATGAGGCGGAAATCCTGAGTCAACTTTCAAATGAGCAATGTTATGTAAGATTGGCCAATAATCCTATCTTTGAAATAACAAGCATTGTTAATTCTGAACTTAAAAAGTGGAACACCAGAGGGCTAATTAATGACAATGAGTATGCATACTTGAGAATAGCGAAACCACGTTTCCCAGTGCTTTACACACTCCCAAAAATCCCCAAAGATGCCTCTAGACCACCAGGGAGACCTATTGTCTCTGGTATGGGAGGCCCGATGGAAAGAATATCAGAATTTGTAGATCGTTTTTTACAGCCATATGTTGTAAATCTGGCCTCTTATATCAGAGATACAAAACATATATTCAATGTTTTAGTGGATTTAACTTGGGATACAGCTATGACATTGGTGACATTAGACGTGGTATCATTGTATACTAATATTAGACACGATCAGGGATTACAGGCTCTTGAATATTTTTTGTATAAAAGACCTGTGGAATTGTTGGAACACTCTGATATGCTGATATCTATGTCACGCTTGATCTTGGAGCACAACGTCTTTCTGTTAAAAAAAGAATGGTACAAACAAAGATGCGGAGTAGCGATGGGCTCAAAATTCGCGCCGTCTCTGGCTTGCCTCTTTATGGGGTCATTCGAGATGTCGCGTCTTTGGGGCCCTAATGGTGCAAAATGGCAAGAATATATTGTTTATTACGGAAGGTATATAGACGACTGCCTTATGATTTGGACTGGGAGTAATGATGAATTACAAAGCTTTTTTAAGTATATGAACAACAATCAATATAATATGTCATTTACGATGTCGTCTAGTCAAGAGAGTATAGTGTTCCTTGACACAGAGCTATTTGTGGCAGATGGCAAAATTAACAGCAGATTGTATAGAAAGAGCACTTCCTGTAATTCAACATTGTATGCTACGAGTGCTCATCCTAAGGCCCAGGTAAATGCAATACCCTATGGTGAACTGTATAGGGCACGGAGAAACAACAGCAGGAACGAAGATTTCCTTAATTGCGTTAGTGATATGGAAGTGCGTTTCACTGACAGAGGCTATGATAAAGATACCATCTTTAAAGCAAAACAAAGATCTCTGAGGTTGCGCAGACAGGACACTCTGAAACCTAAAATGCAGAAGGACAACAGTAAGACACAGTCTGTTAGGTTAGTGACCAACTACCATCCGTGGTCACATAAGATCTATAACATACTTAAAAAACATTGGCACTTATTGACGTCAGATCCAACTATTTGTACTCCTATATGCAATAAACCAAGTATTGCATATAGGAAAGGTGCTACAATTCGCAGTCTGATTAGCCCTAGCTATCCTAGAATCAAGAACTCTGATTACACCTCGTTGCATCAAGTGAATGTAGGTTCTTTCAGATGTGGCCATTGTAGCATGTGTAAATTTACAGAACATGGAATAAAGGATTTTGAATACAATGGGTCGGTCAAATTTAAGATTTTCCAACACATCGACTGCTCTACAAAGTTTGTTGTTTATGTTATCCGTTGTAAATGTCAGAAGATATACGTGGGTAGCACCATCAGATGTCTTAAAGAGAGAATGGCAGAACACTTCAGAGCTTTAAAAAATTTGGACTTAAGATATCCACTTGCTAATCATGCTATGAATGGCCCTAGTCAGAGAGATAACCTTTCTTTTTTATTCCACGGTATAGAGAATATACTGTATGATAATCGTGGTGGCAACAGGGAACTTAAGGTTCGTCAATGCGAGGCAAAATGGTTTTTGAAACTACATGCTGTAGAACGGGGTCTTAATGTTGATTCTGAGCTGCAATATTTTCTGGGGTGCTGAAGGTCTTGAATGGCTGTAGCCATATGGAATTACATCATCACTGGGCTTGAATCGATCAATGTGTTTTTCTTTTAAATTCTAGTTGGCCATACAACATAACACTCTATCTATATTTTCTGTAAACTAATAATAGACTGTATGGCCATGCAAAGATTTTACTCAGTAATTGAATGACACATATTGTAAGCTCTTGCATGATGGCATCCTGTTAATAACCTCATAAATGTTTGTATAAAGAAGTAGGTCAGAAATAGCACTGTATGTTGTTCATGGAGATGTGGATTTTCCTGTAAGATCAACTTTCATTTGAATTTGAAGAAGAATGTGAAACATATAAGTTTGTAAATATTGGCATATTGTAAATATATAGCTGGCTATGGTAGGCTTCGTCGATCATGGTTCATCAAGTTTGGTATAATTGTTTCTTACTTATTTGCTATTCTTTGTTTCTCCTTTCCTTCTTTTTCTTTTCCTTCACTCCACTTCCCCCCTCCTTCTTGACATTTTTCTTGATATTTTGATTTTTGTCTTTGTCTTTCTACTATTAAACAACTAACCTAGGTATAATGTTACTGTTAAATTGTTATGACTCTGTATGGTTTTATTACAGGCTTTTTGATAGTATTCTACTATGGCCGGTTTGAGCCTTTAATGAGAAACTATTTGTTTTGGGACTCATCCATTGAGAAGTAGGCAACAAAAAAACTAAAAAAGAAATGAGGGACGCTTTTTCAGATAGAGTTAGTTACGTAACTGATAGCGGACATGTCAGTTTCCGCTTCGTATTTGGTTCGTCATAAATAAGAGGACTTTATGTGGTTACTAATAGAAGTGGCATATAAGGAGTTAGTTAGGACCTTAATTATCTTTACGGTTGCATTTTACAAACTATGGATTAAATATGTGATTTATCATGGTAATGATAGAAAGACGTAGGTACACTTATTCTGTTTTATTCAGATTAATTCAAATAGGACTACTCAATATATTTTTTATTAAGGTAGTTGTGTCTCATATATGATTTATGGAGTAGTTAAGGATGTAAATATTCACTGATAAATAGGAACGATTATTACTATTACACCATTCCAAAATGGTGCTGACGTGGGAGTAGTGAAAATACACAGTTAGCGGGTGAGTCCGCTTTTGATGTCTATTAGATTCCAGTCCAAACAAATAGAGCAGGAAATATGGCGCTGGAACTACACGCCATACTCATTGCCCAGCAGAATACGCTGAAGAGTGACGCCTCGACACTGGAGGAGAGATTGTTGGGGATAATGGGATTACTGGTTTTGAATGTTTTTTGAGGTATTGGAGAGGGATAATCTTTTTCAATAATGGTAAGACAAGCATTACCTTGTAGTGCCGTTCTGATGTAGGAGGTGGAAAATATAACTTTCAAATCTGGGAATTCATGTAACATGCCGATTTCCATTTCAAATAAGTTTTTAATCTTACTTGTGTATATAAGGTTTTTAGTGCCTTAAAAACTGGATTTATGAGACAATATTAGTTTTTGAGAAGGGGATCCTAACCATGGGATTGTCCTTTTTGTATTAGGAGATATCAAATAAGAAGAAGTCTGGGACACGCTGTCCGTGGAAAGATTGTTAATTATGAATATTACCCTTTGAAATTGGAAGCACCTTTCTTGGCATATGGTGAGCGAATTCACTAATGCATTAAGGTAGTTAGTGTCTATGATAATGTTGACCTTTGCTGATTATAGGTCTGTTTTCTGCTTCCCCTTCAGATTTCATGAATTTACTGTAGACACTGATGATTTAAGGATTCACTTTTTAGTAACAGTTCCTTAAGGTTAGTAGCTTATAAGACATTTTTCTTACAGCATGGGTGCCTTTCGGTATTTGTCATGATCACGATAGAGGGTTGTTTGTCTAAGAATTATAATGTTAATTCTTGGTTGATATTTACCTATGGAAATAGTGTGTTGTCTATTGGAATTCATGTTTTACATTTTGTTACCCTTTGGTGGTTGGTACACTATGTGCACACTCTGGTGACCTTCACTACTTCTCGGTTTCCGTTGTTCAGTCTTTTTTCTTTTTGGTGGCGGTTAAATGTAAAATATTCTAGAGATGTGGTAGATGGTAATGAGACTGTATATTTGTTTATTACAGCCCTGAGGAAGTCTTTATGAAAATTGTAACCATAGACGAAACACGTGTTGGCTGTATGGCTGTATGATCCAAGAATGTAATCTGTGTTTTAACAAGTCCCCCATGAAAGACTACGGAAAATTAAAATTAAGACTTTGAATGAACATTGGACACTTCTACTTTCTATGAATTTTTGTTGATTAATGTCATGAAGACTTTTATACTGCCAGTCTAAGGCCCAATCCAACACATCAGTGCACTCACATCAACATACTGCCACCATTCAAGGGCCCATCACATTCATACAACCCAAAATGGAATCCCCAATCAAACCACTTCTCACTCAGTCATCAACTAACTTGCATATGAGCACACCACAAGCAAGCCACTATACACATATGGCCAGACATGTTGACGGTTGGTGCCTCATTAACCTTCACAAATGAAAAATAGTTTGATGTTTTTACTGCCTGTCTAATATCTGCCGTCCTTGTTGTTCTAAGCATTACTGAAAGTGTTCCTAGTAAACATTTGGTAATTGCTCCCATGAGATCCATATAAGGCTCAGGAAGACAAGAGTTTATGTGCTATAGTGCATTCACTGTGCCTAATCCAACTCCTTTGAATGTGTGGAAATGAGTTGAGTGGTGTCCGAGGATGCATTGATGCCTAGGTTGGTCAAACTGTGGGCCTAATTTAGATCTTGGCAGATGGGATACTCCGTACAAATGGGAGAGATATCCCGCCCCTGATACACAAGTGTAATAGGCTATAATGCACTTGTAATATGGCAGACGGGATATCCGTCACATTTGTGACGGAGTATCCCATCTGCCTAGATCTAAATCAGGACCTGAGTAAGCATATCTAATTTCAAACTAAGGTAAACATGTTGGGTTAGAGCATGCTAAGTTCTCGAAGGTGCACACCCTAAACTACTAAGGACGTTACCTTTCTGTACATTGGGTATTCAGTGACAACCTGGCATGTTTGGTCCACCGTTATGTGCAGTGCTGTGACTGCAATGAACTTGTCATACAGTGAATTAAACATCTACCACTTTCTGACGGTGGCTGAACATGGTAAGCAGGCAACGAATATGACCCATACACGAAGTGCTGGGTGCAGAGTTCTGTCTAATGGTATTAATATTTGTAAAGTGCGCTATCATCCTGGAGGTTATCCTGACGCAGATTCAGGAGCAGTCTGGGCTGATCCATGGACTCACCTAGTTGAAGAGACAAGTTTTCAGCTCATTGTGGAATGCAAGCATTGTAGAAATGGCACATATATGTAGGGGCAGGTCCTTCCAGGGATTTGAAGCAAGGTAGAAGGCGCCACTGCCTGCTTTGGTGCTGCGTATGCATGGGATGTGTGTGAATAGGAGTCTGGCTGAGCACAGGAGTCTGAAAGGATTTTGAAATCTGGGGCGGTTGTATGCTGGGCCAGTGTTGAGTAATGCTCTGAATGTGTGTGTCAGGAGTTTGAAGAGAGCTGGTGATAGGTAAATATTAAAGCTTTTTGAGTTGCAGGGTGTTTGCTTTGTGGGAGGTTGAGTGGGAGCTTGGCTGCGGTGTGCCGCATGGTTTAAAGTCATCTGCTTCATTGGCTGAGGGAGTAATTGAGGATCAGGATGAATGCAGTGCCAATGGGGTTGAGTCCTTTGGTGAAGAGGAAGTGATGGCATTTGTATCACTGCTACCTTGACTATCTGCTTTTTATCTATATGATATCCCTAGGAAAGCACACTTAGACTGAGCTTACCTGTTCATGTCTCTGTTTTCTTCAAAGTCTTGCATGTTTGACAAGTGACCTTTTCCCCATTCCTACCAGGAAGCTACCCGAGGCTCAAGAAGACGTGTCTTTCATGGTCCTTTAGCGTACTTGCTTTGCTAAATCAAACTCCTTCTAATTTGTGGATTTAAGTTTTCGGAGTGGGGAAGGATGCCTCAAGACCTAGATTCCCTGAACTAAGGGGTCTATTAGGATCGCGGTCGGAAAATCACCCTGACCGCCATGGTAACAGGAAAACATCGCCCGCTAGGACCGCAGCATAATGGCCTGTCCAGTTAGTATGCTCCGCAGTCGAAATCTGATTGCGGCGGTACGATCGCACACCATTTAACATTTAACATTGCGGCAGTTGCTGATGCCAGCAGCACCGCTGCAATGTCAAAAAGAGCATGTCCTGCATATCCCTGCACTGCGTGGCAGGCACTGCACAGTGCCTGCCACCTGGTACAGGGACATGTACCCCCCAGTGCACCCACCCCCCCCCCAAACACATTGGGGGCCCGCAATGGGCCTCCGGAGACATTCTCCGCATGCCTTTCCATGGCGGTTCCTCTGCCGCGGAGAGCTGGCTACCGCTGGCATCATAATCATGCCGGCAGAGCCTGGCCCTGCACCTGCACCATTGTAGCGGTCAAGTTCTGCCCGCCAGGCAGGTGTGCAGACTGCTACCTGCGGAAAAGTGGCAGGTGGAAATTCTCACCGCGCGGTCGTCACTGCCATGCTAATGGGACCGACGGTTTTCCGGGTGGTGATCGCCGGCGGATGTCCGCTGCCGGCCCAGCGGTTGCCACGGCTGGCCTGGCGTGGCCATCCATCTGCCATCCCAATAGACCCCTAGGTCAGCATATCTGAATTTTAAACTAAAGTGAGCACGCTGGGAAGAACTGCCCTAAGGTCTCTAAAGAGCTCTTCAAAGACTTTCAGCCTCATGCATCAACCCAAAATCCAGTCGGTAAAATACCGATTCGGTAATAGCTCCCGGTATTAAGTAAAAAATACCCAATCCCAATGCATCAACCCAAAAGCAGAAATCGCTATTTAAGGAATCCTTAAATAGCGATTCTTTAAATAGGGATTCCTTAAATACCGATTCCTTAAATAGCGATTGCATTTAAGGAATCCCAAAGTGAGATTCCTTAAATGCAATGCATCAAAATTAGCGATTTCGCTCATAGGGGGAGCAAATTACCATGAAGATGAACTGCATGGTAATTTGCAAAAACTTTGAAAAATGCACTTTTGTGCATTTTTCAAAGTTTCATGTTGCGCACACACATGCCCTTAGAGCATGTGTGTGTGCAACATATGTGCACATATCATTTTCAGGGGTGCAACAGGGTGTCCTTTTGACACCCTGGCACCCTTGAAAGTGCTCCCGCTATTAGCGATTCGGTAATACCGAATCGCTAATACAGACTGGCTTTACATTCATTCCTATGGGCCTCCAAGCCCATAGGAATGAATGGGTAGGTATTCCTTATTACCGATTCGGTATTACCGATTCGGTAATAAGGAATATTAAGGAATCGCTATTTGAATAGCGATTCCTACATGCATAGCCTTTTGCTATTCCTTATTAGCGATTCCTTATTTTTCGCTAATAAGGAATCGCAAATGGCATTGTTGATGCATAGGCCCCTAAGGCTTTACGTTTTGCTGCTTAGGGAACTCTGTGACAATGTTGGTTATGTTCTATCCACCATTGTGTGCAGTGCAGTGACTATATAGTGCACTTGTCATATGGCAAACAGAACACCTACCTCGTTCAGACAGCAGATAAAGGTGTCAACAAATCCATAAGTCAAAGATTTTCTCAACTAGAGAAAACAATTTGAAAGGCTGCTTGCCTAGTGCAGGAGTTCCCATATAAGGTATGAATCCATGCACAGCTATTGAAAAGTACATTCTAGGGTAGCTCCAGCTCAGTTAATTTCCCAATACTTTACTTTTGCATGATACAACGCAAAGTGAGTTGGAAATCATAGGCCTGGCTAGGATGGGACCTGGGGATATTGACAGCGAGTCTACTGCCTTTTTTCTTGCTTAGAGCACTCTGCAATGACAACATGGTCGAGTCTTCCTCTCTGTTGCAGGAATTTGGTCTGCAAAGTACTGATCCTGTAACCTTGCCACGTCTTCTAGAGTGCAAGAAGTGGAGGCTTTTTCTACTCAGCAGTAAGATTTTCAATGAAGGTCAACTGAAAGACAAGGAAAGCCATTGGTATTTCTGTGGTGGTCTGATGGTAAACAACATAATCATTGTATGTTGCCAACTGGATCAGGTAGGTTAACAGCTTCTTATACAGCATGCAAGTTTTATGACTTGCATTGTATGGCTCACATACCTTGTCATTCTTATCATCTGCCCATGTTCTATTTGTAATCAAGTATACAGGTGGGCCTGTGAACTTCGGACAACTGACCCCAAACCGAGACTGGGGAATTGCTTTCCTCATAGACTGTAGTGAGCACATACACATCTAGCCTATCAGAGAATTTGACTGCGAGCAGCTTGTTGGAATTCAATGAGGGACTGTGGGATTTGTAGAACTTTCTATGAACAAGCTATGGCGGGAATCCTTTGTGGTGACATCAAATTGTATCACATGCCACAGTACGAGCATTGTGAAGCTCGCTGAATAGTTGTACTCCTTTTTAAGTTGTCAACTTAAAAGTTATAAACTTTATGAAGGAGTGGTTGAAGAAGCTCCCATATCATTTTTAATGTCACTTGTAGTGTGGAAAGGCAACTTACAGGATTTAGGGCCATATTAACCATGTAGTTGTGTGGCTTTTGCACCAAGCAACAAGGTGACTGCACGACACGACTAAATGTGATTGATCAGCCCACGCAAATCCACCTTGTGTGGCCCTGAGTGTCTTGCCAACTTGACAAATCACAAGTAATACAACGCAGCAAAAATCGCTGCATTGCGTTACTCTGCCCCAGGGAGACATTCCATGTGTGGTGTTCCCATGCAATGGCCATGGATTTTGATGCATTCCAAAATTCAGCATAAGTGATAGACCTGGGAATGCACCAAAACTGCTGGGCATTCCCAGTTGAGGCGTAGTGAGGCGACATGTATTTATATCCCCTCGTTTCTTTCCTCCTTCTATGTGTGCTGCATTCTGCGGCACACATAAAAAGAGAAAATGCCTCAGGGAATAGTTTTTGTGCAGGGAGGTTCCCTTTCCTGCACAAAAATATTCCTGCTTGCAATGCACACACTCTTGCACCCTTGCACCATGGTGCAAGAGTGCCTGTATTGGCACTAGGAAGGACATTGTGCACCAGCACGGGTAAAAGGCAGGAATGTGCAGCATTATGTTAAATACGGCACTTTCCTGGCCTTTCCCTGTCAAGCAGCAAAGTGCAGCACAGCAAGGTGACTTGCTGTGCCGCGCTGCATGAAACATTTGTAAATAAGCCCTTCAGAGTGGAGACCTTCCTGTACAAACCTTCAGGCTGTATACATAACCAGTAGAGCTCTCACACACCATGTACATTCTGATGCCATATTGAGTTCTTTTGCTCAGTATGTACTGCTTGAACAGGAGCCACCCTGTACAAAGGATCAAGATCTCTTCAAAGGCTATTTTCTTTCCAGGAGTATAAATCTATGGAAACCTCTCAAACAAATGCTCCATGACAGCCTGAATTTTGAACAACTTGCCAGGGCGTGGATGGTCCCGGGGCAATGTTGCAGAATTATCATTTATATGAAGCAAACGCTGCAATAGTAAAAAATGATTTCTGCTCATGGGTTCACTGGCACAATATTGTGGTAAACAATATCGTTGGCAAAAACATTGTATCAAAAGTATCATTTACCACAATATAAAGTAATAAATGTTAAATATTTCAATATATAAATTTAATATAGTGTAAAATAATTATATTCCGCTAATACTGAACACTACATATAAATGTATACTTATATAAACACACAAACGCATATATGTGTTTATATTTACATAAATAGATATGTATATTTAGTGTAACATAATTAATAAAGATTTTTTTACATTATATATGTATTTTTTATATTTTAATTGTATTCCTATGTAAATATGTTTAACCTACTGGTGGTCACCAGTACGTCAATATAGTTGGGACCATGTTTCAATAGGAAAAGTGTTTTTTTGACTTTTGTGCAGTTTGACGAATCTTCACAAAATGTTCTAAAAAAGTGCCACAGTGACTTTTGTCTTGCATTGGAAAGTTTTGTGGTGTTGTCTCAAGCGGGGACTGAGAAAAAGGGGTGGGGGGTCAAAAACATTTTTATTCCAATGTTGATTTCCATGGAGATTTTTAGACACAACTGCAGCCTGAACCACTGGACCTAATTACACCTAAAAATAACAAGGGGCATGGTAGGAATACCCTGACCCCCCAGGCCTACCAGGGGGTCAGGGTCACCCATCACTCATACACCCAAACAGCCATTCATGCACCCACTCACTAATACAGCTACTCACACATCTAGTCATACAGACATACAGACACTTGCACCCACTCATATAGCCTTACTACCACTCATACACCCACTCAATCACCCAGGCAGAAACTGACATAGCCACTCACCGATAGAGATACTCACACACCTACCCACTTACTCATACAGCCACTGACACAGCCACTCACACACCCATAGAACCACTCACACACCCACAGACCCACTTACATACCCATTCACACATCTATACCCACTCATACAACTACTCACTTGCACTTACAGCTGCTCACAGACATTCACTTTCCAATACAGCCACTTACACCCACTCACTTACCTATACCCACATTCAAACAGCTACTCACTCTCCCATACAGTGACTCACACATCCACTCCCTCACCCATACAGCCACTCACACACCCACTCAGTCACCAATAGAGCCCCTCACACACCCACTCACACCCCTATGCAGCCACTCACGCAGTCACTAACTCACCCATTCAGCCACTCACTCTCTAATACAGTCGCTCACACAGCCACTCACTCACCCATACAGCTACTCACATGTCCACTAACACATCCATACAGCCACTCCCACACCCATACACACTCAGACATCCACTCACACACTGAAACAGACAGTCACACAGCCACTCAAATGATATATGTTAAAAATAGAATGATTAATTACTAGTACAGAAAGAATAGTAATTTAACGTATGCTTTAGCTTAGTATATATCTAAGTATCATAAACATTTACAAAACACACTCATAGGATGATATCATCAGTGATGTCATTTGAAATGCCATCAGTGGTATCATTTGTGATGTCACTAACCATGTCATGAGTGATGTAATATGTGAGGTCATAATCTGTGCACTGCTGGGGCAGACTTTATAGTTAGCTCATGTAACTGATATACACATATAATTAATCCAAATATTTTTTGATGTTGGCAGAAAGGTAGACCTTGGTTCAGAGTCGTGCCTTTTGCTTAAATGGTGTAAATCCGTTCAGTAATTCCTGAGAAAATCCAAAGTAAAATCACATATATATCTGGGCGGAGCCTAACCACACATCTCATCGTGAGATCTGATTGGCTGTCAGCACTTCATCCAAGAAGTGTTGGCATCCATCTTGGGACCAATATACATGATGGCACCTCATTAAAAAGCATTGCAGTTAATAGAAGGTTTTAAGACTTTAGTTACATTATAAATAATTTGTTGATGGTACCATACTCATTTAGGAATTGTGGTATGTTCTAAGGTGATTTTACCATGTGAAAAAGCCTTCTGCTGGGAAATTATGAATCATGTTTGAGAGAAAACTATTTTCTCATGCTTTTCCCACAGAGGTTTGGAAGGTGATCTATAAGCTAAACTGAGAGCATATTTTCTGTAAATTCACAGAAAAAGTAGGGCACATTTTGACTTCTCAAATCCTCTTCTATTTCATTAAAAAATTCTGACATGCAGACTGAAACATGCACTTTCAATACCAGCAGCAGACTTCCCTGGTGAGCAGTAGCTTTACAACAGTGATCTAATGAGCAACTAGAGTGCTAACATTCAGAATTTATGGCAAATGTGTGACACATCTGAATGCCTGCTTGATGGAACCAAAGTAAAAAACTGAAAGTATTTCCTACTGAGGAGACTGCAGTAAATGAGGAAATTAAGAAATTTCATAACAAATAAGTCTCCCAAGATGGCCACCAGAGACAAAAGAGCCCAAATGTAGCACAAATATCACCCAAATGTAGCCCAAGTATAGCCCAATGACAGAATGTCCCATAATGTTCTTAAGAACAACTAGAGCGCTTACTGTCTTACTTATGACAAAAGTATGGCACACCTGAGGCCATCTTGATTGGAATAAACTCGTAACACTTAAAACATTTAATTTAAAAAGGAACACAATGAGGGGGTTCATTTTGCCATAGAAATTATGATTAGTGCTGAAGAAAGAAAAATTAGGGCACATTTTTAGTGACTTCTAAAATCCTCTTCTATTTCATTAACAAATTCTGACATGCAGACTGAAAAATGCACTTTTAATACCAGCAGCAGACTTCCGTGGTGAGCAGTAGCTTTACCACAGTGATCTAATGAGCAACTAGAGTGTTAACATTCAGAATTTATGGCAAATGTGTGACATATCCGAATACCTTCTTGATGGAATCAAAGTAAAAAACTGAAAGCATTTCCTACTGAGGAGACTGCAGTAAATGAGGAAATTAGGAAACTTCATAACAAATAAATCTAGCAAGATAACCACCAGAGACAAAAGAGCCCAAATGCAGCACAAATATCACCCAGATGTAGCCCACATGTAGCCCAATGACAGAAGTGTGCAAAACACTTTTTATTTTTTGTATTTTTGCAGTTCTATATAGTGCAGACTTGTCAGGTATTGGAGTGCTTTACATGAGCATTGGTTACATCACACAAGAACAAATTCATTTTGGTTGTAGACATGGGGAGATTAAGTGATTTGACCAGAATCACTGAATGTCGAGCTGAAGCTGAAACTCCAACCTGGTTCCCCAGTTACAAAGTCTGCAGCTCTGGAAGTAACACCACATCCTCTCCCCTAAGTGCAACATTTAACCCCTTCGCTGCTAGGCCTTTTCCCCCCCTGTGCTAAGCCTTTTTTCGGCTATTTGGGGGAGTGCGCGCTTAGGCCCCTGTATCGTTTTGACCACATAAGATATCCACGCCAAATTTGCATCCTTTTCTTCCAACATCATGGGGATTCTAAAGGTACCCAGGGTTTGCGGATTCCCCTGGAGGGGTCCCAGAAATTAGCCAAAATACAGCAAACATTTTTTTGGGATGGAAAAATGAGAAAAACGGCATACAAATGAAAGCGTCTGGGTTTTTCTCTGCAAATGGTATCAAAAAAGGGTTTGTGGGGCTGAAATCACCATTTTCACAGCTTTTAGGGAATGACAGACTTTTGTCAGAAAACCAACATTTTTTACACAGTTTTGGCATTTTCTGGGACATTTTTGCTATTTTTTGGGCTTTCAACCTTCTTCCAGTTAATGGTAGAAATGTGTCTGAAAGCAATAATGGATCCTGGAAAGCTATACATTTTTGGAATGTAGACAAAATTCTGAATTCAGCAAGGGATCATTTGTGTAGATCCATCAAGGTTTCTTTATAGAAACTAACAGTTAAATATAAGAAAAAATGAAAATTAGTTGAAAAAAAAACAGCCTTTTGTGTCAACGTTTTTACCTGTAACTTCTTCTAATTATGACAGCTCTTTGAAAGCAATATACCGTTACATCCGCTGGACGTTCCTAGTTGTGGGGATATATAGGACTTGTAGGTTCACCAAGAACCCGACTAACCCAGAGTCAAAAACTGAGCAGCAATTTGCAATGGTTTTTTATTATGTTCCGGGTATATAGCAATTATTGTGGTAAAATGTATACATGGAAAAATCGGTATGAAAGACACCTATGTATTTCTGAAATGGGAACAAATTATGGAGTTTAGAAACAGTACATATTTGCACATTTTCGAAATTGGGAATACTCATCCTAGCATGAGAAGTATCGGTCATTTCAAGTCTTTTATGTGGAAGGCAGAAATGCATCAAAAATCAATAGGTAATAACAGTTGCTTTACAAATCTGAATTACCCCAAGTCTCCCAATAAAAATGGTACCTCACTTGTGTGGGTAGGCATAGTGCCCACGACAGGAAATGGCTCAAAACCCAACGTGAACACACCACATTTTCACAACGAAAATTTACCCTTTTTTTGCGAAGTGTCCAGCTATAGTTTTTTAACACTAGCTCTGCCGGCACCTTGGGAAACCTAGCAAACATATACATTTTTGAAAACTAGACACCCAGGGGAATCCAGGATGGGGGGACTTGACTGCCTCCCACCAGGTTCTGTTACCCCAAATCCCTTGCAAACCTAAACAATTGTCCAAAAAAACACATTTTCCCCACATTTCTGTGGTGGAAAGCTCTGGAATCTACGTGGATCCACAAATTTCAACCCACCCCGCATTCCCCAAAGTCTTACGAGAAAAACGGTACCTCACTTGTGCGGGTCGGCCTAGTGCTCGAGACAGGAAACGGCGCAAAACGCAACGTGGTCACACCTCAATTTCGCAGTGAAAAATGACCCTTTTTTGGCAAAGTCCCTAGCTGTAGTTTTTGAACCCTAGCTCTGCGGGCACCTTGGGAAACCTAGCAAACCTATACATTTTTGAAAACTAGACACCCAGGGAAATCCAGGATGGGGTGACTTGACTGCCTCCCACCAGGGTATGTTACCCAGAATCCCTTGCAAACCTAAAAAATTGTCAAAAAAAACACATTTTCCCCACATTTCTGTGGTGGAAAGTTCCGGAATCTGCGTGGATCCACACATTTTCACCCACCCCGCGTTCCCCAAAGTCTTACGAGAAAAACAATACCTCACTTGTGTGGGTCGGCCTAGTGCCCGCGACAGGAAACGGCACAAAACGCAACGTGGTCACACCTCAATATCGCCGTGAAAAATGACCCTTTTTTGGAAAAGTGCCTAGCTCTAGTTTTTGAACCCTAGCTCTGCGGGCAGCTTGAGAAACCTAGCAAACCTATACATTTTTGAAAACTAAACACACAGGGGAATCTAGGATGGGGTGACTTGACTGCCTCCCACCAGGGTCTGTTACCCAGAATCCCTTGCAAACCTAAGTAATTGTCCAAAAAAACACATTTTCCCCACATTTCTGTGGTGGAAATTTGCGGAATCTGCGTGGATCGACAAATTTACACCCACCCCGTGTTCCCCAAAGTCTTACGAGAAAAACGGTACCTCACTTGTGCGGGTCGGCCTAGTGCCCGCGACAGGAAACGGCGCAAAACTCAACGTGGTCACACCTCAATGTCGCAGTGAAAAATTGCCCTTTTTGGGCAAAGTGCCTAGCTCTAGTTTTTGAACCCTAGCTCTGCGGGCACCTTGGGAAACCTAGCAAACCTATACATTTTTGAAAACTGGACACCCAGGGGAATCTAGGATGGGGTGACTTGACTGCCTCCAACCAGGGTCTGTTACCCAGAATCCCTTGCAAACCTAAAAAAGTTTTAAAAAACCCACATTTTCCCCACATTTCTGTGGTGGAAAGTTCCGGAATCTGCGTGGATTAAACAAATTTCCACCCACCCCGTGTTCCCCAAAGTCTTACGAGAAAAATGGTACCTCACTTGGGCAGGTCGGCCTAGTGCCCACTACAGGAAACGGAGCAAAACGTAACGTGGTCACACATCAATTTCGTAATGAAAAATGACCCTTTTTTGGCAAAGTGCCTAGCTCTAGTTTTTTAACCCTAGCCCTGCGAGCACCTTGGGAAACTTAGCAAACTTATACATCTCTGAAAACTAGACACCCGTGGGCTTCCTGGGAGGTATGGCTTGCGTGGATCCCCCAATGTTTCCTTACCCAGAATTCCCTGCAAACCTCAATTTTAGCTGAAGAAATCACATTTTAACACATTTTTGTGTGGGAAAGTTGTGGCATCACCGGGCTCACACAAATTTCCCACCACCCAGCATTCCCCCAGGTCTCCCGGTGAAAATGGTGCCTCACTTGTGTGGGAGGCCCAAGTACCCACGACAGGCAAGGGCCCAAAACGTAGTGATGCGACATCAAAATTGCCTATCTCAAAACCACCTGGTTTTGCTAGGGGGTCACCTGGGTTTTTGGCCCTGTGCGCGGTGGCCATCTAGGGTAACCTATCAAACCCATATATTTCTTAAAAAATGGACACCCGGGGGCTTCCAGGGAGGTATGGCTTGCGTGGGTCCCCCAATGTTTCCTTACCCAGAATCCCCTGCAAACCTCATGTTTAGCTGAAAAAATCACTTTTTCACACATTTTTGTGTGGGAAAGTTGTGGCATCACCGGGCTCACTCAAATTTCCCACCACCCAGCGTTCCCCCGGGTCTCCCGGTAAAAATGGTGCCTCACTTGTGTGGGTGGCCCAAGTACCCGCGACAGGCAAGGGCCCAAAACGTAGTGAGGCGACATCAAAATTGCCTATCTCAAAACCTTCTGGTTTTGCAAGGGGGTCACTTGGGTTTTTGGCCCGGTGCTCGGCGGCCATCCAGGCTGCACCAAGTTTGGATCAACCCAGACTCTAGCACTTCCAGTAGGAAGCCTAGCAGCCTCAGGCTGCAATCCAGATGCCTCTTGCACCATCGGCACAGCAGTATCCTCCTCTAAAACAGGCACTTCATCTGCACTGACAGCAGCTTCATCTGCACTGAGAGTACCTTCATCATCCGATGATTCCATGTGGAGAGAAAACTCACTGCCTGAATCTTCCCCTCACTCCTCTTCCTCAGACGCATTGTCAGTCTCATAATCCTGCTCAGTGGAAGATTCAAGAAACATACCAACCACCTGCTGAGCAGTCATTCTACGGCTAGCCATACCTCTTACTAATAAAAGTAACTTGTCAAACAAGTCAACAACAACAAACACTTTGTAAAATAAGTAATAAACAAAATGCACCTTTATCAGAAATACCTATATACTCCAAAACGATACCACTCACTAGCCAGAAGCAGATAAATTCACCACCACCTACTCTGCACAGACACAGTATGGATCAACAATATCCCACTAAAAACAAAAGAGAAAAGAAAATTACAGATAAGACAATGCAAAACACATCGCAAACAATTCCATGCACAAAACAATAACTAAATAAGCTGCCATTATGACACCACTTACAAATAAATTCATTCATATATGACACAAATACTAATTTGGAGTATATACAACAAAAATGTTTTTCTTACCAAAAAAATGCAACTACGCAAAACTGCAGAACACCACTGTCGAAATCGCAAACAGGAATCAAAAGCTTTACACTAGAATAAAAAGGAGAAAAAAACATTACAATCACATATGCAAATAATGCACCAGTCCACACACAATCCACCAGCCAAGCTAAGGGGTAGGTGAGCCTAATAGTATAAATAAAATATTCACCCCCATAAAAGTTGAGCAACCCTTGCCCTTGAGGCCACTCCCAAACACTAAAAATAAAAAAATGCAGTTTGATAGTGGCTTCTGCCCCCCTTGAGGACAGATGGGCCTAAAAACATACTGCTATTCTGCCACCCAAAGAGGGCATAAATGACCACAATCATCCTCCCGTAAAAGGGAGCGACCCTTGTCCAAGGGGCCGCTCAACAACATAAAAAAAACCCGGGTGGCCTAGTGGCCCTACAAATAAACAAATCAGCCGATCTGCCCCTCAGGGTGGCAGAAACGGCCAAATTAATACTCACAAAATGGGAGCAACCCTTGCCCAAGGGGCCACGCCACACAAAAAATCCCTGGTGGTCTAGTGGGCTCAATTAAAAAAAAAACATGGTCATCTGGCCCCCTGCGGGGCAGACACAGCCACAAATATTGACCCCAAAGGAGAGTGACCCTTGCCCAAGGAGTCACTCTCCACAAATAACTCCCTAGTGGCCTAGTGGGCCCAACATTAAACAAGCATTTGCAATGCAATCGATCTTGCCTTTGGGACCTTATATGCACTTAGCTATGCAGCACATTAGCCTGCGCCCTGAAACATCTGCTGTTCTTTGACATGGAGGGAAAGCAAGCACCAAACTGCGTGACACGCCAAGTATTGGAACACACGGGGAGAAATATTGCCTTTCAGTGGGAAATGATATAGTCCACAGCTCTGTTTTTAATTAAAATCTAGGCCTTCGGTGGTCATATCACTGAAAATTCAAGATTTAAAAAAACATATTATTGTCTATGGGTGCTCGTGGAAGACAATTTCTATGGACTGAAAACTAGAGAATGCTGAAGTGATTCTGGTATTTTACTGACCTCTGCTGGTCGTTTTCTATCAAGAAAGTTAAATAGAGTCAGTTGATCAGAAAAAAAAGCCCCTAAGCGGAAGCAGACAAGTCCTAGGGCTGATCTCCAAAGCCCACAAACCATGTAAACATATAAGTATATACTAAAGTATATACAAGAGGTCTTGAATGCTCAACCTAAAAATGGCATAATCTGCACCCCCATGGGGGCAGACTGCCAAAATCATAAGCCTCCAAAGGGGAGTGACCCTTGCCCAATGGGCCACTCCCCACTAAACACTCCCTGGTGGTCCAGTGGGCATTTTTTTTAATAAAGAAAATCTGCCCCCCCACGGGGGCAGACAAAGCCTGAATACATTTCCCCCAAAAAGGGGAGCGACCCTTGCCTAAGGGGCCGCTCTCCCAAACAAAACAAACAAACTACCTAAAAAAAATGGCCCCCAAAGGGAGTGACCCTTGCCCAAAGGGCCACTACATTGCTGTAGTAGATATCAAAATGTTCTAATTTTTAAAAACTTTCAAACTTTAGAATTAGGGTCTGTAAAAGAGAAGAAAAAATACAGTTATAACATATAATGTTATAATTTTAAGAACACAACATAATTTTAACATTATATAAATTATTTAGTTTGCCTTTTTTGCTGTTCTCAGAATATATTGAATTCCGCTTCTGCTAACACTCACCGGACCTTGCCAGTGTCTCCGTTTTACGGTCCCTGCAGCATTCTCCCTTTCTCCTCGTGTTCGTTCCCGTCTCCCGCCGCCACTCTACCACCTTTTGCGGTCGCGGAGTGGAGACGGGGACTACAATCCCCAGCTGCCCCAGCGGCAGGAGAACTGCTGACGACGCTGGTTCTGCGCCAGGAGGCGCATAAAGGCCTGCACCAACCCCGGCAGAGCGGGCTTCTGCTAACACTCACCGGACCTTGCCAGTGTCTCCGTTTTACGGTCCCTGCAGCATTCTCCCGTTATCCTCGTGTTCGTTCCCGTCTCCCGCCGCCGCTCTACCACCTTTTGCGGTCGCGGAGTGGAGACGGGGACCACAATCCCCAGCTGCCTCAGCGGCAGGAGAACTGCTGACGACACTGGTTCCGCGCCAGGAGGCGCATAAAGGCCTGCACCAACCCCGGCAGAGCGGGCTTCTGCTAACACTCACCGGACCTTGCCAGTGTCTCCGTTTTACAGTCCCTGCGGCATTCTCCCTTTCTCCTCGTGTTCGTTCCCGTCTCCCGCCGCCGCTCTACCACCTTTTGCGGTCGCGGAGTGGAGACGGGGACCACAATCCCCAGCTGTCCCAGCGGCAGGAGAACTGCTGACGACGCTGGTTCCGCGCCAGGAGGTGCATAAAGGCCTGCACCAACCCCCGCGTCGCGGGACCGTGCACGCGCTAAGCCCGGGCAAAGGGCGGGCCGTCTGTGGTCGTCTGGGGCTGGACAAGGCTGGGCTGGGCCACCCCTCTGATATCTGCTATAGGAGGTGCATGGGTGGCAAGTAGCGTTGCTCACTGGACTGTTATTGGAAGGACTCCTTCTCCAGACGCAATTAGTGGCTTCATCTTCTGTGCTGAGGTCCTCATGTCAATGTCTATGCGATCTGGTAGGGGCATGAGGGGGGTAGGCGGGGCTGGTGCTGGTTGTGTTTCTGGGACTATGGATCAATTTATTACCCGGGTTGTCACGGTTATTGAAAAAGAAATTGCCATGACTGAACGGCGCCTTTCTCGGGAACCCCTGACTGGTAAATGCTCATCGTTGGGCTCTCTGGCATTAGTCCCCTCCCCAGTACGCCCAATTGACCCTCTAGTTAATGTTTTATTAGACCCTGAACACCCACGGGTTGTTGCAATTAGGGCCAGCCTGGATCGGTTAGAGAGTTTGTCTGCTGCGGCTTCGCAGGGAGGTGAGAGCGCCCTGCCAGAGCCACGGCCGATTGAGACCTCTGCGCCTTTGTTTCCTGTTGCCACTTCACCTCATCAGGAGGATCCCATCACCCCTTCTGTGCCCTTACCATTGGCAGCAAATGGCTTAGCTCCTAGTAAAAGGAAACGACCGGCTAGTCCACGTAAGGGCAGCTACTCAAAACCTCTAAGAAACCTAGAAGAGTTGGAAGTAGGGTGGGTTGGTCCAATAAGGGTGTAGGGGTGGATGTTGGTCGTCCCCAGGGGCTAAAGGGGGGAGCAGCTACTGGTGCTATTGTAGAGGAGACATGTGTGGATTTGACGTCCTACCCTCTTGATAAAGCCGAAGGCTCCGCTGCCGAGACCCCATTAATCACCCAGCTCGAAAAAATCATGAAATCATTGTTGATCCCGGTTCTAGAGAGAGTAAAGGGGCTAACAGAGCGACTGGACATATTCGAGCAAGTCACTCTTGATAATTTTTTTCCCTAAAATCTCTCATCAAACTCCACTCTAGAATTAGGGAGGATGGTTTAGTAGGGAATTTTGCTCATTGTGAGTCATCCACAGCCCCAATAAGTCTAACTAACACATGTGGGGCAGTACAGGGGGTGGTTGAGGAAAATAGCCCTGTTGTACAAACTGTGGCCATCCCAAACCTTGGGACAGCCACAGTGAGGGTCCTGGCGCAATCCAACGCAGCACCGGGTAGCATTATCCATCCAGTGATGCCTGCGAGATTTGTGGGCCCAAGTACAAGCGGTACCGCTGTGGTTAACAAATCTGGCGATAGTAATTGTACTAGTATATCTAACACCAAATCAGGCAAAATAACCTCAACTCCCATTTTTCAATCAAGAAATGCTCTAGGCAGTATGCCTGTCCCTAATGCCAACCTACCCCCAGACTGCCAGCTCTTTGTGGCAGTACTTACTGGGGTCCCCGTGTTAAAGCCAGGTAAACAGGAGTCATACGTCGAACTTAAGAATAAAACCTTATTCTGGCTGAAGGAAAATAGACCTCTTCCTAGCTCATTGGGTGGTCGGGTTATCCTTGTGAGGAGGGTTAGCTGGTTAGGCACCCGGCCCAAAGACATAATGGGGGACTGTATTATAGTTAATTTTGAAGATCCTAGGGTAGCAAGCTTAGTTTGTAGTTTCAATAGTAGTGAGGGCGGTATGGGCCCCAACACAGGAATCGGTACGCGTGACCTTAGTTTTTTAACCCCTATGCAGTTCCCGCCCGACCTCCTAGAGCCGCAAGTTGGGAGGGATGGAATGGCAGACAAACTTCTCATAATCTCCCCCAGTTCAGCCTGTTCCGTCAAAACCCATGCCCTTTTCCCACTTGGTCCTGGCAGGATTGTTGACAGAATAGTTACCAACCTCCCATGAAGTCATCTGCTGTTCTTGAGGAGGAGGAGAGCTGTGTTCTAGATTGTAAAGGGGTAGTTTTGGGGCCACTCTGTTACAGCTCACCTTCTTCTGAGGGTAGTGTTGTGTCCCATATTGTGGAGCCATCAGGTTATTTAAATCCCGATGAGCCCGCCTTTGACGCCCAAAACCAGCTGAAATCAGTGAGTGATGTACCAACTAACTTTGGATCTCAGGATAGTCTACCCGTACAGAGGGTTTCCTCTGCGCAGGTTGTAGTCGATGACGAGGTCCTGAAGATTGTCAGTTGGAATATAGCGGGCATTTCTCGCAACCTGGACATACCGGAATGGAACTCTTTTATTGAGTCATTCGTGATATGCTTATTCCAGGAAACCTGGTGTCTGGAACCCCGATACAAGGTTGGTTATATCACCTACTTTGTTCCTGCAATCCCCTCGCCCGTCGGGAGAGGTCGACCTTCAGGTGGTCTGTTAATCTGGGTCAGCATCTTATTGGGGTATCATATAAGGTGTATAGAAACTAAGTCCCCAGACTTGCAGAGACTAGCAGTTAGAGGGTCTCCTGGGGAGCGGACTTTAGAGCTTTTTAATATCTATGCTAGATCCCCGAAAGGGGGTGCGCCCTCATCGACCCTACTGGGCTTAGAGGATGCACTCAAATCCTGTAGGGTAGAAACGTTTATCATGTTAGCAGGGGACTTTAACTGCACCTATGAACCCCTAGCCGAGGATGATATCTTAGGCACTCAAGAAGAAGATGCCAGGAGAGGCATTCCACCCCTGTTAATACCACCTATTAAGAGCTGGACCCGAAGTGCTATCCATTTAAATGCCCTAACCCTGGAATATGGTGTGAGGGCAGTAAACGGACGGTCAAAATCAGACTCCTGGGGGCCCATACTTTTAATAGGGTAGGCCATTCATCTCGAATTGATTATATCTTGCTAAATTTCAAGCTTTGGGGGCATTTGTTGGATATGGCAGTCCTCCCTTCGTCTGACAGTGACCATAATCCGCTGTCTTTATCACTGTCCCCAATGTGGAGGGTTGGGGAGAAACTGCAAGCCCCTCAGGTGTGGAAGTCAACCTGTGACGTTTGTCCCTCGAATTGCGGGAGGCGCCTAAAATGGAAGAATGTAGCTTTTGATGAGGGTAAGATCATGGATATAAGATCAATCATGGCCAATGCCTTGTCCAGACTAGATTCCCTTGTGTCAAATGTCCATGAGATTTCCACTCTTTAGCCATACTACCAAAGTGCTAGGTGACCTCTTCACTGTGCGAAACCCAGGTGTTAGGGTCAACAAGATGGGGCGCCCCAAGGGTAACCCTGGTTGGTATTCTGTCCCCTGCAGAAGTGCGAAAATTGACTTAATCAACGCAGTCAAACTCAAGGATACTGAATTGATTAGTACAGCCAGGAAGTTGTACAGGGGTGCTATTGGTAAAGCGAAGAAAGAGTGGGAGAATCAGTTTTGGCGCGATCTAAAACTGGCAAGTGCTGGGAGGGATTCGAAGGGTTTTTGGGATCTAATTAGAACCAGGGATAAACCCATAGATTCCCTTATAACATGCAATATCCCTGAGGCATCATGGTTTGACCATTTTTCCAACCTTTATACTGTGGCAACGGAGGTTGGGGTAGATCAAGCTGAAAGTTTTGCGGTTGACTTTTTTGGGCTGAGTGAGGACCTTCTGTTTACAGGGAAGGAAGTAGAGGATGCGATTTCGTGTCTTATCCCAAATAAAGCTGCGGGCCCGGATGGGCTACCCGGGGATTTAATCTGCATCAACACATTAGAATGGGGAAAGCTCATTGCATCATTACTTAATGCAAGTTTTTATGATGCACCTCTTCCAGACTCTTGGATGGGCGCTGAGGTCGTCCCGATTTTCAAAAAAGGGAGTTGAGACGACCTAGCCAATTATCGCCCTATAAGCCTACTGGATTCATCGCAAAAGGTGGCAGGAAAGGTAGTTTTAGGGAGGATGCTCCAGTGGGTAGAGGAGAATAGGGTACTTTCTGATTTTCAGGCAGGCTTTAGGTCAGGTACTGGGACCATTGAGCAGTCATTTCGCCTGCTACTGTTATACTGGAAGGTGGTCGTGCTGGGCAAAGGCAGTCTGTTTCTTGCCTTAATAGATGTACGGACTGCCTTTGACCTAGTGCCCCGCAGTCGTCTATGGAGGGGGTTGTCAGACCTAGGTATGCCACCGTACCTATTATCTCTGATAATTAAGTTTCATGCTGAAAACTTTGCACAGGTTCGGTGGGGTAATCAGGGCCAAAAGACCGCTCGAATAACTGTAAATAGAGGTGTCCGCCAGGGTTGTGTCCTAGCCCCCACTCTGTTCTCATTGTATGTCAATGGAGTGGTGGAGCACCTCCTACAAAATCCTTCAGATGCTCCATCCCTGGCGGGCAGGAAAATACCCACCCTATTATTTGCTGACGATACCCTCTTGATCTCCAAGACCACAGTTGGGTTGCAGAGCCTCCTTGATAGGTTCCAAAGTTTCTGTAATTTGAGGGGATTAGAAATTAACACGGGAAAGACCAAATATTTGGTCCTGAACCCCCCGAAGAAACGGGGCAGGCCCCCTACACTGAACTCAGTGTCCCTAGAAAGGGTCAAGGAGTTTGACTACTTAGGGATCCGCCTCTCCGACACCATGAGGTGGAATTGCCATCTCCATAAAATGCTGATAAGCCATAAAAGGGTGGTGGGGGCACTTCTTAAACAACAACGGTCCTCCACCCTCAAACCAATTGCCCCAGTACTTGACATCTACAAGGCAAGAGGGGTGAGTGCGGCGCTTTATGGAGCAGAGCTTTGGGGGGCACAGAATGTGGAGCAGTTGACCCGTTCAGAAAATAAGTTTTTGAAGGATTTAATGGGTCTCCCTTACAGTACCCCCACCCTTCCCCTATTCCTTGACATGGGCTGCTGCCCTATTAAAGACCATGCAAGGTTGCGCCCTTTACTTCTTTGGGGTCGCATTTGGAGAGTTCCGGAGCTTGCAAGCTATACTGAGGGGCTAAGTGAGGTTTTATCAATGCCTGGCTGGTACAAAATAGGATGGCTGAGGGATGTCAAGCGGTTGCTGGGCGAGTTGGAACTTGGAGAGGCTTGGCACTCCAGGACTGCACCGTCCAAGTCTGTCTTGAAAAAATTGTACTGGAAATGGGTAATGGATTTTAGAAACTCTAATCCCAATCTAGGTAGATGTACTGCTGAATTCCTATCAGTAAAGGAAGTGGCATCACTCGAGCCTTATCTCGATATCATCTCAAAAGCTAGAGATAGGGCTTTATATTTTAAATTCAGGATAGGTGTGCTGCCCGTGCGTGAGTTGACTGCTGGATGGAAGATACCAGTACAGACTACTCCTTTTTGCCCTTTCTGTGAGACCAGGATTGAGTCGGTTCCCCACTTTGTATTTGAATGTCCTGTGTATAAAGCTCCTCGCCTCAGGTGGCTGAAACCCCTATGTAAAGAGCTTGGCACAAGACAAAGTAGTGAGGCCCTCCGCATTTTAAAATCCGACACACGCCCTTTACTCGCCTGTGGTATGGCGAAGTTTTTAAACTGGGCATGGTTAATCAGATCAAAAAGGCTCTTGTATGTTGTTTAATCATGGTTTTAAAAATGGATTTTTATGTAATTTATTTATGCCATTCGTATTTGTTCTTGTATAATTGTTTCTTTATGAATTGGCTTTTTATTTTTATAAAAAGATGAATTGTATTGCTTTTAAAGATATGTTTTATATCGAAATAAAGCCAACTTTGACTGACTGACTGACTGAATTCCACTATAGATAGTGATTTCAATGTTACCCTTCACATAACAGCGGGAAAAAAAACTATCAATAAGATTGTTTAAAAAAAACAAATCTGTGTCAAAAATATTTTCAACATAGTCAACTATCTCTGCAAATTGCGTAAAAAACATCCTTAAAAACATTGCATATAATACAAATATTCAATATATAAAATGCTTCTTTCTAAGAGAATTATGTCACTACAATATGAAAGAACAGAAACAATAATTCAATCACCAATTCTTCATAACTTCCATATATTCTAAAAGATGTTCTTTAAAAAATTTGCTGTCAGAATAGCCCAAAGAAACTGCTTATTTCATTTTAATATCGTTCCTCTAGGCCAAATGATATTCCTGAAATCATTTATAGTGAAACTGTCCAAAGTAATCTTATTAATACATATTAACATATTCCCAATAGGCCGAATTATGTTCTTAGAACTTTGGCTTTAAAAATATTAGGTATGAATTTTGTAATTCGTTAGGCAAACGATATTTGAAAACCAAATGAGCATCATTACAATATGTCCATCCTTTATTGCATTTTAAATAGACTGTGTAATGTCCAGATGTTGTAGAAGGTCCATCGTGGAAAATAATTGCTACTGCTTCAAAAGTTCTTCCTGATATTGATAGTTGACGTTCTACAAAATTTTTTATTAAAGTTTCCAATTTTCCCCCATCTGCTCTACAACGTTGTATCATTAAAATTATATATTGTCCAAATCTTTGTATAAATAATGTTGATAACGTTTCTGATTTGTGTTGGCTACACTCTATGTTTTGATTAGCTGATTTAACTAATTTATTGAAAGACACTGTTTTCCATTCTGGTAGTGTCAAATATATGAATCTTTCAGTGTCTATGTTAGTGGTAGAAGTAAATGTACAATTTTCACATACATGTTCCTATCTATAACAAAGTCCAAAAAGATTTTCAATTTCTATTCCTTCATCTTCCAATACTGCAAGCATATACATTAGAAATTCCTGAGCATCTTGTTGCACATTCTGTGTAAATTACGAAGAACCAGAACATATATCCAGAAGATTACGAATATCAGAAACACTTTGGATTTTACTTCTATCAGTTGTCAATTTTTGAAAAATAGAATGCAACAAGGAACAAAACCTTTTTTCTCGATTGTCCATAATTTGCTGTTGGAGATTTTCTAGAAAAAATACAACATTCACCACTACATTAGCATAGCAGTTGATACCTGAACTATTTTCTAACTGATATTCTACAATCTCTTCAATAGTGTCCTTTTTCTTTTTGTTTGGAATCTCAACATTATCTTGATCTTTTTTCTTCTTTTCAACTTCACTACAGATATTCTCATATCTCCGTTTACTACCTACTACACACTTTTCATATACAGGATATTCACCTAAATTGGGAGCATACAGTCTTCTTAACCGATTATACTCTCTTACACAATTTGCATCTGCACTAATCTTTCTCTCATCAAAAATCGATCCAATACAATCCAGATAAAGTTCTGACTCGGGACAAAGCAACATATGCCATTCCCTCTTTAAATACGGTACTTCCAATGTTTACCAAAGCACTGTCTACACTTAAACCTTGAGATTTATGAATAGTCACTGCATATGCCAAAGAAAGAGGAAACTGTTTCCTACGAACATACAAATCTTTAACTAACAAAAAACGAGCAGAACAACGACCAATTTGCTTTACTTCTTTGATCTGTTCAAATTTGATTTTCAAAGATTCAATCCCATCTCTTTTTTGATAATTGACAAATTCAACAACTTTTCCCATTGCTCCATTTACTAAACCTTTTTCCACATTCAAATGATGCCGTAAAATGACTCAACAGTTTACACATACATATAATTTTTTTTCTAAACCAGCAGTTTTAGATATAGATTTTTCCAAAGAATCCAATTTTGTTTGAAATATTTCTGTTACAATATTGTAACTCCTTCATGCTCTATTTTATCAATGGCTTCCATTTTTATTATTTCTTCATTTTCAAGCTTTAAAAGTTCTTCATTGAATGTAGAACACTCTTGCAGTGTTGGCATTAGGCAGATTATAGATTTATTTTTTGCAATTTATTGATATTTTTTTTCAGGAACTATATTTTTATTTGGAAACAAGTTTGTAAGTAGCCGACTTTGCAAAGCTTGTTTGCCATGGTCTGTCAATACTCCAATTCTTATATCTTGAAGAATGGTTCCATAATCTACATCATTTGCCTGTCGCATATTTTTAATAAGTTCTTTGTATTCAAAATATGACCAAATGTTAACGTTTCCAACACTTCCCAAAACCTTTCTGGTGTCTTCATGCAGAAGTGTTTTAAATACTGGTTCTCCTTTTACAAGAGTAAGTTGCAGTAGATCACCAAAAACGATCACATGTTTTCCTCCAAGTAACACATCGTATTCTGTTTTTAAAATTTGCTGCAACCTTAAATGCACAATGGCAAGCATTAACTTTGAGACCATGCTCACTTCATCAATAATCAGAAGTTTCATTTTCTTTAGCACTCTTGAAACTTCATAACAAGCTTCTCCAGATAGCTTGTGATTTTCCAATTTATTTTCATGCTCTACAGGTAGCATTAGTAAGCAATGTAATGTAATTCCTTTAATGTTGTGTGCTGCCAACCCAGTTGGAGCAGTTACAACACAAGACAAATCTGAGTCTGATGTTTTCTGTAGATAACTGGTCAAAACTTTAGTTAGGAAACTTTTTCCTGTACCAGCTTGACCACTGACATACATGTGAATATGTTGAAATGATGTGCACGTGCATTCTTTCTTTTCATGATGAAAACCATGGTCTATCTGTTGTTTCACTTGCTGATATATTTCTTTCTGTTCAATATTTAGTTGTTCTTCCAAGATTCCTAAGTCCATCATATCTTCTTGAGCTTGCTGCATTGCTGTTTCCACTTTACTCATGGCAGCTTCATTTTCAAGAATTGGTTGTCCTAGTGGATCCTGACTCAGTGGTGCAGAACTTTGACTATCTTGAGAACTGTCTCTAGCAATCTCAGCTGCGATAGGAGCTTCTTGATCTATTTCTTCATTCAACATTTTGAGATAATTTGAAAAAACTGTGCATTCAATGCTATCTTTACATGCATTGAAAGAATCTTCATAGCACTGAAAATCTCCAAGTAATTCCAGTTCTGTACGCCAAGGCTTGAAGAGTTGCAAAAGTGATAAATAGTAAAATTCTCTTTTATCAGGAGTATCACAACTCAGTTTACTATGATTAATCAGATTTCCTTTACTATGTTTCACCAAATATCCTTCTAAACCAATCGCTGCATATTTGTCTTAATTTATGTCCTCTGTAGTATTTCTCTTAAAACTATAATATTGCAGCACTTCATAGAGACATATGTTTTCAAGATGAGGACTTCTATTTGGATAGTATGTATCCAACATGTTTGTTTTAACAATATCTGTGCTTTCTGGTTCATTTAATGCTAAATATTCAATTTCTTGTATAGTTTTAAGTACTCGATTTTGCTTTGCAGCAAGACCTAGACTAACCCAAATAATTCCTCTTGACTTTGAATATAAACTTGCAGAGGACAACCGATCCGAACATTCGTTGGATCCAATTTCTCGATGTGACAGCATCTTCAAACTAAAGCAGTACAATTTCTTACTAAGACTTTTCTCGTGGGAAATTTCTTCCCACATTTCTTTCAACTCCGTCTTTTCTGATTTTGTTATGTATGATGTTACATACCGAGCAACAGCAATGGAATTATCCGCAACATACTGGATATCCATATTAGCATTCCACAACGAGAGAATAACTGGATTATAATCATTAATATACGTAGATTCTTCACTTCTTTTCAAATTGTAAGTATTTTTGGGAGATTTTCTAGTAATAGTATGTCTCACTGCTGACATGAGACTGTTCACTCTTCCTTTACATATTACTGGAGGTGGAAATCCAAAACAACATTTGGTATAAAACCTTCCCTTTGACTTGTATTTCCGTCGACAGTAATTGCCACATCAATGACTTTGGAATCGTAAGACTTGTTGCGTTAAGGTGTTTTCTTCTGTTCTTTTAGGCAGAGCACATGTAACATAATCTTCAATAAAAGATGAAACAGTGTCATCTGAATCAGTTCCAAATTTGGTGCATCCTTAATCCATAAAAGCATATGTATATGAGGAGCACCTCTAGCTTGATACACCTTTCTCCAAAAGAAATCAATAACTTCTCCAAGAGGAGGATTCTTTTTTTGCACATTTAAGATATCATAGCTTCAAATCTATGATTGAAATATCTGCATACATTTACAGGATCCAAAGAACACAATTCTCCAGCTGTCGTGTGTTCAATATTTTTTATATTTGAATTTGCCTCTCGAAGAAATTCAAGTAAATCATCCCAAGCGTATTCAGCACAGCTTAGGGTAACAAACCACGTAGGAGTTCCTAAGTTCCTTAGCATGCATTTAAGTACTCCATGACGACAATACCAATACTCATTTGGACCGCGCTGACATATCATCAAATTAATCAGTTGAGATTCTAAAAGATCATCTCTCTGATGTACTTTATCCATAAATTCCTTTGCAGAAATATTTTGAAGATGTACTCCCGTTTTCAATATGTGGTTGACTGCATATGAAAGTCCGGACAAGTCCCTCTCAAACAAAAGATGAAATATAAATGGGATACATTGTCGAAATCTTGCATCTTCTGCATACAATCTTGTTGTCCGATATTCTTTTTTTTTATTATTATTTTTATTAAAACATATCTAGAAATACACAAAAACAGATTCGTACAATTTCAGAAAAAAGAAAAAAAAAACACAGAGCCGCAAAACAACCAACTTAGAAATTAAAGAAAGAGAGAAAAGAGAAGGAGAAAAAAAAAACATTCTCTTTCCCTTCTTTTCTTCTCTTCTTCACTCCCCCTCTCTCTCCCTCCCTTCTCCTCTTCAAATTAAATTAGGAGGATCCAGGAGCAGCAAAGATTTCATTGCAACATCTTCAAAGTAATTTTCCCTCAACTTTGTTCCCCGCCCCTATCCCCTCCTCTACTCCATCCTTACTTCTCTACTCCATTCTGCCATGTACGCCCAGATCTTCCTCCCCCGGGCTCTGGCCTGTCTGCCTCGGCATGCATATAGAGATAGCTCTTGTTTATATATTCCTAGAATTCTGGCAAGCCATATATGGAAGCTTGGTGGCTCGGCATCTTTCCATCTTGCAGCTAGTAGTATCCTAAATACCGCAGCTCCCAGAAACAAACCGTATTCTTGTTCGGTACTAAGAGCCAATGAGCTATCATAGCTGAGAACCAGCAGAGTTGGTGTTATTTCCAGCCTACAACCAAACCGAGCTTCCCAAAAGCGCAGCAACCCTTCTTTCAAAGGGGCCAGCTTCTCACATTCAAAAAACATATGAAGCAGGGTGGCAGGTCCTAAACCACATCTTGGACACTTATCATCAGCCCTTTTTCCCCATAGAAACAATTTAGCAGGGGTAAAGTAAAGATTAAATAGTGTTTTATATAATTGTGCTTTTAAGCTCGAGGATACCAAAATATCATATAAATATCCACATCTGGATTTCCCAGCTTATTTGCCCAAGATGCCTCTGTCTTTTCCAAATCGTCGGGGGTTTTATCGAGAAGTAATGTATAAAAATCTCTAACTCTACAGGTGTCCCTTGCTGCTATTTCCAAAAGTGGTAACTTAACTAGACTAATTTTGGGGCGCCATAAAGTAAGGATGTTCTTAATCTGTATAAATTTGAAGTATTGATTGTCTAAGATTCCAAACATCAATTGTAGACTAGAGAATTGGAAATCTTGTCCTCCCCCACAAAAATCACCTATTGTTCTTACCCCATGATTTTCCCATTTTTTCCCCATATCATCATTAACCAAACGGGGCAATAATTGCGAGCGCCAGAGGGGAGTGTATCTAGAGAATCTCGGATTCGCCATGAATTTAGCAACCTGCTTCCAAACTTTCCATGAGCTAAAAATAACTTTAAACCGGACCTTTTTATAGTAGCTGGGTTCCAATTGCTGCAATAAAAGTCCACGGGCATCCTTCCCCATGGAAAGCTCATAAATTGTCGGTATTCTCAATCCCTGGGGTAGCTCCTGGGTGTTGTTTTCAGATAATAGGGGGGTCATTTGCTGTAGAAAGGCTGCCCAAAAGTATAAAGTAATATTGGGAACTGCAAGTCCACCCCTGTCGTGGGGTAGTGCTACATATTTTAAAGCTCTTCTGATCTTCCCGTATTGCCATAAGAAGCTGGAACAAGTAGATTCCAGTGCCCTTAATGGATTATCCTCTACGACCAAGGGAATTGCCCGAAACAAGTATAATATTTTTGGTAGGATAGTCATTTTTAGTTAATTCCCTCACCCAATAATAGACAAATGTATCCCATTGACCCTCCTTAATTCATTTCCTATATTTTTAATCAAAGGTTCAAAATTGATTCTGGTAATTTGTTCCACTTCTGCGCTAATTCGAACCCCCAAGTAGACTGCTGAGGTTGCTCATTTAGAGTCATTAAAGACAATATTATCAGTGCATAAAACTATAGTTTTCCCTGCATTCAATGCATAGCCAGAGAAGAGACCAAAGCCTGCTGCAATCTGATTAATTTCTTCAATCGCCTCGGCAGGGTTCACTGTTAAGACCGCAATATCGTCCGCGTAGGCCAATACTTTAGTCTCAAACCCACTAGTAATTATCGGTTCGATTTTTGAGCTCTGCAGCAGCATAGCCACAAGGGGGTTAATATACAGTGCAAATAAAATAGGGGAGCAGGGACAACCCTGCCTAGTCCCCCTTGAAATGCTAATATTTTCAGACTCTCCCCCCATTAATTGCAGTCTTGCATATGGCTGGCAATACATTGCCTTCATAGCCTTTATAAACTTAGGGCCAAAGCCATAAAATTCCAGTATCTGCCACAGATACTCCCAGGACACCCGGTCGAAGGCTTTTTCAGCATCGAGGAGGATCATAGCCATCCGGTCCCTCTCCCTGGCCACAATATCAAAAAGAGAAACAACTCTTCGGATATGGTCCGTTGTTCCTTTGCCAGGGATAAACCCATGTTGCCACGGGGAAACCAGACGTTCTATGACCCTCCTCAGCCGATTAGCCAAGATCTTAGAGTAGATTTTTGTATCTGAGTTGATCAGGGAGATTGGCCGATACGAGGATGGATCATCGACCAGCTTCCCTTTTTTAGGGAAGATTATGATGGCAGTCTCTTTCCAAGACTCGGGGGGGATTCCATTATATTGTACACCCTTAAATAAGTCTAGGAGCAGAGGTGTGGTAGCTATGCCTAAGATTTTATATAGTTCAAGGGGGATCCGGTCAGGACCAGTTGCTTTCCCTAGAGCCATTCCTTACAATGCAAGCTCTACCTCCTCGAGCGAGGTTTCTGCCTCTAACTCCTGTCTAGTTGGCCCATCCAACCCTTCCCCAACATTGATATCGGTGACCAGCCCTGCCAGGCACTGAGAAACCTCTTCCCGGCTTTTATTAATATCATCACGATACAGCTCCTGGTAGTAGTTTTGAAACCCCCTAGTTATCTCCTGTGGAACAGTATAGACATGCCCGTTTATTTTAATCGTAGATATAGCATTAAGCGAGATCTTCTGCCTAGTGCGGAGGGCTAGCCTTCTACCAACTTGTTCTCCGGTTTCATAGATGCTATTCCGGTGAGACTGATATTCCTCAGCAGATTTCTTTGTTAGCCAGCTTGTTAACTCCGCTCGGAGTGCAATTATTCGCAACTGTATTTGATCTCCCACCTGCCCCTGTGCTATCTGTGAAATGTGCTGCTCTTCTGCCCTGGCCAAATCCTCCATTAATTGATGATTCTTCTGTTCCTGAAGCTTCCAGGCTCTGTTAACGAACGAGATTGTCTCCCCTCGAAGCACGGCTTTAAAACAGTCCCAAACCACCCCCCTGCTGGCACTAAACCTGTTTAGATCAAAAAATTCCTGTGCCCAATTTTTCATATATTCGATGTATGTAAGGTTGAAGAGAAGTTTCCTATTGAATGTCCATTTGCTTCGTATTCTTTTAAAGTTAGCAAGGTCCAGTTCTAAAATCAGGGGGTTGTGATCAGAAATTATTTTAGGGAGTTTCTTAATCCGAGCCAGCCCTACTAAATCCCTAGTACAAAAAAAGTCGTCGATCCTGACATATTTTTTATGGGGACAGGAAAAAAATGTGAAGCCAGGATTAGCCGGGTTCTTCGTGGCCCAGATATCCACCAGACCATGGCTAACTTTCAAAGAGTTGAATGCCCTATAGACTCGTGGCTTTCTACCAACATACCCCCCTGGGCCCCAATTACCAATAATATGATCCAGGGAAATGTTGAGATCTCCACAAAGAATCAACGGGGTTGGCCAGGAGGCCAGCTCAACCTCCAGAGCCTCTATTATCTGGGGATCGTCTTGATCAGCCAGACAGTACCACCCATAGGAAGTTCTACAATCACCCATCTACCCAGGGCATCCACTAACTTACGCTTAGTGACAACCAAAGAGGTCTTTGCTAGGATGGCCACACCCCGAATATTAGATGTCTGGGTTGTACAGGCGAGTAGGCTATAGCCTGCTATTCGTAATAATTATTTTCTGCCCCAGGGGATATGTGTCTCCTGTAAGCATACTACATTGGCACGGCTAAGCCTTACCAATTCAGCATATCTAGCTCTCTTTACCCTATCGTTCAACCCAGCAATATTCCATGAACATATAGTTAACCTCCCCATCTTAGCTTGAACTCATATTCCCAAATTCCTCCCTGAAACCTATTCGGACTCTTTCCCACCTCGGATTCTTGTTTCTCTTGCTGCTCTCTATTTACCCTCCCTAGCAGTTCCAATACTTTCTTAACGTTTCTAGATATGTTGTTTTTCCCCCAGCATTTCATCAACCCCCTTCCCCACCCCCTTCCACTCCCATCCCACCCACTGAACTGCCCACCCACCCCTCAAAAATCCCCACCTCCCCACAGGAGGCTTACAGACTCAATCATGAGTCTGATCACAATGGACGTGCATCACGTGACGAGGCTGAGAGCGCTAATGCTATGAGCTACTGTATGCCAAACCCTGCTGCATCCTTCAGCCGTGCTCCCCACCTTAATTGACACCTCTATTACTATTTTCTCTAAAAAGAAAAGAAAGAGGAAGTACAGTAAAAAAAAACCAGTAGTTTCCCCTTAGTGGCCTCCACATAGACCCAAGCTAGATACTGCTAGTGAATGTTGGAATTGGGCCTACTCCTAACGGGGTAGCCCATCCAGGTATTCTTTGGCTTTTATTTCTGAAGTAAAGAACTTTGTTTGCCCCTCAAAAATCACTTTTAGGGTTGCAGGATTATTAAGAAAGGCTTGCGCCTTTTTATCCTGAAATGATTTAATGAGTTGCCGCAAACGCCACCGCCTTTCAACGGTGGAATGGCAGAAGTCAGGGCGAACAAAATAAGATATCCCATTCCTACATATTTTTGCGTCGGGCCTTGCTTTTTCAAAAACTGCCTGACGTAACAAAAAAATTACCAAAATAAACTAAAATAGCTCTGGGCAGGGCCCCCACTTTTGCTGGTTGTTTTTGAACAAATGGGACCCGATGGGCCCGCTGAATCTCCAGTGACCAATTCCATCCAACAATTTCAGGCAGGGAATCTTGCAAAAGTTCGACAATAAACGAACGTGTATCGGCCTTCTCGACCCCCTCCGGGACCCCAAGAACCCGCAGGTTGTTCCTTCGTTGGCGGTTCTCAAACTCCTCCAGCTTCCATCTTACATCAACCAGTTGTGCCTCATGTGACTCAACCAATACTTGATTTGCGGCGAGATCAGACTCTGTAGTAACTGTTCTGGATTCAAGTTCAGTTAAGCGCTCCCCAAATAAGCTACATGTTTTAGTTAACTTCCGCACTACCCCCTGCATCTTAAGCATGGCGAAATGGGCCTTGCGACTATCCTGCCGAGTTTCCTCATGGTGCATCGAAATAGCTTGGAAGATAGCCCCTAGGGTTGGGGAAGATGGTGCAGCATGTTCTGGGGGGTCAGTGACTGATTGAGAGATGGACAAGGAGTTAGTAAATTGGTTTATCAGGGTATAATCCCAGGCCAGGTCCTTCCCCCCCTGCTTCTTCTTCTTTTTTCTCTGTACCGTTTTACTGTTAGCACCCCCTGTCTCCTCACAGCCACTATAGCTCAGATCAGTGCTATCTGTTGATGACCCCTCTGACCAATCTCCGTCATCCCCGTCTGATACTGAAAAAAAAAAGTCACTGGGTTCCTTCTCTGGCTCAACTTGGCCGCCACTATCCAGAGCCCTGCTGGAATGGTTACCTTGTGGGTGAGTCACGCAGACAGGGTTGAAATCGCCCTTTAGTAATTGCGTGGCCAAAGTATGCTGTTCAACAGCTTGAGTGTCGGCCCCCCCTCTGTCCTTTGATATCTTTAATATATTTTCTAGGGACAGCGGGGACCCCTCAACCATTGGCCCTGCTACGGTAATAGACAGTGAGTCTTGCTCTCCCTCTGTCAAACTCTGTAGTAAAGGGGTCCTACCTCCATTACTATGCCCAATCTCCACCTCTGGGCCCCCGCTACAGTCTTGCTGCCCCAGCTCGGTTGCAGCTGTTGACACCTGCGAGGGGGGCTGTTCTCCATCCTGAAGAGTACTTCCAGAAGCGCTTACCGCGGGGTCCAGGCGAGGTTTGCTCCTACACATCTCATCGCGACCCGGAACTAACCCAGCAGCGGGGCCTCTCAGCAGGTCTACGACTGTGGGGCCGGCTGGGCGTCCTCGCAGAATCGCTCAGCCTCTTCCCGATCCGGGTCGGCAATCCCTCGACGGCCTTGGCGGGGAGTTTGAGCCGGAGTCTCCATCGGTAGCGTCGGGGGCTCCGCAGCAGCGCTTCCCGGTGCCGCAGAAGCTCCTAGCAATCCGGTGGCCTTCACTTTGGCAGCACCCACCGCTGTCTTGGGACCCATCACTGCAGTCTCGACCTTCTCGATCCTCTCTATGATTCCGGAATTGCCCACGGACCCCGTCTGGTATGAGCTTTCTTTAGTACTGCGTGTGGTAAACTTTAAAAGATGTCGTAAAACGGAGAGTCCAATAATAGTTCCCAGAATCCGCAAATACTCATTGCCTACTTTGGGAGGGCTATGTGGGTCTTGCCTGGCCAGTGCAGCATTCATTTTCCCGATCTAGCGCAGACTGTGTTTCATGATGACCTTAGCTCTCAGCGCTCGGTGGGCACCTACGGTCTCAAGCGACCGCCATCTTGCCTCGCACTGCCGTTGTCTGATATTCTCATGCATGAATCTGTACTGATCGTTCGTCATATCGTCCACCTTTTCCAGTTGGGAACAGCTGTGGAAAACAACGAGCTTCCAAACCTTTTTCCCAAACACTCATGGGAGTCCCCATCGCTTTCTTCAATTGGAATAATTCAATAGTATTCCCCATCACTTCTTTTGAATGAAGTGGATGTACACTATAATGTTCATAAATGTCTTCAATTTGTACATGTCCACTTTCTCAATTTGACCACTTGAAATTTCACTATCATCTCTTAAAAGTATTTCTTCTACTTTAGGCTTTAGTACGTCTCCCTAGAACTTCATCAGCTACCACTTCTTCTACATTTTTGGGAACCATCTTTTCTTTTTCAATTGGACAACCATTTTTAACCTCATAAGCATGACCAGAGGTATTAACTGCATGCAATAAAGTATTGGTTTGAAAATAGCTTTCTTCATTGAAAAAAGGCTCTGAACTTGAACTGTGTTCCCATTCACCCCAAAAAAATCACCAAAGTTAGTTCTGTTAATTACTCTCTTCTTTTTACTTTTGGTCTTCATAAAATGTATTGACTAGTGATCGAATTCTGTTTAAAACTCAAATGAATAATTTCCTTTTTAAATCAAAAGCCTTCTCAACAATAGTTTCAATCTGTTTCGTCTTTTTATAAAATGCTGATCTTTTTTATATTTCTTCACATCTTTCAACAAATTAAACACAACTCTATTGTAAAACATTCTCTTTCATTTCTTCAAACTGATTCCTTCTTCTTTTACCATTCATTGTTTCTTGGGAATGCAATTTTCCATTAACTTCTCCTTTTTTCTTATTGTTTTTCTTTGTTGTTCGGACATTCTTTCTACTTTCCACATTCTGCACACTGTTTTTAGCCTTTGAAAGCTTTTTGATAAATTCTTTTGTTTTCTTACCAGAAGAGTTTTTCTTTTTCTTCAAATGTTGTTGTTTATCTAATTCTTGCTGTTGTGTTTTCTTCAAATAATAGTCCAAATAATAGTCCTATTTTTGTTGTTTCCTCTTTTCTGTTTTTCTAGCCATGATAAATTATTTGTAATGATTTTGAACAATAGCTTTAAAAAATAATAATATATATAATATTATTAAAATATATCTATAAAATATACTATTATATTAGTATACAAACATGTTCTACATAAAATCCATTTAAACACTTGGGTGCCGATCACGATCCGGTAAAAAATTTCCCCGTGCGACTCGTATCCGGTCTTTTTACCGTACGAATCGTACAAGTGCCGTACGAACTGGCAATCACGATTCGCATGGTAAAAAGTCCATACGAACCGCATTGGGAATATTTCCCCACACGTCCTCGGGTCGGAAAATGTGTCCGACACGTCCTCGGACGATTTACCGTACAAACGTGAAAGGTGAAGTCCGACCGAGGAATCACGATCCATCCCGTGCGTCCGAGGCAACAACCGTATGGAAAAAACACCGTCCGCACCGAACTCCTATAGCAACCATGGAGACATGTGCCCGCATACGCGCCCAACACTCCCCCCAGCCCCCGTACGTCCGACACGTACCCCCCGTGTATGTACACCCCCACCCGTCTAGGTACACCCCAGTACGTTCGAGTCCTACCCCCACCCCTGTACGTGTCGTACCACCGTCCCTGTACACCCCAGTACGTTCGAGTCCTACCCCCACCCCTGTACGTGTCATACCCCCGTGTACCTACACCCCATTACGTTCGAGTCGTACCCCCATCCCTGTACGTGTCGTACCACCGTCCATGTACACCCCAGTACGTTCGAGTCCTACCCCCCACCCCTGTACGTGTCATACCCCCGTGTACCTACACCCCAGGACGTTCGAGTCCTACCCCCACCCCTGTATGTGTCGTACCACCGTCCATGTACACCCCAGTACGTTCGAGTCCTACCCCCACCCCTGTACGTGTCATACCCCCGTGTACCTACACCCCAGTACGTTCGAGTCCTACCCCCAACCCTGTACGTGTCGTACCACCGTCCATGTACACCCCAGTACGTTCGAGTCCTACCCCCACCCCTGTACGTGTCATACCCCCGTGTACCTACACCCCAGGACATTCGAGTCCTACCCCCACCCCTGTACGTGTCGTACCACCGTCCATGTACACCCCAGTACGTTCGAGTCGTACCCCCACACCTGTACGTGTCGTACCACCGTCGTCGTACCACCGTCCATGTACACCCCAGTACGTTCGAGTCGTACCCCCACCCCTGTACGTGTCATACCCCCGTGTACCTACACCCCAGTACGTTCGAGTCCTACCCCCACCCCTGTACGTGTCGTACCACCGTCCATGTACACCACAGTACGTTCGAGTCCTACCCCCCACCCCTGTACGTGTCATACCCCCGTGTACCTACACCCCAGGACGTTCGAGTCCTACCCCCACCCCTGTACGTGTCGTACCACCGTCCATGTACACCCCAGTACGTTCGAGTCCTACCCCCACCCCTGTACGTGTCATACCCCCGTGTACCTACACCCCAGTACGTTCGAGTCCTACCCCCAACCCTGTACGTGTCGTACCACCGTCCATGTACACCCCAGTACGTTCGAGTCCTACCCCCACCCCTGTACGTGTCATACCCCCGTGTACCTACACCCCAGGACGTTCAAGTCCTACCCCCCACCCCTGTACATGTCATACCCCCGTCAATGTACACCCCAGTACGTTCCGGTCCTACCCCCAACACAACCTCCTAAGTACGGAGCGCACCCCAGGCCCCAACATCACAACCGCATGTACGAGTCGTACCAAGCCACACACAAGGACAGCACCGTACAACCAAATGGCCCATGTACACACCGTACACACGCTCAGAACGCACGTACACAACCAGGACAAAACAAAACAACACAAGAATACACCATTAGAATGGCACAAAGCCACTAAACATGTCCAACAACCACTTAAATAACACATTCACTGACCTGCAACTGCCAAAAACAAACAGAGGCCCAATACACCACCACTCCTTATAACAAACCCACCCAAAATTCAAACACAGCCACACCCACCAATGGACCAATAAAAAGGGCCCACACACACAAACCATGAGCCTTTGCAACAGACTCACTGCTGCTAGACACCACAGACAACTTACAGCACCTTACTACAAGCTTCACCACACCTTACACTTGCACATCTCCACACTACCACCTTCACAAACACACCCTCATCACATTCACACACACACACACCTGCACAACCACACCCACACACCCACAACCATCCACACACCCCCCCCACCATCCACACCCCCCCCCACCATCCACACCCCTCACCATGCCCACTACCAAGAATCCAAAGTTCAGTAACCGAGAGTTGGAGGTTCTTGTTGATCAAATCCTCAGAGTCGAGCCACAGATCTTTGGAACATTGGTCAGAAACACCAGCCTGGCAGCAAAAACAGCCATGTGGCAGACCATCGTCGATGCTGTGAATGCTGTTGCGGACACCAGAAGGACCAGGCAGGAATGCCAGAACAGGTGGTACGATCTGCGGAGGAGGGTCCGAGCCAAGAGGCAGGAGGAACACGACCAGGCCAATGCCACCGGAGGAGGGCCCTCCCGCAGAGCCGTACACTACCATCCCTGGGAGGAGAGGGTGATGGCCATACTGCCGGTGGAGGCAGTCGAAGGATTAGAAGGACTCCGAGACCCGGGTGAGTACACAAACAACGCACCTCACATGGGGGGAACGGCATCCACAACCAAAATCACTAACAGGCACGCAACCACCACAAGCCATCGCATGACTCAACCACACTCCATGAGCACGCACATGCCACTGCTGCCACCATGCCCCATGCACCCAGCTGGACAATGTCAAGTCACAGGCCACAGAAGACAACAACACATGACACGGTAACCCGGATGGCGGGAGGCTGGGCCCCAAAAAGCACATAGTGCAACTCAGAAGCAGACAACAATTCACTCTACCCATATGGCCTAGGTCACAGCCAGACAAACAGTGTGTCCCAACACAGGAATGACTTGCCAGCAAATGGCGGACGCCTTGCATCAACACATGGGGGTGAAGGCACTGTTTTGCACATGACAGCAGCTAATGAACAGCCAACATTGTGAAAGAGTGGCAGCACACACCACCACAGCAGCAGCGCACAGACACACATCACACCCAATGGGTGCCTGGAGATCAGAAACAAACTCACATCAACAAGCCAAGGGCCACTCAAAGATCTGCTAACAGTGTGTGCCCAGGAAGCTGGGCCGAGGTGACAGAGGGTGACACACGGAGGGAGGGAGAGGGGGACACAGAGGGAGGGAGAGGGGGACACAGAGGGAGGGAGAGGGGGACAGAGAGGGAGGGAGAGGGGGACAGAGAGGGAGGGAGAGGGGGACAGAGAGGGAGGGAGACGGACAGAGGGAGGAGGCTGACACACTGAGGGAGGGAGAGGGGGACACAGAGGGAGGGAGAGGGGGACAGAGAGGGAGGGAGAGGGGGACAGAGAGGGAGGGAGACGGACAGAGGGAGGAGGCTGACACACGGAGGGAGGGAGAGGGGGACACAGAGGGAGCGAGACACAGGGAGAGCTAATCAGCCGTGTTGCGTGTGTGAATGTCTGCTCGTCAGCAGGTAGACTGCGTGCATGTAGACAAGGGTGGCCAGTGCCAGAACCACCCCTCTTCACCATGGCAAAACACAGGGCCATGTCACAACCTGTTCACGAGCACAAGGACAGCTACCTGGATCATATAAGTGTGTGGATCCACTCCATGTGCACATGTACAGTGCTACACGGAAGGCGCCAATGCATGGCTCGCCACACCTGCCCACTCCACTGCTGACTGCAGTCACGCTTGACGCAGCAAGTAAGACTGTGCCACACATAGTTAAAGGGGCCAAAGTGGTGCCCAAGGGACACACCCATGCACAAGTGCACTGTGAGTGGAATGCAAGACAGATCCTAATTCCAAGAGGAAATGTGCCAACGTTGAAACTGATGAAACATGGATGTTGCATGGACCAAAATTAACATTGTCTCTCTCACACACAGGTCAACGTCGTGGTGCACCCCCCAACACTGGGGGGGAACACTCACAGGACCTGGATCTGCAGGAGCCCGATCCCACCGGCAGCGACCACTCTCACCACTCTGTGGACGACCCCGACCGACCTGGCCCCTCTGGTGTCCAACCACCTGCAGCACCTGCGTCAGGTACAACTGTGCCAACCACCACCCCCACTCCTGCCACATCCCAGGAGACACCCAGGATCCCTGCCCCAACACCACAATGCAGCCAGGCTGGCCAGGAGGGACACGGTGTCCCGGGCACCCAAGAGGAGGCAGGCGACAACGCCAATGCCACCCCTCAGGGGTCCCGGAGACCCGATGTGCCCACAAGGGCAGGCCAGGCGCAAGTGGGCAGGGGTGGTGGGAGTGGAGGACGGCGGAGGCGCGAGCCTGACCAGTTGGCTGGGGATCCGGTATTTTCCCATGTCCGTAACATCCTGGACTCATACCGGCAGGACACCACGGGCATGGCCCAGGTTGTGTCCGTCCTCGAGGGGATCAAGGCCCAGCAGGCCCAGCAACATGCGGAGCTACATGCCTGTCTACTGGTACACCAACGGAGGATGGAGGACAGACAGGTTGAGCAAGTGACGGCATTCCAGGGGATTCACGCTACACTCCGTCGGATGGCCGACAACATGGCCGACCCTCCCTGTGCCAGAAGGCGGAGAACATCACCACCCACAGGGAGGGATCATGAGGAGGAGGAGGAAACATCCGACGGAGCATCCCAGACGTTGTCACGGCCTGCTGCTGAGGTTCCCCGCAGGAGGCCGGGTCGTCCACGGAAAGGACCGTGAGGGTGGCTGCTACATCACCATCTCCCAGGACACCTGGCCTTGCACCTGGCCCACTGGAGCAACAGCATCACAGCATCAAGAGACATTCTCTGCCACATGGCCCTGCTGGTCACTGGCTGACCAATGTTGACAAAGACTGTGGCATGGACTCTGAGGATTTCCAATGGCAAGGACCCCAACTCCCCTACTGAACTTTGGATTCAAACATCCCGGAAAGACCCTCACTTTTCCCCCCCACTAATAAATCACACTATGAAGAGTAGATGCCTGCTGGTAGCATTATTAACTAACATGTGTCTTGTAAAGTCTAAACATGCCTCATCTTTTGTCTTCAACCATCCACACCCTGGGGCCTGATTCTGGCACAGGACACATGGGTCACAGTGTATTAGGCAAGACAGACATGGAGCACCATACACACCCGTGATGGGCCCGACCAGCTGAAGGGGTTGCCGAACAGCCGTGCTGACACACACATTGAGTACAGCAACAGTCATGCGCAGTGGTCAGGGATCCAGTCCAGTGTCCTGGGGGGCACCCAGGTATGTGTAGACAGGTGGCAGAACCATGTCCTGCAAGCCGGAGTCCGGTGGATGCAGAGAATGGGGGCCTGGCCAACGTTGGATGCATGGGGATGGCACATGTCACAATACCAACACAGTCATGGACATCATGCCCAATACACAGCCTCAGCCCACACACACAGCTTGCATCTTGCAACTCGACACATTGACACATAGCCACAATCAGGGAATACCATGCCAGACATGCAGGATGCACCGTGGCAACACACCAGCATTGACTGAGAAGAGGCACGTTGGAGGCATAGGGACACCTTTATTAGTCATGTATTCGGGATTGCAGAGGCTACTCAAAGTACACATGAACACATCATGTGGAGTAACATGTGGGTCCAACACTGGCACCCCCCTTCTGCAGCACACATGCGTGTTTGCCATGGAACTGGCACACAAGCGTCGGCTAACAGCTAAATACCCACAGCTGCACACGGAGAGCCTGCCATACACCATAGATCCGCTGATGTCGAAGTCGCACACCATGTCAAGCCAATGCTAACCGTATGTGGCGGAGGGCAGTGTCACACACATTGATGCCATCATCACAATCCCCTATCCCATCACTGATGCCTGTCAACCAGGCAGACCATCTATTCAGGTGTACACAGCTGCATGTCGTGTCCCATGGGGATGCGACATGGCTGCAGAGGAACAACACATCGACAGGGGCAGTGTGCATACATCGTGAACAACTGCCACACCCAATACACCCCAGATGCATCCCTTACCCCATGGAGACTTCCAAACATGTCCGTGCCTGTAACGCTGAGTCAGCCCACGATGTCATGTCCATGAGGAATAGCAGTGCCACAACAATGCAACCAGCAGACGGCATGCGCAGGTACCTGGGGAAGAGAGACACACAAGAAGTCAGCCACAAAAAGCACAGCCACTTGCATGTGCATTTACTCGACACATGTATGGATGACAACATGCTAGGTCATAATTATGACTGGGGAAATACTACCATCACTGCCACCATCACTCCAGTGACACACCCACACACACCTCTGACTCACGTGCCATACATGCAGGTGGAGACACATCACAACGCATGCCACACGGGGACCAATGCGTGCACACTCAGACACTGGTACTCACCACTAAGCAAAGAAGTCGCGTATGAGCCGAGTCCGGATGTCCTCTTGCGGCTCCACATCCTCCACATCACTAGCCCCATTGCCAAGCCCTTCGTCCTCCACGGGTGGATGCTCCTCGTCATGTTGATCCAGGATGAGTGGCACAGCTCTTTCAACTGCCATGTTGTGCAGCATGCAGCAGACCATGAAGATCTTGCAGACCTTCGCCGGGGCATAAGGGAGTGCACGGCCATGGGCGGTGTTGTAGCGGAGCTGGGCCGGCGTGATGGGGTTGCGGAGAGGTGTCAGCAGCCAAGGCATGTTGGGATAGCCAGCGTCCCTTACATGGGAAGCACATGGTCATCGTTAGAAGTGGTGAAGCGGTCGTGCTGGTAGGCTATACAGAATACAGGACAGGCAGACTGTACCCACCAACAACACATGCCCGTTCGTTGCGCAGCTGCATCATCATATCAGGCATCCCGCTACGCCTCATGATGTAGGCATCGTGTGCTGATCCTGGAAAACGAGCACAGACATGTGAAATCACCATGTTGGCCTGACACACCACAAGGGCATTGATGGAGTGGTAGTGCTTCCGATTGCGGTACGCCACCTCCCGTGCGTGTGGTGGTACCAAAGCTACATGTGTCCCATCTATGGACCCAATGACATGGGGCATCCCTCCCAGGGCATAGAATCCACGCTTGACCTCTGTCATCTGTTCAGGGGTTGGGAACTTGATGAAGTCATCCAGGTGAATCAACATGGCCTCTAAGAAATCATGCAGCACACCGCTGAACATGCTCTGGGACATGCCACCAACATGAGCTATGGTATATTGAAAGGTACCCGTGGCAAGAAAATGTAGGGCAGCCATTACCTTCAGCTGGGGTGTCAGTGCCGTGGGATACCTGTGCAGCGGTTGCAGGTGTGGTGCCAGTCTCGCCGTCAACTCCAGAATCAACCGTTGGGGGAAGCGGTAGAGCCGGATGCTGTCATTCTCCTGCATGGCAGCCAAGTCTGGAATTATCCGGGCAAGAGGCGGCGCTCTGCAGTAATTTGGAAGTGACAAGGAAGAGTGAGTGCACTACGACAACAACTCATGTGTACTGAGCACATGTTAATCTGGCAATACACACATGCTACATAGGGAGTCAGGTATGTGCTACATGCCCAGGACACGTATGGATGCAAGGTGGCACTCCTTCCAAGACCCAGCTACACACGGAGATTGAGAACCTCCCCATGCCACGCCATGGGAATAGCTGTGTCCCAGTGCAAGTGAACAGCCAGACGCAAGACAGGAGTGACATACGCCCACACATCAGCAGCAGTAGGATAACGATTGCAGAGACTGGTAGCGGAACACTGGAGCCACAGGTCACATGACATTACACTAGGACAGCCCACACACCTTGCCATGAAGGTGCACATGTAATGACTCACCATACATTCCTTGTGAGGATGCTGACATGTTCTTGTCACGCTACTCCGTGTCCCATGCATACATGTGCACCTCACATCCGATACCACATGTGGCATGGTGTGCGGAACAGTGTGCAATGACAATCTACACACAGACACATGTTGGTTGCTGCAACAGCTGCAGCTTTTGAGGGTGCTCCAACATCAACCTGATGGGAATCCCCCACACATAAATGACATAGTCACATTGTGCACTGTGGGTAGTGACAAGTCAGGTGTCATAACCCCTGTACCGGGCATCAGGGGACACTTCCGTGTGTTGGTGTCCGTGCCATGCCAGTGACGCTCACCCCAAGTGCGCAGTACGACATGCACACATGTCAAAGGAGTCAAGGCCATGCCTGGCACACATCGCACCATCACACAGTACATCTGTAGACATCTCATCATACATCTGGTGCCTTCTCAACTCAGGAGTAATGTTCCACATCACAGGCCGTCACACCTGTGCCCCACACATGTAGTGATGCACAGACGATGCCTCGATGTCAATGAATGGACAAGTATGTCCATCCATTGACAAGTATGTCCACCCTATCCCTACCTGTGTGCCGCCTGTCACCACTGTGATGTGTGAAAACCGCTGTACTGCTGCGAAGATGGCCTGTGTACGTTCCCATATCACTATGGGAGTGCTGCCGTATGTGTACCCATCGTGATGGCGAGCGTATAGGCATGTGTACGGCCCGTACCACGACGAGTACGCATACGTGAGGACACCCATAGTGAGAGGGAGCGTACTGGCGTGTGTACGGCCCGTACCACTATGGGTGTTCGCGCGTATGCGTACTCGTAGTGATAGGGAGCGTACAGGCATGTGTACGGCCCGTACCACGACGAGTACGCATACGTGAGGACACCCATAGTGATAGGGAGCGTACTGGCGTGTGTACGGCCTGTACCACTATGGGTGTCCTCGCGTATGCGTACTCGTAGTGATAGGGAGCGTACAGGCATGTGTACGGCCCGTACCACGACGAGTACGCATACGTGAGGACACCCATAGTGATAGGGAGCGTACTGGCGTGTGTACGGCCCGTACCACTATGGGTGTCCGCGCGTATGCGCACTCGTAGTGATAGGGAGCGTACAGGCATGTGTACGGCCCGTACCACGACGAGTACGCATACGTGAGGACACCCATAGTGATAGGGAGCGTACTGGCGTGTGTACGGCCCGTACCACTATGGGTGTCCTCGCGTATGCTTATGCGTACTCGTAGTGATAGGGAGCGTACAGGCATGTGTACGGCCCGTACCACTACGAATACGCATACGCGAGGCCACCCATAGTGATAGTGAACGTAGTCACGCGTGTACGGGCCGTTGCAATGCATTTGGGGTGCCCTAGGGCCCCGGAACGCACCGTACCTGTGTGTGAAGCACCAATTTACATAGGGGAGACGTGAGGGACAAGTATTAAGGCCTACATGCATGCTGGTTGTCATGGAGACCAAGTTCAAAATTCGATTTTCTTCTGGAAGGTGAACAGCAGAAGTCAGTTGGAATTAAAATACTTTGTTGCAATGTGTTTGTGGAGCTGACATCATGCAGGAGAATGAAACCGATAGAGAACACACAGACTGCTAGGTTTGAAGGGATTGGTGGAAACATAGGATGCAAATGTGAGTGACCAATCACTCTGTACTCCTGTGCATGATACTGGGCAGAAAGGCACATATAAGGCAGCCAGGTCCCATGAGGGAGTACTTGCCTGCACATCTTTGCATTCGTCGACCCAGCTGCTGCTACTGATTCCCTGGAACCATGTCAAGGGCTGTGGAGAGGACACAGCCATTCACCCTGGAGGAGAACATGGCTCTGCTGGATGTGATCCTCCCACAGTACTCCATGCTGTATGGGCGACCAGGGTATCAGGTGAGTGCATAGGCCACTGGCACAGACTGTCCCTATGTTGTGACTGTGACTTCTGGCATTGTGTCCTGGTGTGACACACATGCCATGTACTGTAGGGGGGGTCCCAGGGGGGGGATGCCTGATGTCTCCCAGCAGTGCCCTGAGACAGGAGGGGTGGGTGTGGAGTCCTCCCAGCAGTGCCCTGAGACAGGAGGGGTGGGTGCCTATCACTAACAGCAGTGCCCTGAGACAGGAGGGGTGGGTGCCTATCACTAACAGCAGTGCCCTGAGACAGGAGGGGTGGGTGTGGAGTCCTCACAGCAGTGCCCTGAGACAGGAGGGGTGGGTGCCTATCACTAACAGCAGTGCCCTGAGACAGGAGGGGTGGGTGCCTATCACTAATAGCAGTGCCCTGAGACAGGAGGGGTGGGTGCCTATCACTAACAGCAGTGCCCTGAGACAGGAGGGGTGGGTGCCTATCACTAACAGCAGTGCCCTGAGACAGGAGGGGTGGGTGTGGAGTCCTCACAGCAGTGCCCTGAGACAGGAGGGGTGGGTGTGATGCACAGTGTGAGCCTTGATCATTGATTGTGACATTGCCATCATTCCACCTGTGTACCCACTATGGCACGTACTGCTTTTTCCCTCACCAGAGGATGATGTCCCTATGACAAAGGTGCAATGCGTTGGCTGCATGACATGCCTTGTTGTAACCAGCTAATTTGTTCTCATATGTCTCTCTGTGACATGTGGCTGGTGTATTGATGTGGTGTCACTTGTTCTTCCTCACAGGTAGGCGCCACTGCCAAGGAGCAGATCTGGCTGACCGCCGTCAGTGCCGTGAGGGGTGTGGATGGTCGGAGGCGGAGCCTGTCCCAGGTGAGGAAACGCTGGCAGGATATCCGGTGCTGGACGCGGAGGATTGCACGGGTCCTGCTGGGGGACTCACCTGAGAGCCACAAGAACCGCGGCCGCCGCCGTCTGAGCCACCTCCACAGGCGTGTGCTGCCGGTGGTCTTTCCAGACCTGGAGAGGCGCTTACAGGCGATGCAGCAGCCGGAAGGGGGTAGGTACATGTGCGTTTGCTGTGTGTCACCGGCATTTGTAAGGGCACAGTAGCATGAATTCACTGGCAGGGTTTAAAGGTGCTGTGCAGATCCAGTTTGCCCCAGTATAGCGCTGCGCCCCTGCCACCCTTCCCCTCCTTGCAATGTGTTCCCTGGTCTGTGTGTAGTCACTCCTTCACAAGGTAATGTAGGCTGGCGCTTTGTCCACGAGAACAATGCCTGTAGCATCATGTGTGGGGGTGGTGTGTAACAGGTTTTGGGACCTTGGCTGTGCCCTGTCAAGTTCACTGCATGTGGGTTCCATGTCAGTTGGCACTGATGCTGGCTCCAGACATGGGAGTTGGTCTCTCATGTGTCATGCCTTACAGCGCGCATGTCCTATGTAGTGGCCTGTGACATGATGTGCATGAGTGTGCGATACGCATAGTGCAGGGATGGTGGCGTGTGTTGCAGTCATTACCATTCAGTAGCATGAAGTTGCGTGGCCACTACTGTCCCCTGGGGCACCTTTTCCTCAGTGTTGTATGTGTCATCATAAACGTGGACACTCTCAGTGTCTACAGCGTAGGTTGTGCTCTGTGCCATTGTCCCCTGGCACCATGTATATAGACGTGCTATTTTGTACAGGTGTCCACTGTGCAGCCTGACCTGATTGTCCTTCTTCATACTCACAGTTGCCAGTGCCTGTGTGTCTTGTTATACTCATCTGAGGATGGGCACTGGTACCTCATTATTTGTACAGGCGCACCTTGGCTGTTTGGCGTCCAATCTTGCATTTTGCCGGCCCCTGTGTTTATCACCCAGACTATGAGATGTTGGTGCCACCTGTGTCTCAACAATTTGCCTCGTGTAGGGGGTGGTTGGGGCGGGCAATGCCTATATGTCAAATCCTGATTTCTACTTGCTGGGTCTGGGCAGTGTGTGATGTTTGTCTGGACACACACGCAAGGTGCAGTGACCGAGTCATGTTGGGCATGTTTTCAGCATTACCTATGCAGCATGTGTCTCAAGTTCATGGATATGGTCCCTGGTCATCGGTATTTTCACCAACGCTGTGTGGTGCAGATGCAGTGCTGGATTGTCCCCAGGGCCTGGGTGCTATGTCAGACTCCGTTTCCTGTCTTTAGCTATTGTCTCATGCTCTCCATGGTATTTCAGTGGCATGGTGGCTCAACCAACTGTGTGTTTAATGCCCTACATCGGTACCTTGTTTAGTAGATGTTAGGGATCTTCCTTTTCAGGCTATGCAATGTTACCTATGTAGATTGGACTCATGTGACTGATGTGTACAGCTGTCTGATTAATTTCTGTCTCTCCACCCCGCCCACAGCATCGTCGGGGGACACAGAGGGAGACATGGACACAGGCAAGGCGGAGGGACCGAGCACCAGTGCCAGCCGTGACATCGGGGCTGGCACATCGAGTGGGACAAAGGTGGAGGATAGTGCGGCCGAGGACTGGCACGTCAGAATACGAAGCTGACAGGTCCGAGGAGGATGTCTCCGAGTGGGCGGTGGCTGCACCAGCAGCTGACAGCGGAACAACACCTCGCACCGCCCCCTCAGTTCCCATCAGCCGGCTCCCACTTGCTCGTGTCCCTTCCCAGCGTGCCCGGTCACCGCATGTCTCCTTCATGCCAGGCACCGCACCCCCTGCCCCTGTCTCCACTGCTGCCGCCAATGCCGAGTCTGTGGACATCCAGCGGCAGCTGCAGGTTGGTCAGGCTGCGATCCTTAATGTCCTCCATGCCCACGGCAAAACCCTCACCAACATCGAGGCATACTTGGAGGGCATTCATTCATCGCAGGCTGACCAACGCAACTTGCTGAGGTCCATAGACTCCACACTGACTGCAGCAGTGGGTCTCCTGCAGCGCGACCTCCCCCCACCTACCCCTGCCCCATCCAGACTTCCCACTCCCATGCCTGTCCCACGTACACCCAGACGTCGGCATGCACCCACATCAACAGACACAGGCACCACACCAGCAGGGAAGGTCCACCGCACTCCTCCTGACACGCACACACAGGGTGAGGTAGGCACACCCACTGGGTCGGGGGGCAAACGTGTGACATGCAGCCATAGTGGGAGTCCGCATTCCACCCAGTCCACTCCCTCCAAATCCCCTCCCCTCAGCTCTCCTGGCCACATCTCCCCCAAGGACTCCTTCATGGCCGCTCTGTCCCTGAGCCCCACAGTTACACCACCACGCAAGCGGTCAAGGAAGTCCTCGGTCAGGGTGGTTGATTCTCCCCCCCTGTCTCCACCCTCCCCCGGTGGCGCTGCGACCCATCCCTCTGACCCCCCCCCCCTCCTTGGGGCCTGAGGTTCCTTCGGGTGCAGGGGACTCCCTGGAGGACCTTGCTAAGGTGTGTAGTGCCATCCTGGCCTCCGCCTTTGGCCCTGACCCACCCTCTGTGGTGGAGTCCTCCATCCCTGCACCCACAACGCCTCCCCTTTGCCCTGATGTCCCTGCGGTGCCTGGTGCTTCCCCCCCCCATGATGCCCTCACCAGTGTGGAAGACGATGCCATGTGACTGTGCAGGCAAGGTAGGGGACACACATCCCACTGTGTCCCCCATCCAGCTGAGAATCATTGACTGCCCTATGGGCTTTGTGAATATTGAACTGCCTGCGATCCACGGACATTGTGCTCATGCTGAATAAAGCTTAATTTTGTTTTCATTATCACACTACTGCTATGCTGGTATTGGTGGTGGTGGGGCTGCTACATGGTTTTGGGTGGTGTTTAAGGGTTTGGGTGTGTGGGATATGTAGTAGTGTGCTGCTCATTGGGGGGACCCTGGGATCTGTGTGCCATCACAAGGTGTTAGCTAACTTTCTTTGTTCATGTAAGCAGTTACTGCATAGTGCAATTGTCCCAGGGTGTATTCCTTCCTCTGTGTACCCTGATTTCTTCCCTGCAGGGTGTTCCCAATGTTTAGCGCAGAGCTGTGTCTACATGAGCTGTGTGTGTGACGGAGCCCTTCTACTTTGGCCATGCATGCAGGGCCATGTCTCCACCTGCAACAATCGTGGCATCCTTGGTGATCACTGTACTTGTGTGTGGAGTCTGTTGACATGAGTTCATGGGGACATGTTCCCTTGTAGGCAGTATGCATGTGGGTACTTCCAGCCTCACACACATGTGTTACACCCCTCCTGTCTCAGGGCACTGCTGGGAGTGATGGGCACCCACCCCTTCTGTCTCAGGGCACTGCTGGTTGTGATAGGCACACACCCCTCCTGTCTCAGGGCACTGCTGGGAGGACTCCACACCCACCCCTCCTGTCTCAGGGCACTGCTGGTTGTGATAGGCACACACCCCTCCTGTCTCAGGGCACTGCTGGGAGGACTCCACACCCACCCCTCCTGTCTCAGGGCACTGCTGTTAGTGATAGGCACACACCCCTCCTGTCTCAGGGCACTGCTGGGTGGACTCTGCACACACACCTCCTATTTCTGGATATGTACGCTTGGAACATACACGGTGGGGGTACGCTCCATTCATTCGAGGTGAGGGTACGAGTCTAGTTACACTGGTGTGGTGGGGGTACGGTCCGTACGTCCGCGGGTGAGGGTATGAGTCGTACTTACACTGGTGTGGTGGGGGTACGGTCCGTGAGTCCGCGGGTGGGGGTAGGAGTCGTACTTACTCTGGTGTGGTGTGGGTACGGTCCGTACGTCCGCGGGTGGGGGTAGGAGTCGTACTTACACTGGTGGGGGTGGGGGTACGGTCCGTACGTCCGCGGGTGAGGGTACGGGTCGTACTTACACTGTTGGCATGGGGGGTACGCTCCATGCATACGCGGGTGGGGGTACGGGTCGTACTTACACTGTTGGGGTGGGGGGTACGCTCCTTGCATACGCGGGTGGGGGTACGTGTCGTACTTACACTGTTGGGGTGGGGGGTACGCTCCTTGCATACGCGGGTGAGGGTACGGGTCGTACTTACACTGTTGGGGTGGGGGGTACGCTCCTTGCATACGCGGGTGAGGGTACGGGTCATACTTACACTGTTGGGGTGGGGGGTACGCTCCTTGCATACGGGGTGGGGGTAGGGTCCGTACATATCCGTCCCCACGCTATGTGATGCTTGTGCGGGCCGTACCTAGGCCTTTGCCACGTGGGTACGATCCGTCCCGCCATTGTTGGGGTGACGTGTGTGTGGGCGTGGTACGACTCGTACCCACGCTCTTCAGGCGTGGGTACGGGACGTACCTGTCTGGTTGTGTTGCCGGTTCGCGTCGTGACGGACTTCCGTTGTGGCGGGCGCTGGCTTATCAGGACACGCCCCCACCCCCTCGTAGTGACCAGGGCATGGGAGTCAGGTATGTCCAGGCCATGTGTGCTGTGTGACTTTGGTGGGGGTTTTGTGGCCTGCCCTGGTCCTGCCACCCCCACCCCACCCCACTTTCCCCCCTCCCTTAGTTATTCTGACCTTCTGCGGCGTCTGCGTCGTAACCTGTAGAGGAGGTGGACTGCTATGAGGGCAGGGATGACTCGTAGGTTCGGGTCCATGTCTGTCCGTCGCGTACTGGTCCTCCTTGATCGCGTCGTCCTGTCTGTCCGTCGCGTACTGGTACTCCTTGATCGCGTCGTCCTGTCGCGTACGGGTCCTCCTTGGTCGCGTCGTCCTGTCTGTCCGTCGCGTACTGGTGGTCCTTGTTCGCGTCGTCCTGATTTCCCGGCAGTTTTTGGCAGCCGGAAAATATTCACCGTGCGGGATGACGTCGGTGCGAATCGTAATTCCTGGGTCGTGAATGGCTGGCTGCGAGCGTCCCGACGTCAGGTCGGCGCTTTCCCGGATCGCATTGGTAGGTTTTTTTTGTTCGGTCGGGCTTTTTTACGAATCGTACGGAAATGGTGTACCCGTGCGAATCGTAATTCCTTGTTTGTAAAAATTGACGACCGGGTATGCGTCGGACGGAGAATATGCTCCGTCCGACGGTTCGTACCCGGTTTTTGCAGGATCGTAATCGGCACCTTTGTTTTCAAATCACTATCCATTTACTGTAGTACACAGGTACTAATTGGATAATTATAGCACTGAATAAGTGAATAAGTAGAATTTACGTGTATAGTGGACTGCATCAATACTGGATAGATGATTGTAACACTGTAAGTATTAGTACCTGGGTCATTGCATGAGTACATAACTACTAACTGAATGATTACAGTACTGCATCAAAACAGAATAGACAAATTACTAATGCTTGTGTTTTGCACAGTATGTTTTGCCTGAGGCATTCTACAGGTGTATGGACAGTGACTGGAGAGTGAGAGTGCTGGAAGTTCACAGGAGGGTAAGTTATAAGTGCTTGTGTTTCTGCATAGTGATTAGATAAGGTCATTGTTCTGTCAGGATGATTGGAGGAGTGGACAGAGAGCGACACTGTGATTGCTGATCTGCATGGCTACTACCTGGCTTATTGCAAGAGTGAATTAGTAGTCTGCAGGGGGTTAGGGGCCTGCATAGATTGTGCACATTTGACTGTAGCACTATGTGTCTTAATGCCATAGTAATTCTACAAGTGCACGAATAGTGACTGGATAGTTAGAGTGCTGGTATATGACAGCAGGGAGATTTTAGAAGGGTTTGTGTTTTGGCACAGAGATTAAATAAGGACATGGTTCTGTCAGGATGATTGCAGGAGTGGATAGAGAGTGACAGTCTGGTTGGGGCACTACATGAATACTACCTGGGTTATTGCAAGAGTGAATCAGTATTTCTGCATATATTTTGTACATTTGACTGCAGCACTGCATGTCTTAATGCCTGATGCATTGCACAGGTGCATGGACAGTGAGTGGATAGTGAGAGTGCAGGTAGATGACAGCAGGGAGATTTTATAAGTGCTTGTGTTTTAGCACAGTGATTAGATAAGGACATGGTACTGGCTGAATGATTAGAGTATTGCAAGGAGACCACCTAAGGAAATGTATAAGTGCTTGTGTTTCTGCACAGTGATTAGATAAGTTCATTGTTCTGTCAGGATGATAGGAGGAGTGGACAGAGAGTGACAGTGTGATTGCTGATATGCATAGCTATTACCTGGCTTATTGCAAGAGTGAATCAGTAGTCTGCAGGGGGTTAGAGGCCTGCATAGATTGCGCACATTTGACTGTAGCACTGCGTGTCTTAATGCCTGAGTCATTGTACAAGTGCATGGATAGTAACTGGATAGTTAGACTGCCGGCAGATAACAGCAGGGAGATTTTATAAGTGCTTGTGTTTTGGCACAGTGATTAGCTAAGGTCATTGTTCTGTCAGGATGATAGGAGGAGTGGACAGAGAGTGACACAGTGATTGTTTCTGCACAGTGATTAGATAAGGTCATTGTTCTGTCAGGATGATATAAGGAGTGGACAGATAGTGACACTGTGATTTGCTGATCTGCATGGCTATTACTTGGCTTATTGCAAGAGTGAATCAGTAGTCTTCAGGGGGTTAGGGGCCTGCCTAGATTGTGCACATTTATTTACATACTAACTATGAAATTAGACATTATAGAACCACAAAATCACTTTTCATGCAATTATTAAATCACATTTTCACTACCTTTGCACTCCTCTAATCTATCAGGTACCTCTTATTAATTCAATAAATACACATACAACTATATAAATTCTATCTAAACAAATACATGACTCATGACATACTATCTACTTAAGGAGATAACTACTACATACCAGAAAGAGTCAAATGTACTGGTTTTCTTTTGAGCTACATATTGTGCATTAAATGTAGAAATATGCAACATCATCAAACTGTACCTCTCAACAGACTTAATGAAGAAGAGTAATAAAGAACACCTTTTTATGAGGATTTCTAAAACTGCACAAACTGTACAATCTAATAACAGAATTATAATTATTAACACCTTATATGATCATCGTGCAAACAGCACAATTGTTCCTCATTTTACCAAACTATGTATAATAATTCAATATTTTTAAACTATACCTTTTTACACAGTAGAAATAATCATGCCTAATAAACTACATCTTATATGAACATTTGAGAAAATACACCTTCTTAGTATATATTTAACCACTAAATAGTAAATAAGAGCCTTCATTCAACTATACCTTTCAACACACTTTAAAATATATATAGTACTGTTCATACTGTTTTTTAAACAAACTTCAAGTACAATAAAAAATAATCCCAATATACATCTCTACATTTAATAATATATTTCAAACAACACAGTTTCATAAAAATGTCTTTTTCTTTTTAAATAAACCTCAAAAATATGTAACTCACCTATTAAATAAATCTGTTCAATGAAAAATCTCACACACTCAGTCAGGAATTTCTTTTTCACACAGAGAATGTAGATCAACACACTGCAAGGTAGAACCACTACTGGCAAACTTTCCCTGTATTTTTCCATACATGTAGACATAAGAAACAAATGGCATTTCTTCCCAATGTTTTTCAAATTGAAAAAACGAATTTCCATTGGTCATAGAGAATAATACTCTTCAACTGACATCTTCACCTCTGTCCTTAATGTCAGTTTCCATAGCAACAGGTCATGCAACATTCCACATAGCTGCCAGGTCACAAGTTCACCACACAATGTTGCAAATGACAACAGCAGGTGTGGTTGGCTTTGCAATGCTTGCCCTTATCCTTTCTGCTGTACCTTTCCAACATTTGTTAATAACCAATAAGAAACATGCTTTCTAAACAAAGTAAAATGCACCCTATATTTGAATGTAGAGTGTTCATAAACAGCAAATCAAATCTCTACTTTCTTAAAAACAGCATCTTGTCCACCATTTTAGATAGATTGTATTCTACTACCTGCCTACCTCAGCTACAGACATCTGATTAGCTACAGAGATCCCTTCAAGATGCTTTCTGCGTGGATTATTGGACACAGCTATGGTTTCTGGTGCAAAAGGTATGCTGAAAGCAGAGGTATTGACAAAGACCTAGCTTTGCAAAATTTAGACATTAAATGGATTGGACAGGGAGGATTAAAGTGGCACCAATTGATGCCATTGGTTAAATCTTTTTTGCATCTCCAACCACCTGACCTCATGATTGTGCACTGTGGTGGCAATGACCTAGGCACATTGACTAGGGTAGGTCTGGAAATGCTAATGAAGGACACCTTTGCAGAATTGATGTTGCTTTTCCCTCAAACTGCCTTTGTCTACTCTAACATATGCCAAAGACAGAAATGGAACTGGTCCAATCAATTTTGTCCACAGATTGAGAAAGCTAGAAAAAATGTCAATAAAGCTGTTTCTGCTTATCTCAGAGACCATAGAATGGGGTCCATTTACAACAACAATCTGCGTTTTGATATGGATGGTATCTACAGGAGTGATGGTGTACACTTCACAGATAAGGGTAACAGAGTTCTTCTCAACAACTTAAGACTCTGCATCGACACTTACATGTAGCTACAAGAATCTCCCAATAAACACAAGGGCTCTTTTTAGAGCCACTCAAGATGCTAACATATAATATAGCTTTTAATGAAAAAATCTTACTTTTTTGTGTTAGGAGTCACGCACCCAGCGCGATTGGAAGCCTTGCACCTCTCGCGTTCACACCAGGGGGCCACGCTGAGTGCCGCGCCGGAGACGTGACTCCAAATTTGTCTCCTACCACTAATTTTTATTCGCCTCAGGGACCCCATCCCCTGGGGCCTAATCACTTCGTTAGGGACCGTGGGGGAGCCCCAATGCCCCCACGGTCCCGCCAGCTCCCCGAGTCCTGCGAGAGCCGGCATTGCTTTTCCACATGAGGAGCTCCTGACATGCAGCTCCCCGTGTAGAAAAGCAATTCTGCTTTGGTTTCCCTGCTCTCTCTTCCAAAATCCAAACCAGAGTTTACTACGGTAGGGCGGGAGACATACTCCCGCCCTACCATAGCAAACAGCAGTGTCCCGGGGGTGGGCACCCCAGCACACTGCAGGAGCCATCCCTGGGGGGTGGCGGTCTCCAGGGCCATCGAAGGCTCGTGGAGGAGAGCCCCACGGCCCCCTCACATCTTTTGCAAAACCCCGGGGGTGGCGGTCCCTGGGGCTGCAGGGGGGGCAGTGTGACCCCCACAAATGATTAATGAAATACCGGCATGGTGGTCTCCGGAGCTTCGAGGGGCCTTGCAGGCCCCCCAACATAAAAAAAACCAAGCCCAAGGGGGTGGCGGTCCCCAGGGTTGCGGGGGTGCCATGTGCCCCCCACAAATATTTCATCAAAGCCCCAGGGGGTGGCAGTCCCTGGGGCTGTGGGGGTCCCCCTGGGTCCCCGCAATTTTAATTCACCATACCCCCGGGACTTGGCCCACCCTGGGGCTAAAGAATAACGAAGCGCGGAGGCCCACGCTTTGTTTTTTTTTATTATCTCGGTCCGGATTTGCGCACCCAGCGTGAGTTCGGCCCAAAAAGTTTTTTTTTTTTAAAGAAATGCTTTTTTGGGCCCTGGGGGCCTTGTGGGACCCCCTGAGCAGGTCTAGGGGGTCAGGGTGTTTCTACCCTGTCCCCTTTTCTTATTTTGCACATTTTTTAAAATGTTTTTATTTGTGCCTCGGTTCTACCGAGGCACAAGATGGCTGCCAACACTTACTGGTTTGAAGTGTTGACAGCCAATTAGAATAAAGCTCGTGGTCTGGAGGGTTCATGAGCCCTCCTCGGCCATAGATATTGAAACTTTATTCTTTTATTTTCTCAGCAACTACTGAACGGATTTACACCATTTAAGAAAAAGAGTGCTTTCTGAACCAAGCACTACCTTTTTGCCAAATTTGGTGTAATTCCGTTCAGCAGTTCGAGCTGTAGCCGTGTCTAGTTTCCTATGGGAAATTGATTTTTTCACCGTTTTTCTTGAATTTCTCAGGGACTACTGAATTAATTAAAGAAATTGATGATCTTAATGAGGCTTTGGGAAAACTGGAACCAAATGACTTCATTACAAAAACACGAAATGAAATTCAGGACCGTTTATCTAAACAGGAGGAAAAGATCAAACAACGCAAGTTTTTCAAATTTGCTTGGGATTTAGCAGATTATGAGCAAGGTCGCATTTACACATTTGCCCGGAAATATGCCACGGCCAAAAAACTCAAACTGAATCCCACATCTGCAAACACAAGTCATCATCCACAAGCGGGCACCTCCACAGAGCCAATATCAGAAACCAGTTCGGTTACCAGTGAAACTGACTCAGAATACAGCAACAGGAGCAGAACTGATGACAATATGGAAGGATGAAGACTGGACCTAGGGAAGAAGATCGATTTTTTAGTTGAGGACCGGCGCAACACCTTAAGGCAGCGGAAACAAACACAGCCTCCCGCAAATGTAGAAATGCAAAAAGGAGAGACAGGTGCAAAAAAGCCAATTCAAAACCAAAAAGAAGATACTGACGCAAATAAATAACACCATCAAAGATGACAAAACTATCATTAACTTAACAAACATGGAACTTACAGACAAAGAAAAGCAAATACTTAGGCTGGGTCTCTCCTATTGCCCACCCAATGACTTTGACTATGCCCAAACCAGAATTGACATTTTCAGTTACATTCGTAAACTGAAGCTCATAAAGTTCTTCACAGTCAAAAATGGTCTAGACAACAACCGAGCTGAACAATTAACCAAACAACCACAAGGGAGCAACCTACAGGTTTCAGACATTCAGGTCCTTCTTACAGCACAATCGACAAACTCAGCAAAAACAACGAGGTGATAGTAAAACCATCGGACAAAGGAGGCAACATTGTGCTATGGCTCCAACAAGACTATCTAAAAGAAGCGCAACAACAGCTTTCTGACCAGGCATGCTACCAACAGTCTAACATGAAAGAGTACACCAACGCAAAGGAGATGCTTACCAAACAACTTCATCAATTCAAACGCGATGGTATGATATCAACAGATGAATTCAAATTCCTATGGGTTGAACATCCAATGATTCCATCTATTTACTTTGTACCTAAGACACATAAAAAAGTCAGCCCCATTCCAGGACGACCCATTATCTCCGCAATCAACAGTGTAGGAGAACATATATCACAGTATGTTGACTGTTTTTTGCAAGACCTGGTTAAAGACCTCCCAACATACGTGAAAGATAAAAGGAGACTTCCTCAACAAAATCAAAGAAATACAATGGGAAACAAACATGAGATTCATAACTCTTGACATTGAGTCATTGTATACATGTATAGATCACAATGTGGGGCTTGAAGCAACCAAACAATTCCTGGATTCTAAACCAGCAGAACGCTATGAGCATAATAAAACCATACTTAAATGTATACAATGGTGTCTGAATAATAATTATTTCATGTTTGGTCCACAGATGTACAAACAACAAAGGGGTGTAGCAATGGGATCCTGCTTCTCCCCCAGTTATGCCTGTCTTACAGTAGGCTGGTGGGAAGAGCAGACCCTAAGGCAGGTACATTTTGAAAAATATACCAGGCACGTCAGATACTGGCTTAGGTATATTGATGATGTTTTTATTGTTGGGCAAGGCAGTGAAGAGAGTGCCACTGCATTTTTAAGGAACATCAATAACAACACAATAAACGTAAGGTTTACCTCGCATACAAGCGAAACAGAAGATGACTTCCTAGATGTTAGAGTATACATTGAGGAGGGCAAGATCAACACTACCCTCCACAGAAAGGAAACAGCTGGGAACTTGACGCTTCATGCGTCAAGTGCCCATCCACAACATCTCATGCAAATCATACCCTATGGTGAACTGCTAAGAATCAAGAGAATATGCAGCACCACAGAACAACAGGAGGTATGCACGAGGGAGGCACTCCAAAGGTCTGGCAGAGAGGTTACAGCACATCTACCCTTAACCAGGCGGTAGCCAAGGTAGTGCAAAGACCTAGGGACTCCTTGTTAGAACCTAATCACAACACTACTGAGCCAATAACTGACAGAAACACACCAAGACTCTTCCTTACATTCAACCAGCAGGAACGCTAAATAAGGTCCATAATTAACCGCAACTGGCCAATAGTCCTGACGGATGCAGTACTAGTGCCAGATCTATTTGACAGTCCTACCATCACATTCAGAAAAGGCATCTCCATGGGAACCCAAATTGTGAAAAAAAGTCCAGAAACCCGAACCAAGAAAAGTACTTGGCTGCAACCCAGACAGGGTTTTTACAAGTGTTCCTCATGTAGGGCATGCAAATTTGGAGTTACTACCACCAAATACATGACCCCCTTTCGCCCTACAGAACAAAGGATTCAAGGAGACTACAACTGTAAAACCGAGTACGCTGTGTACGTCCTAACATGCACCTGTGGCCTAAGATATGTAGGTAGTACAAAGTTACAGGCGCATGTTAGAATCTTACAACATCTACGAGCCATTGTGAACAACGACACAGCATACCCGACAGCAAAGCACTTCAAAACAGTAAATGGAAATTATCTGAAATGCCTTCAGTACTTTGTGATTGCAGCCATCCCTAATCCCCCTAGGGGGGGTAATCGGGAAAGGTCTCTACGACAACTGGAGACCAAAATCATTCTAGAACTTGACAGTAAACATCCCAGAGGGCTTAATAACACTGAATATCTCCACAATTTTCTATAAAGTCTTACCGTAGTCCAAAAATGGCCTTAATCAATATTTGTTTCCCCAGCTGAAAAAAAATCCTTTCCCTGTTTTTTCAACTATAAATTTTTTATATACACTTGTTTCAATGGATATACTACCTGCACTTTTGCACACCATGTTTGCACTATACACATAGCACTTTTGCACTTTCAAGCATAGCACTCTAATAATGCAAGCCATCTAATTGTTTACATATTGTGAATTTTTGCACATAAATACTGAGGTACTCGCATGTTTACATATGCAAATAGAGGCACTGATATTCAAGAATTTATTCTGATAAGAATCATTAGCTACCGCGTGACTGATTTTATAGTTTAATATGAATTTTAATATTCAATATTTATGAAGATCAGTTTCATTTTTATTACATTTATTATCATGATTAATGTTAGGCAACTCCGCCAATGGACAACACATGAATTGATTTATTTTTGTCCATACCAAGATCATGAAAATATATATCACCATAACAATAATGTGATTCCGCAATTAGCTATATGTGTGTACCTCCATTTATGCAGTGACTAATTAACAAAGTTTAACCATGTATATGTTTGCAAATCCATACTTTTCCTCACATACCGACCCGGTTTGTCTATAAGTTGCAAATATTCCGTGAAAAACAAAGAAAGTGCAATCAATGTATGAGGGGAACAGCCATTACAACGCAGTTTTTACCACGCAGTGCAGTTACATCGCATGCGTTACAAAGCATGCGATGTTACAACGCTATGCCATTACAACGCAAGTCTGTACATCGACTTGCGCTAGATGGCGTGCTAACATTACAAATAGTGTACTTTACTATCCCAACACCTTCCCTACTGTTAAGTGGACTGGAGTTGGAATAGTAAATTACACTTTTTTAATGTTAGCACGCCATCTAGCGCAAGTCGATGTAAAGACCTGCGTTGGAATGGCATAGCGTTGTAACATCGCATGCGTTGTAACGCATGCGATGTAACTGCACGCGTGGTATCTATCTATCTATCTATCTATCTATCTATCTATCTATCTATCTATCTATCTATCTATCTATCTATCTATCTATATATCTATATATATATATCCCAAAAAAACGCCCAAAAGCTTGAGGCCGCACACAGCTACAGGTAGGTCAGCAAACCTTTATTTTGACAAGCAGGCAACTTCGCATCCCTTTTACAGTCCCTGGCCTGATGCATTTCAGAGAGTCTGTCTCTTTCTTCAGAGGCCATTTGTCAAAAACCAGTTAATCTCGTACACTGCCTCTCCCCTGCACGCTCGTAAAATAGCCTTAATTGGCCTCCGGTGTGCCACGGTGTAATTAGTCATTTCGAATGCATGCTGGGAAATGCAGTTAATTTGTACCTTTTGGAAACCCTCCAGTGGGCTCTGGTCTTGCAAAATAATTCCAGGACACATTTCTCGGCTCTCCATTGAGCCTCGGATGGGACTTTGCCTGCTTTAGTAAATGTCACCTGCAGCGCCAAACACGAAAGGCAGATTCCCTTCAGTTGGACCTTTCCAACGATCTCGGGTTGCGCGATCCCTCTGCGGCTTGGAGCCGCCGCATCTATATCACCCAAAAAACGCCCAAAAGATTGAGGCCGCACACAGCTACAGGTAGGTCAGCAAACCTTTATTTTGACAAGCAGGCAACTTCGCATCCCTTTTACAGTCCCTGGCCTGATGCATTTCAGAGAGTCTGTCTCTTTCTTCAGAGGCCATTTGTCAAAAACCAGTTAATCTCGTACACTGCCTCTCCCCTGCACGCTCCTAAAATAGCCTTAATTGGCCTCCGGTGTGCCGCGGTGTAATTAGTCATTTCGAATGCATGCTGGGAAATGCAGTTAATTTGTACCTTTTGGAAACCCTCCAGTGGGCTCTGGTCTTGCAAAATAATTCCAGGACACATTTCTCGGCTCTCCATTGAGCCTTGGATGGGACTTTGCCTGCTTTAGTAAATGTCACCTGCAGCGCCAAACACGACAGGCAGATTCCCTTCAGTTGGACCTTTCCAACGATCTCGGGTTGCGCGATCCCTCTGCGGCTTGGAGCCGCCGCATCTATATCACCCAAAAAATGCCCAAAAGCTTGAGGCCGCAAACAGCTACAGGTAGGTCAGCAAACCTTTATTTTGACAAGCAGGCAACTTCGCATACCTTTTACAGTCCCTGGCCTGATGCATTTCAGAGAGTCTGTCTCTTTCTTCAGAGGCCATTTGTCAAAAACCAGTTAATCTCGTACACTGTCTCTCCCCTGCACGCTCCTAAAATAGCCTTAATTGGCCTCCGGTGTGCCACGGTATAATTAGTCATTTCGAATGCATGCTGGGAAATGCAGTTAATTTGTACCTTTTGGGAACCCTCCAGTGGGCTCTGGTCTTGCAAAATAATTCCAGGACACATTTCTCGGCCCTCCATTGAGCCTCGGATGGGACTTTGCCAGCTTTAGTAAATGTCACCTGCAGCGCCAAACACGAAAGGCAGATTCCCTTCAGTTGGACCCTTCCAACGATCTCGGGTTGCGCGATCCCTCTGCGGCTTGGAGCCGCCGCATCTATATCACCCAAAAAACGCCCAAAAGCTTGAGGCCGCACACAGCTACAGGTAGGTCAGCAAACCTTTATTTTGACAAGCAGGCAACTTCGCATCCCTTTTACAGTCCCTGGCCTGATGCATTTCAGAGAGTCTGTCTCTTTCTTCAGAGGTCATTTGTCAAAAACCAGTTAATCTTGTACACTGCCTCTCCCCTGCACGCTCCTAAAATAGCCTTAATTGGCCTCCGGTGTGCCACGGTGTAATTAGTCATTTCGAATGCATGCTGGGAAATGCAGTTAATTTGTACCTTTTGGAAACCCTCCAGTGGGCTCTGGTCTTGCAAAATAATTCCAGGACACATTTCTCGGCCCTCCATTGAGCCTCGGATGGGACTTTGCCTGCTTTAGTAAATGTCACCTGCAGCGCCAAACACGAAAGGCAGATTCCCTTCAGTTGGACCCTTCCAACGATCTCGGGTTGCGCGATCCCTCTGCGGCTTGGAGCCGCCGCATCTATATCACCCAAAAAACGCTATATCTATATATATATCCTACTGGCAGTCGCCAGTAGGTAGTTCTAGTTAGGGCCTAGTTTCCATAGGATACTCGTTTTTTTGCTTTAACAATAACTTTTGCGCCGGTCGACGAATCTTCCCGAAAGTTTCAAAACTTATGGCCCGCTCCGGTCAGATCCTATCCTGAAAGTTTCGGGGTGATTCGCTAAGCGGGGGCTGAGAAAAAATGTGTTTTCTCCATGTTATTTCCCATAGGAAACTTTAGACATGACTACAGCCCGAAAGGCTGAATGGAATTACACCAAATTTGGCAAAAGGTAGCCCTTGTTTTTTTAAATGGAGTAAATCCATTCAGTAGTTGCTGAGAAATTCAAGAAATAGAGGTCAGAAAACCAATTTGCATAGGAAATTTTAGGCACGGTTACAGCTGAAACTGCTGAATGGAATTACACCAAATTTGGCAATAAGGTAGCCCTTGGTTCCGAAAGAGACCTTTTTTGTTTTAAATGGTGTAAATCCGTTCAGTGGTTGCTGAGAAAATAAAAAAATAAAAGTTTCGATATCTATGGCCGTGGTGGATCCGCGCACCCTCCCGACCACGAGCTTTATTCTAATTGGCTGTCAACACTCCAAACCAGGAAGTGTTGGCAGCCATCTTGTGCCTCGGTAGAACCGAGGCACAAGTAAACATTAAAACAAATACGCTAAACAAGAAAAGGGGGCAGGGTAGAAACACCCTGACCCCCTAGACCTGCTCAGGGGGTCCCACAAGGACCCCAGGGCCCAAAAAAGTATTTTCTTTTTTGGCCAAACTCACGCTGGGTGCGCAAATTAAAAAACAATCGTCGAGATTCGCGCACCCAGCGTGAATTTTGGGCATTCGCTATTATTTAGCCCCCGAGTGGGCCAAGTCCCGGGGGCATTTAAAAATGTAATTACGGGGCCCCAGGGAGGCCTCTGCAGCCCCGGGGACCACCACCCCCCAGGGCTTCATATTTTTATTGTTTGGGGGGCCTCCAAGGCCCCCCAAAGCCCCGGGGACCGCCACCCCGGGGGCTTTTATTAATGATATTTGTGAGGGGGGCACACGACCTCCCGCTGCCCCGGGAACCGCCCCCTGGGCTTTTATTTTTTATAACATAAACCTTTTTTATAACATAAACCTGTGTGGGGGGCTCGAGCCCCCCCCACACGCCCGAGGACCACCACCTCCTCGGGGCTTTGCAAATGAAGGGAGGAGGGCCGCACGGCCCCTCTCCTGGAGCCCTTGATGGCCTGGGGACCGCCACCCCCCTGCAGTGTCCCGGGGTGCCCACCATGGGACACTGCTGTTTGCAATGACAGGGTGGGCAATGCCGGCTCCTGCAGGACGCGGGGAGCCAGCGGGACCGTGGGGGCATTAGGGCTCCCCCCACGGTCCCCAACCGAGAGGGCCAGCCCCAGGGGATGCGGTCCCCAGGATAAAAATTGGCCGGGAGGGTGGCCACGCGGCCCCCTCCCCAAAATTATCATTTATAAAAATAAAAAAAGTCAAAGGGGCCACGGGGATGGGGTTCCCGGGGCCAATAGAGGCTTCAGAAGGGGGGCCACCCAGCCCCCCTCCATAACAAAATAAAATAATGTGGCCATGCCCCGGGGGATGGGGTCCCCGGGACCGGAATTGACCCCCAAGGATGTCCTTGGGGGCCAACTACCCCTCTTGTTACCTCCAGTAAGTGCCACACATTGGGATTTTGGGATTGCTAAGACGTCTTCGGAGGCCATGGCCCCCTTTCGCTTTCACTCTGCAAATGTGCCTTGTGGCAGACTATGGGATGGGAGATGAAGTCCAATTTAGTCCTGAGGGAGTTTGGGGGCCAAGAATCCCTGCTGGTACCTCCTGTAAGTCCGATGCAGCTGAATTCCTGAGCGTTGGTTGGATGCCCAGCACCCTTTATCCACCACTCTGCAAACGCAACTACTAGTTAAAGTAGCATTTTTCTGCACCTCTGACTTAGAGGTCGTTTTAATCCCCCTGCCCTATTATGTACTAGGGCCTTACAGAGGAGGTAATGCTAATCACAGGGGTACCCCAACGCATAGTGTTCCCTAGTGTATGTAGCTGTTTTCACTGTATTCAAAGTGTTTTTTAGCATTGCACTGGCTCTAGGCCTGGTTAGTCAGAGTCAGTAACCACCAGTACCCATCTGAAAAAGTTGTGGGCACAGGATGATGTTGCAGCAAGGCCTCTTTCTGCTCCTCTGTTGGTTCTTTCTGCACGTCTTGCTTCTTCCTGCAATTATCTTCGTCTTTGTGGACTTCTGTTGCTTCTTTCTGCATTTCTTTTGCTTCTTTCTGTGCGTTGTTTCTTCTTTCTTCACATGTCCTACCTCTGTAGGCATAGTTAGAAACTAGCATTTAAAAAATCTTTGAAAGTCACTGAAAAACAATAGGTTACAGGCATGTTATAGTTAGAAATGGGCATTTAAAAAACCTTAGAAATTCACTGAAAAAAACATAGGTTTTAGGGAAAGTTATAGTAAGTTGGACATTTCACTCGTACAAAACCAGAGAAATTCCCACGTTATAGTTAGTTCAGCTAACTATAACTCGCGCCCCCGCAATGCACTGCTGATGATATCACATATTACATCACTCATGACATGGTCAGTGACATCACTGATGACATCACTGATGACATCTCAAAAGACATCAATGATGACATCATCCATGTGATAATTTGATGCATCTTCTCACACTCTAATATAACCTTTGATACACCCACTCTAAATTACAGACTGCCATTCTCAAAACCATAAACACTCCAACACCAATAACTAAATACCCACTCACTGATTCTTAGGTTTACACACATATCCACTCACTCACCCATACAATTACTCATACTTATGGTCACTCAGTACTGGACAATCATATACACTCATACACCTATATAGACACTCAATCACTGCCACTCATCCATAGAGGTACTCACACACCTAGTCAGTCATGCAAATAATTAATCACACTGCCATTTACTCACCTATACAGTTATATGCACACCAGCTCAATTACTCATACAAATACTAGCACATTCTTACGCTCTTACACAATCAATAATACAAGCACACACTCATCCGTACAGCCACTCTCACAATCACACACTCTCACTTATAGCCATTTATGTACTCCAAAATACATATATACTGCTTTTCACATTTGTAGTTTCTCAAACATGTACCACTGAGATATACATTCACTCACTAACACACCCATACACACACACACCCACCCATACAGTCCATCACAGATGCACTCTTGAAAACATGCACCCAGTGAATCACCCACTCACACATCTATGTCCTGAAGAGTGCTGGCAAATCTGTTAAATAGCTAGCCTGGCCGCGAGAAGCCCCGACGCCTTGTGTGGATCCTGAGTGCTGTGATTTGCCAGCGCTCTTCAGGACGCAGGTTGCCTCGCCCGCAGAGAAATTGGCAAGGTTTGGCGGCGGAGGTGACGCTCTTCACCTAACCAGGAGTGACATTTGTTTAGAGGCAGACAAAGGAGCAACTTGGCTAAAGAACATTTTGGAGTCCTTCGATGGCAGCACTAAGAACTACATTAACCAGCATGCCATCAGGTACGCCCATTTGGACGGGACTCTTATAGACAGAATAAATGGATGTTCTTCAACATACTCTGTTTCCTGCATATATTTGCCAGTGAACAAGGGCTTAATAGCCCGAAACGCGTATGGCTGCTGAACGAGCGTTTCCCTTGCCACTGACACTGCCGCCTGCGGTGTGGTGTTTCCTGTATGTGCGTATTCTCTCAAGGCAAACTTGTGTTTTTTCTGTTAAGCGGCTAGCCTGGCTGCGAGAAGCCCCAATGCCTTGTGTGGATCCTGAGTGCTGTTATTTGCCAGCATTCTTCAGGACGCAGGTTGCCTCGCCCGCAGAGAAATTGGCAAGGTTTGGCAGCGGAGGTGACGCTCTTCACCTAACCAGGAGTGAAATTTGTTTAGAGGCAGACAAAGGAGCCACTTGGATAAAGAACGTTTTGGAGTTCTTCGATGGCAGCACTAAGGACTACATTAACCAGCATGCCATCAGGTATGCCCATTTGGGTGGGACTCTTATAGACAGAATAAATGGATGTTCTTCAACATACTCTGTTTCCTGCCTCTATTTGCCAGTGAACAAGAGCTTAATAGCCCGAAACGCATATGGCTGCTGAACGAGCTTTTCCTTTGCTGCTGACACTGCCGCCTGCGGTGTGGTGTGGTGTTTCCTGCGTGTGCGGTTTCTCTCAAGGCAAACTTGTGTTTTTTCTGTTAAGCGGCTATCCTGGCCGCGAGAAGCCCCAATACCTTGTGTGGATCCTGAGTGCTGTTATTTGCCAGCGCTCTTCAGGACGCAGGTTGCCTTGCCCTCAGAGAAATTGGCATGGTTTGGCGGCAGAGGTGACACTCTTCACCTAACCAGGAGTGACATTTGTTTAGAGGCAGACAAAGGAGCCACTTGGCTAAAGAACGTTTTGGAGTCCTTCGATGGCAGCACTAAGGACTACATTAACCAGCATGCCATCAGGTACTCCCATTTGGGCGGGACTCTTATAGACAGAATAAATGGATGTTCTTCAACATACTCTGTTTCCTGCCTCTATTTGCCAGTGAACAAGGGCTTAATAGCCCGAAACGCGTATGGCTGCTGAACGAGCATTTCTCTTGCCGCTGACACTGCCGCCTGGGGTGTGGTGTTTCCTGCGTGTGCGGTTTCTCTCAAGGCAAACTTGTGTTTTTTCTGTTAAGCGGCTAGCCTGGCCACGAGAGGCCCCGATGCCTTGTGTGGATCCTGAGTGCTGTGATTTGCCAACGCTCTTCAGGAAGCAGGTTACCTCGCCCGCAGAGAAATTGGCAAGATTTGGCGGTGGAGGTGACGCTCTTCACCTAACCAGGAGTGACATTTGTTTAGAGGCAGACAAAGGAGCCACTTGGCTAAAGAAGGTTTTGGAGTCCTTCGATGGCAGCACTAAGGACTACATTAACCAGCATGCCATCAGGTACGCCATTCGGGCGGGACTCTTATAGACAGAATAAATGGATGTTCTTCAACATACTCTGTTTCCTGCCTCTATTTGCCAGTGAACAAGGGCTTAATAGCCCGAAACGCGTATGGCTGCTGAACGAGTGTTTCCCTTGCCACTGACACTGCCGCCTGCGGTGTGGTGTGGTGTTTCCTGTATGTGCGTATTCTCTCAAGGCAAACTTGTGTTTTTTCTGTTAAGCGGCTAGCCTGGCTGCGAGAAGCCCCAATACCTTGTGTGGATCCTGAGTGCTGTTATTTGCCAGCATTCTTCAGGACGCAGGTTGCCTCGCCCGCAGAGAAATTGGCAAGGTTTGGCAGCGGAGGTGACGCTCTTCACCTAACCAGGAGTGAAATTTGTTTAGAGGCAGACAAAGGAGCCACTTGGCTAAAGAACGTTTTGGAGTCCTTCGATGGCAGCACTAAGGACTACATTAACCAGCATGCCATCAGGTATGCCCATTTGGGTGGGACTCTTATAGACAGAATAAATGGATGTTCTTCAACATACTCTGTTTCCTGCCTCTATTTGCCAGTGAACAAGAGCTTAATAGCCCGAAACGCATATGGCTGCTGAACGAGCTTTTCCCTTGCTGCTGACACTGCCGCCTGCGGTGTGGTGTTTCCTGCGTGTGCGGTTTCTCTCAAGGCAAACTTGTGTTTTTTCTGTTAAGCGGCTATCCTGGCCGCGAGAAGCCCCAATACCTTGTGTGGATCCTGAGTGCTGTTATTTGCCAGCGCTCTTCAGGACGCAGGTTGCCTTGCCCTCAGAGAAATTGGCATGGTTTGGCGGCAGAGGTGACACTCTTCACCTAACCAGGAGTGACATTTGTTTAGAGGCAGACAAAGGAGCCACTTGGCTAAAGAACGTTTTGGAGTCCTTCGATGGCAGCACTAAGGACTACATTAACCAGCATGCCATCAGGTACTCCCATTTGGGTGGGACTCTTATAGACAGAATAAATGGATGTTCTTCAACATACTCTGTTTCCTGCCTCTATTTGCCAGTGAACAAGGGCTTAATAGCCCGAAACGCGTATGGCTGCTGAACGAGCGTTTCCCTTGCCGCTGACACTGCCGCCTGCGGTGTGGTGTCGTGTTTCCTGTGTGTGCGGTTTTTCTCAAGGCAAACTATATATATATATTTTAAACACCTCCATTTTACCTTCTTTTCCTTTCAGCCCGTGACTTCTCCTGACTACAATTGCTCCTTAACGTAAAAATGCTTAGAGTATGGATTGTGGGCCACAGCTATATCTATTGGGCTTAAGAGGCTGCAAAAAAGAGAGGTATTGTCAGGGAGTTGGGTTTGCCAAATGTGCAAATTACTTGGTTTGGCCACAGGAGGTTACAGTTTCATCAGTTGCTGGCTTTGGTTAAATCCATTGTGGATTCCCAAACCCCTAACCTCATGATTGCGCACTGTGGTGGCAAGGACCTAAGCACATTGACTGGGGAAGGGCTGGAAATCCTAATGAAAGAAACGTTTCCAGAACTGATGTCTCTTTTCCCTTACACTGCCTTGGGGTACCCTAATATATCCCAAAGATAGAAATGGAAGTGGTCAAATCAATTCTGTCCACAGATTGACAAAGTCAGGAAATATGTTAATAAAACTGTTTCTGCATTCCTTAGAGCGCATTGTATGGGTGTATCTATAACAACAATCAGCATTTTGACATGAATGGACTTATAGAAATGATGGAGTACACTTTACAGATGAAGGTAACAAGGTGTTTCTAAGTAACCTTAAACTTTGCATCCGGTCTTATGTGTAGCAGCCATACACACACAACCAACACAACGGCTCTTGTCAAAGCCACCCTAGTACCTGAAATATTGTGAATTGTTTTCCTAAAGGTTTTATTTCCTTTAATTTGTGGGTATCTTCGCGACAAAGTCGCGATCCCCTTAGACACGTCGCGAAAACATCAACCTTCAATGGCCACCAACACACCCAAATATAATATGTAAAAAAAACCATTCTGAACATTGGCCTACACACATTACTGAATACATACTTCTTTCAAGGCATGTTTAAACTCACTTTTTTTCTCAGGTATTCGGGGCATTGCGATGTTGCCGTTAACAGCGATGATAGTGCTTTTTCCATAAAGTGAAAACACATACATGCACACACATTACAGCATTCTACACACTAGGGGCCCGATTCACAGAACTAACTTAAGACAAAATCCTAAACTTACTACCATTTTGGTATTCACAGAAGGCACTTACTCATTTTGGTATTCACAGAAGGCACTTACTCATTTCGGTATTCACAGAAGGCACTTACTCATTTCGGTATTCACAGAAGTTAGGAGTCCTAACTTTAGGACTCCTAAATGCCTTCTGTGAATACCGAAAGTCTTAAAATTAGGATTTTTCTCAGTTTAGTAGTAGTATAGTTAGGACTCCTAACTTTAGGACTCCTAAATGCCTTCTGTGAATACCGAAAGTCTTAAAATTAGGATTTTTCTCAATTTAGTAGTCCTAAGTTTAGGACTCCTAACTTTAGGACTCCTAAATGCCTTCTGTGAATACCGAAAGCCTTAAAATTAGGATTTTTCTCAGTTTAGTAGTAGTATAGTTAGGACTCCTAACTTTAGGACTCCTAAATGCCTTCTGTGAATACCGAAAGTCTTAAAAGTAGGATTTTTCTCAATTTAGTAGTCCTAAGTTTAGACTTAGGACTACTAAATTGAGAAAAATCCTAATTTTAAGACTTTCGGTATTCACAGAAGGCATTTAGGAGTTCTAAAGTTAGGAGTCCTAACTATAGTACTACTAAACTGAGAAAAATCCTAATTTTAAGACTTTCGGTATTCACAGAAGGCATTTAGGAGTCCTAAAGTTAGGACTCCTAACTTCTGTGAATACCGAAATGAGTAAGTGCCTTCTGTGAATACCAAAATGATTAAGTGCCTTCTGTGAATACCAAAATGGTAGTAAGTTTAGGATTTTGTCTTAGTTAGTTCTGTGAATCGGGCCCTAGAGGTTTATTACTGTGCACTTCAAACTCATGGTTTTGTACTGTATTTTTAGAACACCCATCTCTAAAACCTATTTTCCGTTTTCACAGTGACTCCGGAGAACAAAATATCGGCAATCACGACCCCCGGTAGTATGTCGCGAAAGCGGAAAGCAAAAGCAGGATTTCAATAGCCACCACCACATTAACAAAGTATTACTATATAATTAATTTTAACCATCACAGTATTTAACTCACTATATAAATAACTCTATAAAAAAAATCATCAGACTCTCAACATCTCTATAAGAATGCGTATTAATGATTCACCAATCTTTGCGACAACGTCAGTAATCGCGATGTCCCCGCGACTGTACACGGGGGCCATGCTGGCAGTCACGACATTGTTGTGAATAATACGCACGATTAAAAAAATCTATTTTGGAAACATAACTTATGTCACTAACACCTCCATTTGTCAACCATGGGGTCAGAGTATCTCCACCCTGGCCCCTTATGTGGGCTTTCACACAGATTTTCAACCACGGGAACCATTCCCGATAGATAAAATGACAGCTGCAACTTTTTATTCAGGTTGTGACCGCCAGCCAGAGATATCACTATAATTTTGAACTTATATTTCTCAACAACTACTGAACGGATTTACACCAAATAAGTAACACAGGCATTTAGTTGAACCGGCATCTACCTTCCTGCCAAATTTGGTGTAAGTCCATTCAGCAGCTAGGGCTGTAGAGGTGGCTAAAGGTTCCCACAGGAATTTATATTACATTACAAACGCAAGCTTATTTCATGCCCCACAGTCTCGGTCATCACTGCACGGATCACCCCCAAACTTTACAAATCAATTGTTGCCCACCAAGACACTTTTTTGGCAAAATTTCATGAAGATTGGTCAAACGACCCAAAGTTATAGCCAAGTCAAAAAATGCTTTTCCTATGGAAACTAGGCCCTCACTATAACTACTTACTGGCAACCACCAATAGGTAATATATATGTATTAAAAAAACTAAAACCAATTAACCAATCTAGATAATAACTATCCAAAATTAATGATCAAATAATAAATAACTGTTATTCAATTATTAATTAATTAACTTCCCACTCCGTACCCTTGTACCTCTACATACCTAAGACCCCCACCTAAAATATAACTAAAAAAACAACTATGTCATAGCTTACATATTTGAAAAAAAAAGAAAATTCATAAGAATGAATAATTATTTGTCAATTAATTATTACTTAATTAGCTTCCCCCCTAGACTCCCACGAACCTAACATCCCGCAACTAAAATAAAAGAAATATTATTCCACAATTTACACATTTAAAATCAATAAAATAATTAATTTACAAATAATAATGAATAGTTTATTAATAATTCCTTAATTAACTGCAACTAGTCAAGTCAGATAACTTTTTTTGGTTCATTCCGACCATAAAAGTTTGGTATACAAACACAGAGTTATTAAGATTTCATAAGAAAACGATACAATAGTTAGACTTAATGGCCAAAATATAAATTCCAAGTTTCATTATTTTTTTATATCAATATATACTTAGCCTAGCTTAATAAACATTCAAAAAGAACAATTGATGGACAGAATGCAGAACACTGTCATACATTCACCCCAGTACAGAGATCTGGGCCTAAATCCATTGTTTTTTGCTCACCATGCCATTCCAGTTTGGACCCAGCCATATGCAAATCAGTCTTGACCCTGCGCCCAATGGGAACAGTCCAGCCCGAACTGCCAAGCCAGGTCCTCCCTGGACTGGAAACAAGCATCCTAGGACTGGTTTCGGGCTTTCAGCCCTCATCAGCCAGGATAGCTAGACTCCCGTGGCATGGAGAGCACGGGACCCACGTATGGGCACACCCGTCCCACTCGGGGTGACAAATTCAAAAAGAACAATTGATGGACAGAATGCAGAACAATGTCACACATTCACCCCAGTACAGAGATCTGGGCCTTAATCCATTTTTTTTTTTGCTCACCATGCCATTCCAGTTTGGACCCAGCCATATGCAAATCAGTCTTGACCCTGCGCCCAATGGGAACTGTCCAGCCTGAACTGCCAAGCCAGGTCCTCCCTGGAGTGGAAACAAGCATCCTAGGACTGGTTTTGGGCTTTCAGCCCTCATCAGCCAGGATAGCTTGACTCCAGTTGCATGGATAGCACGGGACCCACGTCTGGGCATACTCGTCCCACTCGGGTTGACAATTGCAAAAAGAACAATTGATGGACAGAATGCAGAACAATGTCATACATTCACTCCAGTACAGAGATCTGGGCCTAAATCCATCGTTTTTTTGCTCAAAATGCCATTCCAGTTTGGAACCAGCCATATGCAAATCAGTGTTGACCCTGCGTCTAATGGGAACATTCCAGCACGAAATGCCAAGCCAGGGCCTCAGTGGACTAGAAACAGGCATCCTAGGACTGGTTTCGGGCTTTCAGCCCTCATCGGCCAGGATAGCCTGACTCCAGTGGCATGGAGAGCACGGGACCCATGTCTGGGCATACCCGTCCCACTCGGGATGACAAATGCAAAAAGAACAATTGACGGGAAGAATGCAGAACAATGTCACACATTCACCCCAGTACAGAGATCTGGGCCTTAATCCATTGTTTTTTTTGCTCACCATGCCATTCCAGTTTGGACCCAGCCATATGCAAATCAGTCTTGACCCTGCGCCCAATGGGAACTGTCCAGCCCGAACTGCCAAGCCAGGTCCTCCCTGGAGTGGAAACAAGCATCCTAGGACTGGTTTTGGGCTTTCAGCCCTCATTAGCCAGGATAGCTTGACTCCAGTGGCATGGAGAGCACGGGACCCATGTCTGGGCATACCCGTCCCACTCGGGATGACAAATGCAAAAAGAACAATTGACGGACAGAATGCAGAACAATGTCATACATTCACCCCAGTACAGAGATCTGGGCCTAAATCTACCGTTTTTTTGCTCACCATGCCATTCCTGTTTTGACCCAGCCATATGCAAATCAGTCTTGACCCTGCGTCCAATGGGAACTGCCCAGCCTGAACTGCCAAGCCAGATCCCCCCTGGACTGGAAACAAGCATCCTAGGACTGGTTTCGGGCTTTCAGCCCTCATCAGCCAGGAAAGCTTGACTCCAGTGGCATGGAGAACACAGGACCAACGTCTGGGCATACCCATCTCACTCGGGATGACAAACGCAAAAAGAACAATTGATGGACATAATGCAAAACAATGTCATTCATTCACCCCAGTACAGAGATCTGGGACTACATCGATAATTTTTTGACATTCCAGTTTGGAACCAGCCATCTGCAAATCAGTCTTGACCCTACGTCTAATGGGAACAGTCCAGCCCGAAATGCCAAGCCAGGGCCTCAGTGGACTGGAAACAAGCATCCTAGGACTGGTTTCGGGCTTTCAGCCCTCATCAGCCAGGATAGCCTGACTCCAGTGGCATGGAGAGCACGGGACCCACGTCTGGGCATACCAGTCCCACTCGGAGTGACAAATGCAAAAAGAACAATTGATGGACAGAATTCAGAACAATGTCATACATTCACCCCAGTACAGAGATCTGGGCCTAAATCCATTGTTTTTTTGCTCACCATGCCATTCCTCTTTGGACCCAGCCATATGCAAATCAGTCTTGACCCTGCGCCCAAAGGGAACAGTCCAGCCTGAAATGTCAAGCCACGTCCTCCCTGGAGTGGAAACAATTATCCTAGGACCAGTTTTGGGCTTTCAGCCCTCATCAGCCAGGATAGCTTGACTCCAATGGCATAGAGAACACAGGACCCACGTCTGGGCATACCCATCCCACTCGGGATGACAAATGCAAAAAGAACAATTGACGGACAGAATGCAGAACAATGTCATACATTCACCCCAGTACAGCGATCTGGGCCTAAATCCATCGTTGTTTTGCTCACCATGCCATTCCTGTTTGGACCCAGCCACATGCAAATCAGTCCTGACCCTGCGCCCAGTGGGAACTGTCCAGCCCGAACTGCCTTGCCAGGTCCTCCCTGGACTGGAAACAAGCATCCTAGGACTGGTTTCGGGCGTTCAACCCTCATCAGCCAGTATAGCTTGACTCCAGTTGCATGGAGAGCATGGGACCAACGTCTGGGTATACCCGTCCCACTCGGGGTGACAAATGCAAAAATAACAATTGATGGACAGAATGCAAAACAATGTCATTCATTCACCCCAGTACAGGGATCTGGGTCTAAATCCATATTTTTTTTGCTCACCATGCCATTCCAGCTTGGACCCAGCCATATGCAAATCAGTCTTGACCCTGCACCCAATGGGAACAGTCCAGCCCGAACTGTCAAGCCAGGTCTTCCCTGGACTGGAAACAAGCATCCTAGGACCGGTTTCGGGCTTTCAGCCCTCATCAGCCAGGATAGCTTGACTCCAGTGGCATGGAGAGCACGGGACCCACATCTGGGCATACCCGTCCCACTCAGGGTGACAAATGCAAAAAGAACAATTGATGGACAGAATGCAGGTGTTTAGTGCTTCACCTTGTGGAGTGTGATTGAAATGTGACAATGTTTGGTACTCAACGTCTATAACCCCACATACTTGGTGTGAGCTGTGCCAGTAAAGGGTTCAATTAAAATCACCCACCCAGATTATACATAAGGGATACCATTTCCCCGCAACCGTGTCAATTTAATCTTTGAGAGTGTTATTGACCTCTCAGTTGTGTTGATCAAAGATGTTATAGTATCAATAGCACTTTAGCATGAATCAAGTCAGAGATCAGAATGAGCTGATACCAGGGAGAGTCAATAATGTTCTCTGTCTTGGTCATCCCATATTTAACAGAAATCAATGCCACCAAACCTCCCTTTGCCCTCCCTGCTAATGTTGGGGTTGCCTAAACATTAAAAGAGCTATCACCGTCCATGTCAACGGTATCCCTATACCAAGTTTCCTGGACACAGATGATGTCGAATGTTTTGACATATTGTAACCAGACCTCGTCCGATAATTTTGGGCGAATGCCCGCAATGTTCCAGGAAATAAGTCTAAGGGGGCGAGTATTACAATCATACGCCCCGTTTGACCTCCCTACTATTAGTTATAGAAGCCAGCATTAAGGGCATGATGTTTGTATCCAACCCCACACTTCCTACACTTTCAATAGGGGGGTATAGGTAAGTGTAAACTATTCTCAGATTCATGTATTTAGGAGGGATAGCTATGCTAACTGGTGCGTTAAGGACATTCTCTAATTCTTTGTTTAAAGTGTCCATTTTATCTAGATTTCTCCAGGTGACGGGTAGTCAGTCTAAATCTGCGAGGCCTGATTATACCTCAAAACGATTTGGATGGAAACATGGGGAAGGCAGGGGGTGTGAGTATACATTATTTGGTCGCTGCCAGGGTTGTAGGCTCTTAGAAGCTCCTTGATGTTGGGGGTAAAAAAAGCCTAGTGGACGGACCTGTATCGACTCATGATACGAGTCTCTGAGTTGTGCCAGTGCGATGTCAGTGCACTTTCTGTCATTGAAATTTAAAACTATGCAATACCCTTCTCGGTTTTTATCAGTATTGCCCACCCAACTCACCCGCTTTGCCATAATAATATGCTTATGCCAGTTCATCTGGGTCTGGATTTTACAGGAACACCAATGAGCTAATTTGTTCAAAAGGCTCTGGCAACTTTCCTTTTAACCAAGTGGAAGGGACAGCACCCCAGTTAAAATTAAGGTATATGGTGTACATTCCGGGGGTAAATTTAAAATAGTTTTCTCGCCCATCTTATTCGACCGGTTGGCCACAGGACCATTTGCAGGTTTTTTGCTTATCCATTGCTTCTCCCCACTACCGCTATCTGGTCTTAAGCAGTTGGCGGTTACTCTATCCCCTTGGGAGGCACCCTGTAGGCCAGGCACTGTGACTAGGGAGGATATCAGGTGATCAGAGTGATTAGCAGCGGCCCGGGGAGGTTCATGTGGATTTACCGCAGCACGCGTGTTTGTTGGGCCAATTTCAATAACACTCCTACCCTCTGAGGCCTTGGAAGAGGTGTTGCTCCCTGTTTCAATAACATCGCCTTCCATGGCTTGCCCTCCCAGGTTGCATCGCATTACAGGAACACTTGTGGTTTGCAATAATAGACCTAGCTGCTCCTCTATGCTGACTAGCCTGGCTATTATTTCGTTCAGGGCATCCAGCACTATTTTTTCAAATTGTTTTGTAGCCATGTCCATATCTGTTTCAGGCTGGGGCCTAGTTCCTCCTCCATTATGAGGTTGCCCGGTAAGTCCTGGTGGATTCTGTCTTGTTCGTTTAACCCTTGGCGTGTGGCCCCTTGCACAATGATCAGTCATGGCTAAATCCGTACGCTTCCTTTTTCCGCCAACAGTGCCCTTGGCACCCTGGCCCCCCGTAAGTGAGCTCATGGCTACACCCGCTATTACTGCACCTGAAGCGCCTTGAGACGAGATGATAATGACGGGTGAAAGGGTGAGAGGGGTTTGTTTCGGGAGCTCAGGGGCTGTCTCCGATGTTGATATAGCAGATGTAGCAGAGACCTCCTCATTGTCTGCAGGCTGGGCGGGGTGTAAGGGCAAAGTAACATTTGAAGCTGGGCGGGGCTAGTGAGAGTGCATTCAGCAAGCTCAATTTCCTTATTAATTGCCCCCACGGCTTTCTGCAAAAACCCATCCAGGGTAGCATTGGTGCGTTTGATGGTGGTCACAGTTTTTTACTTCCCCATGGCAAGTAAATGCTTAAGTGAGCTGGAAGAAAGTCAGAAATAGGAAAAGAACTTACCTTTTTACCTTGATGCAAAGCCGGCCGGCTGCGACTGAAGTTGTGCGCCGGCCACAAGACCAAGAGGCGGGGCCCAGCCCAGCCTACTCCGGGCTCGGACAGGTGCAGACAGGCCCACCCTTGGCCCGGGCGTGGCCCGGTGACGCCTGCACGCCTCCCGCAGTGAGTGCACAACTGCTTTTAAGCACCTCCAGGTGCAATGGCAGTGCGGTGGCGGCCCTTCCTGCTGCTGGGGTTGCTGGTAGGTGGAGTCCTCTGGCCCTGGTTTGCTGCTCAAGCGTCCCACGCTGCGGGAGTGCACGGCTGCTTTTAAGCGCATCAAGGCACAATGGCAGTGCGGTGGCGCCCCTTCCTGCCGCTGAGGCTGCTAGTAGGTGTAGTCCTCTGCCCCCAGTTTGCTGCTCAAGCGTCCCGCGCTGCGGGAGTGCGCGTCTGCTTTTAAGCGCCTCCAGGCGCGATGGCAGTGCGGTGGAGGCCCTTCCTGCCGCTGGGGCTGCAACTAAAATATAAATAAACCAAATAAGTATTCCATATTTTACATAATTAAAAATTATTTAAATAATTAAATAACCATTAACACTAAATGGTTACATGTGACTTAACTTCCGACCCTACACCCCTACAAACCTAGCACCACATAACTTGAATATAAGTTAAATTAATAAGTATTCCATAAATTACATAAGTAGAAAATCAATTAAATCATTACCAATTGATAATTAATTGTTTAAAATGTTTCCCCCTAAACCCCTACAAACCTAACAACCCCCAAATAACATATAACAAAAATAAATCAGAATTAAAAAATTAAATAGCAATCATATAATTTAATAAAATGTATTAAATAATTCTTACTAATTTGTTACCTAATTACCTTCCCACCCTATCCCCTCACAAACCCAATAACCCACTACAACACTGTTAATTACTATTACAAATTAATTAAAAATTGTAAACCACTTAAAATTGCAAGCTATATTTTGAAAACAATTAGTAGCATTTATATAAACGATAGTACTATAAACTTATATCAACTAAAACATTAAATAATGTGAAAAAACAATATTTTAACCCCTATATTAGTGAAGACTATATTCAAAACATTCATATTATTTAAAACAATACCTCAAAAATAATATTCTTGTCAACGATATTTGTGCATTACGATATTTGTGTGTCTTAGTATTTAAATTCCAATATTTCTGTCTCCTGATATTTTAAAAGCAATATTTGTTAAAACACCCTGCTCATAACCAGTGTGAAGCTGGGTGTTACCCAAATTGTACAAGTAGACCAATAGGACTGTACGTCTGGTTTGTGCACTATACCTATTCTGAGTGTAAGGTACAGAAATTTCTTCAACTCTCCAAGTGAAGTGGGATTCCACTGGTGTTCCACATAATTAGGCCTAAAAGTGCCTCTATACTCCCTAGGAAACTGTTTGGCACACAAATATGTTTGGTACACAACTTCCTCAAGGAAGTCAACATCCAATAAGAGATGGACCTAGTAAATAGGCAAAACATTTGCTGTATTGACTCTACATCCAGTGTAGCAGTGAAAGAGAAATTTGGCACTGCACTAAATTGGGGTGCTGCCAAGACAGCACTAGGTCTATTCTTGCCGCTGCACGTGCCTGCTCTCTTGACTGGTCTACCCTGCAACTGTCTTTCCACTGAACAGTTTGTACTTGCAAAGGGACATCATGGCTTCTGTGACTATGTTCCACTGCATCACTGGAAGATTAATCTTTGATGGAAGTCTGATGATTGTTAAAAAGCTTCCACATGTTGTCCCATTTTCTTCCACTGTGATGGTGTCTCAACATCTGATACTGCCTCAGAGCTGTCATCCATACATCGAGTAAGGTCCCTTGGCAGCAGTCATCAACCAAGACACCATCTCTACCGACTGTCTAAAACATGTCTAAAACCTTCTTTCTAAAATACTGTCCTATGTAGAAGGCAGAATTATGGTTTTAAACCAGTCAGTGGTTGTGTGCAACTATGAGATATGTGATACAAAGTGTACAAACACCTATAAATGGGTCAGTGTGTGCATTTATGTGATGTCTAGGTCAGTAAAAACGTAAAACAGCAACCATAGTATTGATGTAGTTTCACTAGAAAAGACACACACAAAAACAACAACAAAGGTATTACCTCACCTTGCCCCATACCCAATACCACAGCATACTTTAAAGTACAAGGGGTAAGTCCACTCTAGCCACTGCTCATTTATCATGGTACTGGCATGCAGCAGAGACAATTTCAGGTATGAGACAACTAAAGAAACCTATTTGAGTCAGACAGGGGCAAAAACTAGGTTTGGGCAGTACAATAAGTGTTTCCCATAAGTAATCAGATAGCTAAACAACCATTTGCAAAGTCAAAAGGCTGGCAACAATAGCTAGACCTATTTGTTAATGCTTGTTACTTCACGACTTAGGAAATCTTTATTATTGGGGGAGCTGCTGGGCCATTTCCAGTATAAAAATTATTTACTGAAGGCTTTTATCTTAAGAAGCACACATTGACATATTAGCCCCTGGAAAGGAAGACTCATACTTTGTGTGCCTGAGTGCTCCTTGTGAAAATTCACAATGCTATCACTCACAGTATGGGGTCCCCATGGCCTAATTATGCTCAGGGAGGGGGGGTTGCACCCCTCTCCCTTGCTTCGCTAAATACGTGTCCCGAGGGATGGGGTCCCCGGGGCCTTTTTCGGCTTGGGGAGGTGAGGGCGCACAGCGCCCCTCACCTTTTTAAAGCATTTTGACTCTGGGGTCCCCTGGACCTTATTAGGCTCTGTGAGGTGGAATTGTGCTCTCCCCAACGCTTTATTAAAATGGTGGCCCTGTGGGCTCAGAGTGTGGGACTGTGTGTCCCCTCCCCTATGATAACATATTGGCCCTGGGGGATGGGATCCCTGACCCTTTAGAGGCTTTGAGAGGGGGGACATGCGCGACCCTCCCCTTAACCCCAATTCGCACCTTGCCCTGGCCCATTGCAGGGTGGCATCTTTTTGAAAGGCACGGATGCTCACACCTTTTTTTTAATTTTGCCACAGATTCTCCACCACCAGGCCTAGGGGATCAGGGTAGCTCTACCCTGCCACTATGTCTTTTTTTTTCTTTTTTTGGGACTTGGGACTGAGTTCTTAGTACTAAGTTGGCTGCCACTTCTTCTGGTTGATGAAGTGGCATCTAAACAGTTTTCAGCGGGAGGACTGTTGGAGCCGCGGAGTCTCCACGTCCCTACATATCCAACGTTTTTGAGCATTATTGCTCAAGAACTACTGAATGGATTTACACCAAATCACAAAAAGCACTCCTTCTGGACCAAGATCCAGCTTCCGGACAAATTTGGTGTAAATCTGTCAAGCGCTTCGGACTGTTACTGTGTCTCAATTTCCTATGAAAAATGAATCGTGAACATTTCTGGGGGATCCCTGATTTTCTGGGTCACTGCTTGACAGATCACTGACAAGTTTCCATGCACAAACTATTAAAAAATTTGTGGTGATTCGCCAAATGGCGCAAAAAACAAAAGAGGCATTTCCTATGGAACAATATATATATATATATATATATGTATATATATATAATCTACTGGCGGTTGCCAGTAGATAGTTATAGTTAGGACCTACTTTCCATAGGAAATCCGCAACATTCTATTGTGAAGTTCTTTGGCGCCGATTTACGAATCTTCGCGAAATTCTCCAAACTTTTGGCCAGCTCCGCTCCGCTCCTACCCTGGAAGTTTTGTGGTGATTCATCAAGCGGGGGCCGAGAAAAAAGGGGGTCCCAAAACGCGTTTTCCCCATGCAATTTCCCATCGGATCTGTTGTCGCAGCTACAGCCCGAACCGCTGAACGGAATGACACCAAATTTGAGGTAGTCCTCAGTTCGGACTCGTGCCTTTTGCATATTTGGTGTGAATCTGTTCAGTAGTTCCTGAGAAAATTAGGGTAAAAAAGTTAGTTATATCTATGGCCGCGGAGGATCCGCGGACCCTACCCGCACCGTATGCGAACCCTCCCCGAACGGAGCGCGCACCCTCCCGATCGCGTGCTGAATGCTAATTGGCTGTCAAGCGTCTCTCTACATTCAAAACCAGGAACTGTTGGCGGCCTATTTCTGCCTCGGTAGAAGCGAGGCTGAAGAAGCAAGGGGAATAAGTGCGTAAAACATATAAAGGAGGCAGAGTGGAAATACTCTGACCCTCTAGAGGTGCTTAGGGGGTCCCAGAAGGACCCCCTGGGGCCCCCTTTTAAAAGAAACGGGGAAATGCGCGCACGGTGCGCGCATCCTACCGCGTTGGATGCACGGATTCTCTTGTGGTGGGTGCGCGGATCCACGGCAACGTTTTTTGAAAAATGACAAGAAATCATTGGTTGTATGACAACTTTCTACACTGAAAGGTAGGGTGTATATTTCTGTTTTTTAAAGGTATGATTGTTATTGGTTATCAAAAACAGATTGTAAGGAACATTATATATGATAAGCTGATATGTTGAAAAGTCAAGCACACTTCCTGTCTTGTGTAGGAACATTGTGTGCTGAACTTGTGACCTGTGAGCTCAGTGCAGTGTTCCATGACCTGTTTCTATGGTAACAGGCAGAAGGCAGATTGGGGGAAGGGTTGAAATGTATTTCAGTTGGAAAGGGTTGAAATGTTTAACCAATAGAAATGTGTGTTTGTTTTTGAGTTTATGTGCGAAGGATTGTGATTTGATGTTTACATGTATATGTGTGGAAAATGAAAGGGAAACTTTTTCATTCTTTGCTTTTGCTGAGAGGTGCACAGTGCAGAGATTCTGTACAAGAAAATATGGTGAGTGATTGATATACTCCTTAATCTACAAAAGAACTTGAAAGATGAGTTATTTAATTGTGAGGGGATGTATGTAGACTATTTTAATCAGACTAATGTATTTTTCCTGCTAAAGTGTAGGGAGTGCTTTTTTTCTCTACAATGTGTGTGCATGTAGAAACCATTCTGTGATAGGCATTTGTATTTTTCATGTGTTTGTAGACAGATAACTGTGCAGTTTTTATATTTTGGTAGAATTAGAAACCAGTCATTGTTTATGAATTTGTGAAATGAGTTATGTTATATTTCTATACTAAAATGTAGTACTACTTCTAGATGAGAAATGTGTTTTGATATAGTGCAAGGGATAGTGTTGTTTGTCTAGAATCACACAGTGAGTATGTGTGCATTTGGGAACCACTGTGAGAGAAGCATTTGGTAACATCGTGTATTTGCTGACAGATAACTGTTTTAAAACATGTTATGTTGTCAAGTTTTAGTAGCATTAGAAGGCTGTTATGGCTTATGCTTTCATTAAATGAGTCAGGCTTTGACATAAAAGTGCAGTCCTGAAATATGTAGATTGTGTGCAGTTCCCTTACCACTTGCACTGTAGTGAATGAGTTTTGGTAAACTCATAGGGATAGTGGTGCTTGTCTAGAATCACAACACTGTGAGTTAGTGTGTATTTGGGATCAGTGTGAGAGAATCATTTGGTTAAATCATGTATTTGCTGACAGATAACTGTTTTAAAATCTGTCATGTTGTGAAGTTTTAGTAGCATTAGAATCCAGTCTTTGCTTATATGTTGATTAAATGAGTCATGCCTTGACACTGATGTGCTGTACTTAAATATGTAGATTGTGTGCAGTCCCCTTACCCCTTCCACAGTAGTGAATGATTTTTGGTAAAGTCCTAGGATAGTGTTGATTGTCTAAAATCACACTGTGAGTCTGTGTGCATTTGGGTAAGGATTGTGAGAGAAGCATTTGGTAACATTGTGTATTTACTGACATAGCAATGAGTTTTGGTAAACTCCTAGGGATAGTGTTGTTTGTCTAGAATCACACTGTTAGTCTGTGTGCATTTGGGAACCACTGTGAGAGAAGAGTTTGGTAAGATCATGTATTTGCTGACAGATAAGTGTTATAAAACATGTCATGTTGTCAAGTTTTAGTAGCATTAGAAAACAGTTATGGCTTATGCTTTCATTATATGAGTCAGGCATTGACAGTAAATTGCAGTTGTGAAATATGTAGATTGTGTGCAGTTCGCTTACCACTTGCATTGTAGTGAATGAGTTTTGGTAAACTCATAGGGATAGTGGTGCTTGTCTAGAATCACACTGTGAGTTAGTGTGTATTTGGGATCACTGTGAGAGAAACATTTGGTAACATCATGTATTTGCTGACAGATAACTGTTTTAAAACCTGTCATGTTGTGAAGTTTTAGTAGGATTAGAATCCAGTCTTTGCTTATGCGTTGATTAAATGAGTCATGCATTGACACTGATGTGGTGTACTTAAATATGTAGATTGTGTGCAGTATCATTAACTCTTCCAGAGTAGTGAATAAGTTTTGGTAAACTCCTAGGATAGTGTTGCTTGTCTAAAATCACACTGTGAGTCTGTGTGCATTTGGGTAAGGATTGTGAGAGAAGCATTTGGTAACATCGTGTATTTGCTGAGATATACCTGTTTTAAAACCGGTCATGTTGTGAAGTTTTAGTAGAATTAGAAGCCAGTCTTTGCTTATGCTTTGATTATATGAGTCAGGCTTTGACATAAAAGTGCAGTCCTGAAATATGAAGATTGTGTGCAGTTCGCTTACCACTTCCACAGTAGTGAATGATTTTTGGTAAACTTCTAGGTATAGTGGTTGTTGTGTAGAATCACACTGTGAGTCTGTGTGCATTTGAGAACCACTGTGAGAGAGGCATTTGGTAACATCGTGTATTTGCTGACAGATAACTAATTTAAAACCTGTTATGTTGTCAAGTTTTAGTAGCATAAGAAGCTAGTCTTTGCTTATGCATTGATAAAATGAGTCAGGGTTTGACACTAAGGTGTAGTACCATGTACCATTCTGTTCACTGTGGCAGAACTGAAAATGTAAAAGTTTTACCTAAGCACTGTCCTAGAAGTAGTCTGATTATTTAGTCAGAATCTAAGTACCAAATAGACTGCTTCAAATGTCTATGCAGTATGCATGTAGTGTTCTAACATATTATACACTTGTCATTTACACCTTCAATTCCCTAATCAGTATCCATACACTTCCAGGAAACATCCTGTCACTTCCTTTGCAGTCCTCTAGAGACCCATTCAACAGCATGTACTAATCCATTCACTGTGCCAAAACCCAAACACTTATAAATTCACCCAGACACTCTCTTTCCAGTACTCTAATGATTCAGTCACTGCCTAAGTATTCATGCACAGAGCCAGGTCTTTGCATATGGACTTCTTCAAACCCCTATCCACTATGCATGCAGTCCTCTAAGCACCTACACACTTTTCTTTCACTCCTTCAATTCCCCAGTCAGTATCCGTTCACTTCCAGCAAACACCCTGTCACTCCATTTGCACTCCTCTTGTGACCCATTCAGCATAATGTACTAATCCATTCACTGCGCCAAACCCTAATAAATTCACCCAGGCACTCTCCTTGCAGTACTCTAATCATTCAGTCAGTACCCAAGTACTCATTCAGTGACCCAGGCCTTAGTATATGGACTGCTTCAAACTGTTATCCACTATACATGCAGTCCTCTAACCAACTACACAATTGTCTTTCTCACCTTCAATTCCCTAGTCAGTAGCCATACACTTTCAGGAAATACCCTGTCACTCTCTTTGCAGTCCTCTACTGACCCATTCAGCATCATGTACTAATCCATTCACTGTGCTAAAACCCAAACACTTATAAATTCACCAAGATACTATCTTTGCAGTACTCTAATCATTCAGTCAGTGCCTAAGTATTCAGACACTGAGCCAGGCCTTAGCACATGGACTGCTTCAAACCCCTATGCACTATGCATGCAGTCTTCTAACCACCTAGATACTTGTCTTTCACACTTTCAATTTCCTAGTCAGTATCCATACAGTCCAGCACTTGTGACTGCCTTTGCACTCCTCTAGTGAGTCATTCAGTACCAAGTACTAATCCATTCCCTGTGCGAAAAGCCTAGCACTAATAAATTCACCTAGGCACTCTCTTTGTTGTAGTCTAATCATTGAGTCAGTACCCAAGTAGCCATGCAGTGAGCCAGGCCTTAGCACATGGACTGCTTTAAATGCCTATGCAGTATTGATGCAGTCCTCTAATCACCTACACAGTTGTGTTTCACACCTTGAATTCCCTAGTTAGTATTCATACTCTTCTAGCAAACACCCTGTCACTCACCCAGTGTGTCTCCTTATAGTACTGTAATCATTTAGTCAGTTAGCATGTAGTCTTTTAGTGAGGTAGGCTTTAGGGCATGAACTGCTTCAAAGTAGTATGCACTATGCATGTAGTGTTTTAACGATCGTCACACTTGTGGTTCAGGGCTATAGTTTCTTAGTCAGTTTTTATATAAAATGTGTTTGTACAGTAATGGAATAGTATAAATTTGAAAGTTATTAATATACATTTATTTGTGATTCTTTTTTACAGATACAGAATAGGAGTGTTTCTCGTCCATTTGCACTCTTCTCGTGCAAGATTGCTTGGATGAAGGGTCCTTCGGTGTTTCATCATACTTGCCGTGCCGTACGAGTATTTCTTGTTAGGATCCCCTCGCAACAGAACTCTTTTGCAAATCTTGCAAAGTAAGGAATTGGCAGTGCATCGCGGGGCGCGAGTTATAGTTAGCTCAACGAACTATAACAGGGGAATTTCTAGGGTTTTGTACGAGGGAAATGTCCAGCTAACTATAACGCCCCTGAAGCCTATGGTTTTTTCAGTGAATTTCTAAGGTTTTTTAAATGCCAATTCCTAACTATAACGCCCCTGAAACCTATGGTTTTTTCAGTGAATTTCAAAGGTTTTTTAAATGCCAATTCCTAACTATAACGCCCCTGAAACCTATGTTTTTTTTAGTGAATATATATATAAATAAAGCCATTTTAGGTAACAGCGTTTAGCAGTGCTTCCTTGTGGAGATGTCTCTGTCTACTGGCGCTCCCCCGTGCGTCAGGTTCACTGGCGCTGCCTTCTGCGTGCACCTGACATAGTGCGCTCCTTCTTCTTCTGGGATGCTTTCTTCTGGCACTTGTTGGGCCTGGGGTGTAGTTTGCGTTGATGCTTGTACACCGGACGGAGCAAATGATGCAATCTCTGCACTGTCGGTGGCGTTGAGCGGCCATGTGGGGTGCATGCTCTGCACCAGTCTTTTCTTGCGCTGTCGATGGGGACAGTTCTCTTGAGGCGTCGCTGTTATGGCTGGCCGTCCACTTGTGATGGTGGGGCTTGTGTTGCTGCGTCTTCGGTGTTAGTGCTTGAGCTTGGTCGGTGTTGCTTCGGCTGGAGAATTTTCAGGCTTCCTGGGAGCGCTCAGTGCTGAGCAGCAGTCTTTTCCCCTCAAAGGTCTGAGTGGCATGTTGGAGTGGTGTACAATGCACCCCACATTCGGGTGCTTCTCTAGGGGCTTGCCGTCTTGCTGGGCTTCGCTGTCCTTTGCTTCTTGGCACGTTCCTGTGCTGGGGTGCTCCTGGGCTTCTGGTTTCTCTTTGCTAGGTGTGGGTTTGGAGCTCCTCTTCTTTGGACTGTCGGGGGCGTCCTTTGGCTGATCTCTGCAGTGGCACTGGGAGCAGTGCTCAGGCTCTTCAGCATGCCTGGCCTGTAAATGGGTGTGTGTGTGTTAGGACTCTTCCTCCTGCGAGCCGCAGTGCCTGGGTATGGTGAGGATACCTGTTGGTGCCTTACAGTGCGCACCACGTGGCTCAGCAGACGTCCAGTTGCATCAGCTCTTCGGGGTGGCAGCGCGTCAGTGCGGTACTGGGTGCTTGCTTGCATGTGTGTGGCAATGTTGCCAACCATGGATGCCACACTGGGGTGGAGATGCAATTTCAAGGTGAGTTGGGGCTACTAACATGTCTCCAGTCCTTTCTTGCTGTATTCTGGGTTATGTGTCCTCCCATACGTTACTCTCGCAAGTGGCGCAGCGCTGTAGGGTGAAGGATCACCGCAGTCTGTGTACCATTGTGTGCATTTCCTTGTGGTATGTTCATTTGGTTTGGGTGCAGTGTGTCCGATGGCCACTAGATGGCAGTGCCGCGCTTCAAACTCACAGGCCCCGGCAGTTTGTTTTGGAACTGTGGGCCCCTGCCGTCACGGAGATGCAGGCACTAGGTGGTGTGGTGTTTTACTGATGTCGCCGGCCTCGTGTTGGAGTCTGGACATGTAGGGGCAGGGATCGCATGGTGAGACGGCAGCTCTTGTGCTTTGCAGGTGATGCTGATGGCAGCGACAGCTTTACCTTCTTGCGGGGCCTTGCGCATGGGTGCGCACAGTTGTGGCCAGGTTATATGGGGCTTCTCAGGGTTATTGCCTTGCCTGTCTCCTGGGCCCTGGGGCCCTTCTCCTAAAGCCTGTGTCCACTGGCTGCTTCAGTTCCCTTGCCGCGGTGCAGGCATGTGTCTGTTAGGTGGTGCCATGACCCGGTCGGCTTGCGGCAGGCATCTAGGGAGGTGTGCATGTGGAGAGCAGCCCTTGCTGGCCTTCCTTACTTTTCCTGAAGCAGACGCCCTGCAGCTCTTGGCAGCTGGGTGGCGCCACTGGCATTGACTCTCAGTCGGCCGCGGCAGTCTCTCCCGCAATTGCCAGCCATGGTGGCCCGTGGTGGATGTCAGAGCCATTGCTAGGCTCTCACTCCCGGCGGCGCTCCCCTGTGGCTGAAACTGTTGGCGGCAGGCAGGGAGCCTCTTCGCGCTTGATCAGGTACGGGGAAAGGGGCTCTTGCTCAGTGCTGCTGTGTCTCTTCGGCGTCTTCAGGCCTCCCTTGTTGGCGGCTTTGCTGTACGGTCACCGCTACCCATGACAGTGCTCACCCTTCATGGAGGACCTTCAGGGTTTGTGGGGTGATATTTGCACAGGCGTTCGTCCGCCAACTAGCGGGCACTGTCTTTCATTCCCTGGGGCAATGCGCAGTTGCGCAGGGAAGCAAGTGTCTGTGTGGGCCTCAGGTTCACTTCGTCCGTGTGGTGGCATGCATCGGTAGGGCTGCAAGGCAGGGTCGCACCAAACTCCTCTCACCTGGGCATCCTGCGGGTCCGAGGATGGTGCTATCTTCTCCCCCCGCACGGGTGGTGATGGCGCGGGCAGTGTCACATCTCCCGCGGCGCCGATCGCAGCGCACACGGTTGCGTCGCACCGAGCCTGGCGCTCGCCTTAGCAGACCCCCTTCCTCCGCCGAGGGATCGATGCGGGGCCGGCCACAGCGAAATGCTGATGCTGGGATAGCAGTCAGGCGAATGTAGGGGCAGACTGGCGGGTGCGTGTCCAGGAGTGTCAGCTTCACATCAGCCCAAGGGACTAGGAGGCGGCTGCTTTCTTACGCGTTGATAAGATCCACTCGTCGCCAGTGTAGTGTTTGGGCCTCAGGCCCACATGGTGCTAAATAACGGAAAATGACACTGAGTAGTATAGTGTGATAATAGGCCCAGGGCACGTGCGCCTGGCCCCTTTTATTGACAGGGTCACCTGACTGGTGAAGCCTGTGGTGGGTGGGTGTCTGGTGTGGGTTACATCAGCAGTGGACCACTAGAATATATCCAGCCGGATACTGCAAGTGGAAACCTAAAAAAGACACAGAGCCTCATGCATGCTTTTCAAATAGAGACATTAAAACGTGCTAAATAAAATCTTTTAGTGAGTATATTATCCACACTTGCTGTTCAAACTGCAGTTTACCAATTTTTATGTTGCAGTTTCTACAAAATGACCTGTAGATGGCAGCCTGTACAAGGCTATCTGTGTGTAAAACCACAGATTAAAGAGCAGCAGAGCAACATTAGCAACCTTAGGAGAAAAGTGCAGAGTCGTCCACTTGGACATCGGGTAAAATGTGCACCTCTAACCGCTTTCATTTTTAATTTCAAGAAAAGAACTCTTGTCACATGCAGCAGTGTGCGATGGAGATTCTGAATTACTCGACCCACTTAATGCTGGTAACATGTGAGACAGCAGCTGAGCGCTTGAACATGGAAACTTTATAAAAGCAGATGGGACGGGAGGCACGCACAATGTGTAGTCAAAAGATAAGCATTTGCAATGCAATAGGTCTCGCATTTGCGAGAGTTTGAGCTATTGGCATTGTTAATGCCAATGCCTTTTATTTATATGTTTTCAAAACCTGCAAGCGGTGCGTAAACATGCACTTTGTGCTTATAGTTGTTGCTTGAGAAGCAAGGCTGGCAGTAAAAGAGGCACAGTTACTGCCAGTCTTGCTTCTCGTAAGCAACTACTATAGGTGCAAAGTGTGTGTTTAAGCATCGCTTGCAGGTTTTCAAAACACAAATAAATGGCATTGTCATTTACAATGCCAATAGCTCAAACTCTCGCAAATTTGAGACCATATGCATTGCAAATGCTTGTTTCTTTTCCACTGCACATAGTAAGCAGGTTCTGGCTCTCTTAGAGCAGAAGCTACTACTCACTGTCACGAAGATCTCGAGGTCCAAGAGCCACATGTGTGATATTTGTCAGCTGTGGACCAAAAGCTAATGTGTGAAGAGGTAGCTCTATATCTCAAAGTCACAGAAATCACTACAGAGTACTGAGACTGTCCTGGAATAAGACTGTGCCCTTGGGCGCGAGATGTGCATTTTATGGGCAGGTTAGGTTTGTGACGCTTACTATAGAATTGGCTGAAGTCCATCATTAATAAATGAATGTCTTCTGTCAATGTTTTTATGCGGGGTAGGCCGACATTGTTTCCTTAAGCTGGTTTCTACTAACGAGACTGCACAGTATTATAAGGAGCTCCCACGTCTGTCAGTGAGCTGTCTTTAGTTAATTATGGGGCTATCATTCTACATTTCTAAGTTTCCTTCTAAGGGGAATCAGGTCTAAATGTGGGATTCTTCGGACATGACTCACGTTGGCAGCATCAGTTAAAACTTACCAGGATCATTTTGTAGAAGATAGGTGCCCAAAAGCATCCCTTCTGGACGAAAGCTAATAAAACAAACAGGTTTTGGATCCTAGATTAAAAAGCCTGGATATAGTGCGTGGCAGCGTCCCCACTGCAGCCTGTATCTCCCGGCCGTGAACTATGCAAACAAACACACCCGAGAGAGGACACAGGAACGGTATTTGCGATTAATAAAAATATGGGTAAAGTGCCACGAGAGAGACAACAGTCTGTCTATGGGGCACCAAAATAAAAATACCCTTCTGAACTGCAGGGGTTGAACACAAACATTTATAAATGTATGCAGTCACACCAACTGTACCCCATAACAGATTTAACTGCTATTAAAACAAAGGCTGAAGGTTAGAAAGGTCCCACGGGAGTAGCAAAGGTGCTTGTTAATAGTTAAAAAATGGGTGTTTACAAATAACACATTTTCGGAACCTTGAAAGAAACATGTCTAGTGTAGGAGAGTGGCATCGACTGCATAGTTGCCCCCAACTTTTTGCTGATGTTTTGACTGTTTTCTGACTCTAGCCAGGCTGTGGCCCTGCTATCCAGGACCCCAGCCTATCTGCTTCCTCTCTAAACTGATGTGAGTACCCTAGGTACATCCCAATTGGATACTGGGGACACCCTATCAGCCCCTTGTAGATGGTACTGTGGAAATTTAGCTTACAAACTGAACATTATCTGCGCCATCTTGCCTCTCCTCAGCGCCACGCACAGCGAATGCACGGCCGCCATTTTAGGCACCCCACTCTCTCCCCACTCATTGTCAATCGCCAGCGCGGTCCCCTTGGCGCTGCGAGCATCCCCCGCGCGCTGGCCACCCCCGCTCTCTCATACAGGCCATAAACCCTCTCTTTCTGCGCGACCCTGCTACGGAACCACTTCCGACCGACAACCCATACATGGTCATGCCTCTCCTTTGATAACCCCCTTCCTCTGCGCCCCATTGTCTGAACTGGTCCCAGGCCATCACCTAGCCCTGCGGATGCAGTTTATTGCCCCTACTGTAAGGGAAACACCCCACATCAAAGGGATTACAGTAGATCAAAGCCCCTACTCCCTGAGACCCGACCGGTCACACACCCCCCAGGAATTGGCGGAATACCCTGCTGCGCAATAGCCATCTCCTACTGTGGGTGGGGTGGGAACTTCTACTGTATCTATGTGTGGGATCGGATCTGAACCGGGGCTTCAGGGGATATTCCCCCCGTACATCAAGGGAATCTCAAGAATGTACTATGTGTAATAAAGCAATAAACCAGTGTATAAGAGACCAGGTCTCAGAGATGCAGTTAGAGCACCTCGTGACGATACCTTGCTGTCTGATCTGATGTGTTCTGCTCCGACGGAATAAAACTTTGTTTCCTGCCTTCCAGTCTCCGGCGCCTGCCTCTTTTATTGGTAAATTATCGAGTGGTATGAGAGGCGATTACCGCCGGGCAAATACTTGAAAGGTTATCGACTGAAACTGCCGCTACCATTTAACAGTACCCTAGTTACCCAGGGCATGGGTCCCTCAGAGGCCTACCTGGGGCTGCAGCACTTCTTGTGCCACCCCTGGGACAGCCATACAAACTGACACCACCAGACCACTACTCTAGTCTGGGTAGGGTGGTGCTTGCACCCCTTACAGGGATATAGGTATCCTGTAACCCACTCCATACAACACACATATCCTCATCGGTCACCCCTAAGGCAGGCCTTGCTAATCCTACAAGGCAGGGTGCTGAGATATGTGTGAGGGGGAACCCCTACCTGAGTAGGGCCCCTCTGCAACCTTCGTAAAACTATTGCTGGGTTGTTTGCAGTGCAGCCATACCATATACTCTTAACCGCATTATAAGTAATCGCGATAGCGTGATAACTTGAGAGTGGCTGCACAGAACCATGTCGTGTTTGGTGTCAAACATGTAGGAATCATACCCCCAATCCAACCATGGGAGTGAGGGCATGATTCCCCCCTGCTAGAGGGGCGATATAGTAAAAGCGGCAGATTTTAGACACCAATTTAAAAGTGCACACGTAATACAAAATGGATGCTACCCGCCACCCACACGACTCTGGCTGCCTGTTGCTGGGCAGAACTCCCGCCACAGCAGCTGGACAATAGGGATCTTGTTGCAGGGAGGTGCTCCCACCTCCCCAGACAGACTATGTGGATTGGAACTTGGTGGGTGCACCATAGGATGTCTTTCAGACTTGCACGTAGGCTTCTCCAGTGCCTACTTCTGCATACACCGCCTCAAACCGGTTCAGGGGCATCCTATCCCCTGCCCAGATGGGAAAACACACAAAGGGGAGAGGGTGTAGCCACCCTTTCCCGCCTGAACTCCCATTGGTGGGCTCTGATCTGGACACTCCCCTAATCTTTGGATAAAGGTGAAAACAGGGTCCCCAGAGCCTCAGATTATTCTTGGACTTTACAGACTTGAACTTCGACTTGCTGCCGCACAGCTGAATGAAGAAATCTCCCTTGGGGTAAAGGAGTTACCCCCCTGCTTGGCAGGCACCTGAAACACTGCAAGTGACCCGGTTGGAACTTTGCTGCTCCTACAGACATCGACGACTCCTACCTACCTTGAGGTGGGTTTCCAAGCATCCCAGAGGCCAGTGAGTGTGCACAGCAAAGCTCAACACCGTGGACCCTGTGGGTGCCGAGATCCCCAATACCCCAGGACACTGGCCACCTCTTGCACAGCACACAAACCCGATGAGTGGGGAAGTTGTGCTTTGGCCCATTATTGAGGCAACCTCTCAGAATTATCTGTGCCAAAGATTGATGCCCTAGCCCGCTCCGGCAACCCATGGGTGCATCTTTACGCACGCCAAATTGCTGCCTCCCGCGGTCCCTTGTCTCTCAACTGGTGGGCCCTGGTGAAGGTCAATCTTCACTTCCAAGAGTTACCCTGGTTGCCCCAGGCCTGCTCTTCAGTCTCCTAGCTGGAGACCTCGCTCAGACCTTGTGGGTCTGCACCAGTAGCTGTTTTGTGATTCTTGTGTGGGTTACGGTTGCCAAGGTTTAGTGGATCCAATCTGGACACTAACACCGCAGCGACCCTCATCCTTTGTGGGACAGTTGCCCTCCAGAAGCTGGCCTTCCTTAAAGCCTCCTGGACCCTGTGGCTGACGATCCAAGCTACCCATCTTCCACCTGGAAGCACCCAACATTGAAGGCCTCTTTCTCCTGAGCCCCCTGGTCACTGTGCCGTGACCCAGACTCTGTCCCCTCTGCTTTCAGGTCCTTCTCTTCAAGATCTACATCTTCAATCTTCACGACATCGACGACGCTTCTTGCTAGCAGCAGTTCTTCACGTTTTGCCATTGAAAATCAGCCCGCGACCTGACATCGAAAACGACCTATGCACCCGACTTCCCTGGGGCAGGTAACAGTAGTACCTAGGTACTCTTGTGGGTGTGGGCCCTTCAAAAGCTTAACTCTAAACTCTTGAACTTGAACTCCTGCTAGAAGTGTTTTTAATCTTGTAAAATTCAACCGCGACATTCTCCATAGGCTTTAATAGAGATCCCGACAGTGGCTTATACCACTGCACGCGTCTCCCGTGGGTCCCCTTCCTCACTACCTTGGGTGGTTTCACAAGGGGCCAGCGACCCTAAATGCCCTAGGCATTGTCTGTAGAATTGTCATGGTTCTCATACCACTTTTTTAATATATGGTTTGGTCCCCCCTTGGGGCCCTATGATTCCAGTGCTATTTATTGTAACTTTAAAATGCTTGTTTGAATTGTATCTTTACCTCCAGCATCATAAGGAGACTAGTGGGATTATTCTTAGAATAAATACATATATTTTATATATATACCTGTCTGGACTACTCTTTCATTTGGTTATTCAAGAGGTTATCTATGGTAAAACAATAAGCTTAACACTCCTTCAAGACTTAGCCTGAAGGCTGCTCTCCACAGCTACCACTAGGATAGCTTTCTTTAAAGGTTGTCTTTAAACCTATCACCATAAGAGTTGAATTGGACTGGTGCAAGGTGTCCCCTATAACTAGTGGACAGCATATGCCAGGCCAACTTCTCACATCTAGGGTTTAAATACATAAAAAGGTCTGTATGCTTCACGTGTTTTCCAAATAACAGAAACTATAACATTTTATTTAAAATGCATGTTTCCAAAACAGCAGTTGATATAGATTAAGGAACGATTTGTACAACACGGTAAAAACAAAGGCTGCTTTTTCTAAATATCCGTGGGGGCAGCAATAGCTTTTACTGCTAAAAACAAACGCTGCATACTATGAATGTCCCACGCAAGCTATGATAACAAATACAAGATAGTAAAACAAGATAGTATAAATACGTTCTTCGGAGCATATTATCAAGCACGGCGTTAAAATTATCGCCGCTTTAGCGGCAGAAAACTACAGCTAAAGTGGCGATAATGGGCTTGATAATATGCCGCAGAGAATTCCAATAGAAGCCCATGTTGACATCAGAACATGGGCTTCTATGGGAATTCTCAAGGGCATATTATCAAGCTCATTATCGCCGCTTTAGCTGCAGTTTTCTGCCGCTAAAGGGGCGATAATTTTAACGCCGTTTCTTGATAATATGCCCCTTCAAGTCTAAAGAATGATTACAGTTAGCAGACGCTGCGTATACTTTCAGACAAATTTGAATTATTTTCTTCCTCCTTTATAAGGAGCAGGTCAGTGTATGTTTGTTTCCATCTTAACAAAGGCTGGAATAACGTAATTGCAGGTGACGAAAGGAGGTTGTCAGTCGTTACGCACCATGGAAAGCTTGGCCAATCACTCAATCTTCCTATGCCTAAAAATGAATGCGTCCATCTGTAATGCAGTCAGTGCCTCTGCAAAGCGCTCTGATAATGCTATGTACAACTGCAGAAAGTACAACCGAGCGAGGCATGTAATATATTATTACAAATGCGTTCAGACGTGTGTACTCCACTGTATTGCGACATTTTGTGATCATAGGCGCCCAGGACAGCAATAAAGAAGCAGCTGTGCCTCCCAAGAAAGCCAGCACAGCCTGAGTAAACAAACAGGGAACTGCCCACACAGATGGTAACAATGGAGCCGAGACAGACCAGTGGCTCAAAGACTGCCCACACGCACCGCCCCAGTTATAAACTTAACAAAATCACAAAGGGCAGGGCAGTGAATTAAGGTGGAGATGGAGAGGCAGGTCAAACTCCTAGTAGGTGGCATGAGATTTACGCACTTCATCGGGTATGCAAACTCCCAGGGAGGAGACGGTTCTAAACCACATACCACATTAGGGATTAGCAGCGAGGGTTGCTGCGTGACTGCCCTTTTCACATTCGCGGCTCCGCCCGCAACTGAAATCGGACATTACTTCTAGTACGTGTGCATTGTCTGTATGTCATTCGCAGGAAAAGAACAAACATCATGGCAGTGAAAGCATGGTGTGTGCACTGTTGAAAAGTAAGAATTCATGTTTTCAAATGTCACGGCAGTGAAAGCGCGGTTTGAGCAAACTTTAATTCTTACTTTTCAACAGAGCACACACCGCGCTTTCATTGCTGTGACGTTTGTGAACATTAATCCTTAGTTTTCAACAGCGCACAAACCGCGCTTTCACTGGCGTGACATTTGCAAACATGAATTTATATTTTACAACAGTGCACACACCGCACTTTCACTACCGTGATGTTTGCAAACATTAATTCTTACTTTTCAACATCACTAAAGTCACGGCAGTGAATGCGCGGTGTGTGCGCTGTTTAAAAGTAAGAATTAATGTTTTCAAACGTCACGGCAGTGAAAGCGCGGTGTGTGAGCTGTTGAAAAGTAAGAATGAATGTTTGCAAACGGCATGGCATGAGAAGGAAACGGCGGGGCTAAAAAACACAGGCAAGTTGAGGCCAAAATCACTGCGGCGCGGTTACTAAATGCAAATGAAACACACTGCTATTCAAAGAATTAAAGCTAACTACAAACATGTGCAGTGTTACAAAGTTGCCTATATACTTATCAGACACGCAAGCGGTAATTATCTCTGGCTTTGGTGCAACATAAATAACACAACAAACGGAAAAAAAATCGTAAGCACTGCAATTGCGTAAAATAACACTACATGTGTATTTAACTTAAGTGCTGTAAGAAAGTTACAAAGTTGCCTATATACTTATTAGACAAGCGAACCGTGATTATCTCTGCCTTTTGTGCAAAATAAATCACATACAACAAACAAAAAAAAACCAATTCCGTTAAAGTAGACTACAGGCATCTTTAAATAAACAAGAGAGCTGGGCACACATGCATTTCACGCAAAGTTGCCTTTAACAAAATTATAAACGCGAGTAGATTGTATGCTAGTACAAGTACACTGCACTGCATACATGTTTAACGTAACGTAAGCAAGCAACCAACAACAAAAATAGTTCCAACAAAAACACTTCAGTCTTCTAACAGCATGTATACAGTACTTGGGCGATGCTGTCTGGGCGTGCCGCCACAAAAAAAGGAGGGACAAACACACTTATTAACCGGTCAACAGAAAGACAATGAAAAAAAAAAGCGGACGCACCAATAAAAGATCAAGAGGAGGAGTTTCAACACACATACTAATTACTAGATGTCTCGGAGAGGGAGCGAATGTGCGCTGCCTAGGCGAGACCTAAAAACCAGTGTAGACAAAAAATAAAAACAGTGAAGAGATGCCTTTACTAATTAACCTGATTTCTAGTAAGAAGAAAGTGCACATATCCGTCAATGCTCCTCTATGCCTGTTCAAAAGACGCTGGAGTACATTTAAAAACTTGTCGTGCAGTGCAGCAAGCCAATTTGCTGTGCTGCGTAACAGGGAAAGGACAGGGATTCACCATATTTAAGTCAATAAGGTGTATTCCTTCCTTTTCTCCTGAACATGTACCCTTTTGGTAGCCTAGCAACAAAGCAGGCACCCTTGCACACTGGTGCAAGGTTGTCTGCGTTGCATTCAGGATTGTTTCAGCGCAGTAAGGGACGCCTTCCTGCACAAAAACAATCTTTCGCCTTGTTGCACCTCTCCTGAGAAGCCGTATCTTTTTGGCGCATTTCCAGGTTTGCCAATTCTGGTTAATCTAGGGATGCGTCAAAATCTATGGGAGTTGCTTGTGAACATGCACGCAAAGCCCATGGAATTTCTTTCCAGGGCAGAGTAAGGCAACACAGGGATTTGTGCGGTGTTGTTTTAATCCAGATTTATGGAGCAACTCAGGGTTACACAAAGTGGCTTTGCCTATATTTACAAATCTCAATTTAGGTTTGAGTTGCGCATGTACCATGTTATGTGGTGCAAACGTGATGCACACTGAGTCATAAATATGTCCCACTGTGAAGTCACACACTGTAAACTTGAGCTGGAACCCCTGATCGCGGTCTACGCAATCCTGTAGCTTCCAGGTCGGCCTCAGTTTCAACACCACCTGCCATTTATTTAAGTAAGGTAAAATATGTCATAGAGTAAAGCACCCAGTAAACTGCCAACAGCAGCTGCTTTCACTTATCTGCAAGTAAAGAAGACAGAAACTTAGTGTTAGCTGCCAGGCTTCCTGTACCCTGTCTTTTGTTTCACGGCAACCAAAAGACTGCCATTCTCATAATGCAATGGGATGGTAGCCAGGTTGTGTGCTTTCCCATGCTGCATTGGTCTGCAGTCAGGTGACCTCGATAGTTTATAAGCTATCAGCTCCCTTTCCCAGGTGCTTGGCTTTCTTCCCCGTAAGGACCACGCCCTCCCTGATTGTCTGGATCTTACTTGAGTGCAGTCTCTTGGGCTACTACGTGCGGTGCTACGGCATTCTCCTGTGTTCTGCTTCCTGAGTGTGTGCTACAGTGGACTCAGGACTTACTTTGACCTCGTTCCCGAGTTAATGTTTGTTTTTTCCTCTCTTGTGAGCGCGAGGACGCACTACGAAATTCTAATCCACTCTGCCTGGCAGCGCGAGGACGCGCTGTGTTTCCCTTCCCCTGTCCGGTACAGATGCGTGAGGACGCTCTGTGCTTTCATTTTTCCCCTTCCCCTACTGAGGACTCACAACGGAGAAAGGTTGTCTATAGCGCGATAATGCGTTACTATATTTTGGCCTTCCTTTTATCTTGCTGCTGACGAGCAGCGCTATTTTCCTTTTTTTGTTGTGTTTCATTACGTTCATTGACAAAAAAAACAAAGCGGATACATTGTAACCGCCAGAGTCTGTTTGTACTTATGGCAATTCCTTGACACGCAGCAATTAAACAGAACTTATCCCCACACTGCCCTCTTGTGGACTCAAATAAGAAGACGCGTGATAACGTTGGAAAGGCTGCTTCAATACTCTTAATTTTTAGGTCTCGCTTGAGGAAGCGCATACGATGCCCCGGTGAGACATTTAGTCAGTTGGCTTCAGAAAGCTTTTGCTTGTGGCCTAAACCTTGCGGTTACACACGCGGGCACACGCGCAGCTGCCATATGGCTTTCCTCTTCATGGCTCATTAAGCGCATCGCTCGCGGGCTACGCGCGATCACTTTCAGTTTCACGGCCATGTCACTTTCACGGCCGCTTGGCTAATGCATGTTTTACCCTTTGCTGCTTGTTCTTTCTTCAAGCTCTTGATTCAGATAACTGCTTGTGATTTTGTTAAATATCCTGTGATTATTCTGCCTGCTGGTATTAATGTTCGCCTTTTAATTCCTTTGATCTGAGTTTCACTGCAATCGGGGAGATGTAGCTAGTCACAGCATGGATGCCTTTCATCTTGTAATTTGACATTTGTCATTTTGGTTCCAATTTGCATGTTCTGACACCTTTATTGCAGCTTATTACAGTTCGGCAATGCCTCATATTGCTCTGCAGTGTCTGGCGGAGCGCCATAAAATGATGGATGTTGTCTCTGCGTCTAAAATGAAGCTTTTGGGTCCTGAGGTATTATCATTACTGGCTTTACCTGCAGTAATTTAGACTTTAGATTTGTTTCAATTCATCTTGACGCTGCCTTGGCCCTTTCTTCAAATTTACATTCCCGAAATAGAGCTGACTTTGGAATTTATAAGTTAAATGTGTCTCCTTCATTTTTACCATTTATTTTATCATATAGATTTTTATTTATGCTTTTAGTTTTAGGTCTTGCAAGCTAATTTATAAATCTGCTTTCTGTAACTTTAGTCGTTTGTTTGGCTTGTATTGCTGTACGCCTCTGTGTGATTTCCATAGTCTGCAAATTTTCTATTCTTAGTTCTCCACTTAATAAACATATTTTCTTAGACGCCTCCTTTTAAGTTGATGTTTGTTCCCCTGTTGTACTGAGTATCACTAAATAGCTCACTTTGAAAGTGTGACCATTGTTTGGTCTATGTGCATCACCAAGAAGCTCCTAGGTACATCTTAAGTACATCTAGGAATTTGTGTGGTTGACGCTCAATGTCAACTTTGACATTTAAGTGTTTATATGTGTTGATGTAATGTATTGCACTTTGCATCATGCAAACCAGCCATTTTGCAAACCATCTAAACTCATCAGGTGGAGGAAACTAAGGAACATAATATGAAATACAGTAACAGCGTACAACGCGGTCGTTACAACGACCGCCTTGTTACAGCGCCAGCCATTACATTGCAAGTCATTTCTATGACTTGCTGTAGGGGGCGAGCTAAACGAAGGAATTGTATAATTTACTATTCCAACACCTTCCCTACTGTTGCACACGCTGGAGTTGGAATAGTACCCAACTTACAAAAACAGGATGAAGATGGACGTGCACTTCACTAGCGACCTTGTTTAATTGCGAGCTGGCTATAGCCGCAACTCCTGCAATGAATAACAGAACTCGCCCAACAACCGACGTTACAGGCAAATAAAAATGCACGTTCGGTCCACCAAAGACGAATATGGTTTCCCGTTAAACGTAACAAGTGATGAGGATTCGTCTGATCTTAACATGGCTGCAAAAGGGAGACAGGCACAGTCTAGCATTTCAATACGTCTCGTCCTATATATGCGATGCACATGTGCTCCTCTTTCCTGTGGCTAAAAGTAACCACACTCTCGTGACACTGAGAACTCAACGTCTCCTCTTCTTCCATCCCCGCGACTCCTGAAGATCCACTTTACATGGCTTTCTTTCACTAACTGTATATTTGTTGACGGGAAGAAGCCCCCACTACGTAGCATGTTCAAACCATAATGTCATGTCAGTAGATGTCATGGATATAAAAGACAGACACCAACGACAATCAATGCTGGGGAAATGCGGGGCCATCTCAGAATGGTAGCCATGTTTTTTACTCCCTGGTTTATCATATAAACGGTAGTAACCCTGACCTTGTTTTACATTAAATAAGATATTTTTTATTTTATTAGAATAATCAGGATTTGGATTCCATGATTGGAAGGCAAACTGCATTGTCACGTGCAGTGATGGCTCCCATAACTCCAAGGAGTGACAAACAAGTAGGGGAGGGCCTACGGCTTAGAGTGGGCCGGGTACTGCCGGTGCTCAGCACCCAAAGTTCTAAAAAGCAGCAGCTGTGACGTGGCCCTATCGGGCTGTCCATTTCTGTCCTCCCCCTCAGGTTGAAAAAAAAATCTTAACTCTACAGCAGTACCACTCTTCACTGACTTTGATGTAACTTCAAAGAGGCTCATTATAGTTCTTTTACAGTCTCATCATGTCAGAACTGTAGTATTTTCAATATTATATACACCAAAGCCGTAGTTGTTACTCATTTATCTTATACAACTAACAACCATTGAAAAAGCCAATTGTCTGGCTTGTTGTAGGTGTAATCAAGTAATGTTACTTGTATTATATATATGGATAGGGTGACCAGATTCTCAAAACAAGCATTGGCATAGTCAATAGGTCTCGCCTTTGGGACCTTATAAGTGTTTAGCCATGCAACAGTTGATGTTGCACGAACGATATTGTGCTGCATAACTAAATACTTATAAGGCCCCAAAGTCGAGACCTATTGGCTATGCCAATGCTTGTTTTATGAAGTGACTATGGGCATAAGGATGCCTTGAACTATTTATTTTGCAAAGCTGGTTACTTGTGCTGTGATTTATTTTCCTACCACCCTGAAGTCGTTGAAGAGACCCCTTTTTAATTGAAGTACAAACACTTGCAAAAGTGAGTATCTGAAAGCATACAACCTGACTACCTTAACCGTTGGTCCTATTTTATATTCTTGCTTATGAGGATATATTTCCTTTAACCTTTCTACTTCTTGTCTTATGCTATGTAGTTCTGCAGGTTCACACTACCCACAAATTCCCCCACCTTCCTACTGGTCTTCCCACAAAGAATAGTCTGGTGGTCCTTCAGTGTCTCTTCTCTCCTTAGAGGTATTAGTCTATCCTTCGGTGTGCTTTGTTTGGCCTGCAGTGACTATACTCTAGGGGAGAGGAGGGACTCACTCTTCGCTCCTGTGGAAATTGGTTCTTCTGCCTTGGGACGTTCCCCCCGACACTTAGAAAGCTTCAGTGGTGGTCTTGTGATCCTCTACTGGCGGTCCTGATTAGCATTTGCTCCTGCGGGGGCTGGTGGATACACTGTTTCAGGGACTGATGTGGGTGCGGTGTTGCCTCTTGTGGCAGGGCCTGCCTTTATGTGGCTGAGGCAGGTGTAGTTGGCCCAGATGTTTTTGGACCACAGAAAGGGTAAGATGGAGCTGGAAACTACCTGCACATATGGGTGTAAATGTCATGCAGCACACCTGTCAGGGATCTCAAATTGGAGTTCAGATAATCCATCTGTACATTGAGCTCCCTCTGAAACTGCTTTATCTCCCTAAGCTCTGTAAGGACCATGTCTTGAGACTGATGGAGGGATCCCTAGATTTGGGTGAAGATGGGGTGGGTGACACTGGATTCAGCGGCCTTACTATGCTGGCCCACAGATTCCCTCACACAACCCCTCCCCCACTACCCTGTGCCCCATCCCACTGGCTCCTGGCTGAAAAGAAGGTGGTGGTAGTGTTGTCTCAACAGCAACCAGGACTGGGGATACAAGATGGGTGTGATTTTGGTTTGGACACAGGAAGTGGAAGTATCCATAAGCTGAGGTGTTGTTACAGCTGGGTGGGGGTGCAGTTATGAGCCGAGAGAAACTCATTCAAGTTGTCTGCCGAGGCAGACCAGATGGACCAGGTTGCTCCTTGTTAGACTTGGGGGTCTCTAGTTGGCACAGGTATGCACTTGTGACAAATAGGGACCCTCTCCTCTAGTCAGTGTAGGGGGGTACACTCCTAAAATAACCCCTGCTCACCCCCTTGGTAGCTTGGCACGAGCAGACAGGCTTATCTCAGAGGCAGTGTGTAAAGCATTTGTGAACAACATACAGTAACCAAGTGACAACACTACAAATGGACACCACACAGGATTTATATCAAAAATAAGTATTCTTTATATAGATTTACCACAAGACCATTAAACGACAAAACACACAATACTGTTACTTTAGTTGGTAGAATTTTGCTTAGTTCTCTTAAGTTCTTAAATGCGACACTTTAAGTCAATGTACCTTTTAGATGCGTTGCGCTTCCACGACAAGCAATGTCGCAGCGATGGAAATGCGGCAAAGTTCTGGTGTAAAAGAAATAAAGACGTGAAGATCTTCCAGATGCGTTACGCTTCTCCGATGTTGCGAGAAGACTCGACTCGATGCTTTAGCTGCAGCGGCGACACACTTTACACAATGCGACTACAGCGGCCTTGGCAGCGACACTCTTCTCCGACGTTTGCGAGACGCTTTCGCTCGATGCGATGTTGCAGTGGCGACACCCCTTTATGCGATGCGACGACCGCAGCTCCGACGGCGGCACGCTTCTCCGTGGATGCGAGGTGCTTTTCTTGATGCGGTGCAATGCGTCAGCTACGATGGCTGCGAAGGCGACACGCTTCTTCGGCGTTGCGAGACACTCCCTGGATGATGCGAGACGCTTCCGCTCAATGCGATGCTACAGTGGCGACACACTTTACGAGATGCGACGACAACAGCTCCTACGGCAGCATGCTTCTCCTTCTTGAGTCGCGCTTCCAGCTCCTTGCAACACACAGTCCCTCAGAAGGCCCAACAACAGCAGCAGGCACTTCCAAAGAACTCTGGGGAGCTGGGGGGTGAAGTCTGTTGTTCCTGAGACTTCAGCAGGAGGCAAGCTCTTTTCCAAGCCGTTGGAGATCCTTCACAAGTTGAGCAAAAGTACACACAAAGTTCCTTTCTCCTCTCTTTGGCAGTAAGGCAACCACTGCAGGCCAATCCCCCAGGTTCAGGGATAGTTTCCTCCTCAGCTTCTTCTGGTTCCTCCCTCAGCAGAGGTTCTTCTTTTTTTCCCAAAGTGATCTAAATTCTTGGGATCAGGGTCCCAATATTTATACCCAGAAATCCTTTGTCCTCTGAAGGCAGAGGGGCCTTTGCCCAGTCTAAACCAGTTTCTGAGCACTCTGTTTACCAGACTTCTCCTTTCCTTTCACAGTGCAGGGCAGAATCATTAGATGCCCCACAGGAGGTGGATACAAAAAACAGTGGTTCTGTCGGGTATGTTCAAGCAATTGCTTTGTTTTGCGATTGGATCAAAAAGAAACTAAGGACATCAATCAAAAAGGGAAAAAGAACTAATCATGAGAAAAGTTGTATTTAAGAGAACCACATGAAAAAATGACAATGTACAAATCACGATGAAATCAGATTTGTTGGGTGGCAGAATATTCTTATAATTGCATCATTTATATCGACACCCATATCATTCTTTTTTGCGAAGCAAGGCTACCAAAGTTATAAAGATTAAAGTGAATTTGTGAATCAGTGACATAGTGACACAGTTAGTGCATAATATATACAAAGTGAATACAAAAGTTTTTATATACAGAATAAAAAGGGCCAGTATTGGAAAGAGCACAATGACCCAGTTTCCACAGAAAATTCAAGTTCTATATGAAACCGAGTCTTGAACTGGTCCTAGGTACTGTCGACATTTCAACCCTATATATGCGATCTTAAATCGTCATGCGGGTCTTCATCAGGACTTAGAATTGACAATGGCAACCTACAGGAGCAAGTAAAGTGCGTGTCAAAAGGTGGTCCTTAATACTCAAATACATATGGTCCCAATACTACAAAAATGTGGTAATGGAGATGGCCATAACTCACCTAGCCGTTGGTCTAGGATGGCCTAATATTCACACATAGTAGAGCCGATGCACTCATCCAGCGGAGTTCTAAAAATTAATTCAAACAAATTGAAACTAGGGTGATGGTATTAGATAACGTTTGATCATCAACCCATCACCGTTAATGCGGAAAAGCTCCACCAAAAATTCAGGGAACTACGAAACACGAATGGCCCCGTACAAAATTAATGCGCAAGCGTGACATGCAAATTGCTCAAGGGAAAACACATATATAAACTAACTTGAGCTCTCGTCATAGTAAAGGAAGCGGGTAATGCGTGTAGATTCAGTTATTAGCAACGCAATTACCCGGATGAAATCGTCACTGACCGGGGGCTAATTAAAAGACCACTCATAAAATTAATTCATGCAAAAACAGATCTGCAGTTTGTTCAAGAGAAAACACATATTTAGACCAAATGGAGCTCTCATCGTAGTAAAGAAAGCGGGTACTGCATATGGACTCAATTTTAACAGCGCAAACACCCCGGTTAAAACCAGTCACTAATCGGGGGCTAGTGGTGACAGGTTCAGTGTTGGATTCAAAATTTGCGAAGAATAAAATCAACCACAGAGGATACTACTTAAGGAATGCATAATTGAGGACCTGGTCATGGCTCACCTCAAAATCGACTTGTAAGCTACAAAGCTTAGTAGGTTGAATAGTAGCCGTCAAATCCAATTTGGAGCAGGAGTTGTTAGAAAAATCTAACTGCGTCTATAAGGTAAACGACAGACGCAAGCTTAGTTACATACCCTTGGCAAAGCAAATATAAGAGAAACGCTTCAACGTATTATTCGCAGACTCACTTTCAATAAAAGCAACAAATTGCTTCAAAGCGGTGTTGATTCACGCTTCTGTGCCACCTTTCGTTAATGTGGGGAAACCGCGTTAGAAATGCAATGGATGAACCGGCTGATATATGTAAGTGACCTGGTCCCTCCCTGTATGACGTGAGACGTGAAAAACGGCGAGTTGGTTGCCAAGCAACTCAGGTCGCGTCAAGGAAAACCCGGGGCAGCTGATGAAACGCAGTGGCCGTACGTCAGTTCCACGCTGACGTCAGACGTGTGATCTTCAAAGAAAACTAACGAGGAATGTGTCATGGTGGTTACTAGGCAACGGGGATTGCGGCCGAGAGCCGAAAAAGAATCAGAATACGTCCATGTAAACGTCCTAATGCTGCTATTGCACATAGTACTTTTCCACAGAAAACGAACATGAACAGAGATTGAACATTGTCATGCTGTAATTTGTAAACCCGTCATATGTGCCAAACAAATTACAAAAATTTCTTTGCAAGTGGGACATAAGGAACATTTTCAATTAGATGTTAAAAAACAGTTTGTTTCAATAAAGTTTCAAGAAACATTGGTGACATGTCGTACACAGCTCTGCACAACACAAAAATCAGAATACATCCGTGTAAAAAATCCTAATACTGCTATTGAGCAAAATAATTTTTTTCACATAGAGCAAACATAAACAAAAATTGGACATTATCACGCTATGATTTGTAAACCAGTCACATGTGCAAGAACAAATTCCGAAATATCACTTTGCAAGTGGGGCACACTGAACATTTTCAATTGAATGTAAAAAACAGTTTGTTTCAATAAAGTTTCAAAAAACATTGGTGACATGTCGTACAAAGCTCTGCGCAACACACAAATCCGAGTACATCCATGTAAAAATCCTATTACCGCTATTGTGCATAGTAATTTTTCACATCAGGCAAACATGAACAGAAATTGGACATAGTTACGCTATGATTTGTAACCAGTCATATGTGCAAGAACACATTACAAAAGATCTCTCAGGAGGTGGGGCACGATGAGCATTTTCAATTAGATGTGCAAGCAAGCATTCACATCAACCGCCTAACCTACTCTAGAAAGAAAATGTTTAAGTGAGATCTGTACAGTTGAGGATATATCAAGGTGACAAGAACGAGTTGATTATAATTGACCCATCTGTCTAGATGTTTCCTCAAACTCATTCAAACCATGTTGGACAGTATTAAGGGAATGTATCCACCTACATTCTTTTCTCTTTAGATTGAATGTAATCGAACCCCCTCTCGGTGCTAAAATCACTTTTTCCAGCACCCACCATTTGATATTTTCAGGCTGATGGTTCTGCGCAAGAAAATGATCCACCATGGGGGCCCCTTGTGTTCTACATCTGATACGACTCATGTGTTGGAGTATCCTGACTTTTATCTTTTGCGTGGTTTGACCCACATATAGTAAGCCACAGGGACAGCTTATTGCATAGATTAAATTGGTACTGTTAAAATGTTAAAACCAACTTCACTAAAAGATGTATAAAAGATGTATTTTATCATCCTGAGTTCAGGCATACTAAATTCGAATTTCTACCATGTTCTCTGAGTTAGGATTATAAAATGTAATAACCAAACTGCCCATTCTGGCCTATGGAGAACAGGTAGCCCTGCAATAGTGAAAAACTAAAACGGCTGTAATTCACTATTAGAACATGCCACACACACCAGGGCATGTCCTACCTCATCCTTACAATGCACCCTGCCCTTGGGCCTACCATAGGGGTGTCTGATATGAAGGAAAGGGGAGGTTTAGGGATTGGCAAGCGGGTGCACTTGCCCAGTCAGCATGACAGTACCAGACTGCACGCAGGCTCTGCAATGGCAGACCTTAGACACATGTTTACAGGCTACTTCTGTGGGTGGCACAACCAGTGCTGCAAGCCCACCAGCAGTATTTGGATTACAAGCCCTGGGCACTCCTGGTACACTGTACTAGGGTCTGACAGGTAAACCAAACCAACCAATCATGGAATCACAAATCATACATTAATTTACAATAGGGAGCACTTGCACTGTGGCACTGGACAGCAGTGGCACAGTGCCCCGAGCAACTAACACCAGCAAAAACATACATGAGGCACAGCGAAAAAATGGAAGGGAGACTCATGCCAATGTGCCAGGTCTAACACGTGTCCCCTCCAGCTGAAATGTGGGGAGAACTACCCTACCTCCTGGGAGTTCTCATCACTAAGGCGGAAAAATCTGGACAGACCATCAGCATTGGCGTGTTCTGTACCGGGTCGATGTTCCACCGTGAAATCCATCCCCTGTAGGGAAATGAACTACCTTAACAGCTTTGGATTCTCACCCCTCATCTGCATCAACCATCTGAGGGGCCTGTGGTTTGTCTGAACCCGGAAGTGATTCCCAAACAGGTAGGGTCTCAGCTTTTTCAGTGCCCAGACCACAGCAAAAGCCTCACACTCAACAGCACTCCACCTCTGTTCCCATGGAAGTAACCTCCTACTGATGAAGGCTACAGGTTGATCTAGGCCCTCCTCATTCATCTGTGCTAGAACAGCCCCCACACCATGCTCTGAAGCGTCTGTTTGTACTATGAACTCCTTGGAGAAGTTGGGTGCCAAGAGCACGGGTGCTGTGCACATAGCAGTTTTTAAGGCCTCAAAAGCTTCCTGACAGGTGTCAGTTCAAATCACTTTCCTTGGCTGCTTCCTGGAAGTCAGCGCTGTCAAGGGTGCAACAATGTTGCCATACCCCTTGACAAACCTCCTGTAGTAACCCGTGAGTCCTAAGAAGGCTCTCACCTCTGTCTGGGTTTTGGGCGGCTCCCAAGCCAGGATGGTTTCAATCTTGGGCTGTAGGGGCGCCTCCTGGCCGCTCCCTACCTGGTGTCCCAAGTACACCAGGGAACCCTGCCCGATCTGGCACTTACTCGCCTTGATCGTGAGGCCTGCCCTCCGCAGCGCCATCAACACTTCCCAGAGGTGGCGCAGGTGTTCTCCCCAACTGGCGCTGAACACTGCGATGTCATCCAGGTAGGCGGCACTGAACGAATCCAGCCCAGCCAACACCTGGTTGACCAACCTCTGAAAGATGGCAGGGGCATTCTTCATCCCAAAGGGCATAACCCGGAACTGGTAGTGCCCATCTGGTGTGGAGAATGCTGACCTCTCCTTTGCCCCATCAGTCAAGGCGATCTGCCAGTACCCAGACGTTAAGTCAAACATGCTGAGGTACTGTGCAGCCCTTAGCCGATCTTTAAGCTCATCAGCTCTGGGGATGGGGTGTGCATCAGTCCTGGTGACTGCATTGAGTCCTCTGTAGTCCACACAGAACCGGAGTTTGGGTGTGGCACCTGGCGCTGCAGCCTTTGGGACCAAGACCCCTGGGCTGGCCCAAGGACTGCTAGAGGACTCAATTACCTCTAGTGCAAGCATCTTTGCGACCTCCTCTTTGATGCAAGCCCTTACCCTGTTAGTCACTCTTAAGGCCTTGTGACGCACAGGTGTACTGTCCCCAGTGTCCACCTTATGGACGCACCAATCAGTGACACCAGGAACCAGGGAGAACAGATCAGAGAACTGTCCCAGCAACTGGTGACAGACATTCTGTTGCTCAGGGGTCAGGGTGGAAGAGAGGTTGACACCATCCACTAACCCATCTTGCTCTCGGGCTGACAGGAGGTCAGGAAGAGGCTCGGTCTCCTCCTCCATCCCAGCATCTGTTGTCAAGAGCATGCCCACTTGGGACCTCTCCAAGTGGGGCTTCAAGCGGTTGACAAGCAGGACCCTCAAGGGTTTCCTGGGAGACCGTAAGTCCACCAAGTAGGTAACTGGACTCTTGCGCTCCACAACCTCAAAGGGGCCGGTCCACTTATCCTGGAGCGCACAGGGCTCCACGGGGGCCATGACCCACACCTTTTGTCCAGGCTGAAGCTTAACCAGAGTGGCATTCTGGTTGTACCACCGCTTCATCTCCTCCTGGCTGGCTTCCAGATTCGCCTCAGCGAGTTGTCTGAAACGCCTAGTCTGGTTCCTGAAGGCCAGCATGTAGCTATATACATCCTGGGGAGGTTTCCTGGGAGATTGCTCCCAGCCTTCTTTGACCAGACTTAGAGGTCCTCTTACCGGGTGTCCATAGAGAAGCTCAAAGGGACTGAACCCTAGAGATTTCTGTAGCACCTCACGGTAAGCAAAGAGCAGGCATGGTAAGAGGACGTCCCACTTACGCCTCATAGGTTCCTCAAGACCCATTATTATGCCTTTAAGGGTTCGGTTGAATCTCTCAACCAACCCGTTTCCTTGGGGGTGGTAAGGTGTTGTTAACTTGTAGGTTACACCACACTCTTGCCACAGGGACTTCATATACTTGGATATGAAGTTGGTTCCCCGGTCAGACACTACCTCGCGAGGGAATCCCACTCGGGAGAAAATTCCCATCAGTGCTCGTCCCACCACGGGGGCCGTCACTGTCCTTAGAGGTATGGCTTCCGGGTACCGGGTGGCATGGTCCACCAAGACCGGGATGAACCTGTTGCCCATGGCTGTCTTGGGGTCCAGTGGCCCCACAATGTCAATACCCACCCGTTCAAAGGGGGTGCTGACTACTGGGAAGGGCTGGAGAGGAGCCTTGCGCTTCCTCCCACTCTTACCACTTGCCTGGCAAGTCTGACATGTCCTGCAGTGAGTGTCTGAACTCCTGCGCATTTGGGGCCAATAAAAATGGGTGACACGCCTTTCAAAGGTCTTGTCCTGCTCCAAATATCCTGCCAATGGAACATCATGAGCCACCCCCAGTAGGAAGGCTCTGAAGTGCTGGGGTACCACCAGCACACGGGCTGACCCAGGCTCAGCAATCTTAGGCTCTGTATACAGGAGGTCATTCTCCCAGTAGATCCAATGTGATCCAGACTGATCACCTGCTGCCTGGTCTGCAGCCTGTTGCCGCAGACCCACAAGAGAAGGGCATTCTTTCTGCTCCTTGCAGAATTCCTCCCTGGAGGGTCCTCCTTCTTGCTGCCAATGGGTCAGCTCAGGCAGGTCCCCCAGTTCGGCTACCTGTTTCCCTGTAGGTTCCAGGGCATCCCCCTCAGGGTCTGCTCCCTCCTGGACCGTGGGAACTTCGGGGGCTGGTTTCCCGTGCCCCCTGCCTCTCCTCTTGCTGGCAGGTACCTGGGCCTCCCTCTCAGGCTCCAGGTCCTCTTGAGCACCTTTACTCGCAGCCATTGACCGGGTGGTCACACACGCCCAGTCAGGCATACCCAACATTTCTAAGTGTGCATTCCGCTCCACCTTCGCCCAAGGTGAGCTCTCCAAGTCATTCCCTAACAAACAGTAAACAGGCATGGCGGGCCTCACAGCTACCTGAAGAGTGCCAGAGACCCCCCCCCCCCCACTCAAAGGGAACCTGAGCCACCTTGCAGTGACACTCTGTGTTGTCAGCGGCAACAACGGGGTAGAATGTTCCAGGGACAACCTGCTCTTGAGACACCAGGTGACACTTGACAGCTGTCACACTGGCCCCCTGTGTCTCTCAGAGCCTCCACTCTATGGCCATTGATGGTCACCCACTGCCTGTATTTTTTTGTGTTATCAGGCAGCTGGGTCCTAGGGACCACCTCACAGTCTCCTAATGAGACAAGGGACATTTCTGCGGGACCCCACCCACCTTGGGCACCCCTATCCTCACCCAGGGCTACACTAGCCATCTGCCGGGGGGCTGCATCAGTGGGTGCTGGTTTTCCAAAAAGGCGACACTTGGTATCAGTGGCAAAACGACCCAGTTCTCCACATTTGTAGCATCTCGGGGGCCCTCTTTGAACAGGTGGACCTGTCGGGCCCCTGATGGTTTCTGGGGGGGGAGGCTGAGAACCTCTACCTTGGTTCCCTTGAGGATTACTTTGGGGCCTCTTATGGTACTCCCTCTGTTTACCCTGGTCCCCCCCACTCTTCTGCTGCTGGGGACCCTGCCCACTCTTGGCTGAGTCTCCCACATGACCCTTGTGGACCCTGGTACTGACCCAGCGGTCCGCCTCCTCAGCAAGCTTCCTAGGATTAGTCAGCCTACTATCAATCAGGTGCTGGCGTAGCTCAGGAAAACAGTTACTTGACAAGTGCTCCCATGCAATCAAATCAAGCAATCCCTGAAAATCATTGACTTTGCTACCCTTTACCCAACCATCTACTGCTCTGCAGAAAAAAGTAACATATTCAACATAGGTACTGTTTGCTATCTTTGTGCAACCCCTGAACCTCTGTCTGTACATCTCAGGGGTCAAACCATAACTAGACATCAGTGCATCTTTCATGTGGAGATAGGAATTATAGACATCAGAAGGCAAGTATAGCAGTGTGTACCGCCCCTCACTAAGGAACCGTCCCCACAACCCCGCTCCCCAATCCTTCTCAGGGACCCGGTGGGAAGACATGGCTACCTCATAGGCCTTGAACCACTGCCCAATATCATAATTTCTAAAAAAATTCCTTAACCACATCTTTAGTGATATAAACTCTAGATTCTACAGGCATTGACAGTGTGCTGCCACCAGAGGGAGCAATTTCTAAATTCTGGGCTTTCAACTCCAACTCCCTCAAAACCTTTTCATGTTCATACTGTAGCTTTTTCTCTTATAGGGCTAACTTTCAAATTCTAACTGCCCACTTAACTTGAGCTTGGTCAGCTCCAATTCATGCATCCTACACTCTTTTCTATCTGCCAACTCCTCTGGAGATAGACTTTTACCAGAAACACTGCTACCGGCAGGGGAAGGGGTTCTCCTTCCTCTTGGACCCACTGGCCCATCCAGCTTTTCCTCTGCATTATCATTATCAGTGGCATTCCTTGCTTCTACCCAGGCCCTCAGTGCCTTGTAGAACTCAGGCTTATTTTTGCATCCAGTAGTGCAACCATTGAATTTCCTGCAGAAGAACTTTAGCTGTTTAACTGGGTAGCTGTCCAGTTTCTCTTCTTCCCATTCCCATTCATTATCAACAGAGACTATGGATGCTGCTTTCTCCACCATGGTTAAGCTTGGCAGTACTCAGAAATAGAAAGTCCCAAAAAGAATCTACCAACAAGTATTGGTTGCGTTAAGGTCTCCACTCACTAAGTAGTGTTCACCAATCACTGTACATGAGTCACAAATTCAAGTCCAGAATCCTCACCGCTGACCACCAATGTTAGACTTGGTGGTCTATAGTTGGCACAGGTATGCACTTGTGACAAATAGGGACCCTCTCCTCTAGTCAGGGTAGCTTGGCACGAGCAGACAGGCTTATCTCAGAGGCAGTGTGTAAAGCATTTGTGAACACATACAGTAACCAAGTGACAACACTACAAATGGACACCACACAGGTTTTATATCAAAAATAAGTATTCTTCTTTATATAGATTTACCACAAGACCATTAAACGACAAAAACACACAATACTGTTACTTTAGATGGTAGAATTTTGCTTAGCTCTCTTAAGTTCTTAAATGCAACACTTTAAGTCAATGTACCTTTTAGATACTTTGCGCTTCCACGACAAGCAATGTCGCAGCGATGGAAATGCGGCAAAGTTCTGGTGCAAAAGAAATAAAGATGTGAAGATCTTCCAGATGCGTTACGCTTCTCCGATGTTGCGAGAAGACTCGACTCGATGCTTCAGCTGCAGCGGTGACACACTTTACGCGATGCAACAACAGCGGCCTTGGCAGCGACAGTCTTCTCAGACGTTTGAGAGACGCTTCCACTCGATGCGATGTTGCAGCGGCGACACCCCTTTACGCGATGCGACGACAGCAGCGCCAACGGCGGCACGCTTCTCCATGGATGCGAGGCGCTTTTCTTGATGTGATGCAATGCGACAACTACGATGGCTGCGATGGCGACAAACTTCTTCCTCAATGCGAGACTTTTCTCTTGATGCGGTGCAATGCATCAGCTACGATGGCTGCGATGGAGACACGCTTCTTCGGCATTGCGAGACACTCCCTGGATGATGCGAGACGCTTCCGCTCGATGCGATGCTGCAGCGACGACACAATTTACGAGATGCGACGACAACAGCTCCGACGGCGGCACGCTTCTCCTTCTTGAGTCGCGCTTCCAGCTCCTTGCGACACGCAGTCCCTCAGAAGGCCCAACAACAGCAGCAGGCACTTCCAAAGAACTCTGGGGAGCTGGGGGGTGAAGTCTGTGGTTCCTGAGACTTCACAAGGAGGCAAGCTCTTTTCAAAGCCCTTGGAGATCCTTCACAAGTTGAGCAAAAGTACACACAACGTTCCTTTCTCCTCTCTTTGGCAGTAAGGCAACCACTGCAGGCCAATCCCCCAGGTTCAGGGATAGTTTCCTCCTCAGCTTCTCCTGGTTCCTCCCTCAGCAGAGGTTCTTCTTGTTTTCCCAAAGTGATCTAAATTCTTGGGATCAGGGTCCCAATATTTATACCCAGTAATCCTTTGTCCTCTGAAGGCAGAGGGGCCTTTGCCCAGTCCAAACCAGTTCCTGAGCACTCTGTTTACCAGACTTCTCCTTTCCTTTCACAGTGCAGGACAGAATCATTAGATGCCCCACAGAACTTGGAGCCAGCATTGTGGAAGGCAGGCACAGGCCTGTTCAGATCCCAGGTGCAACTCCTCCCACCCATCTGGATGCAGATCTCTCTATTCACCACTGGGACACCTCACCCTGTCTCCTGGAATTCCCCAGCCCTGTCACTCAAACTACAGACAAAGGAATACACACAGCCTAGCAGAGGCAGGTTTGAATGGTTAGACAAGAAAATGCCTACTTTCTAAAAGTGTCATTTTCAAACACAGAATGTTAAAACCAACTTCACTAAAAGATTTATTTTATCATCATGAGTTCAGGCATACTAAATTCGAATTTCTACCATGTTCTCTGAGTCAGTTAGGATTATAAAATGTAATAACCCAACTGCCCATTCTGGCCTAGGGAGAACAGGTAGCCTTGCAATAGTGAAAAACGAAAATGGCTGTAATTCACTATTAGAACATGCCACACACACCAGGGCATGTCCTACCTTATCCTTACAATGCACCCTGCCCTTGCGCCTACCATAGGGGTGTCTGATATGAAGGAAAGGGAAGGTTTAGGGACTGGCAAGCGGGTGCACTTGCCCAGTCAGCATGACAGTACCAGACTGCACGCAGGCTCTGCAATGGCAGACCTTAGACACATGTTTACAGGCTGCTTCTGTGGGTGGCACGACCAGTGCTGCAAGCCCACCAGCAGTATTTGGATTACAAGCCCTGGGCACTCCTGGTGCACTGTACTAGGGTCTGACAGGTAAACCAAACCAACCAATCATGGAATCACAAATCATACATTAATTTACAATAGGGAGCACTTGCACTGTGGCACTCGACTGCAGTGGCACAGTGCCCTGAGCAACTAACACCAGTAAAAACATACATGAGGCACAGCGAAAAAATGGAAGGGAGACTCACGCCAATGTGCCAGGTCTAACACTCCTCTTTATCGAGAGTATCAGGAGCAACGAAGAAAGCCCAAATAAATGTTTTTTGTAAAACTGTGATGGAAACAGAGATTTCAACATGATAAAAGCAAATCAATTACTTGGTGTTGCATAAATGACAGAAATTTGCTGAAAACCAATTTCCACACAACATTTCTGCACTATATAGTTTGATGAGTGAAATGTCTGTACAGATAAGTGGCCATTTCAATGGTGAATGTACTCTCTATAAATAACAGTGTGCTCCAACACAATGCTTTAATAATATATTTTTTTACAATGTGATCCACAAAACACTGTCAGCTACGTACCACACCCTTACCACTCTCATGCTGAATGAGCATGCCACATATGGATTGCTCGTTGTTTGTGTGGCCATTGAATTTTTTACAATCCCCATGGTTTCAGTGATGTAACATTGATCTAACATTAGAGCGGCAGACCCTGATGCAGAGGTCTAGCCCGGGACCAGGGTTCAATTCCCCGCCTCGGCGGGTCTTGGGCTCAAAAATTCCACTGACCTGATAATTCTCGCCTCGGTGCCTATTCCAATCATGGAGTCCCACTCTGCAACTCTGGGCAATAGCTTGCTTAATCTCCACAACGGCCCCCACAACGCTAAGGATGCCTGGCCTCCACCTTGGGGGTGCCCAGGAGTGGACGCCTCACAGGGAAAGCCAGGATGGGTTCCACAGCGGTATTCGTACAAGCGCCTTGAGACCCTTGCGGGTGAGTAGTGCGCTATACAAGTATCAAATTTACATTTACATAGCCGCACCCTGTAATGGGGAAAGCACTGCTCAAAACCGAATAGACAGGGTTTTCCAATGTGCTTTATTGGTAACACAACCTGGCGTCAGTCCTTCTCAACATCAGGACAGCAACTGCTGAGCTTGGAATTCCCTCAACCTCACAGTCTAACATAGAATGTAACGCATGGAACATATGCAAATGAAAGGAATCTCAGGATGATGTGTTCACATCATAACACATCTCCTTCCCTTGATTATGAACAAACTAATGGAATGAGAGAGAAAACAGAAAGAATGGAAAAGACAACAACAAGAGCAAAAAGAAAAGAAAATGTAAAATACTACAACATTGTGGAAAAAAAAAAAAAAGAATCCTAAGATGTGACAAAATTTCTAAGGTAAGAATGTCGTCTCTGAATTCTGGAGATGCCAACGTAAGTATGTGCATCTCCCACAGTTATGAGACCACCATCACCACTCACTCCTGAGAAAACTGAATCAGAAACAGAACTGCGCGCACCACCAACATCCTCATCCTTCATCAACATCACACCGAACAACCTTCGTCCTCCTCCCTCACACAAACTCCACGTCTCTCAAAAAGTGCCACATTTCTGAAATTCGACCTCTCACCATTGTCCAAAGTTACAAAACATACTACCCCTTTGTCAACATGGAAGGGGTCTCTGAACTTCGAAACTCCTCTTGAAACTCTTACTGACTTTATGTTGACACAATCTCCGATAACTATCCTGTTTTCCCTCCTTTTGCCAGGGCTGATCATTCCTTGACTGCTATTCCTTAATCCATCCTTCAACCATGCAGGTACCAACTTGAAATGAAATGAAATGAAATGAAATGAAGGAGCATTTATAGAGCGCATGGTCACCCAGAGGCATCCCAGCGCTAACTTGGTTACTAGCATCCACCCACGTATCTCTTGAAAAGGAATTTTACCTGTAACGCAATGTGCAGTGGTACGATAAGCCCACACAATGTTGGTGACTATTCTTCTTACATCACAACAATTCATAATAGTAAGTTGTATGGTACCCTCCTTCACCATCGCATCCTACCCTCAACCTTTTCTCACTCTCTCTGCAAATACCACAGGACTTCACCCATCTTCTAACCTATTCATCAAGACCAGACCACCAAAATTCCTCTTTAACCCTTTTGCTGTTCAAACCCTGACCCAAATGGCTCTCATGAGCTAAGTTAAACAATCTTTGTCGCAAACCTACAGAAGGAACTAAACAATCTTCCCTCATTATTATAGTCCCTCTGCTGCTTATCTGTTTCCGCTTGGTTCCCCGCCGCCGTTCCTGTGGCCGGGCTTGGCTCCGCCCCCACCGTCAGCAAATGATATCGGGACGAGGGACCAGCCGGGCTTGGCTCCGCCGGTCTTGCAAACTACAACACCCAGGATCCCCTGGGCCAGGACACCAGTGTAACACGCGCCAGGAGGCGCATAAAGGACAGCCTGTTCCCTCGCCCCGTGAGGACGCATGCGGGACGCGCCGGGAGAAGCTCGGGACAAGGGCGGGGCCGTTGTGGCCATTCGAGGCCGAAAGAGGCTGGGCTGGGCCGCCTTATTTACCCCTCCAAATCTGCGATCCATTACCACCTGAGGTAGGAGCGGTTAAGTTTTTACTTAATTTGTCCTTCTCTGTGCTCCTTGCCGTAGTCGGTGCGTTTGTGGGTTGTGAAGCACCCCTACAATGATTAAACGAAAAACGGGTGACAGGGTGGTTGGCACCTTGGACACTTTCCTAAAAAGAGCGGAATCTGTCTTAATTCACGAAATAGAGGCTACTGAACGAAGACTTTCTCTAGACCCCAGGATATTAGGGGGGGTTCCACGTCATGCGCGCCTTTACACCTCACCCGATCACCACCCGAAGTAGCTGCTTCCACCGCTTGTCCCCAGCCTAGGCTGCCTAGTCCAGTTACTACTAGCCCTGAGCCCCACCCGCCGCCCTCATCGAGTCTTCCGTGCCTTCCTGCCGGAGTAACAACACAAGGGATGAAAGTGGTGGGTAAATCCAACAAAGCGCCACAGAAAAAAGCAAGGGGCGTAGTACCATAAAACAAAAACCCCTTTTTCCATCTACTGCTACGAATGGGGTATTTGTTTTTGGTAGTTCAAGTACTGCATCTACTGACAACCCATCTAAAGTTTCTACAGACTTTAATCATCTCATGAATGGAAATGACTTTTCTGTTTTGAAGGAGCAATTAGCCGTCTTATTTGACCCACTCATCAAAAGGCTGGACTCTGTCGATCATAGGCTAACTAGGATTGAGGATGCCTTGGCATGCCTACCACAAGAGGTCCAGGCCCTGTTCTCTAAGGAAGTCACTTCTAGTAACATCTTGGCTTTGGTGGGGGATATTCACAAGGACCAGAGTGGTGCAAAGGCACAAGCTAAATCACTTGCGGTTGGGGACGATATAGTTGGAAGTGTAAGGACCATCCAGTCAATTGGGCCTAGCAATGTTGAGACAATCTCCAAACAGGGACTATCTGTGTTAAAGAATCCTAGGAAGTCAAATAATAACAGTGATGTTGGTCTTCGGTCTCCTATGGTATCCCCCTTGTTACTGGAAGTGATAGGTGTAGGTGTCCCCTGAACCTCCCCCTCCTGCTTGTGTGCCACCACATAAGACGCTAAAACTACTGCAAATAAAGCAACTATCACTACCCCTAAAAGTGTACCTATCACTAATTTGGCTCTACGATGAGAATTTCCAGCTTCAGCCATCTTCCCACTGTGCTCAAAGTCCAGTTCAATGACAATGGGCAAGAGTCTCCTTCTCATCCAGACTTGCGTCTCAACCCAGGGCAATCGTCCTCTGTAGCTAGTGTTCCCTAACAAAATTTCAGTTCCTTATTTACTCGGTTCAGGAAAGGCTTCCTTAACCCTTTTTCTTTTTCGATATCTCCAACGGAAAAGTCCCTAAATGTATTCTTCTTCCACTCGGGTCTAGGTTATCTTCTTTTCGAGCTTGTACTCAGCAAAGTTCATCGTTAGTCCAAAATAACTGCCGGTCCCAACAGCTCTAGGACCCCCTGTAAAATTTCAAGTTTGAGATTTTTCAGTTCTTGGGGAGCGGGAATAACAGCAAAGGTCGGAAAAGCCAACGTATCCAAGATCAGACCACGGACGTTACTCAGAAGCGGTGGATCCGGAATATTGATGGTCGATATCCCCTCGATCTCCAATCCTGGAATCTTCAGCTGCACTTCCACTTTCAGAGTCGGATAACTGCTGACCAGTGTGATCGACCTCAGCCTCCCCGTGCTCTGCAAACCTGGCATCTGTCACTACGTATGTCCACTCTGGCGAGGCGTACCTTTGACACGGCACTCTTGCTCTCCTCGATTTTCTCAGAGCATCCGGGGCTTGATCTTCGTCACTCTGCTCTGACTCTGTCACCTCAGAGACTAGGGCAAGATCTCTTCTTGGTGCCAATCTCAAGTTTACCCATTTCTGGCTCGCGGGCCAAACTCTTTCTGCTTCTGTGACACCACTGCTCTCCCTTCTGGTACCCTGTGCACTGCTCTCTTCTTCGGCAGAATTTGACTCAATGCCGCCCACTGCAACTTCTCCTTCCTCCGTTTTCGATTCAGGGTTACTCTCACATCCCCTTTCGGCTCGGTCCAGTGCACAACCAGCTGCGTCAGCCACCCCTACAGCTTGACTTGCCCTCTCAGATGGCTCTGCCACCTCAGCTGGGTTTTCGTTCACGAGAGGGGCTGTATCTTCCAAGGGTGCTGGGACTCTACGGGTATGGGAGGCATGCACCCAGTTCGGCAATCCCCCACACTTCACTGCCGTGTTCGTGACCAGGATGACTTGGTATGGCCCACGCCAACGAACATCCAAGCAACTCTTCCTCATGTGTTTGCGCACCAATACCTAATCGCCTGGGCACAAGTCGTGGCACAGGTCACTTGTGGCTGGAACAGCTACTGTCTGCACCTGCTGGGACACAGAACGGACCACATCAGCCAGGCCTTTACAGTAGTCGAGAATTACATCATCAGTGATATTTATCAAAGCAGAGGCAGGTATTGCTGGCACACGCATCACTCTCCCCATGAGAATCTCATGGGGTGACAATCCAGTTCTCCTATCAGGCACACTCCGGAGACTCATGAGAACCAAAGGCAATGCGTCTGGCCACTTCAGAGAAGTCGAAGAGCACACTTTTGCCATCCGGGCCTTCAATGTCCCATTAACTTGTTCCACAATCCCAGAAGCCTCAGGTCGGTAACTGCAGTGCAACCTTTGATCTACATTTAAGGCAGCACAAAGCAATTTCATGATTTCGCTGTGGAAATGCGTTCCTCTGTCTGATTCAAGAGAGGTCAGGAAACCGAACCTCGGAATAAGCTCCCTCAGCAGTAACTTTGCTACTGTTTGTGTGTCACATCTACGAGTTGGGGAAGCCTCCACCCATCTAGAAAAGACACATACTATGACTAATATGTACCTCAACCCATTACACTTTGGCATCTCAATGAAATCCAACTGCATCCTGTTGAAAGGCCCACCTGACCTCCCTATATGACTCATTGTCACAGCTGTTCTCTTCCCTACATTCATTTGTTGACAAGTGACACACCTCTGGCACACAGCTTCGGCCACTGCCCGAAACTTCGTATTATACCATGTTTGGCGAAACACTCGTACCATCGCATCTCTATCAAGATGTACAGCACCATGGATTAATCTTGCCATTGGGTTCAACAGACATTCCGGTAACACAGCTCTCCCATCATTGGAAACCCAAACATCCACATCTCCTTTCTCACATCCAGCTCGCACCCAGCTATCCCGTTCCTGGTCAGACACTTCGTCCTGCAGCTGTTTTAGCTCTTCCCATGTATCAGCCATGGCTAACATCACACTGAAGTCGGTTCTCTCTTGGCTTCCCTCAATATATCTTTCCGTGAAATTACATCCGTGTTCTGCACAAAATCGAGCAACTTCATCCGCATAATTATTGCCTAGTGACACAAAATCATTTCCCTTCATGTGAGCAGAACATTTTACAACCGCAATTTCATCTGGACATTGCAACGCTTCCAACAATTGTCTCACGTAATCCCCATTCCTGATGGGTGACCCAGATGATGTCATGAACCCTCTCTGGGACCATAGCTGTCCGAAGTCGTGAACGACACCAAACCCATACTGGCTATCCGTATAAATCGTTATACGGATCTTGTCAGCGGCCAAACAGGCACGAGTCAAGGCAATAAGCTCAGCCACCTGCGCGGAGTATACCCCTTCTAGACACGCGGCTTCAACCACTCCAGTGATGGTACATACAGCAAACGCTGCTCTCAACTGACCAGCATTGTCTCTCAAACATGAACCATCCACAAAGAATATTTCGTCTGACTCTGGAAGTGGTTCATCGACAATATCAGGTCTAGGTTTGGTGCACAATTCAGTCACATCGAGACAGTCATGATCCTCACAATCTTCATCATCTACATTTGGGGTAGGTAACAATGTGGCAGGATTCAAAACAGAACACCTCTTCAAAGTTACATTCTCTGCTGCAAGGATGACTTGTTCATAACGCGTCAACCTATTGTTCGTGAGGTGCTGTGTTTTAGTCCTGGTCATCAATAGTTCAACAGAATGTGGCACATGCACAGTAAGCGGGTGACCCATTACAATGCTCTCACATATTTCGATACTGACACCTGTTGCAGCAACGGATCTGAGACATCTGGGCAACGCAGAGGCTACTGGATCTAAAGTAGCCGAAAAGTAGGCAACTGGTCTACGGACATTCCCATGAACTTGAGTTAACACTGCCAATGCGCAACCTTCCTTTTCACAACAGAATAGTGCGAACGCCTTGTTATAGTCCGACATCCCCAAAGCTGGGGCACAACACAAGGCCTCTCTCAGTCTCAAAAATGACCTTAAACAGTCTTCATCCCATGGTACCGGATCACTCACATCCTTGCGCGTCAGCCGCTGTTAGGACTTCGCTTCAAAGGAAAAGTTTCGGATCCATTGGCGACAATAACCAACCATTCCCAAAAACATTCGAACTGCCCTCTGGGTAGTCGGAACAGGCATTTTCAAAATAGCCTCTATACGATCTGGTGACACCTTCCTTTTACCTTTTTCAATCCGGTGACCCAAATACTGCACCTCACTCAGACAGTACTGTAATTTATTCAGATACACCTTATGCTCATTCTCCGCCAGGTAGTTCAACAACGCTACCGTATCAATCCTGCAGGCGTCCTCAGTTTTTGACACCACGAGCAGATCATCAATGTACTGCACAAGGACAGACTCCTGTGGAAGCACCAGACCTTCAAGGTTCCTTTTCAAAATCTGATTGAAAATAGACGGGCTCTCAGTATATCCCTGTGGGATACAACACCATGTTAACACACGATTTTCCAGCCGAAACGCAAAAAGAAATTGGCTCTCCTCATGCAGAGGGATCGAGAAAAAGGCTTGACACAGATCGACCACTGTGAACCATTCTACTTCACATGGGATTTGGAACAGGATCACAGATGGATTCGGTACCACGGGACAACATGGGACAACTATCTCGTTGATTTTTCGCAAATCTTGCACTATCCTGAATTTTTCGCTCGGTTTCTGTAATCCCATAATGGGCGAATTACATGGGCTTCCCATGATCTCTCTCAAGATTCCCTGCTTTATCATAGACTTGATTACAGGTCTAATTCCCTCAATAGTTTCAGGTGATAACTTATACTGGAGGGTCAGGTGATAACTTATACTGGGGGGTTCTCGGGTACTCTGCGTTTGGTTTGACATGGATTTTCACTGGGTCTACTCCTTTAACTAGTGCGATCTCTTCACCACTGAGGTCCCATACATCAACTGACACGGAGTCCCTCAGATCGAATGGGAGTTCTTCCACCGTTAGTGCTGGATACATTTCCACACACCAACGTTGGTTCGCAACCTTAAAGGTCGCATCATCGTCCCTCGTCTGCACTTCCACTCCCTTCGGGGTACAGTAGATAGTACAGTTAAGCTTGCACAGTAGATCTCTTCCTAACAAGCAAACTGGGCTAGAATCGCACACCACGAACTGGTGTTGATCTCTCAAATTCCTTACCCTGATGGGTATGGGTTCCGTCAGTGGGCTAGTCAGTTTCTTATTTTCCACATCAATAACTTGGATCATTTGTCCGGAAAGTGGTAGATCCGGAACCGCTGCAGACCTTACAGTCGATCACGTAGCTCCTGTATCGACCAAAAAGGTCGTAGGGTGACCATCAATCTCAGCTTCCACAAAGGGCCCCTTCTGATCTACCTCTAGGACAGCTCCGATCGTACAATCATCCTTTCTTTCCCAGCAGGGTCTCGCCACTAGATCTGGGTCATCTTCCCCACTCACTTCGAACAGGGGCATCTGCACATAGGTCCGAGCTCCCTGCTGCATATTCGGTATCCTGGGCGGTTGGGGAACCTGCACCTGCGGAGCACCCGTCCCCCCTTTTGTCATCCTAGGTTGCGTCACTGTAGGGACTGTATCCGCCACAGGGACCTGAGCTATCTCCCCTTCTTGCTGCATTTGGTTCAACGGGTTCAAAGGACACTCGCGTCTCCAGTGTCCAATCTGATGGCAAAGATGACAAGCAGTAGTCTTTTCCAATGCTGCCACATCTATTCCTGTCCTAGGGTCTATTCCCCTTGGCCTTCCCTGTCCCTGGGCATTCTGTGCTCCTCCTTGATAATTTCCCTGTCTCCTTCCCAAGGTTCCTCCGTTAGGCTGTCCCTGGGCTGTCTGCATCTGTACCAATAGCAAATTGTCTTTCAATTTCCTGTACTTAGATTCTATCTCATCGCTACAGTATCTAGCATACCGTAGAATCTCATCCACTGGCTTGTTCTGCCAACAAATCAAATGCTGCTGTATCATGAGGCTAACCTCTGGCCTCAATCCCAACACAAATTGAGAAACAAACTGCCCCATGTCTTTGGTATCCAACGCATCCAAACCACTGTACTGTTTAAAAGCTTGCAAAAGCCTCTCGTAAAACTCATGCACTGTCTCCTTAGGCTCTTGCACGGTCCTATCTATCTTCACCCAGTCAATGTCTTGAGGTGAGATATTCGACTTCAACCATGTGATTACCTGTTTGAACTTTTTCATCACTATCGGCGACGGGCCATTTGTAATCGGGTTCCTGTCGGGCTCCGAGGCCGGCCACTCAACCGCAATTTTACATGCCGACCACAGATCACCCGGAACCACTATGTCAAACAAAGTGTTCAAATCAATCCACAGTACTTTCGAGATTTTGACAAAGCGATCAACTTGCTTATACCACTCCACAGGCTTTTCCCTCAAACGGGGAAAATCATTCGTAAAGGCAGCCAAATCACCCCTACTCCAAGGTACATGAACATACCCCCCATTCTGTACCTCCCGTAAAGGGAAGTTCCCTATCTCCGTCGTACCCCCACCCGGAGGTGGCGTCTCTCCTACTACTCCCCTGGAGCTTTTCTTCTTTGACCACCTTTCTTCCCATTTATCAAGCATGATCCATGCCCTCATTGCTATGATTAGATCTTTGACATGGGTTCTCAATCACATAACTCTTTTCTCTTCCAGTTCCTGATCACTGTACTGTAACCTGTGATTTCCTTGCAATGCTTTAGTCTTCGACAAATCCACCCCATATCTCTTTGCCAGCTCTGTCAATTTCTTGTCCGCGCTTTGCGAGTCACATCCTTCGCTACAAAGAGTAATTCATCCTGTTCGTACGTTAACATTCTCTCAAGGGGTAAATTTCCACATATTATCTAGTCCAATTCTGCCTTTAGTCTTACGACATCCAGCATCCTCCCTCTCAGGGCTCCCCTCAGGACTTCTCGACAACCTGCACCATCTCTTTCGTCGTACCCACATTCTCGTTCCTGTGGCCTACTCTCTCCTGTCATGCCCATAGGAACAGAACGATTTACAATCGTCCCTCGTTCCCTCTCCGCTTCCAACACACCCTGACTTTGGATTCTCATTGGTGGTGTCCACATTCTTAAGTCTGATCTTGACTCAGCTAAAGACCTTGATCTACCAGGTCTCGACTCTCCTTGTCCTCCCGAGGAGTCGGCTGTAGCTGGCAGCGGCGTACTCCATTCTATAGGCTTCGGAGTTTGCTCCATTCTCCTCACCGACCCCCTTCCTTCGACCACACTCCTCACCCCTACCTCTGACTGCTCTGAGCTTTCCACTTTCTCTGGCTCAAGTTCATACATCGACTCAATAGGTCCAATAATAACCGGTATTTTCAAAGCATCCGGTAACCTCACACCTCTCTCAACCTCTAAGCTAGTTACAGACTTATTCCTTGTATTCTCGTTTCCTATCGAGATCTTTTCTTCCACCCTCACTTCTGAACGGGGTAGTACTCCCCTACTATCTTCTTCCTTTGTCTCATTTCCCTCTGAGGCATCTGGGTTATACGGAGGTGGTCTCTCGAATAACAACCTTTCCAATAAGCTGTCATCCGTATCACTGCCTTCTTCCTCCTCTTTCAACTTTTCTTTTATGTTGTCAGTTTGTACTAACAAGGGGTACAGTCTGTGTCCCTCTATTGCCTATACTCTCCATCTTTTCTCTTGCGCATCCCATCTAGCATCCTGGAACGCCTTAATAGACTTTTTCACTCTTTCTTGGTTTCTATCTCTATTCTTATCATGCGCTGCTCTAATCCACGCATGTAATGCTTCAAATTGTGTTGGCCTCGGCAACGGTCTTAAAGCAGCCATCACGGACTTCAACTGGTATACCACTTCTAGCCTGAATGAGCCATACCTCGGGAAAGCTAACTCTCTTTCACTTTGGGTCAATTTGTGCCAATTCTCAAGCCAAATTATAGTATGCAACCCCACATTTCTTGCCATGTAGTGTGCTGGCGTATCCTCGGGAGGGGCTTCTTCTCCCTCACGAGTAACCACATGTTCATCACCTCTACACAATTCTCGAAAAACTTTAAAACATTTCATAATGGCCAAATTCTGAACGCGTACAATTTTCTGTTTACTTCCTGGTAACTGTCCACCAATGACAACGTCTCGCACACCAACCAACCTATCGCAGCGCGACACCTCTTGACGTCACTTCTCTCTCCACTTGCAGCAGTTCTCCCTATTCCCAACTCACTTCTTAATCTTGCATTCGTCCCATCCATACACTGAAATAACCGTTTGTCCCAAACAAGTTACTTCTCCGGCTGTCCGTCCACAGCCTCTGACTGTCCGTCCACAGTCTCTCGAAATTGTCAACCTCGGTTGGCAACTATCTGTCCCCGTCCGGGCAGACAGATCACCTTTGATAGGTTACAAATACTAAAATCCACATACAGCAACCCATGACAGCGTCATGTTGTAATTCACTCACACATTCGCTCCCCCTATCTCGGTCCAGGTGATCGATGGTACCTCACGATCCCCTTCGGGTGGTCAACAAAATCTACCACGGGTGTATTCTACACCCAATTGCTTAGGTTTCTCATCGCCTAAGACTTTCCCGGGCTGCGCGCGCTCACAGCCTGATCTCACAATCACTCAACATTCACACCAACTCCGCAAGACATCTCACACAAATCAACACCACAATCTACAACATCGCATCCTATTCATACTCACTCCTCGAACTGCTGCTTTCTGCCGCACTGCTACTCGCCATCAATGTCCGTCCGCCAGATCGTCTGCTGCCCACCTTCTGATGATTCACCGTCACTTAACATTTATGGACCTCGAGGATCACTTATCCTAGTCTAAATCTTCCCTCTCTACCAGAAATAAACCATCCGTTTCTGCTACCAACTGAGAAAGCCGGATTCTCGTTTCTACTCAATTATCTACAAGAACCCACTCAGGCCGTCAGGATCTTTTTACTTGCTTAATAGCATAGAGGGAAGAAACACAATTATCAGAACGTATTTACCGCAATTTGACATTATTCGTAAAGGATGACTCAAAGTCTGGGAAGTTGACCTTTTATTATCAGCAAAAACATCTGAATATATAGGCACCTCAATACAAGACACAAAAGATAAATGGGAACTAACACAAATGCTACTCTACGAAGTATCCGCATTCGACTAAAGATAAAAAGGATTACAGTTTCTAAAAGCATCAGGTATAAAATGGCTATCGTGATGTAAAATTTCAAAGTCATTAGTCAAAGCACCTTTCAGGTGAGGAAAGCATAAAAGGTGTCAGCAGTGAAACTTCCTAAGAAGTCTTCACTTAATGAGAGCTCGATCTATAGTGCTCCTTCTAGCCTCCCTCCTAAGTCTCGTCTACTCAACCCACGGGGCACTGTCCCTAATACGAAACCCCAAAATCTTTGTACACGCTGTTAGATCTGGGGGTCTCTAGTTGGCAGAGGTAAGCACCTTAGACCAAATAGGGACCCTTGCTTCTAGTCAGGGTACAGGGACACACACGGTAGATAACCCCTGCTCACCCTCTAGGTAGCTTGGCTCGAGCAGACAGGCTTATCCCCAAGGCAATGTGTAAAGTATTTGCACGTAACAACCACAATGACCCCCCTCGTACACCACAAACGTAGACCACACAGGTAAGTATATCAAAAATATAACTTTATCTAGTTTCCGCAGTGGAAATCAAGTATCAAAGGGTTTGCACATTACTCGCTTTCTTGCGTTGTCAAGATCGTAAGAAGATAGTCTCTAGTCTCTTTGTGTGATTCAGTACTCACGAAAAAGAATCAGTTCGTAGGCTCTTGGTGTTTAGATAGCCACGCTCCTCTCAGGTTGTTCGGTGCGGGGCTTCCCCAGCTCCCGAGCGATGGACCAATCCAGTCGCGGCTCCCTCGACGAGCCTCCAGTGACGACGGCGGACGTCACTGGGTGTCAGCCAATCGCAGTGCGGCTCAACCGGCCAAGCCTCCACCGCCAACCAATCAGGTCGCGGCCTTCTCGCTCCTTTCTCCGCGGCTTTGCGGAACGGGGAAACACAGCTTCGAAGCAATTTCGGGCCCCGGGCCGTGGCGGTGAATTGCGGGCAGGATGTCTCGAGGCACCCCGAGTCAGCGGGTAGATCGAGACACCGCCAAGCTTCGCATCAGCTCAGGGTACGCCCACGATCTCTTGGCCACCGCAATACACGTGCCGATAAGCACGTCGATCTTTTCCTCACGGCAGTCGATTTCAGGCAAGGATCAGCGCGGCGCTCTCAAGCAAAACAGAGAGCAGCTAGCGCACTCCCCGGGGCAGATGTTTAGAAACTTGGCAGAAACAGCCCACGGTCCTTGCAGCACACAGCAGCACAGAGGGGACACAGCAGAGTCTTAAAGTCTGGGCAACCTTTCTGTCCCTGGGTTGCAAAACAGGAGGCCAGCTCGTCTCAGGCCCTTGGAGATTCAGAGTTGAAGACACAGCACACAGCAAAGTCTTGTCAGGTCAAGTAGGCAGGGCCACAGCACACAGCAAGGCCCCTTCTCCTCCTCAGCTTCAGTTGCACAGCAGAACAGGTCAGCCCTTAGAGCACACAGCAAGGCAATCTTCCTTCAGTCCTTCAGCAGTCCGTCTTTCAGCAGAGGTTCCTCTTGATTGTAGAATCTAAAAATCTGTTGTCAGGGGTCTTGTACTTATACCTCTAAAAGTCTTTGAAGTCTTTGTGCAAGTGGGTCCTGAGCCCGGTCTGATCCAGTTCTGGGTGTTGCTGGAGCACTTTGTTTTCCTGGCTTCTGCTTTCTTTTCAGAGTGTGGGGCAGAGTCGTCAGCCGCCCAGCAGGAGGTGGAGCCAGCAGTGTGGCAGGCAGGCACAGCCCTATTCACTCCTAGGTGCTATCCCCTCCCTCCACTCTACTTGCAAATGTCGCCATTCAGCAGAGGGCTGACTCAGCCAACCTCCTGGGGGATCCCCAGCCCCTGTCACTCTCAAGCCAGACAGTCAATCCACAAGCATGCCCAGGCACACAGAAGGGTCAGACAAGAGAACAGCTACTCTCTAAAAAGTACCATTCTCCAACTCAAGATTTAAAAACAACCTCTCCTAAAAGATGTGTTATTAAATGCTGAGCTCAGGGATATCAAACACTCATGTCTTATCTTGTTCCTATGAGAAGATAGGCGGATAGCGATTGGCACCAGCCTCCCCCATGTTAGCCTATGGAGCAAGATAACCTTGCAGCAGTGAACACACAAAATGGCCGTTGTTCACTACCAGAACATGTTACCTGCACTAGTACATGCTCTACCTTTTACATACACTGCACCCTGCCCAGGGGGGTACCTTGGGCCTTCCATAGGGATGACTGACGTGTATAAAAAGGGAAGGGTTAGGCCCGGCCAGTGGGGACACTGACCAGGGTGACATGGCAGTCCGGGGACTGCAGGCAGGCCTGCAGCGGCAGGCCTGAGACACCATTTTAGGGCTACTCATGTGGGTGGCGCAATCAGCGCTGCCGGCCCACTAGTAGCATCTGTCATCACCAGCCCTGGCACACACAGTGCACTTTACTAGGGACTTCAGGGTGATACAAATATGCCAATCAGGTATATCCAATCAATATGATATTTTACACAGGGAGCACTTACACTCTGGCACTGATTAGCAGTGGCAGAGTGTCCAAAGCATCTAAACCAGCAAAAAAAAATCCAGCACAGCATCAAAAATCCAGGTAGTAGAGGCAAAAGATAGGGGAAAAACCCACGCCAAGGATGTCAGGTCTAACACACGCCCTTCAGAACACCCCTTCAGACAGGTCTTCCTTCTGTAAATTTCCATCCAGACTTTTTCATCTTCCTTTGTTCATTAAGTCGACCTTGGGTCCCAGGCTCCTTCCGTACTAGGAGTTGCGATTTCACATTCCAATTCACTCCCCTCCACATTCTTTTTTTTTTTTTTTTTTTTTTTGAAACCGTTTATTGCAGTTTATAAAAGTTACAGGTATGGGCCTACAACCACCCGGCCGGCCGCTAGAGTGACAAAAGCATATTGCATACATACAGTAAGAGTCTCTTGGCAGTGCAGAGTAGCGAAACAGGAGAAATCAATGTTGCAGGCCGCATAGCTCCATGCCCACAGTACGGTTCCCTTTTCTCAAAACAAAACAACACGAAAAACCACACCCGCAAGGCAACCCGCGATCCAAAGTGACAGCACGTGCTCCATAAGTGGGGGATCCAAACCAGCAGCAGAACTCTGAAGAGGGGAATGGGAGTAGATCAGGGACTGGGGGACCGCGTGCCCACGGCCGAGGGAGGGGGGCCATCTAGGGAGACGGAGCAGGCCCCTCCACATTCTTAAGTCTGATCTTGACTCAGCTAAAGACCTTGATCTACCAGGTCTCAACTCTCCTTGTCCTCCCGAGGAGTCGGCTGTAGCTGGCAGCGGCGTACTCCATTCTATTGGCTACTAGGAGTTGCGATTTCACATTCCAATTCACTCCCCTCCAGTCTGCTCCTTCTATCTCAACTCCTACAACAAAGACTTATCCTAACTAACGAGCTAAATGTCCTTGCACCTGCAACAAAAACAGAGAACGGAAAAACCCTTGCATCACGAAGTTTTACATTTCACTGCAATTTAAGCTTTGACTTAAATCCCTGTCAGCCTAATAAGCATAGCTAAAATAAGGAACGAAGAGGCCTTCTCTTTACATAGTCAATTAGGCCTTGCAAAATAAAACGCATTACAATCATTATTTCAGCATACCTATACGTGAGCAACCTACATTCTAACTTGTAACATGACCTACAATTACTTAATACATCACATCATTGCAGAACTAAAACATTAAACGTAATACAAATACATTTCATAATAACTGATGGCCTTTATTTCTCTCAAGGCATGATTACATTTCTACATCTCTGTATCAACGAATATATTTCTATGATCATTCTAAACACTCTTACACCCCTACAAATCTTAACGCCCGTGACGCTCTCTCACCAGCTCTAACAGTTTAGACATATTTTTTAAAAACATACACATACAAATAATTATGAAATCATGAAAATCACAGTTGACATCACACCAACTATATAGCTGAAATTAAAACATCAAACCTTCCACAGTATTACGAATTACAGTTAATTTGGTGTATTTTTACATAAGAACTTGTGTGTTGCTACTCTTTTAACAGGATTACGGCCTTGACAGTCCTACTACAGTATTAATGGCACTTCTGGGCAAGACTGCTGCGCTTTTAGGCGCTATCTATCGGTTGATCTCAGCTCACAGCTATGTGAGGGCAATTCAAATTCAACGATTCGGTTAAGTGTGTGGGCCTCCCGTGCACATATAAAATAGTTAATATACAAGTTAAAAAACAAAAAACATGAATTTAAAAGCAGCAACCGGAACGTGTAGGTTAAAAGAAACTGCACCTGGCCAACTGATAAACTGTTATGAGTGCAAGGTGAAATCAACACGAGCAGCGCCGGTGCAGGCTGTTGCTGCTGCCCGTAGGGTGCAGGAATAAATAAAATGAAAGAAAAGGGAAACAAAGGGGCACGGGCCAGATCTTAAATAAAAAGCTAAACACTCACTTGCACGTGACGGCCGTTACCTAAGTGTCCGGTTCTCATAGTGGGAGATGGGCGACTCTTTGCCCGGCTCGCTGATGCATACAGAGGCATGGACAGTGGTAAAAATAGAAAACAGACACCGTCTTTTGTGTATTTGTTCTTCTTGTTATGCTCTGTCCGATCAGAGAGATGAAAATTAAAGGAGCACCTCAAGCTCACAAAGTTATAATGAGGCCTAGCATCGCGTGTAATCAAGTACGTCACAACGGACGTGGAAATATTAATTCCTTTCTTTTCTCCAGCCAGGATCTCTGCACACACAGCCCTTTACTGCCGTTGCTTCGTAAGTCACCATCTGCACTTCATCACGTTACAAAAAGTTTTCCTGCCCAATAAATCATAACTTATTGAAGTGTTTTCGCGTTGGCACCGCACCTGCAGACTCTTGTAGTAATTACACCGGTCGCTCTCAGCTGCGATGCCCGTTTCAGACTTGCATGAAGTGCCAGTGTTGAGGAGTCCGTGCCAGCCTTCCCCGTTGAAATGCAGTGCCTGTGTCTGCCACAGGAAACAAAACAAACATGTCTTGGTGCCAATATCGGCAACTAGTCACATAACACACATAATACATTAATAAACCACACGACACTTTTGTAAGTGGAGAAATATTGCTGCAGGTTTATTAGCATAACCAATATGCAAACATGGTGGGTTATCTTACGGGCGATCCCAGGGCAGGCCAACCCCTATGCCGCCTGCCCGTCTGATAAGCCTAAATTACACCGTGGCAGTGGCCAATTGGTGCATACCAAATCTTGGGAGGGGCCACCCCTCCCATCCGTGGACCACCAGTCCACTTGCTTACTCACGCCCCCCCCGAAAGAGGTGGGCGGAGCGTCTTCTGGCAGCCCCCGGTTGCTCAGACCCACAGCCCCCCGTAGGACTAACGGGGCGCCGTAGTTCTTCCAGGGGACAACGCTAAGGCATCCCTGGGTATCCTGGCTTAGCATCACGCTGTGCTGCTGCATGAAATACCCCTTGGTATCTGTAGACTCTGGATTGCCCTGTAACTCCTCCTGCAACACAAAATAACATGTTAGAAAAAAACCTAACCCCCCTCACACCTTGTACCTCCGGCTGCCGGGTAAGCGGAGGGGCTGGGCAAGGCGAGACGGCGAGGGACAAAGAGGGCGAAGGATGGGCGGGGACAGCCTAAATACCCCTGTCCCCTCCCCCCCCCCGGAAATGGGTTGGCCGGAAGTCTTCCCTGGCCGTGGCCCAGGGACTAGACCGGCGACCCCAGTGCCTTCCTGTGGCACTAAGGCTGCCGTCCTTTTAGGGTGGCTGCTGCGCAACCCCCCGGGCAGTCACACATAATACATTAATAAACCACACAACACTTTTGTAAGTGGAGAAATATTGCTGCAGGTTTATTAGCATAACCAATATGCAAACATGGTGGGTTATCTTACGGGCAATCCCAGGGCAGGCCAACCCCTATGCCGCCTGCCCGTCTGGTAAGCCTAAATTACACCGTGGCAGTGGCCAATTGGTGCATACCAAATCTTGGGAGGGGCCACCCCTCCCATCCATGGACCACCAGTCCACTTGCTTACTCACGCCCCGCCCGAAAGAGGTGGGCGGAGCATCTTCTGGCAGCCCCCGGTTGCTCAGACCCACAACCGCCCGTAGGACTAACGGGGCGCCGTAGTTCTTCCAGGGGACAACGCTAAGGCATCCCTGGGTATCCTGGCTTAGCATCACGCTGTGCTGCTGCATGAAGTACCCCTTGGTATCTGCAGACTCTGGATCGCCCTGTAACTCCTCCTGCAACACAAAATAACATGTTAGAAAAAAACTAACCCCCCCCTCACACCTTGTACCTCCGGCTGCCGGGTAAGCGGAGGGGCTGGGCAAGGCGAGACGGCGAGGGACAAAGAGGGCGAAGGATGGGCGGGGACAGCCTAAATACCCCTGTCCCCTCCCCCCCCCCGGAAATGGGTTGGCCGGAAGTCTTCCCTGGCCGTGGCCCAGGGACTAGACCGGCAACCCCAGTGCCTTCCTGTGGCACTAAGGCTGCCGTCCTTTTAGGGTGGCTGCTGCGCAACCCCCCCCGGGCAGTCTTGCATAGTGCCAATATCGGCAACTGTAGTCACATAACACACATAATACATTAATAAACCACACAACACTTTTGTAAGTGGAGAAATATTGCTGCAGGTTTATTAGCATAACCAATATGCAAACATGGTGGATTATCTCACGAGCGATCCCAGGGCAGTCCAACCCCTATGCCGCCTGCCCGTCTGATAAGCCTAAATTACACCGTGGCAGTCGCCAATTGGTGCATACCGAATCTTGGGAGGGGCCACCCCTCCTATCCCCGGACCACCAGTCCACTTGCTTACTCACGCCTCCCCCCGAAAGAGGTGGGCGGAGCGTCTTCTGGCAGCCCCCGGTTGCTCAGACCCACAACCGCCCGTAGGACTAAAGGGGCACCGTAGTTCTTCCAGGGGACAACGCTAAGACATCCCTGGGTATCCTGGCTTAGCACCACGCTGTGCTGCTGCATGAAGTACCCCTTGGTATCTGCAGACTCTGGATCGCCCTGTAACTCCTCCACAGCCTTTGGGAGTGGCCACCGTCACTACCAGGGCCCCCCACCAAGGTAGGCCTATTTACTTACAACCTGCTGATAACCGGGCCTCTCCCAGGTCCAGCCAAACAAGTCTTATCCCAACAGGACAGAGGGCCAGCATGCCCCTTCTGGACAGGTGCCCCCATCCTTTCTACCTTCCCGTGGATTTGACTGATCTGACCCGAAACCAATGCTTAGGTGATGATTCAGTGTTAATCTAGCCTGGCTGAAGAGCAATACCTATGACAAGCCACTCCTGCCAGGAAAAGCCAATGCGAGTGGAGGCAAGAGTTGACAAGCCCGCCTTGCTTCCTCTTTCACTCAGTTATCTGAGTCTCGCACAAGTCGGAGTGTGTCCGTCGCACTCCCTGTGTGAAGCCTTGCCCTCCCGAAACATCTACTAGTTTACCAGAGAGCAGACAGGACAGAGTGAACCAGAGAGGAACCAAAGTATAAATACCTCTCTTCATGAATACTGGGAATGCCAAGTGTTCTTCTAACACTTTGTAGCCCCATTGAGTTTAATCCGGGCGTTTCCCCCAGACACATGGACCATATCGCCCCAGTTGGAAGACAACTTCCACGACCTGCCTCGCTGCCAGCCCAGGCGATAGGGCGTGAAAAAAAGCACCTGTTGTTACTCGACTCCATGGTACTTGTTTCGACGACCTCAAAACTGAACTGCTAAGTGGACCGGCCTGGATCTGCACCTGTGACCCGCGGTCGAACACAAGCCCCTTTCCGTTCTGACGCTCCACCTGCCTGTGAACTAGCATCACAGGGCCGGCTGTAGGCACCAAGACCCATACCTGGACATGCCGGAGTTGGAGCACACATCTAAACGGTCTGCCAACCGGCTCACCCCTAACGTTGCAGTCCGGCAATTCGCTGACAACTCCCAAAGTAACTGGCTTACTGAAGCAACTCGTAACATGCCAGCCATAAATTCAATGTAACCTAACTATGACTGCAAAATGTGCTCTGGTAGATGTCCGCATAAGTGCTCCATCCCCCCATCCCCAGCACAACAAGGCAACCCGCACTCTCTTGGGAATAGCCCACACCCGCGCCAGCTGACAGAAAGTGCCTGTTCACGTGTCGCCAACGGCCTTATGTTAATAACTGACGGTATACCAGGATTAGTTGAAACTTAGCTGGATCTGCAGCTTAGTGCCCGTTGCACCATAACTGGTACGTCTTGGCCAATCAGATTCTGGCCACAAGGCTTTGGACATTGCCAGCTCCCGTCCCAGGCGAAATGAAGGAAGCTATCCTGCAACCACTGTGAGACGCTGCAGGTGCCGATGAAGGACAACTAGCCCCACTAAACTAGACAGGGAGTGCGCCAGGAAAAAGAGGTTGGACCACCACCACCCCCATACCCTGCCTGTGAATCGGTAAGGTGTGTGTTGTAATGGGCTTATTCTCTATACACTCTCCCTACTCTGGTTCTCTGCCTGCCTGCTCAGCCTTTGATGAGGTATGATAGAATGTTGAGGGTGGTCTGGTTCCTAGTGTGGATCAGTTGGTGAGAAGGGGCTGAGCAGGGAGGACGCTGCTCCTGATGGGGCATTAATAAGGAACAGAACATCTTCCTGTAACATGTAACTAATGATTTGGACTGAAGAATAAATCATCAATCATTAATACAAGACCATGCCAGACCTGCCCCCAAGCTCAGCGGAAACAACGAATATGCAGGATACGACAAAAGGTAGGGGATCCCTGGATGTACTGAAAATCACAGACTGGCCAACCAGATGTACCCCTCGGACAGGTACCAAAATCGCTTTGGATTTGCGCCTCACTCAGCACAACCTTTCATCCTGGACCTACCTCCAACATGACGTGTCATGAGCGCGCTGTAACCTTAGGGGTCTGCTGGCTCTGACAACGAAGTGACAAGATGATGCCTGCTAACCTGCCCCCAAACTCCCAGCACACCCATGTGTGCGAGCTAACCACCGATGTCTGGGACGTTTGCCAACCCAAATAATGCATACTACCCGTTGATCGAGATGGGGCAGTCCTGTCCAAGGAGTATGTCTTGACCATACGCATCCTGTAAGTACCTATGCATTGAGTGCCTAAATAGTTCATAGTACCTGGAGATTTTAATAACTAATGGCAGGTCTAACAGCATCAACAGGCATCCTCAGCTTACAATAGGATTGTTGGAGTAAGGGGATCCAGTGAGAATAAAGATATGACAGCATCCCATCTGACCAACCGTGGTGGGAACCACTCCTGCATATTCTAGTACAAAAGGTCCCTGTTAACCTGGCACTGCCCGATGTGTGTGACCTAGGTAAATGGTCCCTATGCATGGTGGCCTGCCAGTGAGACAAACATCCAATCCCCGATAAGTACCACTACCTGCCTACGCTACAATCTAGCCTGGCATTCCTTCATGCCCAGATATACCAAGCGATAATTGCTCTCCTCCGTCACTTGACCCGACCGCACTATAAAACACACACAGCGAGAAGATGCGGCCTGTGACCTGCCCCAAAACTCACGGAATCATCATATGAGCCGGATGATGTGCGAGCTCACCACCAAGCCTCTGTCAAAGCCGATAAGCACGTCGATCTTTTCCTCACGGCAGTCGATTTCAGGCAAGGATCAGCGCGGCGCTCTCAAGCAAAACAGAGAGCAGCTAGCGCACTCCCCGGGTCAGATGTTTAGAAACTTGGCAGAAACAGCCCACGGTCCTTGCAGCACACAGCAGCACAGAGGGGACACAGCAGAGTCTTAAAGTCTGGGCAACCTTTCTGTCCCTGGGTTGCAAAACAGGAGGCCAGCTCGTCTCAGGCCCTTGGAGATTCAGAGTTGAAGACACAGCACACAGCAAAGTCTTGTCAGGTCAAGTAGGCAGGGCCACAGCACACAGCAAGGCCCCTTCTCCTCCTCAGCTTCAGTTGCACAGCTGAACAGGTCAGCCCTTAGAGCACACAGCAAGGCAATCTTCCTTCAGTCCTTCAGCAGTCCATCTTTCAGCAGAGGTTCCTCTTGATTGTAGAATCTAAAAATCTGTTGTCAGGGGTCTTGTACTTATACCTCTAAAAGTCTTTGAAGTCTTTGTGCAAGTGGGTCCTGAGCCCGGTCTGATCCAGTTCTGGGTGTTGCTGGAGCACTTTGTTTTCCTGGCTTCTGCTTTCTTTTCAGAGTGTGGGGCAGAGTCGTCAGCCGCCCAGCAGGAGGTGGAGCCAGCAGTGTGGCAGGCAGGCACAGCCCTATTCACTCCCAGGTGCTATCCCCTCCCTCCACTCTACTTGCAAATGTCGCCATTCAGCAGAGGGCTGACTCAGCCAACCTCCTGGGGGATCCCCAGCCCCTGTCACTCTCAAGCCAGACAGTCAATCCACAAGCATGCCCAGGCACACAGAAGGGTCAGACAAGAGAACAGCTACTCTCTAAAAAGTACCATTCTCCAACTCAAGATTTAAAAACAACCTCTCCTAAAAGATGTGTTATTAAATGCTGAGCTCAGGGATATCAAACACTCATGTCTTATCTTGTTCCTATGAGAAGATAGGCGGATAGCCATTGGCACCAGCCTCCCCCATGTTAGCCTATGGAGCAAGATAACCTTGCAGCAGTGAACACACAAAATGGCCGTTGTTCACTACCAGAACATGTTACCTGCACTAGTACATGCTCTACCTTTTACATACACTGCACCCTGCCCAGGGGGGTACCTTGGGCCTTCCATAGGGATGACTGACGTGTATAAAAAGGGAAGGGTTAGGCCCGGCCAGTGGGGACACTGACCAGGGTGACATGGCAGTCCGGGGACTGCAGGCAGGCCTGCAGCGGCAGGCCTGAGACACCATTTTAGGGCTACTCATGTGGGTGGCGCAATCAGCGCTGCCGGCCCACTAGTAGCATCTGTCATCACCAGCCCTGGCACACACAGTGCACTTTACTAGAGACTTCAGGGTGATACAAATATGCCAATCAGGTATATCCAATCAATATGATATTTTACACAGGGAGCACTTACACTCTGGCACTGATTAGCAGTGGCAGAGTGTCCAAAGCATCTAAACCAGCAAAAAAAAATCCAGCACAGCATCAAAAATCCAGGTAGTAGAGGCAAAAGATAGGGGAAAAACCCACGCCAAGGATGTCAGGTCTAACACACGCCCTTCAGCACACCCCTTCAGACAGGTCTTCCTTCTGTAAATTTCCATCCAGACTTTTTCATCTTCCTTTGTTCATTAAGTCGACCTTGGGTCCCAGGCTCCTTCCGTACTAGGAGTTGCGATTTCACATTCCAATTCACTCCCCTCCACATTCTTAAGTCTGATCTTGACTCAGCTAAAGACCTTGATCTACCAGGTCTCAACTCTCCTTGTCCTCCCGAGGAGTCGGCTGTAGCTGGCAGCGGCGTACTCCATTCTATTGGCTACTAGGAGTTGCGATTTCACATTCCAATTCACTCCCCTCCAGTCTGCTCCTTCTATCTCAACTCCTACAACAAAGACTTATCCTAACTAACGAGCTAAATGTCCTTGCACCTGCAACAAAAACAGAGAACGGAAAAACCCTTGCATCACGAAGTTTTACATTTCACTGCAATTTAAGCTTTGACTTAAATCCCTGTCAGCCTAATAAGCATAGCTAAAATAAGGAACGAAGAGGCCTTCTCTTTACATAGTCAATTAGGCCTTGCAAAATAAAACGCATTACAATCATTATTTCAGCATACCTATACGTGAGCAACCTACATTCTAACTTATAACATGACCTACAATTACTTAATACATCACATCATTGCAGAACTAAAACATTAAACGTAATACAAATACATTTCATAATAACTGATGGCCTTTATTTCTCTCAAGGCATGATTACATTTCTACATCTCTGTATCAACGAATATATTTCTATGATAATTCTAAACACTCTTACACCCCTACAAATCTTAACGCCCGTGACGCTCTCTCACCAGCTCTAACAGTTTAGACATATTTTTTAAAAACATACACATACAAATAATTATGAAATTCTGAAAATCACAGTTGACATCACACCAACTATATAGCTGAAATTAAAACATCAAACCTTCCACAGTATTACGAATTACAGTTAATTTGGTGTATTTTTACATAAGAACTTGTGTGTTGCTACTCTTTTAACAGGATTACGGCCTTGACAGTCCTACTACAGTATTAATGGCACTTCTGGGCAAGACTGCTGCGCTTTTAGGCGCTATCTATCGGTTGATCTCAGCTCACAGCTATGTGAGGGCAATTCAAATTCAACGATTCGGTTAAGTGTGTGGGCCTCCCGTGCACATATAAAATAGTTAATATACAAGTTAAAAAACAAAAAACATGAATTTAAAAGCAGCAACCGGAACGTGTAGGTTAAAAGAAACTGCACCTGGCCAACTGATAAACTGTTATGAGTGCAAGGTGAAATCAACACGAGCAGCGCCGGTGCAGGCTGTTGCTGCTGCCCGTAGGGTGCAGGAATAAATAAAATGAAAGAAAAGGGAAACAAAGGGGCACGGGCCAGATCTTAAATAAAAAGCTAAACACTCACTTGCACGTGACGGCCGTTACCTAAGTGTCCGGATCTCATAGTGGGAGATGGGCGACTCTTTGCCCGGCTCGCTGATGCATACAGAGGCATGGACAGTGGTAAAAATAGAAAACAGACACCGTCTTTTGTGTATTTGTTCTTCTTGTTATGCTCTGTCCGATCAGAGAGATGAAAATTAAAGGAGCACCTCAAGCTCACAAAGTTATAATGAGGCCTAGCATCGCGTGTAATCAAGTACGTCACAACGGACGTGGAAATATTAATTCCTTTCTTTTCTCCAGCCAGGATCTCTGCACACACAGCCCTTTACTGCGGTTGCTTCGTAAGTCACCATCTGCACTTCATCACGTTACAAAAAGTTTTCCTGCCCAATAAATCATAACTTATTGAAGTGTTTTCGCGTTGGCACCGCACCTGCAGACTCTTGTAGTAATTACACCGGTCGCTCTCAGCTGCGATGCCCGTTTCAGACTTGCATGAAGTGCCAGTGTTGAGGAGTCCGTGCCAGCCTTCCCCGTTGAAATGCAGTGCCTGTGTCTGCCACAGGAAACAAAACAAACATGTCTTGGTGCCAATATCGGCAACTGTAGTCACATAACACACATAATACATTAATAAACCACACGACACTTTTGTAAGTAGAGAAATATTGCTGCAGGTTTATTAGCATAACCAATATGCAAACATGGTGGGTTATCTTACGGGTGATCCCAGGGCAGGCCAACCCCTATGCCGCCTGCCCGTCTGATAAGCCTAAATTACACCGTGGCAGTGGCCAATTGGTGCATACCAAATCTTGGGAGGGGCCACCCCTCCCATCCGTGGACCACCAGTCCACTTGCTTACTCACGCCCCCCCCGAAAGAGGTGGGCGGAGCGTCTTCTGGCAGCCCCCGGTTGCTCAGACCCACAGCCCCCCGTAGGACTAACGGGGCGCCGTAGTTCTTCCAGGGGACAACGCTAAGGCATCCCTGGGTATCCTGGCTTAGCATCACGCTGTGCTGCTGCATGAAATACCCCTTGGTATTTGCAGACTCTGGATTGCCCTGTAACTCCTCCTGCAACACAAAATAACATGTTAGAAAAAAACCTAACCCCCCCTCACACCTTGTACCTCCGGCTGCCGGGTAAGCGGAGGGGCTGGGCAAGGCGAGACGGCGTGGGACAAAGAGGGCGAAGGATGGGCGGGGACAGCCTAAATACCCCTGTCCCCTCCCCCCCCCCCCGGAAATGGGTTGGCCGGAAGTCTTCCCTGGCCGTGGCCCAGGGACTAGACCGGCGACCCCAGTGCCTTCCTGTGGCACTAAGGCTGCCGTCCTTTTAGGGTGGCTGCTGCGCAACCCCCCGGGCAGTCACACATAATACATTAATAAACCACACAACACTTTTGTAAGTGGAGAAATATTGCTGCAGGTTTATTAGCATAACCAATATGCAAACATGGTGGGTTATCTTACGGGCAATCCCAGGGCAGGCCAACCCCTATGCCGCCTGCCCATCTGGTAAGCCTAAATTACACCGTGGCACTGGCCAATTGGTGCATACCAAATCTTGGGAGGGGCCACCCCTCCCATCCATGGACCACCAGTCCACTTGCTTACTCACGCCCCGCCCGAAAGAGGTGGGCGGAGCATCTTCTGGCAGCCCCCGGTTGCTCAGACCCACAACCGCCCGTAGGACTAACGGGGCGCCGTAGTTCTTCCAGGGGACAACGCTAAGGCATCCCTGGGTATCCTGGCTTAGCATCACGCTGTGCTGCTGCATGAAGTACCCCTTGGTATCTGCAGACTCTGGATCGCCCTGTAACTCCTCCTGCAACACAAAATAACATGTTAGAAAAAAAACGAACCCCCCCCTCACACCTTGTACCTCCGGCTGCCGGGTAAGCGGAGGGGCTGGGCAAGGCGAGACGGCGAGGGACAAAGAGGGCGAAGGATGGGCGGGGACAGCCTAAATACCCCTGTCCCCTCCCCCCCCCCCAGAAATGGGTTGGCCGGAAGTCTTCCCTGGCCGTGGCCCAGGGACTAGACCGGCAACCCCAGTGCCTTCCTGTGGCACTAAGGCTGCCGTCCTTTTAGGGTGGCTGCTGCGCAACCCCCCCGGGCAGTCTTGCATAGTGCCAATATCGGCAACTGTAGTCACATAACACACATAATACATTAATAAACCACACAACACTTTTGTAAGTGGAGAAATATTGCTGCAGGTTTATTAGCATAACCAATATGCAAACATGGTGGATTATCTCACGAGCGATCCCAGGGCAGTCCAACCCCTATGCCGCCTGCCCGTCTGATAAGCCTAAATTACACCGTGGCAGTCGCCAATTGGTGCATACCGAATCTTGGGAGGGGCCACCCCTCCTATCCGTGGACCACCAGTCCACTTGCTTACTCACGCCTCCCCCCGAAAGAGGTGGGCGGAGCGTCTTCTGGCAGCCCCCGGTTGCTCAGACCCACAACCGCCCGTAGGACTAAAGGGGCACCGTAGTTCTTCCAGGGGACAACGCTAAGACATCCCTGGGTATCCTGGCTTAGCACCACGCTGTGCTGCTGCATGAAGTACCCCTTGGTATCTGCAGACTCTGGATCGCCCTGTAACTCCTCCACAGCCTTGGGAGTGGCCACCGTCACTACCAGGGCCCCCCACCAAGGTAGGCCTATTTACTTACAACCTGCTGATAACCGGGCCTCTCCCAGGTCCAGCCAAACAAGTCTTATCCCAACAGGACAGAGGGCCAGCATGCCCCTTCTGGACAGGTGCCCCCATCCTTTCTACCTTCCCGTGGATTTGACTGATCTGACCCGAAACCAATGCTTAGGTGATGATTCAGTGTTAATCTAGCCTGGCTGAAGAGCAATACCTATGACAAGCCACTCCTGCCAGGAAAAGCCAATGCGAGTGGAGGCAAGAGTTGACAAGCCCGCCTTGCTTCCTCTTTCACTCAGTTATCTGAGTCTCGCACAAGTCGGAGTGTGTCCGTCGCACTCCCTGTGTGAAGCCTTGCCCTCCCGAAACATCTACTAGTTTACCAGAGAGCAGACAGGACAGAGTGAACCAGAGAGGAACCAAAGTATAAATACCTCTCTTCATGAATACTGGGAATGCCAAGTGTTCTTCTAACACTTTGTAGCCCCATTGAGTTTAATCCGGGCGTTTCCCCCAGACACATGGACCATATCGCCCCAGTTGGAAGACAACTTCCACGACCTGCCTCGCTGCCAGCCCAGGCGATAGGGCGTGAAAAAAAGCACCTGTTGTTACTCGACTCCATGGTACTTGTTTCGACGACCTCAAAACTGAACTGCTAAGTGGACCGGCCTGGATCTGCACCTGTGACCCGCGGTCGAACACAAGCCCCTTTCCGTTCTGACGCTCCACCTGCCTGTGAACTAGCATCACAGGGCCGGCTGTAGGCACCAAGACCCATACCTGGACATGCCGGAGTTGGAGCACACATCTAAACGGTCTGCCAACCGGCTCACCCCTAACGTTGCAGTCCGGCAATTCGCTGACAACTCCCAAAGTAACTGGCTTACTGAAGCAACTCGTAACATGCCAGCCATAAATTCAATGTAACCTAACTATGACTGCAAAATGTGCTCTGGTAGATGTCCGCATAAGTGCTCCATCCCCCCATCCCCAGCACAACAAGGCAACCCGCACTTTCTTGGGAATAGCCCACACCCGCGCCAGCTGACAGAAAGTGCCTGTTCACGTGTCGCCAACGGCCTTATGTTAATAACTGACGGTATACCAGGATTAGTTGAAACTTAGCTGGATCTGCAGCTTAGTGCCCGTTGCACCATAACTGGTACGTCTTGGCCAATCAGATTCTGGCCACAAGGCTTTGGACATTGCCAGCTCCCGTCCCAGGCGAAATGAAGGAAGCTATCCTGCAACCACTGTGAGATGCTGCAGGTGCCGATGAAGGACAACTAGCCCCACTAAACTAGACAGGGAGTGCGCCAGGAAAAAGAGGTTGGACCACCACCACCCCCATACCCTGCCTGTGAATCGGTAAGGTGTGTGTTGTAATGGGCTTATTCTCTATACACTCTCCCTACTCTGGTTCTCTGCCTGCCTGCTCAGCCTTTGATGAGGTATGATAGAATGTTGAGGGTGGTCTGGATCCTAGTGTGGATCAGTTGGTGAGAAGGGGCTGAGCAGGGAGGATGCTGCTCCTGATGGGGCATTAATAAGGAACAGAACATCTTCCTGTAACATGTAACTAATGATTTGGACTGAAGAATAAATCATCAATCATTAATACAAGACCATGCCAGACCTGCCCCCAAGCTTAGCGGAAACAACGAATAAGCAGGATACGACAAAAGGTAGGGGATCCCTGGATGTACTTAAAATCACAGACTGGCCAACCAGATGTACCCCTCGGACAGGTACCAAAATCGCTTTGGATTTGCGCCTCACTCAGCACAACCTTTCATCCTGGACCTACCTCCAACATGACGTGTCATGAGCGCGCTGTAACCTTAGGGGTCTGCTGGCTCTGACAACGAAGTGACAAGATGATGCCTGCTAACCTGCCCCCAAACTCCCAGCACACCCATGTGTGCGAGCTAACCACCGATGTCTGGGACGTTTGCCAACCCAAATAATGCATACTACCCGTTGATCGAGATGGGGCAGTCCTGTCCAAGGAGTATGTCTTGACCATACGCATCCTGTAAGTACCTATGCATTGAGTGCCTAAATAGTTCATAGTACCTGGAGATTTTAATAACTAATGGCAGGTCTAACAGCATCAACAGGCATCCTCAGCTTACAATAGGATTGTTGGAGTAAGGGGATCCAGTGAGAATAAAGATATGACAGCATCCCATCTGACCAACCGTGGTGGGAACCACTCCTGCATATTCTAGTACAAAAGGTCCCTGTTAACCTGGCACTGCCCGATGTGTGTGACCTAGGTAAATGGTCCCTATGCATGGTGGCCTGCCAGTGAGACAAACATCCAATCCCCGATAAGTACCACTACCTGCCTACGCTACAATCTAGCCTGGCATTCCTTCATGCCCAGATATACCAAGCGATAATTGCTCTCCTCCGTCACTTGACCCGACCGCACTATAAAACACACACAGCGAGAAGATGCGGCCTGTGACCTGCCCCAAAACTCACGGAATCATCATATGAGCCGGATGATGTGCGAGCTCACCACCAAGCCTCTGTCAAAGCCGGCCAACCCCACAAGTATTTAGTTGCCTTTGGCTCAAAATTGGGGGGGCGGGGGGGCAGTCCTGTCTGGAGATGTGTGTATTGGAGGACATCTGTCCTAGAGTACTTATTACTTAGGTACAAATGTCAGTACCTCAAGTACCTGGTGTGTTTAATGTTAATAACAGGTCTAACAACTCAATCAGAAACTACATGAAGTCCATTTGCCTCACAGCACAGGGCTAGTTGACACCCCCCGTCTTAAAACCATATGAGACACACAAGGAGATTAGAAGTCAGGCTGACCCCAATCTGACAAAGAAAGACCCACCACGCGGCTGTTTACAGAAAAACCACCATCCCGCATCAAACAGGCCCGATGTAAAGACAACAAGAGCCTAACACTCTACACCCGCGGATAACCCCCGCAAATAACCAATTGTTTAACGATCGAATAAGTAACAACGGACATCCTTTCAGCATCTGAAGCCATAGACAATTCAGAAGAGACCTGGGGCGCCAAGGCATCGGTGCAGGCCTCGGCACCTTTGGTGAGTGTGATCTTTGCCCACTTTAGTGTGAGCCAGGGCCCGCGAAGCATACTTTCTTCCTGGTCGGTAAAGCACACGTAAACCACCCTAGCTGCTCCTTGCCGCTGGGTCATCCTACTGTAAGGAGCCCTAATGAAAGACCCGGGAACATACAATCTCCCTCAACACTAAGCTTAAATCTTTGCTTAGCATAGGTGCTGAAGGCAAAGTGACACCTTCCACCTGCTCCCGGCCACCGCGGTGGAGAGTCCCCGGAGCACCCGGCTAATATAAAAGACACCGACTGAACCGAGGGAGCCCTGCGCAAGCTACAATTGTTTACAAGAGTTACAACTGGTCTGCAGGGCTACCCAGCTTGCTCAGGCACTGGCTATGGCATACAGACCGGCCACCAGCACACCACGCATTTACTAGGTGTTCCAAGGCCACTCAGTCTCAATTGCCAATGGAACAAAACATAGCAACCAAGTCCCCCAAACCAGGTCCAGTTCTCTGCTGCGGCACGAAATACTATTAATCAACCTCCCCTACTGGGGCCCCGCAACCAAGGCCCCAAAACCAGGTCTAGTCCCCCGCCGCGGCACAAAATACCATCAATCGACCTACCCTACTGAGGCCCGGCCAGCCCACGAGACGGGGCTGCAGATGCACTGGTCCCGGGGACTCACCTTGGCTGCCTAAAGCACAAAATTGCAGGAAAATAAAAGGTTCTATCAGCCTTTGTGGCTATCAAAGCCCCATAAACTGGCCTCAGGACCGCCCTAGGCGAATGAATGGTCCCCTTCGGGCCTTAAGAATGTGTGATTCCTCCTATCAGCCAAGTCACGTGTGCTCCCCCCGGAAGCCCGTACTCCTTGGCAATGCACCCCTGGGACAAGCCCACAGGGCCCGACCATGACATGGACAAATAACTACCCCTAATACCTTCCCTCCGGCTCCCTCCATAATTTCCCCACCAGCCTGCTGAGCGGGGGAAATCAGGCGGGTTGTAAATGAGGGAGCTGTGTCCTCCTAAACTTAAAACTACCCAATCCAGATGCTAAAGATGCTAGCGTGGGGTCGCCTTGCCTGCATCTCAAAGAGCTTAAAGAGCATCCATTAAGTTTGCCTTTCCATTCAGGAAGCATTCATAAATTTAACATCAAGGGACGAGATCCCGATACTGAGATCCAGTCATGCCGGCCAAACTCCACTGTGGCCCTCATCCCTAGTACACTCGTGGCCAGACCCAGTGTATCTATATATTTATGTTTCAGTAACTGAAAGAAGCATCCCGGATCGGCAGAGTGACAATAGCTGTCTCTCAAAGAACTGCTGAGCATAACAACAAGATCTAAAGGTTTCTGGGTGTCTGAATGCTATTAGCGGAACCCCGGACCACAAACAGCCCTACCGGCACCAAAGAAAAGCTGAAGATACCGCAAGCAGCTGCGGAGGAAAAACCCCAGCAGGCAGAGAAGGAAAGCCCTATACACTGTCGGTAGCTCTGGTTCCGCCTGTGTCCAATCCAGAGCCAGCAGTGCAGTCTCTAAGCTGTATAACTAGTGAATCTAACTCTCTGCGTCGCGAAACTGCCCACCCGTGCAGTGGTTGCTTTACCTAGCGGGACTCTGCGGCACTGTGCCGCATCTGGCAGCCAGGCGCCCTCAGCGGTTTGAAAAGACTAATTTTACACAAAGCTGTGTTAAACCGGCAGATTTTCTTTTGCTTCTTTCCCCTTTAATCAGAGTTCACCCTCATTCCTTTGAGCACTGAGTGGTGCAGTTAGTATAGCGCGAACGCGACCAGCTGGTAATGGAGCACTTTACATGAGGACCATTTACATTACACACAGTTTTTATTTTATTTATTGGACAAGGGGAGGTCGAATTATTTGCCCAGAATCACTGGTATGCTTGCCCCTGCCGAGACTAGAACCAGGGCTGGCGCAGCTCAGGTCCGGGAACGAGCGGGCTGCCACAAGTGCAAGCCGGGAGGGAGGGGGACCCACGTGACTCACTTTGCGACCCCAAACTCACTTACTTACTAATGCTCAGAGTATTAGTGGACTCCTCTGTGTCTTTCTCTCTTAAATGGGACCCGGCCCAAACAGGATGTGCGGCCACAACAATACAGCTACCAAGAGTTGCCGGGCGGGCCGTCAGAAAACCAATTAACTACAAAGAGACAGGAGGAGCCTAAAAGCACTGCACCTGAACCAGTGCTGTGCCTGAAAATTACAATACGATATTAGAACAGATGCTAACCTCCCTGCTTATGAAAACATAACGGAGGGGCCTAACAACCAATTCACCAGCCCCTCGCTACAAGCCTGGTATTACCCCTAGCAGCACTTTTCAAGCAGTAACCATTCTGTAATTTACAGTGGCGCGCCGACCCTCAACCCCCCACTGCCGCCACCCAGAGGGGTTTGGTGAACAACGCTTGCCACTGCAAGATTGTGTTACCCCAAGTGCGTACAGCCTCGTTTACACATGAGCAGCTGCATTTGTATTCCTAGCTGAAAATAACTGACAGCAGAGGGACTCGGACCAATGCATTCGGAAACTGAAGATGTAAACGTCTATCGAACATACCTCCTCACCTTTGCACGAGAGGAGAGCAGCGCAACCTCGCTGCCCGCCTCACATCTCTGCACGTTCAACCCCCAGTCCTAGTCGCCCGGTGCTAGCATGTGGTGCGGCATCGCTGGGATAGTCCCCTAATTGTGACTTCTTACATAATTATCTGAGACCCTCAGATACGCCCTGGAGGTATGTGGCTGTGAGGGACAATAATGCGGCTGGGTCGAGTAAAACTGCACCAAGAAAAGGCAAATGATGTGGCACAATACGGCACATCTTGTAATGGTATACTTCATTATTTTGACATTTTTTTATTTATTTATTTAAACTTAGTCCACTTTCTGGGCATTGGTTGCACTTCATTAGTACCAGTTTAATACCTAAATACCGCAATAAGCTATAGAAAGGTGACCAGTGCAGCTTTGCAGGGCTTTCCACTGCTTGGCAACACGTGTCACTGCCTCTTTTTTTTATTTTTTTTTTATTTAATTCAGGCCCAGGGGAAGTTCCAGGCGCTGGCCTGACTCGGACCCCAGGGCCGCCGCTGCTGGTCGCTGGGGCACCTGCCCGTGTGGTGGGGGGTAGACAGTGAGCTGTGGCCGCCACCAGCATACCTCCCTCAGGGCCCCGACTCCTCGCCTACCTCTCGTGGGGGCCGCACCTCGAAGGGAAGGAACACAATGTTGCGTGTGGGGCGGGGGGTGGTGGCCAGCTCACCGGATGCGTGCACGGCCGCTCCGACCAGGCGGGAACAGGGCAAACTGGGCCCCACCAAGTGCCTCTACCTCCCTGCTGGACCCCCAGTGGAGCCGTCCTCGAGGCCTAACAGTCCCGCTCAGGCCAGCTGTTGCCGTGGTGGGGGGGACAACGAGTGATGGGCCCCCCCCAGCCCCCTGCCCGACTCGTCTGGTCCGCAGCATCTCCCCCAGTGCAAGTTATATAGCGCCACTCCTACCAGTGGAGGGTGTCCGAGCACTTTGCATCTCACACAAATTACGCAGAGACAATCAATCATACGCGTGTGAATCAGTGTATAGGAAATGTTACCTAAGCCAAAGGACTCAAAGTGTAGGAGTCTCATGTCATCCCTACAGGCAGGCAGTATAGTTTAAGGTTGCTTGGTGTGGAGAAGCACAAGCTCAGAGTCGATTTCTAGCCAAGTTAACCCTTTTTGCAACCTTAATCAATGTTCTAATAATGTATGCTTTGCTGTGTGTATGCAGTTCTAGGATGAACGTTTATAGCTCACTGTTGAATATTAGGACTTTAAGTTATAAATTGCAAGTAACAAAAGGGCGCCTCTTTTGAAAACAGTAACCTGCTGACCTATTTACATCGTACGCACTCTGTAATCTACTTGGCACACGTTCTTTGCAGCAGGCAAATTAACCCTCTGCACTAACTTCACTGAAGTCAAAACCTCAACTATACAAAATGCTGATCTCTCTCCAGGAAGATAATTAATCACACGAGTTATATTGACATTTAAGTGAGGCCTGGTAATTGCTTCAAAAGGATAATGAACTTCCAAACGCCGCGCCCCCAAGAAGTCAGCACCCGGTGCGGTGGCCCCAGTCGCACCGCCCTAAATCCGGCCCTGCCTGGGCCTCCTACACGCACTCCATGAGCTCTACCACTGAGCTACACCCCCTGGCATAATGACGACCGTGCTCCCCACCACATATGCTTTAATGAAAAGCACCGCGCCGGGCCCTCCCGGCCACGCAACAACACCAAGCGCATCACCCCGCCGCTCCACAAAGACTCTCGCTCTCAACAACCACCAACACTTACGGGATAACCGGGATCACGAAAAAATCCGCCGCAAGACCCAGAGGAGCGAACGGCGTCAAGGCGAGACGGCGAGGGACAAAGAGGGCGAAGGATGGGCGGGGACAGCCTAAATACCCCTGTCCCCTCCCCCCTCCCCGGAAATGGGTTGGCCAGAAGTCTTCCCTGGCCGTGGCCCAGGGACTAGACCGGCGACCCCAGTGCCTTCCTGTGGCACTAACAGGGCCGGACTGACAACCGGGCGTTTTGGAATGCCGCTGAGCTGGGGGCTGATTTCACTGCGGTGGGGGCTGATTTCGTTCATGGAGACCTGCGTGTACTTCGAAATAATTAAAACAAAACGAATTTCGCTCAGTACACGCAGGTCCCCATCAACGAAATCAGCCCCCAGCCCAGCAGCATTCCAAAACGCCTGGTAGTCAGTCCGGCTCTGGGCACTAAGGCGGCCGCCCTTTTAGGGTGGCTGCTGCGCAACCCCCCCGGGCAGCCTTGCATTATCGAGACAATGTTTAGATTTACTGTCCAGCACATCCATGCTTTCACCCTGATGCTGTGACGCGCAACCAATAAAACACCACAACAGCACAGTCATTACCAAAAGAAAATACTGTTTCTCTCCTAAGCATGAGGGGTGCAGCAGACAACCTAGAGAGAGGAAACAATTAAAATAAAGTAAGCGGGTGGGGCGCGCCTGTGCATATTTAACCATGGTGAAACTGGGCGCGAGGCAGGAAACAATGAAAGCACGAGCCCTGCTAACTTTAAAGCGCTGCGCCAGGGAGGAAACGATGATAATAAAACAAGCGAGCGCCGTGTGCCCATGCATATTTGCCGCTGACCGCGGCCCCCGCAGGGGGCCAATCGGCGGTCGGCGCCTTAGTGCCCCCGGGGCCCCGGTCACCCCTCCCCACCCCCTCCCACTAAGGGGGGGGGGGCGGGGACGCAGACCAGAGCTCCCCTCCTCGGGCTGGCCGGAAGTGACGCGCAATGCGTGTCATTTCCTGGCCCTGGTGTGAGGGGGAGGCTATTTAGCCTTCCCCCACCCTCCTGGCGACCTCTTTGTCGCCCGCTTCGCCATTTCGCCTTACCTCGGCCGCATCGGTCCTCCGTCCACGCCGTCCTCGTGTGACTCCGGCCCCCACGGCACTTCGGTTGTTGTCGCCTCTGCGCTACTGGATGCGGTGAGTCTTGCGGCACCCACTCCGCCCCGGCCCTGTCCCTGGGCAGTACCAGGTCGACGGGGCCCTGTGGCGATGAAGGCCACGGGCGGAGGGGGCGCAAGATAGGGGCATGGGTGGTTGAGAGGCGTGCGTGGGCGGAAAAGCTTAGCGGGTGTTTAATGACACCGTTTGGAGAGGATGTAGTGGCCTCGGGCGGGAGAGGGCCGACCTGGGAGCTGGGCAGCCGAGTTCGGGTGTCGGCAACGATGCAGCATCCGGTGATTCTGGGCAAAGTCACTTGATCTCCCCGTGCCTAACAAGGACAGACGTGTCATCTGTGATGAAACCGGTGCGCAGGTAGGCGCTCTGATTCGGTCGAGAAGTTTATGGGTGAGCCCCAGTGGCGCAATCGGTTGGCGCGCTTTACTTGTGTAGCAGTGCTTGCACTGAGCCATGCTGAGCTTGTGGGTTCGAGCCTCGCCTTTTCCCTCGTGTCCATTCGTTTGGCTGCTCGGGCCGTGCACTGCACGCGACTTCATGGCATCCGTTTCCACGGTGAGTGCACAACGCCTGCCACACCCCCTCCCCCGCCGATCGCCTTCTGGAAGGCAGTCCCGGGCAGGCCAGTGTGGCCTCTGCGCGGGCTGCCAAGGGGGAGTTGTTAGCTCTTTGGGAGCACGGGCAGCCGCCGCCTGCGGGTGTGGCGAGAGAGCAAACGGGTGTACGGGTAGGCCCGGGGGAGAAGGAGAATGAGCATGTGCAAGCCGTTGCTTAACCCGACTCCGGCTGGGGGTTGAGCACGCCGCTCCGCTCCTGTAGAGGATGCGAAGGGTGATGCACGGCCACAGAGACGAGGCCTGCAAGGTGCCGCTTCCACCCTGCCGAAGCAGCATGTGGGGGGTTGGAGCCGTGCAGGCTCAGGATCCTACGTCCCTCCCTGATTTACCCGGGTCGGGTCGGTTTAAGTAGCATCCTCCCGGCCGCCATTACTTCTGGTTTGGCTGGGGGGGTGCATGCCGCTCCGTGACCATAATACACGGGGAGGGTGTCGCAGGAGCACTGGGCAGATGTTGGTAGTAGGACATCCTCCCTTAGTGGACTGCGGGGAGCGACCACGTTTCTGCTATGGGGGCCAGTGCCAGAGAACAGCACAAGGTGCCTGAACCCTCAGAGGCGGCGCTGGGTTTTAGCAATTGCCGGCCGGGACTCGATTGCATGAATCATGTGACGAAAAGACTCGAGTCTGTGCAGGCGAGTACTGCCTTTTGCGCTGACCGGTGCTCGCGTGTGCCTCCGCTGTGCGGGGACGGGGGGTGCGACAAGCGCGGTCTAGAGATGCCTCCAATGGTGCAAGTGCCTTGTCCGACAACATTGCCACTTGCCGGGGGTAGTAGTCGAGGACCCGGGTGGGGTGTGTCACTGTTCCGTGGTGCTGGGGGTCAGGGGCATGTTCAATGACACCGGGCCCTGGATGTTTCAGCGCACTATTTCGACATCCTGCGCACCGCGAGGAGCCTGCAGCCCCCGCAGCGCTCAAAAAGTAGCCGTGGCATGCTGCGGTTTGGGGGCTGGTTACGGTAATCAGTCCCGGCCCGCTGGATCGCGTCCGCATTGCAGCCAGGTCTAAACACCCCGCACCTCAAGGGATAATCGAGGGTGGTGCTCGGGTTATCACGTACGGTAGTAATTTGAATTACGCGCCCAGTGCCTGGATGTTTTATGTAAACCGGGCACTCATGTAAAGAGCTCCAATACCGTCGGGCCGATGGCGCGCTACATATATATGCAACAGGTAATCGTGGCTGCCCATAGAGGCAGATGCACGATATCAGGGCATGCATGGCTCGCAGGTTTTTGCGCCGAGACACCTGATCACGCAATATTGCACTCGGGAATAGAGAGCACAGTGCCTAGAAGTGATCATGAACTAAATACGAGCTTAATCATGGCGTCTCTAATTCTGCGCTGTGTGATTTTGACGCTGATGAAGCGTCCCATCGGGGCAAAAAACACTTCCCGTTACGGACGCGTTGCACCGCCTGCAATGTCGGGAGTGGACGTGGTCCGTCGGCTGCACGGCCACCTTTGGGCAGGCAACCAGGGTTCGTGCCTCGGGGTCGCAGCCATTTGGTACGAATCTTGTAAGTTCCCCGTGCTTAAAAGGTGTAATGTAAATAAGGTGCTCATGTAAAGCGCTCCAATACCTTCGGGTCGAGTTCGCGCTATATATTTATGCAACTTGTATTTTTTTCTTCCTATAAGGCGGATACATGATACAAGGGCATGCATGGTTCACATTACACGATTGCGGGCATTACTAAACCCCCCGCAACCTCAATGGATAATCTGGTGAGGTGGTCGCATGATCCGGGACGGGGAGCGTGTAATATGGTACGATTCTCTTAAGCACCCCCTGTTTGAAGGTGTAATGTAATTACGGTGCTCATGTTAAGTCCTCCATTACATTCCGGTCGAGTTCGCGCTAAATAAATATGCAACATGTAATTGCTAGCCTCCTATAAGGCATATACGTTACACAAGTACATGCATTGTTCACATTACGCGAGTGCAGGCATTACTAAACCCCCCGCACCTCAATGGTTAATCGGGTGCGGTGTTCGCGTGATTTGGCACAGGGAGCGTGTTATATGGTACGAATCGCTTACGCTACCCGTGCCTGCATGGTGTAATGTGGATACGGTGCTCATGTAAAGCGCTCCAAGACCTTTGGCTTCGAGTTCGCTCTATACAAATAGGCAACTTGTATCTGCTGGCTTCCTATAAGGCAGACACTTGATACAAGTGCAGGCATTGTGCACAAGATTTTGCTCCAATACCTTCGGGTCGAGTTCACGCTAGATAAATATGCAACATGTATGGGCTGGCTTCCTATAATGCAGACCATGATACAAGTGCAGGTATTAATTTGCTCGTGCCCACATTCGCGCGCATCAGGTGATTCCGGGCATTACGACATCCCCTGCACCCGAATGGGTTATTTGGTCGCTGCTAGTGTCCGGCGCTCTAATAATTTCGCGCGCATTACGGTTGGAGCTAATCACTAATCCACCGTGCCCGAATGGGTATGCTAATACGGGGCTCATGTACTGCACTCCAATACCTTCAGGCGGGTCACGCTGTGACTCCGGGCAGATAAGTTTATTAATATCCACGTGCCCGATGATGTATGTATATACGGTGCTCACGTACGGTGCGCCATTACCTTCGGATCGAGTTCGCGCTGGGTGGGTGACGCTGGGTAAATCAGTGAATATAGCCGTATGATCTCACTCCCGTGCCCGAATATGGGTGTAAATATGGTGCTCATGCACAGCGCTGCTATACCTTCGGGTCGAGTTCGCGCATTTAAAAGTGCTATTCACGGCAAGGGTCGCGCTGTCCGATCCTGACCACACGTGACCACGTGTCCCTCGTCTCCAACCTTTTGCTGAAGGGGGGCTTGGTTCGTGTGTCGATGTTGTTGTCAGCAACAGATAAAGTATCAGCGTGTGGGTAACAGGCAGCTGCTCTCCAGCAACTCCGTGCCCTGGGAGCACGCGCGTTGCCCTAATTCTGAGGCCCACCCATAAAGGGGCCGAGTAGCAAAACAAGTAAATAGGTGCCATAGGCGGGCCTCTGGCCTTACAGCTGGGTGAAACCACCATCATTTGGAGATAGTCCCAGGTAAAATAGGGCCTTTTCTGGATGTCTAGAGGACCATTGCGGTTGCGGGTACCCCCCACCGGATTCACTGGTCGCGTACTGCAGCTGCGGGAGTCTGGGATCCGGGTTTACGGACACGTTTACCGCGCTAGGGGCGCTGCCTGCCAACATAGGGTGCAGCTGTCCCAATAACTGGGGTGTCTGCGGGGCAAACACAAGGGGACATTATGTCAATAGTACATTTGTCATGCCCAGGGTGCACTAAATCTCTACTTCAATGGAGCAGGAATTTGGCACCGCTGGGGATGCTCTGGGTTGGTGGGGGGGGCACCCCCCCCCGCCACCCTCCTACTGAGGAGCATGATGGGAGGGGCGTAGTAGGACTTACTCAATCCTCAAGGCTTGAACTTTACCGACAGCGCGCAATGCTTAAAGCCAGACAGATTCCCGTAGCTGGTATACCTAGGGGGTTTCATCACTGAGGTATCTTTAGGGGCATAATTCCCATAAGGAATAAGGGATGGTGGGCAAGGGCAAGAGTCGCCCCATGCCCATGGTCACGCGCTGGCAGCCAGGAGCACTCCTGTGCTCCAGGTTGAGCAATCAGAGGGAACTGGCCAAAGGTTAAGTAAAACCCTTCTCGCCTTCATAGCCAAAGAGGGCAGGCCCAGAATTGTGAAGAGGGTAACCTGCCCGCATGGGGCGCGAATAGTTCTTGGCGCATCTCCCCAGGCCCATCGGGTCCTCTCTTGCAGCGGACCCTATCCGGTTAGGATAGCGACTGGGGACTTGGGGACATAGATGGGGCCATCTACAACACCAGGAGCTATAGCTCACTGGTAAGTCTTGGGCCTGTGGACATAAGGGATCCCACAGGGTTTGAGTCCCGCTAGCGCCGTCACACTGTCTATGAGGTGGCAGAATTTCAAACCCTTCTTTCTGCTAGGATGGTTCCCTTCCAGCTAGCGCAGGAAGCCCTAGATAGGAAAGGTTGCAGGTAAGACTATAGCGGGTTGGTGGGGGGCCCTGGCTGCGACGGTAAGCCGCCTCCAGGGCTGTGGCAGAGTTACAGGGCGATCTGGAAGCAGGCCGGTACAAAGGGTACCTCTGCGCGGCACCATAGGGGGTGCCTGAGCCAAAACCGAGGAGCCTCAAGCAAGGTCCCATAAGCCGTGTCGGCGCCCCGCTAGTCCTGCGGGCGGTTGTGGGCCTGAACAACCGGGGGCTTGCTATGCGACGCTCCGCCCCGAGAGGGGGGGCGTGAGTAGAATTACCAACGGCCGCTGCCCGGCTCATCAGGCGGGCAGGTGACCCAGTTGGTTGCCTGCCCTTGGATCGCCCGTAAGATAACCCACCCATTACATATACTGGAATTATGTAATAAACCTGCAGCATTGTTACCCAACACCAACTGTCGTGTGTGTGTCATTGGGGTACCTATTATGGGGGAGGGGGGACAGCGGGGTGCCCCTGGGGGTACTATAACGTATGATCATGGTAATGCACCATGGTGAAAGTGGGCCAGCGGCAGGAAACAATGAAAGCCCGCACCGTGCTAAATTTAAAGCGCAGCGCCAGGGAGTAAACAATGAGCACAGATACAAGCAATAATTAACAAAGAGTTCTCCAAAGAACAATTGCGCTGTGTAAGTTTAAGGAGACTGTAGTTAGGCGGTGCTGCTTCCGGAATAAACAGAAGTTAGTATTGGAGCAACAGCCAATGAAAAGGCAGATAAGGAGCAATGCCACAGGTAAACTAATGGCAAGCGTCAGGACAATTTTGCAGGCAATGGGCGGAGTTTCACCCAACATACAGATAAACTAATGTCTCGGAGAGACAGCGCATGCGCGCTGCCTAGGCGAGACCTAAAAATAAAATCGGGTTTCAAACATTATTTCCAAATGTGCCAGGTCAGCCCAAGGGTGTGCAATTTTGTAACGTGACAGGTGCACCTCTAGTTGAACACTATCACCAACTGGGACACCGCCCTGACGAAATGCAATGGATTGTCTTGGAAAAAATCGAACTGGGACCCCGGGGAGGCAATATATCCTCTATCTTGCTCATTAGAGAGTCCAAAATGATGATTCGATTTGATACTATTCTAACGGGTTGGAACGAACAAGACCCCAGCAATGCCCAATTAGCTATTCTCAGAAACTAGTAAACAATGTTCATTTTCTTCTGTTTTTTCCAGCTCGTAGCCTAACCTGTTGTCAACGTTATTGTTGAATACCCTGTCATCTTGACCATTAGACGCATATGATCAATGTACTCAATGTATATATGACAATTTGACTGTTTCTTTCTCAAAGAAACCACCATCTGTTTTTGCCGTATTCTCATTAGTCATTAAGAAAATGTCAATCTACATGAGCTCCCATGCTTGGTTACTAACTATGCACCTTCAAACAACAAATGTTTCTTGTATGTTCTGTTTTTTCCACAGTTGTACGTTATTCTTGAACATCCTATCATTTTGACCATTAGACATATATGATCAATGTACCCAATGTATATATGACAATTTGATTGTTTCTTTCCCAAAGAACCAACCTTCTGCTTTTGCCGCATTCTCATTAGTCTTTAAGATAATGTCGATCTAAATGAGCTCATATGCTTGTTTACTAACTATGCACCCTCAAACAACAAATGTTTTTTTATGTTTTATTTTCCACAGTTGTACGTGTTTTCACATAGATTCTTTTCTCTACACCATCACCCGGTCGATTATGTCCACTTGTCGGCCCTCGATCGCTCCCTTCGAGCGATTAACTCTATGATTTGTACTCGACCTAAATTATTCATTAATTATACCCGTGTTGTCTTCGATACACTAGTTAGCTGTGTTTATTTAATTGTAATTTACCATTATAATTTTTTTAGCATTAGTTTCTTTTCACCCACGAACTACTCGGGTTGTCTTTCTACTATCCCGTTACGGGCAGCATCTAGCGGCTGCGCCCGGTTCAACGTCACGCGGCGTTAGCGTTCTCCATATGAGGGAGCCGCTCCGCGGGCACAGTGTTTTGTTTGATTCGAGCACCGCAGTCACGGACGCTGCCCAAAGGTAGGGGAACCGCTCCATTTTCCTTCGTTTAATTTGGCTAACTCGACCTATGATTATAATCGTGGTTTCTATTCTTTACACGATTAGTTCGCTCCCGTGCATACAGATGATTTTGCCTCGCTTTATTCATTTTGTGAAAGCGATACCTTTCTTTATTGACTCCTCACATTTTGTTTGCTAGTATTCTATTATAAGTCCGTTAAGTATTTTAAATTATGTGATGTATTGTCCGTCCCGCCAAGTCTCTCACCCCACATTATAACATCGTAGTATACGGATGATAGGCTGGGGGACCAGGTCCCATTGGCAATGTATTTCTCTAGGTTTGGTTCACCTACCAGGTTTCTCATTAAAGAGCACCCTTTCCATTTGGTTTATAGAGGCTGATTTTCCAGTGATTTATTTCACTCAACACACCGATCTACGCTGCGGCGTGGTATGATGGAGTAATTAATCCCTCCTGTGTATTTCGACTAATACCCGTAAGTTCCCATTTATATGGAGTCATACCCTACTAATCCATTTAATTGCTGTTTGGATGATTTCAATGTCACCTTAAATTTGTTATAGGTGCTTGTCACTCCCACCTGTCTTTGGAGCCTTCTTGCCCTTGCGCCTTCGGACGCCAAGCCGACACTGATTAGATGTCCGTTCTCTAAATTGGTAATTATGGCAATGACTTTCCATATCCAGCCTCGCTGTTCAATTCCGCTTGGCCTTGCTACACTTTTTTAATACCCACCCAATGTTTTTATAGGTGCCCACCCTTCCTGTTTCACCATCCTCTTTGTCCTGAGGAAGACCCCACCTGTAAGGATCAAATCAACCTACTTTGGAAGAGGGGTCGAAACGTCGACATCCCACTATGCCAGTACCTTCAATAGTGCATTGAGCACTGTGTACTTTTACTTGTATATGGTTTATTTGGCAAAACTTTCAATTCTGTTAAGGAAAGACTTCCATCTTGATTATTTGGCACGATAGTAACGTGCCCAGCAATTGATTTGTACTATTGTTATGAATGTTTATATGTCACTTATCCTACTACCCTACCTAATTCTTCACTCCCTCCCCCTCCCCGTGGCACCCTGCACTTTCGTGAATAATGTGATTTTTCATACGCATTCATGTGCCAGTTCCAAGTGTGATTAAATAACACTTTGGTACGCTTTATTTGTTGCAATAGTTATTTTGCTGACTCTGTTCAGGTTTTCAATTTACGCATGTTCTGGGACCAATTCCTTTCTACTGTTTGTTACCCAGGTCCCAGTGACTATTGGGTTTGCCCTTTGTTCTAACGCTTAAACGAGCAGGTGCACACCTGCGAGGTATTCCTTGTGAATTTTCCTTTCTTCTATAAAATGGTGGAGAGTGAAACCCTCTCCTATACTGAGGAATACATCAACCAGCTGCTACAGGACCCTAGGAATCTCTTTCTGTCATCCGATACACCCAATATTGACTTCACACTTAATGACAAGATAGCAAAACTCGAGCGTTTGGAAAAGAAATTAATTCGCACAAAACTCCATGGTCATTTGCTCACGAAATATCTACAGGCCAGTATAATACCTGTTGGACTACAGATAAAAAATGAACCTGCCATTTTCGTGGATTTACCAAAATTCAAAGAAGGCTTCAGTTTTATTGCAAACAACGCATCGCGACATTGGATGGTTCTCGGAGTAGAAACCGCGGCTGAACAGGTCCAGGTCTTAACCAGAGAAATAGCCGCCCTCAAACAAGAAATTGCAGGTGAGTCAACCTTGATCAATGCCAAAAGTGCTCTGGAAAATCTTACCAAATCACTAAAAGACTTTGAAACCACTACGCAGAATACAAAATTAGATAAACTCTCCAAGGATATTAGGTTCTATGAAAAAAAGAATACATATCCCTACCTCAACGAAGATTACTACAAACAGGACAATTCCGGTCGCTTCACGGGGAGAGGTAGAGGTGCCTTCAGAGGGAGGAGGAACTATACTACTTTTTCCGATTCCACGGTGAGTTCAGATAGCGATCAAGAGGCCCCTGGCCCTAGCTACGACTACAACTACCGGGACAACTGGTACCCTCCCCAAGGATATTTCCCTTTTTTAGGGGAAGGCCAATGGAGACCACCCCGAGGACGAGGTAGCAACTGGCCAAGAGGACCTCCGAGAGGCCAGCAGAATCCACCGAGTACCAATTGGGACAGAGGCCGAGGTACAACCCTGAAGCAAGTCCGATTTCAACAAGAGAACCATGGAGAGATATCTACAAGGCGAAAAGTCTACAGATGGTAGAGCCCAGCGATAATCCAGTGGTTAACATCTCTGCATATAATCTTAACGCTGACGAACAAGCTGTACTTTCCAAGGGCCTGTCGTTCGTCCCGACTGCTCATCCGAATTCATTCAACCTTAAGACTGAACTCCATGGTTTTTTCCGTAAGATCCGTCTGAGGTATTTTTTCAGGAACACTGAAGATAGTCCTTCAAAGTCGTTCACCGGATTAAGGCCTCCGTCTAAGTTTGATCCGCCTGCCAATGCTATGAGTAGTAGGATTTTGGCTTATGAGAGCATGGTCCTGAACGATGTTAACACGTTACTTTCGACATACAAATACACCATACCCAACACCAGCAAGTCTGAAAAAGCGGCTCTCCTAACCCTTAAAAATAACAAGGACATTGTAATCAAGTCTGCCGACAAGGGTGGAGCTATAGTGGTACAAGACACGACCGCATACAAGTCGGAGATTTTAAGGCAGTTACAAGACGGCGTCAGCTATTCTTTACTGAAGTCTGATCCCACAAAAGATCTGATGGGGGAAATCCATCAAATAACTCTGGACGCTCTGAATTGTGGCTTTCTAAGCAAATTAGAATATGACTATCTGAATCAGCAACATCCACGACTACCTACCATCTATACCCTACCGAAGATACATAAGGACATCCTTCATCCACCCGGTCGCCCTATAGTATCCGGTTGCGGTTCACTATTGGAACCTCTATGCAAGTACATAGACGTTTTCCTAAAGCCAATAGCAGAAGAAACAGAAACGTACCTTCGAGACACCATGCAAGTTATTGCAATGATTGACCAACAACCATTCAACTCTAGTGAGCAGATACTTGTCACCTGTGATATTGTCTCACTATAAACTAGCATTCCGCAGGAACCAGCATTGGCGGTTATGCGAGAAGTTCTGAATTTGAGACCAGCACCAACAAGGGTACCCACTGATTTTATCATAGCTCTTCTGACCATCGCTATGAAAAAGAATTTATTTTATTTTCAAGGAAAGTATTATGTACAGATGAAAGGAGTTGCGATGGGGGCTGCCTTTGCTCCAGATTTAGCGATCCTGTATATGGATAATTTTGAAAAGCGTTTCGTCCTCAACAACAACCCATTCTCGGCACATATTAATATATGGAAGAGATATATTGACGATATATTAATAATTTGGAATGGTGAAACTACTCAACTCAATCTGTTCCACCAATGGCTAAACCAGTGCGATCAAGATATCCAGTTCACTATTCAGTTCAGTACACAGGAGATACCCTTCCTTGATCTGAAAATCTTTAATGAAGATGAGAAACTTCTTACTACCTTATATAGGAAGCCAACTGAAAGAAATTCTCTACTGAGGTACAGCAGCCACCATCCGCGCGGATTGCGCGACAATCTCCCAGTCGGACAGTTCCTGCGGATCCGCAGGAACTGCACGAAGCGAACAGACTACACAACAGAGTCTGAGAACCTAACTGCCAGGTTAATCTCAAGTGGTTACCCAAAACGCTTGGTGAAGAGGGCCCAGAAGAGGGCCTGGTACAACCCACGGGACACTCTGCTCTCATCCAAAAATCCCGTTACATCACGACAAAATAATAAGATGATATGTGTCACAACATTCTCCACTCGAAGTAATGCAGTGAAAAAGATCATCAACAAACATTGGAGCATTGTATCTACCGAGATTGACCAACCTAACTTACCGATGCATTCTTTTAAGAAAGCAATGAGCATCAAGGACCATGTGGTGCATTCCTTCCTTGAGGACCCAGTAGAACCGACCATCCGGTCGCTCTGGAATTTACCACCGATCATAGGTCATTTCAAATGCGGGTCATGTAAAGCATGCCCCACAACTATGCAATCAAAGAACTTTGAATACAAACATCAGACCATTACATTGCAATCACATACAAACTGTAATTCCAGTAACGTCATCTACGGGATTTTGTGTCCATGTGGCCAACTATATATTGGCCAGACACAGCAAAAAGTCAAGGCAAGAATTCTTCAACACCAAAGCAGGATAAGATGTAACGTGACAGGTGCACCTCTAGTTGAACACTATCACCAACTGGGACACCGCCCTGACGAAATGCAATGGATTGTCTTGGAAAAAATCGAACTGGGACCCCGGGGAGGCAATATATCCTCTATCTTGCTCATTAGAGAGTCCAAAATGATGATTCGATTTGATACTATTCTAACGGGTTTGAACGAACAAGACCCCAGCAATGCCCAATTAGCTATTCTCAGAAACTAGTAAACAATGTTCATTTTCTTCTGTTTTTTCCAGCTCGTAGCCTAACCTGTTGTCAACGTTATTGTTGAATACCCTGTCATCTTGACCATTAGACGCATATGATCAATGTACTCAATGTATATATGACAATTTGACTGTTTCTTTCTCAAAGAAACCACCATCTGTTTTTGCCGTATTCTCATTAGTCATTAAGAAAATGTCAATCTACATGAGCTCCCATGCTTGGTTACTAACTATGCACCTTCAAACAACAAATGTTTCTTGTATGTTCTGTTTTTTCCACAGTTGTACGTTATTCTTGAACATCCTATCATTTTGACCATTAGACATATATGATCAATGTACCCAATGTATATATGACAATTTGATTGTTTCTTTCCCAAAGAACCAACCATCTGCTTTTGCCGCATTCTCATTAGTCTTTAAGATAATGTCGATCTAAATGAGCTCATATGCTTGTTTACTAACTATGCACCCTCAAACAACAAATGTTTTTTTATGTTTTATTTTCCACAGTTGTACGTGTTTTCACATAGATTCTTTTCTCTACACCATCACCCGGTCGATTATGTCCACTTGTCGGCCCTCGATCGCTCCCTTCGAGCGATTAACTCTATGATTTGTACTCGACCTAAATTATTCATTAATTATACCCGTGTTGTCTTCGATACACTAGTTAGCTGTGTTTATTTAATTGTAATTTACCATTATAATTTTTTTAGTATTAGTTTCTTTTCACCCACGAACTACTCGGGTTGTCTTTCTACTATCCCGTTACGGGCAGCATCTAGCGGCTGCGCCCGGTTCAACGTCACGCGGCGTTAGCGTTCTCCATATGAGGGAGCCGCTCCGCGGGCACAGTGTTTTGTTTGATTCGAGCACCGCAGTCACGGACGCTGCCCAAAGGTAGGGGAACCGCTCCATTTTCCTTCGTTTAATTTGGCTAACTCGACCTATGATTATAATCGTGGTTTCTATTCTTTACACGATTAGTTCGCTCCCGTGCATACAGATGATTTTGCCTCGCTTTATTCATTTTGTGAAAGCGATACCTTTCTTTATTGACTCCTCACATTTTCTTTGCTAGTATTCTATTATAAGTCCGTTAAGTATTTTAAATTATGTGATGTATTGTCCGTCCCGCCAAGTCTCTCGCCCCACATTATAACATCGTAGTATACGGATGATAGGCTGGGGGACCAGGTCCCGTTGGCAATGTATTTCTCTAGGTTTGGTTCACCTACCAGGTTTCTCATTAAAGAGCACCCTTTCCATTTGGTTTATAGAGGCTGATTTTCCAGTGATTTATTTCACTCAACACACCGATCTACGCTGCGGCGTGGTATGATGGAGTAATTAATCCCTCCTGTGTGTTTCGACTAATACCCGTAAGTTCCCATTTATATGGAGTCATACCCTACTAATCCATTTAATTGCTGTTTGGATGATTTCAATGTCACCTTAAATTTGTTATAGGTGCTTGTCACTCCCACCTTTGGAGCCTTCTTGCCCTTGCGCCTTCGGACGCCAAGCCGACACTGATTAGATGTCCGTTCTCTAAATTGGTAATTATGGCAATGACTTTCCATATCCAGCCTCGCTGTTCAATTCCGCTTGGCCTTGCTACACTTTTTTAATACCCACCCAATGTTTTTATAGGTGCCCACCCTTCCTGTTTCACCATCCTCTTTGTCCTGAGGAAGACCGCACCTGTAAGGATCAAATCAACCTACTTTGGAAGAGGGGTCGAAACGTCGACATCCCACTATGCCAGTACCTTCAATAGTGCGTTGAGCACTGTTTACTTTTACTTGTATATGGTTTATTTGGCAAAACTTTCAATTCTGTTAAGGAAAGACTTCCATCTTGATTATTTGGCATGATAGTAACGTGCCCAGCAATTGATTTGTACTATTGTTATGAATGTTTATATGTCACTTATCCTACTACCCTACCTAATTCTTCACTCCCTCCCCCTCCCCGTGGCACCCTGCACTTTCGTGAATAATGTGATTTTTCATACGCATTCATGTGCCAGTTCCAAGTGTGATTAAATAACACTTTGGTACGCTTTATTTGTTGCAATAGTTATTTTGCTGACTCTGTTCAGGTTTTCAATTTACGCATGTTCTGGAACCAATTCCTTTCTACTGCAATTTTGTCAAAGGCGCTATGATAGGCAAAATATTCCCTGGTAGCTACGTTGCAGGCTTCACAGCCTGGATACAAATCCCTGCACTCTCTCTGCCAAATTGTGTGACCTTAGTACATACAAAGTACCACCTGCATTTTGGATTGTCTGACAATTGTAAGAGTCAAACCACACTGTAGTGTTTCAGTGCTGGTTGGTGAATGAGACAGGTGAGCCCCAGGTTCGTCATGCTGGATGATAGCTGTAAGAAAGACAGATCATTTCCTGGCTGGTTAGGAGGGATGCTTCATGAAGGAAAACGAGCATAATTAGTACATTGAAAAGACAATAAAAAAACAAGGAGAAATCCATATATATTAAAGGCAGCTTTGTAGGTGAAACTGTAAAATATTCCAATGTTTCCAAAACCTTTATTTGCAGCAGGAAAACATGGATGAGCTTTTCAGAAAAATATGTGCATCTGATAGAAACACTGGTTTCTATTACATTAGTGCTAGAGGAGATGTGCTACATTATTTATTACCCTGGCGTTATTAGTTAATCAACACGTATAGGATGCGGATTAAATGCCAGTAAAATCTATGTTTCTATAGTGCATTTGCATAAGAACAGCAATTCTGACAATAGAGTCTGACACAGAAATAAGCCAAGATGCTGCTTTCATATGTCATGGTCCTTATCATATAAGTAGATGCTGCTCATATATTGTGGGGTGCTGGAAGAGTTCTGCGGGGGGGGGGGGGGGGGGAGGAGTAAACACTAATAAGCTGCGCGAGCATGCTGTGTCTAAGTTATTTTTTTTTAAAGAGTGTTGAGAGTGACTGGTTAAGCAACGCATGAGCTGGGTGGGCACGGACTATGCAATGGCTGCTGACATAATCAGAAAGTGATGGGGCGGTTGGAGGGTGTGTGGGGGGGCACGAGCGCCGCAAGGGAGTGCAGGAGGGGGAGTAATGGAGGGGGAAAGCGGGGTAGAATTAATTATTAAAAAAATAAATAATAAGACTTACCTGAAGCATTCGGCTGCCTCGAGGCTCAGTCTTCCGCAGCTTCCTGGTCCCAGAAGATACTGGGACAGCAGAATAGACTCCCTGTGCAATGATCACGCTGCTCTCATGCTATTACTAATAGCATGAGAGCAGTGTGGTGATTGGCCTGAGCAGGCTGGTTTAACGCTGGCGCCTGCCAGTACATGCCTCCTCCCTCCCATGGCCCGCCACTCCCTGCAGCGCAGGCTCAGCCAGCAGATAAAAACTAAAACAATAGTAAAATATCATTTTCTTTTTCAGCTGCTGGCTCTGGCCAGTGGGGCAATGCTTCTCTGCAATTGCGAAGGAGCCACCCCAGGGGCTGTGTGGATTGTGAGGGAGAAGCAGCGCATCAGGGAGAGAACTAGAACATTCATGCACTTCCATGGACTGTTGTAAGCCAAATACAAACAAGTTCCCTCAACTAAGCTGAGCAGGACACAAATCATTCATTCAGAACAACGTGAGACCGAAATGCTTCTGGGAGGGAAAACCACAAGATTAGGGAGGCACCGCATGAAGAACAGGCTTGATAGACACCAAACCCTCAATCAAGAGCAAGGGAAAGACTCAAAGCCCACACTATGTATATTGGAAACAACCAGCCTGCCACAGACATCTAGAGCTCTCAGTGGCCTACGTGTAATGGCATTCCTTGGCATTCTAGTGGTAAGCATCATGCTGCAGTAGGTGAAATGGCAAAGGGGTTTTAGATCCACGTTCTCTGAATAGTAATCATTTCTTTGAGAGAAATATGGATGTATGGGATGCTCCATTCAACAGATGGGCATAAGAAATGTAAAGCTTCTAGGTGTTATGCTTATGGCAATTTGCAACCAGATATTCTTTACTGTTAATGGTACAATCCACAGTGGAGGCAAGCCACCCCTTCAGAGTACCTTGCCTCATGCACCATTACTCTGATCAAGACAGACACATTTGACAGAAAATAAATAAATCATTTACAATACTGTTCCAAATCAATCAATCACATTTATAAAGGGTAGTTAATCACCCAAGAGGCACATGCAGGCTCCAGAGGCTTATTCAAAGAGCCAGGTATTAAGGGCTATTCAGAATCCAGAAGTGAGGTGATGGTCTGGAGTTGCACTAGAAGGCTGTTCCAGGTCTTTTTTTTTTGATGTGGGGAAAGGAGCATTCTCCACTTCGGCTTCGCTAGTGGGAGGGAAGTGGAGCATAGTCTTCTTGACAGTTTGTGGAATTTAGGTGGTGGTTAAGGTAAGCGGGTCCTTGGTTGTGTTGACCCTTGTGTGTGTGTATCAGTAGTTTGAATTGGTATCTCTACTGTACGGGAGCAAGTGGGGTTGCCTGAGGTGGGATGTGATGTGGGCTCGTTGGGGAAAGCCAAGGTTGAGTCTGGTTGCAGCATTCTGTATGGTCTGAAGTCTCTGTTGGAGGTGTTCAGTGATTCCTTCATGGAGGGAGTTGCCATAGTCCAGTTGGCTGGTGATGAGGGCCTGTGTCACTGTGCATCTTTTTGTGTAGGGGAAGCCTCTTGAAGATCTTACCTAGCCTGCGCAGAGTGAGGAAGTAGGCAGAGGAGACAGTGTTGATCTGTGATGTCATGGTGAAGTTGTTCCCAATGATAGTTCAGAGGATTCTAGTATGGTCAGAAGGAGTGGGTGTGGGTCCTAGGTCTGATGGCCTACCAGGAGTAGTTCCATATGTTGCTGCTGCTGTTGAATATCAGTACTTCCGTCTTGTCTGTGTTCAGCTGCAGGCAGTTGTTCTTCATCCAGTCACAATGCTTGTCATGCATCTGTGGAAGTTGGCTTTTGGCGATGGTGGGGTCACAAGGGAGTGAGATGACGAGTTGGGTGTCATCTGCTTAGGAGATTATGTTGAGACTATGGGATCTGACAATGTTAGCCAGTGGGGTAATATATACATGGAAGAGTGTGGGGCTAGGAATGAGCCCTGAGGGACCCCACAGCATACTCCTTGGATTTGGAGGTGAAAGGTGGGAGATGGATCCTCTGGGTTCTTCTGTTGTGGACGGAGGTGATCCATCTGAGGTCGTCCACATGGATGTCAATGTGGTGGAGTCTTTCGGTCAGCGCGTGGTGGGATATGGGGTTTGAAGGCTGCTGAGAGGTTGAAAGGGATCAGAGCTGTTGTTTCTCCTCGGTCAAGGAAGGTTCGGATGTCGTCAGAGGCTGCGATCAAGGCAGTTTGGTACTGTGAATGCTGTGGAAGCCAGATTGGGAGGTGTCAAATAGCTGTTTCTGCTCCAGCTGTATCATGAGTTGTTTGTTAATAATCTGTTGCAGTACCTTCGCTAGGAATGGGAGCAGAGAGATTGTCTGGTACGTTTTGAGTTCGCTGGGATTGGTGGAGTTTTTTTTTGTAGTGATCTGACTTTGGCGTGTTTCCCGGCTTCAGGAAATGTTGCAGTGGTGATAGAGGTGTTGAGCAGTGTGGTGACTTCCTGGATGAGCCTTTAGTTTCCGAGGTTGAAAATGTGCGGGCATGGGTCTGTGGGGGCTCCTGAGTCGATGGATTTAACGGTGGAGACGGTGTCCCGGGTGGAGAGGAGGTTTCAGGTGGTCAGCTTGTGGTTCATTTCGGTTGCAGTGGTGGCATATCTGTTGAGTCCATAAATGTGGGTTGGGGTTTGAGGTTTCTGTGTAAGGTTGCGATCTTGTGATGGGAGAAGGTGGCAAGGCTGTTGCCAAGCTCCTGTGAGGTTGTGGTGCTATTTGCACTGGTAGCCGGGTTGGAGAATTCCTTAACAACGTAGAAAAGTTCCTTGGTGTTGTTGAAGCTGGTTTCGATGCATGCAGGGGCTGTCTTATTTGTTACACTGAGCAGGCGATGGTAGAGGTTGAGGGAGGTCTTGAAGGCTGCCCTGTAGGAGGTGTCCTTGCTGGTGCGCCATCTCCTCTCCAGCTGTTTGCTGTCTTGTTTCACTGTTCTGAGTTCTTGGGTGTACCAACTGGCCTTTTTGGAGGATTTTCACTTGATGATGCTCTTGATGAGGGGCGATGCCGTCAGTGCAATTGATGATCCACATGTTGACCCCACTATCACCACCAACCCCTGTTCGAGGTTGGTGGCGGTTGTGGGGTTGGAGGTGTTGAGGGTGTGCGTCCAACTAGTCTCTGAGATTTTGTTCCTATTCCGGTGGTGGCCACTGGTCATCTTGGGAGTGGCAATGTGGGGGCTGGAGTGGACGATGGAGTGATGGGTCCATATGAGTTCTGTGATGTGGCTTTATTTAATTAGGTTGCTGGAGATATAACTGGGTCCCAGCGTGTGTCCTGTGGTGTTTGCATTGTTGTGGGCAATCTGGATCAATTCAGAGGCTTCTCATACTGTTGAAGAGGTGTGCAGTGTTTTTGTTGGGGTTGTAGATGTGGAAATTTAGGTCACAGAGGAAAATGTAGTCCTTGAAGTCGAAGGGTAGGGGTGCAATGAAGTCTGCTATGGTGTTGCAGAAGCTGGAGAGCGGGCCTGGGGGTCGATATGCAAGGGTGTCTTTGATGGTTGTCTTGTTGTCCGTGTGGAGCTTGAAGCTGATATGTTCCATAGGGGAGGTGTTGTTGTCGGTGGTGGTGGTTCACTGTATGGTCTCTTTGCGGAAGATGACTGTTCATCCTCCCAGCTTGTTAGTGCGTTCTTGGTGAGTGATTTTATATACATTGGGGATTGTGTCAGATTTCTGGAACAGATGTGGGGTTTGTTAGATCTGGGCGTCTCTAGTTGGCAGAGGTAAGTACCTTTGTCCAAATAGGGACCCTTAATTCTAGTCAGGGCAAGGGGGAAACACACTGTTGATAACCCCTGCTCACCCCCTTGGTAGCTTGGCACAAGCAGACAGGCTTATCGCCAAGGGAATGTGTAAAGTATTTGTACCAACACTCACAATAACACAGTGAAACACCACAAATGGACGCTACACAAGTTATTTATAAACATATGTTAATGTTAATGTTAATGTTGTAGACTTGTAAAGCGCACAGCTACCCCAGCAACCCTGGTCTCTTTATCTGATTAGGCAAGAAAAAAAAGGACATAGAACCAACATACATAAGGATTCTTTCTTCAGCAATGTTTCTTTGGAATGTTTTAGCAAAAACGTACTTGTAAAATTAAAGGTATTTGTTGAGTCGGTATGGTTGTAAGACTCTGGTTTCTAGCGTAGGGAAAGTCACTTTTAAAATGGTGCCCTTATCAACAACGGCCCCGCTGTGCTCGTAGCACAGAATGTGCTGCCCGTCTCTGCTCGGTTTCACTCCTGTAAATCAGCCCTCCTCAATGCGCGAGTGCACGCCAGTTAACACAGCGTTTAGTACACCAAAACATGACCTGCCGGCAGCAGGCTCAGGACTAAAAGCTTCAGGTGCAGGCTCCAGTTGTGAATCAGAGCCGTTTACCTGCGGGCAGGATGGGGCTGGGCGGTCCGCTTTGCTATCTTCCATGAGGCAGCTTCTTCCTTGGTGACGCTACCCGGCCTCGGGCACAGCTCCGCTCTCGTCAAGGAGCGGGGGTAGCCCTGGTCACTAGGAGACACCTTGCGCTTCTTCGGGACACAGTGCGGCTCCATTTGGATGAGCCTCCTTGTTTCTGGGTAACCCTCAACACAGGGGCCAATCCCAGCGTGGCTCGGTGATGACGTCTACGGTCTCTGGGCCGGCGGCGGAGAATGTTGGCAAAGTGCTCTCGCGGCTCTTCTCCTCGGCGGACCCGGCCTTGGGCATACAGCTCGAGTTGCGGCGTTGAATCCAAAGTAAACACACAACAATTCTGGCGATCGGGGGCTGGTGGTGAAGAGATACCGGCCCTCAGTGCTTGTCTCCTATCACGGGCCAGCAGCGGTGATGCATGCAGCGCTCTTGGTACTTGTGGAGAGCAGACAAGCGTGCAAGCAAGTCAGACTTCAAGGCGGCACCAACGACGTCCTGGGGGCACACAAATATCTCCAGAGACAGCAGAAACAGTGGAGCACGATGCAGGGCGAGTTGTAGTAGTCTTTGGCAAAACCTTTGTAGCCCTGAGTTTTCAACAGGAGGCCAGCTCTTCTCAGGCCCCCAGAGGGACAAAGCACACAGCACAGTTCCTCTTCAAGTAGGGGGACACAGCACACAGCAGAAAGTCCCTTAGTCTTCTTCCTCAGCAATAACAGCAACTGAAGGTGATCCAGCGGGTTAATGACCTCTGGCACTCAAACATCAAATACTCACCTGGGCCCATAAACACACATTCACTCAGGCTAGTAAACACCGCTGGGGGGTCAATTTTGTAAATGCTTTTGTGAAATTCTTTACCTGACAACTTCCAAATATACTTTCTCTGATCAATAAGTTCTTTCCTCTGGTCAATGGACCTGTTAGTTGGCAGTTATGGCAATATGACATAAGTTTATAATTCTTACCCTTTGAAATAACCACAGATTCGAGAAAGATTTAAATGTTTTATCTAGTTAACATTATGTGAGCCAGATCAATAATACAGTACGAACTCCGTTTCACCAAGGAAGGAAAAATCAATTTATCCAATAACCAGTCATCTATTTAGAATTAAGTTTTACAATAACAGTTCTTTGGAAAGGAGAGGATAGAGAGAGCAGTACAATGACATACTGCACAGAAGTATATTTACCTAGAATGGTGTGGAAACCAACCCCTTGGCCAAGGAATTGGAAGGGCCCTCTGGGACAGCTCAGGTGACAACGACTTCAGAACAGGTTCAGGACAGGATTCAGGACAGGATAGGTGACCTCTTCTAGATCCGACGCCCGCGTCCCACCTCTCTCTGACACTATCTTCCTCCCCGATTCTTCCGCGGTCTTCGTCTAAGTATGTGCCCCTTTGAATCTTCCATGATCTTCTTCTAATAATTTGGCTTAAATTCTAAGTCTGCAAATCGATTCTTCTTCAGCATTTGCTCAGCTCTCGGACAGCATCCCAGTCTCTCGTGTGGTCTCTCTGTGCGCGTGTGTCTAAATTAACTAAACAACATCAATTACCTTTCTATGCTCATGTACCACCCCTAAATGTTTCAACTTTATGAAACCCCTAATTCTGATTGGACAGAGCAAAGGGGGTGATCATCATACCATACTAAGTTTTAATAATTTTCTTTGGTTCTTTGTTTAATGTTCCCGCCCATTAATTCTTTTCCCATGCTTTATTTTCCCACCCGCATTCACATCTTTATCAATAATAAATGAATACATATGACAATTGTCTCTGTCCAAAGTGCGGATGTCCATCAGGTTCCCAGGACATGTTGCGAAGACGACCTTGGACGGATTTCAGGAAACAATCTCATGACTTCTAGCTTGTTATTACTGTGCCTGCGTGAAAGTCAAGTGGGATACAGGCTTCAGTCCCACTCAGAGGCCCAAATACGAACTAATAGAGAGGTCAAAGAGAAACATTAAAATCAAAATAAAATGATTTCACTGTATACCACCTATCTCTACTCTAATCCCATTTTCTTACTTTAACTCTCCACGCATTAGCACTTAGTTAGTAGAAAAGCTTGTTTTATTTCAGCAAAGCGGATGCTTAGCATGTGTGCTTTCAAGCGGCCCTTTTTAAAAAAAGCGTTTGCGCAGGTGCAGAGAATTCCCTCCAAGTGAAAGAGCGTCATTCTACGTAGTTGCAGTTGACGCATGCGCTGTAAAGTTTCTCGCTTTAGCAGCCATTTTAAGTTCCACTTCGGGTTACTTGTTAGTAAAACACATAGGCAAGCTTCATCTCACTATAATATGGATTATGTATTGCATATTAGTTTTACAAAACAAAGTTAATATGACGTTAGGAGTTATATGAGAGGATTGTTTCCGAGCAAGTCTCTTTTATACGAGTCCTTGCTCCATCAATCCCCTCTCTGATGGCATTTGTGCCATCACACATTTACCCATCACCTAACCAGATGTCAAATTTAGTACTTCTCAATTCCCATTTCAGTCTTTTCATCTCCTTCTTCATTTTTATCTTTAAAATGTTTCATCTGTTTGTATAATTCGCCTTTCATTTCTTCTAACTGGATCTCTTCATACTTTCTTTTCTTTCCCCTTCCATTCACTTTCTACAACATTTGCACCATGTTATTATTGCTAAGACTAATAATATTATTCCAAGCATAGGTAGTATTATTTGACCTACAATAACTTTGCCTATATTAGCTAACCAAGTCCCTATTGAAGTAATACTATTTGTTTGTCTCTTCCATACACTATCATCTTCCAGTGGTTTAAAACCTTCTTCAAGTTTCGAAATATTGTTAATATATCTTCTAATTTCGACATTTTTATCTGGAATATATGTGCAACAATGTTGCGCTTTCAGCATTTTACAGACTCCACCCTCTTTTGCCAATAATATACCAAGAGCAAGTCAATTTTGTAAAACCATTGATCTAAATGCAACCATTTCTGTATTCATCATTAAGAACCCTCCAGCAGTATCAGTCGATAGACGATCAACTACTGTGGATAGCTGGCAAATTGTCCGTGTATTCAGAATGACTCCCACTGAAGGTATCAATGCACTAAATATATCTACTACTATTTCTGAAAAACTAGCTCTTTTGCTACGTGTTACTCCGTGTTAGAAATGGGATCTCTGGTTGGCTAAGGGTTGCGCCAAAGCCAGGCAGAGACCACCACTCTAGTCAGGGCAAGGGAGTTACACGCCAAAGATAACCCCTGCTCACCCCCTTGGTAGCTTGGTACGAGCAGTCAGGCTTATCCCGGTGGCAATGTGTAAAGCATTTGCGCAACACACACATAGCAGCAACATACTAGGCATACCACAAAAGGAACTCCACACAAGGTTACATATAAAAATGGCCTTTGTATTATCATAAAACACATTAGAATAGTAATCACCCAATATACACTGTGCCAACTGGCACTGAGCAATATTTACAGGGGATTATATACACATGACAGGGCCACGTGGGCCACTGTCAGAATTATCACTTAGTAAAGATAATAAATGTAGAAATATAATAAACGTAGAACACAACCAGTAATTACTGGCAAACACTATACTCAGCATCATCCTGTAACATAAATCATATTAGGTACAGTATCACATAAGGGGTGAAATATATTCTGCACCTACCTCATAAGCCTAAACATATTAGACCATAACCTCCTAAGCATAACTAACATTAGGAAATACTCTTACTAACATAAACCGCAGTAGGGAATAACTCATACCTAAACCACAGTAGAGAATAATCTCACATGCATAAACCACAGTATGCAAATAACCTCATACCTGAACCACAGTAGAGGATAACTCAAACATGAACACAGTATGCAAAACCTCATAATCATAAAAACACATTTTAGAGGCATAATTCAGGGTGCATAAAACATTACATGAATTACATTTCCTGCGCACCTACATAAATCACATTAGGGCCTGGCGCCCTATTAACTTAACAGCCCCCCTGGCCAACTGGCCATCTAAAAAGGGTCTCAAATGCCCTATGTCCAAGAGTCAGGACGCGCTGCCAATGCAGCAGAAGTCAAGAGTGCGCAATTGCGCAGACCTAAACGTTGCAGCTGGCACTAAGTGCTGCGCAGCTGTGAATGTATGGGGCAAAGGAGTGCAGCTCACACCTAACTCAACAGACATGTCCCCAGGAAAGAATGACCTAAACGTTGCAGCTGCCCACTACTTGCTGGGTACCTTTGAAGATTAAATGAAGGCCTGGGCTCTCACTGGGCCCTTGGAATCAATGTGCGAAATGTTGCAGCTGCCAGCGCTGGTGCGGTGCAGCTGGGAATAGGGAAAGGAGCCCTGGCACCACTGTGCCCTCGGGCCCACCACCAGGGCTTTTTAAATCACATTGCCCCCCCCCCGCTGGAGCACATGGGCTCTCCAAACAACATGCCCCAAAAGCATGGCAGCTGCCCTCTAGCAAGCAGGGCAGCTGTAAATGAAAATAGGGCCTCTGGCCCCCACGGGGCTTGTAAATAAATTTGCCCCGCGCTGGAGCAACCCGCTGCCAGGTGGGGCAGCTGTTATATTGTGCCTCGAACTGGCACCAACAAAGGCTGGCACTCGCAATGCCTTGGGGGTGCAATATTGTGCTTCACAAGGCACCATAATCACGGATGAAGCCCCTACTCACCGGGGCTTGCGTGGGGACTGTGCTCCTCTCTTCCCGGTCTCCTCTTCACCCGGTCCCCCTTCTGGGACCGGGACTTCACCAGGGCTACACATGCGGGGCTCTCTCTCCGCTTGGGAGAGCCCCGCCTGGAATCTGGCCCCCTGTTGCGGCACGCGGGGCTCCCTCTTCACCACTGGAACCCCGTCTGGCATTGGCAGCCTCTCCTCTTCACCCGGGCCCCCTCCTGGGACCCGGGACTCTCTGGACATATGCGGGGCTCCCTCAACTCACGGGAGCCCGGCAAGGCATGGCCAGTCGTCCATGTCGCCTTCTCCCGGTCGGGGGGGGGGCGGAAATGACATCTGCGAGGCCCCGCCCCTGTCCCAGGCAGACGTGTCTGACTTCCGGTTTTCCCCCCGGGCAGCAGCGGTGATTTCCTCAAAGTAGAACGGGGAATTTAGCAAAACTGCGGGGTAGGCACCCGCTAAAGCACACAAACAGCGGGGTGGGCTCCCGCTCCTTTTAGCATCCCGGTGGGGGAATCCCCACGTCGGAATTCCCTCGAAGAAAATTACCGCTCCGTGCTGTGGAGCCCACGCGCTCCTTTCTGAATAAAAATAAAGCACTCTTTAAAATAAAAGCAAAAGAGCTCACAGGGAGCAGAGGGCAGCCCAAGGGTCCAAGCAAAAATGATCTTCCAGGTCCAGGGGGCAATGCAGGGCCCAGGGAGGCAAACCCTCATGGTAGCCCCCCCCCGGGCCCCAGCAGCAGCACGCCCCTTCAGGATCAGCACCAAAGTACAGAACTGAACATTTTCATGGGGTCACAGCCCCTATATTTATACTAGTATTTCCTTTGTGTAAAAGTGCAGGGCATGGGGGAACCAGATGCAACTGGTTCAGGGGGGATTTGGAGCACTTTGTTTTGCCCAACTCCTCTCCCCTTTGTCAGGTGGGGGCTCAGTGATCAGACATGCCACAGGGGGTGGAGCCAGCATTGTACTAGGGAAGCACTATCCTATTCAGGGTCAGGGGATCTCTCCTTCCACCACTCTCAGCTCAGGTGTCCCATTCAGCCTAGCACTGACTCATTCCACCCCTCCTGGAGCCACCCACGACCCTCAGCTTCTGTCACTCACAAACCAGACATGCAATTCACATGAGGTAGGCAGAAGGCAGACACATAGCAGACAGAAATGCCAACTTCTAAAAGTGGCATTTCTAAAATAACCACAATATATCTGCGCACACCATTGTGCAGCATTTATTCACACAATTTCAGACATACCACACAGCTCCTCTCATAACAGGAATAACCATGGACACACGCTGATCAGGGAATCCCCATGCATTCATATGGGAGGGAAGGCCAACCTTTCAAATGTAACACAGAGAGCACACGCACTTTACACTGGGCCACAGTGCTAAAGTGACCAGAGGCCTAAAACCCCCAATATCATGCCAGAGAAAAGGCAAAAGTTTAGGGGTGAACCTGTCAAAAAGGGCCAAGTCCAACACAACCCTTTTCCAGCCAAAATGCAGGGCAGACCAATCACCACCATGATGGGCTTCCCTGCTTGGGGCGATAGAACACGGACGCGGGCCCGCACTGTAGGGACACCCTCCGGTTCTACGCCACTCTGAACCCACGTGGTTCCCTATGAAAAAGAACTCTCAGGCCCAACTAGGTTACCCCACTGGTACTCCCTAGTTGTCCACGGCCAGGACCAGGCCCTAGGCCATGCAGATACCACTGGGGGGGGGGCAGTAACCCCTGGCACATAATAGCCAATCTCCACTCCTCCTCTCAGTGTAGTTCCAAACTACCACTGATCCTTCAAACTAGGGTCCGCACCCTCAGGCTGACCAAAGGTCACGGGTGAAGCGTTTCCTCATCCTACCTCTACTTCTGAGGTTCTGCACCCTCCTGGGGGAAGCACCCACCAGAACACAACTCTCCCACCAGTTCAGGACCTCTCTCCATCAACTGGTCTACCACCTGGGATCCACATTCACCGGATGCACCGGGGTCAGAGGCGAGGACTCCCTCCCTCTGCACCCCCTTCCAGAGTTCTGCACCCTCCCACTGGAGAGCAGGGTCCCTTCACTTAAGATGTGCCCCACCTGCTCTAAGGGTAGTACTACCACATTCAGCCAGGAACCCTAAAGATCCCGGCTAGGCCTGCACCACTCCTTCTGGGAAACACAGGGTCTCTTCACTTAAGATGGGCCCCACCTGTGTTCACAGGGGTACCCCTAGAAGGCAAACCGGCCTGGACACTGATTACAGTTGCCCTGCTGTCCAGGTCAGGAAACACCTGAACCTGGCTCCCCAACCCAGGGACGGTACACTTTGGTCAGACAATTGCCCGGCGAACCAGGACTTCCTGAGGGTGACGCATAACTAATCTGTCGTGTGACAGTCTGCCTGGCGCAGAGCTCATGACCTCCTGTCCCTCTGACAGTGCGCGAAGATGCCCCAGGACAGAAGTGGCATCACCATGGTCACTCATTGGTGGCTCAGTCCTTCTGGCTGGCCCCTGGCCCAATGCTTCTTCCACTGGAGACTCTTTCTCCCGCTCACTCCTCAATCTGGACTTCTGCACCCTCCACTTAGGTGCGGCACTGCCAGACACCAGAACTGATGGAGGCCTGATTACAGACACTTCCAGCTCACCTAATAAGGGAGATCCCCCTTGAAGAACAGTCAAACAGAACAGACTAGGCTCCCTACCTGGTGTTCCCTCTAAGAACCATCCAGTACTGGAGACTGAGGTGCGGGCACTTTAGGACACATCCCAATCTCACTCTTTCTCTTGCGAGACAGGATGCAAGTCCCTACAACCTCCTCACTATAAGGTCACCTTGCTGGGCTACTCTGAACCACTTCCACCACTCTAGGTTGGAAGACACCTGCACCATTCTTCTAGTATCACTCCCAATGCAAGCTCCCTAGAATCAAAAAACTCACACACTCCAACGGATGTTGGCGCGACTCCAGAAAACAATTACGGGGCAGGTTGTCTGTGACAGAACAGATTGAACCACCCTTTAACACCATTTACAGTGCTAACCAATCACCCAAACGTCCAGTGCATCACAACATTCATCCACACTTCCCCCACAAGACTGGTGAGACAGCATCTTACTGCCCCTGACACACAGCCTGTCCCCCTCTTAACCGGGAACCAGGTACCATACTCTGGGAACTGGGAATGTGACTACCTGCACTGGACAACGTATTGCTGCCACCACTGGATCCCACCCTTACTGGGGATTCCAGAAAACTAACACTGCACTTAGGGGATAATCTACCCTCCCGAGCTAGTTACTCCATGCAAATTAAGTTACCACTGTAGGCCAACCCTAGAAATAGCAGACAGCACAGGGGCAGTACAACTCCTTCAGCTTCAGGTCAACCCAAGAAATAGCAGACAGTACAGGGGCAGTAACAACTCCTTTAGCTTGCGCTGCAGGCCAACCCCATAAATAACAGTCTGCACAAGGACAGTACAAAACTCCTTCAGCTTTAGGCCAACCCAAGAAATAGCAGTCTGCACAAGGGCAGTCACTCCTCCAGATTCTCTGGTTTCTGTCCTTGGCAGGACCCCCAACTCATAGTGCAACATAAAACACACTTCAAAAGAAATGAAATTTAAAACAAACTTAGAAACAATAATCCTCATCATGTGACTATCTAAATGTAGAGCCTGTAGTGCAACCAGTTGTTGCTGTGGTATTGAGCAAACGCAAGTCCTATCCTCACTGCTGCCAACCAATGTTAGAAATGGGATCTCTGGTTGGCTAAGGCTTGCTCCAAAGCCAGGCAGAGACCACCACTCTAGTCAGGGCAAGGGAGTTACACGCCAAAGATAACCCCTGCTCACCCCTTGGTAGCTTGGCACGAGCAGTCAAGCTTATCCCGGTGGCAATGTGTAAAGCATTTGCGCAACACACACATAGCAACAACATACTAGGCACACCACAAAAGGAACTCCACACAAGGTTATATATAAAAATAGCCTTTGTATTATCATAAAACACATTAGAATAGTAATCACACAATATACACTGTGCCAACTAGCACTGGGCAATATTTACAGGGGATTATATACACATGACAGGGCCATGTGGGCCACTGTCAGAATCATCACTTAGTAAAGATAATAAATGTAGACATATAGTAAACGTAGAACACAACCAGTAATTACTGGCAAACACTATACTCAGCATCATCCTGTAACAAATCATACTTGGTACAGTATCACATTAGGCGTGAAATATATTCTGCGCCAACCTCATAAGCCTAACCATATTAGACCATAACCTCCTAAGCATAACTCACATTTGGAAATACTCTTACTAACATAAACCACAGTAGGGAATAACTCATATCTAAACCACAGTAGAGAATAATCTCAAATGCATAAACCACAGTATGCAAATAACCTCATACCTGAACCACAGTAGAGGATAACTCAAACACGAACACAGTATGCAAAACCTCATAATCATAAAAACACATTTTAGAGGCATAATTCAGGGTGCATTAAAGAGTAAATGAATTACATTTCCTGCATACCTACATTAATCACATTAGGGCCTGTCGCCCTATTAACCTAACAGCCCCCGACCAACTGGCCATCTAAAAAGGGGCTCAAATGCCCTATGTCCAAGAGTCAGGGCGCGCTGCCAATGCAGGAGAAGTCAAGAGTACGCAATTGCGCAGACCTAAACGTTGCAGCTGGCACTAAGTGCTGCGCAGCTGTGAATGTATAGGGCAAAGGAGTGCATCTCACTCCTAACTCAACAGCCATGTCCTCAAGGAAAGAATGGCCTAAAGGTTGCAGCTGCCCACTACTTGCTGGGTACCTTTGAAGATTAAATGAAGCCTGGGTTCTCACTGGGCCCTTGGAATCAATGTGCGAAATGTTGCAGCTGCCAGCGCTGGTGCGGTGCAGCCGGGAGTAGGGAAAGGGGCCCTGGCACCACTGTGCCCTCGGGTCCACCACCGGGGCTTTTTAAATCACATTGGCCCCCCCGCTGGAGCACACGGGCTCTCCAAACAACATGCCCCCAAAGCGCGGCAGCTGCCCTCTAGCAAGCGGGGCAGCTGTAAATAAAAATAGGGGCCCGGCACTGCGGTGCCCTCTGGGCCCCACGGGGCTTGTAAATAAATTTGCCCCGCATTGGAGCGACCCGCTGCCAGGTGGGGCCACTCATATATTGTGCCTCGAACCGGCATCAACAAAGGCTGGCATTCGCAGTGCCTTGGGGTGCAACACTGTGCTTCACAAGGCACCATAATTCACAGATGAAGCCCCTACTCACCGGGGCTTGCGTGGGGACTCTGCTCCTCTCTTCCCGGTCTCCTCTTCACCTGATCCCCCTTCTGGGACCAGGACTTCACCAGGGCTACAAACGCGGGGCTCTTTCTCCGCTTGGGAGAGCCCCACCTGGAATCCGGCCCCCTGTTGCAGCACGCGGGGCTCCCTCTTCACCACGGGAGCCCTGTCTGGCATCGGCAGCCTCTCCTCTTCACCCGGGCCCCCTCCTGGGACCCGGGACTCTCTGGACATATGGGGGGCTCCCTCAACTCACGGGAGCCCCGCGAGTCATGGACAGTCTTCTGCATCACCTTCTCCTGGTCGGGGAGGGGGGAGGCGGAAATGACGTCCGCGAGGCCTCGCCCCTGTCCCAGGCAGACGTGCCTGACTTCTGGTTTTTGCCCGGGCAGAAGCGGTGATTTCCTCAAAGTAGAACGCGGGGTGGGCTCCTGCTAAGACAGCATAAGGCGGGGTGGGCACCCGCCGTTAAAATAAACCAAGAATGCGGCAATACCGCGAGGTACGCACCCACTAAAGCACACTAACAGTGGGGTGGGCTTCCGCTCCTTTTAGCATCCCGGTGGGGGAATCCCCACGTCTGGATTCCCTCTAAGGAAATTACCGCTCCGTGCTGCGGAGCCCACGCGCTCCTTTCTGAATAAAAATAAAGCGCTCTTTAAAATAAAAGCAAAAGAGCTCACAGGGCACAGAGGGCAGCCCAAGGGTCCAAGCAAAAATGGTCTTCCAGGTCCAGGGGGCAATGCGGGCCCAGGGAGGCAAACCCTCATGGTAGCCCCCTCGGGCCCCAGCAGCAGCACGCCCCTTCAGGAACAGCACCAAAGTACAGAACTGAACATTTTCATGGGGTCACAGCCACTATATTTATACTAGTATTTCCTTTGTGTAAAAGTGCAGGGCATGGGGGAACCAGGCGCAACTGGTTCAGGGGGGATTTGGAGCACTTTGTTTTGCCCAACTCCTCTCCCCTTTGTCAGGTGGGGGCTCAGTGATTAGACACACCACAGAGGGCAGTGCCAGCATTGTACTAGGGAAGCACCATCCTATACAGGGTCAGGGGATCTCTCCTCCCACCACTCTCAGCTCAGGTGTCCCATTCAGCCTAGCACTGACTCATCCCACCCCTCCTGGAGCCACCCACGCCCCTCAGCTCCTGTCACTCACAAGCCAGACATGCAATTCACATCAGGCAGGCAGACACATAGCACACAGCAATGCCAACTTCTAAAAGTGTCATTTCTAAAATAACCACAATAAATCTGTGCACACCATTGCACACAATTTCAGACATACCAGACTTGACCACACAGCTCCTCTCATAACAGGAATTGCCACGGACACACACTGATCAGGGAATCCCCATGCATTCCTATGGGAGGGCAGGCCAACCTTACAAATGTAACACAGAGTGCGCACGCACCTTACACTGGACCACAGTGCTAAAGAGCCCAGCGACCTAAAACCAACAATATTATGACAGAGAAAAGGCAAAAAGTTTCGGGGTGACCCTGCCAAAAAGGGCCAAGTCCAACACTCCATTATTATTTTCATTGCTTCCAGTGATTCTTTTCACATGATAGACTTTAGGGAATACTATCCCCAAATAGCATCTCCCTTACCATCTTGCAGGCAGCCTGAAATAAGCTTTATTCCCGCATACATAATAGACTCCAGGAAATACTGGATCTGTTCCCCCTTTTAGTCCCCATCCTCCAATAACCAGGAAATTATGTTCACATTCACTGGAACCAATAAATACATTGTTATAGTCAGTTTTCAATCTATGGAGGCAAATCTTCCCTTTCTTCTCAAAATCTAGGGCCCTCACAGCATGAGTCTTGCCAGCGGTATATATTTCCGCTTTCTCAGCCCATTCAGGAATCTCAGTTTTCCTTTCAGAAGCCTTTCATTGGTAGTCCTGTTTCCTTTCCTCTACTAAACTCAAACATATCTTTCAGAAGCCTTTCTTTGGAAGTCCTGTTTCCTTTCCTCTACTAAATTCAAAAATATATTTTCTTTTTCGTGTAATAGACATGTTAAATTATGTTTGTGTGCTTCTGCTATATCTATTGTTTTCATGGTTAGGAAATATTCACCCATAAATTGTGCATATTTAGTACTAAGTACTGGATTCATACTCTTGCGCATAGGAACCTCAGAAAATATCACATCTACATTTGAATAATAATACTGTAATTTCCCTTTTCTATAAAATAAACTATCTAACACACTACATGAAATACCATGTGTTAATGGTAGATGGTGATAAGTGACACCTTGTGCTACAGATGCTGGTATTTTCACACATATATAACAATCACTAACCTCCATTGTGTCTACATACTAAACCAATAACTTTGTGAATACATTTAAAGCAGTGTCATTATCTGTTACAGTGTGATGTAAATCTGACTCATCTGATGCTTCTAAGTCTATTCTACTTTCCTTTATGTAAGCCACTCTTTCTTTGGTATCTGTGTTATTTTTCTTATTTGTCACCATCAAATAAGGAATTGCTATGGTTAGTGATAACCAAATTATAAGTACTGAAAATATGCTACATATACATATTCTATAACATTTCTTTATACAATTTTGTTTTGGTCTTCCAGCAACCCTATCATCAGTCATTTTAACTTAAGAAGATTTCTCTTCTTTTCTCTTGTTTTACTTTGCAAATTTTATGTTTGGGCCTTCAAGGGGGCCTCATTTCTCCTTCGTCAATTTGTTCAACAATTAATTCTTCGTCACTTTCTTCATTCAAGTCTAGATTCTCGAATTCTTTAAGAATCACATAGGTCCATTCAGGACCTTTGAACTTATTGTTCAAGATTCTCAATCTTTGGCTTCTTCGCCTAGGCTTCTCAGTCGATTGTCCAGACTGACTAGAAATTTTATTTACTTGTTCAGGTTCTTCACTTATGGTTTTTAAGCAACACTTTCATCTTTTAACACCACCTGGCCAATTATCACCTTTTCAGACCTTTGTGGCTTGTACTGCACTTTTACTGCCCTCATCTCTTTCGAGAACTCTTTTATTTTTGTTATGTTGTGGCACGATTTGATTTTCCTCGTCTTCAGAGTCCCTCTCTGTCTGTCCTTGTTCAGGGCTTATTATAGTAGTTTTATCTGCCTGAACATGTTCTTCTTCCCTTATCTGATCCTGTTCAGGGGTTATTTCAAATTGCTCCTCTTCTTCCTGAACTTGTTCTTCTTCTCCTAACTGGTCCTGCTCAGGTTTTATTGGACTTTAGGTTTCTGCAGCCTGAACGTGTTCTTCTAAGCCTATCTGTCCCCCTTCAGATCCGTGAATGTTTTGGTTCACCTCTGTCTGAGTATATTTTTCTCTCCCTGTCTGATCTTGCTCAGGGTCTCCAACAGTTGTATTTACCCTTTCCTGACCTGTCTGGTCCTCTCTGGTTTCATGCCTTTCTACTCTGGTTCTGCTTCTTGTTTTAATACTCACCTCAGGTATGTCAACCACTGGTATCCAGTCTTCCTGACTTGTGCTTGGTTGTTCTCGATCAGCTACTTCAAAATCTGTTATTCTACATTCCTCAGCTGTACAACCTTCAGCACCCTCAACTGCTTGGGTCAGTTGTGGTTCACTTTCTTCAGGAGCTGGTACTCGTTTGGCGTGACTGGCATGTATCCAGTTAGGCAAACCTGCACATTTCACTGCTGTTGTTGGGACCAGTATGACTTGTCGTGACTTTTCCCACCTGGGTGTTAGGCACGATTCCCAGGTGTGATTCTTCACTACCACCCAGTCTCCGGGATTTAGATCATGTGCTTCATCCGTTTGCCTGGCAACTGCGTCTGCTCCAACCTGGTGAGAGACAGAACGCACTAGGTCAGCCAATCCTTTGCAATAATCTAGTACCAGATCATCAGTTATACTCAACAGCATATGTCCTGGTATAAATGCTAGCCTCATTGCTCTTCCCATGATGATTCATGGGGACTCAGTCCTGTGTTTCTGTCAGGAATGCTTCTGAGTCCCATCAGAACAAGAGTTAATGCATCTAGCCATCACAGTGATATGGATGCACACACCTTTGCCAATCTTGTTTTGATTGTGCCATTCATTTGCTCTACCACTCCAGAAGCCTCTGGGCGATATGCACAGTGCAGTTTTTGTTCAATTTTAAATGCTTCACAGATTAGGCAAATTATTTCATTATTAAAGTGAGATCCTCTATCTGATTCCACAGTTACTGGAAAACCAAACAGTGGAATTACCTCCCTCAACAGTAGTCTAGCAACTGTTATGCTGTCATTTCTTGTAGTAGGGTATGCCTCCACCCTGTGGAAACAAACAAGCTATAACAAGGACGTACTTCAATCCCCTGCATGGTGGTAATTGTATAAAATCTACCTGCAATCTCACGAATGGACGTTCTGCCTTTCCAATTCTTCCCGAACTGACCACTGTTTTCCTGCCTGGGTTTATTTGTTGACAAGTTAAACATCTCTGGCAAAGACTCTCTGCAACAGTCCTAAATCTTGGTTTGTACCAATCTTGTCTAAATTGCCTGATCATGGCGTCTCTGCCTACATGTGTGTCTCCATGATACATTCGGACCATTTGAGAGAGTAAATAATTTGGCATTACTGGTCTGCCATCAGGGTAAACCCACACATCATCCTCTGTTCTCCTTTGACATCCTGTTTTTATCCATTCCTCCTTTTCACTCACTTCCACGTCATCCTGTAATTGTCTCACTTCATCCCATATTTCTAGTGTTGAGAGTAGCATAGGTTTACATCTGAGTCCGCTTGTTTCAATTTTCTTGTATATTGCCACTTTATTTCTGGCACAGTATTGGGCAACCTTGTCAGCGTATCTATTACCAGCTACCACATAGTCATCTCCTGACTGATGTGCAGCACATTTGACCACTGCCACTTCTTTTGGCAATTGTATTGCTTCCAACAGTTCTTTCACAAAATTTCCATTTTTAATTGGAGATCCTGAAGAAGTCATGAAATCCCTTTGCATCCAGAGCTGGCCAAAGTCATGCACAACCCCGTAACCATACTGGCTATCAGTGTACATGGTTACTTTCCAAGGTTTCCCAATTTTGTATGCTTTAATTAAAGCTATCAATTTGGTTACTTGTGCAGACTTGACTCCTGGTAAGTAGGATGCTTCGACTATTCCAGCCAATGTGCACACAGCATAAGCTGCACTTTATCCTCCTTCCTCATGTCTCATACATAAGCCATCTACAAATAGCTCATGTTCTGATTCTTTCAGGGGGTTCCTCTTGTATATCTGGACGAGGTTTAGTACATATCTCAGTGATATACAGACAGTCATGCTCAACCTCATCTCTTACTTCTTATTCATATACATTTGTCAATAAAGTAGCAGGGTTTAATACAGTACACCTGACTACTGTCACGTTTTCTGCTCCTAAAATGATTCTCTCGTACTTAGTCATCCGACTAGGGGTAAGATACTGTGTTTGTGTTCTAGTCAAAAGAATTTCCACTGAATGTGGAACAAAACCTTTCATAGGATGTACCATCACAATGGACTCACTTTGTTCTAGGCTCATACAGGTAGCAGCTACTGCTTTTAAACAGCCAGGCAATGCTGACGCTACCGGGTTCAAAGTAGCAGAAAAGTACGCTACTGGACGTCGCATCAAACCATGTCGTTGGGTTAACACTGAAAGGGCGCAATTTTCTCTTTCACAACACAATAGTGCAAATTCTTTTGTGTGAACTGGCATTCCTAAAGCTGGTGCTTCACACAGACAATTTTATAATTTCACAAAAGCTCCCGTGCTTTCATCATCCCATTTTATGGGGTCCTTTGCTCGTTTCCGTGTCATCTGTATTAATGGTTTGGCTAACATAGAAAAGCCTACAATGCACTGTCTACAATATCCCACTACACCAAGAAATATTCTGATTTCTCTCTGGGTTTGTGGTAACTGCATTTGTTTTATTATCTTTATTCTCACAGGGGTCACTTTGCTCACTCCTCTTTCTATTTGGTGTCCCAAATATTTTACTCCAGTTTGACAAAATTTTAATTTTTCCGGAGACACTTTGTGTCCACCATCAGCCAAATGATTCAACAAAGCAATTGATTCTGTAACACAATCACCTCGCAACTTTGATGCAATTAGCAAGTCATCGATATACTGGACTAGAACTGAATTTCTGGGCATCACTAGTGTTTCTAGAGACTTTTTCAGAATTTGGATGAAAATTGAAGGACTTTCTGTATACCCTTGAGGAACTCGATTCCATACTAAAATACGGTCCTCAAACTTTAATGAAAAGAGATACTGGCTACCTGGGTGTAAAGGAATGGAGAAAAATGCTTGGCATAAATCAATTACAGTGAACCATCCTGCGTTCCAAAGTATTTGATACAGAATCACTGCTGGATTCGGCACTATAGGACAACAAGGCAGAACAATCTTATTAATTTTCCGTAAATCTTACACTATCCGGTTTTTTCCACTAGGTTTCTTAATGCCAATTATAGGTGACTTACAAGGCCTGCTCATTATTTATTTCAAAATGCCTTGTTTAATCATTCAATCGACTTCTGATGCAACACCTGCTTTAACTTCAGGACTCATTTTGTACTGCCTAGTATTTGGGTAGATGGCTTCTTCCTTTACAGTCACTTTTACTGGATCTACATTTGCCATTAACCCTACTTCCTTTCCGGTGAAATCCCACACCTTTGGATTTACAGTTGTTTTTAACTCAACTGGTAACTCATCCTGGGTCAATATTGAGTACATTTTGTCTACTTTGGTACCTTGTTTTGCTAGTATAATTTTGTAAAAGCTGTCTTCTTCTGGGGTCTGTATTGTAACTCCATCCGGTGTGCAAGAAATTGTGCAATTCATCTTGCACAATAAGTCTCTTCCTAGCAAGTATACTGGACTAGAGTCGCACACAACAAATTTGTGCATCTCTCTGAAATTACCATTTCGTACCTCCATGGGATCTGTGATTGGGATTCTAATCTGTTTATTAGAAACGCCTACTACTTGGATGGCTTCTCCCGAGAGGGGTAGGTTTGGGATGTCTGCTGTTCTCACAGTAGAACGGGTAGCACCAGTGTCCAACAAAAAGATAATATCTTTTCCTTCTTGCTAGATGGAATATTTACCAGTAATAGCTATTTACACTGCTTTCCATCACTGCCACTGGTCTAGTCGGACCATAAAGCTGTTATGTTCTCATTTCTGACACAAAACCCACAGACAAAGAAATCAACAAACAGGCAGCGGAAAATGGTCCGGCCATGGAATAAGTTGGCACTGGACACTTTTGAATATGCCTTAGCCCAGAATTCCCCACAACTCTTAGAAGACCCGAATGAAGCTGTTGCTGCATTTGAGGACTGGCTGAGAAAGTCAACAGATCAAGTATTACCAGTTAAATGCTTTTCCAGCCATTGGCCCAGACCCACAGAACTCTGGTATTCAGAACAGCTTAGGATTCAAAAACAAAAATGTTGCCATTTGGAAAGGAAGTGGAGATCCACATATGAATTGGAGGATAAAGCTAACTTTAAATTAGCCTTGGTTGAGTACAAAAGACTTATTTACAAGGAGAAAAACAGCTATTTCACCACAGCTATAATATCAGCAAATAATTCCTCAAAGGAACTTTTTTTGACTGTAAAACGATTAGCCTAATGCTCTGAGGTGGTAGAGTCACCTAACACCCAGGCATTCTGTAACAATGTGGCCACTTCTTTCCAAGAGAAAGTAAAGGCGGTCTACAATGGATTTGCTAGGTCCACAGACCAAGAAATGGTCCCCTCATTAGAGGCCTCAGCCATGTCTGGGACTGCTGGTATCACCCCTGGAGCCCCTGTTGAATCTAGGGATCTCCCTGATCTATCTGCTTTCCCAACACTGGCAACGGAAGCAACTATAAACCTTCTGCGATCCATTAAATCGGGCTCCCCACTTGACCTATGGCCCCCCAAAATCTTTCTTCTCTTACCTGAGATTTTCGCGTCTCATTTGACTCCTGTTTTTAATCAAATGTTTTTCTCTGGTATATTTCCCACTAGTTGGAAGTTGGCATCTGTGCTCCCCCTTTTAAAGAAGCCAAATTTAGATGGGGCAGACCCCAACAATTACCGCCCAATCTCTAGACTTCCACTGCCTGCGAAGATGGTGGAGAAAGCCATGAATGACGTTCTATCAGAATATATCGAAAGGCATGGTTTTCTCGATGACACCCAGTTCGGTTTTCCGAAACATCACAGTACCGAACTGGCTCTGATTACATCATCTGAACTGATCAGGCAGACAGTTGACACGGGGGGCAATGCAGCTCTTGTGCTGCTTGACCTCTCTGCCGCATTTGACACGGTGAACCATCAGAAACTTTTGAAAGTTCTGAGGGGGATCAGTGTCAAAAGGAAAGCTCTCAATCTATTTGAATCATTCCTGTCTGGCAGGGAACAATTTGTGGCCCTAGATGAGTACAAATCTCCCAACTTTACACTACCATGCGGGGTGCCACAGGGATCTTCTTTGAGCCCGACCCTTTTCTAATATTTATGTTGCGCCACTGGCGAGGTTGATTAGGTCCCTGGGCTTCTCTGCTATATCATACGCTGATGACACGCAGATCATTGTTTCAGTGTCAGGCTCGCCCACTGACACTATGGCTCAGTTTCATACCTGCCTCTGTCAGGTTGGTGACCAGATGGCTATCAATTGTTTGAAACTTAATTCTAGTAAGACGGAGGTCTTACTTTTTGGTGCTCACACCAATTTCTGGTCCCCCGATCTCTGGCCCATGGAGCTTGGTCCGTTACCAACACCAGCGAACAAGGTAAAGAATTTAGAAGTTATATTTGACTCTAAACTCTCGTTCGAAAGCCATGTCAACCAGGTCACCTCCCTCTCGTTTTACATGTTAAAGCTTTTGAGAAAGATCCTCCCATTCATCCCAGCTGAGCTACGTAAATTGGTGGTTTCAGCACTTGTTTTGTCAAGAGCAGATCACTGTAATGGGCTTTTTATCAATCTTTGGAAAAAGTGCAGGTAGTGCAAAATGCTGCGGCTCGGCTCCTGTTGAACATCCCATGACATAGATCTGTATCAAGGGTGCTTAAAGATCTGCATTGGCTGCCAGTAAAGAGACAAATTGACTTTAAGGCTCTATGCATTGTCTTTAAGGCCACACATGACACAAGGCCTGGTTTCCTAAAATGGAATTTACTACCTTATATTCCAGTCCGTTGTCTCCGTTCATCCTTTGCCCATGATCTGATTGTCCCCAGGGTCAAAAAATGTTCTTGGGGGGGAAGAAGCTTTTTGGTTGGCACGACCAAGTTATGGAATTCCCTTCCAATGAGGTTGAAACAAGAAACACATTTGTTGGCTTTTAAGGAAGACGTGGAAGACATGGCTGTTCAGTCTTTAATGTGCTACGAATCTCCTAGCCTAAATCCTGTTTTTGATGAGCAAGCGCCTTGAAACCCTCGGATTAATGTTTTGCGCTTTATAAATTTCTCTTTCATTTCATTTCTTTTCTTCTACTTTCCCATCAATATATGGACCCGACTGATCTACCGGCAAGCATGCGCCAAGAACGCACTCCTCTTCCTCCCCCCTCAGGCACCGTCATTGATCAACTTCATGGGTGTAACGATTCTGCAAAAGAAATTGTGAAGTTACAGAATTTTTCTTACCACTTTCTTCTGGAAATCCGGTGTCTGCACTGTACTTTAATCTGTTCATAAAATTTGGCATGGGGTAGGTGGCAACTGACTCTGCTGATCAGCAACCTGCTGCGGTTGACTCATTATCACCTCATTCTGCGTCTGTGGATTTAAATTTTGATTTGGGCCATTATTATTCTGAATACTTTTACACTCGTTTTTCCAATGTCCCAATTTTCCACACCCATGACAAGGAAATTTCTTCTTTGCTGCCTCTCTGCTCATTCGTGCTCTCGGCTTTCCCCCATTATCATTCTGACCTTGTCCTTTCACTTGATCATCACCTTTTCTTCCAACTTTTTACGTCTATTCTCAATGTCGTCTCCACAATACTTAGCATATTTTAAAATTTCATCAACAGGTTTTCCCTGCCAGCACAACATGTGCTGCTGAATCATATGGTAAATTTCTGGTCTTAAACCTGACACAAACCGATACACAAAATGACCCATACTTTTATCTCCGATGTTCTCAAATCCACTATACTGCTTAAATACCTGTAAGAGGCGTTCATAATAAGCATGTACAGACTCATTTATTTCTTGTGTTGTTCTATCTATTTTTATCCAATCTGTTTCTTTTGGGGGAATTTTCCCTCTCAAGAAAGTGATCACCTGATGAAATTTCTTCATTACCTCCTCTGAAGGGGCTCCTGTTTTCTCATCTCTTGGGTACTCATCACTAGGCCAATCAACTGTGATTTTGCATTCTGTCCACAAATCAGCAGGCACCACTATGTCAAATAGACCATCTAGATCTTTCAACAAAACTTTTGACACCTTCACAAATCTTTCAACTTGCCTGTACCATTCAACTGGTTTTTCTCTTAACTTTGGAAAATCATTAGTAAATGATAGAATATCCTGTCGAGTCCATGGGACATGTACATATCCCACTCCTGGAATTTCTCTCATTGGGCACAATCTCTCTGTTTTTCCTGATTCTTTCAACAAGAATTCAGATGTTGTTCGACTGTCGCCTGTGCTTCCTCCTTTTTCTTCATCCACCTACCTTTCCATCTGTCTGTCTCCCCACTTTTGTAAGATGGTCATTAACTCCTTAATCTGCAATTTTCTTCCTGACAGATTCATATTTTCCAAATCCTCATCTGTAAATTCTGCTCTATATGTTTTTTTTCTAAGTTCCAAAAAACCTTTATTAATGCCAAGAGTTTTTAAACACAGCATGATGCCTACATCCCAGGCGGGTCGGCAATGCAAATTGACATTCCACAAAGCATTATAGGCGGGGAGGAGGTATACAACAAGGCACCTACAACCACATCGGGCCGGCCGCATCAGGTGGGCATGTTTGGCTAGCGGCATTAAAAGGTCTCGAACATTTATAATCTAGAACCAGGTAAAGAAGTAACAGTACCACTGTTCACCAGTTTATCAGGAGAGAGTGCCCATATATGCTGATTCCTGCCTCACAGCTGCACTAATAAATGGCTTTATCCTATACTCTGTTGCCATGTTTAGTGATTACATCCTGACCTGCGTGATCTCCCACATGCGTCAGTTCTCATCCCCGTCACGTGCGCCCTCGCCAGCGTGGGAGTCTGTGACTGTGTCTGTGGCTGTGGGGTGCTCAAGGAGGTAGGCCTGGAGGGGAGCCCATATATCGCGTGGGCGGGAGGAAGGCGGTAAGAGTTCAGCATAATTATGTAATTGCTCTTGACAATATATAAGATTGTGTAGCCAATCTTTGAATTTGTGAGCTCTTCCTCTGCCCCACCTACAGGTGATCCATCTCTTGGCAAGAAAGAGTGCTAAGGAAACATACCATCGCACCATAGCGGGCAGCGGCTCAGTGTATCCCAGGAGTGCGGTGAGGGGGTCCTCTGAAATATGTAACCCAGTCATTTGATCCAATGCGAGCATAACCTCCCCCCAATAGTGCCGGATGGGCGGGCAGTCCCGAGCCAAGTGCCTGAAGTCTGCTCCCTCTTCCCCACAGTGATCGCAGCAATCATTGTCGCGCAGGCGGCGCAGGCGTGCGGGTGTGTAATACAGGTGGTGAATGTATTTGTAGTGGATGATGCGCAGTCTGCTGCTGGCAGAAATATTACTGGCGACAGCAGAAGGACCATTGATCTTCAGTGAGGGGTGACTCCAGCTCCTCCTCCCACTGACCCTTAGCTGGGGGGAGATAATACTTGCGATCTCTTTGGGTGGTGCGATATAGGAGTGACACTACATGTGTAGGGGTAGATTGCTGCAGAAGAGCGTGAAATGAGGGCATAATGGGAGGTTCCTGTGGAAAGCATGGGGTGAGGGTTCGCATGTCCTGTCTAAGCCTGATATAGTAAAACCTTTCAAGAGGGGTGGGAGGGGAGGTGCTGAAGAATTCCTCGCTGGTGCAGAATGTGCCATTTATGTAAAGTTTTCCCCAGGTCAGGATGGACAGCTTACGGAGAAGGCGGTGGCAACCACCTTCTTGTGTGACCGGGAGGTCGTGCTTTTTCCTGGAGGGGTAGTAGGGGGGAGTAAAGTAGGGTGCAATGGAGTCATCTAGCTAGGTCACGCCAGGCGCTGGTAGTGCATTGAACAGTGTTGGAGGCCAGACGTCTCAGGACAGCAGGGGTGCTCAGATAGACAGAGCATGGTGTAGGAGCCATGTATCTGTCCTCTATTGCCAGGTGGGGCATGTAAGGAGGAGGGTTTATCCAATAGGATGCAAAGTGCGCCTGGGCACAGCTGAAATATAGTTCCAGATCTGGTATCTCAAATCCTCCGGCAACAAAGGGTCACATGAGGATGTCCCCTATCTTGTTCCCTGCCCCTAACAAGGCGAATTAGTTGGGTTTTAATGGCTTTAAAAAAAATGGCGTCTGGGAGCATAGGGGATATTCATGAAGAGGAGCAATTTGGGTAGCACCACTATTTTTATCAGGGAAGCCCTCCCAGCCATGGAGAGGGGTAGCGCTATCCACCTGGTGATTTTTTCAGTTAGGTGATCGAGCGCACGTCCGTAGTTGGCCAACATCAAGTCGTTCCGGTTCTGGGAAATAACTATTCCGAGATAGGTGTGCATATCTTTACACCATGTGAGGGGAAAACCAGGTGCGAAGCACGTGGTGGTTTCCATAAGGGGGTATATCTGGGACTTCCCCCAGTTAATATTGACCCCGGAGAGGTGACCAAAAAGGATGAGTAGCCTAAGAATGGGATTGAGACTTTCCTCTGGATTGCGGAGGTATAGAGTAAGGTCATCAGCGTATAAGGAGATCAGTATTTGCCTCTCCGGATAAATGAAAGCGTGATCTCAGAAATGCTGTCGGACTTTGGCCGCCAGAGGTTCAATTGCTATGGCAAAAAGAAGGGGCGAGAGAGGGCACCCTTGACGAGTGCCTCTGGCTATGGTGAAGGGGAGGATTGAACGCCGTTGACCATGACCCTAGCCTGTAGGCCTGTGTTTAGCAGGTCTATCCAGGCTAGAAAGGGAACAGGAAACCCCATGCGTTGCAGGACGAAGGCAAGATAGTCCCATTCTAGAGAGTTGAAAGACTTAGCGGCTTCGAGAAATAAGGCCGCGGCGTTCATATCAGGGTCAATATCGTGGCGGACAGCGAACAAGGTGCGCAGGTTGTGGGACGTGCCTCTGTTTGGTATAAACCCTGATTGGTCGGGAAGGACTAGGGCGGTCATGAGGGGGCTGATGCAATTAGCGATCAATTTCGCTAATATCTTAGCGTCGACATTGATCACGGAGAGGGGCCTGTATGAGTCACATTGTGAAGTCGACTTGCCAGGTTTAGGCAGGGAAATTATGTGCTCATCTCGCATTGTTGGGGGTAATATGCCCGTTTCACGTGCCTCCTCAAAGACGTGTCGCAGCACGGAGATGAGTAAATGGCAGTATATTTTATAAAATTCAGCCGGGAGGCCGTCTGGCCCCGGGGCCTTGCCGGATTGCAGTTGCATTATGGTGGATATAATCTCTTCGTCTTCATAGTGTGCTAGGAGAAATTCTCTCTGGCCGTCCCCCAGCCAGGCTATTGCAGTACCTTCGAAGAAGGGGGTGAATTCTGCAGGTTGCCTTCTATGTGTCCTATACAGGGTTTTATAGAAGCTGCGGAAAGCCTCCACAATCTCCAGAGTGTTTCTATAGAGGTGACCATCTTCATCTGCAATTTCGAGGACCATGTTAGAGAAAGGGGGTGGGGGTGAATCAGGTATGCAAGCGTCTTTCCCGGTCTGTTGCCTTCTCCGTATCGGCGTGCTTGATGGTATTTCCCCCTGAACTTACATTCACTCTCGGCTGTCTCCTGATAATCAGTAAGCAGATTTCTCAGACAATCCTGCAATTCAGGGGTGGGGGCGGCCTGCATCAGAGTTTCTGTCTGCTTGAGCTCCAGTTCTAGCCTCCGGAGTGTGGAGCGGATATCCCTCAGGATTCCTCCACTTTTAGCGATACAGAGTCCGCATATGGTGACCTTAAATGCTTCCCATATCGTGGAGTATTGCGCGACAGAGTCTTCATTACACGGAAAGAAATCAGCTATTTCCTGTTCTAGTTTGAACACTGGGTCTAGCAGGTTTTGAGGGGCCAGGATAGGAAGGGCGAGTCTTCGTGCGGGGGCGTGAGGGCAATGAGCGCTGGAGAGTGATCAGAATATGTGCGGGAGAGGTAGGAAGCGTGTGACAGCCATGGGGTAAAGCCTTTAGTGAGGAGTCACCCGTCTATTTGCAACCAGGACGAGCGGGCAGTGGTGTAGCAAGATCCCTCCCGAAGCTGCGGGTGTAGGGTACGCCAGGCGTCAATCAGATCATGGTCTTCAGCAATGTGTTTGAGGGTGTAATGTGCACTAGAGTACTGTTGAGGTTGCGGGTGTGTGCGGTCTATTGTGGGATCTAGGGTAACATTAATGTCTCCGCTCCACATCAGATGTGTGGACCCGATGTCTAGTATCTTTCCCCATAGGATCCTGAAAAATTGAGGGTCATCAGTGTTTGGTCCATAGCAGGAGATGAGAGTTATGGAGTGAGCTGCCAGTCTTCCCCAAGGGATGCAGTAGCGGCCTTGCGGGTCTACGTGGGATCCTATGGGTGTGTAGGGGGTTGAGCGCTTCACCAGTATAGCCGTGCCTCGGGCGTAGGAGGAGTATGAGGAGAAGTTTCTGTAGTTTGCCCATCGGGACGCGAATGTGGCCGGTGCAGTGGGGCTAAGGTGTGTCCACTGCAGCATAGCGCAGAGACATTATGGCGATCTAAGTAAGAGAGAATGTGCCGGCGTTTGCGGGAGTGCTCTATATGGTTTCTGTAATACTTTAGATCTCCCTATTTCAATTCCCATTTCAGCAGCAAGATCTATCAATTTTTCATGAAATATCTTTGTATTTCTAGTGATGCTTCTACAAATGAACAATAACTCTCCTTCACTGTAAGTGTTTAGCCTATCTAGTCCTACAATTCCAGCTATCATTTCTTCCAATTACCACTTTTATTTTGTAAATATCTAAAATCTTTGGTTATTGTTTCGGTTGATCTATTTCCTGTGTCCATCCCTCTAAATCTTGCGGGGATACTATTGTGGCATTTTTAGTTCCTGTAGATGTTTCTAATCGTATTTCTTTTGAGCAGCTAGGTGTAACTCTTCTTGGGGTTTCATTTATGTGTCCTCCTTTCGGCAAATCCATTAATGAAATTACCGAATCACATTCACTGTCTTGTTCCTCAATTATTATATTTTCTTTTCTAGGTTCGATTATGGGAGTAGTCATGAGGGTAGGTCTGGGACAGTTCATCTTCAGGGTGTGTATTCAATTGGGTTATTTTCTGTATCAATTCTTCTCTATTCTTATTTATTGCTTCTTTTTCCTTTTCCTGGAGTACTCTTCCCATTATTGGTTCATGCATAACCTGTGGAAGCAAAGGTCCTTCCTGATAGGATGGAGGATTTTTCATTAGGATGTCCTCCATAAACTCATCTTTTGATTCCCCACAACCTATCATTGTTAAATGCTTAGTTTTACCCGTACGTTGCCTCCTGATTGTTCCTTAGCCATTAATACAGGATATAATCCTTCTGTAATCATTGCTTGTCTCCACTGTTTCATCCGACTTTCTCGAGAGTCACGCATCTGTCTAGGGAAAAATCCTCTATAGCTTCTACTACTTCTGGATCTCTCATGCTCAAATGCCTCAGTTTTCCATTCTTCTAGTGCCTCATACTGTGTCAATCTAGGGCTGGGCTCTAATTCATTCATCCACAATCTCAAATTATGAAGAATTCTCCCATTGAACTTACCGTTTTCTGGAAAAGCTAACACTCCATCACTTTTTGTGTATTCTATCCAATTTTCCAACCACACACATGTATGGTAACCTCTCTCCATCATCATAAATGAGGCAGGTGTCTTCGGTGGTAGGATAAGAATTCCCTCTCTAGTCTTAATGAGTTTATCTTTCTTGAATTAATTTTTAATCTTCTGCATAAACAACATTTTTCTCTTTTCTCCATACATTTTGGGTAATGATCTGTTTAAATACTGTCTCTAGCAAATCCTAAATATCTCCTGTCTGGGCGATTCCCTATTAATGTTGGATCGTATTTCCACATACAAACTCCACTGTCCAATACTATCACAGCTTCTATTCTGACAACCAATGAGATTCTTGCTCATACTCGAGGTTTGACCAATCCCAGCGCGGCTTATTTCTTTTGACCAATCAAACTCAGGCTTACGCTATCCGTCTAGCCAATACTAGCGTGGCCTCTTTGTGATGTCAGTATCACTCCTTACTACTGACCCCTCCTTTACAAATTTGCGTCAGTCACACACCCGCTGTTTCAACCAATCCCAGCGTGGCCCTCTGTGACGTCAGTACAGCTCCGACAACTGACCCTCCCTTCACAAGGTGTAGGAGAGTTGGATCTGCACTTATGTTGCCCCCACTTTTTTTCTGATGTTAACACTGGTTTCTGGCTGTAGTCTGGCTGGGTCCCTGCTAATCAGGGCCCCAGTCTCTCTGTTCTCTCTAAACAAATTGGAGTGCATATTAGATGCACTAGTGATTGGATACTGTGGTACCTTATGAGCCCCTAGTATATGGTACCCTAGGTACCAAGGGCATAGGTACTTCAAAGGCCTACCAGGGGCTGAAGCATGTATTATGCCACCCCTGGGAAGCAGACTAAATCTGACGCCACAGGCCTGCTACTGCAGCCTGGGTGAGGTAGTGTTAGCACTTCTCACTGAGGTATAGGTTCCTATATCTCACCATACACACACATATAAACCTATCAGTCACCCCTAAGGCAGGCCCTATCAATCCTGAGGGCAGGGTGCTTGGTTTACAATGTGAGGGGGTGCCTCTGCATGAGCAGGACCCCTCTGCAGCTGGCAGAGTCTATTCTCTGTGGCTGTTTGTGGATGTGGTTAAACCAAATACTCTTAAGTGCATTATAACCTACTGGTAAATGCTAACTTTGAAATGATTGCATCAAAACATGTTGTATTTCTGTCAAACAACTTGAAATCATACCCCCACACCAGTAACTGGTGTGGGAGTATGATCCCACCGTTCTAGAGGGTACGACATGTACCCACTGTGGAAACACGGTAGAATTCTGAAAGAGCCCTGGCATCACAAAATGGATGCCACCAGCACAGACACTGGGCTGCCCTCCTGCTGCTGACTGAAACTCGCAGTGGAGGAGGCCCAACAATAGGCATCCTGTCACAGGGAGGTGTCACCACCTTCCAGACAGGATTTAGTGTATTGGGACTGGGTGGGTGCACTCCTAGAGTGCTTTGAAGTCCTGCACTGGGTAGCAGTAGGCTCCTCTGTGCATATGCCAGCTCAAACCGGTTCAGGGGCTACCTGTCCCTGCTCTGGTGCGAAACTGGACAAAGGGAAGTGGGTGTAACCACCCCCTACCCTGACCCTCCCAGAAGAGTGGTCATAAAGCTAGTCCCTCCCTTTCTTTTAGTACAAGATAGGGAACCCTTGCCATTGCAAACTAGATATCCCTGGACGACACTTTGCAAGAAGAATCCTGGCCCTTCGACGTTCCACTACCTTTGGAAGACAGAAGAATATCCCTTGGAGGCAGGCACCAAAAACTTTACTCAACGGTCGCAAACTTTCCCGCTCCCGCCGGAGTCCGAAGTCCCTGCAGGCCGGAAGTGGATTTCCTGACTTCTCGACGACCATTGTGAGTCCCCAGCAAAGCTGAGGTGAGTGGACCCCACGAGTGACGAGGAACAGCAATACCCGGGTACCATGCACTATTGTCGAGTGCAACCCCTTCACGACGTTCTACGAGCTTGTGCATTGGACCACGGGTGGCCCATGCCTCCAGCAGGATTTCCCTTGAAAATCAGAGGCCTACCTCGTCCCAAGTGACCGTGGGCTCCTGTGAAGTGAATCCTCACGAGGTGTCTTCGCGATCCTTTGCCCATTGGCTTGTGGGTCCCTTGAAGACTTTCTCATCAAACCAAAGGGCTCCCTGGTTGCTCCAGGCCTGCCCTCACTTACCCTTGCTGGGTGAGGCCCTCAGACCTTGCTGGTCTGCACCGGTGACTTTCTTCATTTTTCACGAGACTTGCTGTTGTCAAGGCTTATTGGCTCCAATCCAGTTGCCAACACCTCAGTAAGCTGCAGACTTTGTGGGACACGCTGAATCCAGCTCCTGGTTGTCCTCGATGCCTCCTGGACCTCGTGGCTGAAGAGTCAAAACACCCTTGATCACCTGAAATCACCCGACTTCCGTGGGCATCCATCTTCCTGGCCCCGGGTCACTGGCAAGTGACTGTGAACACTGTCCCTTCTGCTTTCAGGTCTTCTTCATCTTGAATCCAGCCTTGGATTCCACTGGACACTTCTTCAGTCTTCACAAGTAGCAAAACTTCTTTGGCTTCCATTGAAAACGACGACGCGACCCGACACCAAAAGACACCTATGCACCCGGCTTCCCTGGGTGAGGTAACTCGTGCACTCCGGTGCTCCTGTGGGTGTTGGCCCTCGAACTACTTACCTTGGAAGTGACTTGCTTGTAGACTTCCTAGAAGTACCCTTAAACTTTAAAAATCCAACCGCGACTTGCTCCATTGAAATCAATAGGGAACCCGCGGCTGTGTTCTCACACTGCACGCGTCTCCCGTGGGTCTTTTACTTACCTGCCTTGGTTGGATTAGTGAAGCCCCAGCAATTCTACAGGCCCTAGGCCTTGTCCCCTTGCAAGTCGACTTTCCTAAACCTATTTTTTAGTATATGGTCTGGTACGCCCCTAGGCCCCCAGCCATATTTGTGCTTACCTTATTGTGAAACATTGATATTTGCATATGTTCCTGACTTCTAATCTCATAAAGAGATTAGTAGAGTGTGTCTAGTAATAAATACATATATATTTGATATATATACCTGTGTGGTGTCCTTTCATTTGGTAATTCAAGAGATTATAAAGTAACACAAGCTGCTTTACATTCCTCTGAGACTTAGCCTGAAGGCTGCTCTCCACAGCTACCACTAGGATAGCTTTCTTTAAAAGGTTGTCTTAAACCTATCAACCATAAGAGTCGAATTGGACTGGTGCAAGGTGGCCACTATAACTAGTGACCAGCATATGCCAGGCCAACTTCTCACACAAGGTAACACGAAAACTTATTTTCGCACTATTTTGCATCAAATTTTCATTAACCCCTTCCCCGCTCATGACGGAACCACTCCGTCATGAGCCACGGGTGCCGTGTGCTCATGACGGAGTGGTTCTGTCATGCCGCGGCCGTTGGCGGCCGCTCCTCCCACGCGGCGCTAATTCCCCGCCTGTGCGGGCGATTAGCGCCGTGGGCGGAGTCATGACGGAACTACTCCGTCATGAGCACAGCTCAACCGTGACTCATGACGGAGTGGCTCCGTCATGAGCACAGCCCCACCGCGCTGTCCCCAAACCCCCCCCAGCGCTGTGGCGGAATTCCTGCCGCTGCCAAGGGGTTAATAACAACGAAAAAAACATTTGCTACTCTGTCTGTTCGACTAAAACCAAGGGATAGTTTTATTTCTTTTGCTGCGAGTAAAACCTTCCGCTTATTCTTCATACACTGCGAGTAAAACTTTTCCGCTTACCCTTCACTCAAGCGCAGATGAACCTGTTACTCCTTCGGTATTACCCTTTCTAGGTGATATAAGACCAAAGTTTCACCAGCAAACTTCTTTTGCTATCAATCACTCTCACTTTTATATGACAAATAGTCCCTAATTTAACACTGCCAACCCTGCATAGCTTCTCAGTGCTATTCCAACAGACGAGTAACCTCACTGCAGTATGGCTTCCATTTACCACCTGCTATTTACTTCCCGAGAATTTCCAGACAACATAAACCAAAATACAAACGTATTTGTTAAAACATAAAATCAATATTCAATACTTATCACCAAACTAAACCATAACAACCATAGCTCTGCTGCCAGAAAACCGATCCAGCGGGTTAACGACCTCTGGCACTCAAACATCAAATACTCACCTGGGCCCATAAACACACATTCACTTAGGCTAGTAAACACTGCTGGGAGATCAATTTTGTAAATCCTTTTGTGAAATTCTTTACCTGACAACTTCCAAATATATTTTCTCTGATCAATAAGTTCTTTCCTCTGGTCAATGGACCTGTTAGTGGCAGTTATGGCGACATGACATAAATTTATAATTCTCACCCTTTGAAATAACCACAGATTCGGGAAAGATTTAAATGTTTTATCTAGTTAACATTATGTAAGCCAGATCAATAATACAGTACGAACTCCGTTTCACCAAGGAAGGTAAAAATCTATTTATCCAATCACCAGTCACCTATTTAGAATGAAGTTTTACCATAACAGTACTTTGGAAAGGAGAGGATAGAGAGAGCAGTACAATGACATACTACACAGAAGTATATTGCCTTAGAATGGTGTGGAAACCAACCCCTTAGCCAAGGAATTGGAAGGGCCCCCTGGGAGAGCTCAGCTGACAAAGACTTCAGGCCAGGTTCAGGACAGGATTCAGGATAGGATAGGTGACCTCTTCTAGATCCTACGCCTGCGTCGCACCCCTCTCTGACACTATCTTCCTCCTTGATTCTTCCGGGGTCTTCGTCTAAGTATGTGCTTCCTCGAATCTCCCGCGATCTTCTTCTAATCAGCTCTCGGACAGCACCCCAGTCTCTCGTGTGGTCTCTCTGTGCGCGTGTGTCTAACTTAACTAAACTACATCAATTATACCTTCCTATGCTCATATACCACCCCTAAATGTTTCAACTTTATGAAACCCCTAATTCTTATTGGACAGGACAAGGGGGGTGATCATCATACCATGCTAAGTTTTAATAATTTTCTTTGGTTCCTTGTTTAATGTTCCCGCCCGCATTCACATCTTTATCAATAATAAATGAATACATATGACAATTGTCTCTGTCCAACGTGCGGATGTCCATCAGGTTCCCAGGACATGTTGCAAAGACGACCTTGGACGGATTTCAAGAAACGACCTCATGACTTCTAGCTTGTTATTACTGCGCCTGCGTGAAAGTCAAGTGGGATACAGGCTTCAGTCCCACTCAGAGGCCCAAATACAAACTAATAGAGAGGTCAAAGAGAAACATTAAAATCAAAATAAAATGATTTCACTGTATACCACCTATCTCTACTCTAATCCCATTTAATTACTTTAACTCTCCATGCATTAGCACTTAGTAGAAAAGCTTGTTTTAGTTTCAGCAAAGCGGATGCTTAGCATGTGTGCTTTCAAGTGGCCCTTTTTAAAAAAAGCGTTTGCGCAGGTGCAGAGAATTCCCTCCAAGTGAAAGAGTGTCATTCTACGTAGATGCAGTTGATGCATGGGCAGTATAGTTTCCCGCGTTAGGAGCCATTTCAAGTTCCACTTCGGGTTACTTGTTCGTGAAACACATAGGCAAGCTTCATCTTACTATAATATGGACTGTGTATTGCATATTAGTTTTACAAAACAACGTTAATATGACGTTAGGCGTTATATGAGAGGATTGTTTCCGAGCAGGTCTCTTTTATACGAGTCCTTGCTCCATCACAGGTCAGCTCCCAGACACACATCAATGGCAGCACTTTTCCTCAGTCTTTCTGGCTGTTCTTCTTTGGCAGGGATTCCTTCTTGATCACAAAGATTTTCCTAGTCTAAAGTTTAGGGGTTTCAGCTCAGATATTTATACCCCAAAAGTCTTTGTTCTTCATGTGTGAGGGGTCCTGGACCCAGTCCAAACCAGTTCTGGGTGCACTCTGCCAGTGCACATCTTCTTCCTTTGTGAGTGTGGGCCAAGGCTATCAAGGCTAACAAGAGGTGGAGCCAGCATTGTGAAATGCAGGCACAGCACTATTCAGACCCAGGTGCTACTCCTCCTACCACTCTACATGCAGATAGGTCAATTCAACCTAGTGCATCCTGGATCCACCCCAGCCCCTGTCACTCACAGACCAGACAGTCAATTCACAAACAGACAGGGGCACACAGAAAGGGTGAATAAGAAAATAGCCCCTTTCTAAAAGTGCTATTTCCAAACTTAGAATTGAAAAACCATCCTCCCTAAAAGATGTGTTATTAAATTCTGAGTTCAGGGATACCAGATTCCAACTTTCTATCTTGCTGCTATGGGGAGATATGCAGGTAAACATGTCACACAACATTCCCCAGTCTATCCGATGGGCAAGATAGCCTTTAATAGTGAAAAACGAAATTGGCAGTATTTCACTATCAGGACATGTTACCCACACTAGTACATGTCCTACCTTTCACATATACTGCACCTTGTCCAGGGGGTACCTTGGGCCTACCATAGGGTTGTCCAATGTGTAAGAAAAGGGACGGGTCAGGTCTGGCAAGTGTGTACAGGACAACGTAGCAGTTAACAAACTGTGCACAGGCACTGTAGTGGCAGGCCTGAGACACCTTTTTAGGGCTACTCATGTGGGTGGCACAATCAGTGGGGTAGGCCCACTAGTAGCATTTGAATGACCAGCCCTGGCACACTTAGTGCACTTTACTAGGCACCTATTGGTAAAACAAATATGCAAATCATGGATAACCAATTACAATAACAATTTAACCAGGGAGCACTTGCACTTTGGCACTGATCGGCAGTGGCAAAGGGCCCAAAGCATCTAAACCAGCAAAAACAAAATCCAGCACAGTGTTAAAAATATAGGGGGTAGAGGCAAAAAGTCAGGGGAAACCATGCCAAGGATGCCAGGTCTAATTTGTGTACCCTCCAGCTGAGAAGTGGGGAGAACTACCCATCCCCTGGGGAGTTCTCATCACTAAGGCGGAAGAACCTGGACAGACCATCAGCATTGGCGTGTTCTGTACCAGGTCGGTGTTCCACCGTAAAGTCCATTCCCTGAAGGGAGATGGACCACCTCAAAGGTTTTCGGTTCTCACCCCTCATCTACATTAACCATCTGAGGGGCCTCTGGTCTGTCTGAACCCGGAAGTGAGTCTGAAACAAGTAGTGCCTTAGCTTCCTCGGTGCCCAGACCACAGCAAAAGCTTCCCTTTCAATTGCACTACACCTCCGTTCCCTGGGAAGCAGCCTCCTACTAATGAAAGCTACAGGTTATCCAAGCCCTCGTCATTCAATTGTGAGAGTACTGCTCCCACTGCATGCTCTGAAGCATATGTCTGCACCACAAACTCTTTGGAGAAATCAGGCGCCTTGAGCAAGGGTGCCATGCACATGGCAGCTTTCAGGGCATCAAACGCAGTCTGGCAGGCATCGGTCCAGATCACCTTCCTGGGCTGTTTCCTTGAAGTCAGCTCTGTCAAGGGGGCAACAATGGTGCCATATCCCTTGACAAATCGACGATAATACCCGATGAGTCCTAAAAAGACTCTCACCTCTGTCTGGGTCTTGGGAGACTCCCAAGCCAGAATGGTATCAATCTTCGCTTGGAGGGGCGCCACCTGGCCGCTCCCTACCTGGTGTCCCAAGTACACCACAGATCCCTGCCCTATCTGGCACTTACTGGCCTTGATAGTGAGGCCTGCACTTTGCAGAGCCTTCAACACGTCGCAGAGGTGTTGCAAATGTTCTTCCCAACTGGAGCTGAACGCAACAATGTCATTGTAGTAAAATAGCCACTCTTGTGGTTTGGCACCCTATGATGACCTCCGACTACCACCATTTTAACTGACTTTAGTGTGTTATTTTACCCTAGCCTTAATGTAGGATGGTCCTGCATATATCTGCTTCTCTTCTGTCCTGTAAACTTGCTGTCTTTCAGTGTGAACTGTCACGGAGTGGAACAGTCTTGCCAAGAGCAGAGCATGTGGGATGTGCATTTGAAGGCTTGAAAGGGAGAGAGAGGTGTGGAATGTACTCTTTGGTTTCGAAGTGCAGTGTTGTGGGTGGTGTTGCACACATGTGCTCGGTGTTGTATATTGAGAGATAAAGTATGTGATGGTGCAGAAATGTGTATAGTGTTGTTTGGGTTATGTGAATTATGAGTTCTTACTACTGGCTTTGACATGGTCTCATGTCATTCCTGTTCTCTGACTTTGACTATTGACTTAGACATGGCCTCATGTCATTCTTATTTGACTTTGCCGTTGCTTAATTATGAGTTCTGACTATTGGCTTTGGCAGGGCCTCATGTCTGACTTTGCCCTGTTTCTCTGAGTGCACAGCAGTGCTTGCAACTTGTTTGGGTTATTCACATTCAAGGTCTTGCTGTTTTCCTGAGCGATTGTTTTTGTTTAATGTACTCTGGAAGGCCTTGTGATAGCTTTGTCAGGATATAGGCTGGAAGATGTGAGAAGGAAGGAAGTGACGTGAGAGCTCCTTACATTACATCATCCAGTGAATGTAGTTTAGTTTGAAATTTAAATATGTATTATATATATGTATATATATACCAATCTGTATTGAAGATTGAGTGGATATATAACTGTCTGGATGGAGGATTTAGTGGCTATCTGTCTGTTTAAGTGAGGAATTAAAATTGTCTCGCTTAATACATGGAGTAGTAACTAAACTATGTGAATGTGTGCATCACTGTCTCTGTTGTTGTATAACATGCTGCATCAGTTGGTCACTAACTACATGAGTGTGTATATTAGTTATTGATTAGTTGGGTGAGTATTTGTATGGGACACTGAGTTTGTGTGTGGTTGGATGGGGTGTGTGTAACTCTATGCATAGATGTGTGAATGGTTGATTGACTAGGTGTATAGGTTTAAGAGTGCATGTGGAAACAGTTGTTTGGGTGACTGAGTGTATTTATTTGTGTGTTGGTGAGCAAATATATGTTTTAGTTGTACATCTTCAACAAAGTAAAAAAATAAAAGGCATTGTATGTGAGAGTTGGTGTATATAAATAAGTATGTGTAAGAGTCAGTGACTGTGAGAGTAACTATATGAATGAGTGTATACATGTAATGGTGATATTTTAACATATTAACTATGAGTTACTATGTGTTTGAATAAATGAGGTGTTGTTGGATAATTGTGTAACTGAGTAAATGTAAGTATGATTAATTTTTTTCATGAGTGAGTAGGATGACTGCATAACCGACTAAGATGACTGCTGATGTGTCAATGTCTATATATGTGTATAAGTGCGTTTGATAGTGTTCTATTAATTAGTGACTGCATGTATAAACGATTCTGTTGTTGAATGGGTAGTTGTGTGTGTAGATTTAGGAATCAGTGAGTGGGTATGTAGTAACTGGTATTGGTGTGTCAATGGTTTCAAATATGGTACTCTGTATTTTACAGTGAATGATAATAGGTTATACTAGTGTATGATGAGGTGTATCAGATTGTCATGTGGATGATGTCATCAGTGATGTCATCAGTGATGTCATTTGAGATGTCATCAGTGATGTCATCAATGATGTCACTGACCATGTCACGAATGATGCAATATGTGACATCATTAGCAGTGCATTGTGGGCGCATGAGTTATAGTTAGCAGAACTAACTATAACGGAGGAATTACTATGGTTTTGTATGAGTGAAATGCCCAGCTAACTATAACACACCTGAAACCTATGGTTTTTTCTGTGAAGTTTTTAAGGTTTTTTAAATGCTTATTTCTAACTATAACGTCTTTGAGACCTATGGTTTTCTCAGTGAATTTCAAAGCTTGTTTAAATGCTAATTTCTATCTATAACATCTCTGAAACCTATGGTTTTTTACAGTGAATTTCAAAGGTTTTTTAAATGCAAATTTTTAAGTGTGATAGTAGTTATACCTATTTTTTTTTACTGATTTTCTCTAGTTTGTTAACTGTTCATTTATAAATATTGTATTCGATAAATAACATTATATATTTTTCTGAAAATTGCAAAAAAAAACATTAAAAAATTATTTTAATATATTTATATTATTTTCTTTAAAAAATGTTTTTTCCCAAAAAAATTCGGAGTCGCGCACTCAAAGCATACACATCACGGTGGGTGCGCGGATTCTAGCAGCTATTTCAGAAAAGTCGTGAAGGATCCACGTACGGTGTGCGACGGCTGCATGTTTTTCAGTTACATCATATACATTTAATATTATGTGATGTGCGCGATTGGTATGCGACCAGTCTGCATCTCATGCTCCCGCGCGTTTGCGACACATGCGCATTATGGTACGAGATGCTTGCGCGGTGGCGGGTCCCGCGTGATGTCATATACGTGCTGGGGCGTGCTGGGTGCACAACTCCCGCAAAAAAACTGTTATGTTCCAAAATGATATGTATGTGTCTTTAATATACATATTAGGGCAAGAGATTATCTAAGATAGTCATAACCATAACATATTTGTACTTATTATAAACTTATAATATTTTTAAATATATTTTCGCGAAGTCTGGTGCGTGCATTGTGAGTGCAGAGAACCAGGTCAGCAGAGGTGCTGTAGAGCCAGAGAAACCAGTGCAGCAGAGCTGTTGTAGAGCCAGAGAACCAGGTCAGCAGAGCTGCTCTAGAGCCTAAGAAGCAGGTCAGCAGAGCTGCTCTAGAACCAGAGACCCAGGTCAGCAAAGCTGCTCTAGAACCAGAGTCCCAGGTCAGTAGAGCTGCTCTAGAGGCCGAGAACCAGGTCAGCAGAGCTGCTGTAGAGCCAGAGAAACCAGGTCAGCAGAGCTGCTTTAGAGGGAGAGAACCAGGTCAGCAGAACTGCTTTAGAGCCAGAGAACCAGGTCAGCAGAGCTGCTCTAGAGCCAGAGAACCAGGTCAGCAGAGCTGCTTTAGAGCCATAGAACCAGGTCATCAGAGCTGCTCTAGAGGCAGAGAACCAGGTCAGCAGATCTGCTTTAGAGCCAGAGAACCAGGTCAGCAGAGCTCTTTAGAGGGAGAGAACCAGGTCAGCAGAGCTGCTTTAGAGCCACAGAACCAGGTCAGCAGAGCTGCTCTAGAGCCAGAGAACCAGGAAACAGAGCTGCTTTAGAGCCATCGAACCAGGTCAGTATAGCTGCTCTAGAGGCAGAGAACCAGGTCGGCAAAGCTGCTCTAGAGCCAGAAAGCCAGGTCAGCAGAGCTGATTTAGAGGGAGAGAACCAGGTCAACAGAGCTGCTTTAGAGCCAGAGAACCAGGTCAGCAGAGCTGCTCTAGAGATAGAGTACCAGGTCAGCAGAGCTGCTTTAGAGCCAGAGACCCATGTCAGCAGAGCTTCTCTAGAGGTTGAGAACCAGGTCAGCAGAGCTGCTGTAGAGCCAGAGAAACCAGGTCAGCAGAGCTGCTCTAGAGCCAGAGAACCAGGACAGCAGAGCTGCTGTAGAGCCAGAGAAACCAGGTCAGTAGAGCTGCTTTAGAGCAAGAGAACCAGGTCAGCAGAGCTGCTTTAGAGGGAGAGAACCAGGTCAGCAGAACTGCTTTAGAGCCATAGAACCGGGTCAGCAGAGCTGCTTTAGAGCCAGAGAACCAGGTCGCAGAGCTGTTGTAGAGCCAGAGAACCAGGTCAGCAGAGCTGCTCTAGAGCCTAAGAACTAGGTCAGCAGAGCTGCTCTAGAGCCAGAGAACCAGGTCAGCAGAGCTGCTGTAGAGCCAGAGAAACCAGGTCAGCAGAGCTGCTGTAGATCTAGAGAAACCAGGTCAGCAGAGCTGCTTTAGAGCCAAAGAACTAGGCCAGCAGAGCTGCTTTAGAGCCAGACAACCGGGTCAGCAGAGCTGCTTTAGAGCCAGAGAACCAGGTCAGTAGAGGTGCTCTAGAGCCAGAGAACCAAGTCAGCAGAGCTGCTTTAGAGCCATAGAACCAGGTCAGCAGAGCTGTTTTATAGCCATAGAACCAGGTCAGCAGAGCTGCTCTAGAGCCTAAGAACCAGGTCAGCAGAGCTGCTCTAGAGCCAGAGAACCAGGTCAGCAGAGCCGCTGTAAAGCCAGAGAAACCAGGTCAGTAGAGCTGCTTTGGAGGGAGAGAACCAGGCCAGCAGAGCTGCTCTAGATCCAGAGAACCATGTCAGCAGAACTGCTTTAGAGCCATAGAACCGGGTCAGCAGAGCTGCTTTAGAGCCAGAGAACCAGGTCAGCAGAGCTGTTGTAGAGCCAGAGAACCATATCAGCAGAGCTGCTCTGTAGCCTAAGAACTAGATCAGCAGAGCTGTTCTAGAGCCAGAGAACCAGATCAGCAGACCTGCTGTAGAGTGAGAGAAACCAGGTCAGCAGAGCTGCTTTAGAGGGAGAGAACAAGGTCAGCAGAGCTGCTCTAGAGGCTAAGAACCAGGTCGTCAGCAGAGCTGCTCTAGAGCCAGAGAAACCAGGTCAGCAGAGCTGCTTTAGAGGGAGAGACCAGGTCAGCATGGCTGCTTTAGAGCCATTGGACCAGGTCAGCAGAGCTGTTTTAGAGTCAGAGAACCGGGTCAGCAGAGCTGCTCTAGAGCCTAAGAACCAGGTCAGCAGAGCTGCTCTAGAGTCAGAGCTCCGGGTCAGCAGAGCCGCTGTAAAGCCAGAGAAACCAGGTCAGTAGAGCTGCTTTGGAGAGAGAGAGAACCAGGTCAGCAGAGCTGCTCTAGATTGTGGAAATATGGATTTTTATGATCAGTTATGTCCCCTATCTTGGACCCCAACGGTTCCATGTGTATGCTACAAGTACATGTATGTTTCCCTCCAGTTCCAGTTATGAAGACGCAAACACATGTGCGTCCACCGTCAACATGTCCTCTATCAGATCCGCCATGAATGGGCCGGATATTCTATTTTTAAGTATGAAAGGCCACCGGCTTTATATGGTCCATTTACTATATTTTACAGTCCAGGCGAGTAGGCCCTGATTCTGCCATCAAGCCTTTTCCTGCCTTCTGCCTCTGAAAGCTCCAGTCTGAGCTCGCATCTGTATCCATGAACTTTATCCTACTCCCTGCGCGGCTAACGGTGCCTGACTCGACCTGTCTGCCTGCCAAAAACTGTATTTCACCTTCAAGATTATCTGCTCCGCTCCGCTACTCATCCAATGCATTCCTGTCTAGTAGTTTAAATAAACATCCTTCCAGCTACCGAGCTAAGGGCCCGGCTTCTCTGTCTTTATGCAAGTAATTCATAGCCCTGTTACTATGGAAGATTTCTGCCCTTGCATCTCACGTAGACACTTAGACGCTTGTACACGCACTCACAGTTAGTATAGAATAGATTTTGTTCGAGAGACCTTTCCTTTTGGATAACGTAGTTCTTTAAACATAGGATGTTAGATATGATTTGGGATTAGGTTGACCTGACCCCCCAGACTTCTGTCTCCACATGATGAGCTGAATGTTAAGTCCCCTTCACCCCCTAGTTGCACGTCAATCACACGTCATGCTGCTGCGCGCGCATCTCTGCCAAGTATTTCTGCTGACATTGCGAAATTCTTTCTTGGAACCACCCATTTGTGACGTCACACCTAATGACGTTTTCTAGTTACGCCTAGTTACACCCATTCTAGTTACGCATGTATGTCTTTTATCTCTGTTATCAACTGTTACGCCTCCTACATCTGTTTCACTGTAATGCCTTTTCTATAAAAATGATTACCTGTCAATAATGTGGGTCCTTCACTTCCTGAACCTCCGTGGTGATGGAATATGAAGACCACAATTCGAATTGTCATTTGGAATAAAGCCCGTTCCTAACCTCTAATACCACGGATTCTGCCTCTTATTTTTCTGAGCTATTCTTATTAATTTTCCGCATCAAATTAAGTACCGGTAATTAAATTATTTACCACATGATTGGCGCCCGAATAGGGACACTTTCTCATCTCACGCGCCGGAGGTGCGTTGCAGGCCCGGTCTCCTGCCACAGCTGGGCGGACAACAACGCGTACCCACAGGATTTCCTGTATCTCCCTCCTGCCGAGCGGGGGTAACTGAGGCTGCGATCAACACCCAGACGAGGCGGTGAGAAGTGCGAAGTATCCCGACCAGAGCCTAGCTGAGAGAGCAAGATCCGAGGTATACAGAGGCCCACCAGGTTCCGAAGTTCCGAAGTTTCGAGTCGAGTCCAGTCCAGTCCGGTCCAGTCCAGTTCAGTTCAGTTCCGAGGCCTTCTGTTCCGAGCTACCCGGTGAGTACCATTGCCGGGGAGGCGTTCTGACGTGCACATAGGTTGTGCCGGTCAAGACGGGTTTGGGTACACAAATCCGGTCTGCACTGTTTCAGCAGTGTATCTGTACTGTTTAGCAGTATATCTAGTATGTCTAGTATATAATTCAGAATAATCTAGTTAGTGCCGAGTATTATGTTTAGTGACTAGTTCCTTAAATGGCCATCATTGTTGTTCATTAAATGTTAAATGTTAAATGTGTTAATACGTTCTGCATATTGTGGTGTGAATGACTGTTCATTATTGTGTTTTATTGTATTAAGTGTGTTCAAGATTAGGTATCAGATCAGTTCTCAAACATGCCGCTCTTTTCAAAGTTAAGACAGATCAAAACTAGAAAAGGGGTACTCGAAGAAGCTGTTCCCATTCCTCCTAGGGACACTCCAGGGTACTTCATGTATCATAAACATGGCCTAGACGCCATATTATTTCTTGATTTATGGGTGGACTACACCAAGGAATTACCAGAGAATCAGAGATGGCCCGCAGCTGGGACCTGGGATGCAGATTGCATCATGAAAGTAGAGGAAGAATTATGGAAAAAGAAAGCTAGACAATTGCAGAAAGATGCCATTGAATTATGGCGTAAAGAATCATATAGACGTACAGAGAAAGCACTCAGACAGGAAGAGAAAAGTAAGGAAAATTCAAATAAAGTCCGAGAAAATCTATTAATTGAAGAAGGTGCACGAGTAAAGTCGGAACAAGTAGATAGACAAAGAAATGCCCTTATGAATGGTATGTATCCTCTCCTGGCCGAAGGGTTACCTAAGGCTACTCCGGAGATACCAAAAGACTTGCCACCTCCATTGTTTCCGATAAAAACACATCCTAAAGGGCATCCCAGAACCGCAGAAGATGTTTTCCTTTCCTCTTATTTAGACGACGCAGCTCCCGAGTATGCTAATACTGCACCACATAGACCGCCTGCCGAGGGGGTTCAACGCCAAGACCCTCCGTCTGTACCTCCGCAACAACAACCTCCGACACAAGTTCCGGCAAGCACATCTGTTTCCACAGCTGTACCCACACCTATGGTTGCTATATCACGTTCAACAAATCCTTTCACGCCCAGCACCCCAGACGGTGCTACCGGAGGTACAACAAACATTTTTTCCACGCCGCCCAGAATAAATAAACTTTCCTTTCAAGAATTAGCACATCAACGTACGCCCAAACTAATAACTCCCAACATGCTTAAGGAACTTCTTGTAGATTGTAGATATGACCCTGTGCCCGGCAAAGAGGACGAAATGCTCCTGGCATCATTACGTATCCGACGAGCTGCAATATATTTAGGAAAGTTACCAGGAATGACTACACATTTAGAAAATATATATCATTTTGTCCAGTCAGGGCGACATTCTGAAAGTATTAACAGAGCCATGGAGTACCAGAAAGTGGAGATACAGGGGGAACTGTTACGTTTCCTCATAAATTGTGTGATCAGAAACCAAGACCGGCCTGGGGTAAATCCGGAGGCAATGCGAATTCTTACCACATGGAGCCGGAATATATCAGATGGGAGACATGATAGACAGTTAAGTATAGTAGCTATGTGCCGAAAGATCCGCAAAGAAATTGAACGAATACACGAAGACAGATTAACGATAGACCAGCCTGAACAAAACGAGGAGGAGGAAGAATTAGAACTGCCCACAGGACAGTTAGAAACCATGGCCTATGTAGGTAGAGGAAGATCTTGTAATAATACTAGATGCCTTACTGATCCGATACGTCCAATACGTCCAGATAATAACAGAATTTTCCAAACACCTATAATAAATATAAGGTCCCCCGAACATTCGTTCCAAGCCGCTGACAAATTACTCCGAGAACGAAGGGGTTATCATATACTCGATTCTATGGACGAACAAGAATTAGCCAGGTCAGCCGTTCACTGGGTTGACAGTCCCGGAAAATATAGTGATGATACACTAGCACACACGTTTTTGAACCTCACCCCAGATGAACAGCGTTTAGCTGGTATCTACATGATTCAACAACTCCTTATATTATATAAAAGCCAACACTCCGATCCTGGTCCCTTACCTGATATATTGACTGAATTACTCACGAATAAATGGAGAGGTTCAGGTACTGAGTTAATTAGAGAAATACTAGAATCCAGAAAGCAGTACATTCTTTTTGTATGCCCAGAACATGTCTCACTGCCCATCAAGGAAAGAACGACGTATTACATGGATAGACAGAATCCCTTACGCGAAGTGCACCCAATAAAGGGTGATGACAATGAGTTTAAACGTGTATTCGTATATACACCCATATCTAAAATAGAATTATTAGAAATGAAGAAAGTGGTACCCAGCCATGACAAAGACCCAGCGGGTTTCCACCGGGAAATTAAAGACATGTTGCTCATGGGAGAGTATACCTATCCCGACATTATGAAAATATTAAAGGTATTAATGCCTGCGGGCATTTACGAAAAACTCAAAGAAAAGGATTGGGAGGTGGGAGACCAAAAGATAGATTGGACAGCGTTAGAAGCCGAAGAAACAGCGCGAGGTCCAGGTTTAGGACTTGGGGCAAAGACTAAAATGTTACCAGGTTTATTAGTACAGGTATTGCCACGTTTATTAACTACGAAAAAGGAAGACTGGGGTGCAATCTCAGCCTGTAAACAAAAGCAAGATGAAGACACTAGTGATTTCTATGCCCGATTCGAAAAATGTTTTGGTATAAATAGTGGAATAAAAGCAAGTAGCGAGTCATATCCACATCTGTTTGTGACAAAATTAGTTGAAAATTCCCTGCCCCAAGTGAAGAATAGAGTATTAAAATTCGAGAGTACCTGGCAAGGTAACACTCCGTCACAAATGTTACAAATGCTACAGTACCATCACAATAGAATTAGAGAGGAACAAGAACATGAACAAAGACGCATGAAAGACACAAAAATGAAAATGCTAGTTTCCCAGACAGTTCCAGCTGACGGTCATAAAAAGGGTATGACACAGTCCAGTGATTCAGCAGGTCCTGTGAAAGGGACATGCAACTATTGTAAACAGCCAGGTCACTATATACACGATTGTCCAGTTTTAAAACGTAATATCGCCACAGGTATAACAAAAGAAAGACCACGGCCACTTAGACAGGATCAGAACGAACACGGAGCCCCGCAGCATGCACAGTCCATGCCCGCTCCACAACAGTCCATGCCAGCTCCACCACCGCAGCCTATCGCTGCCACACAAACAACGACACGACAGATGTACCAGACCGCACAGTATGACTATCCTGATTATCAACGATACTCATGAAACAGCCTAGAGAGGGAAGTTGGTTTACCCCTTATCGAGGTCCCTGTAGATCAAGAAGGACCTTATGTACACAGTGAACTATTAGGCCAGGATAGAAAATTTTTACTTGATACAGGGGCAAGCCGAACGACAATAAAACGTAGTGAAGTTCCAGGGGCACCCCTCTCAGGCTCACAGAATATTTCCCTTGGTTTTTCAGGAAAACCTATCATTAACGAAGTGTCACAGCCTCTTCCACTTACGATTGGTCCCTTGACACGAACTACAGATCTATTGCTTACTAAATCATGTCCAGAAAACCTGTTAGGTATAAAAACGTTGAAAGCTCTAGGAGCTATAATATGTTGTTCTCCGGAAGGAGTAAGATTGTTTTTACGTGATTTCAAAGGGCACTATGTGTCCCGAGACATGGATCACCGACTGCAGACTTTACCCACACATTTATGGGCACAAGGCCCTACAGATGTTGGTTGCATGAACATTACACCATATCGAGTCACACTAAAGACAGGAGTGGTACTACCACGAATGCGACAATACAAGTTACCCCCAGATGCTGTAGTGGCTTTACTGCAAATCATTGACGAGCTTATTACCCAAGGAGTGGTTGTGGAAACCGACTCCAATGTATGTAATTCCCCGATAATTCCGATTCTTAAACGAACTGATCCAAAAGCCCCGCCAGTATATCGATTGGTTATTGATCTGCGCGAATTAAATAAATGCATTGTACCACAATACCCCGTAGTCCCAGACATTTCTTCATTACTGACAGCCATTGATTCCGAAGCAACATTCTTTACTGTAATTGATCTCAAGAATGCCTTTTTCAGCGTCCCAATAGATCCGGAAAGCCAATACTTGTTCGGATTTAGTTTAAATGGACGAAGCTTCAAATTCACACGCGCACCTCAAGGATTCACAGAAAGCCCCAGCATCTATAGCCAAGCACTGAAACGAGAACTTGACAGTATCCACATGTCAGTTAACACTGCATTGCTTCAGTATGTCGATGATCTGTTGATCACCGCTCGAAGCGAACCTGAATGTGAAAAAGCTTCACTGACGGTTTTACAATTTTTGGCAGAGAAGGGGCACAAGGTGTCCCCTTCTAAGCTGCAATTCTGTGTCCAGCGAGTTGTTTACCTTGGGCACTCGCTGTCCAAGGAGGGAAGGCAGCTTACACCAGATCGCATCCAGTTAATTGCTAACATGCCAATACCCAAGACACAAAAGGAGGTGCGGGCTTTTATAGGTCTCACTTCATACTGTAGGCAGTGGATCCCTCAATATGCATTTCTAGCAAAACCACTCATCCAGTTGACAACACAGGAGGCAGCCACATCGACTGTCCTCCCTTGGACTCCAGAACATACACACGCCTTTGAAAGCTTAAAGAAAGCTTTATGCCAAGCACCAGTCCTAGCAACACCATGTTACAGTAAATAGTTTTACTACACTCTTCGTTACAGAACGCGAAGGTACTGCTTTGTCAGTACTCACTCAGGAACAAGCAGGATCACATAAACCATGTGCTTATTTCTCTAGTACATTAGATCCAGTAGCTCAGGCACTTCCCGCGTGCCTGAAATCAGTGGCAGCAACAGCTTTAGCAATCAGACAAAGCGATGCCATAGTATTAGGACATCCATTGACCACATGCAGTAGAGGTTCTTGTGAACCGAACGCAAACACAACACTTGACTATAGCAAGACTTACCGGCTATGAATTGACATTGTTTCAGCCACACATAGAAATCAGACGTTGTAGTACATTGAATCCTGCTACACTTTTGCCAGTAAACGGAACAGACCCGCTAGCACACGATTGTATTGAAGTTATTACTATTACGACGAAACCCAGACAAGACTTGACAGATGTCCCATTGTCAGATCCAGACCTGACGTTGTATGTAGATGGTTCATGTATGAGAACAAGTATAGGAAAGATAGTGGCCGCGTATGCAGTCACATCAGACACTTAAGTCATTGAAACAAATTGCATAAATACCTTGTCAGCTCAAGCAGCAGAGCTCACTGCTCTGACACAAGCCTGTATCCAAGCTACAAATAAGAAAGTCAACATATACACTGACTCACGTTATGCATTCGGAGTTGTACATGACTTCGGCGTGCTGTGGCGAGAGAGAGGTTATTTAACCTCTCACGGTGCCCACATTCAGCACGGACCTCTTATTCATGCCTTATTAGATGCAATACATCTACCCACTGCAATAGCGATTATGAAATGCAAAGCTCATACGAAAGTTACTGATATCATTTCCCAAGGCAATGATCTAGCTGACAGAACAGCTAAACAGACTGCTCAAACTTACACATCTGACATAACAAAGACAATAGTTCCAACACCAACACATTGCATGATGGTTAAGGATCCCGCTCTTGACGTAATTGACATACAGACACATGCTACACCAGATGAAATAAAGAAATGGACTGAATTAGGAGGGATCCAAACGGACCAAGGATGGATGACGAAGGAGAAATCTGTATGGTTTCTTCCTGACTCTATGGTTCAAGTTATCATAAATACAATACATAGTCCGGCGCACCTAGGAGAAAAAGCTATGCTAGACAGCATTCAACACATTTGGTTCAACAAATATTTGCGAGCAGCAGCTAAACAAAAAGTCCGTACCTGTATGATCTGTTGTCAGTTTAATCCAGGTAAAAGCATTCCCGTAGAGCAGGGTGGATTTCATCCTCCTGATCACCCTTTTGAAGTCCTCCAGATGGATTATATCCAGATGGAACGATGTCGAGGATTCAAATATGTTCTCGTAGTTGTCTGTGCTCTTTCCCGTTGGACCGAAGCCTACCCAGTTTCAGATTACACTGCCCCGACTACTGCCAAACAGTTAGTTCGAGAATTCTTCCCACGGTACGGTTTACCACGTGTTGTCTACTCAGATAACGGCCAGCCGTTCTCATCCGAACTAATGAAACACGTTTCACTTTTGCTAGGCTATCAATGGAAGTTTCACTGTGTCAGACACCCCGAGGCAGCAGGTCTCGTGGAACGACATAATCAAACTCTGAAAATTAGATTGTCCAAAATATGTAGAGAGAAAGGTGTCGATTGGGTAGTAGCCTTACCAGTTGCACTCTTTTACATGAGAATGGTGGCGCACTCTCGAACAGGGCTATCCCCTTATGAGGTGATCTTTGGCAGACCACCAAATATGTGGGGGACGCCTATACCCCGTAAAATAACTGACGTTGACTGTAATATGCTGACAGATTACCTGGCTTCCTTGATGTCTGCACTACAATCTTGTCGTTCACAGGTAGCTGCAGCTTTTCCTGACAACACCGAGGTGAAACCCCATGACGTGGTCCCCGGGGACCTGGTGTTAGTGCGAAATTTTGACCGGAAGACTCAGCTGGACCCCAGGTGGAAATCGCCTCAACTTGTACTGCTCACCACGAGGACAGCCGTGAAGATCGAAGGTCGCAAGGGCTGGTTACATTCCAGTCATATCAAGAAATTTCATGGACTACCGTCAGATGTAAACGTCACACCTCGCGTGTCTTCACCGATTGACTCAAAGCTTCCTTTGGTTGAACCAAGCGACAAGGAACTATACAAACTAAAATTACGGTCTAACAAGTCAGACAATTTGATTGTTTAAGTCCTCTCCAAGGTGAATCGGTCGAATTTGTCTCTGACATGTATCCCCTAGACCTGAATAGAGAAAGAAACCGAAAGATGAAGTTGAAAAAGCATGCGTATTGTAAATCACTGCGTAGTCATTGCACAGTGACGTTATTAATTTTGTTTTTCTTAAGTCTTATAATAATCGCTGCAAGTATATTGTTGCACATATATTATCCTATTTCTAAACATGTTTACAATGTTACTGCTGAACATTCTTTTAGTGAATTACCCCCGCATGAGTTGTCCTATAGATTTGCGCTGCGCAATAACACTTTTATTAGTATGTTACATCATTCTCATCAGACTAGTAATGCTACCAATTGTTGGATATGTGGCCGACTCCCTCCCTATCAGAACTATAAGGGAATTCTGCCTCTCTTTCCATATCCGTTTACACACAATGGCTCCTGTGGAGCATGGTTTAGTTTAATCAATTCCTTAGATTCAAATTCAGTAGTTTATCAAGACAATTGGGTATGGGGAAACCTGAACCTAGTTTTACTCAAAGTCTGCTACCCTGACAAGGAGGGACTTCCCAAAAGAACAGGAACTGATATAGAAAATGAAGTATATGGATTAGGGAATTTTACGCTTAATCTCATGATCCTGAATGTTGAATCCGAAGCCGCACCAATTTTGCCCGCTATGTCAGTATTTCCAGTTAAAGGTGAATTGTGTGTAAGAAAGAATGGTTCCATACATATGGGCCATAGTAGATGCACCACTGTAATAGAATTTAGTGATCAAGGCAAGTCTACATTTAGAGCTTCTCGCCATTCCTACTTCGTATGTGGTCAGACTGCATATATACGTTTGCCTCTAGACTGGGATGGTACCTGTTACATCGGATTCCTTTTGCCACCTGTTTTCCTAGCCCCTCCTGATTATCACAGAAATACTCATTTAGTACACAGTAGAGAACGGAGAGATCTCCCAGTTGTCGATTACACTGAGACGGCATGGGAAAAGTATACAGATTTCAATAAAGGTCTCTTTCCCTATATAGGTACAGTTACCAATAGTAAGCTGATACGTAGATTAACTAGGACTCTTGAAGCCGTAGTGAATGAAACTATTTCCGCCTTAGGCAACCTGACAGAGGAGCAGTCTGCGATGAGGATTGTTGTTCTTCAAAATCGTCTTGTCCTTGACGTCATCCTGGCCGATAGGGGCGGAGCTTGTAGGGTCATCGGATCAAGTTGCTGCGTATTCATTCCAGAAAATTCGCCATCTGTATATAAAGCTATAACTCGCCTTCATAAGATTGTAAGCCAGATACACCAGAATCCAGGCACTTGGACTTGGTCCGGGTGGTTCTGGAGCGTGTTGGCAGCCTGGGGATGGAGAGTCCTATCCTTCCTAGGTATTGGCCTTCTCATACTATTCAGTTGCTGCTTATGCCTACAATGTGGACCAGCGATTTGTGGTCTGTGTGCCACATCGTGTATTCCACCACCAAGATTTCATTCATCCCGGAAGAAGAAAGAAGAACAAATGATGCTATATGAACAGATCGATGGATTAATGAAGATTGATATTTCCTAAGGGCCAGTAGGGGACAAGGAGGGAATGTGGAAATATGGATTTTTATGATCAGTTATGTCCCCTATCTTGGACCCCAACGGTTCCATGTGTATGCTACAAGTACATGTATGTTTCCCTCCAGTTCCAGTTATGAAGACGCAAACACATGTGCGTCCACCGTCAACATGTCCTCTATCAGATCCGCCATGAATGGGCCGGATATTCTATTTTTAAGTATGAAAGGCCACCGGCTTTATATGGTCCATTTACTATATTTTACAGTCCAGGCGAGTAGGCCCTGATTCTGCCATCAAGCCTTTTCCTGCCTTCTGCCTCTGAAAGCTCCAGTCTGAGCTCGCATCTGTATCCATGAACTTTGTCCTACTCCCTGCGCGGCTAACGGTGCCTGACTCGACCTGTCTGCCTGCCAAAAACTGTATTTCACCTTCAAGATTATCTGCTCCGCTCCGCTACTCATCCAATGCATTCCTGTCTAGTAGTTTAAATAAACATCCTTCCAGCTACCGAGCTAAGGGCCCGGCTTCTCTGTCTTTATGCAAGTAATTCATAGCCCTGTTACTATGGAAGATTTCTGCCCTTGCATCTCACGTAGACACTTAGACGCTTGTACACGCACTCACAGTTAGTATAGAATAGATTTTGTTTGAGAGACCTTTCCTTTTGGATAACGTAGTTCTTTAAACATAGGATGTTAGATATGATTTGGGATTAGGTTGACCTGACCCCCCAGACTTCTGTCTCCACATGATGAGCTGAATGTTAAGTCCCCTTCACCCCCTAGTTGCACGTCAATCACACGTCATGCTGCTGCGCGCGCATCTCTGCCAAGTATTTCTGCTGACATTGCGAAATTCTTTCTTGGAACCACCCATTTGTGACGTCACACCTAATGACGTTTTCTAGTTACGCCTAGTTACACCCATTCTAGTTACGCATGTATGTCTTTTATCTCTGTTATCAACTGTTACGCCTCCTACATCTGTTTCACTGTAATGCCTTTTCTATAAAAATGATTACCTGTCAATAATGTGGGTCCTTCACTTCCTGAACCTCCGTGGTGATGGAATATGAAGACCACAATTCGAATTGTCATTTGGAATAAAGCCCGTTCCTAACCTCTAATACCACGGATTCTGCCTCTTATTTTTCTGAGCTATTCTTATTAATTTTCCGCATCAAATTAAGTACCGGTAATTAAATTATTTACCACAAGATCCAGAGAACCATGTCAGCAGAACTGCTTTAGAGCCATAGAAACGGGTCAGCAGAGCTGCTTTAGAGCCAGAGAACCAGGTCACCAGGGCTGTTGTAGAGCCAGAGAACCAGATCAGCAGAGCTGCTCTGTAGCCTAAGAACTAGATCAGCAGAGCTGCTCTAGAGCCAGAGAACCAGGTCAGTAGAGCTGTTGTAGAGCCAGAGGACCAGGTCATCAGAGCTGTTCTAGAGCCTAAGAACTAGGTCAGCAGAGCTGCTCTAGAGCCAGAGAACCAGGTCAGCAGAGCTGCTGTAGAGCCAGAGAAACCAGGCCAGCAGAGCTGCTTTAGAGGGAGAAAACCGGGTCAGCAGGTCTGCTTTAGAGCCAAGGGACCAGGTCAGCAGAGCTGCTCTAGAGCCAGAGAACCAGGTCAGCAGAACTGCTTTAGAGACATAGAACCGGGTCAGCAGAGCTGCTTTGGAGCCAGAGAACCAGGTCAGCAGAGCTGTTGTAGAGCCAGAGAACCAGGTCAGCAGAGCTGCTCTAGAGCCTAAGAACTAGGTCAGCAGAGCTACTCTAGAGCTAGAGAACTAGGTCAGCGGAGCTGCTGTAGAGCCAGAGAAACCAGGTCAGCATAGCTGCTTTAGAGGGAGAGAACCAGGTCAGCAGAGCTGCTTTAGAGCCAGAGACCAAAGCCAGCAGAGCTGCTTTAGAGCCAGACAACCGGGTCAGCAGAGCTGCTTTAGAGCCAGAGAACAAGGTCAGCAGAGCTGCTTTAGAGCCATAGAACCAGGTCAGCAGAGCAGTTTTAGAGTCAGAGAACCAGGTCAGCAGAGCTGCTCTAGAGCCTAAGAACCAGGTCAGCAGAGCTGCTCTAGAGCCAGAGAACCAGGTCAGCAGAGCTGTTGTAGAGCCAGAGAACCAGATCAGCAGAGCTGCTCTGTAGCCTAAGAACTAGATCAGCAGAGCTGCTCTAGAGCCAGAGAACCAGGTCAGCGGACCTGCTGTAGAGCCAGAGAACCAGATCAGTAGAGCTGCTCTGTAGCCTAAGAACTAGATCAGCAGAGCTGCTCTAGAGCCAGAGAACCAGGTCAGCAGAGCTGCTCTAGAGCCAGAGAACCAAGTCAGCAGAGCTGCTTTAGAGCCATAGAACCAGGTCAGCAGAGCTGTTTTAGAGTCAGAGAACCAGGTCAGCAGAGCTGCTCTAGAGCCATAGAACCGGGTCAGCAGAGCTGCTTTAGAGACAGAGAACCAGGTCAGCAGAGCTGTTGTAGAGCCAGAGAACCAGGTCAGCAGAGCCGCTCTAGAGCCTAAGAACTAGGTCAGCAGAGCTGCTCTGGAGCCAGAGAACTAGGTCAGCAGAGCTGCTGTAGAGCCAGAGAAACCAGGTCAGCAGAGCTGCTTTAGAGGGAGAGAACCAGGTCAGCAGAGCTGCTTTAGAGCCAGAGACCAAGGCCAGCAGAGCTGCTTTAGAGCCAGACAACCGGGTCAGCAGAGCTGCTTTAGAGCCAGAGAACCAGGTCAGCAGAGCTGCTCTAGAGGCAGAGAACCAAGTTAGCAGAGCTGCTTTAGAGCCATAGAACCAGGTCAGCAGAGTTGTTTTAGAGTCAGAGAACCAGGTCAGCAGAGCTGCTCTAGAGCCTAAGAACCAGGTTAGCAGAGCTGCTCTAGAGCCAGAGAACCAGGTCAGCAGAGCTGTTGTAGAGCCAGAGAATCAGATCAGCAGAGCTGCTCTGTAGCCTAAGAACTAGATCAGCAGAGCTGCTCTAGAGCCAGAGAACCAGGTCAGCGGACCTGCTGTAGAGCCAGAGAAACCAGGTCAGCAGAGCTGCTTTAGATGGAGAGAACAAGGTCAGCAGAGCTGCTTTAGAGCCAGAGAACTAGGTCAGCAGAGCTGCTCTAGCTGACACTGAATGACTGACACTGACTGACTGACACTGACAGATTGACACTGACTGACACTGATTGACTGACACTGACTGACACTGATTGACTGACACTGACTGACTGACACTGACTGACTGACTGACACTGACTGACTGACTGACACTGCCCGACACTGATTGACTGACACTGACTGACACTGACACTGATTGACTGACACTGACTGACTGACTGACTGACACTGACTGACTGACACTGGCTGACTGCTCTCTACTACTCTACTACTCACTCTCTACTAATCTCTCTCTACTACTTACTCTCTACTACTCATTCTCTACTACTCTACTACTCTCTACTACTCACTCTCTACTACACTCTACTACTCACTCTCTACTACTCTCTACTATTCATTCTCTACTACTCACTCTCTACTACTCTCTCTCTACTACTCACTCGCTACTACTCACTAGCTACTACACTCTACTACTCACTCTCTACTACTCTCTACTTCTGACTACTACTCTCTACTATTACTCTCTACTACTCACTCTACTGTCCAATACGCTCTACTACTCACTCTACTACTCTCTACTACTCTCTACCACTCCCTCTCTACTACTCTACTACTCACTCTCTACTGCTCTCTACTACTCTCTCTCTACTACTCACTTTCTACTGATCACTCTACTACTCTCTATTACTCACTCTCTCCTACTCACTCTCTACTACTCACTCTCTACTACATGCTCTCTACTACTCTCTACTACTCTCTCTCTACTACTCACTCTCTACTACTAACTCTACTACTCTCTACTACTCACTCTCTACTACTCACTCTCTACTATTCACTTTCTACTACTCACTCTCTACTACTTGCTCTATACTACTCTCTACTACTCACTCTCTACTACTTGCTCTCTACTACTCTCTACTTCTCACTCTCTACTACTCACTCTTTACTACTCCCTACTACTCACTCTCTACTACTCACTCTCTACAACTCTACTACTCTCTACTACTCTCTCTACTACTCACTCTCTACTACTCACTCTACTACTCTCTATTACTCTTTACCACTCACTCTCTACTACTCTACTACTCACTCTCTACTTCTCACTCTCTACTACTTTCTACTACTCACTCTCTACTACTCACTCTCTACAACTCTACTACTCTCTACTACTTTCTCTACTACTCACTCTACTACTCTCTATTACTCTTTACCACTCACTCTCTACTACTCTACTACTCACTCTCTACTACTCACTCTCTACCATTCACTCTCTACTACTTTCTACTACTCACTCTCTACTACTCACTCTTTACTACTCACTCTACTACTCTCTATTACTCTTTACCACTCACTCTCTACTACTCTACTACTCACTCTCTACTACTCTCTCTCTACTTCTCACTATACACTACTCACTTTCTACTACATGCTCTCAACTACTCTCTACTACTCACTCTATTACTCACTCTCTACTACTCTACTACTCTCTAGTACTCTCTCTACTTCTCACTCTCTACTACTCTCTATACTACTCACTCTCTACTACTCTCTAATACTCACTATCTACTACACACTCTGTACTACTTGCTCTCTACTACTTGTTCTCTACTACTCACTCTACTACTCTCTAATATTCACTCTACTACTCACTCTCTACTACTCACTCTCTACTACTCTACTACTCTCTACAAATCTCTCTACTACTCACTCTCTACTACTCACTCTCTGCTACACTCTACTACTCACTCTCTACTAACTCTCTACTACTCACTCACTTCTACTCTCTCTACTACTACTCTCTACTACTCCCTCTCTACTACTCACTCTACTACTCACTCTACTACTCACTCTCTACTACTCCCTCTCAACTACTCTCTACTACTCACTCTCTACTACTCTCTCTCTACTACTCTCTACTACTCACTCTACTACTACTCTCTACTACTCTCTTTCTGCTACTCACTCTCTACTACTCACTCTTTACTACTCTCTACTACTCACTCTCTACTTCTCTCTACTATTCAGTCTCTACTACTCTCTACAACTATCTACTACTCACTCTACTACTCACTCTCTACTACACTCTACTACTCACTCTCTACTACTCACTCTACTACTCTACTACTCACTCCCCGCTACTCTCTCTAATACTCTCTACTACTCTCTATTACTCACTCTCCACTCTCTACCTCTCTACCTCACTCTACCTCTCTCTCTCTACTACTCTCTACCTCTACCTCTACACCTCACCTCTACACCTCTACCTCTCTCTACCTCTCTCTCTACTACTCTCTACCTCTCTACCTCTACCTCTCTACCTCTACACCTCTACCTCTAAACCTCTACCTCTCTACCTCTCTCTACCTTTCTCTACACATACACATATGCACATATATATGCACATGCATTTATATATATGTATGTGTATATATATATATCCATACATATATAACCATATATATAATCTGCATATCTATATAAATACAAATATAAATGCATACATATACATAAATGCATACATATGCATGTTATGTACATGAAAGTTTGAAAAACACTAATAAAAGCAAAGCTAAAAAGCCACCTAATTACAAACAGAATTGCTTTAACTTAAACATGGGCAAGACCTATTGCATTTTCAATGCTTGTTTTTTGAGGATTTGAGAAGTCAAAATGTGCCCTAATTTTTCTTTCTGCAGCACTAATCATAATTTCTATGGCAAAATAAACCCCCTCATTTTGTTACTTTGCAAATTTAATGTTTTAAGTGTTACCACTTTATTCCAATCAAGATGGCTTCAGGTGTGCCATGCTTTTGTAATAAGTAAGACTGTTAGCACTCTAGTTGTTCTTTAGAACACTCTGGGACATTCTGTCATTGGGCTATACTTGGGCTACATCTGGGTGATATTTGTGCTACATTTGGGCTCTTTTGTCTCTGGTTGCCATCTTGGGAGACTTATTTGTTATGACGTTTCCTAATGTCCTCATTTACTACAGTCTCCTCAGTAGGAATACTTACAGTTTTTTACTTTGATTCCATCAAGAAGGCATTCAGATGTGTCACACATTTGCCATAAATTCTGAATTTTAGCACTCTAGTTGCTCATTAGATCACTGTAGTAAAGCTACTGCTCACCAGGGAAGTCTGCTGCTGGTATTCAAAGTGCATGTTTCAGTCTGCATGTCAGAATTTTTTAATGAAATAGAAGAGGATTTGAGAAGTCGAAATGTGCCCTAATTTTTCTTTCTGCAGCACTAATCATAATTTCTATGGCAAAATGAACCCCCTCATTTTGTTCCTTTGCAAATTAAATGTTTTAAGTGTTACCACTTTCTTCCAATCAAGATGGCTTCAGGTGTGCCATGCTTTTGTAATAAGTAAGACTGTTAGCGCTCTAGTTGTTCTTTAGAACACTCTGGGACATTCTGTCATTGGGCTATACTTGGGCTACATCTGGGTGATATTTGTGCTACATTTGGGCTCTTTTGTCTCTGGTGGCCATCTTGGGAGACTTATTTGTTATGACGTTTCATAATTTCCTCATTTACTACAGTCTCCTCAGTAGGAATACTTACAGTTTTTTACTTTGATTCCATCAAGAAGGCATTCAGATGTGTCACACATTTGCCATAAATTCTGAATTTTAGCACTCTAGTTGCTCATTAGATCACTGTAGTAAAGCTACTGCTCACCAGGGAAGTCTGCTGCTGGTATTCAAAGTGCATGTTTCAGTCTGCATGTCAGAATTTTTTAATGAAATAGAAGAGGATTTGAGAAGTCAAAATGTGCCCTAATTTTTCTTTCTGCAGCACTAATCATAATTTCTATGGCAAAATGAACCCCCTCATTTTGTTCCTTTGCAAATTAAATGTTTTAAGTGTTACCACTTTCTTCCAATCAAGATGGCTTCAGGTGTGCCATACGTTTGTCATAAGTAGGACTGTTAGTGCTCTAGTTGTTCTTTAGAACACTCTGGGAAGCTGCAGTAGAACACAAAGGAATCAACTGACAGTCTCTGCCCTTGTTGGATGTACATGTTTTACTGAGAATGTCAGACTTCATTCTCACATGACTGAGAAAGATAATGTGAATTTACAGAAAATATGCCCTCAGGTTAGCTTATAGATCACCTTCCAAACCTCTGTGGGAAAAGCATGAGAAAATATTTTTCTCTCAAACATGATTCATGATATCTCAGCAGAAGGCTTTTTCACATGGTAAAATCACCTTAGAACAAACCAGAATTCCTAAAATGAGTTTGATACTATCAACAAATGATTTATAATGTAACTAAAGTCTTAAAACCTTCTATTAACTGCAATGCTTTTTAATGAGGTGCTATCATGTATATTGGTCCCAAGATGGCTGCCAACACTTCTTGGATGAAGTGCAGACAGCCAATCAGATCTCACGATGAGATGTGTGGTTAGGCTCCGCCCAGATATATATGTGATTTTGATTTTCTCAGGAACTACTGAACAGATGACACCATTTAAGCAAAAGGCACGAGTCTGAACTGAGGACCACCTCTTTGCCAAATTTGGTGTAATTCCGTTCAGCAGTTCGGGCTGTAGCTGCGGCTAAAGGTCCTATGGGAAATTGCATGGGGAAAACACGTTTTGGGACCCTCCTTTTTTCTTGGCCCCCACTACACGAATCCTCTCGAGACTTTCAGGATAGGAGCGGACCGGAGCTGGCCAAAAGTTGTGAATTTTTCGTGAAGATTCGTCAATCGGTGCCAAAGTTATTGGGAATAGAATGTTGTGGATTTCCTATGGAAAATAGGTCCTAACTATAACTACCTACTGGCGACCGCCAGTATGTAATATATGTTACTTACTGGCAGTCGTAATATATATTACCTACTGGCGGTCGCCAGTAGGTAGTTATAGTTAGGACCTATTTTCCATAGGAAATCTGCAACATTCTATTTCCAATAAGTCTGGTGCCAGTTGACGAATCTTCGCGAAATTTTCCAAACTTTTGGCCAGCTCCGGTCCGCTCCGATCCTGAAAGTTTCAGGTGATTCATCAAGCGGGGGCCGAGAAAAAAGGGGGGTCTCAAAACATGTTTTCCCCATGCAATTTCCCTTAGGATCTTTTGACGCAGCTACCGCCGGAACTGCTGAACGGAATTACACCACATTTTGCAAAAAGGTAGTCCTCAGTTCAGACTCGTGCCTTTTGCTTAAATGGTGTAAATCCGTTCAGTAGTTCCTGAGAAAATTAGAGTTAAAAGTACATATATATCTATGGCCTCGGAGGATCCGCGCACCCTATGTGCACCCTAAGCGCACCCTCTGCGAATCGTGTGCGCACCCTCCCGATCACGTGCTGAATGCTAATTGGCTGTCAAGTGTCTGTCAACATTCAAAACCAGAAACTGTTGGCAGCCATTTTGTGCCTCGGTAGAAGCGAGGCTGAAGAAGTAAGGGAAATAAGTGTGTGAAAGATGTAAAGGGGGCAGGGTAGAAATACTCTGACCCTCTAGTGCTGCTTAGGGAGTCCCAGAAGGACTCCCAGTGCCTCTTTTTTTTTTTTTTTTAAAGGCAAAATGCGCGCAGGGTGCGCGGATCCGGCCGTAAAAAAATAAATTAAAAAATGAAGCATGGGCTTTCGCACTTCCTTAATAACTAGCCCCCGGGGTGCCAAATCCTGGGGGCAAAATGCGTAAAAAATTAAAAGGGGGGGGCCCAGGGGGACCCCCAAAGCCCTGGGGAATGCTACCCCCCGGGGCTAGAAAATAAATAGGGTGGGGGGGCTGAACGGCCACCCCAAACCCCAGGGACCACCACCCCCGGGGTTTTATATATTGAAGGAGGGGGGCTGCGTGGCCCCCCTCCTAGAGCCTTCGAGGGCCTTGGAGACTGCCACCCCCAGGGCCGGCTCCTACAGTGTCCTGGGGTGCCCACCCCCAGGACACTGTTGTTTGCTGTGAGAGGGCGGGAGTCTCCCGCCCTCCCATAGCAAACTTCGTTTGGATTTTGAAAGCGAGAGCAGGGAAACCTGCTCTCTCTTTCAAAATCCAAACCATATTGTGCTTCCACACGGGGAGCTGCATGTCATCAGCTCCCCATGTGGAAAAGCAATGCCGGCTCCCGAAGGACGCGGGGAGCCGGCTGGGACCGTGGGGGTGTTGGGGCTCCCCCCAAGGGTTTTTATAAGCCCCGGGGGATGGGGTCCCCGGGGATAATAAAAATTAGTGATAGGGACTATTTTTTTTTTACAGTAAAATTAGGAGTCACGCATCCTAACGCGCTGGGTGCACGATTTCTCTCGCGTAGGGTGCGCGGTTCCTAGCGCGTTGGGTGCGCGACTCCAAGGAAAAAAAACTGACATTTTTTGGAGATAAACACCAAGCGTAAGTGTTTTGTTCTTGAGTGACTCTAAAAAGAGCCGTTGTGTTCATTGAGAGTTTTTTGGTACTTGTAAGTAAGTACCTATACAGAGTCTAAGGTTGTTGAGGAAGACTCTGTTTCCTTCTTCAGTAAAGTGTACTCCATCTCTCCTATACATCTCTTGCATATGAAAGCGCAGATTGTTATTGTAAATTGACCCCATTCTGTTGTCTCGGAGAAAAGCAGAAACAGATTTATTCACATGTTTCCTAGTTTTCTCAATCTGTGGACAAAAATGATTGGACCAGTTCCATTTTTGCCTTTGGCATATGTTAGAATACACAAAGGCAGTTTTGGGAAAAAGTGAAATCAATTCTGCAAAGGTGTCCTTCATAAGCATTTCCAGACCTACCCCAGTCAAAGTGCCTAGGTCATTGCCACCACAGTGCACTATTATGAGGTCAGGGTGTTGGAGATGCATAAAGGATTTTACCAATGGCATCAATTGGTGCCACTTTAACCCTCTCTGTCCAATCCATTTAATGTCTACATTTGGAAAACCTAGGTCTTCGTGAATGCCTTTGTTTTCTGCATACCTTTGGCTCCAGAAAATATAGCTGTGTCCCACAATCCACACTCTAAGCATCTTGAAGGGAGTTCTGGATGCACTCAGATGGTCTCTGTAAATGAAATGGCAGTTTGAAAAGTAAGATTTTTCTAAAATGGTGGCTAAGATGCAGTTTTGAAAAAAGATAAGAAATCATTGGTTGTTTGACAACCTTCTACCCTGAAAACTAGGGTGCATGTTTCTGTTTTTTAAACACATGATTCTTATTGGTTAAGAAAAACTGATTGAAAGGAACATTTGATATGATAAGCTGATATGTTGAAAAGTCAAGCACACTTGCTGTTTTGATTAGCAACATTGTGTGCTGTACTTGTGACCTGTATGCTTAGTTAAGTGTTCCATGACCTGTTTCTATGGTAACAGGCAGAAGGCAGATTGGGGGTAGGGTTCAAATTTATGTCATTTGGAAATGGTTGAAATGTTTAACCAATAGAAATGTGTGTTAGCTTTTGAATTAATGCGGTAAGGAATGTGATTTGATGTTTTCATGTATATGTGTGCAAAATGAGAGGGAAATTTTGCCATTCTTTGGTTTTGCTGACAGGTGCACAGTGCAGAGATTCTGTATAAGAAAATGTGGTGTGTGACTGACATACTTCTTAATCTACAAAACAACTTGAAAGGTGAGTTATTTAATTGTGTGGGGATGTATGTGGTCTATTTTGATTTTAATCAGACTAATGTATTTCTCCTGCTAAAGTGCAGGGAGTACTTTTTTGCCTACAATCTTATTGTCAGTATGTGTGCATGTAGAAACCATTCTGTGATCAGCATTTCTGTTTTTCATGTGATTGCAGACAGATAACTGTGCTGTTTTTATGTTTTGGTAGAAATAGAAACCAGTCATTGTTTATGTATTTGCAAAATGAGTCATGTTTCTACACTATAATGTAGTACTCCTTCCAGATTAAGAAATGTGTTTTGGTACAGTGCAAGGGATAGTGTTGTTTGTCTAGAATCACACAGTTAGTGTGTGTGCATTTAGGAATCATTTTTAGAGAAACATTTTGGTACTAATGTGTAGTAGAACATTTTCTGTAATGTGTGCAGTCACCTTACATCTTGTAGACTAGTAAATGTATTTTGTACAAGGGATAGTTGTCTGTCTACAATCACACTGTGAGTCTGTGTGCATTTGGGCAATTATTGTGAGAAAAGTATTTGGTAACATCATGTATTTGCTTGCAGATTACTGCTGTGAAATTTGCTTTGTTGTCAAGTTTGAGCAGCATTAGAGGCCAGTCATTGCTTATGCAATAGCAAAATGAGTCAGGCTTTCACAGTAGTGTGCAGTATTGAAATATGTAGAATGTGTGCAGTCACCTTACCCCTTCCAGAGTAGTGAATGACTTTTGGTAAACTCCTAGGGATAGTGTTGCTTGTCTAGAATCGCACTGTGAGTCTGTGTGCATTTGGGTAAGCATTGTGAGAGAAGCATTTGGTAACATTGTGTATTTGCTGACAGATAACTGTTTTAAAACCTGTCATGTTGTCAAGTTTTAGTAGCATTAGAAGCCAGTCTTTGCTTATGCATTGATAAAATGAGTCAGGCTTTGACACTAAAGTATAGTACTGAAATATGTAGATTGTGTGCAGTCCCCTTACTCCTTCCAGAGTAGTGAATGTGTTTTGGTAAAGTCCAAGGGATAGTGTTGCTTGTCTAGAAACACACTGTGAGTCTGTGTGCATTTGGCCAACCATTGTGAGAGAAGTATTTGGTAACATTGTGTATTTGCTGACAGATAACTGTTTCAAAGCCTGTCATGTTGTCAAGTTTTAGTAGCATTAGAAGCCAGTCATTGCTTATGCATTCATAAAATGAGTCAGGCTTTGACACTAAAGTGCAGTACTGAAATATGTAGTTTGTATGCAGTCCCCTTACCCCTTCCAGAGTAGTGAATGAGTTTTGATAAACTCCTAGGGATAGTGTTGCTTGTCTAGAATCACACTGTGAGTCTGTGTGCATTTGGGTAACCATTGTGAGAGAAGCATTTGGTAACATTGTGTATTTGCTGACAGGTAACTGTTTTAAAACTTGTTAAGTTGTCAAGTTTTAGTAGCATTAGAAGTCAGTCATTGCTTATGCAGTGATAAAATGAGTCAGGCTTTGACACTAAAGTGCAGTACTGAAATATGTGGATTGTGTGCAGTCCCCTTACTCCTTCTAGAGTAGTGAATGACTTTTCGTAAACTCCAAGGGATAGTGTTGCTTGTCTGGAATCACACTGTGAGTCTGTGTGCATTTGGGTAACCATTGTGAGAGAATCATTTGGTAACATTGTGTATTTGCTGACAGATAACTGCTTTAAAACCTGTCATGTTGTCAAGTTTTAGTAGCATTAGGAGCCAGTCATTGCTTATGCATTGATAAAATGAGTCAGACTTTGACACTAAAGTGCAGTACTGAAATATGCAGATTATGTGCAGTCCCCTTACTCCTTCCAGAGTAGTGAATGTGTTTTGGTAATGTCCAAGGGATAGTGTTGCTTGTCTAGAATCACACTGTGAGTCTGTGTGCATTTGGGAACCACTGTGAGAGAAGCATTTTGGTACTTCATATCTTTGCATACACATAACTGCTTAAAAACGTTTCCTGTTCTCAAGTTGTGGTAGAATTAGAAACAGGCCCGGTTCTAGAGGGTGGGCCGGGTGGGCCAGGCCCACCCAAACACGAGGCTGGTCCACCCAAACATGAACCATGGCGCAGTGACATCAGCAAGGCCAACAGAAAATGGCCTTTGCAATTTAAAACGTTCTCTGAACGTTATTTTCCTTCTTTCTTTAAGAGTTCTGTGATTGGGCCTGGGCTCGCACCCCCAATCACGCATCTACATCTCCCATTCGAAATGTGGGCTGTGTCCCCGCCCACTCGTGCAGGTACAATAGGGGCATAGCGAAGGTGACAAATCCTTTCCTTGGCACTGGATTTGTGTACAGTCCTGCTGCCTGGAAGAGGAGTTTGTTTATGCGGGTTCATTTTCCTGACCTTCCTGACCCCTTGAGCTGTTTATCAGATCGGGCTGTGACATAGTTCCTAAGGAGCAGGTAAGAGAATGTGTGGCTATTGTTGAGTTTTTTTTCATCTGTGAGTAAGACACATTGTGTGCCCTGTATATTTCATTTAAATCGTTTGTTTAAATCGTTTGTATCATTATCATGACTGGTTCTGCCAAGGATGCAGGACAACTATTAAAATATCCAGATAACTCTGGGGATTAATGATCCTGCTTGAGAGCAATCTTTTGTCTGTTTGTAGTTTTTAAATGCAGATAAACTGTAGTTAACGTGGATAGCTCAGTGGGTCACTGCCTTTGTCACAGAGATCCTTTGATCACTTGCAGTTCAGAAGTTACAATCCTAACAGAGGACAGTGACCTATGGACTGTCATGAAAGACCTGCATTCAAACCAGAATGGTATAATTAGATTTTTTTTTGTATTGCTAGTTAGTTCGAATTTTCCCAGTCTTTCATAATTTTAATGTTGCAATAAAGAGCTTGTTTGGGCAGTTATACATTCTAATCATTAAAGCCAACCCCCCAACCATTGGGGTATGCTTTAAATCCTGTGTTTGTGCTTCTCCAGACCTAACCCTCTTAAAACATATCGCCCAGCAGTATGGATGACATGCAATTCCTACACCTGGTAATCCTCATTAGCTTATGTGACATTCCCTATAGGATGATTTACATACTTGTATGATTCATTGTCTCTGCATAACGTGTGTGATGTAAAGTGCTGTGACACCCTACACTACGAGTAGCGCTATACAACAAATAAAATGCATACGAGAGAGGGGTTACGGAGAGAGAACGGGCACTGGTGGAGGGTGGCAATGAGGGAATCTGAGGAAAAGGTCATGGGGTGGAGCTACGGAGAGATAAGGGTCACTGGTGGAGGTTGTTTGTGAGGGAGTCTGAGGAGGAGGTCATGGGGAGGGGCTTTGGAGTGATGAGGGGCACTGGTGGAGGGAGGTAGGGAGGGAGTATGAGGAGGAGATCATGAGGGAGGGGCTATGGAGCGATGAGGGGCACTGGTGGAGGGAGGCAGTGAGGAAATGCGAGGAGGAGGTCATTTGGGGGAGGGGCTTTGGAGCGATGAGGGGCCCTGGTGGAGGGTGGTAGGGAGGGAGTATGAGTGGTAGGTCATGGGGAGGAGCTACGGAGAGATGAGGGGCACTGGTGGAGGGTGGTAGGGAGGGAGTCTGAGGAGGAAGTCATGAGGGGAAGAGTCTACGGAGAGATGAAGGGCAGTGTTTGAGGATGGCAATGAGGGAATCCGAGGAGGAGGGCATGAGGGGGAGGTGCTTTGGAGTGATGAGGGGCACTGGTGTCAAGGCTTTCGTTTAGTAATAGGGACTTCCTTATTCTTTAACGCTTTATATGCTTAGCATTCAAGCACTTATGTTGAAGCCTGGCTTGCTGGAATTCAAGGGTTTGCAGTTCGGTCCAGACATTGCTCTTACTGCCTGGCCAGCTGGATTTCGAGGGTTTGCAGTTAGGTCCAAACCTTGGTCTTACTTTCAAATAACTCTCCACATGCTCTGTGTACACACAGAAGCAATCCATTGTATCATGCTGCCTGTTTGCAAGTACATATGATGTAATCAGGGCTTGTAGACTACCTCCAGAAGCGACAAATTGGGCCCGCAGTGGCCCACCCAAATGCGCCCTTGGCCCACCCAAATAAAAATTCCTGGAGCCGGGCCTGATTAGAAACCAGCCATTGCTTATGTATTCACCCAGGAACTCTCCTTGCAATACTGTAAACATTCAGTTAATATCCAAGTAGTAATGGTAAGAGGGAGGCCTTAGCACATGGATTGATCCAAACGCCTATCCACTATGCATGCAATCCTCTAACCACCTACACATTTGTCTTTCACACCTTCAATTCCCCAGTCAATATCCATACACTTCCAGCAAACACCCTGTCACTCCCCTTGCACTCCTCTACTGATCCATTCAGCACCATGTACTAATCCATTTACTGCGCCAAAACCCAACCACTTATAAATTCACCCAGGCACTCTCCTTGCAGTACTCTAATTCAGTCAGTACCCAAGTCCTCATGCAGTGACCAGGCCTTAGCACATGGACTGCTTCAAACCCCTATCCACTATGCATGCAGTCCTCTAACCATCTACACACTTGTCTTTCATACCTGCAATTCCCCAGTCAGTATCCATACACTTCCAGCAAACACCCTGTCACTCCCCTTGCACTCCTCTTCTGATCCATTCAGCACCCTGTACTAATCCATTCACTGTGCGAAAACCCAACCAATTATAAATTCATCCAGGCACTCTCTTTGCAGTACTCTAATTATTCAGTCAGTACCCAAGTACTCATGCACTGAGCCAGGCCTTAGAACATGGACTGCTTCAAACGCCTATCCACTATGCAGGCAGTCCTCTAACCACCTACACACTTGTCTTTCACACCTTCAATTCCCCAGTCAGTATTCATACAGTTCCAGCAAACACCCTGTCACTCCCCTTATAGTTCTCCAGTGACTCATTCAGCATCATGTAGTAATCCTAAACACTTAGAAATTCACCCAGGAACTCTCCGTGCAATACTGTATACATTTAGTTGATATGCAAGTAGTAATGGAGTTAGGCAGGCCTTAGCACATTGATTGATTCAAATGCGTATCCAATATGCATGGAGGCCTCTAACCACCTACACAATTGTCTTTCAGACCTTCAATTTCCCAGCAGTATCTATAAACTCCAGTAAACACTCTTTCAGTCCACTTGCACACCTCTAGTGACTCAACCGGCACTATGTAGTAATCTATTCACTGCACCAAAACACAAAAACTTAAAAAGATTAACCCAGGCACTCTCCTTGCAGTACTGTAATGATTCAGTCAGTACCCAGGTAATCATGCAGTGTCCGAGGTCTCAGCTCATGGACTGTTTAAGCGTCTATCCACTATGCATGCAGGCCTCTAGTCACCGACACACTTGTCTTTCATTTCTTCAATTAACTAGTCAGAATCTATATACTTCAATAAACACTCTGTCACTCCCTTTTCACTTCTCCAGTGATTTTTTCAGTAACATGAAGTAATCCATTAACTGTGCCAAAAAACAAACACTTATAAATTCATGCAGGCACTCTCCTTGCAATACTCTAAACATTCAGTCAGTACCCAAGTACTAATGGAGTGAGGCAGGCCTTAGCACATGGATTGATTCAAACGCCTATCCACTATGCATGTAGGCCTCTAACCACGTACACAATTGTCTTTCACACCTTCAATTCGGCAGTCAGTATCCATACACTTCCAGCAGACACCCTGTCAATCCCCTTACTCTCTTCTAGTGACTCATCCGGCACCATGTAGTAATCTTTACTGCACAAAAACCCAAACCCTTAAAAGATTCATTCAGGTACTATCCTTGCATTACTCTAATGTTTCAGTCAGTATTCAGGTACTCATGCAGTGAAGCATGCCTTTTGACAAGGACTGTTTGAAGTAACTATCCACTATGTATATAGTGGTCTAACCAGTTTTACACTTGTGTATCAGTCCTACTTTTCCACAGTTACTATGCATACACTCAAGCAAACACACTGTGACTGCTGTTGCAAACCCATAGTGAGTCTTTTAGTAGCATGTAGTGATCTATTCAATGAAGTAAAATTCAAACAACTGTGATTTCACTCAGTGTCTTTCCTTATAGTAGTGTAATCATTCAGTCAGCATGTAGTCTTTCAGTGAGGCAGGCTTTAGGGCATGAACTGCTTCAAAGTAGTATGCACTATGCATGTAGTGTTTTAACCATCATCACACTTGTGCTTCAGGGCTATAATTTCTTAGTCAGTATTTATATAAAATGTGTTTGTATAGTAATAGAAAAGTATAAATTATAAAGTTATTAATATACATTTATTTGTGATTATTTTTTACAGATACTGTTTTTCACCATTAAAATAGAGAGCATGCCGGAAAAAAAAAGAAAAAGAAAAGAACAGAGAAAGGAGAGTTACGTGAAGAAAAATCAACCACAAGTATTGAATGAACAACATAATGTGACTAAAAAGAAAAATTCTTCTGGTAAGATCACAAAGCAATTGATTAAAAATGTTTGTAGGACCAGACAGAATGTACAGAATGCTGAAACCTCTGAGAATGCTTCAACTAGAAAAAATATTCAAAATAATAGGAAAAGCAAAAAAGCAAATGGGCAGTCAAAGGAGACGAAGTATGGTAAAAGAAGGTAAAATCAGTATAAGAAAATACGCAAATAAATATTTTACAAGAGAGTAGTACATAATTTGCTGAAAGATGTGAAGAAATATAAAAAGAGAGCTCTATTTTATAAAAAAGAAGAAGCATATTGAAACCATTGTTGAAAAGGCTTTTGAAGTAAAAAGGAAACTATTCATTTTAGTATTAAACAGAATTCGATCACTAGATAAACCAATCCATTTAATGAAGGCCAAAAGTAGGAGGAAAAGAGTAATTAATAGAACACATTTTTGTGATTTTTTTTGGGAGAACGGAAACACAGTTCAAATTCAGAGCCTTTCTTTAATGAAGAGAGTTATTTACAGAGCAATATTTTATTGCATGCAGTTGACACCAGTGGTCGAGGTTATGAGGTTAGAAATAGTTGTCCAATTGACAAAGAGAAAATGGTTGAAAGAAATGCAGAAGAAGTGATAGCTGATGAAGTTCTAGGGAGACGTCCTAAACACTCTGTGTACACTTGGGATTGCAGTAGTATTTGTAGTGTACAACAAGAATCTATTGATAAATTATGTAGTTTGTTACGAGCATATAGTAAAAAAAGTGTTAAACAACAGATTAAGGTGTTGCAAAGACTAGACCCTTGCAGAGTGAGAAAAAATACGGGTTTGCAAGGTCATTCTCTGGCTTGTCTTTCTAGGAAAGTTTGTCAAAGTGTTTTCACCATTTCAGGATGTTGGCAGTACATCATACTCAAATGCGGAAGTTAGTAAGAAGATTGTATTATGCAAACAGTCCAGCACTAAAGTTAAATGAGTTGAACAGTGCTCTTTTGCGTGGGTTAGTATCAGATGTGAAGAAGGTTTGTGATGATATTGAGTTTTGTTACTTTGGTCCTCAGCAAGAGAGTGCAGAAACTGACACATTAGTAGAACAAAATGTTAAAGACAATGTAGAACCCATGATTACAAAAAAGTTTGAAGATCAAATCACAAAGTTTAAGGTAATTTCTGGTGAAAGACCAAATGTTTCTTGTATTTGTTGTCGGTGAAGTCACTATAAAAATCAAACTAGGAGTGTCAATCTGTATTTAAAAAGTGAAACAGAAAATAATGATAAGTGGAAGGAATTTGCAACTTATTTGTTGGTAGAGGATTGTTTTGATTTGGGATCTGAGCAGCGTATTCACAAATATTGTTATAACAAATTAGATGAGAATACAATGCCTCCTAGAGCTGTTCATAATAATCTAGAGTTGGTTGCTATTCCCCCTGGGCTGATAGATTTAAATACCTATGAGTCTATTCTCATTCAATGTGTGCACCCGTTTCAGGCTATTGTTCGTATGGAGCCTAAAACAGGTAAATTGCCTCCATCAGAGTTACAAAGAGGATTGAAAGGAAGAGTTGTGTATTTACCGTTAGATTTAAAGAAAAACATTGAAAGTATTGGTGTAGACCATGCAGAAAATGAACCACTAGTCACTCTAGTTAATGGTGTTCCTACTAAGAATAAGAAAATCTGGCAAGAGTTAGTGGATGTTAGAAAAGTGCAAAAGGCATCATTGTATCTGATAAAAAATAATGAGTACTATAGAAATGTGTTTGTAGGAGAAGAAGAAATAGATTTAGCAGCAGATACTGAAACATTAAGTGGACAAATTAAAAAAGTGGACATGTCCAGATCTGAAGAAATCTATAAACATTACAGTGTACATCCACTTCATTCCAAAGAGGTGATGGGGAATACGATTGAGTTGTTCCAAATGAAAAAAGCAAGAGGAAGTCCCATGAGTGTATGGGAAGAGAGCTTGGAAGCTTGTTGTTTCCCGCAGTTGTTTCCAACAGGAAAAGGTGGACGATATGATGAACGTCCTGTGCAGATTCCTGCATCTGAATATCGGACAACAAGATTATATGCAGAAGATCCAAGATTTTGACATGTATCCCTTATATGTTTCATCTTCTGTTTGAAAGTGACTTCTCTGGACTTTCATATGCAGTAAATCACTATTTAAAAGCTGAAATGCATCTGCAAAATATAACTGCAAAGGATTTTATGGATAAAGTGCATCAGAGAGATGATCATTTAGAATTTCAGTTGATTAATCTGATGGCATGTCAGCGTGGGATTAATGAATATTGGTACTGTCGTCATGGAGAACTGAAATGTATGCTACGGAACTTAGGAACTCCTACATGGTTCGTTACACTAACCTGTGCAGAGTATGCTTGGGATGATTTCCTTGAATTTCTTCGAGAGGCAAATTTCAATATTACAAGACACCTGGAGAATTGTGCTCTTTGGATCCTGTTAATGTATGCAGATATTTCAATCATAGATTTAAAGCTATGATGTCTTTCATCTGCAATAAAAAAAAATCCTCCTCTTGGAGAAGTTGTGGATTTCTTTTGGAGAAAGGAGTATCAAGCAAGAGGTGCTCCTCATATACATATGTTGTTATGGATCAAGAACGCCTCCAAATTTGGAACAGATTCAGATGATACTGTTTTGTCTTTCATTGAAGATTATGCCACATGTGCTGTACCCAATAGCAGAGAAGATAAAAACTTAAAACAACAAGTCTTACAATTCCAAAGCCAAAGGTGTGGAAAATACTGTCGACGAAAGTACAAGTCAAAGGATAAGTTCTATACCAAATGTCGTTTTGGATTTCAACGTCCTGTATTATCCAAAGGAAGAGTGAACAGTTTTATGTCAGCTATGCGACATATCATCATAAGAAAGTCTCTGAAAAATACCTACAACTTAAGAAGAAGCGAAGTGTCAAAATACATAAATGACTACATTCCAGTTATTTTATCCATGTGGAACGCTAACATGGATATTCAGTATGTTGCGGACAATTCCATTGCTGTTGCTCGATATGTAACATCCTACATTACTAAATCAGAAAAGACGGAATTGAAAGAAATGTGAGAAGAGATTTCTCATGAGAAGACTCTAAGTAAGAAATTATACAGTTTTAGTTTGAAGATGTTATCGCATCGTGAAATTGGAGCATATGAATGCTCAGATCGGTTAACATCTGTAAGTCTATACTCCAAAAGTAGAAGAATCATTTGGGTGAGTCTAGGTCTTGCAGCAATGTGAAATCGGGTACTGAAATCTGTTCAAGAAATTGAATATTTAGCAGAAAAAGAACCAGAAAGTACAGATATTTTGAAAACGAATATGTTTGACACATATTACCAAACAGAAGTCATCATCTTGAGAACATGTGTCTCTATGAAGTGCTGCAAAACTACACTTTTAAACGGAATACTACAGAGAACATCAATGATGGAAAATATGCAGTGATTGGTTCCGAAGGATGTTTGGTGAAACAAAGGAAAGGAAGTCTAATTAATCACAGGAAACTGAGTTGCGACACTGCTGATAAAAGGTAATTTTACTATTTAGACCTTTTGCAAATGTTCAAACCATGGCATTCAGAACTGGAATTACTTGGAGATTTTCAGACCTATGAAGATTCATTTAATGCTTGTAAAGATAGCATACAATGCAGTGCTTTTGCAAATTATGTGAAAATGTTGAATGATGAAATTGATCAAGAAGCTACAATTGCAGCTGAGATTGCTAGAGACAGTTCTCAAGACAGTCAAAGTTCTGCTGCACTGAGTCAAGATCCACTAGGACAACCAATTGTTGAAAATGAAGTAGCAATTGCCATGAATGAGGTGGAAACAGCAATGCATCAAGCTCAAGAAGATGTAATGCAGTTAGGGAACTTGGAAGAACAACTAAATGTTGAACAGAAACAAATATATCAACAAGTGAAAGAACAGATTGACCATGGATTACTTCATGAAAAGAAAGGGTGCTCATGTACATCATTTCAACCTATCCGAATGTATGTGAGTGGTCAAGCTGGAACAGGAAAAAGTGTCTTAATTAAAGTAATTACAAGTTTTCTGCAGAGAACAACTGAGTCGCATTTGTCTTGTGTTGTCACTGCTCCAACTAGGTTGGCAGCACATAACATTAAAGGAATTACTTTACATCGTTTACTAATGCTACCAGTAGAGCATGAGAACAAATTGGAATACCACAAGCTATCTGGAGAAGCTTGTTGTGAAGTTTCAAGAGTCCTGGAGAAAATAAAACTTCTCATTATTGATGAGGTAAGCATGGTCTCAAACTTGATGCTTGCCTTTGTGCATTTAAGAATGCAGCAAATTCTTAAAACAGAGTATGACGTTTTATTTGGAGGAAAACACGTCATCGTTTTTGGAGATCTACTGCAACTTACTCCGGTAAAAGGACAACCGGTATTTAAAACACTTGCACAGGAAGATACCAGAAAGTTTCTCGATAGTGTTGGTAACATGAACATTTGGACATATTTTTAATACAAAGAACTGACAACAAATATGCAACAGGCAAATGATGCTGAATATGGAAGTATTCTTCAAGATATAAGAACTGGACTTCTGACATAACATGGCAAACAAGCTTTGCAGAGTCGATTACTTTCCAATTTGTTTCCAAATCAAAATTTAGTTCCTGAGAAAGTGTACATGAAAATTGCAGAAAATAAATCAATGATCTGCTTAATGCCAACACTGCGTGAGTGTTCTATATTCAACGAAGAACTATTGAAACTGGAAAATGAAGAAATTATAAAAATGGAAGCCATCGATAAAATAGAGCATGAAGGAATCACTATTATTTTGACGGGAAAATTGAAAACAAAACTGGATTCTTTAGAAAAAAAGATATCTAAAACGGCTGGTATATGCATGTGTAAATTGTCGGGTAATTTTAAGGCGTAATTTGGATGTAGAAAAAGGTTTAGTTAATGGAACAATGGGTAAAGTGGTAAATTTTGTTAATTATCAGAAAAAAGAAGGAATTGAATTTAAAAAAATTAAGTTTGATCAGATTGAAGAAGTTAAAGAAATTGGTCGTTGTTCAGTTCGTTTTTTGCTTGTTAAAGATTTATATGTCCTTAGGAAACAATTTCCGTTTTCTCTGGCAAATGCAGTGACTATTCATAATTCTCAAGGATTAAGTGTAGACAGTGCATTGGTGAACATTGGATCTACCGTGTTTAAAGAGGGTATGGCATATGTTGCTTTTTCACGAGTCAGAACATTATCAGGTTTGTTTTTGATTGATTTTGATGACACAAAGGTTACTGCAGATGCAAACTGTGTAAAAGAGTATAATAGGTTAAGAACGGCGTATGCTCCCAATTTAGGTCAATATCCTGTATTTGAAAAGCGTGTGGTTGGTCGAAAAAGAAGGTTTGAGAATATCTGTACTGAAGGTGTAGAGAAGGGAAAAGAACAACATAATGTTGTGATTGCAAGTAAAAAGAAAAAGGACACTATTGAAGAGACTGTTGTTTATCAGTTTGAAAATAGTTCAGGTGTCAACTGCTATGCTAATGTAGTGGTCAATGTTGTTTTTACCTTGAAGGTGTGCAAGAACAAATTATGCAGAATCGGCAAAAAAGATTTTGTTCCTTGTTGCATTCTGTTTATGAAAAAATGACAACAGATACAAGTAAAATACAAACTGTTTCAGATGTTCGTAATATTTTGGATGTGTGTTCTGGTTCTACACAATTTACGCAAAATATCCAACAAGATGCTCAGGAATTTTTAATGTATATGCTTACCATTTTTGAAAATGAAGGTGTAGAAATAGAAAATATTTTGGGCCTTTGTTACAAATGGGAACATCATTGTGAAAATTGCATGTATACATGTAGCACTAATGTAGACACTGAAAGATTTCTATATTTAACATTACCGGACTGTAAATCAGTGTCTTTCAATAAATTAGTTAAAGGTGCAAATCAAAACATGGAGTGTAGCCAATTTAAATCAGAAATGTTATCCACATTATTTCTTTAAAAATATGGACAATATATAATTTTACTGATGCAACGTTGTACAGCTGATGGAAGAAAATTGAATACTTTAATAAAGCAATTTGTAGCAACACAACTATTAATATCAGGAAGGACTTTTGTAGCAATTGCAATAATTTTGCATGATGGTCCTTCAACAACATCTGGACATTACACTGCCTATCTAAAATGTGACAAAGGCTGGGCACTTTGTAATGATGCCCAGTTGGTTTTCAAACAACGTTTGCCTAGTGAATTACCAAATTCCAACCTAATATTTTTAAAGCCAATGTTTTTGGAAGATAATTCACTCTCTGAGGAATTTATTATTATAATTTAATAGGATTACCATTGGACAATTTACATAAAAAGGAGTGCAAAAATACCATTTGGCCTCAAGGAAAGGTATATGTTTGAATTATGGACTTTTTCGTGCTCATTGACTCGGTGAATATTTTAAAGCGACAACATTTACAGTTTTTATAAGTTAAAGTTATAAAATTTTGTTAGCCATAAGCATTTCATATATGTGTGATTTGTATTTGCTGGTATTTTACTGAGAATAGCATGTTGTTTTTTATAAAACAATCTTTTATATTCTGAGAACAGCAAAAAAGGCAAACAAATTACTTTGTTTAAATTATGCTGTGTTGTTAAAAATGTATTTTTAAATGTTTTAACTATTTTTTCTTTTCTTTCACAGATCCTAATTCTAAAATAAGCAATTTACCCCAATTTACACTACAAAAAACATCTGAAAAAAATGTGTACCATTTTTTATTTCTATTACTGTGAAGGTAAATTTAACTAAGTATTAATATGCACAATGGGCAGATCTGCAAGAAGCTACAAAGTTTGAATACGTTTTTCAAAACACCCTGTTTATACCTATGTAGTTTTGGAATCTCCCTGTCCTAGGATATCATGTGACCATAATATTTCCCATTGTACCTATTGAAGGACCGCAATTATTTCAATCATTCTTCTTTGAGCATCTTTGCAGACAAAACTCTGTGCTTACCTCCTATCATTCACAAGCAATTTTCCAAACGGAAATATGTCACTTTTTGTAACATAGTTATAGCGCAAGACACTCTTTCATATTTACAAAGAGAGGAAAAGGCACTCTGTGTACCTTTTCTTCTCCATGTAAAGACAACCTCATCATACACACCACTTTGCGTTGAAAGGGCGTTCTATAAGTGTTGTTGTGCGTGATTGCACAGAATACTCATAGAACAAGACACATCTCCAGATTTATCAGAAATTATAAATCTCGACATGTGTGTGAATGCTGCACTATTCTGTAATTGGTGTAGCAAAGCACAACAAGGAGTATTGTTTTCATTTCTCCTAATTTTTTAACCTTCAATGCATGCTAAAATGTTCAGCATACATTGAGGGAGAAAAATGCGTTTACTGATTGTTTTTGTGCAGGAAGGTGTGTCTTCCTGCACAAAACAAACACCACATGACACGGATATCCTTGCACCATGGTGCAAGGGTGCCTGTGTCACCATATGGCTGCAGTTTAAGCAGCCATGCAGAGAGAAGCATAGATTTGCAACATATTTATGGTCATATGTTGCATCCCTGTGCTTCGGAAGTACTACAGCACACTGCAGTTAAAGAGGTTACTGTGTGATGCTGCAGCACTTCCTCATAGTTCTGCACTTATACATTCACCATACGCTACTAATGCATTCGTTCAGTCAATTACGTACTACACATACATTCATCTAAACTTTCACACACTAACAAACAAATATAGCTCTTTTTTTAAACCAGGAAAGTTAGTTCTTAGAAGAACTTTTTTTTTTCTTCTTTTTTCTTTTATATTTTTTTTCTTGGATTTTTGAAAATGTTTTAATTTTTGGGGGGTTTTCTTGAAAAAAAAGGAAAAAACAGAACTGGAGGAACAAAACAATGAACTTCAGGGAAAAAAAAAACTAGCAATGACTTCGACAAATAAGGTCAATTGACTGCTCTCCATAACAAAGTACAGCGTTGCATTTTATGCAGAGCACTTTTAAGGTTGCAAACTGTGGATGGATGTCCAAGTTTTGCACAGATGGATCCACCCTTGAAGTACTCAGCTGCGATGCTTTTGATGGAGCTGGCAGAACTCACATTCTTCGGTATTCCTCTCGAGCAAGGTTCACCGGATGGAGGGCCTTCAGATGCTTCATCATGCTGGCTGTACCACAGGAATATTTTTTGTTGGGATCCCCATGGGAGAGCACTCGCTGGCAGATCTCACATGTCACTAAGGTGGCATTGGTTTTCGTTTGTCCCTCAGGAAAAGTTAAAAATTTCCAAACCACAGATGTGTATCTTGGTTGGCGTGGTGGTTCTTCCAAAAATTCATCCTCAGATGAATGAGCAGATGCCGGTGATGCCTGCTGCCCTGAAGCCATTGTTTTTCAAAAAAGTTTGAACTAAGTGTAAACTTAGCCAAAAAAAGTTCTTCTCTGCAGAGAAATGCTCCTCCAAAGAAGGTCAAAGAAGAATGATTGAAATGGGTGGTGTCTTTCAATAGTTAGAATAGGAAGTGTAATGAACCAATCAAATCTCTTTTTTCAGGTCACATGGGATCCACGCACCATGCGCATAGGCAGCACGCACCGAGCGCGAATCCGCGAAATTGCATTTAAAAGGAATATAGGATTAGAAGTAAAAATATATTAATTTTATGAGTAGTTTAGATTATGTCTTCAATTAATATTTACATGAAATACAAATATATATGTTTTTTGACATTTAAAATATTTCCCGGGATTCGCGCACCCACCGCTTCAAACACGCACATGACGTTTTCGCGGAAGCGCGCGAGCGTCATGTAACGTACTTCGTACGTGTCGCGTATGGGCTTGGACACGCGTACCGGTCGCATAGCAATTGCGCACAAAAATACGTACCCAATGCATACCGTGCGCGGATCCTAAACTACAATCGTAAAATGGCGACTATGTTCCGCGCAGGGATCAAGAAAGGTGCGCATAGGGTGCGCGAATGCCCAAAAAATTGTAAAAAAACAAAAATAACAAAGTATTAAAAATATAGTTTACAAAATATTAGAAAAAATATACAAAATAGTTTCACAAAATTTTCACAATCTTTTTAAAATCATTAAAAACAAATAATATTTTTTAATTTTTAAAAGAATTAATTAAAAAAAAAACTTTAAAAAATGGTGAAAAACAATATAAAACAACATAATTAAAGGAATTCATACACTGAAAAATAAAGATTTAGAAATCCTACGAAAATCATTAAACATCATAGCTTTAGAGATAAGTTTTAGATAGGAATTAGCATTTCAAAAACCTTGGAAATTCACTTAAAAAAACCATAGGTTTCAGGTATGTTATAGTTAGGAATTAGCATTTAAAAAACCTTTGAAATTCACTGAAAAAACCATAGGTTTCAGGTATGTTATAGTTAGGAAATAGCATTTAAAAACCCTTTGAAATTCACTGAAAAAACCATAGGTTTCAGGCACGTTATAGTTAGGAATTAGCATTTAAAAAACCTTAGAAATTCACTGAAAAAACGATAGGTTTCAGGGGCATTATAGTTAGCTGGACATTTCCCTCGTACAAAATCCTAGAAATTCCCCCATTATAGTTAGTTCAGCTAACTATAACTCGCGCCCCCACAATGCACTGCTGATGACGTCACATATTACATCACTCATGACATGGTCAGTGACATCACTGATGACATCTCAAATGACATCACTGATGACGTCATTCATGTGATCATGTGATGCTTCTTGTCACACCCTAATATAACCTTTGATACACCCACTCTAAATTACATACTGCCACTCTCAAAACCATAGACACTCCAACACCAATAAGTACATACCCCATCACAGAGTCTCAAGTCTAAACACCCATCCACTCACTCACCCGTACAGTCACTCATACTTATGGTCACTCAGTACAGAACTATCATATGCACTCATACACCTATATAGACACTCCCACACCGCTACTCATCCATAGAGTTACTCACACACATACTCAGTCATGCAAGTATTTAATCACACTGCCATTTACTCACCTATACAGTTATACACACACAAGGTCAGTTACTCATACAAATATTAGCACATTCTTATGGTCTTATACAATCAATGATACAAGCACACACTCATCCATACAGCCACTCACACTATAATACACTCTCAGTTATAGTAATTTCTGTACATACAAATATACTGCCGTTCACATATGTAGTAAATTACACATGTACTAATGAAATATATATTCACACACTAACACAACCATACAGATATTCACCCACCCATACAGTCCATTACAGACCTAGTGCTGAAACCATGCACCCAGTGAACCACCCACTGACACATCTATGCACAGAGTCACACACATCCCACCCACACAAACACTCAGATACCCATACAGACACTCAGACAACCAATCAATAACTTATATAGACATTCATGTACCTATTCACAAAACCATGCATCCGCTTACACACCAACAGACAGATGCATAGTCATTCACACAGTTTAGTCATTAACTCATGCATTCAGTAAGATACATTTAATGACTCACTTATAGAGCCAGTCACGCACCTACAAAATCATCCATTCACACACTTATACACTCACTCATTCTTCAATATGCCTTTCCCTATCTATAATAAACATATTTAAAGTTTATAGAAACACACAGATACTGGATGATGTCATCAGTGATGTCATCAGTGATGTCATTTGAGAAGTCATCAGTGATGTCATCAGTGATGTCACTGACCATGTCATGAGTGATGTAATATGTGACATCATCAGCAGTGCATTGCGGGCGCACGAGTTATAGTTAGCTGAACTAACTATCTAACTATAACGGGAGAATTTCTATGGTTTTGTACGAGTTAAATCTCTAGTTCACTATAATTTTCTGTGAATTTCTAGTTATAGTTAGGACCTATTTTCCATAGGAAATCCGCAACTTTCTATTCCCAATAACTTTGGCGGGATTGACGAATCCTCGCGAAATTTTCAAAACTTTTGGCCAGCTCTGGTCCGCTCCTATCCTGAAAGTCTCGGGATGATTCGTGTAGCGGGGGCCAAGAAAAAAGGGGGGTCCCATAACGCGTTTTCCCCATGCATTTTCCCATAGGACCTTTAGTCGAAGGTACAGCCCGAACAGCTGAACAGAATTACTTGAAATTTGGCAAAGAGGGTGTCCTCAGGTCAGGCATGTGCCTTTTGCTTTAATGGTGTCAATCTGTTCAGTAGTTCCTGAGAAAATCAAAAGTAAAATCACATATATATCTGGGCGGAGCCTAACCACACATCTCATCGTGAGATCTGATTGGCTGTCAGCACTTCATCCAAGAAGTGTTGGCAGCCATCTTGGGACCAATATACATGATAGCACCTCATTAAAAAGCATTGCAGTTAATAGAAGGTTTTAAGACTTTAGTTACATTATAAATCATTTGTTGATGGTACATACTCATTTTAGGAATTGTGGTGTGTTCTAAGGTGATTTTACCATGTGAAACAGCCTTCTGCTGTGATATCAAGAATCATGCTTGAGAGAAAACTATTTTCTCATGCTTTTCCCACAGAGGTTTGGAAGGTGATCTATAAGCTAAACTGAGAGCATATTTTCTGTAAATTCACATTATCTTTCTCAGTCTTGTGAGAATGAAGTCTGACATTCTCAGTAAAACATGTACATCCAACAAGGGCAGAGACTGTCAGTTGATTCCTTTGTGTTCTACTGCAGCTTCCCAGAGTGTTCTAAAGAACAACTAGAGCACTAACAGTCCTACTTATGACAAACGTATGGCACACCTGAAGCCATCTTGATTGGAAGAAAGTGGTAACTCTTAAACATTTAATTTGCAAAGGAACAAAATGAGGGGGTTCATTTTGCCATAGAAATTATGATTAGTGCTGCAGAAAGAAAAATTAGGGCACATTTTGAGTGACTTCTCAAATCCTCTTCTATTTCATTAAAAAATTCTGACATGCAGACTGAAACATGCACTTTGAATACCAGCAGCAGACGTCCCTGGTGAGCAGTACCTTTACTACAGTGATCTAATGAGCAACTAGATTGCTAACATTCAAAATTTATGGCAAATGTGTGACACATCTGAATGCCTTCTTGATGGAACCAAAGTAAAAAACTGAAAGTATTTCCTACTGAGGATACTGCAGGAAATTAGGAAACTTCATAACAAATAAATCTCCCAAGATGGCCACCAGAGACAAAAGAGCCCAAATGTAGCCCAAATATCACCCAGATGTAGCCCAAGTATAGCCCAATGACAGAATGTCCCAGAGTGTTTTAACGAACAACTAGAGAACAACTACAGCGCTAACAGTCTTACTTATGACAAAAGTATGGTACACCTGAAGCCATCATGATTGGAATAAAGTGGTAACACGTAAAACATTTAATTTACATAGGAACAAAATGAGGGCGTTCATTTTGCCATAGAAATTATGATTAGTTCTGCAGAAAGAACAATTAGGGCACATTTTGACTTCTCAAATCCTCTTCTATTTCATAAAAAAATTCTGACATGCAGACTGAAACATGCACTTTGAATACCAGCAGCAGACTTCCCTGGTGAGCAGTAGTTTTACTACAGTGATCTAATGAGCAACTAGAGTGCTAACATTCAGAATTTATGGCAAATGTGTGACACATCTGAATGCTTTCTTGATGGAACCAAAATAAAAAACTGAAAGTATTCCCACTGAGGAGACTGCATTAAGGGCCATATGTAGGTAGGGACACATTTACCACTTCATAAATACCGAATTTTACCGATTCGGTATTTATGAAGTGGTAAATGATATGTAGGTAATTGGTCGGTAAATATTACCGATTCGGAATAATTCGGTAATTACCAAATCGGTATTTACCGATTCAGTAATGAGGCATACCTTCCCATTGATGGGAAGGTATGCCTCATTACCGAGTCGGTAAATACCGATTCGGTAATGGGGGGAACACATGCAAGGGTGGCAGGGTGTCACATTGACACCCTGTTGCACCCCTGAATCGGCCATGTGTGCACATGTGGCACACATACATGCCCTAAGGGCATGTATGTCTGCCACATTGCACACTTGTAGGCGCTTGGAAATGCATTTTCACATCCATTCTTCATTTACCACCAACTATTAGTTGGTGGTAAATACCGACTCATAACAACACCCACACACTCCCCCTACATCTCATTTCTGTATTCGGAATTTACCGAATCGGTAAAATTACCGATTCGGTAATTTTACCGATTCGGTAAATTCCGAATACAGAAATTGTCCCCCTACATACCAAAAGCCAAAATACCGGTCGGTAACGGTATAATTACCGAAAATCGGCCGTTACCGACCGGTATTTGGCTACCTACATGAGGCCCTAAATGAGGAAATTAGGAAACTTCATAACAAATAAATCTCCCAAGATGGCCATCAGAGACAAAAGAGCCCAAATATCACCCAGATGTAGCCCAAGTATATCCCAATGACAGAATGTCCCAGAGGGTTCTTAAGAACAACTAGAGCGCTTACTGTCTAACTTATGACAAAAGTATGGCACACCTGAAGCCATCTTGATTGGAATAAACTGGTAACACTTAAAACATTTAATTTACGAAAGGAACACAATGAGGGGGTTCATTTTGCCATAGAAATTATGATTAGTGCTGAAGAAAGAAAAATTAGGGCACATTTTGAGTGACTTCTCAAATCCTCTTCTATTTCATTAAAGAATTCTGATATGCAGACTGAAACATGCACTTTTAATACCAGCAGCAGACTTCCGTGGTGACCAGTAGCTTTACTACAGTGATCTAATGAGCAACTAGAGTGCTAACATTCAGAATTTATGGCAAATGTGTGACATATCTGAATACCTTCTTGAAGGAATCAAAGTAAAAAACTGAAAGCATCTCCTACTGAGGGAGACTGCAGTAAATGAGGAAATTAGGAAACTTCATAACAAATAAATCTCCCAAGATGGCCACCAGAGACAAAAGAGCCCAAATGCAGCACAAATATCACCCAGATGTAGCCCACATGTAGCCCAATGACAGAAGTGTGCAAAACACTTATTTTTTGTGTATTTGCAGTTTTATATAGTGCAGACTTGTCAGGTATTGGAGTGCTTTACATGAGCATTGGTTACATCACACACGATCAAATTCATTTTGGTTGTAGACATGGGGAGATGAAGTGATTTGACCAGAATCACAGAATGTTGAGCTGAAGCAGAAACTCCAACCTGGTTCCCCAGTTGCAAAGTCTGCAGCTCTGGAAGTAACACCACATCCTCTCCCCTAGGTGCAACATTTAATCAAGTGGTCAACTGGATAAAAAAACATAAAGATTACAAATAATTTAAAAGTTCTTTGTCGCTATTTTAAAACTCAGAAAATATGTCCTCATTTTAGTTTTTTAGAGCACTAACCATAATTTTGATGCAAATAAGACCCTCTCATATATGTAATTTCCAAAGGAAATACTCTAGGTATTACAGTTTTGATTACATCAAGATGACGTCACGCGTTACACACTTTTGTAATAAATATAGAATGTTAGCAATCTAGTGGTTCATTGGGATACTGTTGAGAGGCAGAGGCCAGGGGCACGGACTCTGAAAATTGAAGGCAGGTAGGAGAGTGCAGATGCAACAATTTGACCACACTGGGCAGGCAGGAAGGGGAGTGGCAGCACAACAGACTATGGAGGGCAGTGGAAAGGGGGGCAGGGGCAACAAACCAACAATACAGGACTGGCAAGAGAGGCTGTGGCAATATAATAAGACCATTGTGGGCAGAAGGAAGAGGCAGTGGTAGTACAACCATACATGCCAACAGACCTGTTTCAGCCAGGAAACGTCCAATGGTTTTAAGCTCAAATGGGCTTTATTTGATCTGTCTCCTGTGTACAATCTCCTCTTTTTCAATGTAACTCAGAGGGGAAAATCAATACCCCAGTTTTTTTCAAAATCTCCCTCTAACCAAGTTCAAAATGTTCGCACGTATGGTACATTGGATCATGGTAGGCAGGAGGAATTGGGGTAGGGACAATACAGGACTGGCAAGAGAGGCTGTGGCAATATAATAGACCATTGTGTGTAGAAGGAAGAGGCAGTGGTAGTACAACCATACATGCCAACAGACCTGTTTCAGCCAGGAAACGTCCAATGTTTTTAAGCTCAAATGGGCTTTATTTGATCTGTCTCCTGTGTACAATCTCCTCTTTTTCAATGTAACTCAAAGGGGAAAATCAATACCCCGTTTTTTTTCAAAATCTCCCTCTTACCAAGTTCAAAATGTTCGCACATATGGTACATGGTATCATGGTAGGCAGGAGGAATTGGGGTAGGGACATGGACTCAGATAACAGAGGACAGGAGGGACATGGAGAGGTGCACCAAACTGACCCTACAGGGCAGGCATCAGGGTTTGCAGGAGCACAATACACCACACAGCGCATGTGGGACGGGAGTGCAGCACAACAATCCATAGAAAGCAATAGGGAGGGGACAGGACCATGCACATGGACAACAGAGAACAGAGGGGAAAGAGGCAATGGAAGCTAGCTGACCATAATGGACAGACAGGAGAGAAAGCTGCAGCATAACAGACCATAAAGGGCAGGAGGGACGGATCAGGGGCATTACAATGGAACAGACAAGCCAGGAGGGAGGGAATAGGGGTCTGCACATGGAAACAGAGGGCTGGGGGCAAGGGGCAGGGCAGGAGCAGCAAGATGACCATGGAGGTCAGGCAGGTTGGGCACTAGAAAAAATACACACCATGGAGAGCAACAATGAGACTATGATGGCATACACACAGACCATGGAGGGAAGGTGGGAGGGGGTCAGGGGCAGCTAGCTGACCACACAGGGAAGGTGGGAAGGGCCATGGCAGCACAGAAGACCATGCATGGCAAGCAGGAGGGTTAGTGGCAGCACAATGGCTATGATGGGGAATAAGGAAGGTGCAGGTGTATGCACAAAGGTCCATTGGGGATAGAAGGGAGGGTCAGGACCTGGGCACAGACAAGAGAGTTCAGGGGAAGGGGCCTCACAACAGACCGCGCAGGGCAGGCAAGAGGAGCAGTTGCAGCACAACAGACCAGGGAGGGAAGAAGGGTGTGGCAGTAAAATGGACCATGGAGGACAGGAGGAAGGGGATAGGGGCATGGCATGTGGACAGGCAGGGTGGAGGTGGCAGGGACAGGTTACAGTCATCTGACAATGCTAGGCAGGTGGGAGGGGAGTGGCAGCTCAACAGAACACTCAGAGTAGATAGGAGTGGCAGGTCCATGGAACATGGTGGGCAAAAAGGATGGAGCAGGGGCATGCACAAAGACATCGGAGGGCAGGGGGAAGGAGAATAGGGGCAGCAAGCTAAGCACAGAGGCTAAGCAGGAGGTCAATGATGGGCCATAGAATTGGGCAATGGAGGGCAGGAGGAGTGGACTGGTACATCATGCTAAATGGAGGGCAGTGGCAGCACATCAGACCATGCATGGCAGGAGGGAGGAGGCTAGTCCATGGATTCAGACAACAGAGGATAGGGAGGAGGTGGATGGGGCAGCAAGCTAACTGTTCAGAGAAGGTGGGTATTAGGAACTTTATTGTTTTTAAAATGTGTGTCTGTGCGAACTACTTAAAATATGAACAAGTATGTAGCATAATCTCACTTTTATTCAGGAAGAAGAGGACGTTTGTGACTGTGACTCCGGGCTCACTTGGCAGAAACACCCCCTGACCCTCCACCCCCCATCGCAAAATGTAATGCCCGTGAAAAGGGTAGGTGGACGCAGTGTTATATAGAACATAGTCCTGAGAGCACGATTGAAAATGAAAACTAGATATAGTATATGGTATAAACTATGCACCAAAAAGTGTGATATAAGATGAACCGGGGCGTGAAATATAATATGCAATACATTGTGCGCAATAACAGATTCATTGGAGAGCGCGAGATAGCACAGGCACTAGCGCGTGCTATGCGATATGCGCCTTGGAGTGTAATATGCACAGGGCAGTGTTGTGTAACCTAACTAGTCTCTAAAGTTGTAATATAAAATATGTGCTGGGGAGTGTAACGTTGCATATGCACTGTGACAAAGATATGGATCCCAGATTGTATTATGTATGGCATAGCGCTGTGCGTTATATCATAGGCATCGAGGAAGGTACGTGAGATGGGGCAATATAACCCGTGCGAAGGCAAGTGTGGCATGACATATTCACGGGGTGGTGTTACAGTGCACATGGGCTAGAGAGTGTCATAGCATACGCACTAGCTGCTGGAATACAACACAGAGGTGTGAGGCACTCGGCGGGCACTGGTGGGTGTAACACAGCATTGGGCTCAGCCAGGAGCACGCTGTGACTCTCAAGTGAGGTTTGTCTCCTTTCCAGAGAGTAAAATAAAAAGTATTACACATCCGGCTGTGGATGTGTGTTTTATTAACCGTGAGGGGGTTTCTTGCATAGTTTGGTCGAATTTTTGTCGAAGCCCCTTTGAATGGCTTGGTGTGCGTGTATATTAAATGTGCCCGTCAATAGCTACCCATGTTTGTATAAATAAACAACAAGGGTGTCTACTTGGAGAGTACCCACCGGCGGGGGCGCCGGGATTAGGCACGGTAGGGCGTCAGACACGTCAGAGCTTCACTAGCGGTGTAAATACATTCCATGTGGATTCATTCTATGCATAGTCGCCTTTTAATGAATATCACGCAAATCGTCATGGTGATAGGTAAATACGGTTTGTCCAGCATGTCCTAGGTGTTTCTATAAATATATATATTTTTTTAAATAATAAAAAACAAAGGCCGGCCCCGGGGGATAGGGCCCCCGAGGCCATAAGTGGCCTGAGGAGGGGGGCAACGCAGCTCCCCTCCTAAAGAATAAAAAAAAAAAAAAGGCCATGACCCGGGGGTTGGGGTCCCCGGGTCCGATTAAGGCCTTGGGAGGGCCAAATTAATTTTTTTCAACAAAAAAGATTAGGGTGCAGGCCCTGAGGGATGGGGTCCCCAGGGCCAGTAAATTAGAAAAAGAAGGGGGGCCAAACAGCCCTCCTTCTTAAAAAAATAAAATAAATAAAAGACCGGCATCGCGCCGGAGTCCATGCCCCCTCCTTGCAGCATTTTGCAAACGCGCCCCCTGGCCAGTTGTGAGTTGGGGAATTAATTCCCCTTCAATACTGAGGGTCCCTGACGGCCAACTAGCCCAACAGGTATCTCCAGCATGCGCCAGGGAGCTGTGTTGCAGACAGGTGTTCTGAGGCCACGCCCCTTTTTACACCTCTATGCAACGCAGCTCTGTGGCGCTTACTGGAGGTACCTAGTGGGCTAGTTTGACCCTAGGGACCCTTAGGATTCAAGGGGACTTAATCTCTCAACTTAGAATGGCCACAGGGTGCGTTTACACAGTGGTGAAGGGAGGGGACGGGGCCTGAGGTGACGTGTGCAAACACTCCCTGTGGCGCGTTTTAAGTTGGGGAAATAATTCCCTTTTAATCCTGAGGGACCCTGGGGGCCAACTAGCCCACCAGGTGCTTCCAGTAAACGCCACTGCTCTGCGTTGCAGAGAGGTGGTGCAGGCCGTGCCTCTTTTTACACCTGTCTGCAATGGCGCTTACTGGACGTACCTAGTGGGCTATTTTGCCCCTAGGGATCCTCAGGATTCAAGGGGACTTAATCTCCCAACTTAAAAAACGGCCACAGGGCGTGTTTACTCAGTGGGGAAGGGAGGGGACGGGGCCTGAGGTGACGTGTGCAAACACTCCCTATGGCGCGTTTTAAGTTGGGGAAATAATTCCCCTTCAATCCTGAGGGCCCCTGGATGGCTAACTAGCCCACCAGGTGCTTCCTGTAAGCGCCACTGAGCTGCGTTGCAGAGAGGTGGTCCAGGCCGTGCCACTTTTTACACCTCTCTGCAACGCAGCTCTGTGGCGCTTACTGGAGGTACCTAGTGGGCTAGATGGACCCTAGGGACCTTCAGGATTCAAATGAACTTAATCTCCCAACTAAAAACGGCCACAGGGCGTGTTTACACAGTGGTGAAGGGAGAGGACGGGTCCTGAGTTATCGTGTGCAAACAAGCCCTGTGGCGCGTTTTAAGTTGGGGAAATAATTCCCCTTCAATCCTGAGGGACCCTGGGTGCCAACTAGCCCACCAGGTGCTTCCAGTAAGCGCCACTGCTCTGCGTTGCAGAGAGGTGGTGCAGGCCGTGCCTCTTTTTACACCTGTCTGCAATGGCGCTTACTGGACGTACCTAGTGGGCTATTTTGCCCCTAGGGATCCTCAGGATTCAAGGGGACTTAATCTCCCAACTTAAAAAACGGCCACAGGGCGTGTTTACACAGTGGGGAAGGGAGGGGACGGGGCCTGAGGTGATGTGTGCAAACACGCCCTATGGCGCGTTTTAAGTTGGGGGAAATAATTCCCCTTCAATCCTGAGGGCCCCTGGAGGGCTAACTAGCCCACCAGGTGCTTCCTGTAAGCGCCACTGAGCTGCGTTGCAGAGAGGTGGTCCAGGCCGTGCCACTTTTTACACCTCTCTGCAATGCAGCTCTGTGGCGCTTACTGGAGGTACCTAGTGGGCTAGATGGACCCTAGGGACCTTCAGGATTCAAATGAACTTAATCTCCCAACTAAAAACGGCCACAGGGCGTGTTTACACAGTGGTGAAGGGAGAGAACGGGTCCTGAGTTATCGTGTGCAAACAAGCCCTGTGGCGCGTTTTAAGTTGGGGAAATAATTCCCCTTCAATCCTGAGGGACCCTGGGTGCCAACTAGCCCACCAGGTGCTTCCAGTAAACGCCACTGCGCTGCGTTGCAGAGAGGTGGTCTAGGCCGTGCCTCTTTTTACATCTCTCTGCAACACAGCTCTGTGGCGCTTACTGGAGGTACCTAGTGGTCTAGTTGGACCCTAGGGACCCTCAAGATTCAAGGGGACTTAATCTCCCAACTAAAAACGGCCACAGGGCGTGTTTACACAGTGGTGAAGGGAGGGGACGGGTCCTGAGTTAACTTGTGCAAACAAGCCCTGTGGCACGTTTGAAGTTGGGGAAATAATTCCCCTTCAATCCTGAGGGACCTTGGGGGCCAACTAGCCCACCAGGTGCTTCCAGTAAGCGCCACTGCGCTGCGTTGCAGAGAGGTGGTCTAGGGTGTGCCCCTTTTTACATCTCTCTGCAACGCAGCTCTGTGGTGCTTACTGGAGGTATCTAGTGGTCTAGTTGGACCCTAGGGACCCTCAGGATTCAAGGGGACTTAATCTCCCAACTTAAAACGGCCACAGGGCGTGTTTATACAGTGGGGAAGTGAGGGGACGGGGCCTGAGGTGACGTGTGCAAACACGCCCTGTGGCGCGTTTTAAGAGGTAGTTTTAATCCCCTGCCCTATTATGTACTAGGGGCTTACAGAGGAGGTCATGCTGATCACAGGGGGACCCCAACGCATAGTGTTTCCTAGTGTATGTAGGTGTTTTCACTGTATTCTGAGTGTCTTTTAACATAGCACTGGCTCTAGGACTGGTTAGTCAGACTCAGTTACCACCAGTATCCGACTGAAAAAGTTGAGGGTACAGGATGATTTTTCAACAAGGCTTCTTTCTGCTCTTCTGTTTGTTCTTTCTGCACGTTATCCTTCTTCCGGCACTTTTCTTCGTCTTTGAGGACTTCTGTTGCTTCTTTCTGCATTTCTTTTTTTTCTTTCTGTGCGTTTTTTCATCTTTCTTCACATGTCCTATCTCTGTAGGCATAGTTAGAAATTAGCATTTAAAAACATTTGAAATTCACTGAAAAAACCATGGGTTTCAGGCACGTTATAGTTAGGAATTAGCATTTAAAAAACCTTAGAAATTCACTGAAAAAACCATAGGTTTCAGGGGTGTTATAGTTAGCTGGACTTTTCACTCGTACAAAACCATTGAAATTCCCCCGTTATAGTTAGTTCAGCTAACTATAACTCGCGCACCCGCAATACACTGCTGATGACGTCACATATTACATCACTCATGACATGGTCAGTGACATCACTCATGACATCACTGATGACATCTCAAATGACATCACTGATGACATCATCCTTGTGATTGAGAGGCAGACCTCCTCTCCCCCTAATATAACCTTTGATACACACATTCAAAAATAGAAACTAAAATTTTCAAAACAATGGACATACCAATTTCAGTTACAACAACCTATTCAGTAATTCTAAGATCCACATACACATCCACTCATTCACCAATAGTCCTATACAGTCACTCATACATGTACTCACTCATCATATGTACTCATACACCTATACATCCTGTTACACAGCGTTGCTCACACACATAGTCACTCATGCTAATAAAGGATCAAACATCCATTTACTTGCATATACAGTTATACACATACCACCACACTTACTTCTCCAGAAACTTACACATACTTAGTCTTTTCAACAATCACTTATAGAAACACATACTTATTCATACAGGAACTCTTTCAATCTCTCACTCTCACATATACTCACTTATATACACCAATAGTCACATATACTAGTTTAAAACATATGTAGTTACTCATAAAGACACTATTGAGACAGACATTCACTCACTAACACACCCATGCACACACTCATCCACCCATACAGTCCTGCACACATGCTGTCTTCAACACATACAAACAGTGAGTCACTCATTCATGCACCTATGCACTACGTAATACCCCCCACCGAACCATATAGACACTCAGACACTCATACTGATACTCAAAAAAACAACTAATAACCTATATAAACACTCATGTAGCTACTTACCAACCCATGCAGCCACTCATACACAAAGTGAGAGACTGATACAGATATTTACATATTTAAACATTACTCACTAAGCCATGTATTCACTAAGATACACTTAATCAGTCAGTTATACAATCAATTTTTCAAAAACAAATCATCCATTTAGACACTTATATACCCATTTATTCTTCCATCGACCTTGAGATATACATATATACAACATATGTAATTTTCAGAAAAACACACATTCACTGGAGGATGTCATCAGTGATGTCATTTGAGATGTCATCAGTGATGTCACTGACCATGTCATGAGTGATGTAATATGTGACGTTATCAGCAGTGCATTGCGGGCGCGCGAGTTATAATTAGCTGAACTAACTATAACGGGGGAATTTCAATGGTTTTGTACGAGTGAAAAGTCCAGCTAACTATAACGCCCCTGAAACCTATGTTTTTTTCAGTGAATATATATATATATCCAATCGAAGCTGCCCTGAAATTGAGGCACCACACACAAGCGTTTCTTCACCTTTATATTTTGTAGGTAGCCGGGACATCAGTTTTATCACAACAGCAGAATGAAAACCAAACGCGTTTCGGGCTGCATTGAGCCCTTGGTCACTGGTATAGGCTGGAGGCACAGCTGCACAATTTCGCGCCGTGTTCAGAGAACTTCCTTTGAACTCTGCCTTAGTGGGCGTGGCTAAATTGCATTCTGGTCTCTGTAGTTCGTGGGTTAAAAATCCATATTGGAATGCCACTATGACTACCACAAAGTCTTAAAATCCTTTAGTAGGTTGCTGGAAGTGTTGAAAATCCAAGTCCCAGCTCAGTTGCACTAAAAACATAGGTAACGCTGTTCCAATCGAAGCCGTCATCCTTCATGGCATCCTGGAGCTACGCTTTCTGCAGCGTGTTGTCTCGCGACCCGTGCCGGGCCGCTAACATATCCAATCGAAGATGCCCTGAAATTGAGGCACCACACACAAGCGTTTCTTCACCTTTATATTTTGTAGGTAGCCGGGACATCAGTTTCATCACAACAGCAGGATGAAAACCAAGCGCGTTTTGGGCTGCATATATATATATAATATATATATATATATATATATGTCTTTCCTGATTTCTTGCAGGACGTCCAGTGTATCTTATCTTATATCAGTTATTGCTTGTTTATTAATCAGTATACTTATTGAGTCATGCCATTTAGATTATAGTTTGCTCAGTTATTGATTCATGCCTTTAGATTATAAGTTTGCTACATATATTTGAATCTTGTGCATTTGGCATCTGAGACAGCCTTTGTATAGAGAGCATTAAGTAATAAACCCCAAGCCTTATTCTAAAAGAGAGAGTCCCTTCATTTTATTTTACTTGTTCACTTCAATTGTCCTTTTGATATTTGAGAATCTGCCATGATCAATATACATCCGTCCTGCCTCTCTAAAATGTTATATTAATAAACCTATGTGTGTAATATTCCCTAAATTTGGATTGGTATTTTCTTGCCTTGCCTTTGGGGTGCTGAAAGTTTGCCCGCCTTAGGAAGTGCTGTGCAAAGTTTATTATCTAAGGGGTAGTGAGTGTGGCTTGTTGATGAGCAGCCATATTCATTACATCTTGGTGTATATTCCATAAGTTTGGATTGGTATTTTTCTCTCGCCTTAGGGGAGTGTTGGTTTATACCTCGGCCTAGGGGAGGTTTGTGATTAGGATCTGTCCTTTTTGCGAAAAGCAGATTCATTACAGACATCCAGGTATGTGGCACTGAATTCCTCCAGCCCGGACAGTACCCGGTTGACCAGTCTCTGGAAGGTGGCAAGGGCGTTCTTCAACCCAAGGGCATGACACGGAACTGGAAGTGCCCCTCTGGCGTGGAAAACGCTGACCTCTCCTTGGCCCCTCAGTTAAGGCAATCTGCCAGTACCCAGATGTTAAATTAAACGTACTGAGTGCGCGTCAGTTTTGGTGACCGCATTGAGCCCACGGTAGTCCACACAAAACTTGAGTTATGGAGTGGCACCGGGTGCAGCAGCTTTTGGTACTAAGACCACTGGGCTAGCCCATGGGCTGCTTGAGGGCTCAATTACCCCTAGCGCCAACATCTTGGAAACTTCTTCCTTGATGATGGTCCTGACATTGTCAGCTACCCTGTAAAATTTCTGTTTCACAGGTAGACTATCCCCAGTGTCCACATCATGGACGCACCAATTGGTGACTCCTGGTGTCAGGGAGAACAGGTAGGCGAACTGACCCAACACATGGCAACAGTCCCTCTGCTATTCTGGGGTCAGTGTGGTAGAGAGGTTTACAGTCAAAAGCACGTTCTAGCCAAGAGCGTGTCACTCGAGTTGCACTCCAACGGAGAAATTAATCAAGCGAGGGTAAATTCTGTAATTCGAAAATTTTATTCAGGTGAATCCATTCAATAAATCCTTTAGAGGATGAGGTATTCATAATATTTCAGCATCACAACGAGTGTATTCAACGTCATAACTCGATGTAGCCCAATGCATTTCGGGCCAGTGTGGCCCTTCGTCAGGGGCAGCACTAAAATTGGAGGATACAAGGAAGCAGCTTTAATCAGTGCAATTTAGGTCAACAATAAACAACTGTGAAAGGAAACTTGGTTAATGTATTCAAAGTAAATGAAGTTTAGTAGTTTATGAAGAAAGATGGTATATGAAAGGTGCTGGCAGTGAAGAGAAGGTACCGTTTTTTGAGAAAAGTTGTGTATGTTGTGTGTATTAAATAGTCCCGTTAAATGAAAATAAGGATGTAATCATGTGCAACAAAGAAAGGTGCTCAAAAGTGCGGTTAAAACAAAAAATACATAAGAGAAGGGATCAAGTACTAAACATAATGGGGTAGAAATGAAAACGTTACGCGTCAGCGCACTGTGAGTTTAGAGAAACGTGAGAGATGGTAATCTACGAACGAGTGCATAAACTGTCAGGATTGTGAATGTAGGGGAAAAGATAGAATATCGGGTAAAAAAGGTCACAGATGCGTTAATAAACAAGAAAACGGAAAAAGAACAACTAAGCCCATGTCAGATTCGAGGTGGAATACAATGTAACACTAAACACTTACGTGATGCGAGCTTCCAATTCAATCGTAACTCTGTGTTCATAGGCTGTCAGCGTTTTTTCGCAGGTAAATCTGCTGTGTGACGCGAGTGGTATTTAAACAGTGTCACGTGCTTGCCGCCACGAATCAAAGTGACAGAAAGCCAAAACAGCCAATCAAAAAGTGTATATTAATTGGTATACCTACAGGCGTATGAGAAGCGGGTAAATACGTCAAGAGACGGTAGGGCCAATCAAATCGATGCGAGTCTATAGCAACAAGTCAGTAAGTTACGAGTGTATCTGGAGTAGTGTCGTCAGAAGTAAATAAACGACCAATCAAGGAAGGAGGGTAGAAGCCTAGTGTAAAGTATCAAAAGACTCGAATGTGTATGAGGACGGTCAAAAAAAAAAAAAAGAAAAAAAAAAGGTGCAAGCGGAAAACGTAAAACAGAAGAATATATGAATAAACCAAATGAGTAAATTGGAGGTTGAAGAACAAAAGTGTATAACAAACCAAGACGGGTGTATTTAAATAAAGTATGGATATTGCGATGAAAATAAACATCAGGAAAAAACGTGTGAAAATGTCCACGCGTATTAAGATAGTGAATGACTGAGAAAACAAAACGGTAATCTAAAGTGGTGGTGAGAGTAAGGGGGAAAAGAAAGATAAACAGAGAAAGAGTGGAACACGAATCTAAAAACGGAAAGAACCGAAAAGTCTACACTGGTGTAGTGTGTGAAAAAAACAGGACATATATGTGTAAAAAGGGCAGATGCGATAGAGAGGCGAGGAAAACTAACAATATTCATGGTATTTTCTGTATAGTACATGTAAAACATCAGGAAACAGAAGGTTATAGGATCACAGGTCACGTGGACTTAGGGCTCTTAACATGAAGTACATGGGTGTCTTTCAGAACACTTGAAAACATTTGAGAATCAAAGAACAATACAAAAAACAACCCAAATCATAGCGTTCATTGAGTCCTTTGGGATGGATGGAATCTAGTTTGTTAATCCAAAAAGCTTCACGTTGTAATAGGTATTGTGTGTTGTTTCGTCCTTTTATGATGGGAACTTGTTCCAGAATCAAAAAACGCAGTTGGCAGATATTGTGTTGTAGGAGATCAAAATGGTTGGCGATGGGAGATTTAGCATGATGGGTACATATATTACTCTTGTGTTCATTGAGTCGAATTCGTATTTTTCTCTCTGTTTTACCAACGTACACAAGCCCACAAGGGCATTTGAGTAAGTAAATTACATTTTGGCTATTACATGTGGCTGTAACCAGCAAGTTGATAGGAAAACCTTTATGAGGATGTGAGATCTTGTTGCCTTTAATGATAGAGTTGCAATTTCCACAATTCAAACAGGGGATGGTGCCTTTGTGAACTGTGGTAGTCTGATTTACAGATGTAGACAGAAGTTGTTTCAGATTGCGGGATCTTTGATAGGCGAATCTGGGTGGTGAATTAAAAATGTGCTGAAAATCAGGTTCATTACTCAGTATTGGCCAATACCTTAAAACGTAGAGAGGTTTACCCCATCCAATGACCCATCCTGCTCTTTTGCTGACAGGAGGTCAGGAAGAGGGTCACTTTCCTCCTCCATTCCATCATCTGTAGCAAGGAGAATTGTCACATCAGACCTCTCAAAGTGGCATTTGAGGCGGTTCACATGTAGGACCCTCAAGGGGTTCCTGGGAGACTGCAAGTCAACCAGATAGGTTAAATTGCTCTTGCGCTTCACCACCTCATATGGCCCAGTCCACTTGTCTTGGAGCACGCATGGCTCCACTTGCGTCATCACCCACACCTTCTGCCCAGATTGAAATTCAACCAGAGTGGCATTCTGGTTGTACCATCTTTTCATTTCTTCCTGGTTAGCTTCCAGGTTCGCCTGAGCGCGTTTCCTGAAGCGCTGAGTCTGGTTGCGGAAGGCCAGCACATGGCTGAACACATCCTGGGGGGTCTTACCAGGGGATTTCTCCTAACCCTCCTTCACCAGACTGAGATGTCCTCTAACAGGGTGACCATACAGGAGTTCAAAGGGACTGAACCCTAAGGACTTCTGAGGTACCTCCCTGTAGGCAAACAACAGGCATGGTAAGAAGACGTCCCACTTCCTTCTCATGGGCTCTGCAAGGCCCATTATCATGCCTTTCAGTGTTTGGTTGAATCTCTCAACCAATCCATTCACTTGAGGATGGTAAAGAGTGGTAAACGTGTAAGTTACCCCACACTTCTCCCACAAAGACTTCATGTACTTCGAGATGAAGTTGGTACCCCGGTTGGAGACCACCTCTCGGGGAACCCCACACGGGATAAGATCCCCATCAATGCACGGCCCAACACAGGGGCTGTGAATGTCCGGAAAGGGATAGCCTCTGGGTACCTGGTGGCGTGGTCCACCAAGACCAAGATAAACTTGTTGTCTAACGCTGTCCTGGGTTCCAGAGGCCCCACAATGTCGATACCCACCCGCTCGAAAGGGGTGCTCACCACAGGAAAGGGTTGGAGGGGAGCCTTACACTTCCCCCCACTCTTGCCACTTGCCTGGCAAATCTGGCAAGTCCTACAATGTGTACCAACATGCGTCTTCATTTGGGGCCAGTAAAAGTGGGTGACAAGCCTTTGGTAGGTCTTGTCATGCCCCAAAGGTCTTGCGAGAGGCGCGTCAATAGCCAGACCGAGTAGGAAGGTCCTGAAGCGCGCTCGGGTACCACCAGCACAGGCTCACTATAGAGTAACCCATCCTCCCAGTAAATGAGCAGACTCGCCACCTGCTGCCTGGTCTGCGGCCTGTTTACGCATACCAATGAGAGAAGGTCATTCTCTCTGCGCCTTGCAGAACTCCTCCCTGGAGGGACCTCCTTCTTGCTGCCAATGTGTCTGCTCAGGCAGGTCTCCCAGTACGGCTATCTGTTCCCCTGTAGGTTCCAGGGCATCCTCCTCAGGTTCTGCCTCCTGCTGGACCGTGGGAATTGTGGGGGCTGGTTTCCCACACCCCCTGCCCTTCCTCTTCCTGGCAGGTACCTGGGCCACTGTTTCAGGCTCCAGGTCCACTTCGTTACCCCTACTGGCTGCCATTGACCGAGTGGTCACACAAACCCTATCAGACAGACCCAACATCTCCAAATGAGCCTGGCGTTCCACCTCCCTCCATGGGGAACTCTCCTGGTCATTTCCTAGCAAACAGTCTACAGGCATGGATGGACTAACAACGACCTTCAAGGAACCTGAGACCCCCCCACTCAAAGAAAACTTGTGCCACTTTGCAGAGGCGCACGGAGTTGTCTGCTGCAACTACAGGGTGAAGTGCATTGGGAATGACTTGTTTTTCAGACACCCACTGATACCTCACGGATGTCACACTGGCTCCTGTGTCTCTCAGAGCCTCCACCCATTGATGGTCACCCACTGCCTGTATTTCTTAGTGTTCCCAGGCAGGTGGGTCTCCTGGACCATCTCTCTGTCTCCTAAAGGGACAAGGATCATGACTGCTTGCTCCTCCCTCCACTGGAAACTAATTCCTCTCCCAAAGCTACACTCACTAAACCCGGTGACTGAGCACCAGTGGGTGCTTGGGACTTATGGGGCACTTAGGGGCAATGTGGCCCTTCTTACCACAGTGGTAACAGCTGGGAGGACCCGGAAAGTTCTGCCCGCCCTTAGGGGGCTGCGACGTCTTAGGCTGAGGGGGCTGGGACTCCTTTCCCACTGAACTGTTTTGGGGCCCTTTAGAGGACTCCTTTTGATTACCTTTATCCCCCACTCTTCTGCTGGTGACCCTGCCCACCTTTGGCTGTGGTACCCACAATCCCCTTGTGGACCCTGGTGTTGGTCCAGCGGTCCGCCTCCTTAGCAAGGTCACTGGGATCAGTTAACTTACTGACCAAAAGGTGCTGGCGCAGCTCTGGAACACATAGACTGCTCAAGTGCTCCCAACTAATTAGATGGTACAACCACTCACAATCAGTAACCTTGCTGCCCTTCATCCAACCTTCCAGAGCGTGGGTGTACACTCTCACACATTCAACCCAAGTGTCTGACTCAAGCTTCTTGTACTTCCTGAACCTCACTGTACTGTTCTGGGGTGAGCCCATACTTGAGGCATAAAGCCTCCTTCATCTTGGCATAAGTCAGTGAACCCTCCTTCTCTAAAGGTGGTAAAACCGCCCTCTCAGAAGCATCGAAGTGTTTCCACAGGCCCGCCCCCCAGCTCTTTTGAGGCACCTCATTCATTCCACAAGCAAGCTCATGTGATTCAAACCATGCATAAATATCCTCTCCCTTCTGGAAATTTGGCACTAAATCCTTGGGTATGTACACCTTACCCCCTTGCACTGGCTGTGCGGTGCCACCATTTGAACTAGACTCCAGCTGCTTGGCCTTAATATCCAGCCCCCTCATGCTCAACTCATGAGTCAAAAGCAATTTCTTTTCCTCCAGGGCTAGAGCGTCCTTGCTCTCTTCTGCCCTCTTTTCACTCCCCAAAAGCAATCGCTTTTCCTCCATGGCTGCTTTTTGGTTCTGTAGTTTCAAAACTTCTAGCTCATGTTCCCTGATCGTCTGGTTCTCTTCCCGCTCTTCCCGGGAGAGACTTCCTGTGGAATGGATGCTGGTAGCCCTGGCGGTTGCTCTCGGCACAGGCAAATCCTGTGGCCCAAACCCATTCCCCTGGTCATCTTCCTTCACATTTGTATCATCTCCTCCTGCAGCTCCTTTGGCCTCCCACCATGCTTTTAGGGCCTTTTGTAGTTCATCCTTCTTAGCGCTACTCCTTGTGGGACATCCCAAATCCTTGCAAAATTGTTTGAGTTGATCTACCTTGTAGGAATACAAATCCTCAATGTGAAACTCCAATTCTGCCTTCTCACCTGCTGCTTTACCATTCTGTGACATGATGCGTGGATGACTTTAAGATCAGCTCAAAAATAAAACCAAAAAGAAAATACATTATGTGGCTGCGTAGTGGTCTGCACTAATCCAGTAATGTACAGCAATCACTGTGGGTCAAGTACAAATACAAGTTCAAATCCTCAACGCTGACCACCAATGTTAGATCTGGAGGTCTCTAGTTGGCAGAGGTAATTACATTTGTCCAAATAGGGACCCTTACTTCTAGTCAGGGTAAGGGGGAAACACACACTGATAACCCCTGCTCACCCCCTTGGTAGCTTGGCACGAGCAGACAGGCTTATTCCCAAGGCAATGTGTAAAGTATTTGTACCAACACTCACAGTAACACAGTGAAACACCACAAATGGACGCTGCACAAGTTATTTATAAAAATATAAATCTCTTTATCTGATTAGGCAAGATCAAAACAACATAGACCCAACATACAAAAGTATTGTTTCTTCAGCAATGTTTCTTTGGAATGTTTTAGCAAAAACATACGTGTAAAAGTAAAGGTATTTGTTGAGTCATTATGGTTGTAAGACTCTGGTTTCTAGTATAGCGAAAGTCACTTTTAAAATGGTGCCCTTATCAACAATGCCCCCGCTGTACTCATAGCACAGAATGTGCTGCCCTTCTCCGCTCTGTTTCACTTCTGTAAATCACCCCTCCTAAATGCGCGAGTGCGCGCAAGTCAACACAGCCTTTAGTATACCAAAACACGACCTGCCAGCAGCGCGCTCAGGACTAACAGCTTCAGACACAGGCTCCGGTTGTGAATCAGAGCCGTTTACCTGCGGGCAGGACGGGACTGGGCGGTCTGCGTTGCCATCTTCCATGAGGCAGCTTCTTCCTTGGTGACGTTCCCGGCCTCGGGCGCAGCTCTGCTCTCATCGAGGAGTGGGGGGAATCCCTGGTCGCTAGGAGACGCCTCGCGCTTCTTCTGGACACAGCGCGGCTCCATTTGGACGAGCCTCCTTGTTGCTGGGCAACCCTCAACACTGGGGCCAATACCAGTGTGGCTCGGTGATGACGTCTGCGGGCTCTATGCTGGTGGCGATGAATGTCGGCAAAGTGCTCTCGTGGGCAGACCCTGCCTCGGGCACACAGCTTGAGTTGCGGCAGTGAATCCAAAGTAAACACACAGCAATTCTGGCGATCAGGGGCCGATGGTGAAGACTTGTAGTGAGCAGACAAGCGTGCAAGCAAGTCGGGCTTCACGGCGACACCAACGACGTCCTGAGGGCACACAAATATCCACAGAGACAGCAGAAACAGCGGAGAACGATGCAGGGTGAGTTGTAGGAGTCTTTGGCAAAACTTTTGTATCCCCGAGTTTTCAACAGGAGGCCAGCTCTTCTCAGGCCCTTGGAGACAGGTTCACCTCAGAGGGACAACGCACACAGCTACAGTTCCTCTTCAAGTAGGGGGACACAGCACACAGTAGAAAGTTCCTTAGTCCTCTTCCACAGCAATAACAGCAACTGCAGGTCAGCTCCCAGACATACAGCAATGGCAGCACTTTTCCTCAGTCTTCCGGGCTGTTCTTCTTTGGCAGGGATTCCTTTTTGATCACAAAGTTTTTCCTAGTCTAAAGTTTAGGGGTTTCAGCTCAGATATTTATACCCCAAAAGTCTTTGTTCTTCATGTGTGAGGGGTCCTGGTCCTAGTCCAAGCCAGTTCTGGGTGCACTCTCCCAGTGTACATCTTCTTCCTTAGTGAGTGTGGGCCAGGGCCATCAGACGATCTGCAGGAGGTGGAGCCAGCATTGTGAAATGGAGGCACAGCACTATTCAGACCCAGGTGCTACTCCTCCTACCACCCTACATGCAGATAGGTCAATTCAACCTAGTGCATCCTGGATCCACCCCAGCCCCTGTCACTCACAAACCAGACAGTCAATTCACAAACAGACAGGGGCACACAGAAAGGGTGAATAAGAAAATAGCCACTTTCTAAAAGTGCTATTTCCAAACTAAGAATTGAAAAACCATCCTCCCTAAAAGATGTGTTATTAAATTCTGAGTTCAGGGATACCAGATTCCAACTTTCTATCTTGCTGCTATGGGGAGATATGCAGGTGAACATGTCATACAGCATTCCCCATACTATCCTATGGGCAAGATAGCCTTCCAATAGTGAAAAACAAAATTGGCAGTATTTCACTATCAGGACATGTTACCCACACTAGTACATGTCCTACCTTTCACATACACTGCACCCTGCCCAGGGGGGTACCTTGGGGTGTCCAATGTGTAAGAAAAGGGAAGGGTCAGGCCTGGCAAGTGTGTACACTGGCCAGGACAACGTGGCAGTTAACAAACTGCGCACAGGCACTGCAGTGGCAGGCCTTAGACACCTTTTTAGGGCTACTCATGTGGGTGGTACAGTCAGTGCTGCTGGGCCACTAGTAGCATTTGAATCACACTCAGTGCACTTTACTAGGGACCTACTGGTAAAACAAATATGCAAATCATGGATAACAAATTAAAATAACAATTTAACCAGGGAGCACTTGCACTTTGGCACTGATCAGCAGTGGCAAAGTGCCCAAAGCATCTAAACCAGCAAAAACGAAAACCAGCACAGTGTAAAAAATACAGGAGGTAGAAGCAAAAAGTCAGGGGAAACCACACCAAGGATGCCAGGTCTAACAGGGTTGAGCTAGATCTCGGTGATAAAGACAACATTGGGTACGAGGGTGGCAATGAGGTGTCATAATTCAATGGAATGCTTGCTTAGTGACCGTTTGTTGAGAAGGGTGCATTTGAGTTGGTGTTTTTGTTCAGGTGGTGTCTGTGGTGTTTTTGGGGTGAGGCTGCTTGGTGGGCTAGTGTGTGTGTTGTGGCAGGTGAAGTGGCAGTGGGTGCAGGTAAAGGACCTAATATGGAGAGTGGGTGCGATGGCAGTGTTTGCTGAGGCATCCAGGATCGAGGGTGTAGAGCTCAGCAATGGTGTATCGTCAGGGGGCAGGAGGGCCAGAGGTTATAGTGCTGGGTGCAGTCCAGGCATGGATGGATGCTGGCGGGCTTGACTATGTTGCGCCTTCAGCCCACCAGCAGCATGACCACTGCGCATGTCTGCTGCGCAGTCATGCTGCGGCCTGCATTTAGTTGGTCCTGGGGTGCATGAGGCCTCTATTGGTTGGAAGAACGGTGAGTGAGAAAACCTGGTCAGGTAAACCTGGGCAGCGGCGGTGTCACTGGATCAGCCTGGAACAAGCTGGAGCTGGAGATCACAGGCAAGTGGCAGCTTAGGCATCCATTCGTCTATTGATGTGATCACACTGAGGCTTGCTTTAATTAGGTCCTAGAGTGGGCAGAGTTTCTGTTGGCGGGAAGAAAAGTGAGTGGGAAAACCCAGGCGGAAAAACCCGCACAGGAAAACTCACAAAGCAGCGATGTCAATGGATCAGTCAAGAACAAGCAGGAACTGGAGGCCACAGGCAAGTGGCAGGCTGGGTGTACAGTTGCCTACTGTTACTGATGAGGAGTGGTGATGGTGGTATAGATTTTTTTTTTGCCTCAGATAGGTTGTAAAATAAAACCCATTTTATCTTTCGTGAAGATCTTGAATGTGTTTCCAAACCGAAAATAAAAGCAACAGCTTGTGGTAGAAAACTTAAGAAGCCCATAGTATAAGCTATAAATTGTAACAAGCATAACACCCTTAAAATTAAAAACAATTCAGATTAACAATGTCTGTTTTAAAATAAATAAAAAACGCTCATCTTTTCATGATAGAAAACTGTTAGAAACACCTAACTGATCTCATTATGTTCGGTCCGAGCGTAACAGGTCTTTAGTGTGACAGTGTTCCAGAATGGGGGTTTGGAAGGAGGTGATAAGCACAGCTCTTCCCCTCGGCTCCTTCGAGTGTGTTGATGAGGTCCAGAGGACAGAACAAACAGGATTGGTGGACGCTCTTTGAGGGTGGGGTTTGTGTGGGATAATGTAGGAGGGTTAAGGATGTCAATGGGTCCTCTTTATGTTGAGTAGTAGCACTAGAAAAGTTACCCACAGGGAGACAAGAATAAAGAGTAGCCAAGTAGGTTAAGTGGGTATTTAAAGAATTAGCAGCCTATTAGGCTAGGGCGTTGGTGGAGACATTGGTAGTTCTGAGGGAAGCAGGTTGTAATGACCTGTGAAGGTCAAGCATGCTGCATGGGAATGGGTTCAAAAATGGGCTAGGCCCATAAGGAGGTCAGCAGAGGGTTTGGTAGTGTGGCAGCTTTTTCGCCACCCTGACAAAAGGTTAGGAGGACTCATGGGTCGTAGCTGGTGGGGGAATGTGCGGGTGACAAACCCCCTTCATCTTAGTATGCAGAAAAAAATTGTATGGCTTAATGGGTCCAGTCGAGTGGCGATTGAGCACTCTGGGAAGTGTGAGGAAGCTAGTTATAGGCTGATGGAGGCAGGCACAGCAGTCAATAAGGCAGCATGTGTAGAGGTGGGGCAAGGCAGTTGGTAGGTGGAGTGCTTGCATGGAGGTCTGGAATGCCTCTGCAGGCATCAAAGAGGAGAGCGTAGCTAGGGCCAAAAGTGAGGATTGGAGTATAGAGGCCATGCCACTGTGCTGTGTACGAGGGCTGGAGTCAAATTTCAGGCCGTACCCTGGGTAAGGGACATATTACAATTCCTGTGTGACTGCCTGGATGAGGAGGGGGAACTAGGAGCCAGGAGGAGAAGCAGGAGGGGGACGCCCAGTCAGCAGTAAAAGTGGATGTAATTAGCAAATAGCGGCAACTCACAGAAGACACCTCTATATAAGGAGATACAAAGAAAACAAGTGGTGAAGAAGGAGAGGAAGCTGACATGTAGCGTATGTCAGGGCTGCATCTGCTGCAGCAGCTAGGTGGGACTTGTGTGCCTCATGAGCCTGATCCAAAGAAAGGGCTCGGCATGTGCATCTGGCTCTGGGACGGTGCTGGACACTGGCCGATAAGTGGGTCTGGTAACGCCCCTTGGCAGAAGATTGGACAAATTCAATCTCCTTCAATTTTGGGATGGTGGTGTAGGGAATGGAGAGCTGCGATACAATTGGTGTTGGGATGTTTGAAATGGCATGTCACATGGACACAGACTAGATTACGATGAGTACCTGTGAATTTCGAAGAGGGTGAGATAGTTGATGGCAACAGTGAGGATGGTGTGATTCAAGCAGAGATATGGTGTTCTTGAACAGAGGATTTGAAGGTCCATCAAGGGCCATCTAGGTCTAACTTTGAGGTCGCAACTGATGTATTGCAGGAGCACCAAGTTGTTTGGCTATAAGTGGTTAAGTGAAAGAAGTTGGTCCGAAAGCGGTTCCAGTACAGCAGGCTTTAGTCCTGGCTAGAGTCTTGAGTGCAGTGCAGATCGCAATTACAAATGGACCGCTTGAGCAGCTTTTGTGCTCAAGAAGCAACTGAGAGGCTTTTTGAGTAGATTTTCTTCTCCAACTGGCCCTTAGAGATGTTTTTTGTGCTAGAACCTTTTTTTTTTTTTTTACCTTATTTTTCCAACAGAGAGAAAGTGCCTTTTCAGCAGGCTCCTTCCAGTGCTTTATCTATCTCCTGGTCACTTTTCATCAGGATTTGGAGCTGGAAGGATTACTGTCCTTGTCTGCTGCACATATTCCATTGAATTTAAGGACTTAGGGAGTAATTACGAGTCTCTCGAAAAGAGAAGGTTTCCTTTGGATTTGATTCTCAGAGCTATAACTTTTGATTGCACTAATCACCACACTGTCTTGCACCAATCAAGACCTCACAGATTCATACCACTCCTCATTTGCCAAGCACACCAAGGAAGTATTATAGTAAGCCCAAGGTCTGAATGCCCAAAAGTAAAAAATAGATCCATTTATTAATAGTAAAAAACATCATACTCATAGAAAATACTCATTAGCTCATAAGTTAAAAACAATTCAATACATAACAATATCCCAATTATTTCTTAATGGGATCACAGGAATACTAATATAACCTGATGGGTCCTAGACCCAGTTATTCAAATAGTTAAAAAAGGCAATTGCACAATAATCACACAGCATAATCTATTTTACAAGAGAACATACAAAAGAAAGCACACTTTGTCATTAAAAACTACACATCCGTGTTCAAAACAATAATGGCTAGAACCCAATGCTGAACAACTTATTGGTAATCTGTGGTTCCAGTCACTCCACAGATTGTGTGATTAAGCGACATGGAGCGTCGACGGGTTTCGACGGGATCTTTCAATTTATACCATCTTTTTCAAGACCTTTATTGTGACTCTCAAACTTATTTGGTATTGCCAGAAGAAGGTCAGCACACGTGTGTAGTAAAACACATATTTGAGTTTGTGTCTGGAATCCAATTTCCTACTTATATATCATTTTACAATCATCCTATAACAATAGATATTACATCACAATAGTATAACACTCGTCCATATCCCACATTATACCTCTCACTAGTAAATGAGTTCCAATGTTTCTATACTAAGCATTTTCTATAGAAAAAAACACAGTTTTCTATGAAAATGTGGGCATTCTCGGCGGTGGTATGAACCACCCCCTGGGACACACATATTACAATTCCTTTCCAATTGCACACACTCTTGTGCGTATAGCTTAGAACCACTCTTTTTTTTACCTTTCCTGACTGTGGGATGCAGGAACATATTACCTGGATATTTGCATATTTAAATACCCATTCACTCAATCTCTCCTGTATTGTTGTACTCCTTTGGTTACATACATCCCACCTGATCATAAATATCATTTTTGAGTGGGTGTGGCATACAGCTACAAGCATGCTTGCAACAGTACTGTATGTTAATGGGATGTCCATAATTCTCACCTCGTCATAAATCAACATAGAGGTGAGATGGTTCTCAAGGTTGATGCCCTCTTTCATCCAATCCTTGAGAAGACACAATACTATCATTCCCTGTCTTTTCGACCTCTCCATCAATTTGCGGGACGTATCTGTGGACTTAAACATACTCTAAATAATGCAAACTCCTATTTGGGGTTTCAAGGATGAATTCCTAATCTTGCTCTTGTGCATATATCTCGCTCCCTCATATATTCTCGTGTCATTACTTTCTCACCTGATGCTCTATGTGGGTCGGAGCTTCTAGTCAGTTTGGTTCCTTATTTTCAAGTTTCCCCACGCTCTTGTGGTATATTGAAATCTATAAAAATACAGTGTGGGACTGAGTATATCAACCCTATGCCCCTAAACTCAGCGTCTAGATCTCTCTTTTAAAAATAATCTCAGAGACTAGGGTAAGCCTACCTCGTACGTACGGGTCTGCCGAAGATTTTTACGATTCCTTTTTCTTCTTTCTTTATTTTTTAGGTTTGCGGCTTGCCCCTTTTCCCCACTTGATGGAGCTACAAAATAAATTAAATAAAGTAGAAAGTAAATAGGATCTCCTATTTCGACAATAAATCTTAAATTGTGCCCTACGGTTCCTATTCCACAGAGAGATGGCCACATAGTACTGAACGATCGGGGACGTGTGAGTTGTTTGCCTCTCCCAGAAAGTTCGATAAATATGTTTAACCCGTATTTGCCTGTTTCATATTGTTCTATAGAGGAAAAGATACCTGTTATCCAGTCCTAACTGGGGAACCCGGGAAAAGGCATAGATAGTATTTCCTACAAAACCATATAGTGCGACATAAATATCACTCTGATTTCACTCTTAATTAACGAATCGCCAAAGAAAAACCACATTGATTTAACCTGGCGTTCCCTTCCTCATCTCCTTCTGTTACTTGTTGTCCTTTAATTTAACAAGACCCCCTCCTACGTTCTGTACATACCTTGCGCCGGATAAGTGGGTCATGTTCCCATAGCGAGCAGAATGATTCGCAAATGGCTCTGATTATCCTGTTGTAATATTTGTCCCTATGGGCGGTCCTTGCATTCCGTGATGGCCTATGTGAACCAGCCAATCCCCAAATGCTTCACCGGAAGAAGAAGACTTTTTTGTCTATTCTTCCGGTTCGAGAGTAGACATAAAAGCAGTCCACCCAACCTCGTCTGGAAAAATATCCAGAGGGGGCTGGTCGCCATCTTGGAGTGTCTATACTCCCACGGATTTAACTTAAAACTGTGAAGTCTGAAACTACATCTTCGATTTTCAACCACTACCCTTTGTATGTGTTCCACATAGTTCCATACAAGATCGATAAAATCAGGCGGAGACATGTCAAATGCCAAATTTATGGGTACCCACACATATATCTTATCCTATTTACTGGTAACAATATTGACAGAAGATGCAAACCTGATCATATAATAAATGACATCCAATCTTCTCTCGAGTTCAGGCCTTTATTAATGGTATCCAGTTTCCATTATGCCATTGTTCTCTTTTCTTTCTGTTCTTATCTATGTTTCCACCCCGTCTATTAATTTTTATTTTCTCTAAAATGAACCACTTAAAATCATCACAACTATGATTTAGTTTGGAGTAGTGATCAGCAAGTGGCGCATTTTCCTTTTTCGTGCGTAATGCTGACTCATGTTCTAGTAATCTCAATCTGTGTTCTCAGCCCATCTCGCCTATGTAGTCTAGGCCACATAGGCAGATGAAAAGATACACCCAATTGTTGTCAGACAGTTGTTGAAAGTGTTCGTAGTTAAAAGGGTTCCATTAAAATCAAGAGTTTTGGACACTATACAGTTGTCAAAGACAGAGCATGTCCCACAGTTATGGTTGCCTACTGCTTTTTCGTTGGTCATATTCCTCGCTTGCCTTATAGGTGTGAACTAAGTAATTGCGTATATTTTTATTCCACCTTAAGGCGAATAATGGTTTATCGAAGGACTGTTCCCTTTCAGCGTTGAGGAGCTTCCAATTTCTATTTATTATGTTTTTAATCTGATTGCTCTTATTGGTAAATTGGATTACAAACACAATCTTCTCAGAGAGAGAGATGTTATCGATAAGAAAGATGGCTTTGCAAAACCGTCTTGCATTAGACGTATTATTGGCAAAAGAGGGCGGAGTCTGTAAATTGTTGAAAGTTCAGGAATGTTGCACGTATATTCCAGACAATAGCAAGGAGTTGAGGAAATATATAGTTAACATTACTACGATTCTCCAAGAGATTGCAAGTTTGGCGGAGGAGAATGTGTGGGAAAAGATTGGCAAGGGATTTGGGCACGTAGGAAACTGGTTTGCAGATTTGGGGAAAGGAGTTCTCGGATACGTGCTGAAGCCAATAGTCATTGTGCTGGTCTGCCTGATCTGTTAGTGGGGACGTGTAAGAGCGTTAAAGTGGTACAGAGGAAATAGGGCTGAGAGGACTCTCAGAGCGCATGAAAGACGAATGGCGCATATACAGGATAGCCAATATCAGGACCTTAAAAGAATGGAGGGTTTCCGACAGAGCAGGATGGCTACCACTTCAGTTTAGATGGATTTCTTCAGGATGAAATAAGATTGAGATGATGTGATGACAGTTGTCATCAAAGGGGGGAACTGAGAGAGCGTCACTGGTGTTCAGATTTGTAGGGGTGCACCATATTCACTGTTAGTCAGCACCCGTATATAATTCAAGAGTGTTTAGAATTATCATAGAAATATATTCATTGATACAGAGATGTAGAAATGTAATCAGGCCTTGAGAGAAATAAACGCCATCAGTTATTATGAAATGTATTTGTATTACGTTTAATGTTTTGGTTCTGCAATGATGTGATGTATTAAATAATTGTAGGTCATGTTAAAAGTTAGAATTTAGGTTGCTCACGTATAGGTATGCTGAAATAATGATTGTAATGCGTTTTATTTTGCAAGGCCTAATTGACTATGTAAAGAGAAGGCCTCTTCGTTCCTTATTTTATCTTTGCTTATTAGGCTGACAGGGATTTAAGTCAAAGCTTAAATTGCAGTGAAATGTAAAACTTTGTGATGCGAGGGTTTTTCCGGTCTCTGTTTTTGTTGCAGGTGCAAGGACATTTAGCTCGTTAGTTAGAATAAGTCTTTGTTGTAGGAGTTGAGATAGAAGGAGCAGACTGGAGGGGAGTGAATTGGAACGTGAAATCGCAACTCCTAGTACGGAAGAAGCCTGGGACCCAAGGTCGACTTAATGAACAAAGGAAGATGAAAAAGTCTGGATGGAAATTTACAGAAGGAAGACCTGTCTGAAGGGGTGTGCTGAAGGGCGTGTACAAAGATTTTGGGGTTTCGTATTAGGGACAGTGCCCCGTGGGTTGAGCAGACGAGACTTAGGAGGGAGGCTAGAAGGAGCACTATAGATCGAGCTCTCATTAAGTGAAGACTTCTTAGGAAGTTTCACTGCTGACACCTTTTATGCTTTCCTCACCTGAAAGGGAATGTTGTGTAGGGATGTCACTTTAGAATAGAGTAGGGGCAGAAATGCTTTGATTAATGACTTTGAAAGTTGACATCACAATAGCCATTTTATACCTGATACTTTTAGAAGCTGTAATCCTTTTTATCTTTAGTCGAATGCGGATACTTCGTAGAGTAGCATTTGTGTTAGTTCCCATTTATCTTTTGTGTCTGGTATTGAGGTGTCTATATATTCAGATGTTTTTGCTGATAATAAAAGGTCAACTTCCCGGACTTTAAGTCATCCTTTACGAATAATGTCAAATTGCGGTAAATACGTTCTGATAATTGTGTTTCTTCCCTCTACGCTATTAAGCAAGTAAAAAGATCCTGGCGGCCTGAGTGGGTTCTTATAGATAATTGAGTAGAAACGAGAATCCGGCTTTCTCACTGGTATGGCATTATTATCACATAACATGTAAAGTGCTATGCTACCTTTGGATCTAGCTAGTGCTATGCTATCTTTGGATCTAGCTAGCGCTATATAAAACTCAAAATAATAATTATAATCATTATTTAATAATATTTATTTTAGGTTTACATTTATTTTTTAACATTCACATGTTTGTAAACCAGTCCACACCAAGACCACAACCCGGTTCCCCAGGGTAAAGTTGGCAGCCTAGTTTGTTAGGCTGCAGGCACAGTTTCACACCCCCCTCCCCCCCTAACTCATCAGAGGCTTCCAAGGGCGCACACGACATTTACATCTCATCAGACAATGGTGTGTTGCACTTCCCCCTCCCGCTTCTTTAACATAGCTGCCCTCATCATCTTATTTATCGTGAATCAACAGTTTGAGACAGTTGCTGCTGCAGTAGTTCGACGCATTAAGTTATAGGTGAGAAGTTTTGGGCTGGAGGTAAAGTACATTTGGCTCTAATTAACCAAAACATTTAAAGTAACCATGTTGTTCCTGGTTACATTTCACATGCTTTAATTAATCTTGCATTACCTATGTACGCTTTTTTATGCAGCATATCACTGTTGTCTCCCCTCCCTTATAACCTATTTCCAGGTTCTCAAGTGCAACAAAGTCTAACAAATGGCAATAGCGCTATGCAAATGTAATCACTCCACTGCAAATAAAAAGACAAAAGTAAAAAACATTGTCATTTTCAACGCCAAAAACGCTGACCTTCACAAATGCGAGACCTATTGCATTGCAAATGCTTGTTTTACTTGGAGTCTTCCATCCTATGGCAAAAGGAAAATTCAATTTTGGTAAAAAGAGAGCGAGTTAAGTTGTTCTGGAGTTTTGCCAGGAAGGAAATGAAAAGCATGTGTAAAGGGAACCCTGTCTTTGCATCCTGGAGAGCCAATCACTGTATGACAACAGGCTGCTTTTTAAATTCCAGGCTCTCGAAACATTTTCCAAGTGGGGGAAATGTTGCATAATAAGTTAACACAGGCAACATAAGCGTAAGACTCCAGTTTGGCAATAGCTGTTGTGTGCGAAAGCATCTTAGAGTGGAGTGGGTGTCTCAAACACACCTCAGAAAAAGACTGAGTCAACAAAATTGGCATTTACATTACTGCCTGTTTCCACATGCCTTTAACGAGGGAGTTGACTGTCATCTGAAAATGCTGATGACGCGTATTAGTTTCTGCAAACAATGACACAATTTGATTTGATTTCTCCGAGTACAAGGATATAAAGAGCGAACTGGCCCACATCCTCTTCTTATAGCCGTGAAGATCAAGGAGGTCGCTTCTTTGGTAAGACATGTTTTTTATTCCCCGACTTTTTTATTACTTACAGTATGCCGAAGCCAAGCGAGGGCTTCACAAGACAAGCATTTGCAATGCAAATAGGTCTCGCATTTACGCGAGTTTAAGCTATTGGCATTGCAAATTTATTTATGTTTTAAAACCCAGAACCTTAATGAACGGCCTTATCATTTACAATGCCAATATCTCAAACTTGCGTAAATGCGAGAACTATTGCAGTGCAAGCACTTGTTTTTAATGCACTTCGACGGCTGCGCATAGTACTTTTATTTGGAAATGAGACCGTAATTATGATCTTAGGAAGCGAGAACGCTAGTTCTGGCCAGGTCTGGGCCTACTCCGACAATAAACTTTAAAATAATCTGGTCAATGTTTTCGTGCAGCTCGCGTATACACCGGCTCTGCATCGCCTGAGGGGCCAGTGAAGGGCGGCGCCTGGCAGCGCTGCTCGCCGGGACAGTAGCCGTCTTTCATGGCACTGACAGGGGTTTGTACTCGTTTCTGACAATTAATTCTCTTTACTATAAACGTCGGCGGGCGTTTCATATCTTGTGAGCAAGTACTCCGTGAACCCGACAGACTTGTGTCCTCCTTGCATTCTCTTGTCGTCAGGGCTCCTTGGTTCGGCAACAGACAAGTCATGTGACACACGACACAGAGGGCCTATGTAATCCCGGCGCTCGGCCTCTGGGAGGCGGCAATGTGTGCGCTTAGATTTTTTTTAGTCGAATATACTGACGTTAAACTCTATCCCCAGCGCGCTCGTGTTACTGCCCCCCCCCCCCCCTCATTGTTGTAAATCAAGTGACCCCCGTCTCCGTGTGACGCGATTGTTGTATAAGAGGAAGCAAGGTACTTTCTGTGGTAGCTGTGGCTGCAGGCGAACAGTTTCCTTCGCTTTTCTTTTATGTTTTTCGAGTGCGTGGGATATTACATATGCCAGGTGAAGGAGGCAGTTTAATAAGGCATGTGTGTATATCAGCCTCGAGCCTGTTTTGGTTGTTAACTTTCAAGACCTCTCTCATATTATGTTGGCGGATTGTTGAAGCGCAGTAAAGGCTGAGAGGCTCCGAAGAGTGGGAAGGCGCTGTACGAGAAGACACACAGAGTCAAACACCGTGGACCCAGACCGTGTCATTTATATGCTGCTTTATTGCTTCTATTATATCCTATGAACCGTTAACAACAACAATCATTGCAAACGGGGAGTGCATGCGTGGGGCGAAAAGGCACAGCAGCGGGAGTGCGGGCGGGGGAGGGGAAAAATATAGTGCACTAAATATCACGTACCTTATAGTCGAACACTCAAAGTAAAGGGGCAAGTAGCCATGGAAGGATTCAAATGACGACATGGCATAATAAGGAGGGACTAACAAGCCTCATAATCAATCAGAAGACAGAATTTACGAAAGAGAATGACACAAGCTAATTAAAAACATGGGCGGGGAGTGGGCGGAGTTTCCATGGAGCTCCCACTCCATACTGGATAACTGCATGCCTCGAAAAGCGAGCAGCGCATGAGCGCTGCCACTATAGGCTCGAGCTAAAAACCAGGTTATGCAATAATTTGCTTTATCAGGCATGGGAGATAGGATACTGATGTACTTTAGAAATCAAATAGAAAATCTGTATTTTCCGATGATGAGTCATCAAGATTCTGTATTCATCCCAGCTTATAAATTCCTCCAGTCTCCAGTCATACAAATCGCTGTAGAATTCTTCCTTAACCCTTAAGTAATCTGACTTATCAATTTTTTTCTAACACGTAGTAGCATTAATTAGAATATAGGCTTCTGTCATGTACATTTCTCTGGGCTTACCAACTTTTCTACCTTGAATAGGAGCTTCTTATCACACAGTTTTTGTTTTCGCTCAATCTAATTTTAGTTTGTTTATAAACTTTTTCTCTCTCTTTTGGGCTTGTAGTTCTTCTAGCAATGTTGGCCTGCATGCTGTACAATTCCTTAATTACCACTTCCGCAAACATATATGTTTTCATGAGGAGTTTGCATTACCAACCTTGATTTCGGTTTAAATGCAGTCTCACCTTCACCCAATACGAGCAAGCCCTTCCCTTCTATGACCTGTCCTTCACTTGCAATTATTTAATTACCCAAAACCTAATTTTCCAACTCTGGTAATTCTGTCATCAGTATTAAAACAGAAGCAAATTACGTTCTTTAACATTACCCATAGTCATTGGTGTCCTCATTTTATTCTCCTTGGAAACCTTCATCAGCTTCAATTTCCTTATAAACGTATATACTTCTAAACTAGTTTGGGCATAATTTTAATTTGATTCCTGACAGTATGATAGTGCCAATGCCAGGTTTGGATTTCTTCAGCTGTGAGAGTTTCTTCAGTTAAATTAATTCCTTTTTTTTGTTGATTATCGCTATTACACCTGTCATCCTGATTGTGCTCACTCCTCTAAACATGGTAATAATGGCTTACACCCAATTGGCAGTTAATTTTCTTGTAAGTCCCTAGAAAGTTGCACTACATGCACCCATGGCCTGTAAATTGAAGCTACTCGTGGGCCTACAGCACTTATGGTGCCACCCACTTAATTAGCCATGTTAAACATATCTCAAACCTGCCACAGCAGCCTGTGTGCAGATTTAAACTGCATTTCGACCTGGCAAAAGAAACCATTTGCCGGGCCTAAACCTTCCACTTTAATGCATATGTCAAAACTCTTAAATGTGTGTTTCACTACTGCAAGACCGACCTCTTTCATAAGATACCATTGATTTGCCTTATTACATTTAATAAGTGATAACATTTGCCTGGGAACAGGTAGAAAGGTCATGTTTGTTCTCTAGAGAATTGTAATTTAAAATACTCTTAAAAGGCAATGTTGAATTTTAAGTCACAATTCTGAAAATGGTGCTTTTAGAAAGTTTGTGTTTTCTTGTCTTAACAATTTAGTTCCTGCAGCCTTTGGCTTAGGTCACAGGACTATGTGTAGTTGGCAGTTAATCTTTGTGTATTCCTGCCAGTCAGTATCAAACAAGCATTGGCATAGCCAATAGGTCTCGCTTTTGGGACCTTATAAGTATTTAGTTATGCAGCACAATATCCTTTGTGCAACAACATCAACTGTTGCATGGCTAAGCACTTATAAGGTCCCAAAGGCGAGACCTATTGGCTATGTCAATGCTTGTTCTCTTTCTAGAGGAGAACAGTGTTTTCTCCAACACTCACAGAGTGAACATACCTGATACATTCCAAGCCAGGGGATAGTGTCCCGACTGGCTCAGAAAAGGGATCCATCCAATCTAATGGTCCTGATGAAAGCCATCGACCTGTATAGGCGCAGGTAGGCTGAAACATGGTGACCTTATAAGTATGTTGATGTGAGACACCTTATATTTCCCTAGACATGTCCTCTCTTTTTAAACCTTATCCCTGCCTATGTTTTAAGAAATTCCTGTTGCATTGCGACAGGAGGTAATTTTAGATCACTACCTACTTGTTACGGATACCCTACTGTCGTTTTGCTTTGAGAAATGCCCTCCTGGTAGAGGGAAGACCCAATGATGATGCTACCAGTTACTAGTATGTCAGTGGGGAACAAGCTATTGCCCGAAAGTAGCTGTTCAGGGAACCAAAATGTATTTTTCAAAAAGACTCCTGTGCAAACTACCTGGTCCCACCCTTTTTGATACTTGACAAAAAAGATTAGCCATGTCTTGGAGAACAGCCGGTGCAACTAGGATTGCCTGTTAGAAGGGCAAACTACTTGAGTGGGCAGAAGCAGAAAGCACAGAATGGAAGGAGGAGCGAGTTACATAACAGGATGCAATTATATACTCTAGAAACTTACGGGAGACAATGACAACTGACCGTTCTGAGTACTAGGGAAGGCCCTAAATCAGACATAACACAAAAAAAAAAAACACAACAGGACAAGACACACTTCACGGACTAGACACACTTCACAGACAGCCAACATAAAAAAAGATGCACAGGGCTTCACCGAACTTGAAAGAGATGTACTCACAAGTAATAGTGCCATTCTGGGGATTGGAGCCAAAACAGGAAATCGTGAGAAATCAAAAGATGGAACCCCCAGAAAAGTTGGGCCATTGGTGGGGGCAGCAATATATAAGAATAGCATTCATCAAATGTCTCAATGACTGCAAGTTGACATCAAGTTCATCATTAAAGTTACAAGGAAAAAGCAAAACGTTTATGATTACTGTATGCTTGTTTTCACATAAACATTTCTAGGCATTGGTACTGGTGCAATTTTTAGGGTGATTCATCCATTGGGGAATTCTTAGGGAAGTATGGAAATGTCAAACAGGTCTTTGTGTCCCCCTTTCACAGCAAAGTAAGTTTCTCTATCATCTTAATAAAAAAAAATTTGGGGGGGGGGAATACAGAGCTACACCCTACCTAATGTAGCCTCAGAGCACTACTAACAGATGACATCAGTATAAATCAGCAATTATAATGAATAGACGATAGTGAAGTTGTAACATTTTTGAGAATCGGAAGCGCCACGAGTGTAGTTGCTGGTTTTTAGGCATCCAAACAATCCAAGCCTTAGTAAACACAAGTGGCCACCTGCATGGAAGTGAACAATGGGTTTCACAAAAAACAGGGTTTTTATGAGTTTTAGTAAGTAATTTTCCAGTCAAAGATGCACTGGGAGTGAGCTCCCATGGGATGATCCTGGTGTTTATGTGTAGGGTCCTGCCACCAAACTTCTTGCGGTGGTATGACTGAATTGAGAGCAAGCTGTGGTTCCTAGATCGAAAGATTCTAGCTAGATGATCTGGAAGGAACAGCTTCCACAAGTACTTAAGGGACCTGCCCTGTAGAACCTTATGGTCTCTCAAAGGGGCGTGGCTTAAAAACATGTAAGCTAAAAACGTGCTTAGCATAGTGTGCCTGCCGCCGGACGGGTATTTTGCTGCTTCTGTCATTGCATCCTGAATATTTAACACGACAAGCGGCTCATTAAGTAGGATGAAAAAACTGGGGAGTCTCTCAAAGGGGCGTGGCCAATGTAATCAAGGCCATGGCTTAAAACATGTAAGCTAAAAATCTGTGCATAGCATAGTGTGCTGCCCCACTTGTATTTGGCTGTTTCTGTTATTGCATCCAGATGTATGATACAACAAGTAACATCATACCTACAACATGTCAGGACTATTGGCTTTGTCAACGGTTGTTGGCTGCGTAAGATAAATAAGCAGCAACTATGGCTTGTATATAATATTGAAAAAGCTTCCACTTAAAGCCCTGGTGACACCACGACAATGTTGCTGCTCCTGAGTTTCAAAAAGAGAAGGGAAAACCATAGAAAAAGTTTTACTCTTTAAAGGATTTCCCTTCCCCTACCAGGCTCACCTGGCATGACCTAATGCCGTAACTTGTCCGCTAGTGACAATGTTTGCCCGTTGCCTGGGTCACGCACCTCACAAGCAGCTCAGCGCCGGGCCTAAGAATGTGTAGAGCAGATTCCTCCTCCAGAAATGAAAGAAGACAAGCAAGAGCGCATGTGCTAGCTGCCGTGCACCCAATTAAAAAAATATTTTTAAACATAGGTTCACGGGTATTGGGGATCGGATGTTCAAAAGAGGAGCAAGTGGGGGAATCAAACAAACAAAGCTGGATTTGGGGGAGGCAGGGAAAAGCAGCACACGAGAGAGCAACACAGAGTGCTGAGGGAGATAGACATGAGGAAAGAGCAGCATGGTACGAGGGGAGAGGCACACGAGGGAAAGAACTACATGCGAAAGTGATCGCGGTAAACATCAAAGCGGCCGCGAAAGTGAAAGTAATCACGTCAAGCGCTGCGCGCGCGCCCGCGCACATGCGCTGTAGCTCTAGGCTGGCCTGGTAGCACTTTTTGGAGCCCTCTCAATAAGTCTCGCCAGACAAGCGCATGCGCTGGGTCAGGCGAGACCTAAAAAGGGCATCTGGTTGTTGGCAGGATAGGCCATCCTGACAAGATAGGTGGGGTACAGCTATCACCTACCACACTTGCACTTCAATAGGGGCTGTCTCCTGCACTCACAAACAACTTCACACTAGCCTTTTGTAACCTCAGCAGACATCTGTTTTTAAATAGTTGCATTGGTGTTTAGAAAAAACACAATTCAACAGTACCTCAACAGCACATTTACCAGTGCCCCATACTTATTCATTGAAAAAATCTACCATACTATGTCATACGTGCATGTGCAAATATTGATATATAACAGGAATTGTTACCATTTCTTAAGGTGCATCACCGTCTATGGCTCATCTGGGGTGGAGTGCAGGTATGTTGTTAGAGGTCTCCAGATATCTTTAGGCCTGGAAGGACCCGGTAGTTCTTCTGCATACAATTCCAGTTGAGACTTACATTATGCCATATCCAGCAGCCATTTCACTTTGGTGGGTATTGCACGTTTGCCACAGTGGAGTGCTACTCTTTTCTTTGCTAACAAGAGAGCCACTGACACAAATTTACAACTGGCTGGTTGTAGGCTCTTAGCCAGTACAAGTAGGCACACTCCATGATCACAGTCCACTTGTGCCCCTGTAATTTGAGCCTAATATTGTCAGGCTAGGTGTAGAAAGTGCGCTTCTGCTGCCCCACATCGAGCACATTTTGCACCTGCCCTCATATCAAATCAGTATAATTTAGCAGGTGCGTAATAAATTTGGTGCAAATATTTAAAATGTATTATGGGCAAATTGCTGTTAGACGTGAGGGTATGCAACTGCGCACAGCAAAACTTCCAATCTGCCACCTTCCTTGGAATTTCAAGAACAGCATTCCAGACCTCCAGCGCCTTGTCATGGGTCTGCAGTTTATCTGTCTGTGCCGCATTATATAGTTTAGTGATCAGGTGTCTATGAGTGTCACTAGTGACTAGCGTCTGCAATGTATTTAATGTCGGTGGTTCCCTTGGAAACTGAGCATAGCATTTGCGCAGGGCAGCTCTAGGGTGATAGTAAGTAAATGTCAGTAAGGGTGTGTGTCGGGTATGTGAAATGTCTTCAAGGGTCACAAAGGAGCCATTAGTGTAGGCATCACCCATAGTTCGTAGGTCCGTGCATGCGAGCAATTGCAGCGTGGTATCCTCTCTAGATATCAACATTGCAGGGTGATAGCGTAGTGGTAGCACTGGTGCATATAGGGGGGGGTTTCCCTACTCAATCTCCCAGTACCTGCCAGGCTTTCATCGTAGAATGGACTGTGTTGACTTTCGTGCATTGTAACCCTTCCCTCATATGTGAAAGTAGGGCCTGGAGTGGAATAGAGAAGGCGTCATAATGTTCCACTGTAGCCTGTGGCACATACTCCGGCGGTGCTTACCAGTAATGTGTGAAGTGGGCCTCTGCACATTAATAATATAGATAAAAGTAAGGTGCATTTAAATCTCTGCATGTGTATGGCAAAGTGAGTATATCCCAACTAATTCTTGGTTGCTTCCCAGCTCATACCAGTGTTGGCAAATGCATCCTAAGTTTAAAAAAAAAATGTATCAGTAATACAATGGGTGTGTTGACAAATAGATAGAGAAACTTGGGCAGAACTACCATTTTTAGGTCTCGTCTGAGACAGCGCTTTAGCGCTGCTCTCGCGAGAGCTTTTGTAAAAGGGGGATCTGGAAGTGCAAACGAGTGCTTCCAGGCCTCCAAATACAGTGCATGTGCGCCGGGCGCGCGCACCATTTGGCAGCCTGAAAGCACTAGTTAGCACTTTCAAATCCCCCGTTTACAAAAGCTCATTTCGCGGCCGCTTTGATGAGAACATCAAAGCGGCCGTGAAATGAGCTCACCATTTGCCACCCCCTCCCTAATCCCACTTCCCTCACAGCTTGTTATCTCTTCTACCAAAGATTCTGCCCATTCGAAAGAATGACCATGCATAAAAAATACACGAGCAAGGATTGACTGGTCATTTCAATGTTGAATTGTCAGTCCGTAACGTGCGACAAACTTCTGGATGGATATGTGTTTTTTCTCACCATATTTCTGCTTCTCGCATGTGTAAAGAGGCGCTGATATAGCGCATGAGACTTATTTTCACAGAATAAGCATCGCGCTCAGCCACCTAAATACGACTACATTTCCCATGATGCAGATCAAACTCCATCAGTAACGCGCCTCTGGTAGGTAATTGGCCTCGCAGAGTCGTAACTGAGCACAGAGGTTGCTGCAGCAGATACCAGTCCATGAAAACACTTTTCTCTTTTTACATTAGCAAGAAAATTAATATGGTTTCCCTAATGCAAATAGAGGTCGCTATTTTACTGCACTAACACAGCAGCAAAGTAATAGGTGTTTATTTGCCCTCCGTGCAGAGCCCATGCTCGGGATCATACTTGCCTGCTGTGCTACAAAGATGCTTTTGCCTCCAACAAGAAGCCCCGCAGTGATCTTTCATGCATGGCTGTGAAATGCAGCGCTGCTGGCAAAAGGCGGCGAGGAGCCATGAGAAACTCGTAGAAGAGCATGGCTTCTTTCCAACAAACCGAGCTTTATCTGTAATTATGGTGGCTGCACCTTTTATCATGCTTTGTTTAACTTTTATTCTTGTCTGTAATTATGGTGGCTGCGCCTTTCATCATGCTTTGCTTAACTTTTATTCTTGTGTCACGCTACTTGTTTTCCGTGTGCTTTGTTCCCTCCCACCTCGCTAAACTCACGGCCATTTGTTCCACCCCCTCCCTGGCCTCCCACCCGTCCTTCACTTTTCGCCCTTATCTACTTGCATTTCAGTTTCAAGCGTGTACGTGAATCTTAAGTATGGGTTTTGTGCACACTTGTCCCAGGGCCGCCATCGCTTCGAACGCGAGGCCACGCCCACACGCCAGGCCACGCCCACTTCTGGACCTATAAGAAGCGCTGATTGAGAGCGCCTTCATTAGGATTGTTTACCTCTGAGGCGGAAGCCGGAGGCTTGTTCACTCGTCTTTTTTAAAAGTGTAATAATTGTGTTAGCTAATTTTAAAAAGCATTTTCAGCTATACAGAGCTCTCCTCTGTCCTGAGCACCTCCCCAGGCTTCCCACTGTCAGCGGATCGAGCGCTGCACCGGGGGCAAGTTCCCAGGGCCGCCATCGCTTCGAACGCGAGGCCACGCCCACACGTCAGGCCACGCCCACTTCTGGACCTATAAGAAGCGCTGATTGAGAGCGCCTTCATTAGGATTGTTTACCTCTGAGGCGGAAGCCGGAGGCTTGTTCACTCGTCTTTTTTAAAAGTGTAATAATTGTGTTAGCTAATTTTAAAAAGCACTTTCAGCTATACAGAGCTCTCCTCTGTCCTGAGCACCTCCCCAGGCTTCCCACTGTCAGCGGATCGAGCGCTGCACCGGGGGCAAGTTCCCAGGGCCGCCATCGCTTCGAACGCGAGGCCACGCCCACACGTCAGGCCACGCCCACTTCTGGACCTATAAGAAGCGCTGATTGAGAGCGCCTTCATTAGGATTGTTTACCTCTGAGGCGGAAGCCGGAGGCTTGTTCACTCGTCTTTTTTAAAAGTGTAATAATTGTGTTAGCTAATTTTAAAAAGCACTTTCAGCTATACAGAGCTCTCCTCTGTCCTGAGCACCCCCCCAGGCTTCCCACTGTCAGCGAATCGAGCGCTGCACCGGGGGCAAGTTCCCAGGGCCGCCATCGCTTCGAACGCGAGGCCACGCCCACACGTCAGGCCACGCCCACTTCTGGACCTATAAGAAGCGCTGATTGAGAGCGCCTTCATTAGGATTGTTTACCTCTGAGGCGGAAGCCGGAGGCTTGTTCACTCGTCTTTTTTAAAAGTGTAATAATTGTGTTAGCTAATTTTAAAAAGCACTTTCAGCTATACAGAGCTCTCCTCTGTCCTGAGCACCCCCCCAGGCTTCCCACTGTCAGCGGATCGAGCGCTGCACCGGGGGCAAGTTCCCAGGGCCGCCATCGCTTCGAACGTGAGGCCACGCCCACACGTCAGGCCACGCCCACTTCTGGACCTATAAGAAGCGCTGATTGAGAGCGCCTTCATTAGGATTGTTTACCTCTGAGGCGGAAGCCGGAGGCTTGTTCACTCGTCTTTTTTAAAAGTGTAATAATTGTGTTAGCTAATTTTAAGAAGCACTTTCAGCTATACAGAGCTCTCCTCTGTCCTGAGCACCCCCCCCAGGCTTCCCACTGTCAGCCGATCGAGCGCTGCACCGGGGGCAAGTTCCCAGGGCCGCCATCACTTCGAACGCGAGGCCACGCCCACACGTCAGGCCACGCCCACTTCTGGACCTATAAGAAGCGCTGATTGAGAGCGCCTTCATTAGGATTGTTTACCTCTGAGGCGGAAGCCGGAGGCTTGTTCACTCGTCTTTTTTAAAAGTGTAATAATTGTGTTAGCTAATTTTAAAAAGCATTCTCAGCTATACAGAGCTCTCCTCTGTCCTGAGCACCTCCCCAGGCTTCCCACTGTCAGCGGATCGAGCGCTGCACCGGGGGCAAGTTCCCAGGGCCGCCATCGCTTTGAACGCGAGGCCACGCCCACACGTCAGGCCACGCCCACTTTTTCTCTCCCCATATGGGCTTTCCATGCAAGCGCAGCAGACGCTGAAGGCGCGCCTAAGGCAAGCCCGTCTGTGCCCGTCCGGGCCAGGCCGGGCACAGGGCCATCCACTATGCCCGTTTTTCACAGCCCCCGGATCACACACTCACGTGACTACCTCCTTCAATTCAGCACGGCAACTCCCTCTCCTGGAGCCTTACCATCTCCTAAGCCCCATGAGGAGTCTGCAGAGATACCCACCCACCAGCCTTCCAATGGTATCAGCCTAGCGCTGCTGAATTGCAGATCAGCCCCTAAACACGCCGTAGAGATCAAAATGCTGATCGAAGACTCAAAACTAGATATTCTATTCCTCACGGAAACCTGGTTAACATCTCACTCCGAAGCGGACATTGTTAACATGCTCCCCCAGGACTACCTTATACAATATCAAAATAGAGAGAAGGGAATAGGAGGAGGACTAGCAATTGTCCACAAAAACTCCTTTGTATGTAGGTTACAAGAAGGAGAAATAGAGGATTGCGAAAGCACCCATTTCTCTCTTCAGATAACCCCTAACAAATCACTTACGGGCACTCTTATATATCGCCCACCCGGCAGCCCAGGAAATTTTGCTAATTCACTGCTTGAGTCCATTACCTCCTCCTGCATCTCGTTCCCTAACTTCATTGTGCTAGGAGATTTAAATTTACATTTCGAAGACAACACAGACAAAACGGCTGTGGACCTCACCTCACAATTAAAAGCACTCGATATTCATTTAATCAACTCAGAGGCTACGCACATCAAAGGTCATCTTTTGGACCCTCTCTTCACCAATCTCCCCAAAACCGAGGTCCGACCTGCGATCCCTCTCCCCTGGACTGACCATTTTCTCCTCCCATTTATCTGGCAAACCCAAGTAAGAAAGGCCCACACACGAATTCCCAGAGAATACGACAGAATATGGTCTAAAATATCATCTGAGCACTGGTCTCGGGAGCTAATTCGCTCCGCTCCCCTGCCACTTCCTGACCCGGTTAATGCAGATAAAAACCTTACTAGCTGGCTCACGTCCACTCTGGACATTATCGCCCCGAAACAAGATCTAAAAAAGAAAAATAACTCCTTTAAGTCGCCTTGGTTCTCACAAGAACTCAGGAACCTACGAAAAATTTGTAAAATCCACGAGAGAAAGTGGAGAAAAAACTGGGACCCCCTTATCAAGGAAGAGTACAGAACTGCAATGAGGATTTATAAAGCAGCACGGAAAGCAGCCCAAGCCACATTCTTTGACAAAAAAATCAAAGCTGCATCTAGCTCATCCCGAGAGACTTACAAAATATTCAAAGAACTGCGCAAAATACCCACCCCCCCCTCCTTTCAACAACCCTCAGTTGCCAGATGCAACCAAATAGCGGGCTTCTTCCAAAGCAAGATTACTAACATTCTGCAGTCACTCCCGCCCAAATCAGACAGCAATCCCCCTGCTGCCCCCTTCCCCTCTTCCCCAAGACCCACCCTCGACAGCTTTAACCAACTTTCTAACGATGACTTTCTGAAAGCCCTATCAGACCTGAAAAGCGGTTCCCCCAATGACCCTGCTCCTATTCGAATCTTAAAACAAGTCGGACCTACCATAGCCCACCTGGCCACTAACCTTATTAATACCTCGCTGGGTCAAGGAGTGGTTCCCCCCAGCTGGAAGCATGCTATAGTCAAGGCATTACAGAAAAAACAAGGACTTGACCCATCAGACCTATCCAACCTTCGACCGATCTCTCTCCTGCCTGGCCTGAGTAAAATCGCAGAGAAGGCAGTTAACCAGCAATTGTCAGCCTTCCTCGAATCCAATAATCTTCTTCGACCCTCACAAACAGGCTTCCGACCAGGCCAAGGGACCGAAACAGCCCTCCTGAAAGTGGTAGAGGAGGCTAGATGCATCTTGGATTCAGGGGGATCGGTCTTACTGATCCTCCTGGATCTAAGCGCTGCATTTGATACGGTGGACCACAAGATCTTAATACAACGACTATCTGAACTAGGAGTGAGAAGCACGGCACTATGTTGGCTCTCCTCCTTCTTAGAAAACCGTACCTTCCAGGTTTGTGAAGGGAACGTTCGATCAGATATCCTTTCCCTCCAGTGTGGGGTTCCCCAGGGCTCTTCACTGAGCCCTACACTGTTTAATACATACATGGCCCCCCTGGAGGATGTGGTCTCCCCATTTGGGATAAAAGCCGTCACCTACGCTGATGACACCCAAATGATCGTATCATTTTCACTCGAGGAAGAAAAAATCAAAAACCTTCATGACTGCTTAGAAGGTATACATGCCTGGATGTCTAACTCAAGGCTCAAGCTCAATGGGTCAAAAACAGAGCTTATGCTCTTGGGACACCAACCACCATCCCTCCCCACCACTATATGGCCTTCATGCCTAGGACCCATCCCCCAGCCTAAAACTGAAATCAAAAGCCTAGGCTTCTGGCTGGAACAGAATCTTTCCATGACAACACAAGCCAAAAAAACAGCCGGCACCTGTGTTGGACTACTTCGATCCACCAGGAAGATTCTTCCACTACTTCCCGCAACCTCCCAGAAAATGCTTATGCAAGGTCTAATCTTATCAAGATTGGACTATTGCAATGCCCTTTTTAGGTCTCGCCTGACCCAGCGCATGCGCTGGACTGGCGAGACTTATTGAGAGGGCTTCAAAAAGTGCTACCCGGCCAGCCTAGGGCTACAGTGCATGTGCGCGGGCGCGCGCGCCACTTTTACCGCGACAACTTTCACTTTTGCGGCCCCACGGCCGCTCGGCATAGCCAATAGGTCTCGCTTTTGGGACCTTATAAGTGTTTAGTTATGCAACTGTTGCATGGCTAAACACTTATAAGGTCCCAAAGGCGAGACCTATTGGCTATGCCAATGCTTGTTTTGGGTGCACCTGAAACCACGCTCAATGTCCTGCAGCGAACACAAAATGCCGCTGCAAGGATACTCACTGGCACCCCCCGTAGAGCTTCAGCCAAACCTGCCCTTAAGACACTGCACTGGTTGCCGATACGCGAAAGGGTCAAGTTCAAATCCCTTTGTACCACCCATAGAGCTATGCAAAATCAAGGACCCCCAATGCTGAAAGCTATGCTCTACCCCTACACCCCGAACAGACCCTTACGGTCAGCGCAAGGCAACCTGGCCAAGGTCCACCGAACTAAAAGAGCTCGTACTGGTGGACGTCGTTTCTCGGTGGTCGCCGCAACCCTCTGGAACTCTCTCCCAACCCAACTCCGGTCTGAACCTAATCATATGAAATTCCGAAAGCTTCTCAAAACTCACCTTTTCCCACAATAACCTTTCTCTTCCCTCTTAGCCTCTACCCTCAGTTGTTGGTCTACAATCACAGCGCTGGGACGCTTCCGGGCAGCCATGCGCTATATAAATCCCAAATTCATTCATTCATTCATTCATTCAATCACACAAAACCCGTGCAGTGGTTTACCACCTATTCTCTACATGCAATTGTATTTTCTCTAATGTTAGCGTGCGTGCCTTTGCTTTTTACCATGTATGTGTGCATACGAATGCGTCTCGGTGCGCATCCACTAGCTTTACTTCCCAGAACACACACGTGAAAAGTGGCTGTGTTTAGTAAGAGCTGCACTATGTATGCACGTGTCTGTGCACTGCGACAATAATGTGAACAGCTTGTTTGATTGGCACTACCTTGCTGGTGAATGCACAGCACTATCCAGTGTTCTGCACGTGCACATCACTAACGTGTTGACAGCACAGAGAAGTGTGCTCTACTCTGTGTGTGTTGTATAGGGCACCAAATTTGTGTGTGCACGTCTCTGATAAGTATGTGCCTCATGCAGGACTGCACACGTTATTGGCAAGGGTGCACGTTGTTGGTCGGTTCACAATCGGAAGGAATGTGCACTAGGTTGCAGGCAGTGAGTAGCTTCACGACCTTGTACATTACTGGCACTTATGTGCAAAATCAACACTTATGCACATTATCACTGGGTGTGCGTGGCACGATTGGCATCACTGCAAAGTGTGCATCAAATGTCTGAGTGCAAACTGTTAGCCCAGTGAACAGCGTGTTTAAGTCTGCACAGGACTGGAGTGTATGCAGTGCATGTAGGAGTTTCAACATCAATGGTGCACGTGCAGAAGCATTCACACTCTTTGTGAGTTTTCAGGCATGTGCCCGATAATTCGTGAGGCAGGGTTGAGTTCATCGTTGATTGTGCACATACGTGTGTTAATTATTGGCAAGGGAGGAGTCACCTTCTTTGATCAGCTATATCACTAACAGATTTGGACAGTACATTGAAAATGCAGGTTAGTAGTAAGTATACACAGTGTAAATTAATCTAGATCCCTTACAAGAAGCAAGGCTGGCAGTAACTACGCCTCTTTTACTGCCAGCCGTGCTTTTCGTAAGCAAGTACTATAAATAAGAAATGTGCGTTGTTATGCACCGCTTGCAGCTTTCAAAACACATAAATAAAAGGCATTGTCATTTACAATGCCAATAGATCAAACTCTCGCAAATGCGAGACCTATTGCATTGCAAATGCTTGTTATGATTGCAATCCTATCCACCAAAGACAGTGGGAACCACGTCCACCTGGAGACCTGATCTTCCACGGTTGAGATTAAGCTGCTGTAGTAAGATATGATTACCTATTTGGGATCTCTGTGAACCTATATCCCCAAATATTTAACAGGGCACATGCTCCATATTAGCGAACACTCGAGAACGCTCTCCGGAGTGCTGGACATTAGAGGGAATATAACTGAATTCGACCAGTTGATGCTCTGACCGAGTAATGTTCAAGCCGGACGTATTCCCAAATTACAGGTGACAAGTGCACTGGTGGGTCCCTGACATACAGCACCATGTCATCCGCATATAGGGATATACTAAGAGGGTGCAAACGTAAATGTACTGCTGATGCAGCATGTCTTTGCTGAGTGATGAAGGCCAGCAGATCAAGTGCTAAAGCAAAAAATAGGGGTGACGGGGGGCACCCCTCTCACGTTCCCTTACCTATGTGGAATTCTTCAGACGTATGGCCATTAATACACATTCGGGCTGCTAGGTCAGTGTAGAGGAGACACATCTAGTGCAGGAATGCTGTTGGTGTCCCCATACGGGTTATGACCATAAACATGTATCGCCAGTCGATGGAATTGAATCCTTTTGCAGCATCCAATAGGACTGCTGCTGCTGGCAGGGAGGGATTCAGTTGGTGCAACAAGGCAAAAAGGCTGCGCAAGTGGTGTGCTGTGGACCTGGATGGTATGAACCCAGACTGATCGGGTAGTACCAATCTGAGAAGTAATGGTCGAAGCCGAGTTTCTAGAATGTTGGCTAATATTTTTGTGTCCATATTGATATGGGATAGTGGTCTGTATGACTCACAATGTTCAGGCGCTTTCTCAGGCTTCAACAAATTCAATTTTGAAGCTTACCACAGGAAGGGGAGTAACTGCTGTTTGCTATATGCCTCTTCATACTTGGCGTGCATGTGTGGGGCCAAGAGATCAGTGAACTCTTTATAGAACTCTCCAGCCAAGCGGTCCAAATCTGGTGCCTTACCATTTTGGAAAGTGCTCATATTTTCTTTGACCTCTTCAATCATTATACTAGCCCCATATCTTCAAAACAGGTACCAATCTCATCTGCTGTAGAAGAATTTCAAGTACTGTAAAGGTAGGGTAGAAGTGTTTGAAAGCTGTTAGTATTGAGGGAGCATCATAGTGTTCGCTCACCTCCAGGGTATTTATCTTTACTATGTGGTCCCTCCCTCCGGCGTTCGCAGTTTCACTGCCAAGCCTCAGCCAAGGCTACCTCCCTCCCCACATGCTCGTGCTGCATGGTGCTTGGATAAAAACTGCAACTCTTGTGCTGCTTGGTCGTGAAGGTTGGTGAGGTTCTCCCTGGTGGCAGCTAGGGTGGTATGGCTTGGGTTGCTCGTGTGTACAGGTTTGAATGAGCGCAAGGCATTCTCAGTTTTTGTTAAGTTGGGTACATATTGTTTTTAGGACCCTGCCTGTGTGTTGATGTATGTTCTCCTAATCATCACCTTGAACGTCTCTCATATGGTATCCTGGATATAGAACCAACATTTAAAAAAAATATTTGATGATAGCTGATCTGAGCCCATCCCAGACCTCCAGTAGAGCCGTCACTTGGAACCTCCATGTGTATGGAGCAGGAATCATGGTAGGAATTAATAGCCTCAACTTCACTGGTGCGTGATCAGATAGTGGCTTGGGCATGTGTGTGAGCTCCTCTGCCCATGTGCACATCTCCCAGGATATCAAACAGTAGTTCAGTCTAAACCACGACCCATGGACTGAAGAAGTGAATGTGCCTTTCCACAATGTGAGGTGTCGCAGCTGCCAAATTTCCTCCAGCCTATACTACTCTCTTCCTGCCTGTATTTCCCCAGCAGATTGCTTGCCCTGCCAATCCGCCACAGCTGACCTGTTTACGGAGGGATCTAAATAAGCACTAAGATCCTGCCCCTAGATAATATTTATTGGTGACAAGTTGTGGATGTCGCACCCTGCGGTCATAACCCCCCCCCCCCGATCATCTTCAATTGGGGCTGTACATTTTGATGTAAATCCTCTTTTTATGCACTGTTCACTTTAAGTATATTTCAGCAGTTAGCGTGCTGAGGGGGCCGCCAATATAGATTGCAATGCTAGTTGTCTGGATGGCACAATGGACCCATTGTAGAACTTATATGTAAGTTTCGGTCTGAGGTTTTTGCTCATCTGGGAATAACCTAGCTTGAAGGTACCCTTTTGTGTTTTTTCCTGCAATTAAATGATTTTAATTGTTTTGTAATGTATGAGACCTTAATGCCTTTTGTATTTTTAACTTGCTTGGGCAGCAATGATGCTCCATTTGATGCATAATGCATTTTTCTAGTGTTCATTGTTCCTGTTTCGAATTGTTTGGCCATCTACGACTCATCCAATATCGAGGCACTCTTTCGCACTTTTCATTTGCCTGCTTGACACACTGTGATCCTAACTTATTTTATTCCAGGTACATTATTGCGAACTATGTATTTTTATTATTATTTTTTTAATTTATTGTGAGATGTGTATCTTGCACTTTTCTGGTTCTTCTGAGCCAAAATAAAGTTGAAAGTGATGAACTGGAGTTATAGGAGTACACCAATCATAATGGTGAACATGTGTTTTACAAATGAACTCTTATATTACGTCATGCCATGTCACACCATGTCATATCATATGACATGTTATGTTATGCTATTTTATGCTATCCTGTGGTATGAGGCCTAACTAGTATTTGGGAAAGGTTTGGCCCCAGTCAGAAATCCAGTTAGATACATAATTATTATTATTATTTTTTTATTTTTTTTTTTTAAAAGGTTTTTATTGAACAGAAAAAAGGATACAAGCATGGGCCTACAACCACCAGGGCCGGCCGCTAGAATCAAAACGGATCACACAGTGTTAAAGTCATCAACCGACCCATGGTCCCCAGCCCATTACAGAAGCTCCGGATACTCCTAAGGGAATCAGGATACATACATTTACCATAAATAACAACTAAAAACAAAAGGCGAGGCGTAGTGACATAAAGTGGGCGTCAGACTACAGCAGGGGGACCCTACATCCGACCACCAGATGGCGGTCAAGGGAAAGGAGGACTAAGAGGTCAGGGGGGGGTCACGGGAGAGCCAGGTCTACACTCGGATAGTCCAAATACGCAAGGAACCATCAAGGGTCAGGGGGACAAGGCAACCTCGGAAGTGTCCACCAGGGGGGGGGCACAGATATTTCCCCGATACTGATTCCATTGCCCCCAGATTCTACCCCATGCCCCCGGTTTACCACGAGCCACATACACAGTCTTCTCCCTGAACATGCACCAGTCCATGTTCTCCTTCCATACAGACACGGTGGGCGGCCGCTGGGAACCCCAAAGCTGCGCTATATCTCTCTTGGCAATCATGTTCCCCAGGGCCGCCCACCGAGTCTGGGCCGCGTTATAATCATTGGGCTCCCACACATTCAGAACACAGCGACGCACCTCCGGCAACAGAGCGACCCCGGTGACTTGTCCCATTACCACATGCACCCGGCGCCAGTATTCCGCCACCTCGCGGCACTCCCAAAGGATGTGGAGAAAGGTGGCACTAAGTCCACAGCCCCGCTTACAGAGCCCGTCGTCAGAAAATCCCATCGGAACCAAACGGGGACCCGTCACGTAAACCCGGTGGAGAATCTTCAGCTGGACCAGACGGAGACGGGCCGGGATGGCCACCTCCTTAGGGGACGACAGTGCGGACTGCCAGTCCTCGTCGTCCAGCTCCACCCCATCTCCCGTCCATGCCTCCCGAAGACGCACCAAGAGGTCAGCCCGATTATTAATAAGTTTTTTATAAATTAGAGAGATAGTGCTGTCAGGCACGTGACCATCGAGTATGCGGTCCTCGAGGGGCGAAGAAGCCGGGACCTTGGTCCCTACCCCAAAGACCGAGAGCAGGGCATGCCGAACCTGGGCGTAACGGAAGAACTCCCTTTCAGTAAGCTCGTATTCACTCTGGAGCGCCGCGAAGGTTTTAACCGCACCCTTGATCCATAGGTCTCCCACTCTGCTAATACCGATCGTGTCCCAACGCTCAAAGCCTTTCGTTTTCCAGAGGCTTCCCAGTCGGTCGGAGGCAAATAAAGGAGTGGCACATGTTAAGCGCTCACTCCAGCCCATGGCTACATTAGCCGCCTTCCAGATCCTTACCGCAATCTTAGTAGGGCCCGTAAGGGTCCTTCCAGCCGAGCGGGAGTAAAGCGCTCTATTATAGTCACCGCCGGGAAGCAGGAATTTATCCATCTCATACGCCGGGTTCAAGCCAGGCGCATACGTGGCATGGTTAATGGCCGATAGCTGTGAGGCCCAATAGTACCTTCTAATGTCGGGAAGCGCGATGCCCCCGTCGTACCAGGGGAGAGTAAGCTTTGCCAGAGCGATACGCGCCCGCCCGTCCCACACCAGTCTCCTCTGCAGGCTCTCCACCTCCCGAAAGTAGGCCACCGGAATGACGTCGAAGGAGTTCTGAAGTGCATAAAGGAATCTGGGAAGGGACATCATTTTAAACAGTGCTGCGCGACCAAGCGGGGACAAGGGCAGCTTACACCACCGAGCCGTATCCTCCCTCAAACGCCGAAGTGGAAGCAGGAGGTTCTGCTCATAGCGAACCGCCGGGTCCAACGAGACGTACACCCCCAGGTATTTAAAGCCGGACAGAGATAGTTGGATCGGAAGCCGAGGCGGCAAGAGAGGAGGGCCACCAGAAATAGGATAGACACAGGATTTAGACCAGTTAATCGTCAAACCCGAATTTCTCCCAAAGGAAGTAAGAACATCAAAGAGAACATTAAGCGACTGCCGCGGCGAGGTGAGATACAAAAGAATATCATCCGCGTACAACGAGACCCGATCCTCGAAGCCCGGGGCCCACCGGATCCCTCTGATCGAGGGCTCCCAGCGGAGCCAGGCAGCGAGCGGTTCCAAGGCGAGAGCAAAGAGCAGAGGGGACAACGGGCACCCCTGCCTCGTACCCCTACCGAGAGCGAAAGGCCGGGAGACCCGCCCATTGACAACCACCTGAGCCATTGGTCCAGTGTAAAGAAGCTTCACCCAGCCAAGAAATCCCTCCCCAAAGCCAAATTTGGTCAAGACAGCCCAGAGGAATGGCCACTCGATGGTATCAAAGGCCATCGTGGCATCCAAAGAAACCAGTACGGCTGGTTCGGAGAGGTACTCCGCCCTAGCGAGGGCGCCGTGGAGACGCCGCAGGTTAAGAGCGGTGTTACGATGAGGGATGAAGCCGCATTGATCAGGATGGATCAGATCACAGATAACGCTCAGCAAACGATTGGCGAGGACTTTAGCCAGTATCTTAGGCTCGGCGTTTAATAGAGAAATAGGCCTGTAGGAGGCACAGCGGTCTCGTGGCTTACCTTCCTTGGGGATCACGACTATAGTAGCCAGACGCTGGTCGGCGGGAAGGGAACCCGTCTCGAGGGACTCCTGGAACATACGACGGAGGAAAGGCGCGATTTTATCAGGGCGCAACTTATACAACTCAATAGGCAGGCCGTTGGGACCCATAGCCTTGCCAGAGCGAAGGGACCGAATCGCGGTGGCAATCTCGTCAACGGACAAGGGGGTGTCCAGCTGTTCACGGTCCTCGACGGACAGGCCGGGCAAAGCAATATCCCGCAGCAGAAGGCGAGAGTCTTCCTCATCCCTATCCGTCACCGGGGAGTACACGGCCCGGAGGTGGTCAGCGAAACACTCCACAATCTCACCAGGCTCAGTCACACACGCTCCATCCGAGGCCCGAAGCTCCGGGACCACACGATTCACTCTCTCCTTCTTGTCCAGCCAAGCAATCAATTTACCCGCCTTGTCCCCGGCGTCATACAATCTACCCTGCTGCTCCCTATACATAGTCTTGGCAGCATCAGTAACAAGAGACCTGTATTCAAACTGCTTCAAGCTGAGGGCATGGAGCCCGTCCGGAGTGACACCCGCCTCCAAGGCCGACTCCAGCCCCGAGATGTCAGTCTCCAGCTTCACCACTGCCTCACTCTTGATCTTCTTAGCCACCACTATCTGGGAGAGGGCGTGTCCGCGGAGCACGGTTTTAAAGGCTTCCCACAGGGACATTGCGGACGACACCGACCCCTCGTTTTCAAGGAAATATTGGTCAATCGACTTGACCAAGCTGTCGCGAGTTGTAGGGTCTCGCAGGTACCAAGGGTTAATGGGAGCGATCCGTCCTGCAGACCGCGACCCGGTGTCAAAGAGCAGCCACAGCGGGGAATGATCAGAGATACCCCGCGCCAGGTGCCTAACCTCTCGAATCCGAGCAGTCTGGGCCGCGGGCATAAGGAAATAGTCTAATCTGGAAAGACTCCCATGCGCCCCAGATTGAAAGGTGTACTGACATTGTGTCGGATGCATCAATCTCCAACTATCTACCAGACCGAAGGTCTCCAATAGTCCGCCGAGCCATGCCTGGGCAGCGGGGAGGGCCCTGGGCGGGTGACGATCCAGGTCACCCGAAAGCACCGAATTGAAGTCCCCGCCCATAAGCAAAAGACTGTCGGGAAGTTCAAGCAGCATTCGACCCAAGTCCGAAAAGGTGGAGTTCTGGAGGCCCGGGGGGACGTAAACTGAGACCAAGGAAAGGGACTGCCCCTCCCACCTCCCAGTCAGACCCACATAGCGCCCTCTATCATCCGAGACTACCCTGGTGATCTCTAACGGAAGTGAGGATCGCAGGAGAATGCCCACCCCTCTAGAACCTGTGGTGAAACCAGAATGAGCCACGAGGCGGTATCCCCCCCTGTTCATTGCATGACAAACATTACCAACCAGATGCGTCTCCTGTAAAAACACCACATCAGGAGCCAGACGACGCAAATACTGCAGCACAACACCCCGCTTGATACGGTCCCCCAACCCATTGACGTTCCATGACATCAACCTCAACCCGTCCCCCCCCATCCCCTCCAGTAGATCAAAGGTCCCCCAGCCAGTAGCACAGCCCCCGACACTGGACAAAAATCAATACCTCGCCCTGAAAACAAAAAGCACACATCAAAACAACTCCTCCCACCCCCCACCCCCCCCCCAAATCCAACTCCCCCCACCCTGCACCCCTGCGGTCCAAAAAACCACCCCAACTTGCAGTGTGCCTGTCGCCCTACTAACCCCATTCTACGGAAAGACCCCGGAGGAGGAAAGGGACCCGTCCCCGCCCGCCCCCCACACAGGTCATAGTGAGACAAAATGAACAAAAGAAGTAAAACCCAACCGAACAGTGCAAAATGGCAAAGTCAAGGACCAAAAGTCACTCCAAAGGGGACCCGTGACCTTCGGTACCGGCAGAGGGCCCAGACCGGTCACCCCTGTCCGGAAGCGAGTCCAGCCAGTCACTCACAGTCGCGGGAGAGTCAAAAAAGGCAGTCCGACCCTCATGTTCCACTCGAAGTTTTGCGGGGTAAAGCATAGAGTACTTAAGGCCCAGGTCACGGAGACGACGCTTCACCCCCTGGAAACCCATCCGCTGTTTCTGGACAAGTTGGGTGAAGTCCGGATAAAAGTTAATTGACGAGTTCTCATGACGAACCGGGCCGTGGACCCGTGAGGCCTGCAGAATCGCATCTCGGTCTCTATAGTGGAAAAGTTTGGCTACAATAGGCCTCGGGGGGGGGCCCCCGGCCGCGGTCGACCGCCCGGAACTCGATGGGCCCGCTCCACGGCAAAGAACTTACTTAGGCCAGCGGGGGCCAGCTGTTGGAGGATGAGTTCCTCAACCAGGAGGTCAACCGGGCGGTTGTCGGAGGACTCCGGTACGCCTATGACACGGATGTTATTGCGTCGGGCTCGTCCCTCGAAGTCCTCCAGCCGCCGGGCCATCTGATCGTTAGCCATCTTGATGTCGCCAAGAGTGGTCTGCAGGTCCAACACATCCGCACCAAGGGTAGAAGTCCGCACATCGAGCGCTTGAACCCTCTCGTTGGTTTTAGAGAGATCCGCCCGAATTAATGTGACATCGATTGCCACCGTGTCGATTTTACGGGCCAAGGCCTCGTACTGCGTGGCGATGGTCTCCCTGATGCCATCAATGGCGCCCATGATGTCCTGCAGGGACAGCTCCGGAGAGACGGACGTGCCACCACCGGCGGCGTCTGGGGGGGCGCCGGCCGCTCCAGGGGACCCTCTGCCATGAGTGTAGCGGTCCATGTTGTTCGCCTGGACCGGTCTCCCGCGGAGGGAAGCTTTAGTCTTGCGCCCCTCGGGGCCCCCCTTGCCCCCCATTTGGGCCACGCTCACCGAAGGGGACCGCCGAGCAAGGGTCGAATGGGCACCGGCACCGCAGACGGGCGCCTCACCAGAGTCCGCAATATAGCGGTGTGAGGGGACCAAATGCGATGGGCACACTAGTAGCAGGCGGAGACAAAGGCCTCACGCAGAGGCCTAGGAAACACCCAGCCACACCAAGCGATTCCGCCGTCCAGCCCCTTCAAAGTCCAAAAGTGAAACCGAAAGTGATGGAGCGACCACTGGCACAGCGCTGTAGCCGCTGTTGTTCAATTACACCCCGGCTCCACAGTTCGCCCTCACACCGGGCACCGCCGTCGGGTGGGTCCCAAAAGTTCAGACCACGATAAATCAGGATTCCCAGGTCCGATTCGATTTCTGAAAGGAGATCCGTGTTCAGCCAGCCTTCATCTTCCAGATTCCGTAAACTATATCAGGATAATCTCAGGATAAATTCCGAGGAGCAGCGAGGGTCCGGGGAGCCCTGTGCTCACGCGACCATCTTGGATGCGCGCTAGGCTCCTCCTCCACATAATTATTATTTAATTAGAAAATATTTAATAACCTAGCAGGGAGAAAAGGTTAAGTATTTTATAATGTAATAACAAATGTGTACTATTTGTATATTCTTTTTATATTCATTTATATTTATTCATACTGTCAACTATTTAAATATTTGAATTTAACATAACTTCTTTTCTGGTTTGATTTGAATCCTTTGGGGTTTTATTTTAAATCCCTACCACAACTGTTTTCGATGGGAGGGTGTTGCAGTACCAGCGGTTGGCCATAGGTAGTGCTGGACTTACTACAAAGTGCTAGGTACTACAAAGGTGTAGGTTACTACAGAAGTGCAGGTTGTGAATACCTGAATGCAGGAAACGTACTCAAAAGTAGGGGTGGGTATAACTCGAGTAACATGCTGTAGGGTTATTACTTGAAATTACATTAAAATTCCACAACATTACATGGAAATATGCGGGGAGCATAACCAAGCATTTAGCGCTATTTTCTTAGTGCAAAATGCACCTATGCATTTGAAATGTACATGAGGATGCATTTTGCACAACGAAAATAGCGGTAAATGCAACAGAACGCGAATAGCAAGAGCCAGCAGCCGCTCACTCTTGCTAAGATAAATGCTCCTGTGGTAGGACTTTTGAGCCAAGTTACTCCTAAAAATATATAGAAATAGAAGTAGGTTTAAATCCGCAGAATTGGAATACTTAAAATTCTAGCTGAATTTATAGAATCTCTAAGTGATTTTAATATAACGTATAAATCAGCTTTGCCACTTAGGGACCTGACCAGAGAAGTGGACGTGTTTTGGGGTGTCCCAGAACTAATAGCTTTCCCTAGAAAACAACTTAGCTCCAGTGCTAGTTTCATTCTAGAACGGCATACGTGCATGTAATGGGCGCTCCACTTCAGATATCAATGCCAACCCTACCTTCAAAAGGGTAAATTATAGAAGTTATAGATCTATGGTTGTTATGGTTGCGGGACATGTTAATAGATATGGTCGTGATCCCTACGACCAAGAGTGATCACGACCCTCTGGCTTTAATTGTGACTGGCAATATCATTCAAGACCTATCATTCCTAGCAACACAAGAGGGGAAATATAGGGCTTTATTACGAGTTTGGCGGTCTATAGGACTGCCGAACCTGTGGTGGCAGTCCGATCACTGCCACACTGCGGCCCCCTGCAGTATTATGAGTGTGGTGGTCAGACTGTCACAGGAACTCTACGACCGCCAGGGATACATGATTCTGCAGCAGTCACGCAGCGGTCAAGGAGCAGTAATATGCTGGTGGTGTTGTTCTAGCACTGCAGAGCATCTTATGAGTTGGTTTTCCACTGCTCCGTTGATGGCGGTGAGCTTGCCATGAACAGGGTGGTAGAGAGGCAACAAAGTGAGTCCTAATAGGGCCCCCTGCTGCTCCGGGGCCTGGGGGTGCATGCAGGGAGGCACATGTAGTGCCTCCTTGTATTTGCACCCTCATGTTTCTGCACGGTGGGGTATGTATGCCACACCATATAGGAAGGTGCACTCTGTGGTCTGACAGCGGCAGTCTGAATGTTGGGCTCTTCTATGAGCCTAACAGACTGCCGCTGTCGGACCACTGCAGCACTGCCTGCCAGACCAGGATTTAACTCCTAATCTGGTGGGTGGTCGCACCACGGCTTTGACAGTCCTACAGCGGACAGCATGTTGCACCATCCACTGCAGGACTGCCAAAGTTGTAATAAGCCTCAACAATAGAAGCAGCATAAGATAGGAAAAAGGTATTAAATGTCCATCAGTTGTGGGGCAATGTATAATTGTCTAATACCAACACTTCTTTTCCCCAACCAGAATTTGGATAATACCATCTTATCCTGAAGGCCCATGCAATTGGTTTTGAAGGGATAAAACACCTTTTTACTAGAGTGGAAAATAAGAAAGACATCAAGACTTCAGGGACCAATTCATGGTTAAACAATGATTGTAGAATAGCAAAAAAGAGTTATTCAAATCTATAAAACAATGAGATAAATTGCACATACAGATGGCTAGGTCCGCTTACAAAAATAAATTGAAAGAGGCCAAAATTGCATAGGAAACAGGCCAGTGGGAAGATTTGCTGGAAGCCTCCAGATAAAAAAATGCCAGATTATTCTGGCATATAGTGGTGCGTAGAGGGCAAAATACCAGCATGTAGCCTAAGACTCCTATTCCATCACAATATTGGGTAACCTATTTTCAGAATTTTATAAAACTCCCCAGGTGGGAATGGTCATGAAGGATAAGACGCCCCCTCAAATGTGGAGACATGGTCTACCTGTAACCATATTGTAGAAGATTGTAATGGGTGTAATACCTATATTTTTTATTTTCCCTTGGAGGAAACCTATTCTGCAATCTGTGCACAGAAAAAAGGCTTAGATAAAATTTCATCTGATTTGTTTTGCTCAGAGCCTGCAGTTTGGGCTCCTTATATTAACGCCCTTTCAATGCCATGGATGCCGCAGCCCTTGTTACATTCTCGAGGATCGGAGCAGAAATAATCCCAATTTCTTTAAAAAAGGCGCACTTCTTTTTCTAATTTTCATTCAATTAGACGTATTGATAATATTCAGAATTATTTTTGCAAATTGGTTTTAGATTAACTGACCATCTGGATTGAAGAAAGTGTGGTTCTAAACCATTTCAAAGTGGGGTTTGACAGGGCAAGGACTTCAGGTTCCTTACAATTAGGTGGAAAGAAAGAGCAATGAAGAGAAGCAACCTTTATGTAGTTTTTGTTAGTTTAAAGGCTGCCTTTGACATGCTGCAGAGAGAGAGATGCTATTGAAAACCCTGGGGGAGATGGGTATTCCACTTGTTCTGTTGGACATATTTTTTGATTATATTTAAACGTTTATGCCCAAGTGCACTGGGGTATGAATAGGGAAGTGGCTAAGTCAATTGCCATTCACAAAGGGGTGCAGCAGGACGGTGTGTTTGTCCCTACTCCTTTCTTTTTGTTTCTAAATGGCTGTGTTAGCTGTTTAATTGGCTGTGAGAACTATTCCTCATGAATAGCTGGCCTAAAAACACCTGCCCTTATGTATGCGGTGGAGACACTTTTGGTTTCAAAAACACCAAAAGAGTTGCAGACTATATTAAAGAGGTTTGCTACTTATTGTACCATACATGGTTTGCAGATTAACTCTCTCAACGAAATACATGGTAAAAAACCCACATAAGGATATTGGGGCAAAACTTCAATTTTTTCCAGTAAATTTGCAGAGAATATCTGAATTTGATTACCTAGGGTCAGACTCCCACAGTCTCACAGTCTCAGCACTCAACGATCATTAAGAGCGTTTTTATTGGAATGTATATGGCTTAGGCAGTGTTGGCCGCCCTATCCAGCCCAGAACTTTGGGATCATTCTAGCGAACGCACATTGAGGGCTGCAGAAGATAATTTTTATTAGATTCCTGTTGAGCTTATCTAATAGCACACCCCTAATACTGCTAAGAGTAGATCTGGCTATCAAGCCAATAGGAGTTCTTTTAAAGCTTAAACCAGTTCTTTGCTGGCTTCGCATCTGGTCCACAAAAGACCTAGAACCATATAAAGTGTGCTTAAAGATATTCTACACAGTCCTTGTCCATCTAATATCCTCTGGCTTGAACACATCAAACTTACCTTGACATCATTGGGATTGAGAGAAATCTGGCACAATACTGTTCTACTACCAAATCTTCACATTTCAGTGCTAGAAACTGATTCTGAACTTGTGAGTGGGAGTGTTGGCAAATATTTTCAACAATGGGCTGGTTGACTAGCATTTTCCTATTGATTAAATTTGATCCTAGATTTGAAGAATTTATGGATTATATTACTCCAGCAAAAACAAGAGCTTTGTACATTAAACTGAGGCTGGGAATTCTATAATTGGCCTATTTTACTAACAAATGAAAGCCGGAAGCTATTACCTCAAAGAATTGTCCCACTTGTACCTTAACTGAGGAAAGTGAGGATTATATCCTGGTTTTTTTTGCTCTGCCTATCGAAAACAGAGATCTAGATGGTTTGTCCCCCTTTGCAGATTGTTGAGAATAAAGTTATATAAAGATGCTTGTAGGATTGTAAATATGACACTAGCCGACGTGATATTTGTTCCATGGCCAAATATTTGGAATCAGTTTGGTGCAGGAAGAAGCATTTTATTATTATGTAATATCAGCTCATCTTGCATTTTAGTGGTCAGCCAGAAGGCAGTTTTTTTCAAAATCAATTTTACTCTGTATTTTAGATATCTCAACACATATATATTGTAAACTTGTGTTTTAGTACTTATGCTACGTTTGCTGTTGGATTTTGCAGCGTAGAAGTTGATCAAAAACTCTCATTGGTTTCTTGTTTATTTTAAAAGTTTGTGATCATATTTATTGTACATTTGTCTTTTACTGTCTGCATTGTTGTTGATGGATTTTTATTACCCAATGTGACAATAAATAAATAAGACATGAATAAAAAATAAAAAAATATGAAAAATCTATCATAGAAGATATGTTATTAAGTATTTTATAATTAAATAATGAATATGCACTGTTTTTTAATATTAATTTGTATTTATTCATATTGTAAACTAAATTAAACAATGTAAATTAGTGTAAGATAAATTCCTTAGGGATTTTATTTCAATCCTTTGGGGGTTTATTTCAAGTCTGTACCTCCATTATTTTTGACGGGAGTGTGTTGCAGTAGCAGTGGTTGGCCATGGGTAGTGCTGGACTTACTACAAAAGTGTGAGTTACTACAAAAGCGTAGTTTGTAAATAACTAAATGTAGTAAACTTACTCAACAGTAAGGGTGGGCATAACTTGCATAATTTACTGTAGCATAATTACATGAAATTTCAACAAAAGTGCGTCAAAAGAAGTAAAAATATGTGGAGAGTAATCCTGCATTTATTGCAATTTTCTTAGGACAAAATGCACCTTTGCATCCAAATTTTACATTAGGATGCATTTAGCGGTAAGAAAATATCGCTAAATACTACAGAACACGAACAGCAGCAGCCGCTCACGCTTGTGAACCTAAATGCTCCTGCAGTAGGACTTTTGTTCCAAATTACTCATAATTATGCAAACTAGCGCAATTGCATAATTTTCAGCAATGTCGCCTCAAAAGAGTAACATGAAATTAATGAACTTTCTCTGATTACTCCAGTGTAAATAACATTTTTGACCAGGCCTACCCAAAAGTGTAAATTTACTCAAAAGTGCAATTTGTGAATCAGACCTTCTGAGTAAAAGATAATTTTTAAGTTTATGTTGATTGGAAATGGCTTACAGAGAACTTTACATTTCAACATGTACACCTTTAGTAGCTCAATGAAGCTTTCTAAATATTTTGTCAGTGACAAACTTCTGTTGAAACAAGCTCATCAAGGGAATATGGGAGTGATGTGTTGACTAACTGCTACAATCATGTCAAAGAATGCAATATGCAGTTTCTACATCACAATGAATATTCTCTGTATCATTTACCTATTCTATATATGTACCTGACCTTCTGCTTATACTTTTTACAGCAACATTTTCCACAATGGCTGCAAGTGATTACTCAATTCCAGAAAGCAGAAAATCAATGTAAGTATTACTGCCAAACTCAGAAAATAAATCAAAGAACATTAACTTGACATGTCAACCAATCAATACATAAGGTACACCGCAGGAAAATTCACCTGGATTAATTCAGTATCAAGTATTAGGAAATGTATCTCAAATTTTTAAAATAAATCAATGGATTTTAGTTGCGATAATCGAGTAGCGAATTTTGTGACACTTTAATATCATAGCCAAAATATCAAGGCCCAAAATATGGAAAGGTGAGTGCATACAGGAAAGTATAGTTTTACTATGCTTAACTCCACATCAGTGTTCTTTGATGATATATATATCATCAAGGGACACTGATGTGGAGGTAGATATAAAAAATCTATACATACTTACCTGTCAATATTTTTGTCCTCAATATTTTAGATGGTATTCCCATTCCCTTCTCGATATAATGGATGTGCACCCACTTTGTGCAGAGAAAGACAGATATATACACTCTTTCATCATTCTGCATTTCCACACTGCAAATATTCTTGAAACTCTTACGTAAAATTAAGCTCCAAATTCATACATAGGACAGATGCAAGGATTTTACACTTTCTAAGAACAATACAGCTGTTAAGCAGTGTCCTATTGTGCAATCAACCTCATGTATACTTTTTCCATTCTCTGGCCACATGACTGCTCCAACAAAGCTGGTAAAAGCTCCAATTGAGGCTAATATATGACCATCTCCCTGAAAGCACTAAGGGCCTCATAGCGATGCCGGTCGGTTCACCCATCTGACTTTCGTGGCCGCAGTCCGATTCCAACCGCTGATGCCGTAAAGCTACCTCCCACCATATTACGATGCAATCACTGCTACAGCGGTGGTCGCTGCTACGACGGAGGATATACCCCTGAAGATATAGTTGCAAATGGGTACAAATGCACAGAAAACATGTGCAATTGTACACACATGCATGAAATATTGCTGGAGTGTATCAGAATGTGCACAGTTCAGTCAATGTGGATACATACCACTGAGGACCGCTCCTGGAATCTGACACCCACAGGATCGCAGACATCGGGGTTCAGATGCCCAGGTGTAGGGGGGACCTGCAGGAAGGGATCCACGGCAGAGACTGATGGAGAAGAGCAGATTTGGGGGAGTATGCACCCCAAATCATTCATTTCTGAAAACTTGAGCCAGGCAGTTGGACCATCACGTTCAGGTCATCAGAACCCCACATGTACAGTTCTATGGCTGCTGTTTCTCTCTGACCACAAACTTGGCGGTTGGAGAAGGGCTATTAGAGACAGCCGTCTTTCAGTGGTCGGTCGGAGTACTGGATGCATGCATCGTATTCTGGCGGTTGGACCGACCACTGCCTGTGACATTGTTGCGGTTCGACGCTTCCGACAGGACCACAGATTTTGGTCTGACCCGCATTGTAATGAGGCCCTAAATACTTTCCCTTTTTGAATATCTCCTCTCCTAATGAGATAACATTCTATTTTTTGATGGCAACTTCCACCTCAATCCAGATATGACAATGCAATCTTCCCAAACTCTACAGATCTTTTTACAGCCGAATTTATTGACCGGGGCATATTTCAATATGAATAAATATTGTACCCTAAGAAAAAAACACAGTCAACAACAAAGTGATAAGCACTTACACAATACCAAATCCATCTGGTAAAATGGCAAAAATGAGAAGAAAGGGATATTATCAAAGGGAAAGCTATTTGATTTGTGAATGGAACCCTAGACGTAACAGTACCAAAGAGATCACTCATTCCGCCAAGTGGAAAAGGGTGTGAGAATTATATGTAAATTGAAGCTACTTGTATGTTATGTTATGTGATGTCTATTTATAAAGCCCACTGTCACCCCACGGATATCCTGGCACTGTATTACGTGATTACAACTACTGACACACATTCCTGGAAAAGTAGTAATTGCTGGGTATCATCCTGCGATCTCATTTACTCCTCTGGAAAGAGCCTTGTTTTAAATCTCTTTCTGAACCGTAATAGATCTTCTTCTGTCTTAGGGTTGGCGGGAGCTCATTCCAGAGTTGAGCTCATTCAATGCTGAAAGCTTTATCTCCAAATCTCGCTGTTTTAAACCTGGACTTGCTTACCAGGTTGGCTGATAAAGATCATAGGCTTCTTGTCGAGGCATACCATTTAAATTTGTTTTGTAGCGGGATAGGCCCAACACCGTGTAGTGCCTTAAACACGTTACAGACCGATTTGAAATGTATCCTCTGCATTAAAGGGAGCCATTGGAGCTCCTTTAAAGAGTTGGATGCCGATGACCTACCTGGTCTGTTTAAGGCCAGCTTTACAGCCATTGTTTGGACTCTCTGGAGTCTCTTAATCAAAAAGTTTGGGACATCTAATAACAGAGCATTACAGTAATCTAATCGACTCAGGATGACACTTCTTACCACCATGGCTCTAGCCAAGACAGGGAGCATTGGAATAATCTTTCGTAGTGCTCTAGAAAACCAAGTTCCCGTAGTTTTATTCACTTGGGCTTCTAGGCCCAGTTTATGGTCAAAAACGGCAACCAGATTACGGACTGTCTCTAAGGTATTGGGGGTTTATCTGAGCAAATGGGCCAAAAATTGGTCACAAGGGGAAGAGGAATTTTCTTTGCCATGCAGCATAAGATCTCCGTTTTGTCACGTTAAACTGTATGGAATTATCTTTGAGTCATCCTGCAGTCTTTTGCATACATTTGTGGAAGCTATCGAGTGACACTGAATTATTCCCTTCCAGAGACAGATTACGTTGTGTGTTATTAGCATAATTCACTAGGTTGACTTTATATGACTTGATGATTGAGATCAGTGGGCTCATTTAGATATTAAACAATATTGGACTAATTGCTGAGCCCTGAGGGACACCGTGTTTAATGTTTCTGAATTCAGATTGGAAGGTGGGTAGGTACAGAGCCACTTTGCTACCATACCTCCCACTCCAATTACGATGAGCCTATTCATGAGAGTTCTATGGTTGACCGTATCGAATGCAGCTGACAAGTCCAGTAGGATCAGTATGACTGATTGTCCTTTGTCTGCTCACATTCGAAGTTCATCCATAACTGTTAATAGGGTGGTTTTGGTTCCATGTACCGGTCGAAAGCCTAATTGCTCATCTTCCAATCTGTAATTGGTTTCAAGAAAGAGAGTTTTTTTCAGATAATTCATTCTATTATTTTCACTGGGTAAGGTAGAAGGGATATAGGCCTGTAGTTATTGGTGGGCAGGGGTCTAAGGTAGGTTTCTTCAAAAGTGGTGTAACTATTGCCTGTTTCCAGAGTGTTGGTACTACTCCACTATTCAAGGATTGGCAGCATATCTTTCAGAGTTGTGGGAAGAGTTCCTCCTTCAATTATTTCCACACTTGGTAAGGTAATGGATCCAGCGTGGACCCTGAGGACACACTCAAGGCTAACTTGTTAAAGCCATCCTCTGTTAGAGTCTCAAAATGTTCCAGAGTCTCTATCTTATCCTTATCAACTTAATCATTCCTCTGAACCAGTGATGACATCTTAGCCGATCTAGTCTGGCCATGCTCTACTGATTGATCTGTATGGCTAGTTTCCAGTCCATCAATGATTTTACTGATTTTCTCCTCAAAGAAAACAGCTAGACTATCACATGTGTCTTGTGTGGTGGTGACCTTGTTTTTAAGGCAGTCTGGTTTAGAGAGGGCATTCATTATTCTGAATATGCTTTTAGCGCTATTAGGTGCAGCCAGAATAGCGCTAGCATAGCATTTCACTTTTGCTTTGGAAAATCTCGATTTTATAATTACTCATGGCTACTTTCAAGGCTATTTTATCCTCTTCCGCATAAAGTTGCCATAAATGTATAGTTTTATATAGGAAAAACAATGGTTCCTGTGGAATAATATACTATGAGGTTTTGATACATAAGCACATTCCCAATATAGAGGATTAGATAATGACAGAGCGCGAAGGAACCACTAACACACCGATTCCAGTGTAGTATATTTTATGGATTTTTTAAACAATAAAGTTAGGAGTAAACATTATACATCAAAACAACAATTGTGCATAGTGTCCCAAGTGACAAAGGGAACCTAAACCTAAATGACAATGCGAATATTATATACAAGGTTTCCACAGTTTCTGCCAAGTGGAAAAGAGTGTGAGAATATATGTACGTTGAAGCTACTTGTATAGTAGTCCACACTGCTAGATGGCATTCACAGAGCAGCTAAGAGCTATACAAAATCTACACTGTAAAGAATAAAGTGATAGAATAGATAGAAAAGAGGTAAAATAGAGAGGAAGGAAAATAAGAGCAGGGATTTAGATCTGTTGTTGAAATGTAACATACAGAGCATGTGCTTCGCTTTAAGGTAAATATATATGTATTTATAGTGTATATGTACCTTGAGGCATTTGAGATATATCTTGCTAAATGTCTGTGAAGTGCTTTTGTGTTAAACATAACATAGCCTTTCTTTCTAAATATTTATATCAAAATGCCAGATGTACTCAGGTGGGCAGAGAGAGTATTTTTGTTCAACACCAAAATCGTATGTGTCCTCAAGTGAAGGAGAAAGCTGAGAGAGCCTAAAAACATTGCCACCAGGCCTGCCTCTTCCTCGTTTTGGTAATTACTTATGAGACATGTCACCTACCTGGAGATCCTTTACCGTCCCGCTCTTTATTCCAAAAGTCTTTTTCTAAGTTCCACACTCCCGCACTTGACCATAGCCACACTTTCTACTATGTCCCTAACCCTGTGTATGTATTCAAAACAGGAATTGTGCAATAATCCAGGGCATTAATGTGTGTACACAACAATGTTTTACAGTGGTATTGAAATTACATCATTAGGGTACACTTGAGATATGCAAACTCATTTCAAAAGTTGAATTAATCAAAGAGCTCTGGTAGCTGTTACTTAAAATGATTTAATGAATTTAACAAAGATATGAATACAAATAGATAAAGTCAAGATGCTGGGCCTCATGTAGGTAAATATCCCGTTACCGACCGGTATTTAGTCAATTGAGATGTAGGAGGCCAAAAAGAAGGTTTCGGTAAATATGAATCGGTAAATACCGATTCATAATTACCGAATTCAAAATTACCGATTCATATTTACCGAATACATATTTTCCGAATCGGTAAATATGAAGTGGTAAAAAGAGAAAAGAGATGTAGGTAAATTCGGTATTTAAGAAATCCATGAAATTCGGTAATTAAGAGTCGGTAATTAACACAGATTGAAAGCAGGTGGTAAGCATCAACAGTGCATATAAGCAATCCCAAAATGCAACAGCGTGGACACCATGGCCACTCTGTATGTGATTGCAAGGCGCCTACGTCTACAGGCAGCAGGTCTGAGGATTTGGAGACGTGAGGAACGCATTTACAGACAGCGCATCACACTCTTTCAACAGACTGAGGCTGAGATACATGAAAGGTACAGGCTACACCCACAAACCATCATGGACCTGATAAGGGACCTGCACCCACTCCTGGACCAGCCAACAAGAAGGGCGCATGCCATACCACCACATGTGCAGGTGCTCTGCAGCCTACATCTACTTGCATCTGGCAGTTACCAGGGGGTGATAGCTGCGGTGGGCGGTGTATCCCAGAGTTGCCTGTCCCGTTTCTTCAGGAAGTTCCTGGATGCCATGATGCAGAGAATGCACCACTATATCAGCTTCCCAAACACACAGGCTGAACTGCAGAAGACCAAGACAGACTTTTACCACATGGCACAGTTCCCACATGTCATAGGCTGTATTGATGGCACACACATTCCAATCTGCCCACCTGCAGCCACTGAGCACATCTACAGGAACAGAAAGTCCACCCACTCCATCAATGTGCAGGTAATCTGCGATGCAGGAAACATCATCACTGATATCGTAGCGAAGTTTCCTGGGAGCACCCACGACTCCTTCATCTTCCAGAACAGTGGGATCTACACACAACTGCTTGCCGGAAAATTTGGAGACGGATACCTGCTAGGTAAGTAACAGTGACGTTCCCTAATACTAAGTGCAACTTATAGTGTATTGAGGCATGTGACTGATGGTTCCCTCTTACTCACCTAGGCGACAGTGCGGTCATTCATCCTCACTCCCTACCTACACCCATCAACCCTGAGTGAGAGACGATATAATGTGGCACACAAATCTACACGCAATGTGGTGGAGCGCACGTTTGGACTATTGAAAAGCAGGTTCCGCTGCCTCCATAAAAGCGGAGGTGCACGCCAGTACACACCCATCATCTGCTGCAAGATCATTGCCACTTGTGCTATGCTGCACAACCTTGCCACAAAGAGAGGTACAGAGGTCGAAATGACATATTTTGAGGACAATGATGATGATTCTGCACAGCCAGAGGCCAACGCAGCAGGAGTGGCAACAGCAACAGATGGGAGAGTGAGACGGGCAGAGATCACATGCAACTATTTCTGAGTGAGTAAGGGGACACAGCCAGTAGTGCAATGCCATAACGTAGTTTAATCATGCGGCACTACGCCACAACACAAAGGAAAACCTGTCCCATCAATATTGTGTAATAAACATTTGTGAGTCAAGGGTTACTTCACCCAATAGTGTCATGGTATTTCTTGACGCATTAGTGTTTGCGCCCACGCGCTCCAGTGCGGGATGGCATTGAGTGAGCGTCCTCACTGGCTGTGGGACCAGTGGCAGCACCTTGCCGCCTGCTGCTCCTCCGTGTGTCTGGGACAGGGGGGGTTAGGCTGCTCCTGCTGGTCGTATCTTCGCTGTCCCCAGCATCCACAGCGCCAGTTGTGGCAGACTGGCTGGTGAGCAGCACTTCGAGTGCACTGGTGACCCTCACCATCCCCCTTGACACGTCTGTGCTGCAGTGCGCAAGGCCCTCCTGCATTGCCACCGAGCGCCTGCAGAGCAGCGAAGTGGCAGTTGCCAGCCGGTTCACTGCCCTTGTGTTCTGGTCTTTCCTCTGATGTCCCCGGCGCCGTGCTGCCCTGTCCTCATCAAACTTCGAGCACAGCAGCATGACGGACTGGGACATGTCCCGCATGCCCGCAGCCATCTCAACCATTCCCTCTGCCATGGCGCTGATGCCCCTGTCAATGTTAACAAATGTGTCATTGAGGCCACGCATTTGGCGCTGTACGGACATCATTGCCCTTGCCTGTATGCGTTGAATTTTTACCATGGTGGCCTCAAGCTCTGAGGAGACTCCATGGCACTCCCCTTGGGGAGGTGGACTTTGCAGCCGAGCCCTGCGGCGCCGTCTGCCACCTGTGTGTGCTCCCTCAGAGGCTGAGGGCACACTGGCATGGGTAACATCCAGGGGCACAGTGGACGTTTCCGCCCCCCTCGAGTCTTCAGATGATGACTCTGATACATACAACCTGGCAGCAGCACGCCTCCTCGACCTGTGCAATGCAGGTGGTGATGATGGTGGTGACTCCAGCAGGAGTGGCGATGCTGGCTGGGGTGGCGATGCTGGCTGTGGTGGTGAGGCTGCCTGTGGTGCTGTTCCCTGGCCAGAACTGGTGGTGGCCTTCTCCGCGCTGTCCTTGTGGTGTGCCCTCTCTCCCTTCTCATGTGCAGTTCTGTGCGCAGTAGTGCCTGTGGACAGAAATGCAACATCAGCTAAGTGTACCTGAAGCATAGAATTGCTGGCATCACAATACATTTCTGAAACAGTATCTCATTGTCCTCTGCTTGCTTCTCGCTACTGTGTGTAACATGCCTTGTTATTCTGTGTTATTCGTATCATGTTTGGTGTTTCAGGGACTACATCTCCCATGATGCATTGCTAGTATGCACTAACACCTGTACTGGAGTGGGATTCTCATTGCCCATTTGGGGAGTTGGGATAGGGGTAGGGGGGGCCACATTGCTGTGCAAGCGTCTTACCTTGTTTGGTGGCGGCTCTGCCGGAGCTGTCAGCATCCCCAATCCCCACGATGCTTTCTGGCTCAATTGTGGTCTCCACAAGCTCCTCCAGTTCTGTCAGGGCTGGTGCCCTGTTGCGTCCACCTCCTGTCCGGCTGGCCTCTTTTTTCAATTCTGCCATCTTCCTCTTTGTGATGATACGGATGTCGTACCACCGCTTCTTGAGGACATCAATGTCCCGGGGGGTCACTCCCATGGAATTCACCTGCGCCTGGATTCCCAGCCAGATTTTCCATTTCTCTGATTCAGGCACTTGCAGTGACTGTTTCCCAAAAAGCTTCTGGTGCTGCTTTACCACCTCCTCCACCAGTACCTGCAGTTACTTTTGGCTGAATTTCAGCTTTCTCTTCCTCTCCCCTCCATCCCTCTCTGTGTCCTGGCTGGCCATTGTGTCAGTTTCCTGTGCTGAATCAGGCAGTTGCTCTGTTCCTCTCCTCTGCACTCCCAGCCTCTCCAGAGTCTGTTGATTGTGTGCACCTGCCTGGGTGTGGCCACTTCCTGGTTGGGTGGGGTTTAGTTTGCACAGGATTGGCTGATTCATCAAGTCATGTGTATTTGAATTTCCGATTCGGTAAATACCGATTCGGTATTTACCGATTCGGTAAATTCCGATTCATGATTACCGAATATTACCTAAATATAACTTACCGATTCATAAATACCGATTCGGTAAATTCGGTATTTATGAATCGGTAAATAAAATGTACCTACATATGGCCCGCTGTGTGCTCCAGGGATCACACGAAGAGACTGTGTGGATGAACAAAAAAATTGTTGAATAAAAAAAGGGGAAATCGGATACAGTATGCAATAAACAGGATATTTTTTAGCCTATGATCCTAAACTTTGAGTCTTAATTCATCATCTAATTAACCAAACATGTCGATGGAATTTCCACCTATAAAAGTCAGATCACCCTCAGAGCAATTTATTATTTTGAGTCCAAGCAACGAGGCTGAGATGAAGTGTGGCAACCTGTCACAATGGTATGGTAGCAAGGCCCTTCTAAACCTACTCCAATGTAATTATAGCCACGTACAATTACCAATATACTGGACCACAGTGATCGCTGTGTAGGGATCTCTCCTAAAAACTGAGAAGAATACCACGGCTATCCTGGTCGGCAGCTACAAAGGCCTAAATGAAATGGGTAATAGGAATCTAACCGTCATGAGGATTAACTAAAGTAACTTCAACATTATGTCTAAATCTGCTTCATCCTCGCTTCCTTCATTGCTTAGGAGGACATACCGAAGAAATACTAACAGCTGTGGCATGGCAAAATCTTGAAAACAAAATAATCAAATCAGTGAGCGAGAAACCAGGGAATCCAAAATCCCAAATCCAGCTAAGGAAGCATGAAAAAGCCCATTACATTTTATGCATGGCCACTGCTAAGCCTGTTGGAAACATTCCAGTAAGAAATAGAGAATCCTTAGCCTCTTCGACGCCGATGACGGAACGGTTCCGTCATGCACGTCGGTTGGGCTGTGCTTATGACGGAACCGTTCCGTCATGGCCCCGCCCGCGCTCAGAACTTTCAGCACCGCGCGGGAATCCGCGCAGCGCTGAAGAGGTTAGAGGACAGAACAGAGTTTTCACAGCTCTAGAAACACCACATATGGCTGTAAAAAGGTGGACTGAATGAGTGGAAACCCTCTTGGACTGTTAGACAGCTACTGCGGCCTCACTAGGAAGCAGTAGTGTAAATGTGTGCGTTCTTCAATAACAGCGCCAAGCCTTCTTCTAATGGGAAATATCGCATTTATTTGTGCTAAATACCAACACTACACTGCTACTGGCTACCACCCTAGTTACAACTGTCCACCTAAGGATGTTAGCAAACAGAATCTCCAGAAAACTTAAACAATGTATCTACATTATATATTTGCACTCAAGGGAGATGAAATGCCATTGGCAGTTCAAGAGTAGCAACATGAAACTAAACTAGTGAATTCAACACATAGACACAGTAAATCTAGCCTCTCAGCCTCCAAGGCATCAACCTCAGATGGGACAACAGAAGCCTTGTCAAATCTAGGGCCCAATCAAAGATGGCCACTCGGACAATGTGTCCAATCTTGTGGGACCCTTGTCTCCTAACGCACGCGGACCGAACTAAAGATTTTTCACTGTCAAAAAGTTTTCAAGTCTGAAATAAAAAACTTTCAGTGAGTTTAACCACCAGTTTTTACCCAGGGCTAATCACTCATGAGACATTCATGAAGCCTATGTCTCAGGCAACAGCATAGTTAACACCTTTTTCAATTTTTTTTATAGTCATCCATGGTATAACATTGAACACCTTTTTCCAGTGCTTCTCTAGATCAGTTTTCAGTAGCATTTGATCCTCTTATCTGGTTTTCTTCATTTTTATGAAATTTTTCCAATAAAGTGTTTGTCTCTTTTAACTAATTTGCTTTGGATCTTTTAAGGTTTTCTTTCCCACAGTATGATGGAGAAGTTGTGTAAAAGTACAGTAACCAGATACATTAAAAACAAATATAAAAATAGTGCATAGGGTGGACATGATAATTTTAAGGCCTTCTGCAGAGCAAACCTAACCACAGAAGCCGCACAATAAACGTTGCATTAACTACATAATAGACCTTAAGTGAAGAATTTCCTAGCTGGATAATCTGCAGTTTATTGTGTCTTGATGAATTGGTGATTTTGAAGACTTTCTGCATGACAACTGTCTCCAATGTTTTAGTTAGAGCTGTGTTGCAGAGAAAAATATGATCCCCTGAAGTCACTCGGATCAAGGACATACTCAAGAAGCTCTGAACTTGCAAAGCTGCTAGCAGACAATAAGATTAAGTGGGTAGTTTACATTACTGCAGCAGACACAAGTGTCTGAAACTTGTTAGATGATGGTTCTTGGTATCTACAGGGTAGCTCTTACAGATATGTTACACGTTTCACTCCAAAGCAGAGTCAAGAGGCCAGTATGTTTGATCTTTCCACTCCAGGTGATCTCACCTTAGGATTCAGCGCCTATGGCAATTTCTGGATGAAATAAATTACTCACAAGTCAGTGGACCTGTTTTAAAATATGCTCACCTTTCAGTTCAGATTTCATATATTAGACATTGGGCCTTGCCTGGTCCTCAGCATCCGAGTGCTGCAGCTGCCCTTCAGTATTCCATGAAGGCTGGTCTGGAAAGAGATGCAAACTCCCCTTTATTATCTCATTTGCGAAACCAAATTGGACTCAAACCATACAATGGTCACCTGTCTAGTTTTTGTAAACAATGAATTATGCATCACTTCTTCAATAAATCATGCATTATATATAGGGAAATGGAAGGACAGTATTGCTTTGTAATTAATTACAACCAACCAAGAAGACCATAGGATATTACAATGAGAAAGGGGCAGTTTAGGTGGGTTAAGCCGTGGTCACCTCAGGGATGCACCCAGGATGATTAGTTCATCAAATAATATTTTGCAGATCCCCTTCTCCCTCAATCATATCTCTGTTTTTTGGAAATTGAGTAATAAAATAAATCACTTTCCCTCTGGGGTCATGGGAACCATAACCACCACTCTTCAAACTGAAATCCTCTCACTCCTTGATAATGTTGTCTTAGAACGTATGGCAACTTGTGAGGACACAGCTCATTATATGCCGTGGTTGTGCAACCTCACCATGTAATAAACTTACAAATCCATGTTGAATCTGGTCAGGCTCGTTTGTAAAACCTTATCTTAACACTGGGTAACTGTGGCTTTGAGAAGTCAGGATTTAACAAAGGAACAAGTGCAAAGCATTTAGAATTACAAAAACAGCTGAATGAGGAAAAAACACGACACAAAAGAAATCCAAAAACAATTAATAAAAATAGATCTTATTTTTGTGAATTTATAGACACCAAAATGAACAAAATGTACTGGGTGGTTCTTGAGCTGTAAATTATTGCACAAATTGTAAATCACAGTTTTTCATTCAAATCACAAACACGCAGTGGCAGATTACTATGAAAACTTTTATAAAGTTGTGTTTGGGTACTCTGGCCCACTATCAGCTATCAATTCCAACAGGGAGTGATTCTCATGTGTGTCCACCATTTTCCCTTCAAAGGCAGCTTCCCCTCTGAAGTTCGCCTTTTGGGATCACACCGTCTGGCCTTCATGCCAGGGATACGTAACACCTCTTCCAACTTTTGTGTTCCTTCCCGAGAATTATTCACACCTCCACCCAGGAGGGTACAAGGGTGTATTGTAGCTAGCAACTGCAACCGGCCAGTTGAAAACCTGGGCAACAGAGTGCAAGTTTACTTAAAAGTTACATTAAATTTGACTTGGACATCAAATCAGGTTTAATGCAACAATTCTTTTGATACCTAGAAGTGCCAACTTTAGTAGTCCCATTCAGAAGTGAACACAACTGAGTTGTCAGTGTGTAATTGTGTACTCTCCAATGGGGCTACTTTTCTTTCTACAGCAAAAACAACTATTTGGTCTTTACTGTTAGCAAATATGAAAACCCATGTTCTACTTTTTAGGTTTCGCCTAGGGACCGCTTGCGCCGTTTTTTCAAGTCATGCTGTATTCAAGATATGGGCATGAAGCTCCGGCCACTTTCCGCCCATCTTTTTAATTGGCTCCTGTCCCTGTACTTGTAAATGGTGGCTTTTCATTGGTCAATTGGCTTAGTTGTCCCTCCTTAGTACTGCCTTGTCTCTTCTTGTAATCTCCCATGAGGACACACCCTGTTACATATATTGTTTCTCCCTAGGTTTTAATTCCAGCCTCGGAGCACTATTTTCTTAAAGGGCTTCAGGAAGGACACACACTTGGTCCTAAGCAAGCCTGGTGGTGGTTACTTTACTCACTAGCACATCTCTATTTATATGAGACCTTCTATAAATTTCTCTTCATCAGCTCCACACAGAGTACAACCTAATCCAGAATTAATATAATAATTCTTTTGTCACGTTTTAAAGCTACTAATTGTATACATGGACATAGCAATTTAAAGGTGATCGCGGTTTTGTCTTTCATGTAATGCATTATGGGTAGGGTGGATTTACTAAATCTTATGCAGGGTGCAGTACCATATGTGGCCTAAAGAGGTCCCATGGGACCTCTTTTGGCCATATATGTTACTGCACCCTGCAACATGGCTAGGTAAAAAATATTGGAATGTATAATGCCAATAACTTAAACTTTGCATGGTGCCGTACCATATGTGGCCAAAAGAGGTCCCATGCGACCTCTTTTGGCCACATATGGTACAGCACCCTGCAACATGGCTAGGTAAAAAAACATTGGCATTTATCAACCCCCCGGTTAATATGTCTAGGAGAATTGACTAGACCCTTGGTGGTTCTCCATGCCTATTCAGTGAGAAGGATGGGGAAACTGTCTGGCTTTTGCTTTCTGCTAGGATCAATCTCTATGGGGAGTTGATCCGCCTTAAAACTGACAGGCCCCAACCTAAATTAGCCTTTGGCTAGGACTGTGTTTTTTTTTTTTCTTTCTCGTCCTTTTTCTTGGGACTGAGAGGCACTGCTTCCCTAGCCCCTACCGTAGCTAGGGTGAGACCTAACTTACCCACTGAAGCCACCCAACACTTGAGTACCCCCAAAAGAACCAACAAGGTTAGTGAGCCCATCTTGCCTCCCAGGACAGGACCTAGACCCATGTCAGGGCCAGTGCTGCCCTAAAGGCAAGCTACCAGCAGTGGACACTGACAGCTGTCAGTGCCCAGACCAACACCCAAAGCTCTCCGCGTATAGGCAGATATGCTAACTTAGGGTTAGCTGTGGTCCTCACTTCCAGCCTTGGGGCTGGTAAGAAGTCACTCAGCAACTCCATGAGTCCTGTTAACCTCTATGCTACGCTGATTGGGGAGTCACCCCCTCAAGTGGCAGACAGCCTCTTTCCAGTCCTTATGTCAGCTCAAGGGTGACACTGTAGGGCTGAACAGCTGTCTGACAGTCCTGGACTTCTAGGACTGACACACAGTCACCCTCTAGGGCAGGGGTGGCATTGCCAGTGCCAGCCTTGAGCTCCTCCAACACCTGAGTAGATTGCCCCTGGCTCTCTGGTCTCCTCTGTGGGAGTGCCCTCCTCTTCCTACCCTTACCCATTTCCTGGAGCCTCTGCCTCCTCTGCTTAGGTACAGTACCCCCAGAATCTCTGGGTTTTGGAATGCCCTTGGCAGCTGCCCCTCTCGGTTCTGTTCTCACTTCTGGGAGCTCAATTCCTATGATACAACCTAGAGGAAGGTCTGGACTGACTATGCTGTTCAGGGTAAGTGTAGCCTCCTTCTCTAGGGATATCAAAGCCACGGCATGGGCAGTGGTCTGCCCCTGGACTGTTCTCACCCTCACAACTACACTGGGTAAATACAGGTCTGGGAAAACCAGCCTGTCCACCACTCTGGTGTGACTGGCACCCAGTCGCAACCCGTGCAGGTAAGCGCAGTAGGGAGTGACAAACGATGGAATAGGAAAAATAAATTTAGTAAATGAATAAAACCATCTTCCTTGCGGTGAGCGCAAGGTTAGTGGTTTTATATATTTTACTTTCCCTATTCCTTCATTTGTCGCTTCCAATGTCTGCCACCCCTCCCCCTCCCCACCATGCTTACCTGCATGGGCCACCATTGCTGGCACCTGTATGCCTCAGAGCCATGGTGGGGACCCCATTAATAGTGATCTGGTGGAAGTGCCTACTACCACCCTCAGGCATTACCAACTCAGCATCTGGTCCCACCACCCAATGAAAAGCTACTAGGACCTCTTCACCTGAGGAGTCCTCTCCTAAGGATACACCCACCATTCCAGTGGTACTCTTCCTCTCGGGGCATGCTGCATTCCCACTTTGGTGTCCTGGCTGCTGACAGTCCAAACACAACCTCTTGTCAAAGAGTTTCTTTAGCCCTGGGTCCCAATACTCTGCTTACTAGAGCTGGGTTGGGTCTTGTCTCCTTTCTTAGGGTTCTGGGGCTCTGAGGGAATCTTCTTTCTAGGCTTGCTACCCCCTCCTTTCTCTTCTGTGGGCCTAGTACCTCTTCTTGGGACCCTTTCTGTGGGACTTCTTGGGTTCCTTTGCACGGCAATGTACCCAGTCATCTGCTACCTTGCCCAGCCCTCTAGGGCTAGATACTTTTTAGTCTACCAGATGCTGATGTAACTTCTCCGATGAACAATTTTTAAAGATGTGCTCTTTAAACATGAAATTACGGAGCTCTTCATTTGTATCCACCTGGTTACCTTTAAGCCAGCCATACAGTGCCTTTACTGAAGCATGGTAACCAGCCTATTGAAAGATCGTCTCGCTGGCCCATTTCCCACCACCTCAAAAGCTTTCACTGACTCTCTACTGAGAAGCATGTTGTATTCAAGACTCTTTGTAATGACATCATTCTTTATAAGGCCATATCCCTGCGTTCACACACAGTCTTGTGAACCCCTATCAACTAACATCCTTCTTTTGCTATGACTCTGCTTGTTGGCTAGTTTCGTCAAGCTTTGGAATCCTACCATTATCGTTCTACGTTACCTTTAACCATATAAATATTAGAAAACATCTGAGAACGTTACTGCTTCCACAGTAGCTTTTCTCATCAGCTTTAGATTCCTGCACTGTGCTTTCAGTGCAAGTATGCCTTGGGGGAGTATATCCAAGCTCCATAAAACACATTAATGATGATGATATATGAGAGAAAGGCAAAAAAGGGAGAGAGAAATAGAAAAACTGTGGCAAAGAGAGAAACAGGGATGCAAATAGAAGGAAGGAGCAGGGTGGAGTAAAGAGGAAGCATGAGGTAGAATCAAGGCTAAGCGACCTTGGTATTTGGCAGCCCCAGATTTCGACAGCACTGGTGCACATTCAGATTGAGCTCCCGGTAATGTATGCAAAGGAGGAGGAAGGCTGCACTCTAACACCATCTAATGCCAGGCCAAACCTTCCAAGCTCCAAAGGACTAACCTATGCTCTTGGACACCGACCTTTAAATCCTTTAACACAGCCCATACAGAGTGCCCCAAGGTGGAAGATTTGTGGTGTGCAGTGCTTTACCATTGGGCAAAATGAAAACAGTATTAAAGTGATATAACTAGCACCCACATTGTACCAGGATGCTCACATTATCCATTCCCACGATGCACATGTACTTTCCATTTTTATAGTATTTTTCCATTTTTATAGCACTCGTTTGTTGTATCACTCGTGTCCATATTACCCATACAATTGCTTTCCACAACCCCGAGTATGTCCATTTAACACGTTTAGTAACGCGACAGTACTGCAAGGTACCCTTTTCTCTTAATAGCTCAGGGTTCCCAAATTTCCATTTTACATAGCGACCCAGTCTGGCAAGGGAGGATATTTATGGAAAAACAATCCCCTTCAGCGGGATGACTAGTCCACCCCCATCCAAGTCAACCAGGAGAGAAACAAACACGCCAGCACACTTTCAGAAAACAGACCAGTCTATCGAGTTTGTGCCCCCTCCTTTGGAAGAGTCAGTGCTCCGACTCTTTTTTTTTTTTAACTCCCTCACGATGCTAGTAATTATCAGGCGTTCACGTACCTCCCCTGGCTCTTCAAAATATGTCTCACAGATACATGAGTTCCTGGAATCACACCACACCCTGGATGCCTGCCAATGACACTTGCACGTTCCATACTCGGCGCTCAGCCTCGGGAGTACGTCTTGCCCAAGAGTAAACGAGCTCATTCACTTCCTCCATCCTCTTAAACCTCCCTGTCCCCTGAAGCATAGTTACCTGCAATACCCTCATCAAAAGGGTGCGACCTGAAACATGCCGGTCAGGCACAACTTTTTTCAATGATATAATATTTGCTGAAAGCAACGTGTAAAACTAGATTGCTTCATCTCCACTTCCGTTCTCTTCTCATTTGCGGTTGCCAAGCTTCTCCCAGCCTATTTAGGGGCATATTCACAAAGAAGTGGCGGTGAGAGGCGTTAACCTCCTTGGCTTAACGCCTCTCACTGCCACTTCGGAAATGCCAGGCTGCACCCTATTCTCAAGAATGTGGTGCATCCTGGCGTTTCCCACCTCGACGGCGCTAAGTCTCACGACTGAACGCCAACGCAGGCACCATCGCACCAGAGTGCAAGGGTGTCTGCCAGCAGGGACGTTTGTTTATGTACAGGAAGGTGTCCCTTCCTGCACATAAAGAAACCTAAAATGCCGTTTAGGTTTGTTTATGTACAGGAAGGGACACCTTCCTGTACATAAACAAACCATGGCATTTTGCTATTTCCATGTGTGCTGCACAAGGCAGCACACATGGAATTAGCAAAAACAAGAAGAAATTAAGTATTTCTCCTCGTTTAGCCACCTTAAGACCAGGATTTTTCTGGTCTTAAGTTCGGCGCTGCCACCTATTATCGCCGCCCTTGATAATAGGTGGCAGCGTCAAATTCAATGGGTGTTACGGTGGTACGCTGTCTAGATGTGCCTTCTTTCAGTTACAACCTTCATCGATACCAAGCCCGATTGCACCAAAGGCATAGTGGTACAACATTAACTCCTGCGGTGCGAGGGGACAGGGAGAGCTCCGGGGCTCCCCCACCGGCGCTGTGCATGGGCGGAAGATCCCTGGCCTCAGAGCTTCTGACTGGGTCGGGACCGGGAGGGGAGGGGCCGGGGCGGGGGCTGCTTGGATGAAATCATCACTGTTGACAACAAAAAGCACAAATAAAGTTTAAAATGCTATTCCTCATGTACAAACGTCATCCTGGTGCTGAATTCCACCCCGACTGATCGCTATTCATACAAAAAGAAGGTGACTTTTCACATGAGAGCCCTACTTTTCAGCTGATTCTCCCATCAACTAAGACTGCAAGCAGAAATAACGACGTAATGTATGTGTATAGTCACCGTGGAACTCATTGGTAATCTTTTATTGTTTAGTTAATTAAAACCATAACAATTTTTTTTCTGCATATCGTGACTTTCATTAAAAACAGACATTAAAATTAATTCATCAAACTAATATGTCACAGCATATTATCATACTTTTATAAAAACAAGAATCTTCCATTGTCTATATTCTCTAAAACTCTATAAACTGGTATCTAAAATATGTTAAACTATTGATTTGCATGGGGCAAACATATAGAAACCCATCAGATTACAGGTGACAAACGTATTAGCTTAATTTATGGTAGGAATAATTTATAAAGTAAATGTTGGGTTACTAAGACTTGTATTACTGCACAGTCATTTGGGCCTTTGCGGGTCAAGATTGTTACCTGCATGGTATATGTAGCAACAGGTTCAGTCCTTAAGATGACTATCAGGCAGACCAGTTACGGCAAGCCTTATTTCTGCAAGGGATGGACCCTCACTTGATGGCTAAGACTACACAACCTGATCGTGTATATGGAGGTACTTAAACAGTTTGCAATTCATCTGCGGGTCGGATGGATCAAGCCCTGTAATAATGGCTGACCTGCAGGATCGTATTCCTTTAAGCCGGAGGGCTTCCTTTAATAAGGTGACACGTGCCGGATGAAGTTTTACAGAAACATATCAGGTGATAAGATCCTCCTTTTGGCTGCCGCACAGGCGACACGTTTTTAAGCCAATATTTTTCCACCTTGGCGTGTCTGATAGTGAGGGATAATTTCCAAAGCGTAAAGCCATTAGCTTTTTTTTTTTTTTTAAATGGACCAAAAAAGTTAGATCTAAATAGGCCGTCGGTGTGAGGAATTTGTAGTTGATGAGTACTGTCCAGGAGTGAGATCTTTGGCTAAATGTACTTGTATCCAATAGTAGAGAATGGAGTTTTGCAGCTTTATTTAATGCTAACTTAAATCTTAAAAAGGACAGATTTTTGTGCCAAAGGTCCAATGTGCAAGTGGTTTTAAGTGCATATTGCAAAAAGATAGTGTATGGTGATTTCTCCCCATTCTCGAGTTCTTGCCAAAGAGCCTCATTAAGGCTAGAATTTCTCACGTTTATGCGATACCAAACTTTTATTGATGATTTGAGTCGGCCAGTGTTTCGTTGATGAGGCCAAATTCGAGGCGTATTTGAGCTGGTGAAGCAGTTTGAGGGAGCTGAAAGACTTTAAAAAAAATACTAGTTGTTAATTTATTAAGAAGAATTGCATCTTTACCATAAAGGGCAGCACTTGCGCATGTTAAAGTTGGGAGCGTTTTGGCTGTTATTATTAAAATCAGTGGTCTGAATCATGGGCCCTCCAGTTTCTTTGTCAGAGACTTATAAGCAGGAACTGAATTCTAAAGTAAAATATCTTTTGCATCAAGTCCATGAAAGACTTCCAGTACATTATATATTATAGAAGCAGCATTGAAGATCCATAGGGAACTCTACAGGAAATTCATAGACTTGTTTTTGACTTTATTAGTGAACAATTTTGAACCATCTCATGGGTTGATTTCGGAATCTAAAGTGTGATAAGTTACTTGTGCCTCCCATGCTTTCATTGCCCTTATGTATAGCCCCCAGGGCTATATGCATCATTTACTCAACTTTCAGCAGATGCATTAGACCCACTGGCTATTGACCATGCTAAAATTATGTTTCTGACTTAAAAAATTGGGCAAATGAGAACACTGGAGGCCATACTCCCATAGAACTAACTGACACTCTTATTAGCCTAAACCTAATCCTACATGTGAATGAACCCACACACATGAAAGGTCATATCCTAGATCTTGTTTGATCAACAAATTTAAATATTTCGGACCTTACGTTCTCTCCTTTTATATGGCCAGATCACCACTCCATCAAGTTCGTCTTGGACACTATCTATGGGCATAAATCCACCCCCCAGCATAGGCACCTTCTCTAGGAACTGGAAACTGACAAATGTCAATGAGCTTTGTAACACTCAAGCACAGTCCCTCTCTACTCCTAATGAGAACCTGGATGAAACTGAGGAGACACTAACGAACTGGCTGACAGTGATATTCATGCCCCTCTACAAGAAATAAAAAAATCAGGTCGCCATGAAGCATCCAATTGGTTCTCAGAGTCTTTAAAAATCACAAAATTGGAACGTCGGCAAGCTGAAAGGAAATGGAGAATTTCCTACCTGCCTGAATTAAGGGAAGCTTTCATTCAGTGCTTAAAAACTAAATGATTTTAGATGCACAATCTACCTTCTTTTCCAACAAAATTGTGACTTCCAAAAACAAATAAAGGTAATTTTTGAGACCATTAAAACTATCCAAACCAGTCAAAATAACCATACGGTGACTTCCTCTCAAAAGTTTTGGAGTGCCTTGAATTCCTTTTTCAGAGACAAAATAAAAACATTAAAAGACAGTACCCACCCCAACCCTACAGATTTGGCAACCGCTCCAGTAGATAGCAACCATTCAACTCTCTCGGCCTTTCCAGACATCAGCAAAGCCCACTTTCATGAGCTAATGGCCAAAGTCAAATCGGGCTCTCCGAATGACATCTGTCCACCCAGTATTCAAAAGACAATTTTTTCTTGTTTCCCAGACACTGCTATTTTCTTCCTCAATAATTCCCTCAGGCAGGGGAAGGTCCCCCAATCCTTCAAGATTGGCTGTGGTGCTTCCTGTTAAAAAAATAAAAAGCTGGTTTGGAAATCTACAGACCTATATTGTTACTTCCTTTTTTTGCCAAAATTCTAGAGGCACATGTGGCCCAGCTTCTTAGCACTTTTCTGGAGGAGTCCGCTTTCCCAGACCCCCACCGGGCTAGCTTTCGTGCAGTTCACTCCATGGCAAAAATCCAGCGTTTCATATCTTCCAGAATCCAGCTCCATACCCCTTGCCCTCATTTTATTTTTTCCCGGATTGCACCTACTATTTGCTCCTATGTTACACAAATATTCAGTCAATCACTTGATTCTGCAACATTTCCTGAAGTATGGAAAAAACCCACGGTAATTCCTCTCTTAAAAAAAGCTGGAACTGATGTTCAAAATCCAGCAAATTACCGTCCTATATCTCAGCTTCCATACTTATCCAAAGTTATGGAGAAGCTCGTAAATAAACAACTAACAGATTACCTTGTGTTGAATGAGCTACTGGATGTCACTCAAACGGGCTTTAGAGCCAACAATAGCACCAAAACCACCCTTTTGGCAGTGCTAGATAACATCAGGTCCGTGGTGGACCAAGGAAGAGCTGCCGCATTGATTCTGCTGGATCTGTCGGCGACTTTCGACACCTTCTCGCATAATTTCCAGTTAAACTTTCTGCAGGGTAAGGGCATCCAATCCAAAGCTCTTCAGTGGCTTTGCTCCTTTATGAGTAACCGAACCCAGACAGTACAACTGGGTACCTTTTTCTCAAACCCATAAACTATGAAGTTCGGAGTACCACAGGGAGCCTCCCTGAGCCCTACCCTTTTTAATGTTTACGTGTCTTCATTAGCTAAAAGAAGCGCAAAATGGGGAATCAGCATCTGCCTCTATGAAGATGATACTCAATTGATGATTTCCCTTGATGGACACGAAGACACTAGGACTAGACTTACGAGCTGTCTTTCAGAAATGGCGGTTTGGATGTTCGATCACTGTCTGAAATTAAACGCGGACAAATCGGAGATCCTACTTTTTGGAGGAGCAAAACTAGTGTGGAACGCAACCTGGTGGCCGGCATCAATGGGTAATGCCCCTGCACCCAAACAAGTTGCAAAACATGTGGGCATTCTCATTGATAGTGCCCTCTCCATGCAAAATCATATATGTGTTCTATGTGGGAAAAGTTTTGCAACACTAAAATTATTAAGAAGACTTTTTCAGTGAATCCCCTTAGAATGTAGGAGAACCATTGTCCAGGCCTTGCTCATAAGCAGGCCAGACTATGGGAATGCTCTATTTGTTGGCATGCAGATTACTTATTTTCATGACTACAGCCGGTTCTGAATGCGGCAGCTAAATTGATATGCAGAAAAAGCAAGTACAGCTCAGCATCGGAATGTCCGAGGTAATTACAGTGGCTCCCAATGAGGCAAATATCCAATTTCAAATTGCTGAGCCATACCTACGAGGTCATACACCATCTGGGCCCAAAGATCCTCCAAGATAGAGTCAAATTCTATGCTCCCACGAGGAACTTGAGATCATGATTCCAGGCACAGGCACAGACTAAACGGATCAGGAAGTGCAGAGTAGGTGGCCGCTCTTTTTCCTACCTTGCGGCCACATTATGGAATAAACTTCCGCTTGATCTCCGGCTCACTGATAGCTACTTAGCATTTAGGAAAAAACTGAAAACTCATTTGTTCCCTAAAGTCTGATCTGTCACTAGCTACCCCCTTGAAGAACTCCTCACTTGTGTTCTGCTCTCCTTTAGCGCCGTGATATCCTTTGGATGAATGCTTGCGCTTTATAAATAAATATACATTAAAAAAACGGCAGCTTATATCATCCCACCTTAACCTGCTATCTGTTCCTAGAAGCAAAAGGAGGAGGTTAAGTGGGTCAGATTGTCGGTGTCTCCTTCCTACACTTGGAATACATTCCCCATTGAGATAAGATCCTTAGTGAACTATGAAGGATTTAGGAAAACATAGAAAACTTGGATATTTAAGCAAGCCAATGACTAACTTTGATAGCAGCTGTCTCTATCTCCTACCGGAGACCTTTCGGTGTACATGTGCTCAAAACATTTCCAATAACATAACATGCTTGCAGATTGTCTATCTTGCCCTACATTTACTGCTGTCAACACACCACAAAAGTAGGTAGGCATAGGACGCTGAAAACTATAATTTGGTTGATGTGCAAGCATACTCCTTTTTTGTGAATCCCCTTAAAATGAAAGTGCAAGCAAATTATTAGTGGAAACATTTGAATCACAGATTTACGAGGAAAATGTCTGTCTTTACATCGCAGGATATTAGGAGTACCAGTATTTTAGGAGTTTTTAATTCGGGAGTTCCTATAGTTTGCATTATTATAGGCAAGTGGCTATTTAAACTGTTCAGATAATATTAATATATATATATATCTATAAATATATATCTCTGTATATGCAAAAAAACTAAGATTAAAGTAACATTATAGTTATATGAATATGTCAGTGACAACAATAATGTTTTAAGCTAAAAAATAAGAAAAATCACCAGTTATAGTTAGCAGAGCTAACTATAACTTTCACCCCTGTCCTGCTCATGACCTCACATATTACATCACTCATGACATGTTCTATGACTATAATTTTTTACATCACTGATGACATCTCATTCAACATCATTGATGACATCAGGTATGGGACTGACCTTTCACTTTGCGGGGCCACAGGAATTCAGGGCCCAGTGTAACTTGCGGCAGGGAGGACTGCCGTTCTACGTTTCACTCAGGAAGGCGCTTATAATCCCTGCTTCACCCCCCGCAGCGCGGGATGGACCTTTCATTTGGTGAGGCAGCAGGACTACAGGGCCCATTGTGGCCAGGAGACCGACCTTGCTATGTTTCATGCCAGGAAGGTGCTTATAACCCCTGCTTCACTCGCAGCTTGGGACACACCCAGGCGCGTGCCTGGGTGAAGACTGGACCAAGAATGGGCCCATCTGCGCCCGTCAGAGCCGGGAAGAGGCTGGGCTGGTCCTGCCATCTTGGTCCCTCGCTTCCATAAGGTACTGTTTATTAATGGGCCCATTTTCATCTTCTTCTTTTCAGATTTAATAATCATTTTAACAGCTCACAAGACTAAGAACTTACTGCTATAGTTTTAGTCTTGAAGGATGCCCCATTGATCAATTACTGTAGACCGGCTCTTTAAGGATATGCTCCTATCATTTCCTGACTCTGGGCTATCTTCATATTTAGCTTGGTTAACTTGCTGTTTGTTACTGCAACTAATCCCAATGCTGTATTGGCTGATGAACCTTTTAAACAGGTGCAATCTTCCCTCAGATACACTCCCTCGAAGAGACTGCATATTATAATTGAGGAATAATTCTGGAGTAATATTAATATTAGTTACTAAACTTGCTGTCATAGTGAAACGCAAAGCTATTGAAAAACTACCCGAGTTGGGGAAGGCGAAGAACTAACTGAGACACATGTACCTATGGCAAGATGACTGCTCTGATCGAAGAGTTTGAGGACCTCCTATCCACAAAGGACAAGGGGAAAAATGCAAGGAAGGGCTGCAAGGGGGACACTAAATATATCTTTAACACGCCCGCTATGACTGGAAATAATGCTTGCACGAGTGCTATGGCTCATATTGATTTACCTTTGCCCTCTACAGTTAACCAATACAGCCAACGTAGCCCTGTACCTGTGCATGGAAGGGGCACTGATACAACTATGCCCACAGTAGGTGTGACAGACCTGCCAACAGACAGACCTGCCGACAGCCAGTTATCCGTCATTGCCAATAGCATCCCCGTTAAGCAATCCACAAGGGACGACAATAAGTCTCAAATAAACCTCTTAAAAGAAGAGATAATGAGACTAAAAAATTGCATTAGCAGGTTGTCCAAAGTTCGAAAACGAAAAAATAGATAACTTGACCACTTTACTTTTAGATCGAATCCCAACGTCCCATCATATTAGAGAGAAGGATCAAGTCCCAAACCCTTCCTCAACTAATAAGCTGAGAACTCTTGCACCAAGAGGGCCAGCGACACGCCTAGTAGTTGACAATCCTCATCCAAAAGCGTATGCTAGCAGCCTGCCAGGCAGGGCTCTTCCACCACCCCTTTTAGACATGGGCTTGTGTCCCAGGGCCTTTTCAGGAGTAAACTAATAGTGCAAAGTCAACTGCCAATGGCGGCTCACACATGCCCATGGAAAATGCCAAGATCCAAGAACTAAGCCCCTCAGGGGCAGCACCAAGCACTATGACATATCAATGTCCCAAAAACTCACCGGAGGCGCCAAAGAAACACAAGAATCCCGGACTAACGAAGTTATTCACTGGTTCCATAAATTCAGAGATTACAAATCAATTATAAGGGAGGATATATTAGATGTATTTCGCTTCACTGACAAACACTCAACCTATGACTACATTGGTTTACTGCTTGTGAGTCACAAATTTGTCGCTGGACTCATAGCCTTGGAGCATGGATTTAGGCCCAATATGGGGTCAAGAATAAGATTGAAGATATATCCACTGCAGCCCATTGCAGATATTAACACCCATAACTGCAAAATTCCCTTTCCTTGTCCATATCCAGCTCTAGAAGCCTCTGATCTTTCAACAAATCTCTCTGAAGTACAATGACTACTTAACAAACAAGATGAGGAAGCTGTATTACCTTTTATGGAAAAGCCTATTCCAGCATTTAAAGCTCCTCCGAACCACCCCTTGAGTGTAGCTTTGGATAATAGGGGCAAGGTGGCATCTACCCCCAGCTGATATCCTATCTACGGAGGCAGAGGACGCTCACCACAGCCATGCACAGAATGGAAGTCAGGGTAGAGCACCTATGTAAATTACACATAAGATTACTAGCCTGGAATGTAGCAGGGGTTAAAACGGGGGTTAAAGGCTGAATTAATTGACCATGAATTATCTTATTCATAGATTAAAAAAATATTTTGCTTCTTCAGGAGACATGGGCGACAGAACCGATCTTTAGCAATGGATATATTTCCTTCCCGACCAATGCAGCACCACCAAAAACCGGCAAAGCTTCTGGTTGTCCGCTGATTTAGTTAAAGATCGACATGTTTGACATGGCCAAGCTAACACCCACAGACTGAAAAGACATACTGGGCATGGTAATTTCCAAAGAAAGTCCCAATGAGTTTAGGAACATCGTGAAACATTAACATCTGTATAGTTCTGTAAGAATCTCCTTTAGACGAAATAAGATGCTTCGACACAGGAAATCCTTGAGATAAGTGCAGGTTTATTCCAAATGACAGGACCCATCCAATCCTACATCCAGCTCATCAGGACAACAGTTATCTCTCCACCAACCGTCACTAGTCCCAGCCCACACCTTCAAACCAACACATTCCTTCACCTAGGTAACAGCTAGAACATTCCTATATCATAATCACATGCTAGAGAAACCAGATGACACAAGCTAGACATCGCTGTGACAACCAGAATCCCACACTTCTCCCTCCGATAACACAAAAAAAAAAAAAAAAAAAAGATAAATACATTTGTCCACAATAGTTCCAAGACATTTCCCACCAAGAATCCCAACCATTAGGAAACATAGTCTTTTAAGTATTCTGGTTTCCTTTGAACTCTAGTAGATTTGCGTGAAAACACAGACAACCCAGTTTTCTTTCTCAAGGTATTGTCCGAATTCACATTCAAATCTGAACACACACAAATTCTCCCCAAGTTCCAAATTTTATGATCATTAGTTCTAACAGCATTACTGAAGACCTTAACAACATGCAAAGGTTTAGAGAAACTTACTTTTGAACCTGGAAGCCTTACAACAACAACATCCCCAACCTTAACCTTCGTATGCTTGGTAGATTTTCTCACATCAAAATTCTCCTTTCTGTAACGACACTTGTTCTCCTCCCTTACTCTCCACTCCTCATTGTTCTTTACAGGAGAAGAACCACAGACAGAGTCGCCCAACCGTCGAACCCAAGAAGGTTCAACCTGAGTGCAAGGAGCCCTTCCCCTAAAAAGAACAAAAGGAGACTGACCCGTAGTACTGTGTGGGGTCATTCTATACTCTTCAATTTTTTTCAAAACTTGTTCCTTCCAGTTCTTCCCAGTGCTTTTTGCTAAAGAGATCGTCTCCTTAATCACTCTATTAAACCTTTCCACCATCCCATTAGTTTCTGGATGATATAACGAACATTTCTTATGTGTAATACCTCTATCCTTAAGAAACTTCTCCATTTCTTTAGAAACCAGTTGCACACCATTATCCGTCAGAATTGACTCGGGGAAATCCTTCTCTACTCAAGAGATTTTCAAGAAAACGAATCACATGAACAGTCTCTATCCCAGAAGTGAACTGTATTTCCGGCCACCTAGAGAATAAGTCCAATAAAACAAAAATATAATTCTGCTGACCATTGAAATGAATGGGACCCACAATATCCAGAGCCACCTCCTTCCACGGACCACTTGGAAGCTCCCTTATGATCATGGGCTGAACTCTAACCACTTTCGATTTCTCACATGTAGCACACACCGAACAATCTCTAACAACCCTCTCAATATGCAAATCCATACCAGGCCACCAGACCAGAATCCCACAAGTTCCCTCCCTGATTTCCTAAAATCTGGTACTATTGACCTCCTACCTGATATGCTTGATTAGTACATTATAACTGGCATAAAATAATTGCAGGCGATCGTAATACATCAGTTAGGGCTTGGCATCCATTGCTTAATCTGATTCATCAGGAGAATGAACTTGGAGGGCGTTTTCTGCAGTTGCTAGCTCAGGTCACAGGTGAACAAAGTTTGCTAATCAAATTGTTGACATACTTGTCGCATATGAGCTGAGGGTGCTGAACGGTTGCACTGTCTCCGATCATTTCTCTCATCCCACATTTAAAATTGTCCTGTATGTAAGTGTTGGACTTGGCCCTTTTTGCAGGTTCATCCCTAAACCTTTTGTCTTTCTCCTAACCATTTTGACATGGTGTTGGTGGTTTTAGGACTCTGGACACTTTAGCACTGCTGTTCAGTGTAAAGTGCGTGTGTTCTCTGTGATAAACATGGTAAGATTGGTCGACACGTGTTCGGCCTATTTAATTTACCTGTCAGTCCCTTGTAAACTGGCATCATATACCCAGGGCTGGTGAATTAAATGTTACTGGTGGGCTTGCAGCGCTGATTGTGCCACCCACCAAAGTAGCCTTTCAAACCTATCCCAGGCCTCTGCCATTGCAGGGCCTGTGCGCGCAGTGTTACTGCCGCTAGGACGTGGCACCTAAAGAGTGTGCCATGTCTGTGACCCCCCTTTTACTGCATGTTAGTCACCCCTAAGGTAGGCCGTAGCTAGCCCTATGCGCAGGGTGCATTGTTGGTGAAAGATAGGACATGTACCTTACGTGTGTGACATGTCCTGGTAGTGACGAACAGCCATTTTGGTTTCTCACTACTGTGGGGCTGCCCTCCCATGGGAATGCATTGGGGATTCCCTGATAAGTGAATCAGTGGTAATTCCTGATATGAGAGGAGCAGTGTGGTCAAGTTTGATATATTTGGAATAGTGATAATAGATGTTGCGCAATGGTGTGCGCAGATTTATGATAACTATTTTAGAAATGCCACTTTTAGAAGTTGGCATTTCTGTGTGCTATGTGTCTGCCTGCCTGATGTGAATTGCATGTCTGGCTTTTGAGTGACAGAGGCTGGTGAGGTGTGTGTGGCTCCAGGAGGGGCAGGGTGAGTCAGCGCTAGGCTGAATAGGGCATCCGCATTTGGAGTAGTGGTTGGAGTAGTCCCCTGACCCTGAATAGGATTCTGCTGCCTATGTGAATGCTGGCTCCGTCCCCATGTGGTGTGTCTGTTAACGAGCCCCCACCTGACAAAGTGGAAGAGGAGCCTGGTAAACAGAGTGGTCCAATTCCCCCCTGAACCAGTTTTGGCTGGATCCCCCAAGGCCTGTGCCAGGGCAGACACATAAATGTGGAATATAAAAATAGGGGCTGTGACCCCATGAAAGTGTTGTTCCTGTGCTTGGGGGGCTTGCTGCTGCTGGGCCTCAGGAAGAACCGCCACGAGGGACTTCCTCCCTGCTGGAGGGCCCTGTGTGCTGGCCTGCCTGGGCCAAGCTTTGCCCCCCTTCCCCTCTAAGGACTTTTGGGGAATATAGTGCCTTGGGAGCGCTCTGCTTTTTTTCCTGAAAAAGAGGAGAGCCTGGGTTTCGCAGCTTGGAGCTGCAGCCCTTTTAGAGGAATTCCGGACGTGGAGATTCCCCCGCATTTGCCACTTTCTTCAGCGGGAGCCCATCCCTCATTTTTTCACACCGAGTGGAAGCCTACCCCGCTTTATGAATATTGAATAGGCGGGTGCTCATCCCACATTTTGGTAGTGTTGGCGGGTGCCCACCTGTTCTGCTCGATTTTCCCGGCCTTCTTGTGTTAACAAGTGATTGAATGTGACTTCAGTCTCTTACCATTCAAGCCTAAGGGTTAGAGTAGTGAATGGAGCCTATTTACTAGGCACTTCGACATGATTCTGTGCTCTTCCCCATAGATCAGGGCTTGCACACATAGCCTAGGGGATAGATTCGTTAGTATTAGGGATAACCTGTCCTGTAGTGAGGGTATTTCATGGAGCTGTGCTGAATTCAGGCCTGGTAGGCCTCAAACGGGAGAGACTCCATCTTTCTTTCTGCTCCGGCAGCTTGGGATTCTTCTAGGTCAAGAGTAATGTTTTAGTTATGAGGTGTTATTCGCTTGGAGAGAACCGGTTCAGGCCGGCCCTTATCGAAGGATTGTATTTTTCTTCATGCCGAAGACACTACATCAGGCCGGCCGGCTGGGAACGTGTCCTTGGTACGGGGAGGTACAAGAATTTGGTGGGCGGCAGGTTACGGGCCGGAATTTTCCATGAGGAAATGCACCTCTATATTAGTGAAAGTCTGAGGCAGTTACATGTTCAGTCCGTAGGCGGCATCTTGCCGTTAGCAGTAAAGCTACTACTTATTCCAGGGAAGACAGACGCCATCTTGAAGGCGGAGAAGAACCGAGAGACAGATGCTTTCCTAACAGAATAGCCAGAGAGGAGAGAGTAGCCGATAAGGAAGAGGTCCCAGTGACTCGGAGAAGGGTGATTCCAGGCGAGCCGAGGCACAGACGAGAAGGGAGCCTAGATGACCACTGAGTGCAGGCTACATACTACTAAGGTGATGTCGACCCTTTCTTATTAGAGTGTACAACTTAATCTTTCACTTTTCTTTGCAGGTTATGTGTTATGTCGTAATGTTATGTGATTGTGTATGTAATGAGTAATAAAGTATCCAGTTTGTAGTGAACCAACATGTGCTGCGTGTTCTTGTATAAGAGGGTAGCCTATTCTTCTAGTCAGCTGCGGCTACATGAACAGATGTTAACCCTGATCAGGTAAGTGGTAGCTGAATAAAGGAAAGAGGAGCCCCTCGAACCTGAGAACAGGCTATGCCCGAACTGGCAATCCTTGTGTGGTCTGATGAATAGTGAGACTGATTCCCTTTTTGTATGTTATGGTGATCATAGGATGAACTGTCGTATGAGACTGCCGTCTAGGTAGAGAGGTCTGGATTCGTAGGGGATCGCGAGGCCGCCGATTGTGCTGATACTGTCGTATGGGCAGAGAGGTCTGGGTTCGTATGGGACCGCGAGGCCGCCACTTGTGATACTGTCGTATGGGCAGAGAGGTCTGGGTTCGTATGGGACCGCGAGGCCGCCACTTGTGAGACTGCCGTCTAGGTAGAGAGGTCTGGATTCGTAGGGGATCGCGAGGCCGCCGATTGTGCTGATACTGTCGTATGGGCAGAGAGGTCTGGGTTTGTATGGGACCGCGAGGCCGCCACTTGTGATACTGTCGTATGGGCAGAGAGGTCTGGGTTCGTATGGGACCGCGAGGCCGCCACTTGTGATACTGTCGTATGGGCAGAGAGGTCTGGATTCGTAGGGGATCGCGAGGCCCCCGATTGTGCTGATACTGTCGTATGGGCAGAGAGGTCTGGGTTCGTATGGGACCGCGAGGCCGCCACTTGTGATACTGTCGTATGGGCAGAAAGGTCTGGATCCGTATGGGATCGCGAGGCCGCCGATTGTGAGATCTTGGTATGCATAGTAGGAATCCCCTGTCCTTAGGTGATAGATATATGTGGTTGTAGGATTGTAAATAGGTTCTAGGGAGGGGGTAACGTTCTGGCTGGGTTAGTGAGGCTCTGATGAGCGGGTTCTATCTGATCCGAAAACCCAAGCAGAACATTTGGCGTCACGAACCGTTTACGAAACCTGTGTGCGTTGTGGTTGTATCGTGTTTGCCTTCGGCGCGTGCGTGGTTTTGTTTCTATATTATTTGTATATACCTGCGTGTAGTTTTCTTTTCTCTTTCTTCTTTTTCTTTTTCTCTTTTTCTTTCTTTTCAAAGATGTTTTCTAGAAAGTCGAAATCTACTTTTAAGTTGCCCGTTGATATTCCCGGCTGGGATTCAACGCCTTATGAAGCCTTAGCCCGTGAGTGGGCTGATTCTACTGGTTTGAGTGAGAATTGGAATTCTTTTTTGGAGCTGGCGGAGCCGGCTAATGTGATTACTTGTTTGCAGAAGGCGCCGGTATCTAAGGGTGATGAGCTTCCCGTTTTGGGGCGCAGAGGTTGGATTGTTCTGTCTGCGTACAGGATCCTGCATGAGAGGTTGTTGAAGTTACAGAATGTGCATAAGGATGTGGAAGCGAACTTTGTTGAGATTCAGAATGCTCATACTTTGTTGCGGTGTCAAAATAAGTTGCTTGCTGACAAACTTGAGACGTACCAAACTATTGCCGAGAGGGCGGCTGTGCGAATTGCTCGTTATAAATACAAGAATCGGCGTGGTCGGGTTTCGACGCGGAAGGTGCGTCTGGTCGTGGCGAAAGCCGGACTGGATTGGAATCCTGATGAATGGGATGGTAATATCTGGAACTCGAGTGATTCTCCTTCCTCGGGTGAGGAGTCTGCCAAGCGCGAGTACTCTCGCTCCGGCCGTGCTTGTAAATCTGCTTCTTGCGCCTCTGATGGTGCACCCCGTGATTGCGCTCGTCCTTCGAGCGGGGTCGATGCTTCTTCCACTGCTTGTTCCTCTACGTGTACTGGTCGAGCTCCTTGTGATGCTCATCCCGCGGTCTCGGCGCATCCAGTTTTTCGACGGAAGGTGCAGCAGGCTCCCGGTGCTCCGAATGGTATTGCTTTAGACTCTTTGGAGGATTTTACTCAACAAGAAATTAGTGATATTTTGCAGCGATTTCGACAGCGAGTTGGTGAGCCCTTGCTCACATGGATGGTGCGCCTTTATGAACTGGGCGCTGCTGGCATTATGCTGGATGCTGGCGATTGTTTGAAGTTTTGTTCCTTGAGTTCGGATTCTACTGTACAGGATCATTTTCGTAACTTTAATGGTGGTGGTCAAATTTCTTTGCTTCAATTGGCGACTGAGGGTTGTAATCAAAAATATCCTACTGAGTCTGACTGGCCTCTGAATGACAAACCGTGGTATACTTTGCGCGATGCTGCGCAACGTCTCAAAGAGGAGGTGATGAAAACGGCAATTTTTCTGAATACTGCTGACCGGTTGCTTGATGGTTTCTTAACATCTTCTGTGCGGAATCGTATTATTCGTTCTTCCCCTGTTGCTTATAAGCAGGTCATGATGACTTTATTGATTAATCAGACTGGTAACATGTTATCTGTGGTGCTGGAATCGGTACGCCAACTCGGTGAGTTGGGTGAGTGGTTTAAACCTGAACGGCAGTCCCGGCCTGACACTCGTACTCCTGGTGACAATAAACTTACTAGACGTGATATGTTTTTTGGTCTTATGGCCGATGGTGTGCGGAAGGAGGACATTGATGGTGAGACTACTTCTCGTTTGTGGGAAATGTTTCGCAAACGTGGCTTGGATCGAAAGGAGGGTGCCCGGCGTGTTCGGACAACTGAGTATGATCGTGGTTTTTCTGACGGTAGCGGTGATGACGACCGCCGTGGGCGCTCTGATCGTCGTGATGATCGACGTTATGCGCGTGATTTGTCCCCCCGTCGTGAGAGAGACAGGGAGAGAGAGGGGGAAAGAGAGAGGGGGAGAGATGATTATGTTAACAGTAGACGTAGAGATGATAGGGATCAATCCCCTGAGTTGAGAAGGAGAGAGGATCGACACATATTGGCCGATCGAAACCCGCAGTACAATGCAGGGAACAGTAATCCATTTCGTAATGGAGATGGATATGAACAGGAGGTATCGATACCTAGGAACCGTGAGAGCCTTTATCCTGATTTATCCTGGTACACAGAACACAATAAAAAGGACTAGGAAATAGGTCAAGCTCCAGTACACAGATGGGCTCACAGAGATAATAGACCCTATGTAGATATTGATATTTATTGGAGACATGGTAATATCCAAAGGGCCCGAGCATTGGTAGATACAGGAGCGGAGGCCACTCTTATTCATGGAAAATCAAAGAAGTTTAAAGGTCAGCCTTTTACAATTACCGGATTAGGTGGAAAGGAAACTCCCGCAGTTCAAACCTTACTTGAAATGAGAATAGGTAGAATTCCTAGAAAAGAATACTCTGTATTAGTGGTGCCACTCTTAGAATTCATAATTGGAATTGATATTTTGAAAGGAATGACTTTGCACTTAGATGATGGATGTTACCAATTTGGAACTAAACATTATATATCGTCCAGGCCTGTACGGGTTGGTCGTTTAAGAATGCCCCCCCTAAAAGTTCCCCAGGCGACAAAAGTGGTTCGTCAGAAGCAGTATCGTATTCCAGGTGGTCATGAAGAGATTAGTACCACTATTCAGGAGTTGGTGGATGCAGGAGTTATAACCCCAGTTACTTCTGCTTGGAATAATCCTGTTTGGCCTGTACGTAAGAGTGATAATTCTTGGCGCATGACTGTTGATTATCGAGAATTGAATAGACACACACCCTCTTTGACTGTTGCAGTACCGGATGTTATTACCCTAATTGAAAGAATCCAGAAACATCCAGGTACATGGTATGCGTCCATTGATATTGCTAATGCTTCCTTTTCGATTCCGATTGCCCCTGAGTGTCAGGAACAATTCAGTTTTACGTGGAACGGGCGTCAGATGACGTTTAGAAGTCTTCCTCAGGGCTATGTGCATAGTCCTACGATATGTCACCGGCTGGTGGCAGAGCATCTGGCTGAGGTACCAGTTCATCCACAAATTCAGATATGTCACTATATTGATGATATTTTGATCCAAGGTGAATCACAAGAGGAAGTTCAGACCCAATTGGATAGAGTCATTGAGTGCTTGCGTGAGAAAGGTTGGGAAATCAACCCGGATAAATTACAAGGTCCGTCCCAGGCTGTGAAATTTTTGGGTATTAATTGGCATGAAGGGCACCGAGAAGTGATCCCTCAGGTTAAACAGAAAATTCTTGATTTTGCAGTTCCGAGAAATAGGAAAGAAGCCCAAAGCTTCATTGGTTTGTTTGGATTTTGGCGCCAGCATATTCCTCATTTGAGTCAAATATTGGCCCCTTTGTACCAGGTCACTCGTAAAAAGAATGCATTTGAATGGGGTAAACCACAGCAAGATGCGTTCAGTCTGGCAAAAGAAGCAATTCAGCATGCTTTGGATTTATGGCCTGTATGTGATGGTGATGTGGATTTGAATGTGTCTGTACAAGGCCTTTATGCGAATTGGAGTTTGTGGCAGAAACAAGGCAAGAGTAGAGTACCGTTAGGTTTCTGGACCAAAAAGTTACCTGATGCTGGTGAGCGTTATACACCTTTTGAGAAACAGCTACTTGCATGTTATTGGGCTCTGGTGGATACCGAGCAATTGACTTTGGGACATGATATAGTTTTACGACCTGAAATTCCTATCATGCAGTGGGTTATGAGTTCGCCGAAAACTCACCGAATTGGACACGCTCAAGAGGCGAGTGTGATTAAATGGAAATGGTATATACAAGACAGGGCAAGTGTGGGACAAAAAGGAGTTGCATCTTTGCATGAGCAGGTGGCACGGGCGCCATCAACTGAAACTGAGAGTGAATGTTCCGTACCTTTAGTACAGGAATCTCCTGTTAAGTGGGGTAAACCTTTTGATGATTTGTCCGCAGAGGACAGAAACCATGTCTGGTTTACGGATGGTTCAGCAAGGTTCATAGGGACGAAACGGCATTGGAAGGCAGTGTCCTATAATCCGATCACACAAAAATTGCTGAGTACGACTGGTGAGGGTAAGAGCAGTCAATTTGCTGAACTCTATGCTGTTTATCAAGTTCTGAAACAAGAGTTACCTGGCACATGTCATATTTTTACCGATTCTTGGTCTACTGCCAATGGAGTGGCAGTTTGGTTACCGACTTGGCATTCCCATAGTTGGAAAATCCATTCCAAAGAATTGTGGGGAAAAGAATTATGGCAGGAGATTTGGGAAATGCTCCCACAGAGTACTGTTACAATCTTCCATGTGGATGCTCATACCCCGATAGACTCTCTTGACAAATTCTTTCATAACATTGCAGATGAGAAATCTAAAATTGCTGAGGCAGTGGTGGACACGCAAGATTCTGATATTGCGGGATTGGCGAAATGGGCCCACCAGAAAGCAGGACACTTTGGAGAAAAAGCCACTAGCAGGTGGGCTGCTGATCGAGGAATTTATATTCCCCTAGATTTAATTAAGAATGTTATTCTACATTGTCCCATTTGTCAGCATATCAGGCAGCGCAAAGTGCTCCAAATTGTTAAAGGTCATTTACATCGCGGGAAATTGCCCGCTCAGATTTGGCAGATTGATTACATTGGTCCACTTCCTATGAGTAGGAATTGTCAATATGTTTGCACCATTGTTGATACATACAGTGGCCTGTTGGTGGCCCTTCCCTGTAAGCAAGCTACCCAATTGAATACTATTAAAACATTGGAATTGATTATGATGTATTATGGTGTGCCATTCCAAATTCAATCTGATAATGCATCCCATTTTCGTGGAAGATTGGTACAGGAATTCTGTGTGGAAAACAATATTGAATGGGTGTTTCATATACCATATTATCCACAGGCCTCGGGTCTTGTGGAGAGGTTGAATGGCCTGCTAAAAGACCAACTGCGCAAATTAACAGATGACAAGTATAAGAATTGGCGAGATTTTTTGCCTCAAGCGCTATTGATTTTGAATAACCGTCCTTTTCTAAATGCTGAATCCCCACTTATGCGTTTGTTTCCTCCGAATGTTGATGCTAAGCCCCATGAGATCAGAGAGACTGTGATGTACTGGGAGATTACTCCCGGAGCTTTGGCTCCATGCAGAGCGACCCCAGGGTCGGCAGGTTTAGACTTGCATGCCATGGATGACACCATTATAAAAAGTAAAGATCGAGTCATCATTGAAACAGGTGTTGGTGTTCAGATACCACCTGGAAATTTCGGATTAATTGCCCCTAGATCGGGGCTGGCTGTAAAAGGCATTCAGGTGCTTGGAGGAATCATTGATAGTGATTATCAGGGAGAGATTAAGGTGCTCCTGCTGAATAGCAGTGAGGTTGACTTACTGATACATAAAACTGACCGAGTGGCTCAATTGCTAATAATGCCTGTGTTCAGCGGTGAGATCACAAAAGGCACTGCCCCAACGTTGCTAACGGTACGAGGCCAGAAAGGTTTTGGCTCCACAGATAATCCTGGGGCCAGAGTTTGGGTGCAGTCGCCTAAGAATCCCCCTGAACAAGCAGAAGTGATTGCAACCGGTCAAGACAACACCATTTTAGTTATGAGACCAGGGAAAGATAGCTGGGAAGCAGTCCCGGCTGACAAATGTTACTTACGAGAATGAATAATGCCTGTATTTGATTCTTTTTCAGATCATTCTTTGGACTGTTGCTGCAGGATGTGTCGGCGTTGGACTCCTTTTGGGATGGTACGACGAGAGAAGAGGGATCCCATCAAACCGGGCTGAGTTGAGAACCCGAGTGTCGCGTTCCTTCGCTGCGTGGGATTCGTCGCCAAACTTTTGGGTTACATTGGCCAAGCAAGTGACGAAGACCCCTCATTTCTGCTTGACACCGATGAGATCGGTAACTGATATATTGGCAACTTGTTTGGTTGCTGTCCCTGCTTCATTGGAGACTCTGACTCATATTTTTAATATAACAAATGCTCGCCCCAATGTTCTTCTGGGCGATTTCGCTGCCCATGAGTATTGCCCCTTGTGTACTGTACTGTCAGATCCGATACTGCCTGTCCAGTCCCAAATAGTTACCTATAATATCACACAAGGTGATTTATGTTTTTTCCTTACTTGTGATCCTAGTGCGATTTCTGAATGTATGCGTTTAAAATTGAAAGGTGCCACTTCCTTCACCGCTCATGAACGAACTTTGTGCTTTCAAAGGACACCGAAAACATGTACTTCTGTTCAGAATAACATGACTTGCAAGAGTATGGTAGTTACCCCCAGTCACTATCGCACGATGTTACTACCTGCCGGATGGCTTTTCTCATGTGGTAATACTTCCTGGCCATATATCCCCGCAAATATTTCTGGAGGCTCTTGTGCCATTACTAGACTGAGCCTACTCATGTTCTCGTCACATCCGAATGCCAACTCTCGTGTGATCCGAGATACAGTGAGGTTACAGGAGGATTGTGACTCATCTTTGCATTTATATTCCAAGTCTGAATACCTTAGCCTGGCTGTTTCAATTGTTGGTGTTCCTGCTTTGGCAGTTTATAATGCCAAATCTATTGGGAAAATGGCCTGCTGGATGGTAAAATCCATCAATCATACTTCTACAATCCTGTCTGACATGCTATTAGACGCCCAGGGTGAACGAAGGGCTATCTTACAAAATCGAGCGGCCATTGATTATCTTTTGCTTAAACATGGACACGATTGTTCTGATTTTGAGGGTCTTTGTTGTTTTAACTTGTCGGATCATACAAAATCCATTCAGGTTCACATTGACAAATTACATGACTTGACAGAAGAAGTTAGAAAACACATTGACCAGGGCTGGTTTGACTGGCTCTTTAATTGGTTACCTGATTTGCATTTGTTACGTCAAATATTAGGAGGTATTCTGATTACTATCGGCATTTTGATTTCTATCTGTTGCTTTATTCAGTGTATTACTTCACTACTTCAATTCTGCACACCTGGTACTAGACATAGATCAGTTAGTCTTGTTTCATATTATTCTTCCACAGATGTTAGTTCTGTTTAATGAATGTATAATAGACTGAAGTCAAGGGTGAAATGTTCTGCTCGATTTTCCCGGCCTTCTTGTGTTAACAAGTGATTGAATGTGACTTCAGTCTCTTACCATTCAAGCCTAAGGGTTAGAATAGTGAATGGAGCCTATTTACTAGGCACTTCGACATGATTCTGTGCTCTTCCCCATAGATCAGGGCTTGCACACATAGCCTAGGGGATAGATTCGTTAGTATTAGGGATAACCTGTCCTGTAGTGAGGGTATTTCATGGAGCTGTGCTGAATTCAGGCCTGGTAGGCCTCAAACGGGAGAGACTCCATCTTTCTTTCTGCTCCGGCAGCTTGGGATTCTTCTAGGTCAAGAGTAATGTTTTAGTTATGAGGTGTTATTCGCTTGGAGAGAACCGGTTCAGGCCGGCCCTTATCGAAGGATTGTATTTTTCTTCATGCCGAAGACACTACATCAGGCCAGCCGGCTGGGAACGTGTCCTTGGTACGGGGAGGTACAAGAATTTGGTGGGCGGCAGGTTACGGGCCGGAATTTTCCATGAGGAAATGCACCTCTATATTAGTGAAAGTCTGAGGCAGTTACATGTTCAGTCCGTAGGCGGCATCTTGCCGTTAGCAGTAAAGCTACTACTTATTCCAGGGAAGACAGACGCCATCTTGAAGGCGGAGAAGAACCGAGAGACAGATGCTTTCCTAACAGAATAGCCAGAGAGGAGAGAGTAGCCGATAAGGAAGAGGTCCCAGTGACTCGGAGAAGGGTGATTCCAGGCGAGCCGAGGCACAGACGAGAAGGGAGCCTAGATGACCACTGAGTGCAGGCTACATACTACTAAGGTGATGTCGACCCTTTCTTATTAGAGTGTACAACTTAATCTTTCACTTTTCTTTGCAGGTTATGTGTTATGTTGTAATGTTATGTGATTGTGTATGTAATGAGTAATAAAGTATCCAGTTTGTAGTGAACCAACATGTGCTGCGTGTTCTTGTATAAGAGGGTAGCCTATTCTTCTAGTCAGCTGCGGCTACATGAACAGATGTTAACCCTGATCAGGTAAGTGGTAGCTGAATAAAGGAAAGAGGAGCCCCTCGAACCTGAGAACAGGCTATGCCCGAACTGGCAATCCTTGTGTGGTCTGATGAATAGTGAGACTGATTCCCTTTTTGTATGTTATGGTGATCATAGGATGAACTGTCGTATGAGACTGCCGTCTAGGTAGAGAGGTCTGGATTCGTAGGGGATCGCGAGGCCGCCGATTGTGCTGATACTGTCGTATGGGCAGAGAGGTCTGGGTTCGTATGGGACCGCGAGGCCGCCACTTGTGATACTGTCGTATGGGCAGAGAGGTCTGGGTTCGTATGGGACCGCGAGGCCGCCACTTGTGATACTGTCGTATGGGCAGAGAGGTCTGGATTCGTAGGGGATCGCGAGGCCGCCGATTGTGCTGATACTGTCGTATGGGCAGAGAGGTCTGGGTTCGTATGGGACCGCGAGGCCGCCACTTGTGATACTGTCGGATGGGCAGAAAGGTCTGGATCCGTATGGGATCGCGAGGCCGCCGATTGTGAGATCTTGGTATGCATAGTAGGAATCCCCTGTCCTTAGGTGATAGATATATGTGGTTGTAGGATTGTAAATAGGTTCTAGGGAGGGGGTAACGTTCTGGCTGGGTTAGTGAGGCTCTGATGAGCGGGTTCTATCTGATCCGAAAACCCAAGCAGAACACCACCCCACTTATCCAATTATATTCAAGCGGGTGCCCACCCCACATTGCCGCCGTGAATAGGAGCCGCCGGCCCTACCCGAAAGCCTGCAGGCGGCCTTCCCTGACTGTGGGCGGGTCCTCTGAGGCCGGCAGAGCAGGGAGAGGAAGTCCCGCACACCAGAGAGACTGTCTGGAGCTTCGCGGGCTCCCCTGCGAAGCCCCGTGTCCCTGGAGAGGGGCCAGGTGAATGCAGAGTGCAGGGGGAGCCTTGCGGGCTCCTCAGGCTGCCAGGAGCCGCACAGGAAGCGGAGAGAGCCCCACGTGTTGCAGAGTAAGCGGGGGCTCTTTGATGTAAACGGGGGCTCTTTTTCATGCCGCCATCACCACAAGAGGAGTCCTGGTGCCGGGGGGGGGGGGGGCTGAGAGCGGAGCCGTGTGGAGTGCTCCAGCAACCATGTGAGAGCCCAGGTGAGAGGGGCTCGGTGTGATATTGTTGGTGCCAGTCGAGGCACATTGCCGGTGCCTGAGCGGTCCTGCAAGAGAGCGGGCTGCTCCAACGATTGGGGGCATTTTGTTGTAGAGTCCCTGAGTGGGGCCAGAGGGGCACAGTCATGCCAGGCCGCATTACCACAGCTGCACCACGAGAGCGCGGCAGCTGTAACGTTTAGCTATATTTGTGGGTGAATCCCCAGTGGGGGCCCAGAGGGCACAGTGAGTGCCAGTGCCCACAGTCTCTGCACAGCTGAACTGCAAATAGCGGCAGCTGCAACATTTGTTGTTAGGAGTCCCATTGGGGACCCAGGAGGCACAGTGGTGCCAGCGCAATTGCGCATTTTGGTTCTGCTGCCATGGCAGCCACACCTGACATTTGAGACATAGGGCATTTTAGCCCCTAGAGAAGGCCAGTTGGCCTGGGGGTCAGTTGTAGGTTGGTAGGGCATAGGGCCCTAATGTGATTTATGTATGATGTGCCAGATGTGATTTAATCACCCTGATTTATACCTCTAATGATGTTTATGCTTATGAGGTTATTGCATAATGTGTTTATGCTGGTGAGGCCTAATGCGTAATGTGTTTATGCTTAGGATGGTGTCTAATGCTAATATGATAATGCTTAGGTCATTATGGTACCAGTAGTTACTGGTTGTGTGTTATGCTTACTACCTGCATTGTGATGGCTCTGACCGTGGCCCGATTGGCCTGATCCTGCATATAATCCCCTGTGAATATTGCCTAGTGCCAGTTGGCACAGTGTAAATGTGTGATTATGTTTCGAATGTGTTTATGATAATACAAAGGCTATTTTTTATATAACCTTGTGTGGAGTTTCTTTTGTAGTGTGCCTAGTGTGTTGCTGCTGTGTGTGTGTTGCGCAAACGCTCTACACATGGCCTCTGAGATAAGCCTGCCTGGTCATGCCAAACTACCAAGGGGTTGAGCGGGGGTTATCTTCAGCGTGCAACTCCCTTATCCTGACTAGAGTGGTGGTTTCTGCCTGGCTTAGGCGCAAGCCCTAGCCAACCAGAAATCCCATTTCTAACATTGGTTGTCAGCAGTGAGGATAGGACTTTCGTTTGCGCAGTACCACAGCGACAACTGGTTGCACTACAAACTCTACATTAAGATAATCACATGTTTGGGGATTATTTTTCCTGAGTTATTTTTCTCCTGAAAAGTGTCATTTTTAAATTGTGTACTCTTGCTTCAGCTCAGACGCCTAGGTCTCTTGTGTTGCACCAGTGTATTAAGTGCCTTTTCAAAATGGAATCTACCTTTGACATGAACGACCTGTTGAAATACGGTCTAGAGGAGCTAAGGGGGTTCTGTGATGAGAGAGGCTTAGCAGTGAGTGAAGAGGGCACTCGGGGAAACCTTGGGTGTGCCCTGATACGCTGGCAGCAGGATAGATGAAGACGTGAGGACTCTGAGTGGGAGAGGGCCCAAGCCACACACCAAGAGGTTGGTGGGTCTGAGTGGAGCCCTGAAGAGTCTGAAGAAGAGGAAGAAAATGACAGGGCTGGGACGCCAGTAAATAGTGAGGACCCCATAGATAGGAGTCCCTTGCTGGGTCCAGTGTCGGGGGCAGTGCCCCATCCCTTTCCCTGTCCCCAGAGGAGTGGGTAGATAGGGGGGAGAAAGGGAGCATCAGCTGGCTTTGGAGAAGCTCAGAATAGAGCATGCCAAGGAGATTGTGCAGCTGAGTGTGGAGGAGAAAAAGCTAGAGACCGAGAGGGTCTTAGCACAGGAGAGGATGGCGGTGGCAGAGAGGGCCTTCGCCAGAGAGAAACTAGCTCTGGAGGGTAGATTGTCCTATGAGAGTAGTTTTAGTTGTCTGGATTCACCAGTGAGGGTGAGGCCCAGTGGTGGCAGCAATCTGGAGTCCAGTGCATGAAGTCCCACTCCTAGATCCCAGAGCATGGTACCTAGTTCCCAGGAAGAGGGTGGCACACCTGAAGGGTATAGGTTGAGGTTCAGGGGCAGTAGGAAACGGTCTCACCAGTCTTGGGGGGAGTTTGTGGATGACTATTGTGAAGCACTGGAAGGTTGGGTGATGAGTAGCACAGCAAATGATTTTGAAGGGCTGTTCAATCTGGTTGTCAGAGAGCAGATGTTTAGTAATTGTCTTCCGGGGTTACGCCAACACCTGTTGGAGTGTGAGTTCTCTGATCCCAGGAAGCTTGCACGGGAGGCAGACCTTTGGCTGTGTGGCAATGGGCCTGAAGAGGCATTGGGGAGTGATCCCAAAAGGAGTGGCTCAAGTATCTTCCGGTCCTGTGGGGTGGAAGAGGTTCAGAGTAGCCCAGCTAGGTCCCAGAGTAGTGGGAGGGGTCAGGGGCTCACGTCCTGTCTCAGTGGAGGAATGAGTGTGGGACTGTGTGTCCCAAGGTGCCCGAAACCCAGTCTCAGGGCCTGGAGGGGTCCCTAAGGGAACACCAGGTTGGGGGCCTAGGCTGTACTTGCAGGCCATTTGAGGAGGATCTCCTAGTGTCAAGAGAACCTGGAGCATCTGTAAATGGAGCTCCAGTGGTTCTGGTGTCTGGCAATGCCGCTCCAGTTGGGAGGGTACAGAAGTCCAGATTGAGGGGTGAGAGGGGGATGTGTTCCCCAGTGGGAGAACCAGTGGGTTAGGGACTAGCCAGAAGGGCTGAGTCTCCTAGAAGAGACCATGGTGACACCACTTCTGTCCTGGGGAATCTTCACGCACTGTCAGATGGACAGGGGTTGGGAGATATGCGCCAGGCAGACTGTCACACGACACATGAGTCATGTGTTACCCTGGGGGGGGATACTGTGTGAGTCCCCAGAAGTCCTGGTGTGCCAGGCAAGTGTTCAACCGCAGGGTTTAATCCCTAGGTTGGGAGGCCAGGTTCAGGTTCTGCCTGACCTGCAGGTCCATCCCTAAATGTTTTGCCTTTCTCCTAGCCTTTTTTTCTGACATGGTGTTGGTGGTTTTAGGACTCTGGGCACTTTAGTACCGCTGTTCAGTGTAAAGTGCGTGTGCTCTCTGTGGTAAACATGGTAAGATTGGTCTACACCTGTTTGGCCAATATAATTTACCTGTCAGTCCCTTGTAAAGTGGTATCTCATATACCCAGGGCTGGTGAATTAAATGCTACTGCTGGGTTTGCAGCACTGATTGCGCCACCCACCAAAGTAGCCTTTCAAACCCATCCCAGGCATCTGCCATTGCAGGGCCTGTGCGTGCAGTGTTACTGCCGCTGGGACGTGGCACCTAAAGAGTGTGCCATGTCTGTGACCCCCCTTTTACTGCATGTCAGTCACCCCTAAGGTAGGCCCTAGCTAGCCCTATGGGCAGGGTGCATTGTAGGTGAAAGATATGACATGTACCTTAAGTGTGTGACATGTCCTGGTATTGACGAACAGCCATTTTGGTTTCTCACTACTGTGGGGCTGCCCTCCAATAGGAATGCATTGGGGATGCCCTGATAAGTGATTCAGTGGTAATTCCTGGTATGAGAGGAGCAGCGTGGTCAAGTTTGGTATATTTGGAATAGTGATAATAGATGTTGCGCAATGGTGTGCGCAGAATTATTATAACTATTTTAGAAATGCCAATTTTAGAAGTTTGCATTTCTGTGTGCTATGTGTCTGCCTGCCTGATGTGAATTGCATGTCGGGCTTTTGAGTGACAGAGGCTGGTGAGGTGTGTGTGGCTCCAGGAGGGGCACGGTGAGTCAGGGCTAGGCTGAATAGGGCATCTGCATTTGGAGTAGTGGGAGGAGTAGTTCCCTGACCCTGAATAGGATTCTGTCTGCTTATGTGAATGCTGGCTCTGCCCCCCTGTGGTGTGTCTGATGACGAGCCCCCACCTGACAAAGGGGAAGAGGAGCCTGGTAAACAGAGTGCTCCAATTCCCCCCTGAACCAGTTTTGGCTGGTTCCCCCAAGCCCTGTGCCAGGGCAGACAAAGGAATGTGGAATATAAAAATAGGGGCAGTGACCCCATGAAAGTGTTGTTCCTGTGCTTGGGGTGCTTGCTGCTGCGGGGCCTCAGGAGGAACCGCCACAAGGGACTTCCTCCCTGCTGGAGGGCCCTGTGTGCTGGCCTGCCTGGGCCCAGCTTTTCCCCCCTTCCCCTCTAAGGAATTTTGGGGACTATAGTGCCTTGGGAGCGCTTTGCTTTTCTTCCTGAAAAAGAGGAGAGAGTGGGCTTTGCAGCGCGGAGCAGCAGCCCTTTTAGAGGGAATGCCGACGTGAGCATTCCCATGCACTTGCCACTTTCTTCAGCGGGAGCCCACCCCGCATTTTTTTACGCCGTCCGGGAGCATTCCCAGCTTTATGAATATTGAAGAGGCGGGTGCCCACCCCGTATTTTGGTAGTGTTGGCGGGTGCCCACCTCGCTTATGCGATTATATTCAAGCGGGTGCCCACCCTGCATTGCCACTGTGACTAGGAGCAGCCGGCTCGACCCGGAAGCCAGGCGGCATTGCCTGACTGTGGGCGGGGCCTCTGAGGCCGGCAGAGCAGGGAGAGGAAGTCCCGCCCACCGCAGAGACCGTCCGGAGCCTCGCGGGCTCCCCTGCGAAGTCCCGTGTCCCTGGAGAGGGGCTGGGTGAAGGCAGAGTGCGGGGGGAGCCTTGCGGGCTCCTCAGGCTGCCAGGAGCCGCACAGGAAGCGGAGAGAGCCCCACCTGTTGCAAAGTCTCGGTAAGCCAGGGCTGTTTGATGAAAGCGGGGGCTCTTTTTCATGCTGCCAGCACCACGAGAGGAGTCCCGTGTGGAGTGCTCCAGCAACCCTATGAGAGCCCAGGTGAGAGGGGCTCGGTGTGACATTGTTGGTGCCAGTCGAGGCACATTGCTGGTGCCTGAGCGGTCCCGCAAGAGAGCGGGCCGCTCCAACGATTGGGCACATTTTTTTGCAGAGTTCCTGAGTAGGACCAGAGGGGCACAGTTGTGCCAGGCCACATTACCACAGCTGCACCACGAGAGCTCGGGCAGCTGCAACGTTTGGCTATATTTGTGGGTGAAGCCCCAGTGGGGGCCCAGAGGGCACAGTGAGTGCCAGTGCCCACAGTCTCTGCACAGGTGCACCGCAATTAGCGGCAGTTGCAATGTTTAGGCCAGTTCATTGTTAGGAGTCCCAGTGGGGACCCAGGAGGCACAGTGGTGCTAGCGCAATTGCGCACTTTTGGTTCCGCTGCTGTGGCAGCCAGCCCTGAAATTTGGAACATAGCCCCTAGAGCAGGCCAGTTGGCCTGGGGGTCAGTTGTAGGTTGGTAGGACGCAGGGCCCTAATGTGATTTATGCATGATGTGCCAAATGTGATTTATGCACCCTGATTTATGTCTCTAATGATGTTTATGCTTATGAGGTTATTGCATAATATGTTTATGCTGGTGAGGCCTAATGCGTAATGTGTTTATCCTTAGGATGGTGTCTAATGCTAATATGATAATGCTTAGGTCACTATGGTACCAGTATTTTCTGGTTGTGTGTTATGTTTATTACCTGCATTGTGATGGTTCTGATCATGGCCTGATTGGCCTGGTCCTGTATATAATCCCCTGTGAATATTGCCTGGTGCCTGTTGGCACAGTGAAAATGTGTGATTATTAGGTCTCGCCTATGCAGCGCATATGCATTGCATAGGAGGACCTTTAGCCGTCGCTCTGCTCTTTTTTGAAGCACATACTCGTGCTTGTGGCGGCCTCCACCTTGCGGGAGTGCGCAGGGGCGCGCCACAAGCACAAGTATCAGATCAGACTGCCTTTTTTTTTAACGCGTGCGAGCGCTTGTTTTCATTCCCTCCAATGCTCTCCCTCTGTCGCTCCTTTCCCTCGACCACCTCCTTTTCTTGCCCTGTCTTCCCTTAATTCAGTCTCCTACCTCGCCCCTTCCACTTTCCTGCCGTCTTCAATCTTGCCTTTATGTTCGCCTGAATGCTCGATTTAAGGCTTACCTCACACGAAGCTTTGCCGTGACTTTTGACAGGCAAACCTGAACGCATTTATTTTTCTTGTGTGGAGCTGCCTACATTGTTAAAGCTGACACTGATGGAATACAATTGAAAACCTTCGTCCCTTGGCAGTCGAGGCTTTTTGCCAGCGCCCATAGAAGATAACTGTAAAGCTCGGACCAAGCTTTCCCTAAACTCGGGTTACAATATGGCGAACGTGGAAACCTACTAATGTAAGGAACAACGTGACACCCGAGTCTCCAATATGGCAGTGTTCTGAGAAGTTTTGCATGCGGCCCTGGCATAGATTCATTAGATTGAAGTGGCGGGCAGGAATTTTACATTTTATGGAGATTCTCCTGGTCTCATTAAACCTCCAAGTAAAATTGAATCAATCTGGGTGGATGTCGGGCAAGGGTGGTGAACGTTTTCATTTTTGTGTAATAGCACGATTTTAGCTTTTCACGCCAATCGTGAGAGCATCATAAATATACACACTTCCAGCAGGCATGCTTTTATATCCGCATGGATGTTCATTCACATGGAATCGATTAAAAAAAATAATTAACGAAGCGACGAGTTTCCTCCCACTGTGCCAATTAAAACCAGTGCAATGTTTGCATAACCGTCGGAGAAAGTCAAAAACAAGCATTGGCATAGCCAATAGGTCTACCCTTTAGGACCTTATACATATTTAGTTATCCAGCACAATATCCTTGGTGCAACAACATCAAGTGTTGCATGGCTAAACACTTATAAGGTCCCAAAGGCGAGACCTATTGGATATGCCAATGCTTGTGTTTCTAATGTGTTTATGATAATACAAAGGTTATTTTTGATATAACCTTGTTTGGATTTTCTTTTGTAGTGTGCCTAGTGTGTTGCTGCTGTGTGCGTGTGTTGTGCAAACGCTTTACACATGGCCTCTGAGATAAGCCTGCCTGCTCGTGCCAAGCTACCAGCGTGTAACTCCCTTGCCCTGACTAGAGTGGTGGTTTCTGCCTGGCTGAGGCGCAAGCCCTAGCCAACCCGAAATCCCATTTCTAACAGTAACTAATATAGACTACATCTTTTTTGACACTTAACTGTGGCCCTATGAGATGGATAAGGTGCTTAGAATGGATAGTGACCATGAAGCACTTAACGCACAAATTTAATCTGGACTGTCTGCGAATAGAAGCCCAACTTGTAATACCCCTTCAAATTCTATCTCCATCACAAACAACAGAAAGAATGTCAAATGGGTCTCGATTTCTGAAAACGACACATCTTTGATTCATATACATATCAAGTCTTTGTGGGAATCTTGGCTCGATATGAGCAAATTGATAAAATTCTGATTAACTTTATTAGTCTCCATTGTGAATGAATGGAAAAATAAAACAATACATCAATAAGGAGAGGCCAATCACCGGGCAATCATTCTGGATGGTATACTGGTGAATGCATTTCTGACAAAACAGCCTTATAAAAAGCAGTAAAGAAAGGATAACAAAGGGAGATAGTAGACATGAGAAGTGACTACAGTGAAACTCTGGTTAAAAGTAGGAGATCATCAGTGGCGGCTGGTGACATCTGAAATTGGTGTGGCGAAAGGCTCACTGCTAACGTCTTGGTTCCTGTGGAGATTGGCAACTCACTATGTGTTGAATAGAAAACTGTGTCCAACATGCACAAACCATATCTCTCTGTAAGTCCAAGGCCCAGACTGTGGAATTCACTGAACCCAAGTGTCATCGCGGATGGACACTACAATATTTAGAGAACACTTCTGAAAACTGAACTAATCCAGCATGAATTCAACTAAACCCCTCTCCTTATATCATCTGGAATCTGTATCATCTGGAATGTGTTGATTGACATTGTTCCCCGTTGCGCTGTAAATATCCAGTCTCGGTTGACCTCTTGCCAGGGTGGGTAACAAGGGGCTTGGCAAACCACAAGCGCTGGGCTGTGGTCTTTACAGCGCGTTTTAGAGACGTGCAGGCTGCGCTTTGAAGCATTCTGTAACAGCAGCAGCTTCCATGTCACATCCGATGGACACCCGGCTGAAGCCCTACACCAAGCTCTATTATAGTAGCCATTACTGCACATGAAAGGTTAGGGTCCATCTGAACTTTTGTTCTTCCCTATTGCCCTGGTATAATGTTCATAAATGATTTCTACAAGCAAAGAAAAAAAAATTCTCATGGAACCTTTCAGCGCTATAATTTCATCTCTTCGTCTCTGTTATTTTTTCCGTACATTCCATCAATATCATCCATGATGAATCTATACAGGACAATTCCTGAATGAACAAAGTTTTAGCCCGGGCTTCGTATCGATGCTTCTGACGATGTCTCTCTCATTAGGAGATGATGGACGGAGTGCTGAAACTTTTCAGACACTCACAACCAGTCACAGATCTGGGTTGAATCCATCATCATTCTTTAGCTCACTTCGCCACCTCAGGTCAGACCTAGCTATATGCAAGTCAGTCTTGACCCTGTGCCTCATGGGAACAGTCCAGCCCGAACTGCCAAGCCAGGTCTTCTCTGAACCAGAAACAAGCATCCTGGGACTGGTTTTAGAGTTTCAACCCTCATCAGCCAGGATAGCTTGACTCCTGTGGCATGGAGAGCATGGGACCCACGTCTGGGCATACCCGTCCCAGTCGGGGTGATAAATGCAAAAAGAACAAATGATGGACAGAATGAAGAACACTGTCATACATTCACCCCAGTGCAGAGATTGTGGGTAACACACTTCTTTGAGCTTATGGGAAGTGGACCACTGATCCACCTCCTTGTGAAGATGAGCCTTTAGGACTTCATACAGATCCCCAAAACATGAAAAACAAATGAGAATGTCAAGAATTTGGACTGGCCAAGACAGGTCAGGCTTTACGTCAAATCAAGAGGGAGAAAGGGCCAAGACCTGATAGAATCCCAGGGAACCTGTTTTTGTCTGAACATGCAATTGGGTTCCATACTTAAATATTCTTAGTAATGCCATCATGAGAAGGGAGGACATTCCAAACTCTTAGCGCGGTGCAACCATTGTCCCCATCTTCAAGAAGGGGAGGTGGGATTTCCCTGCCAGCTACATGCCAATCAGCGTGATCAACAAAAGCCAAAACGTCTTTTGGAGACAGGTTTTGTCAAGACTCTTGACATGGACTTCAGACCACCATATCCTTTCAGACTGTTGAGCAGGATTCAAAAGTAAGGTCAGATCAGGTGTTCCGCTACTTTAACCTTTGTTTTTTTCAGTGAATTTGTAAGTGTTTTTTTTTTTTTTAAACAAATCTTTTTATCACACCTAACTTTAACGTTACAATAACCTTTGGTTTTTGCAGAGACTATGGGCCTGATTCACAAAGGGCCTCAACACTTGTGGTGGAGGTCCTGCAGTCGTAGGGGAGTCTCTTCACTAGGGGCAAAATCGAAATGAGAATTCTCATAGGAAGAGCATTTTTTTCATTTGCCAATACCTTTGGCGCTGTTTGACAAATCCTAGCGAACCTTTCAAAACTAATGCGATGCTTACTTCAGCTGCTGTCTTGAAAGTTTTGGGGTGATCCGTCAAGTGGGGGCCAAAAAAGGGGGTCGTCTTAAGACACACTTTTCTCATGTTAATTCCCATAGGACCTTTAGACACGACTACAGCTAGAACTGCTCAACGGAATTCCACCAAATTCATCAGGTAGGTAAATGTTGGTCGAGGAAAATGCCTTTTACTTATTTGGTGTAATTGAGTTCAGTAGTTTTAGAGGTATTAATCGAAATCCAAATTTGTATATCTAGGGACGCGGTTGAATTGTGAACCCTCCCGATCTCGTGCTGAGATCTGATTGACTGCCAACACTTCAAACCAGGAAGTGTTGACAGCTATCTTGGGTTTTGGCTTGAGCCGAGTCCCAGAAAAAACATACAAAAAAGAAAAGGGGGCAGGGTAGCAACACCCTGACCCCTTGTGCCTCTTGGGGGTGGGGCTCCCAGAGGGACCCTGCAGGGCCCAATAAATCATTTTTTAAATTAATTTTTCAGTGGGATCCAAAAGTTAGGCATGTTCTCCCAAGCTTCGTTAATTCTCAGCCCCAGGTGGACCAGGTCCCTGGGGTGTTTTCGAAATAAAGGAGGGGGGCTTATGGTCCACCTCTCCTGGGGCTTATTATGCCCCGGGGACCACCACCTCCCTGAGGCCATACTCCAAAAGCAAATCGGGAGGACCTCGAGGACCCCCGTGCCCGGGAACCATCACCTCCCGTGGCTTATACAGTCTATGGGGGTCCTCTCTGATCTTCCCTGGCCCTGGGGACCACCACCTTCCCGGGGCCAAAAACAAGTTTTAATGGGGGGGCTGAAATTGGCCCAGGAGGGGGTCTATGCAGCCCCCCTCCCCTTATTTTTTTTTTCTTTTTAAATGCCAGGGCCTGGGAGATGGGGTCTCCCGGGGCTGAAATCAGCCTATGAGGGAGGGACCATGCTGCTCCTAATAAATAAAAAATATATTAACGAAGGCCCTGCCCCCTTTCAACACAACTCTGCAAACGAGCCTCTTGATGCACAACTGGTTGGGAGATGAAGTCCCCTTGGCTGCTGAGGGTCTTTGGGGGCTAACAAGCCCTCCTGTTACCTCCTGTAAGTTCCAAACAGCGGGATTGCCGAGAGGACATTGGAGGCCATGCCCCTTTCTCCATGACTATGTAAACGCTCCTCCTGGCCCACTGCTGGTTGGGGCATGAAGTCCCCTTGGATTCTGTGGGTCCTTAGAGGCCAACAAGCCCTCCTGTTACCTGCATTAAGATCCAAACAGCCTGATTGCTGAGAGGACTTTGGAGGCTACGCTCCCTTTCTACACCACTCTGCAAATGCACCTCTTTGTGCACTGCTGTTTGGGGGATAAAGTCCTCCTGAATGCTGAGGGCTCTTGGGGGACCCAGAAGCCCACCTGTTACCTCCAGATAGTCGGACACAGCAGGATTCCCGAAAGTTGGTCGGAGGCTCCATCCACTTTCTCCACCATTCAGCAAACGCGACTACTTGTTAAAAAAACCATGGAAATTCCCTGAAATATTCAAAGGTTACAGGGATGTTATAGTTAGGCTCAGATTCCACTCGTACAAAACCAGTGAAATTCAGCAGTTATCGTTACCTGAGCTAACTATAACTTACGCCCCAGCAATGCACTGCTTATGACCTCACATATTACATCATATTATATATTACATCACTCTTGACATGGTTAGTGACATTACTGTTGACATGATTGCATACATGCCAACATTTTAGAAGAGCAAAGTGGGAGATTTAAAAAAAATTATCGGGAGAATGCATTTCCCCCATTGACTTCTATTGAAGCAGAAGCAATCTCAGGCGGGAGACACCCATAATAAAGCCATTTTTTGGCTTAAATAATCATGAGTCTCCCGTCTGAAACGGGTGTATTGGCATGTATGTGATTGTGCATTTTCACATCGCTTTACTGTTGGAAGTATATATTACCAAGTTGTGTATATATATATATATATATAAATTCACTTAAAAAACCATGGGTTTCACACATATTATAGTTAGGTGGACATTTCACTCGTAAAAAAACAATGAAATTCCCCCGTTACAGTTAGTTCAGATAACTATAACTCGCGCGCCCGCAATCCACTGCTCATGATGTCACATATTACATCACTCATGACATGGTCAGTGGCATCACTCATGACATCACTGATGACATCATCCTTGTGATAGAGTGGCGGTCGCGCGAGTTATAGTTATCTGAACTAACTATAACGGGGGAATTTCATTGGTTTTTTACGAGTGAAATGTCCACCTTACTATAACGTGTGTGAAACCTATGGTTTTTTCAGTGAATTTGTACGGTTTTTTAAATGCTAAGTTATGTATGTATTATTATATTTTTTATATATTTATTTTATTAAAATGTTTTTTTCTGCCTTCGGGGTCCTTCAGGGACCCCCTGACAAAGGCTAGGGGGTCAGGAACTCTCTACCCTGCCCCCTTTTCCCGTTCGCCACCTTCTTTTTTCACTCTCGCACTCAAAACAAACAAAATGGCGGCCGACACTTCCTGATTTCGACCGATTCGAACGTTGACTGACATGTAACCACCAATCAGAATTACGCTCGCGCACGTTAAGGTGCGCGCACCGTGCGCGCACCGCAGCTATAGATATTTATGTACTTTTAACTGCAATTTTCTCAGGAACTACTGAACAGATTGACTCCATATATGCAAAAGGCACATCCCTGACCTGAGGACTACCTCTTTGCCAAATTTCAAGTAATTCTGTTCAGCCGTTTGGGCTGTACCTTCGACTAAAGGTCCTATGGGAAAATGCATGGGGAAAATGTGTTTTGGGACCCCCCTTTTTTCTAGGCCCCCGCTTGACGAATCCCCCGAGACTTTCAGGGTGGGAGCTGAGCGGAGCGCCCCATTAGTTTTGAAAATTTCGCGAGGATTCGTCAACAGGCGCCAAAGTTATTCAAAATAGGATTTTGAGATTTCCTATGGAAACACGGTCCTAACTATAACTATCTACTGGCGACCGCTAGTAGATAATATATATATATATGTATAAATATATATATATATATATCCAAACACATTAGCGCCTTCAAAACTGCCAGGGACCCAAGGGAAGTGGCGCACACGCCGGCGGAGCACGCCGGCTCTTCAGTCACAGAAACACGCAATTAACGAGCACTCTCAGGATGTACAAACTCCGCACCAGTCAAGTAATCTTCAAAGGTGTTTATTCACACGATGCGTTTCAACTTCAACAGAAGCCTTGTTCACGTGTAATGTGCCTGTTCAAGCAGGTAACTAATAAAGCAAAATACGTGTCATAGACATTAACAAAGGACAATACCTCACATCAAAGCACTGAATCGACAATGGCAGACATATTGTAATGATCATGTCCGTAATGTAATTTGTACTGTTGGTTAAATCCAATATGCGCAAACGCACTGGCAAAAACATATAATGATAAGAACATTGTTGTACAGTTGTTCCTCATTTGCAATGTTTGTAAAATACATGAAATTAAATGTTTTGGATATCCACAGTCTCTCGCTGTGTGTGCACATGCCCATAGTCAAATGACTACAACCTGGTTCCACGAGACAACATTCAAAGTGTAGTGAACTTTATCAATCACATGGATCAAGGAACCACAGAGTTCGCAAAAAACAGTATCTTTAAAACAGCCTGTCATCTTATATTGTGACAGAAGATTTCAATATCAGTTCCATGTGCGCTAACTGATACGTACGTACACACGCTCATGATGACTGGCAAGTGCCCGGCTAATGATTCTGGCGAGTATCGTAATATCAGACTCTGAGTCATTCATACAAAACTGACAATAATGAGAGTCTGCCTACCCGAGTGTCAGATCAATGGTCTAATAAACAGATCATGAGCAGGAACAATAATAGGCAGTTTTGTGAAGATGTTACAAATGACTCGTATACTTTTGACCAAATGTCTCTACAAGTAAACCTAGTCAGCTGCAAACCTACTATACTTTGCAAGTGCCATAGTTAATTCACAACTGGTGTCCAACTGCAGAAAACACGAATTTGAGGCTGAATAACACTAGGCTTATGATGTGAATAGAAAATCAAACTGATACTACAGAGCCCTGCAATACCATAATCACTTGACACAAATTAAGCGAAAAATGTTACCCATCGGTGATTCGTGATGGTGGAACCAAGGGGAAAAGGGTAGGTGGCCTGTGAAAGTGAATACAGATGACTGGGCCCCTTCCTTTCCTCCTGCAGAGAAAAATCAAAAGAAAAGAATATTACCAAAAAATACAGTGAGATTATAATATTAAAACAGTTTTAAAAACAAATGATAAATTTATTTTCTCAAGCACAAGGAGGGAGAGAGAATATGATGAAAATGATACAAAATGATGCAAATAGACAGATTACACGATGAAACAGAGACAGTGCACAACACGATAAGGCAAAGCTGATAGTGAGGTCTATTCTGGACAATTTGTCCTCAGATGTAAAGCAAGCTCCTCATCTTGATTCAGTCCCCCCGGAATCTTGGTTTGGAAGTCCACGATGTATTTGGACTCCCTCTGTCTTAATCTCAATACTTGATTCCCCCCTCTCGGGTTCTTGTTGATTTGTTCTAAAATGAAGAACCCCAAAAGGGATAAATTGGAGAAGTGCTTTTCATGAAAATGACGTGCTACTGGATATTTTTCATCATTGTTAGTAATTGCTCTACTCGGTTCTAATATGTGTTTCTTCGCAATCAGCGTAGTGCTGCCAATATACCAAAGTTTGCACGGGCATTCAATGGCATATACAACAAATGTCGAGATACAAGTGAGAAACTGAAGTATATCTTTGCTTACACCATTATATGTTACCTGATTGCGAAATTTGCTGTTCCTGCAAGCCTTACAGTGGCTGCAGGGAAAGGAACCTCTGAGACCATATTCGTATCTGTTGGGATAGATGGTGATATCACTCTGTACAACATATCCCGGACATTCCTACCTCTCTTGTAAGTTATACTGGGTCTGTCAGGGATAGTGTCTGCAATGATGTTATCACATTTTAGAATGTCCCAATTTCTGGACAAAATGCGTTTAATATCACTAGAGTCGGAATTGTACGTCATAATCATTCTCGTACTATTCCCAGTTGTATCTGTGATCACTGTGTTGGTTTCAGAAATGGTCTGGGCTCTGTCTACCCCATCTTCCCTCTCTTTGGCTCTTTTAGGCACCCAGTTAGGATACCCTCTTGTCCTGAGGCGTTCAATCGTGGCTTTGCCTTCCTTTTGGTACGCATCCTCGGTATTGCAGTTTCTGTTTTTGCCCTCAGCAGCTCACCATGGGGGATGCTCCACTTGAGAGCCTCCGGATGGCTGCTGAGGGCATGAAGAATACTGTTGCCTGCGGTGGACTTTCTGAACAAAGCAGAGTCTACTTGAATATGTTTGACTTGCAGACTGACCTGAAGATTACTTGACTGGTGTGGTGTTTGTACATCCTGAGAGCGCTCGTTATTTGCATGTTTCTATGTTATAGATATGCGAATGCGAGCGAAACGCGTCAGTGGCGGGCACCATGTCCGACTAATTCTTGGAAATATGATGTGCTTTCCAATAAATGTGCACCTTGTACTTTGATTGGATGTGTTCCTGATCCATTTTTTCTATTGGATGTTCTGAGGCCCTCGCCAGCAGATCCCCGCTTGTTCTTGTGTTGCGGGGCTGGAACAGTTTTTGTGATATATATATATATATATATATATATATATATATATATATATATATAATATATATATATCACTGTCACCAAAAAGTAGTGAGGCCCTTTGCTGCAAATGCCGTTTATTTCTCAGGTACAGCAGCGCCATTTACATCTTCCATTCCATCTTCTAACGTTTCGGCTAACTGCCTTGCTCACAGAAGGAAATGAAATAATTTGCAGGTGTGCTGAGGCGCGCTTTTTCAAAGATGCAACACGTGACTGAATCAAAGCTACTGCAAGTCCCAAAGTGCATTGTGTTAAATGTCTCAAAGTTCAAACTGGAAGTCTCCGATAATTTTTTACCTGGGTGGTACTTATCTTTTAAACACAAGCACTGATCTTGATTCGGGAAATACTGAAGTCAGTCAGGTGAGTAGAACCAGTGTTTGAATGCTGTTGAAGTACGGACTTGAAAAACACACCACTCGCAGCATGATCATGGCAGGAAATAATCCTGAATGAATCTCTTCCTCGCGCCATCCTTTTTGCACCATTGGCATCACCTCAGTAGGTTAGGTGCGCGAGTGGATCAGGCACCTCAAAATTATCGGAGACTTCCAGTTTGAACTTTGAGACATTTAACACAATGCACTTTGGGACTTGCAATAGCTTTGATTCAGTCACGTGTTGCATCTTTGAAAAAGCGCGCCTCAGCACACCTGCAAATTATTTCATTTCCTTCTGTGAGCAAGGCAGTTAGCCGAAACGTTAGAAGATGGGATGGAAGATGTAAATGGCGCTGCTGTACCTGAGAAATAAACGGCATTTGCAGCAAAGGGCCTCACTACTTTTTGGTGACAGTGATGTATTGATGGGCTGCCCCGTGCCCATTCTTTGTGAGGCCGCTCTGTAGGATCTTGGGCTCCAATAACGTGGGAACTTTTGGTGTATATATATATATATGTGGATATATATATATATATATATATATATTCTTCCAAGATTCCACACTGCAAAGTGTGTGCGCCACGTTTGTGTCTTTGACTGAACATTTGGAGAAATATATATATATATATATATATATATATAGTAACACTGCATCCTCTGCAATAGACGAGAACTGTCTGCACTCCAATGTGGAAATAATTCATTTTTTACTTGCGTAAACCAGCAACGCTCAGGACACGTTTCAGCTTCTATTCCAAGCCTTCATCAACTGAAAAGGGGGGCGCACCATCCTTTTATATGCGTGCACGTACGTTAATTAAGACCATGTGTTTTTCTTAAAGCTCTAGTTCCCTGTAACATATATTGGTGCCTTGACAAGGGCAGAGATTGTCAGTTGATTCCTTTGTGCTCTACTGCAGTTTTCTAGAGTGTTCTAAAGAACAACTTGAGCGCTAACAGTCTTACTTATGAAAAATGTATGGCACACCTGCAGCCAACTTGATTGGAATAAACTGGTAACACTTAAAACATGTAATTTAAAAAGGAACAAAATGAGGGGGTTCATTTGCCATAGAAATTATGGGTAGTGCTGCAGAAACAAAAATTAGGGCACATTTTGAGTGACTTCTCAAACCCTCTTCTATTTCATTAAAAAATTCTGACATGCAGACTGAAACATGCACTTTCAATACCCGCAGCAGACTTCCAGTTAACTTCCTGGTGAGCAGTAGCTAATGAGCAACTAGAGTGCTAACATTCTACATTTATGGCAAATGTGTAACACATCTGAAAGTCTTCTTGATGGATTCAAAGTAAAAAACTGAAAGCATTTCCTACTGACGAGACAGTAGTAAATGAGCAAATTTGGAAACTTCATAACAAATAAGTCTCCCAAGATGGCCACCGGAGAAAAAGAGCCCAAATGTAGCACACATATCAGCCAGATGTAGCCCACATATAGCCGAATGATAGTAGTGTTTTTTTTGCAGTTTTATATAGTGCAGACTGGTCAGGTATTGGAGCATTGCATCTTACTTGGACCCCGTATTGCGAAATTTTGCACAAAGTACTTGAGATTGATCTTACAAAACATTGAACTTTACTATTCTGTTAACCTGAAGTTGCTCTGAGCTGGGCTTTGTAACACCCGTTTTTACATACTGGTTTTAATTAATTCTCATTGTATTAAGAAAGAGGATTTACCGTTTGTATGTACACTTTTATGATCTATGTTTCTAAATCAGATCAAAAAATGTTTATTGAATTGAGTTGAAGTCTCCCAAGATGGCCACCAGTGAAAAAGGAGCCCAAATGTAGCACAAATATCACCCAGTTGTAGCCAACATATAGCCCAATGACAGAAGTGTGGTAAATTCCAGAACCAGTTTGGGCGCTTTTAGAAGTCAGTTGGTAAGGGTTTATATGTCTAACCAATAGAAACGTGTTTTATAATATGAAATAATATAGGAAGGAATGTGATCTGTTACTCACATGTATTTGTATGGAGAAAGAGAGGGAAAATTTACCATTAATGGTTTTGCCTTGCTGAGAGCAGTGCATTACATTTATTATGTGCATAAGAAAATCTTTTCTGAGTTTCTGATATTTTATATTCTACAAATCAATTTGGAAGGTGAGTTATGAATTTATGAGATATATTATGTGTAAGCTTTATTTTTCAAGTTAAATAATTAATCAAGAACTTTGATGTTTGAAATATATTATTAAATGTAGAGATGTTTTTTGTAGTTTGTTTTATTGTAGTTAAATGTTGTTTGAAATAGATTCTGTATAGTATTATGTGTATATTGTAATATGGATTAGTGATTATGGTAGTTTGTTTTAGTGTGTGGATATATAAATTTGTAGTATACTGCATAATTTTAGCTGTTGCTTTAAATTTGGAGGGTGGAGTCTGTCAAATTCTAAGGTGTGCATGGACTTCTGTCTCAAGTATGTTTCTACTTGTATATGTATTTTCATTAGGCCTGGGTGGTGAACTTCGCTCTGTTCGCAGAGTTTGCAGAGTTTTCTGCACTCTGCACTCTGCGAAGCTCGCGGAGTGCAGAAAACTCTGCTTCGTGATGTGCAGCAGAGTTTTTTCCCCGCTCGCGAACAGTAAGTTCACGATGGCAAAACTGTAAGTTCCTGAGCGCGAGCTGCCGCTTGGGTAGAATGTCTACCCGAGCAGCAGGAATACCAGCACAAACTGCAGTTCTCACTGCACTCCGCGGAGTCTTTTAGTAACTTCGCGAAGCTCCGCGTGGCAAAACTCAGCGAACTACTCCCAGGCCTGATTTTCATATGTCTTATACATTTGGAGGTGCAAGATGTATAACAAAGAGGTGTTGTTGCTTTTTAAGTGGTAGGCTCAAGACTGTGAGTACTAGTAGAATGGTGAAGATGCAGCACCAAAAGTGTGGTGTAAAAGATGGTGACATAAGGCTTCTTTTTTTAAGTTTCTAGACAGGTACAGTTGAAGTATGCCGGATAATTTTTTATGTTTGCTTGAAATTGGAAGTTTGTTCTGTGTTTTTTTTAGGTTTGGATAGTGTTATGGTACAGACATATTAATGTATGGTTTTAGCAATATGGTGAGACTTTTACTAAAGATATGTGAAGGGTTCCTACTTTCTATTTGGGTAGGTGTAATATAAGTAGTTGTAGAATGGTTAAGCAGTAGCCTGGAAGTGAGGCTTGAGATGTTTGTAGAGATGTTATTTATTAGAGTAATTTGTATGATGGGAACAAAGTTATATTTCATATATACCGCATAATTGTCAGTGTCTGTTTGAAAATTGAAGTGTACTCTGTGAAGTTTTGAGCTGTGCATGGTGTTGGGACTGACATATGTGTCTACTTGCTCATACACTTATAGAATCACCCAGGCACTACCTTTGCACTCCTGTAATCACGCAGGCAGTACCTTAGTACTTCTGTAATCACCCAGGCAGTACTCATGCACTTTTAAAATCACCCACTCACTTTTTATGTATTCCAGTAATCCCCAGATATTACCCCTGCAGTCATGCAATCACCCAGGCACTAGTTATGTACTACCCCTACAGTTATGCAATCATGCAGGCTATACCTATGTGGTCATATAGTAACCTACACACTATCCTTGCTGTCATAGTATCACCCAGGCCCTTCTGTTGCATTCATCGATATCAAGAAATATTGTATACCTATTTGTTTTAGATTTGAAAAGGTAGAGACGTATGTATGCATGCTTTTAACAATATGGAGAGATCTATGGTTGAATCATGTAATAGTGTGCTGCTTTATATTTGGCTAGGCCCAACACTCATGCAGTTATAAAAACCCTCAAGTACTACCCATGCAGTCTTCGAATGATCCAGGCACTACATATGCACTACTGTAATCACTCAGGCAATATTGCAGCACTCATGCAATCATCTAGGCATTATCTATGCACTCATGCAATCACCAAACTATTACTCATGCACTCTTTCAATCATGTAGTCAGTACTCATGCACTTATATAATCACCCAGGCGATACCTATGCACTCATGCAATTATCCAGGTATCACTCATGCACTCTTTCAATCACCCAGCCTTTTCTCATGCACTTGTATAATCACCCAGGCACTACCGTTGTACTTATGTAATCACCCAGGCACTACCTTTGCACTCCTTTATTCCCTGAGCGGGTCTAGGGATGTGGGGCCGTTATTTATGAGAGTGTGTTATATACGGGATATGCCTCCCCTCCCGAGGTTCCCCATCATGACCTTCGCCTCCGGGGGGGCTTAATTCAGGAAGTGTTGTTCCCGTGGTTGTTTAAAGAGTTTTAAAGAAGATTACGAATTTAGAAAATGGAGAAAAGAAAAGTAGTACAATCATTCAGAGGGAAACAAAAAAAGGAGATATTAATATAAAATCATGTTTTGTGAAAATAATCATTATAAGGAGATTAGGAAACGAATGTTTAAAAGTTGAGTACTGCAAAATGTAATAAAAGATTGCAAGAAATATAAAAGAAGATCTGCATTTTACAAGAAAAAGCAACAGATTGAAAGTGTAGTTGAAAACGCTTTTAAATTGAAAAGAAGATTGTTTATATTAGTTTTGAAAAGAATGACAACATTGAATAAAACAATGCATTTTATGAAGGAGAAAAGTAAGAAAAAGACTGGTCAATAGAACTAACTTTTGCTAAATACTTTGGGGTGAATGGAAGCACACTTCTAGTACTGAACCTTTTTTTAATGAAGAAAGCTATTTCAACAAAATACATTAGTTCACGCAGTTGATACCAATGGTCGTTCTTATGAGGTTAAAAATGGTTGTCCAATTGAAAAAGAAAAGATGGTTCCTAGAAATGTAGAAGAAGTAATAGCTGCAGAAGTTCAAGGGAGACGTTCACAAGCTCCATTGTATAGGTGGGATTGTAGTAGTATTTGTAGTATACGACAGGAATCTATTGATATTTTATAACATTTCCTATGAGAGTATGGTAAAAAAAGTGTTAAACAGAAGATAAAGATGTTTCAAGGACTAGATCCTTGTAAACTGAGAAAATATAGTGGCTTGCAGGGTCATTCTCTGGCTTGTCTTTCGAGAAAAGTGTGTCAAAGTCCTTTTCATCATTTGAGAATGATAGCAGTACATCACTCAGAAATGCGGAAGTTAGTAAGAAGATTGTACTATGTAAAGAGTCCTGCATTATGTTTAAGTGAAATAAACACTGCTCTTTTGCATGGGTCAGTATTGGATGTAAAAAAAGTTTGTGAAGATTTACAGTTTTGTTTCTTTGGTCCTGAAGAGGAGTGTAGAGAAAGTGAGAGTTTTATAAGTGTAGGTGTTGAAGAAGAGGTGGAAGATAGTAGTACTCAGAAGTTTGCAGAAGAAATTACAAAGTTTAAGGTAGTTTGTTGTGAAAAACCAAACTATGTTTGTATCTGTTGTCGACGTACTCACTATAGAAGTCTAACTAGGAATGTTGATGTGTATTTAAAAAGTGAAAAGGAAAACAGTGATAAGTGGGAGCAATTTGTTGTTTATTTGTTGGTGGAAGGTCGTTTTGCGTTGGGTAGGGATCAACGTATTTTTAAATATTGTTACTGAAAATTAGAAGAGAACAAATTCCAGCTAGAGCTGTACATAATAACCTAGAGTTGGTAGCTATTCCTCCGGAACTGGTAGATTTGAATACATATGAGTCCATTCTTATTCAATCTGTGCACCCGTTTCAGGCTATAGTTCGTATGGAGCCTAAAACAGGTAAACTGTCTCCAACAGATTTACAAAGATGTTTAAAAGGAAGAGTTGTATATTTACTTTTAGATTCTCAGAAAAATATTGAAACTGTTGGTGTAGAGAGAGAGGAAAGTGAACCTGTAGTTATTCTAGTTAATCGTGTACCAACAAAGAGCCGGAAAATATGGCAAGAGTTTAGTAGATGTCAACAAACTTCAAAAAGCTACATTAAATCTTATACAAAACAATATTCATTATAAAAATATACATGTGGACGAAGAAGAAATATCTTTAGGAGATGATAGAGAAAATTCAACTGGCCAAATCGAAAAAGTGGATGTCTCGAGGAGTGAAAAAATGTATGAACATTATAGTATACATCCTTTACATTCAAAGGAAGTGATTGGAAATACTATTGAATTATTCCAAATGAAGAAAGCGAAAGGAACTCCTATGAGTGTTTTGAAAAGAAATTTAGAAGCCCGTTGTTTTCCACAGCTCTTCCCCACTGGAAACGGTGGACGATATGATGAACGACCCGTGCAGATTCCAGCTTAAGAATATCGTACAACAAGATTGTAATTAGAAGAGCCAAGATTTCGACAATGTATTCCATATATATTTCATCTTCTGTTTGAAAGTGACTTGCCTGGACTTTCATATGCAGTGAACCACATATTAAAACAGGAGTTCATCCTACACATGTTTCTGCTAAGGAATTCATGGACAAAGTACAACAAAGAGACGATCATTTAGAATCTCAGTTGATTAATTTGATGGCGTGTCAACGTGGTACTAATGAGTATTGGTATCATCGTCACGGAGCACTTAAATGTATGTTAAGGAACTCAGGAACCCCTACGTGGTTTGTTACGCTAAGCTGTGCTGATTACGCATGGGATGATTTGCTTGAATTTCTGCGAGAAGCAAATTCAAATATTAAAAACATTGAATTGAAGACAGCTGGAAAACTGTATTCCTTGGATCCTGTAAATATGTGCAGATATTTAATCATAGGTTTCAAGCTATGATGTCTTTTATCTGCAATAAAAATAACCCACCTCTTGGAGATGTTATTGATTTCTTTTGGAGAAAGGAGTACCAAGCCAGAGGGGCTCCTCATATACATATGCTATTATGGATCAAGAATGCACCTAAATTTGGAACCGATTCTGATTTTTGTTTTTTAAACAAACTTTATTAGGTTTATGGTTCACAAACAATAATTGCTTAGTCAAGCCCTCTCCCAGTGGTCCCCCTTTAATGATCATTACAGTCATACAATTCTACAGTCTGCAGTGCAGTCTCACTACACACACCAGTATGATATCACAAAATTGCGGATTGAAAGGAATAATACAGAATTATTAATCATGTTTTTACCGGGGAACAGCCTTCACCGCTCAATACAATTCTCAAAATATACCTATATCTATTATCCTAACTTCCTAATCTAACAAACTCGCGACCCTCCTTCCTCCACCCTCTCCCCAGGCATGCCACTGAAGTATTAAGCTATACCAGCAATAGCCCTTGGCTTTGCATAGTTGGCAATGTCCCTTAGCCAAATAAAGTGAGTATGTGTGGGCTGTCACTCCAGGATCGCCTTATCATGTGTGCTCCGGATGTGTTCGTACCACTTCAGTTGCATGTTATTATGTTGCTACACTATTTCTGGCGTGCCCGGCTCAGTGTCATCCTCGCTATCCGTGTCTGGGTCTTTCAATAATCCCATGAAGTGTTCCCATGCCCTGGCCGCTTCCAACGCCTTCTTGCTCCCCGTTCTCTTTGCAAGCCGTAGTCGAACTATCCCTTCACATTCGCCCATTTGATGAACTCCCTCTTCCATCTAGCTACTCCAGGGGCCCCCCTCACTTTCCAATGCATCGTGATTTCCCTTTTGGCCAATACTAGCCCCATATCTATGAACTTACTAGTAACCTTAGTTTTAGCCATATGGCAAAACCAATGCAGTATACAAGACCCCATAGCCAGCTCCAGTTCTCTGTCTGTCACAGCATTCAACAGTGCGACCACCTCGGTTCAATAACTAGTTAGTAGTGGGCACCCCCAGATCATGTGTGGGAAGTCCGCCCCCTCCCTCCGGCACTGTGGACATTCATCTGTATCCGTATTGAAGTATGTTTTAATTTTGGCCGGTGTGAGGGAGGCACGGTGTAAAATGTAAAAGCAAACCAGTTGAAATCGAGCATTTCTGGTGCTCTTCGACGCCCGTTCCACCACCTCAGCCCACGCCCTATCCGGTATCTCACTTCCCAGGTCTACCTCCCACTTGCGCTTAAGTACCTCCAAAGGTGCAAGTTTCTCTTGGGTCATGCGCTTGTACTCATGGGACCGCCTTGTACTTCCCCACAGCAGGTACAATATATTGACACCCCAAAGAAGCCCTAGGCTCTGTCTGACCCTCCTTCCAGTGTTCACGGATAGCCGCCGTAAGCGCCGCGTGAAGCAGGAAGTCACCCCCTTGTAGGTCAAATCGCTCCTGTAATACATGAAAGGGCAACATATTCCCATCCTCATATACATTCTCAATAGTGGACAATCCCTGCTCATCCCAGGTACTCAACTCCCTCCAGGAGCCCCCGTGGGGGAGTGCCTCACACATAGAAAGCGGAATATCAGGGGAATACGGCACTAGTATACCTGCTCGTTTGAGACTCCACCTTCAACATTGCCATGCCATTTTAAGGTCCTCTGGAAGGACGCCAATGTGGACAGGGAGGTCTAGCAAGATCTGAGAGAGCAGCTTCGGCTCTGGGGCTCCCCCTCTGTCCTCCTCTGACCCACGCAGCCTCAGCACCATTCTCTGCGTCAACCATTGCAGCTGTGCTGCTAAATAGTAAGTTTCTAAGTCGGGCACTGCCCATCCACCCTCTGATCTCGGGCGCAGTCGTACAGTCAAGGCAACCCGCTGCCTCCCAGTGCCCCATTAAAAATATGTGATCATAGACGTGAGTTGTTTAAAAATCTGTGCCAGGATCCAAATCGGCAAAGTACCGAAATAATACAACAATCGGGGAAGGGCTACCATTTTGAGTAAGGCCACTCTCCCAGCAAGCGATAATGGGAGCGATCCCCAAAACTCAAAGCTGCCCGCCAGCCCTCTTCTGGCTCTGACTACGTTGCCCTCTAATACATCCGACCGAGCATGATAAATCTGGACCCCTAGATACGGGAGGCACCTACTTTCCTACCGCACACCCGCCGTTTCCTGCAAACCGCCCCTGTCTCCGTCCATTGGGAACAGGCATGATTTAGCCCAGTTAACTCTAAGGCCAAAAAACTCTCTTAGCTCGTGTAACAGCGCCTTCGCCCCCAACAACGTCTGCCCCATGTCTTCTTAGAACCGATTCTGATGAGACTGTTTTATCTTCCAATGAAGACTATGTTACTTGTGCTATCCCCAAAACAGGAGGAGAAAATACCTTAAGACAACAGGTTTTACGGTTTCAAAGTCATCGATGTGGGAAATATTGTCAACGGAAATACAAGTCAAAGGAAGAATTTTATACAAAATTTCTTTTTGGATTCCCACGTCCAGTAATTTCCAAAGGAAGAGTCAACAGTTTCATGTCAGCAGTGAGGCATACTATAACTCGAAAATCTCCAAAGAATACTTACAATATAAAAAGAAGTGAAGATTCAAAGTATATTAATGATTACAATCCAGTGATTTTGATGATGTAGAATGCAAATATGGATATCCAGTATGTTGCAGATAATTCAATTGCTGTTTCTCGCTATGTTACATCATATACAACAAAATCTGAAAAGACAGAGTTGAAAGAAATGTGGGAAGAAATTTCACAAGAGAAGACCCTTAGGAACAAATTGTACTGCTTTAGTTTGAAGATGCTTTCTCATCGGGAGATTGGATTGTACAAATGTTCGGATCGGTTGGCATCTGCAAGTTTATATTCAAAGTGAGGAGGAATCATTTGGGTAAGTCTAGTTCTTGCTGTAACACAAAATCGAGTATTGAAATCTGTACAAGAAATAATTGAATACTTAGCATTAAATGAAACGAAAGGTACAGATATTGTTAAAACAAACATGTTGGATACGTACTATCCTAAAAGAAGTCCACATCTGGAAAACATATGTCTCTATGAAGTACTGCAATATTACAGCTTTAAGAGAAATGTTACAGAAAATATAAATGAAGAAAAATATGCATTAATTGGATGTGATGGATGTTTGGTTAAACATACCAAAGGAAATCTTATTAATCACAGGAAACTCAGTTGTGATACTGTATATAGTTTACAATAAGAATTTATTGTACTGTTATTCTTCTCATGTAAAATATGTGCGCTGCTTCAACTGTAACACAGTAGCAGAGAAATAGGATCAACAGTGCAGTGAATAAAAAGGAATAGTACAGTTCTACCATTTTGCAATGAACATATACATGAATATAAAATGCATTTATAAAACATAGTGCGTACTCCTACGATGCCTGTCTAGATGTACCTAAGTGTACCTAGCATGTGAGTAGGTGTGAAAGAGCCTAAGACTAAGAGCCTAAGGGCCATATGTATGAAGCCAATTTGCGATCGCAAACACTGAAATTCATAAAATGTCAGCGTTTGCGATCGCAATTCAGCAGTGTGCAATGCATCACATTTAAACCCCCTCGCAAAATAAGGAATCGCAAAATTTGCGATTCCCTATTTTGCAATTGCATTTAAGGAATCGCAAATTGCGAATCCTTAAATGCAATGTAAGAAGCACAAAAGAAAGTGCGATTTATCCTTAAGGAATCACAAATTACCACAAACTTCAAGTTGGTGGAAAATTGCGATTTCACTTAAAAATGCACTATTTTGCATTTTTTAAAGTGCCATGTGGTGCACATACATGCCCTTAGGGCATGTATGTGTGCCACATGTGCACACATGCACATTTCAGGGGTGCAACAGGGTGACCTGTAGACACCCTGGCACCCTTGAAATTGCATTCTCAATTTGCGATTCTCTAATTGGTAATCGCAAATTGCGAATGTCTTCCCATTCATTCCTATGGGCCTCCAATCCCATAGGAATGAATGGGGAGGTATTCATTAATTGCGAATCGCAATTTGCAATTCGCAATTAAGGAATATGTAGGATTCTCAAAAATATTTGCAAATCCTACATACATAGCGTTTTGCGATTCTCAAATAGCGGTTCGCAAAAAATCGCTATTTGAGAATCGCAAAAGAACATTTTGATACATATGGCCCTCAGAGCCTAAGAGCCAAGAATCCCGCTAGGATTAAGTTGAACCCCATTACCTGAATAGTGAGTGTGTGGGACTTCGTCCTGACTCGAGTTGGACACCCCACAAGGGATAGTCAGACCACTGTCAGCTTGAGCGATATCATGTCGGAGCCTCAGCGTCTCTGGTCAGTGTGTCAGCGTGAAGTCTCGGTCACTCCTGCCTACTGATAGCAAGAGGTGCTGTATTTATACAGTCCTTGTGCATGTGTTAGCCATTGTTTAGTATGAGGATGACGTTGGGGATTAAACCTTGTGCGTAGATAGGAGAGTTGAAGTATACCCCCTGGAGCGTGTTTTCATAAATTATTCATATGTGCTAAGGATGACGTCTTAGCAATATCGATATGGAAAAAAACCCTTCCTCTGCATGGTAGTAGGTGAAAGGTTTAGTCCATAAAAGGCGTCAATTCTTATAAGGCGTTCAGTCCCTATAAGGCAGTATGTCCTTGTTAGGAGTTATAACCTTATAAGGCGCGTTCATATGAAATGAAGGGGAGATGATGTAGGGAAAGTGTTACATGTTCCCTGGACCTATATTAGGGTACAGATATGAAATATAACACCCACTTCTCCTAATACTCAACAATAATAATACACAATATGAGAAACACATTTATAACGGTGTCAGTGCATAAGATTATCAATGAATCATTTAAAATGTTTCTAAAAACGTTAAAAATGTATTTAAAAACAGTTTAAAAAACAAGGAGAGAAAGAAATGTTCGATTGAAATATAAATTTTGTTGTAAAGTTCCGCAAATCACAGTTCTAAATGAGTTCGATCACACAAGTTGAACTACTGCAAGCGTACTTAGAAGGCCATGCTTTCTGAATCTGTCAATTTGAAAAAAGTTATTTTTAAGAAAGGGGGAAACAAAAAAGTTCTGAATTCGGTCCCAGCACACGGTGAGCCAGATTTAGATTAAATGTCCTGGCTGGGAGACATAACATTATCGCTGCCTGCTACAGCAGGGGACAAACACTGCAGTTCCTCGCATAGCACGCCAAGGGTGCATAGATTAAACTCCTCGCTGCCAACAGCTGGTGTGGAGGCAGCCAGTGCTGAATTTGATACCTCGGTGCCAATGCTGGAGCTGAAATTCAATTCAGTTGTAAAATGCACCTGTAGTTCCTCCAGGAAGGCATGCGTCAAGATGGGAATACGCTTTGGACAGAGTCATGCATGGGACCACATGGGTTCCAGCCTGGAGTCTAAGTCTGCTGGCGTCTCCGTTTCAGGTGTCGGACAGATGTCCAACTCGCATTCCCCTCCGCAGAACAGGCCTCGGAAGACAGGTACGATGCAGTCCTCAAAGACTGGTCTGAAGGATAGGAACCAAGAAGCACTTAGCTCCCGTAGGCGAGGTGCACCTAGATGCTGTATCATGCACTCATGGTAATATCACTCTAGGAGAGCTTTTGCAATCTCGCTGGCGGATGGTCCGTCCATTGCTTTGCAGGTATGTGATAATCAGCAGACCAGCTACAGCAAGCAGGATCAGAGGTAGACCCCCGAAAATGCTCCCAAATATGGAGTGTATAAAGTTAGGAATAAATCTGAGGATTGTCTGGAAGGTGCTAAGGAATCCCGCCCATATGGTCTTAATAGGTGTACAATACCGCTCGTATCTGACATGTTTAAGATACATCACACCATTTCTATGAAATGTAGGGGGCAGTTAGTATGTATAAGCACCTGTGTCCCTTGCGACTTGGAGTTCGAAGGTTTCTCGAGAGGAGGTTAAGGGTACGGTCTGCTAAAAGCATGGCTTTCAATCTGCTCAAAGCATCAAACTGTATAAAGTGAAGGCCATAGTGGTGCCTCCCTGACTGTATTTGTTAGAGGAAACAATACTTGCATACAGCCCGGAAGCATCCCACAGCAACCTTGATCGTTTAGCATCAAGTAACTTCAATTCGAAAGTAACTCGAACACTGGTGTGGTCACGGCAGCTGGAGTCCCTTTCATGTGGGAAAACAGATTCGCAATTGAACCATTGCAAGCTCCGTTCAAAATAAAAAGAAACACTTCCTGATCCCCACTCCGGCATCGAAATCTATATGGTAAATCCCAGGATTTCTTAATGTATTCATTACCCAATTTTTCATATCTGCCTGCCTGCCTGCCATTGCTCAAGGCAATACTGAAACTTAAAGGTCGTGACCGGGAGAGTGATTTGGCCATGCATTAGCCATTCTGTTGATGGTAATTCAGCCACTGTGAATGGTAGCCTGTCCAGTTTTTCAATTTGCAGCACTGTATATTTAGCTCCCGTTTGTGCCATTTCTATCTGTGTATCAGTTAGATAGTATTCTGAAAACAGAGACGTACTGTTTAGAAAAACCCAAAGGCACAAGGCCTGCACGCAAAGATTGCAGTGTCCAGCTCAAAAACATAATAGAACTTAACTGTGACTGGCCATGTTGTTAAATCCTGTTCCAGTATGTCAATAGCAGAAGATACAATGTTTCCCAATGAATATATCCTGGAGGTCAAAGTTGTTAACCCAATATCCACCACAGCAAAAGCTTTTTCTAAGTTTTGTACGGTCTATTTCCTGTCAGTATTAAGCATAGCCAGAAAAGAAAAAACAATATCCCAGAAATTACCCAGAGTTCAATCCAAGGTGATACCAGGGATGTCTTTTGAAGAAAGTGAAGGAAGTTCTTTGCTTGTTGCTTAAACGGTGTTTTGGCTGGCGTCGTTTCCGGCTCGCATGGATCCAGAGAAAACGTATCAAAGTTAATGAAATAGCCAGAAGCAGTTCGATCAATTGTAATTGCATCAGGATTAGTTGAAATGGTATTTTCCTCTCGACGAGGCATGTTGATGTAGACTGTAATAAAGTGAGACCGATACTTTTGTGTGGAGATATGTAGAGGCTTTAATGAGTAAACCCCATCCATTGACTCCCTGGCCAACTGCCAAGTCCCAGAACCCTCAGTAGACCTGGTTTCATGCTAGAACATAGAACGCGGAACCAGGCCATGTCACACTTCTTCCCTCTTACATTTGAAATACAATTTGCAATAAATTAACAGCAAGAAACAAAGATGAAAAACAAGAAACTAAACACAACCCTTCATCCTCCTTAAATACACAAGAGAGAAAACACCATATGACAGTAAAAACATGGCAAATATATCAATTAATATCTCATAAAATCCTGAACAAAACTTGGGCTTTTGCAGACCCTATCACTCTTTCGAGTAGGCACAGATTCTGAACGAGTAAGAGACGAACCCCCAACAGTAAATTCAGGCTCAGGGATCATTTCTTTGTTAACTTTAACATGAACAACACGACTACGGTTCCAGATGCAACCATCATCAGTTTTAACAGCATTTTTGAACAGTTTAACCACACTCTTCACAGAAATGAATTTTGACCAATTCTGACAGCCCACAGGAGCTTTAACTTTGACTTGGTCACCAACCTTGAACTCAATTTCCTTACAAGATCGGCGAGCATCTAGATAAACTTTTCTTTTCCGTTGAAGATCTAATTCCTTTTCTCTCCATTCACCAATGTCATTATTCTTGAGACCTTTATCCAGAATCATCCACCCTGGACACAAGAAAGTATTAGAAGACCTTCCTTTGAATAATTCAAAAGGTGTCTTCCCAGTTGAAGAATGTGGTGTAAATCTATAAGCAGAAATACGACTTTGCAACTCAACCCTCCAGTTTAAGCAATTCACTCTTGCCAGTTGAATGCTTTCCTTCAAAGTTTTGTTCAATCTCTCAATGGCACCATTAGACTCAGGATGATAAAGCAAAATTCTTTTGTGTTCAATGCCACACTTAAGTAAATAATCTTCCATTTCACGTGAACAGAATTGTGGTCCATTGTCCGAAAGTAATGAATTAGGAAAACTTTCACGTTTAAAAATGGAATCTAGGAGGAGCCTAGCGCGCAACCAAGATGGCCGCGTAGGTGCGAGGCTCCCGAGGACCTCCGCGACCTCCTGAATTAATCCTGGCGATATCCTGTCCTTGTTGAGGGGACTGTGTTGGGGAACCGGAGCTGAGGCGCCACCCGTTTTTTGGGCTCGAATCGGACCCCGAACGCCGGTGGGAGCATCGATCGAAGGTTGCGGCCTTCTCCTCGCCGGCCCCCCGGATTGGAGTAGTGGGGCGATCCGGGGACAAAGTGAATAACAGCAGCGAGCGGGGCTGGGCGACTGGCGTACCCCGCACTTTCACTTTCGCTTTTGCGCCCTCCTAGCTCTCAAGCCGGGTCGGGCTGCGGAGCGGGGTGCGGTGGCCTTGTCCAGGAGCCCGGCTGACCCGCCGGCGGTGGGTTGACCCGCGGTTCGGTGGTCGCCCCTGCTCCCCCCCTGGCACCCGTGACTTGGTATAGCCGCCCGTTTGGGGAGCTTGGCACGACGGTGGAAGAGCCAGCATGTCCACCAAACAAGATGGCGACCGGGCGAAGGTGAAGACGACCCGCCGTGGCACGGCGCACCAGGCCAACAGTATGGACCGCTACACGCTTCAGAAGGGTTCTCCGGAGACATCGCGTGCATCCCCGGTGGGCCCGACGGAGGCATCTGCTCATCCGGTGGATCTGACCCTCCGGGACGTCATGGGCGCCATCGCAGAGATGAAGGCCTCGGTGGACCAGCGTTTCGACACCTTAGCGCAAAAAATAGACTCGGTCCTTGTGGATGTGAGCCTTGTGAGGGCAGACTTGTCCAAAACAAACGACCGAGTCGACTCCCTGGCCCACACCACAACGAGCCTCACGACAGACGTGGTGGCCCTCCAGAAGGAGGTGCGCCGGCTTGGCCAGGCGAGCGCCCTGATGGACCGGCGATTGGAGGACTCCGAGGGTCGGGCCCGGAGGAATAATGTCCGTATTGTGGGGGTCCCGGAGGGACGAGAGGCGGAGGCGGCGGATCTTTTCGTGGAAGATTTGATCCTGACCCATCTCCAGCCCCGGGGGCTGAGTAAGCTTTTTGCGGTGGAGCGTGCTCACCGGGTCCCCGGGGGCAGACCTAAGACTGGTGCCCCGCCGCGGCCGCTCATCGCCCGGATTTTTAATTTTCGGGACAGAGATGCTATCCTCCAGACCTCCAGGCAACAGGGACCGGTCAAGCTTGACAACATGGATATACATTTCTACCCAGACTTTACTCCGGCGGTCCAGAAGCAGCGACAGAGCTTTCTTGGGGTTAAACGTCGCCTAAGGGACCTGAACCTCAAGTACTCAATGCTCTTTCCAGCCAAGCTGAGGGTAGAGGTGGATGGTCGCACGCACTTCTTCGACCGGCCCGAGGCGGCTGGGGACTGGCTGGACACTCTGCCTGGAGATCGGGGCCGGGGGGGCGGGGGGGGCGCGGCTGGCGAGGAGGGCCCGCCGGATCAGAATTGAGGGGTGACTGAATAGGCCTTGCTCTGGACGTTGTTCCTTCACCATTTATTGATTGCGTATGTTCCCCTCCTATGGAGGTTGCGTGGGGTCTGTTGGGGGCTTCCCTCCTCCTCTGGGGGACTAGTTAGTATTTTAGCTATGGGGCGACAGGCACACTGCACTTTGGGGGGGCTGTCTGGGCTCATGCAGGGGTGCAGGGAGGGGGAAGTTCTGTTGGGACCGGGGGGTGGGGGGGGTGTGTTGTTTGTTAGCACCGCAGGGCAAACCCGCTACTATGTTGTTGTTATTAGGATGCTCGATGGGGGACGACCGATTGATTCGACGTATGATGGGGGGTAGGGATTTGACTGTGTTGTCATGGAATGTTAACGGCCTGGGGGATAGGATTAAGCGTGGTGTGGTCCTGCAGTACTTAAAACGTATTTCACCAGATGTTGTCTTCCTGCAGGAGACGCACCTTATAGGTAACTCCTTTCATGCAATGAATCGGCGGGGATATCGTTTGGTGGCACATTCCGGCTTCACCTCGGGCTCGCGGGGGGTGGGTATTATGATCAAGAACTCGCTCCCGTTGGAGATTGATGAGGTGCGCCATGATGAGAGGGGACGCTACACGGTTCTGGTGGGAAGAATGGAGGGTAGAGTGTTTATCTTTATATCAGTGTACGTCCCGCCTGGGTTACAAGCCACCACATTCGCGGACCTGGGGCGCCTCCTTCTGGACCTTCCGAGTGGCCTGCTGGTGGTTGGAGGGGACTTTAATGCGGTAGCCTCTGGGTCTATGGATCGCCATCCCCCTAGGGACCTCCCCCGGGCACAGGCGTGGCTGCCCGGCCTTCTGGACACGCTGGGCCTGGTGGATTGCTGGCGATTAAAGCATCCCGCATTGCGACAGTACACCTTCCACTCGGGTGCCCATGGTAGCCTTTCGCGGCTTGATTACATCCTTGTCCCGGCGGCCCATGCGGGGAGGGTGGGGGAGGTGCGCCATCTAGCGCGGGGTATCTCAGACCACTCCCCATTGTTGTTGCATTTCGATGTCTTCCCGAGAGGGGATGGCAGGGTGGCCCCAATCAATGCATGGTATTTGCGCGACCCCACCATTCGTGCCGATTTGATCAAATCCTTACAGCGATATTTCGACGAGAATGTGGGGTCGGTCTCTTCCGCCATCTCCCTGTGGGAGGCTTTCAAGGTAGTCCTTAGAGGGGAGGCCCTCTCCTTTATCTCCCATGCCCGGCGGCTCGAGCGGGAGGAGGTGACCCGGGTAGAGGCCGAGATTGCAGAACTGGAGGGTGACCTGGGGAGCGGGGTAACAGACGCCAAGTTGCATGTTCTACACCTAAAGCAGGCGGCCTATCGGGCCCTCGTCACGGAGGCGGCCAGGGGCCTCAGTAGAGAGCAGCAGGGGCGATTGTATGATGTGGGTGATAAGGCTGGCAAATTGATTGCGTGGTTGGATAAGAGGGAGAGAGCGAGCCGCGTGGTGCCTTTGATTGAGAGTGTTGATGGTGCGTGTGTCATCGAGCCGGAAGCCATTGTCTCCTGCTTCGCGGATTATTTCCGCGAAGTCTACTCCCCGGTTTCCCCCTGCTCGGAGGAAGATTCCCATGCCCTGCTTCGGGACATCGCACTGCCCTCCCTAACGGTGGAGGACAGGGATTCGCTGGACGCCCCTCCCACCTCGGACGAAATTGCCTTGGCTATTCGCTCGGTTGCATCCGGCAAGGCCATGGGCCCCAATGGTATTCCCATCGAGCTCTACAAGCTACGCCCGGATGTGTTGGCGCCCCACCTGCGCGCGATGTTCCTGGCGGCCCACTCGCAGGGTTCCCTCCCGCCGGACCAGCGCCTGGCCACAATTGTGGTGATCCACAAGGAGGGGAAGCCCCGTGAACGGGTCACATCCTATAGGCCGATTTCGCTTTTGAACGCGGAGCCCAAAATCCTTGCCAAGGTGTTGGCCAACCGGTTGGTTGGCGTGGTGGGCGACCTGGTCCACCAAGACCAGTCTGGCTTTATACCGCACCGCAACACGGCGCTCAATCTGCGGCGCTTGCACGGGGTGCTCGCGCGTGTCCCATTTGTGCGGGAGCCGGCCATCTTGGCGTCCTTGGACGCCACCATGGCGTTTGATACGCTTGAATGGCCATACATCTGGGCGATGCTGGCGAAATTCGGGTTCGGCCCGGGTTTCATTAGCTGGGTCAAATTGCTATATTCGGGCCCATTGGCGCAGGTGGTAGTGAATGGGCGAGTCTCGGCCCCATTCGCGCTGGGGAGGGGTACGCGACAGGGTTGCCCCCTGTCGCCTCTCCTGTTTGCCCTGGCCCTGGAGCCCCTGGCGGAGTGGCTGCGGTGGCACCCTTCTATCCGTGGTCTCCGCTGGACCCCCGAGCATGAGGACCGTGTGTCCCTCTACGCTGACGACATCCTTCTGTATCTCGCCTCCCCGCGTACATCACTGATCGTCCTGGTTGATGTTTTGCGCTCATTCGGTCGCAACTCAGGCCTGGTCATCAACTGGGCGAAATCCTGTGTCTATGTGCTTTCCGGGGAGGCTCCGGCCCTACCACGGGACTGTCCGATCCAGATTGCCTCCCAAGGTTTTCGGTACCTGGGTATCTATATTACACTTGACCCGGAGGCCCGCTATGAGCGGAATTTGCTGCCCCCCCTCCAGCGCTTGAGGGAGGACGTGGTGCGCTGGCGGCGTCTGCCGCTCTCGCCGCTCGGCCGAGCGGCTTTGTTCAAAATGATGTCCCTGCCGCGATTCCTCTACGCCCTCCAGAATACTATGGACTTGGTCCCGGCACGCTATTTCCGTGAGGTGGAGGGCCTCCAGCGGCGCCTGTTCTGGGACGGGAGGCCGCGCATTGCTCTGGCTAAATTGACGCTCCCGTGGTACGATGGGGGGGGTCGCCCTCCCGGACATTAAACGGTATTACTGGGCCTCCCAACTAGCTGCAATTAATCATGGCCTTTATGGGCCCGCCTTGAACCCGGCATTTGAGATGGATAAAATGCTCCTACCCGGTGGCGATTACAATCGCGCGCTCTACTCTGGCGCGCCCGACTCCCGTTTGACGGGACCGACGCGTGTTATGGTGCGTGTCTGGCACGCGGCTAATGCAGCTATGGGGTGGAAGGACCGTTTGACCCGGGCGTCACCGCTGTATGCGTCTGAGAGGTTGGGCTCCCTATGGACGTCGAAGGGCTTCGAGAAGTGGGACACGATCGGAATCAGCACGGTGGGAGATCTCTGGACGAGGGGGGGATTCAAAACTTTTGAGACGCTGCAGGCGGAGTTTCAGCTGCAGGGCAGTGAGTACTTTCGGTACCTACAAGTCCGCCATGCGCTGGGCTCCGTCTTCCCGGACGTCGCATCCATTCCGGAGTCTTCCCCCCTGGAGGACAGAGTGCTGGACGGCCATGTACCGGACAGCACGATCTCCCTCATATACAAAAAACTGATCAACGATAGATCGTGCCTGCTGACTAGTCTCCGCGAGGCCTGGGTTGCCGACGGGCTGGAGCTGGACGACGAGGATTGGATTTCCGCGGTGGCCTCTCCGAAAGAGGTGGCCATCCCGGCTCGCCTTCGTTTCGTCCAGCTCAAGATCCTTCACCGGGTTTACGTGACGGGGCCAAGGCTTCTGCGTATGGGTTTTGCTGGTGACGGACTGTGTAAGCGTGGCTGTGGTGCGCTGGCGACTTTCATGCATATACTGTGGGAGTGCCCGAAGGTGGAGCGATTCTGGCGTGGTGTGCATGAGGTCCTGCGTGTGGTTACGCGTGTCGCGCTGCTGCCTGAAGCGAGGAGATGCTTGCTGAATGTATGGGAACCGAATGACTATTCGGTCCCGCAGACGCGGTGGGTGACTCTGGGATACATGATAGCTAAGCGTGACATTGCTCAATTGTGGGGATCCCAGAGGCCCCCTGCGGTGTCGGCCTGGAAAGAGCATATGGATTGGTGTATGTTTCGTGAAAAGGTGGTGTATGTGGCGAGGGGTAAGCCTGGGGCGTGGGTGAAACTCTGGGGCCCCTGGAACGCCTACCGCGGGGGTATTTGTGAGCCACCACTGCTACCGGCTGCCTCGCCTGCTCCGTCTCCCTAGACGGCCCCCCTCCCTCGGCCGCGGGCGCGCGGTCCCCCAGTCCCTGGCCTACTCCCATTCCCCTCCTCAGAGTTCTGCTGCTGGTTTGGATCCCCCACTTATGGAGCACGTGCTGTCACTTTGGATCGCGGGTTGCCTTGCGGGTGTGGTTTTTTGGTGTTGTTTTGTTTCAAGAAAAGGGAACCGTACTGTGGGCTTGGAGCTGTGTGGCCTGCACCATTGATTACTCCTGTTTCACTGCTCTGCACTGCCGAGAGACTTTTACTGTATGTATGCAATATGCTTTTGTCATTCTAGCGGCCGGCCGGGTGGTTGTAGGCCCATACCTGTAACTTTTACAACCTGCAATAAACGGTTTCAAAAAAAAAAAAAAAAAAATGGAATCTAAAAACTTGATTATGCATTGTGTTGTGATGCCTCTAACAGAACTGACTTCAATCCACCTTGAGTATAAATCCATCAACACAATTAAATAAGGGGTTTGATGTTCACCATGAAGAGGACCAACAATGTCAATAGCAACCTCATCCCAAGGGCACATGGGTAATCTCCTACAAACCATTGGTGGTTGTCTGGGCTTGAGAACTTTGTCGCTTAAAGAGCAAGGGACACAATCACGAACTGCACGTTCCACCATGAGGTCCAAACCCGGCCACCAAAAATCTTGTCTGATGCGTTCTTTGTTTTTTGAAATACCCATGTGTCCTTCGTGTGCCAACTTGACAATGTTGCTCCTTAAACTCTCAGGTGGAACTAGTCTTGTTCCTCTAGTTAGGATGCCCTCGACAATGGCTAATTCATTAGAGACTAAAGACCAGGGCTTCACAAGACTATTTGCCTTGTCTTGTGACAACAATTCAAACACACACCCACAAATTCAGAATCTTTACTCAGTTCTTCTTTCCACTCATCTTCCTTTATCACACCTAAGGTGATGTCACACACTTTTACATCCCACTCATCATCCTCTTCTCCCTCACTAAACAGATCCGTTGAGTTCACTGTGTCCACTAAACGTGAGAGGCAGTCAGCAGAGACCTTAGTAATTCCGGGAATATATTAAAAAAAAAAATTATACTCCTGCAGGGATATTACCCACCTTCTGATCCTAGAGGAGATGGAGTCAAGACCTTTCTTTTCAAAAATTTCTTTGAGTGGCTTATGATCTGATCTGTCAATAAAAGCGGTACCCCAAACAAATTTCTTAAATTTGTTGAGAGCCCAAAAGATGGCAAGAGCTTCTTTTTCTATGACCGAATAGTTGAGCTCAGCACCTTTAAGACACCTGGAAGCACACGCAATTAAATCCTCACGACCATTACGCATCTGCAAAAGTAGGGCGCCCAAACCCTTTTTGCTGGCGTCAGTTACAATATATGTCACATCCCCAGGTTTAAATGCCTGTAAATTGGGTGCATTCTTGAGATCCTTCTTAACACCTAGAAACTCCTCCTTGCACACTTCATCCCACACAAACTCAGCATTCTTGCACAGTAGACGTCTGAGATGAACAGTTTTATCTGCAAAATTCCTAATGAATTTGCTGTAAAACTCAGCCATACCCAAAAACGAGGCTAGTTCTTCCTTTGAACACGGTTCCTTCAATTTTTCTGTGGTGTTTACCAACTCTTTTTTGGGTCTTACTCCACTACCAGATATGTGATGCCCAAGATAATCAAGCTCAGTAACACCAAACTTGCATTTATCACGACGTAAAGACAAACCTGCCTTAAGCAATCTTCCCAGTACACTGTCTACTCTGCCATCATGTTCCTCAATGGTCTTCCCACAAATCAAAACATCATCTTGGTAGCATCTGACCCCGGGTATCCCTTTGATGACATCATTCATTATTCTCTGAAAAACAGAGGCTGTGGACACTAACCCGAAAGGCATCCGTAAGAACTTAAATGCCCCCATGGGAGTTATGAACGCAGTAAGCTCTTGTGAATCCCTACTGAGGGGTACTTGGTGGTATGCAGATGCCAAGTCTAGGGTACTGAAATAGCACGCACCATCTAAAGTCGAAACCATTTCTTCAATATTGGGGAGAGGAAACTTGTCCACTACAACCTCCTTGTTAAGAGCGCGAAGACCCACACATAAACAAATCTCATTGTTGGCCTTGCGCGCCACGACAATGGGAGCCAACCACTCAGTGGCCTCCACGGGCTCTATCACCCCAATAGCTAGTAACTTGTCAATCTCCTTTTGCACAGCCTCCTGCACACTGATGGGAACCCTCCTCACCTTGACTGCAATTGGTTTAGCACCAAGCTTAAGTTTAATCCGGTGACTATAACCTTTCAGACAACCCAAAGTGTCACTGAACAAACTTTCAAACTTCTTTACAAATTTGTTATCAACATTCTCAAGAACCTGCACATGCACAGGGGGTTTAGCATTGAGGTTGAGAATGATACCCAAGTGTGCCTGATGAGTCCAGCTCAGCAAGTTGTCTCCCTTTTCCGTCACATAAACTTTAGCATCAGTAAACCTTCCATTGCATTCTATACAAGTCATAAAATATCCCAACATTTTAATCGGTGTTCCACCATAGCCTGTGGGTCTAACATCTGATTTTGTTAACTTTATCTTACTCGAAAAATTCTTCTCGAACTCAACCTTAGATATGAAGGTGAGATGAGAGCAAGAGTCAAATTTCATTTTAATCATTACGTCTCCCACTATGACCCACTCAGAAGGATGTTCCACACCACACTCATTTACTTGAAAACTAACTTTTCTTATTTCATTCCTGCTGTCTTTTTTGTTACGAAAACAACAGTTTTTTGCGAAATGACCCTTTTTTCCACATACACTACAAACCACTTTGAGAGCAGGGCATTCTCTTGCATTAGCCATGTGACCAAATCTCCCACAATGATAGCAGGTACCCTGAAATGTCATTTCATTTTTCCTTTCATATCGCATATTAGTTGCTTTATTATCTTCCTCCTTACTTTTGTAGTTGACACTCTCCGATTTTTTTACAGAATCAACTTTTGATACAGTCTGACATACCACCTCTTCTACCTTTCCTGTAAGACTCGGTTGTTTATCAACCTTACTCAACTCACCTACACATTTGATCATGTGCTCCACACGTTTTGCAATAATCATAACTTCATCTAACGGTGGCTCATCCTTTAACCAAAGTTCTTCCCTCATCTTGTCACTGCAACATCTTAAAACAAATTGATCCCTTATTCTCTCTTGCACCAACTCCCCAAATTTACAACTCGAAGCCAATTTGCGCAGTGAAGTCACAAATTCCTCCACGGTTTCATCCTTTCCTTGTTCTCTTAAACCAAAGTAATACCGCTCCATAATGGTACTAACCTTTGGCAGATAATGTAAATCCATTTGTTTAATGCATACCTCGTATTCATTTAACCCCCTTTGAACTGCGGGCTTAGCTGTGGCAAGCTCTCTAACACTTCTTGCCCCTCACCCCCTAAACAGTGAAGTAAAAGTGCTTGTTTTCTCTCTGCATTCAAATTAGTGCCACACACTCTTGCATAATTTTCAAATATTTTCCTCCATTTTTTCCATTTCACGGGAGGTTCCCCTGGATCAGACAGAAAAAACGGGGGCGCAGTGACATTATGCATCTCCCTGTCTTTTAAAAAAAAAAATACAATCTACAACTAGAACTCTGAAACTATCTTTGTTTTACCTTTTTCCTTACTCAAACAAAAAGATGCCAGATAAACAATTTAAAAAAACAAATCTAACCATTGAGATTCCCACCAAGTCTCATACGTAGAATATTCTTAAACACTGCTAAATGTTCCTGCAGAGGTGCAAGTCAGCCAGTCTCATCCATATATTTATAATATTTCCTTGAGACACAGTGTACAAGGTGTGCTTGTCACCTTCTTGACAAGCCAATCACAACAATCCAAGGTAGTCTTTAAAGTATATCGAACAAGGTGTGCTTGTCACCGTGATGACAAGCTGTCTTTTAAAAAAAAAAAAAAAATTAAATCACCAACCTTCTTTCTTTAAACCTGCAGTTCTTTAATTTGCTAGAACCCAGCAGCTTCACAATGGCCACCGAGTACACAGCATAAACCTTTGGCCTCTTTTTATGGCAGGAGTAGCTTGTTTCTTTGTGGGGGCTTAGAAGTAGCCTTTGGTCTTGTTTCTAAGGGAAGTGGTGCACACCAAAATGACACGTCAAACAGCAGACGGGCCAACGCGTGTCGGGAACAACGCCAACCCCTTGCTTCCTCTGAGACACTCGCAAACAGGATCAGGCGCTGTACGCTGTTCCTGCCGACTTCCTCCCCTCAACCAAAGACGACCTGGCTGTTTCTCCCGTGCTCCTCCGACCAGGCAGTTTTTTCCTGTATAACTTAATCCTACTCACGAGGCTCTCCGATGTTGGGGTTGCTCTGCCTTTCTTCCCACGCACGCGTCATTTGCCAGTGTAATAAGGTGAGACCGATACTTTTGTGTGGAGATATGTTGAGGCTTTAATGAGTAAACCCCATCCATCGACTCCCTGGCCAACTGCCAAGTCCCAGAACCCTCAGTAGACCTGGTTCCACGCTAGAACTTAGAACGTGGAACCAGGCCATTTCACATAGACGTCTGTATTAGGTCTAATTACAACTTGTGAATTATTCTGATTTTCATTTTGAATTTGAATGTCTGGTTCAAGTGGAACAAGTTCCATAGCATTGTTGTTTAGTCCTTCATTCCTTACAGGTGGCTCTTCAAAAGTGATGAGTCTTTCTGTTTGAACTTCTTGGATTGTAGCTAGAGGAGGGTGTCTGCGACAGTGGAGTCCACTAGGCCTACTGTTTAGTATCGGCCACATAGTGTGGTTTGATTAAGTCAATTGAGACAAATCTTTTCTCCTTTTTTCTGGCAAGAGGCGGGAGCAGTACAGTTCTTGTTCCGTGTACTGCAGGACTAGTACAGGTTTTCTGTATGAAGGTCCAAATTCTTTTTGCCCTCAATTTTCTCTCTGACCAGATCCGCAACTTTTGGAATCCAGACAGGACTTGTTGTGACTACCTTGACTTCCTCAGTGGCAGTCTGCTTTAGATGGACATTGCTTTGGATTGTCCTGGATTCATTTAGGTCCTGTAAAACATCCAAACGATCATGGATATCAAATGGTTTTTCATCCGCTACTGCGCCTTCACAATCAAGATCAGGTACCCACATTATTGTCCCAAGGAGGACCTCATATGGAATGACACCCCCTAGAGAGTTTCTTGGCTGGTTGTTTAATGCCCACTGGACCCCATAAAGGTGTGTGACCCAACTACCGCCCTTGCCTAATACCCTAGCTGTTAAAGATTGCTTTAAGTCCCGTTTTTTTCTCTCCACAACCGAATTTCCCTCAGGATGGTACGGAGATGAGAACCCCAATGCTACGCCCATTCCTTCCATGGCCTCTTTGTAGGCCCGAGAGCTAAATGCAGGGCCGCGGTCAGAGTGTAACGTGCTAACTGCGTATGTACCGATAAAGACTCGCAAATCTTTTATAACAGTTTGAGAGTCAGCCGAACGTTGAGGCCATACCCATAGGAATCTGGAGCAGGAATCCACTGCAAACATGATATATCCGTAAGCCCCATCCGTTTGTAAGGGGCCGCAGTGGTCCAAGTACACACATGCGAGAGGTTTGTCTGATTTTAATAGTGGCGTCTGTCCCGGGCGTTTAACGTTGGAGCCTTTCATCTGCTGGCAGATCTTGCATTTCAAGACATACAGGCACATGCATCAACCACAAAACCGGTCGCAAACGGGCAGATTCTCAGAATCTGCCCCTTTGCGACCGGTATTTTTGCATTTGGGATGCATCATCCCAAATGCAAAAATCGCAATTTAAGGAATCTCAAAATAGCGGTTCCTTAAATAGCGATTACATTTAAGGAATCCCTAATTGAGATTCCTTAAATGCAATGCATTAAAGTTTAAAAAATAGCGATTTCGCTACTAGCGGGAGCAAATTACCATGAAGCTGGACTTCATGGTAATTTGGTAAAACTTAGAAAAATGTACTTATTTGCATTTTTCTAAGTTTCATGTTGCGCACACACATGCCCTTAAAGCATGTGTGTATGCAACATGTGTGCAGAGTTCAAATACATGGGTGCAATAGGGTGTCATTTTGACACCCTTGCACCCTAGAAATTGCGGGAGCAATTTGCGAGTACCTACTGGTACTCGCAAATTGCTCCCGCAATCTCCAATGCATTCCTATGGGCCTGGAGCCCCATAGGAATGAATGGGAAGCCATTCATTAATTGCGACTCGCAATTTGTGAGTCGCAATTAATGAATGTTAAGGAATCGCTATTTTAATAGCGATTCCTACATGCATAGGCTTTTGCGAGTCCTTAATTGCGATTCCTTAATATTCGCAATTAAGGACTCTCAAAAGCTTTTCTTGATGCATGTGCCTGATTGTCTTTAGTTTGCTTAGTTAACCCTGGCCACCAATAGCGCTGTTTCAGTAATGAAATAGTTGCTGTAACGCCTGTGTGTGCAGAGCCCAAACCCAAGTGTGCAGCTAGTATTAAACCTTACCTACGATCCATATTTGGTATTACTCTATCCCCCACTTCAGGAATCTGAGCATATGGAATGTTTTGTGCATCTTACTTGTAGGAGTATTTGAGTCAAAATGTTTTAGGTACTGCTCTGCTGCTTTTGTGTGAAGCGATGTCAGCTACCATAATAACTCCGTCTATTCTCATTTTTGAACGAGTTAGCGCAGCTACGGAAGCTGTGCGAACAGCCCCCTTTGCAGCTTCATCAGCCAATGAATTCCCTGCAACGTGAACACCATCACGTTGATGACTCAGTGTATGGTTCACGTGAGTCCTCGGTAGCTCGGTTTTCAACTCTGCTACCTGTTCCCACAGCATTTTATGCTTAATTGTGCCACCTTTTGCATCCTTAAACCTGTTTTGTTCCCAATGATGTAAGCACTCATTGTACGACTGTAAACAGTAAAAAGAATCACACACGATTAATGTGGGGAATTCGTGATCCGTATTTACAAGTGCCAGTATCAGTGCTTTTAATTCTGCCAACTGTGCCGTGCAGTCTCCTAGAGATTGCGTTTTTGTGCAGCTAGGATGGAACTTGCCATCACGCATGCGACCTTTAATGATAGCACATGCTGAAAAATATTGCTGCTTACTTCGCATGGCCGGTTGCACAGATCCGTCAGTATAAATAATATATTCATACTGATTGAGAGGCAAGATTTCATTTGGTAGAGGATATTCTCGTTCGTATTGCAGGAATGCTTGTGTTTTTAAACTTGGATCAAATCTGTATTCAACGTCTGTTGCAGTAAGAGAATTAGCCCATTGTATCCATCTTGGATGTAACGCTTTTGCATTTGGGATGCTGGCCTTTGTAACAGCTTCTAAAGCCGGTACTGGAGTTATGGCAATAATGCGTTTCCCCTGAGCCAGTGCTCTTTCTCTTGCTTCAGCAGTCTGGACGGCTGTCAGGATTTTTTTCTGTTGAAGTGAAACGCATTTCTGCATTTGTGTACAGGTGTGATTTGTATGCGATTGGTACAGTTTCTCCTTCATTGAAGGTCAAATAAGTGTACCTGCATTGACCCGCAATTATTTGGATCACCAATTGGGGTACGTTTACGCGTGCTTGTAAGTGTTTAGATGCAATCATGTCTTCCTGGAGTGAACGAAAAATATTAGTATGTTCTTGTGTCCAATTTCTGGCTGAAAAGTCAGGTTTTATTAAGTCATAGAAAGGTTTTACCCTTTGTGCATAATCTAAAATGTATGTTCTGCCGAAATTTAGGAATCCTAGTGTTGATTGTACATTTTTTAATGATTTTGGAGGCTGGAGCAGTGTACACTTTTCTAAAATGTTTGCTGCCAGACTTTTCTCTTCACTTGACAGTTTGTATCCCAAAAATAGGACATTGAGGTGGGATATTTTAGATTTTTTAAAGTTAAATTTGTAGCCCTCAGCGGCAAATCCCATAATAATGGTGCTTACCCTTTTCAAGTGCCTCTCTAAGTTGTCGTCTGTCAGATAAATATCAACCATATAGGACAATGCTTCTTCATCAAATCTTTGAAGTAACTCTGTTACCCTTGCTGAAAATACCCCGGGGCTGTTCTTATACCCTTGGGCGAGTCAATAAAATTGTCATTAAGACCCTAACACACTGAATGCGGTCAGGTACCTGCTTTCAGGCGCTATATTTTTACAGAAAAATCAATTTGAGATATCAAGTGTGGTTTTGTATTTTTTTCGCACAATGTTATTCATTATTGCAGCACCATGTGCATTTTGGACAGCAAATGTCTTTGTGCATGAGTTTAAATGTCTGTAATCTAAAACTAGACGATACGTATTGTCAGGTTTAGAGACGGGAAACAAATGATTGTTCATTGGAGTGGTAAATTTTTCAATGACCCCCTGGTATTCAAGTTGATCTAAGATCTCCCTGACCTGTTTTTTAGCTTCTTGCTTTATTGGATATTGCCTCTGAGCATTAGGTGAAACTTTTAACGGGATCACGTGGTAGGTTGAGTTCTCGTCCCACCCAGCGTGATTTTTGTACAATTCTGGAGCTTGGGCAACTTCCCACTCCTGTGCATATGTATGTTTAAGGTGAACAGGAACATGGTTGAAAAATGCAGGAAAAATTATACTTTCTCCCCTTGGGCACTCAATTATGAATGCAGGCGGCCAATCTTGTTCTGCTAACAGGATGTCATAACCATATGATATGTTCTTCCAAAAAAGACCTTTTACTTTCCTGGGCTTGTCCCCCTCCATCCGGAGTGTTATTTCATATAACTTATGTGGGACGCTCACCATGGTGTCTGGTGTTTCCACCGTGATGTAATCATTCAACTCCGCTGTCACCAGAAATTCCTTCAGGTTCTGGCGAGCTATTGTTGCTTCTGCCGCACTGTCTAGCTTCGTCAGAGCCCATTCCTCGTTCAGAAATTGTGTCCTCAGAATTCTGGGCATGTCTGATTTTCAGACCAGCAACTTTTTTTTCTAAAATTGAGGTTTTGAGTTCTGCTCATCTTCTTTATTAGAAGTAAAGTCTTGAGCACTCTGCTTGTCTCTGGACTGTGTGCGCTCCTCTCTATTTTCTGACTGTCCTTCTGTTTTTGGAGCTTTTCTTCGAGCCTTGAGAGGAACGTGTATCAATATCCTGATACCTGTCAGGTTTCCTAATATTATCCCTATTCCTAAGGTTGTACCCCTTTTCAGAGGGCTCCTGTGGAGGAGACCTACCTTGGGATTGAGATCTCTTGTCTTTAGAGTTTTGTTTTTTGCTATCTCACTTCTTTTTAGAAGAAGTAGGTGTCTGCTTAGAAGAATCCTTTTCGGGACTGCCCTGTAGTTGAGGTTTCAAAGCTTTTCCCCCAAACTATCCCTTCCTAATTCTGCATACACAGTTTCAATTATTTTGGGTAGTTCATTCTCCTGCTCTAATAGAGAGTACTCCCCTAGGCGTTGGCGGATTGCCACTGATGCTGCTTCCCCTTTAATGTTAGCTAGTATTATGGTTGATACCTGGTCGTAGTTATTTAATCACTTCATCCCTAACTTTAGGGCAGGTTCTGCTCCGTACTCATTCTGTATTTGTCTTAATACATCAGGTATTACTGCTAACAAAGGAATACCATGGGTTCTGGTATATTTGGCGGCAAAGACTGTACCTCAAGAGGTACAATCCTCTAACTGTGGTGTAATCTCCATGGGCAAGCAGATTGTTAACATTCTGTGTTTTTCAAATGGTGTGGTATTTGGAAATACTGCTTCTAACTGAGTTATTTTCTGAGCTACCCAGAAAGGAATTTGTTCATGTTTTGTGGGCACTTTGCCCATTACCGTGTGAAATGTTTGTGGAGTAATTTTAGTAGCTGTGCTCTGTGTAGGAGCTTCATTAGTTGCAATTAATGTAGGTTGGACCGCTAGTGTCCTCAAGACGAAGTTTGTCATGTTTCTGTAGAGTTTTATTAACTCTTTGTGTTGAACAAGCAGTTCATTTTGTGGCATTGTATCAATGTCAGGAGGATGTATGTCGTTACAACGCACACTTTTACAACGCATGCACTTACAACGCATTTTTTACAACGCAACATCCACTACAACGCATTCCATTACATAGCATGACACTACAACGCATTTTTAAAAACTACCTTTACAACGCATTCCATTACATCGCATACTACCTTTACAACGCATACCATTACAACGCATAATATTAAATTGCATTTAAGGTAAGTGTTGGATAGTATAGGGGTAAAAATTGCTATTCTAACTCCAGGGGGTGCAACAGTAGGGTAAGTGTTGGATAGTATAGGGGTAAAAATTACTATTCTAACTCCAGGGGGTGCAACAGTAGGGTAAGTGTTGGATAGTATAGGGGTAAAAATTACTATTCTAACTCCAGGGGGTGCAACAGTAGGGTAAGTGTTGGATAGTATAGGGGTAAAACTTACTATTCTAACTCCAGGGGGTGCAACAGTAGGGTAAGTGTTGGATAGTATAGGGGTAAAAATTGCTATTCTAACTCCAGGGGGTGCAACAGTAGGGTAAGTGTTGGATAGTATAGGGGTAAAAATTACTATTCTAACTCCAGGGGTTGCAACAGTAGGGTAAGTGTTGGATAGTATAGGGGTAAAAATTACTATTCTAACTCCAGGGGGTGCAACAGTAGGGTAAGTGTTGGATAGTATAGGGGTAAAAATTACTATTCTAACTCCAGGGGGTGCAACAGTAGGGTAAGTGTTGGATAGTATAGGGGTAGAAATTACTATTCTAACTCCAGGGGGTGCAACAGTAGGGTAAGTGTTGGATAGTGTAGTGTAATATTATGCGTTGTAATGGTATGCGTTGTAAAGGTAGTATGCGATGTAATGGAATGCGTTGTAAAGGTAGTTTTTAAAAATGCGTTGTAGTGTCATGCTATGTAATGGAATGCGTTGTAGTGGATGTTGCGTTGTAAAAAATGCGTTGTAAGTGTAGTGCGTTGTAAAGGTTGTTCCCCATGTCAGGATGTGGTGCATAGGTCACTAATATCGGCCATGTTGCTCCTGGTGTTCCTAAAGGACCAAGCCTTGCTCTTGTTCTAATTTGGGGTAGGGCACCATTAAACCAGAAACAATGTTCCTGGTAGGTAAGTGGAATCTCAATCTCCGCAAACAGAGTGTAGACCACCGGTGTCTCTTCATGTATGTAACAATGAAAAGTATTCGTTACGGCATTCGCTGCTGGGAATGTAACCCATGAGTAGAATACCTCTGTTTGGAAATATTTATGTGCCTCTTTCACGAATATTACTACACCTCCCCTGGGTGGTAACCCATTTTTGAGTAGTTTAACTGTCAGAGTTTGTCTTACTTTGGCTGCAATATGTATTGCGTTGACTACTTCCTCACCTTCTGATTGATTCAGTGCCTGGTCTTTTGGGTTTAACGCTCCGTCTTCGTCAGCCATTGTGTACAGAACACAGACTAACTCTCCAAGGAAATTATGAAAAGGTTTTATGCGCAATTTTGGGAAAAATGTCCTTCAAGCTTGAATAACCAACAGCCAATAAACAGGATATTTTGCCTACTCAGCTGTGACAGAGTTTTGCCCACTCACTCCAGACGTCTCTGGGTTTTGTAAGTAGGGACTCTGAGATAAGCACAACTGAGCTACTCACATTCTACTGTTAAATAAGTACCAAACATTGGTGGCGCCATGTAGTGTAGTTTCTATAGTTCCCTCATGCAGGACCTGCGCTTGTGGATAACATATACTGTGGGTCTGGTGGAAGACTGACTCTGCAAAAGACACACAATTGATGGACGGAATGCAGAACAAATCAAAACATTCACCCCCAGTCAAGAGACCTGGGTTAAATCCATCATTCTTTTGCTCACCATGCCACCCCAGTTTAGATCTGGCCATATGCAAATCAGTCTTGACCCTGTGCCCATTGGGAACAGTCCAGCCCGAACTACCAAGCCAGGTCCTTCCTGGACCGAAAACAAGCATCCTAGGACCGGTTTCAGGGTTTCACCCCTCTTCAGCCAGGATAGCTTGATTCCAGTGGCACAGTGAGCCCAGGACCCACGTCTGGGCTTACCTGTCGCACTTAGGGCGAGAAAGCAAAAGACACACTTTTGATGGACGGAATGCAGAACAAATCAAAACATACACCCCCAGTCAAGAGATCTGGGTTAAATCCATCATTCTTTTGCTCACCATGCCATCCTAGTTTAGACCTGGCCATAGGCTGGACTTTTCCCATGGGGCACAGGGTCAAGACTGATTAGCATATGGCTGGGTTCAAACTGGAACGGCATGTTGAGCAAAAAACGATGGATTTAGGCCCAGATCTCTGTACTGGGGTGAATGTATGACATTGTTCTGCATTCTGTCCATCAACTGTTGTTTTTGCATTTGTCACCCCGAGTGGGAAGGGTATGCCCAGACGTGGGTCCCATGCTCTCCATGCCACTGGAAACAAGCTATCCTGGCTGAAGAGGGGTGAAACCCCAAAACCGGTCCTAGGATGCTTGTTTCCAGTCCAGGGAGGACCTGGATTGGCAGTTCGGGCTGGACTGTTCCCATGAGGCACAGGGTCAAGACTGATTTGCATATGGCTGGGTTCAAACTGGAACAGCATGGTCAGCAAAAAAACGATGGATTTAGGCCCAGATCTCTGTACTGGGGTGAATGTATGCCATTGTTCTGCATTCTGTCCATCAACTGTTGTTTTTGCATTTGTCACCCGAGTGGGAAGGATATGCCCAGATGTGGGTCCCATGCTCTCCATGCCACTGGAAACAAGCTATCCTGGTTGAAGAGGGGTGAAACCCCGAAACCGGTCCTAGGATGCTTGTTTCCAGTCCAGGGAGGATCTGGCTTGGCAGTTCGGGCTGGACTGTTTCCATGAGGCACAGGGTCAAGACTGATTTGCATATGGCTGGGTTCAAACTGGAACGGCATGGTGAGCAAAAATACGATGCATTTACACTCAGATCTCTGTACTGGGGTGAATGTATGACATTGTTCTGCATTCTGGCCATCAACTGTTGTTTTTGCATTTGTCACCCAGAGTGGGAAGGGTATGCCCAGACGTGGGTCCCGTGCTTTCCATGCCACTGGAATCAAGCTATCGTGGCTGAAGAGGGGTGAAACTCCGAAACCGGTCCTAGGATGCTTGTTTCCAGTCCATGGAGGACCTGGCTTGGGAGTTCGGGCTGGACTGTTCCCATGAGGCACAGGGTCAAGACTGATTTGCATATGGCTGGGTTCAAACTGGAACGGCATGGTGAGAAAAAAAACGATGGATTTAGGCCCAGATCTCTGTACTGGGGTGAATGTATGATATTGTTCTGCATTCTGTCCATCAACTGTTGTTTTTGCATTTGTCACCCCGAGTGGGAAGGATATGACCAGACGTAGGTCCCATGCTCTCCATGCCACTGGAAACAAGCTATCCTGGCTGAAGAGGGATGAAACCCCGAAACCGGTCCTAGGATGCTTGTTTCCAGTCCAGGGAGGATCTGGCTTGGCAGTTTGGACTGGACTGTTTCCATGAGGCACAGGGTCAAGACTGATTTGCATATGGCTAGGTTCAAACTGGAACGGCATGGTGAGCAAAAAAACGATGCATTTACACACAGATCTCTGTACTGGGGTGAATGTATGACATCTGCATTCTGTCCATCAACTGTTGTTTTTGCATTTGTCACCCCGAGTGGGAAGGGTATGCCCAGACGTGGGTCCCGGCTCTCCATGCCACTGGAAACAAGCTATCCTGGCTGAAGAGGGGTGAAACCCCGAAACCGGTCCTAGGATGCTTGTTTCCAGTCCAGGGAGGACCTGGCTTGGCAGTTCGGGCTGGACTGTTCCCATGAGGCACAGGGTCAAGACTGATTTGCATATGACTGGGTTCAAACTGGAACAGCATGGTGAGCAAAAAAACAATGGATTTAGGCCCAGATCTCTGTACTGGGGTGAATGTATGACATTGTTCTGCATTCTGTCCATCAACTGTTGTTTTTGCATTTGTCAGCCCGAGTGTGAAGCGTATGCCCAGACAATGGTCCTGTGCTCTCCATGCCACTGGAATCAAGCTATCCAGGCTGAAGAGGGGTGAAACCCCGAAACCGGTCCTAGGATGCTTGTTTCCAGTCCAGGGAGGACCTGGCTTGGCAGTTCGGGCTGGACTGTTCCCATGAGGCACAGGATCAAGACTGATTTGCATATGGCTGGGTTCTGACTGGAACGGCATGGTGAGCAAAAAAACGATGGATTTAGGCCCAGATCTCTGTACTTGGGTGAATGTATGACATTGTTCTGCATTCTGTCCATCAACTGTTGTTTTTGCATTTGTCACCCGAGTGGGAAGTATATGCCCAGACGTGGGTCCTGTGCTCTTCATACCACTGGAATCAAGCTATCCTGGCTGAAGAGGGGTGATACCCCGTAACCGGTCCTAGGATGCTTGTTTCCAGTCCAGGGAGGACCTGGCTTGGCAGTTCGGGCTGGACTGTTCCCATGAGGCACAGGGTCAAGACTGATTTGCATATGGCTAGGTTCAAACTGGAACGACATGGTGAGCAAAAAAACAATGGATTTAGGCCCAGATCTCTGTACTGGGGTGAATGTATGACATTGTTTTGCATTCTGTCCATCAACTGTTGTTTTGACAGACTGACTCTGTGCACCCTCGCTGCGTATGTTAGCCTTGTTTTGCATTAGCTAGCTCACAGTGCCACTAGAATCTCCTTTTATCAGAGAGATTAGTTTTTGGCAACCTAAGAACACAATAAACCCTGATTTCTCAGACTTGTGGAAACAATATATTACTTTTCACCCAGTCACTCGCTCCTTCTCATTTTGGTCTCTGTAACACAGCAGCAGAGATATAGTATCAGCAGTACAGTGAATAAAAAGGAATAGTACAGTTCTACTAATTTGCAATAATACATATACGTGAATATAAAATGCATTTATAAAAGATAGTGCGTACTTCTGCGATGTCTGTCTAGATGTACCTAAGTGTACCTAGCATGTGAGTAGGTGTGAAAGAGCCTAAGCCTAAGAGACAAGAATCCCGCTAGGATTTAGTCGAACCTCATTACCCGAATAGTGAGAGTGTGGGACTTTGTCCTGGACTCGAGTTGGACACCCCACAAGGGATAGTCAAACCACTGTCAGCTGCAGCGATAGCATGTCGGAGCCTCAGCGTCTCTGGTCAGTGTGTTGGCGTGGAGTCTCGGTCCCTCCTGCCTACTGATAGTAAGAGGTGCTGTATTTATACAGTCCTTGTGCATGTGTTACCCATTGTTTAGTATGAGGATGAAGTTGGGGATTAAACCTTGTACGTAGATAGGAGAGGTGAAGTATACCCCCTGGAGAGTGTTCTCATAAATTATTCATATGTGCTAAGGATGACATCTTAGCAATATCGATTGGGAAAAACCCTCCCTCAGCATGGAAGTAGGTGAAAGGTTTAGTCCATAAAAGGTGTCAGTCCTTATAAGGCATTCAGTCCCTATAAGGCAGTATTTTTCTTTTTCTAATTTCTCAGGAACTACTGAACGGATTTACACCATTTAACGAAAAGGGCTCTTTCTGAACCAAGACCTACCTTTTTGCCACATTTGGTTTAATTCTGTTCAGCGTTTCGGGCTGTAGCTTTGGCTAAAGTTTCCTATGGAAATTAACATAGGGAAAACGCGTTTTGGGACCCCATTTTTTTCTCAGCCCCGGCTTGACGAATCACCCTGAAACTTTCAAGACAAGAAGGTGAGTGGAGCGGGCCACTAGTTTTGAACATTTCGTGAAGATTCATCAAACGACGCCAAAAGTTATTGGGAAGACAAAAAACGCTTTTTGAATAGAAAGAAGGTCCTAACTATACCTACCTACTGGCGACCGCCAGTGGGTAATATATATATATATATATATATATATATATATATATATATATATATATATTCCATATGAACTTGCTCCGCAATTGAAGACACCCACACAACGCTGAGTTTGAACCTTCTTTATTCGGGAGGCAGCAGCGGACTCAGGGAGAACCCCACAGCGTAGTGTTGCGCCACTTGCCTACGCGTTTCGAGAGCCTATCCCTTCCTCATGGCATTGCGTTTGTCGGGAGAACGGAAGCATGGACATCATTTTGTACAGGTGATAAAGTTAATCTTAGTCCCGCCCCAGTGGGCGTGTTTCTGCAAAGCACCCTGGTTGATGTAGTCCAGAGCAATGTCAAGGGTCCATAGTGGGTGCCACTTCCATCGATCCCTCAGTCATTCTTGCCCATCGGGTCGCTGGCGATCCCCTTCTGAGTCCGTTACTTCACTGATGCCCCTACGAACAGGTACGTATACCGTGCCCCTTGGGGCACGGTATACGGAACAACGTACCTGTTTGTAGGGGCATCTATATATTTACTGAAAAAAACAAAGGTTTCAGGGGCGTTATAGTTAGGAATTGGCATCTAAAAAACCTTAGAAATTCACTGAAAAAACCATAGGACATTTCCCTCGTACAAAACCATTGAAATTCCCCTGTTATAGTTAGTTCAGCTAACTATAACTCGCGCCCCGCAATGCACTGCTGATGACGTCACATATTACATCACTCATGACATGGTCAGTGACATCACTGATGACATCACTGATGACATCTCAAATGACATCACTGATGACATCACTGATGACGTCATCCATGTGATAAATTAGTGCATCTTCTCACACCCTAATATACCCTTTGTTACACCGACTCAAAATTTCAGACGGCCATTTTGACAACCATAGATACTCCAATACCAATAACTACTCACCCACTCATTGACTTTTAGGTCTACATACATCTCCACTCACTCACCGGTACAGTCACTCATACTTACAGTCACTCTGTGCATTTATACACCTATATAGACACTCACACACCGCCAATCATTCATTGAGGTACTGACACATCTAGTCAGTCATGCAAATAATTAATCACAGTAAAATTTACTCACCTATACAGTTAAAAACACTCAAGTTCACTTACTCATAAAAATACTAACAAATTCTGTGTCTTCCTGCAGAAAAACAGCACATGACGCAGATATCCTTGCACTATGGCGCATACAGCCACTCCCTAAATCACACACTCTCACATATAGATAGTTATATACTCTTACACAGATATACACTGCGTTTCACATATGTAGTTACTGACACATGTACAACTGAGATATACATTCAATCACTAACACACCCATACATACACTCACTCAACCATACAGTCCATCACAGATGCACTCTTAAAAACATGCACCCACTGAATCACCCACTCACACATCTAGTCACAGAGTCACACACACCCTACCCACACAAACACTCGGGCACCCATACAGATACTCAGACAACCAATCAATAACCCTTATAGACACTCGTATAGCTATTCACAAAACCATGCAGCCACTTATACACCAACACACAGACACATACAGTAAGATACATTTAATGACTCACTTATAGAGTCAGTTACGCACCTAGAAAATCATCCATTCACACACTTGTACAGCCACTCATTCTTCCACAGGCCTTTCATTATACATATATAAAACATATTTAAAATTTACAGAAACACACAGTCACTGGATGATGTCATCAGTGATGTCATCAGTGATGTCATTTGAGATGTCATCAGTGATGTCATCAGTGATGTCACTGACCATGTCATGAGTGATGTAATATGTGACGTCATCAGCAGTGCATTGCGGTGGCGCGAGTTATAGTTAGCTGAACTAACTCTAACAGGGGAATTTCAATGGTTTTGTACGAGGGAAATGTCCAGCTAACTATAACACCCCTGAAACCTATGGTTTTTTCAGTGAATTTCTAAGGTTTTTTAAATGCCAATTCCTAACTATAACGCCCCTGAAACCTTTGTTTTTTTCAGTGAATTTCAAAGGTTTTTTAAATGCCAATTCCTAACTATATTGTGCATGAAACCTATGGTTTTTTCAGTGAATTTCAAAGGTTTTTTAAATGCTAATTCCTATCTATAACTTATCTCTGAAGATATCATGAAAAGCATTCTTTTTTAAAAGTAGGGTGCACATTAGTTTTGTGGAAAAGCATCTTTGTGATTGGTTAAGAAAAAGCAGTTTCAACATGGAGTACATATCATAGGATAAAATTTGCTCAGCTCAACCACACCTGCTACTTGCATTTAGAAGGCACTGTTCGAACTGAAAACAATCATCAAATTTTAATCTGCACGTGTCATTAAATGTTCAAGAAAATGTTACAAAAAAATATCGTAAAGTTTTAAAAAATTGATGAACTTTTAACCTGCACGTGTTGTAGAATGTTCTAGAAAGTGTGTTGATAGAATGCGTTGCACTTCTGTCTTCTATGAGTTGTTAAATATTAAAAAAACGGTTCATATGGAAAATTAAAAAGAAACCAATAGAGAAGTTTTGAAACCTAAAAGAATCAAGGAACTATTCTAATTTATTCTTTACATGTATTTATGTGTTCAGCAACAAAATTATAGACACAAGAGCACCAGGAAGAGGAAGAAGCAGGGAGTGGGGGGATGAGGGGAGATGGGCAGAATGGCACACATGCACAATTAAGTACAGCACAAGTATAGACAAA